>NC_133409.1:13262500-14462500 GCF_049350105.2 Macaca mulatta
ACCCCAAAGGGGAGATAAAACCATAAAGGTAGACAGAGCGGAAAAAGTCCCTTTTTTTTTTTTCTTGAGACAGGATCTTGAGCTCTGTGGCCCAGGCTGTAGTGCAGTGGTGTGATCATGGCTCATTACAGCAACCTCCTGGGCTCAAGTGGTCCTCCTGCCTCAGCCTCCTGTGTAGCTGGGACTACAGGTGCATGCCACCATGCCCAGCTGATTTAAAAAAAATTTTTTTTTGTAGAGACGGAGTCCTACTGTGTTGCCCAGGCTGGTCTCAAACTTCTGAGCTCAAGTGATCCTTCTGCCTCAGCCTCCCAGGGTGCTGGATTACAGGTATCACACTCTGTCTGACAGGTTACTTTTGAAGATGCAGCCTTAGACTGAATACTGACTTTCCAACAGCAACAATAACAACGATAAAACCAAAAGATAGTGAAATCACATCATCAATGTGCTGAAAGAAAATAACCATGAATCTAAAATAATATCCCATCTGTAGTCCCAGCTACTCAGGAGGCTGAGGCAGGGGGATCACTTAAGCCCAGGAGTCGAAGGCTGCAGTGAGCTATGATCAAACCACTGCACTCCAGCCTGGGTGAGAGAGTGAGATCTGGTCTCTAAAAATAATAAATAATAAGATAATATTCCCAGTGAAATATCTTTCCAGAATGAAGGTAAAATATTTTTCCTTAAGGTAAAATATTCTCACTTAGCCAAAAATTTTTTTATTTTTATTTATTTATTTTTTTTTTTTTTGAGACGGAGTCTTGCTCTGTCGCCCAGGCTGGAGTGCAGTCGCTGGATCTCAGCTCACTGCAAGCTCCGCCTCCCGGGTTCACGCCATTCTCCTGCCTCAGCCTCCCGAGTAGCTGGGACTACAGGCGCCCACCACCGCGCCCGGCTAATTTTTTGTATTTTTTAGTAGAGACGGGGTTTCACCGTGTTAGCCAGGATGGTCTCGATCTCCTGACCTCGTGATCCGCCCATCTCGGCCTCCCAAAGTGCTGGGATTACAGGCTTGAGCCACCGCGCCCGGCCTCACTTAACCAAAAATTGAGAGACTTTCCCACTGGCAGACTCTCACTAAAGAAAATTATAAAGGATATGCTTCATAAAGAAGCAAAGGGCTGGGCACAGTGGCCCACACCTGTAATCCCAGCACTTTGGAAGGCTAAGGTGGGCAGATCACCTGAGGACAGGAGTTCAAGACCTGCCTAGCCAACATAGCGAAACCTCTTCTCTACTAAAAATACAAAAATTAGCTGGGCGTGGTGGCATGCACCTGCAATCCCAGCTACTCAGGAGGCTGAAGTAGGAGAATTGCTTGAACCCCGCTGGCAGAGGTTGCAGTAAGCTGAGATCACACCACTGCACTCCAGCCTGGGTGACAGAGCAAAACCCTGTCTAAAAAAAAAAAAAAAAAAAAAATCCCGGGGCTGAGATTACAGGTATGAGCCACCATGCCCGGCCAAAATTTTTAAAACCAAAAAAAAAAATAGAAACTTTTCCAGATGGAAGATTTGAGAAGAAGAAATAATCAGCAAAGATATAGGTAAATATGTAGGCAATCCTATATAAAGCTATGTGATTGTATGAACAATAATAATAGCTAATTTGTGGGGGGAAGATTAAGCTAGAACTGGATCCCAGTACTAGAAACAGATGATAATATATAAAGACTTCTAAGGTTTTCATATTGTTCAAGAGGCAGAAAGATGTTAACTTTGTTAACTGAAAATATTAAAATAGGTAACCACTAAAAGAATAGATGCACAAAGAATATAACTTCCAAACAAGAACTGGAAAAACTGGACTGAGAGGGGAAAAAAATTCTCAGTCAATGCAAAAGAAGGCAAAAAGGAAGAGCAAAACATAGAAATATAAAGCACTAAAAAGATGGTAGTAACAAATCAAATATATTGGTACTCACAATAATATAAATGTAATAAAGACTCCACTTAAATGATGAAGATTGTCAGACTAGGTTTCTGAAAATCAGCAATATACTGTTTACATGAGATTTTTAAAACATAAAGTCATAGAAATGTTGAAATTCAAAGGACAAGAAAACAAATATTAATAGAAGAAATATGATGGGGCTATCTACATTAATATAAAAAAGAGACTATGGCCAAAGCATTACTAGAAATGAAAAGGATTGCTACCTAATTCACAAAGAACATAGACCAATTAATTCTACGCTCATATGTATCAAAAATCAGGTACTCTTTTTTTTTTGAGACAGTCTTGCTCTTTCATCTAGGATAGAGCGCAGTGGCAGAATCATAGCTCACTGCATCCTCAGCCTCCTGAGCTCGAGTAATCCTCCCACCTCAGCATCCTAAGTAGGGGACTACAGCTACAAACCACCACACCCAGCTAATCTGTCTTGTTTTTTGTAGAGATGGGGTCTCCCTATGTAGCCCAGGCTGGTTTCAACTCCCGGGCTCTAGCAATCCTCCCACCTTGGCCTCCCAAAGTCCTGGGAATATAGGCGTGAGCCACCGTACCAGGCTGAAAAGACATTTTTAAAATACTTAAATAAATGGAAAAATAGCAAGTTGTTAGTAGAAAGCTTTATCAATAGCGTGAAGATGTTAATTCTCCCCAAACTGATTAAATCCAATTCCAGTGAAAATATCAACAATATTTTTCACCAAACTTGACAAGCTAATTCAAAAATTTAAATGGAACAGCAAAAGGTCAAAAATAGCTAAGTGTCCCTAGGAAAAAGAATAAGGAAAGCAGACTTGCCCTCCCAGATATCAATACTTACTAAGGAAATAAGACATTGTGATACTAGCAAAGGTATCCCACAAAGGGGCCAATGGAAGATGATAGGGAACCTGGAAACAAACCAATGCATATATGGAGACTTGATTTTATAATAGAGTGGGCTCCAGAGATGAGTAAAGAGTCAATCAATGGGCCAGGCAGGGTGGCTCACGCCTGTAATCCCAGCACTTTGGGAGGCTGAGGAGTGTGGATCACGAGGTCAGGAGATCAAGACCATCCTGGCTAACACGGTGAAACCCCATCTCTACTAAAAATACCAAAAATTAGCTGGGCGTGATGGCAGGCGCCTGTAGTTCCAGTTACTCGGAAGGCTGAGGCAGGAGAATCGCTTAAACCCTGGAGGCGGAGGTTGCAGTGAGCCGAGATCGCGCCACTGCACTCCTGCACTCCAGCCTGGGCGACAGAGAGAGACTCTCATCTCAAAAAAAAGAAAAAGAAAAAGAAAAAGAAAAAGAGAAAGGCAATCAATGGTACTAGGAAGTTTGATTTTTTATTTATTTTTTATTTTTTGAGATAGGGTCTCAGTCTGTCACCCAGGCTGGAGTGCAGTGGCACGATCTCAGCTCACTGCAACCTGTGCCTCCTGGGTTCAAGAGGTTCTGCTGCCTCAGCCTCCTGAGTAGCTGGGGAGCAATAATAACTCTTACTACCTTCTGGTGGGAGTGTAAATTAATACAACCATTTAGAGAAACAGATTGATAGTAAAATTCAGTAGGAAAGTCAATTCTGCTCCTGGGTTTATATACTAGAAAAATTTTTGCATATGTACAGCAGGAGGCATGCATTAGAGATTCTCATAGCAGCATTGATCAGAATTACTAAAAAGAGAGAGACAGAGAAAGGGAGAACCCAAATGTGCATTCATAGTAGCAAGGAGTAGTCATTTGTGGCATATTCCTACAGTGGAATACTATACAACAATGAGAATGAAGAAACCCCACTGTGCAAATGTAACACAATTAACTTAATACCAACATTAAACAGAGTGTTGGGGGAAAACTCAGATCACTGAAGCTATATAATGTATGCTTCTGTTTATGTAACATTCAAAAAGGAAAAGCAAAACTTCACATGATTTTAGGGATGTATATATAGAAGTTGTAAAATTGTAAAGAAAACAAGCAAATGAATAAAACACAACTCAGAGTGGTGATTATCTCTGGTGTGTGTTGGTGGGTAGGGGAGACACCACCTAAGGGGACATGAAGAGGTCCCCTATGGATACTAAGATTCTATTTTTTTAATGTAGCTGCTAGGATATAAAGATTCATTTTATTTCATTCTTTTAATTGTTCAAAAACATTCATACTGTATTTTATATGTATGGTACATTTCACAATCAAATGGTCAACGTGGCCAGGCATGGTGGCTCACACCTGTAATCCCAGCACTTTGGGAGGCCAAGGCCGGTGGATCGCTTGAGGTCAGGAGTTGGAGACCAGCCTGGCCATCATGGTGAAACCCCGTCTCTACTAAAAATACAAAAATTAGCCAGATGTGGTGGCATGTGCCTGTAATCCCAGCTACTCAGAAGGCTGAGACAGGAGAATTGCTTGAACCTGGGAGGTGGAGGTTGCAGTGAACCAAGATTGTGCCACTGTACTCCAGCCTGGGCAACAACAAAGCAAGACTGTCTCAAAAACCAACCAAACAAAAAACAAGTGGCCACTGTGTGTTATTTCTGGGATCTTGACTAAACGCATTGAAGCTGGGCTATGTCTCCTCTGTCTCCCTCTCCAAAATGAGTTAGAAAATTCCATTCTGGCCAGGCACGGTGGCTCACGCCTGTAATCCCAGAACTTTGGGAGGCCGAGGAGAGCGGATCACCTAAAGTCAGGAGTTCAAGACCAGGCTGGCCATCATGGTGAAACCCAGTCTCTACTAAAAATACAAAAATTAGTTGGGCATGGTGGTGCATGCCTGTAATCTCAGCTACTTGGGAGGCTGAGACAGGAGAAACACTTGAACCTTGAAGGCACAGGTTGCAGTGAGCAGAGATGGCACCACTGCACTCAGGCCTGGGCAACAGAGCAAGACTCCATCTCAAAAAATAATAAATAAATAAATAAATAATAAATTTTAAAAATGAAAACTCCAATCTCTTATTGATTTAAATCTAGTCGACCTCTGGATAAGCCCTTCCCTTTGGCTTATTACTACTGTATTCCAAATCAAGTGTTGTACTTGTCCCTGCTCCACCATTATCAGCAGTCAGATTTTTCTACTTTTCTGGCAACCTAAGCTTAGGGGGTACCAAGATCATCCTCTTGCCTTTCCAATAGCGTTTGCTCAGCCTGCAAGTACAAGAGGAAAAAAAAAAAAAAAGAGGTTTAATTATAATCACTTCTCCAGGAACTGCTTTCCTCTAATGATGTCCACATCAAGTGACTCCAAAATAATTATTCATTCTAAAAGAGAGTAATTCTGGCCAGGCATGGTGGCTAACACCTGTAATCCTAGCACTTTGGGAGGCCAAGGCGGGTGGATTGCCTGAGCTCAGGAGTTCGAGACCAGCCTGGGCAACATGGAGAAACTCCGTCTCCACTAAAATTACAAAAAATTAGCCAAACGTGGTGGTGCGTGCCTGTAATCCCAGCTACTTGGGAGGCTGAAGCATGAGAATCACTTGAACCCCGGAGGCAGAGGTTGCAGTGAGCTGAGATCGTTTCACTTCACTCCAGCCTGGGTGACAGAGCAAGACTCTGTCTCAAAAATACATACATACATACATACATACATACATACATACATACATGAGAGTAATTCAAGGCCTTGAATATCAACCAGAGTGAGTGATGGAAAGGCTTGATACCTGTATGTCACTCATGGCTTTCATGGGTGGACCTTTTCAAAATCACCCAGTGTCCCCCTCTCTGAAAACCTTCATCTGTAAAACAGAAATAGTAAACAACTGTGCTGAATGTTCTTAGAAGGCGTGGTCATAAACTTTCTATTAATAGACAGTAGAGCCTGTTGTCAACTCTGTCTAAATCTATACATTAACTTGGAAGTTTCATCAGTCTGACTCATATTTTCTTTTTTCTTTCTAATAATTCAGTAGCCCAGCCTTTACACCCTCACTCAACTTCTTCTGGCACGGACATGCTCAGCATTGCCACACTTGCTAATAAAGGTAAAACCTATACTATTTTTTGGCAGGCTTTAATAACTTTCATAATGAGCTACCATGCCTGTCATTTATTTGATTTGAACTTGCAAAGGCATCAATAAATTAAAAGAAAGCATACTGAGATGTGGTGGAGGAAAAAAATGTCGATTCCCAAATTCATCTTTTGGAAATTCAAAATACACAATAGAGCAACAGCTGTTCTAGATTTCCATCAGAGATTAGCAGATAAGTTATCATTGAAATTCAAAGTTGTGACATCTTTAGATAAATATTTGCCCTTGATTTTCACAGCCTCTGATTCAACAGAAATCTGGAAGGGTTCACAGCTTGGCCCAGAGAAGATCGTTTTAAATCTACAGCTTTAAAATGTGGTTGAAAAGGAGCCCAGGTTGGATCCTGCCAGCAGGTCTGCTGGCCGCTGTTACCTCCCCACTGTCAATGCCTAGGTCTCTTCCTCCAGCCCTGTTTCAGCCTGTCCTTGAGGATTTGCTTCACCTCATTTACTGAGCCTGCCACAGATTCATTACCTGGCATCAGAGCTCCCCTCTCACTGTGCCTGCCCAGAGGGGTGCCAGTATACTAGCCAGATGCCGCTGGAGGGACTCCACAATAAAGCCTGGCTATTGAAGACTTCAACACTCTCATAAAGTCACTTTGCCAGCTGTAGAGCACACAAGTGCCCGCAGATCCAAGCCTCCTACCTTCCCCAAAGAAACACCTTGGATAAAGCCTTGGGATATCATCCACATGGCTCCATCCAACACATGAATTCCCTTACACCAGCACATGGTCTCTCTTTCCTGTTCATTCACTTTGGAAGACAGTCCTTGAAATGACAAGGCCTGGAGTGTCTTGTACAACTACCGCCAATCCGGTTTCCAGCAGAGGCTTGTGGGCTAGGGAGTGTATCGATTTGTATTGTTAAAGAAATTTCCTGCTCCTCTCAGTGTCAGCTGAAGGGCCCTCTGCAGTCATTCTCCTATTTTGAGAGAAGTGAAACAAGAGGAGACCAACTCCTGGTTCCTACCTACGGGGTGTTTAGACCAGTGACAATGTTAGTCCTACAATTTGGATTTATTTGTTTATTTATTTTTTAATCACCGCCATTTCTCCAAGTACAAAGTCTGTGTCTATAAAGCAATTAGATATCTTCCATATGTTACACCGGCAAGTCCATCTCATCATTTTACAGCGGGATGGTGACTTCCTTTAGTCCCCCATACTGACCGCGGTCCCTCACCTACTGACTGACTGACTTGTAAATCTGCCCCCACCCACTTGTCTGCCCTTTGAAGGCAAATTCGCCATCGGGAACACAGTAGTTTCTCAATAACTATCTGATGAATGGCCACCCTTCCCGGGGTTTAGAATATCAAAGGGGCGTGTCCTTTCCTCCGAAATCACCTGCCTGGGCTTCCCGCAGCCAGGTGTCCCCAGCCTTCACCTCGGTCCGGCCACCACCTCATCCCGTTTCTCCGCGGCTTCCAGGCTTCGGGCTGGGATCTCAGCTCCTGCCTGTAGGTGCGGCCCAGCGGGTGCGACACGCGTCGGAGCCGGGCAGCGGAGGCGGGGACAGGGACGCGGCAGCCACACCCGCGTCTCTTTCCCCTCCCGGGCATCCCCGAGGGCCCTTCTGCCTCCAGTTCCTTGAGCCCCCAAGCCCCCCGTGCGGCAAGAGCGAGTCGCAGGAACAAGTGGAGAATCTTGGCCGCGGCCCCCTCCCCCGCCTTATAAAAAAGAAATTGACTTTTGTTTGGAGTTTGTGAAAAGTGGGGCTCGGGGCCCAGTCAATGGGGCGCCCCGCGGCGCGGGCTGAGTGGAGCTAGCGCGAACCGCTCAGCCGCGGCCCCAATTAATCCGCCCTTTGTGCTGCCCGCCCGGCCGCCCCCGCCGCAGCCGCACCAGCGGCCCATTGTTCGGCCTCGCCGGGCCGCGGGATTTACCCTTTTCAAACAGCCGGTTTTGTCCAGGGCAGTTCGAGCGGAAGTTTCTCACTGACAATTTGCCCCAAATAGATAGATTTGTCAGAAGCGACCTTCGGGAAGGAAGCAAAAAGCCACCGGCCCAAAGGTTGGGCCCGAAACAGGGACTCTGCGTCCCACCCGCGGCCGCGCCGCCCCCAGCCCCGCGCGCCGCGCCCCCTTCCCCGCGCCCCCTGCCCTGCGGCCCCGAAGCCCCGCGGGGGTCCCGACCACCGCACCTGCTGAGCCAGATACTCCGGGGACCTGACCTCCGTTTTACCCATCTGTAAAATGGAACAGCTGGGCGCTGGCAAGCCGTAAGTCCAAGAGCTTTGGCTCCACCAGCGTGTACGACGCTCGTTTCCTTTCTCTCTCCCCACACCCTTTCCAAAAACTGTGAGCCAGAAAACCTGGCCAGGCCTCCGCGAAGGCGAGAAACGGTCTTGAAGGTGGGTCACGGTAACGCGCTCCGGATCGTGCATGTGCTGTTTCGCCGCTGCCCTCCGACTCCTCCTTAACAAAGATGTCAACCGTGCGAAATCACAGGTGGTGCCTTTGTAAGACCAGCTATTGTCCCCTCATAAGTCAAGATATAAAACGCTTTGTACTGAATGGCCCATGATCTGGAGCTCTCAACTTGGGAGTCGAGCTGTTAGATTTTTTTTTCCCCACCCACCAGAGCCACTCTTCTCCCAAATGACCTCACTTAATAAGCAAAATTTAAATGGGGGTGGGGGGAACTCAACACGCTGTGGATGAAAAGAATAGTTACTGATTTCTTCACACTTAATGGCACGTAGGAGTCTTTTAAATACAGTCTCATACCAAACAGATCTGTGAATTTTAAGCAGAACTGAATTGTATTAATCAGTTGATGGGTTTGTTCATCTTCTATCACTAGATGAGAAATACAAAGGTTGGGACTCCACAGCGTCTAATTCTACTGTACTTAAGCAATCTGCCTTTAGTCCAGAAAATTTCCTGCTAGCTGCACATGAGAGAAAAATTGAAGCAAAAAAAAAAAAAATCTGTTTTTTGTTTATCCATCAGGTGAATACACACTTCGGCATCATACAGAGGAAACCCTAGGTGGTCTTTAGCAAGATTTCAGTGGTTAAGAGCTACAATTTAGAAAAGATGACAATACATACACAGTGTCAATAGTATTTAAACAAACATCCCAGACAACAGAATAATGGTTATTAACTATGATGCTTTGGGCTTCTGACTAATTTCCCATGTCTGTCTGCAGCCAAACAGCTGCAGGATTTTTCCCCCTTTAAAAACTGTTTGTGCATCATTTTAAAAATTGCATTTAACAGCCATATTCTCCAGAGCAGTCCCTCTGTGTGGAACTGAAGTGAATGGTTTAGCAATAGCGATGAAGCCAGGAAGTAGTAAGAAGGTCTTTCATGCCAAAAGAACTCTAACCACTCTGCTAGAAATGGGCTACTTTAAAAGATTTTACTCTCTGAAATGTAGACAGTTGTCTGCTCCCGTATGACCTTCAGTATGGTTTACATGTCTAAATAAATGGAATTATTTAACCCTGCTCACACGTGCACTAGTGTTTTCAAAATTGATTAAGTTGTGCAACTGTACTAAAGTGTACCTTTCTTGGGGTTTGAAAATATTAAAGAAATCAAAAGAGAGGGTAAGATTATTTTGCAAAATTGTTTTCTCACTCTTCCAGACAAATATTACATTTTTAAAATTACTTGGTGATCCAAAGATTAAAATGAATGCATTTCTGTACACCCCAAATATGCAATTCCGGTGATTATTTAGCTACTGCAACTGGAAATACATATATTTAGGGACACAGATATGTACAATTATGAATACTTGGGTAATTACACATTGCAACTAACCATTAATGCATGGACTAAAGTCAAATTGCCTCCACTGTTTTCATTGTTATTTAGTACTTAATGAGTATCCACTTGGCACTAAAAGATGCTCAAAATATATCAAACAACGTCAGCCTTCCAAAAAGGCATCAAAATACTTACATCCTAGAAAGATACACATATGTTGTATGTAGTGCATGTTGGTGTTTCAAATATCTCATTATTTAATGTCCTGATCTGATAGAAATGTTAGATTTCAAATCACTGTTTCATCTACCCCAAATTCATGTCAGTTACACCTGAAATTTTAGAGGCTGAGGAGAAATGTCTGCAACCTACCTCCTCAGTTGTGAACTCCTATACCTGAAAGGCCAAATCCTCCTCCTCCCAGCAGGCAATCATCTTATGCCCTGAAGCATGAGATCTGATTACCCCTATCATCATCTTAGCTTGCATAGATACAGATGTTATTAACGGCTGTAGTTTATCCAACCCTTTTTTAAAACGCAGCTGCAGCATTTGACTTGGGGACCTCCTGTGAATCCCACTGGTTGACTCCGTCTTGCACAAAGCACGTGGGGTTTGGGGGAGGGAGAAGAGAGAGGGAGGTTTGTTTTGTTTTGGAGGGTTTTTTTTTTTTTTTTTTTTGAATCAGAGTTCCCTAAATAGCCACTGGGCATCTTTGTAAGTGATGTGAATTCTGAAATTACTTACTAGAATAGGACAACAGAGTACTGTGCGAACTAGATCTGTTGGAAACAAAGCATAGGAGAACGTATGATGCTTTTCACTTCATTGGCAGAGATCAAATATGTGGTCCTGATATACTCATCCACATAATAAAGAATTGTAGCTTATTCTCAAATATATTGGCCACATTCAAACCGGAGTACCTGATTTTACATAACAATTGTTTCTACAAATGTTGAAACAGTAACCTGGATAAAGTAGGTCCTAAACCTGCTGTGAAGGGAAGACCGCGATGTTTTTCAAATCTGAAAGGCCCAGATGGGCAATCCAGGCAGATCAAATTCAGTGACTAATTGCTCAATGTAATCATTGACTTTTTCTCAGCATCTATGATTTGTGTCTCTAAGTATTGCTCCTGTAGGTCACATCATCCCTTCTATAAAACAGAGAGGACACCTCACAGGTTTTCTATACCTTAGAACACAGCAAATTTTGAGTACTGGCAGAAAGGGAATTTAGAAAATAACCCTGTGAAGAAAAGGAGGCTGACATTGCACAAATACTGAGCTATAGTTTCAAGATGCACAAAACACTGTTCTTAATTCTGATTACTTCACTAGTAAGTAAGTGAAATTGCTTTAATTGGAGCTTCTAGAAGCCCTTCTGGGAAATGAGAGGTAGCTGGATGCAGTGGAATGCAGTGGAATGAGTATTTCAAAGAGCACTGGACTCAGCATCAGGAGCTTTGGGTTCTAGGGATGGTCTCTGTCTCTCAGTGAGTAAGCAAGGACAAGTTGTCTCTAAGGTTCTCACTTTCCTCATCCATAAAATGACTACATTAGAGGAGTGCCTTGTGACTTATGTGTTCTGTGATTCCAGGCTAAATGGAAGCCAAGTCAGACTGTGTAATTCACAGGAAATTAGGAGACTGAAGAAAGCTTGGCAGCCAGTATCTCCCTGGATGTAGTCTGCGCTCTGCTTTCTTTAGTCATTCTTTTGTTTTCAGAAAGCCAAAAATGACCTGCACTGCTTCCAAAGGTTTGGAGATCCAGAGGACCTGTCCCTGTTCCCTTCCTACCCCATTGCTGAGGCTGAGCAAAAATAAGCCCCTCACCTCAAGCTTCAGCAGCTTTCATCGAGTATCATCAGGCAGGTTCACTCATACATTCCACATTTACAAAGCACCACTATGTGCCAGGGTGCAAGGGACTAGAAAGATGTTTCTACTTGATTATTCTCGGAGCCAATGTCAAGATGCAGCAGGACTCTAGAAGCCTCGGAGTCTCAGCCTGACCTTAGAACTGAATTTTTACCCAACCAAGGGTGTGAATAAATGGAGAGACATGATTTGTTATTTGTTAAGGTTGTGTGTGTGTGTATGTGTGTGTGTGTGTGTGTGTGTGTATGCGCGGGGGGGTCACACAGAGCACTGTCTTCTTGTTGCTGTTAGCAAGTGTTCATCTTCCTACTTGTGGGGAGTAACAGACTACTTTTGGCCAAAGAGTGCTCAAAAGTGTCAAGAAAAAACCCTGCAACTCAGGATCCACTGGATTCTAGAGAACAAGGGTCCCTTTTCTGGATTGTTCTTGTTTATTTGAGGGGTAAATTTGGATAGGAATCAAACAACTTGTAGAGAGATCCACAGCAGAATCAAGAGCAAGCCTGCAAACACTGTTTCTTTCATTCTGGCACTTAGCAAGCACCTACTATGTGCCAGACACTGCTCCATGACCCACCTCCTCTCTCGTCATCCATTGGGCAAACAACAGCCATAGGTTGAATTATGATGTGGAAGCAAATGCAAATCAACTTCCTCCTTCATATAAACAAACACAAAAACAAAAACTTGTGTCAGAGTGTCTTTTGGATACTAAACATCAAAACTGAGCCAAGCTCAGCTGGTAGGTTTTCCCAGCCATTTCCTGGGTCTGAGCATCTCTTTACTCTGCATGTCGGTAAGGGGAATGGTATTTTAAAGGAGTGACTCTCTAGAGGCTGAATGGCCTCTGTGAGGGGGTTGGTCCCTGGTTGGGGAAGGGGTCTCTTTAACACCAATTCCATCAGCTCTGCTTGCTGATGGGAAAACTTGTCCTTTCACCTTTAGTATTTTAATTTAGAAGAATGTGTGTGTTTGGAGGGGGTGTTAATGGAAAAAAAGTCACCATTTTTAGAGAAGCTAGTGAATGGCGGAGTTAGCAGTCAACCTCAGATATTCTGAAACTTAGAGGGGTGCTCTGTACCCCTGCCTCTCTCATACAACCTAGTTAGTAGGATTCTCTTTAACAGGGCATTAGCAGAGGAATGAGCTATAATACAATACAGTCCTGAGAGGACTGTAGAATCAGTAGATTCTCCTAACACAAGGCCAGCTTTCCAGGGCAATTCTGGACAGCCTATCCCACTGCACACTGGTTTAGGGCTCCTTGCCATATATTTCCAGTGTCCTGTGTTTCATCCCAATCTAAAACATTTATCATCTTTTATGTGTCTGCTCCCCGCTACATTGAGAAAGGAGTCATGTCATTAATCTCCTATATTCCCAGGGTCTGGCGTACAGTATTTGATGAGCGGGTAGATTGATGGATGGGCAGAAATACCTCTTGATCCATGGTCTTCTCATGCTTCTCATGGTCTTTTTTCCTATCTCTTGGACCAAAATGTAAACATCCTTCAATAAAAGATACCTTCCCTGCGTTTTAGGCTTTGGTTTTGGTTGAGAGCTCCATACTCACAAGCGCCTACAGAGGAAACTAGGGGCTATGTCTGAACCTGTTTAGAAGGGTTTCAGAACCTCTGAGGGTGTGGCTATCCCCACCACCCTCCAAAGCTATAAACTTATCCTTGTAACTTAAGGTCTTGTCTCTGTTAAAAGATAATTCTGAAGACAGATGGCATTTGCCCCTTATCAATCATTTCCTTTAATGGAACACAGGGAAAATCTTTGAAAGTTAAGACTGAACAGGGTGAGAATCCTTTTACAAATAACAATCTGGAACCCAGAGAGGTCTAGTCACTTGCCTAAGGTCACACAGCTTGTTGGCACAGCCCTGAATCCCTATCTTGTGGTTTCCAGCATTTAGCCTGGCTGTGCCTCCCGTGGCCCCTCAGGGCATCTGCAGGTGGCTTCCCTTATTCATTTGCCCAACATTTATGCAGCACCTACTATGAATCAGGCAGCATGCTGGGGCCTGTGGATAGAAAGATGAGGAACCACAGTCTTTGTCCTGCAGAGGCTTTCTTCTCTGAGCTGTACCCATGGTAGCCCCAAGTTTCTACGCCTTAAATTCGAGGTCCCCCGTGGCCTGCAGGAGCTTTGCCTGAGTAGAAGGCAGCCGGCACTAAGGCTCCAAGCTTCTTTGGGACCTGGTGGGCGACGGGGCCTCAGCCCCTCCCGCCTACCCTGGAGCTTGTTGCCGCCGTTACCACTGAACCAATCATGCCAGAAAGTCATCACGATGATTTCAGAACTGTATTGTGATTTATGCAAAGCGCGCCGATAATTACAGCTGGGCGCACAGAACACAGGATGCATATGCTGCGGGTGTGTGCGCGCAGTGTTGTGCCTTTTGCCAGGGCTGAATGGGATGTATGTGTATTCCCTAGGCATCTCCTTGACACCCTGCTTGATTAAGGACTGGTGACAGGAAAAAGAGGGAAGATACCCATTTTGATTTTGAGATAATTTGATGAGCCTTGGGAGTATTTTCCAGAAGTTTTGGTGCCTACAAATGAGCCAGCCTGGCGGGAGTGTTCGAGAGTAGGGGAAGAGGTGGTTTGGAGCCCAGGAAAGCCATCGTCCAGTCCCCGCACAGGCAAAGCAATTCGTAGTTCTCCTTCTCGAAACAGACCCCTAAATGCTTCCCCTGGAGACAGGCCTGGGTCTAGTCACCACCCCCCAAACTGCCCTCATCTTCGCCTGAGATAAATTAGTTCCACCCTTGAAGTTCTTTGTCCTTAACCAAGCACCGTCTTTCGCGTCCGCGTTATGGGGGTGGTGGTGGTGGTGGCTGAAGTAAGTGGATTTCTGGCGTGAACCAGAACCTGAGGATTCCAAACGAAGCCTGGTATCTTATTGTGTTTCTCAAATCCTGCCCGAAATTCCTCCCCTCTCTGTGCGCCGAGTTCGAGAAAGTGCCACGCCGCCGGTCGGGCTAGCTCCACAAGCAGCTGTACAAGTTGGCTGTAAAAAACGCTGATTTTTCATCCTGTCACCTAATAAAACCCTACGCGCCTATGGCCTCGTCCCACAATTCCCCAATCTCGTCCCAATTCGGAAAACGGAGGAGGAGGGAATAACTTGAGAGATAAAGGTCCCCCATCTTGCTCTTTCCAGCGGACCCCAGCCTTCGTGGCGGCGCTCCACTCGGGAGGACACAGGCTCTGGTGTGTGTGGTGTGAGCGACCCCGAGCTCGAGGCCAAGCCAAGGCTGGGCAGAAAGTTGCAATCACGTGCTATCGCAGCCCACGGGAGCGCACAGCCCTCTCCCCCTGGGACGCCCGGGCGGAGGACCTGCTGCGCCCTCCCAGGGCTCGGGGGACTCCAGCATTCACTTGCACGCACAGGCAAACTCTGATTGAAAGCCGGGGATGACACTGAGTCTGGAGAAAGAGGGACCGGGGGTGGGCTGGCGGAATTGCAGAGCGGGGGCCACAGCTCCCCTCCCAGCTAACGTCGAGCGGAGGGCGGGAGGTGTAACCTCTGACCTCTGGCCGGGCCCACGCCCTGAGCAGAGACTGGGAAGCTCTTGTTCGACAAGTTCAAGCTGCCGAGAGAGCTTAAATAGAATTAATCTCTTAGAGATCGGGGATCATCGCTCCCTCGGCATGCGCTCTCCCAGCACTGCGCACAGAGCAAGGCGCGAGAGAGCTCAGGAACCGCGGGAAAGCAAACGGAATGGGGCCAGGGTAAGGGATGAGACCCGCTCTTCATGATCCCTCCGCCCGGAGAGCCGGAACCCGCGATGCCCGCAGAGGACAAGCCGCGGGAGGGAACGCTCTGCCCTCCTGCCGCCCCGGTGCAGATAATGGAGCCGACAAGAGATTCGTTCAGCGTCGGATGGGCCAGCTCCGCTTGGGGAAGCTGGCGGTACCCTCCCCTCAGCTGGAGACCAAACCCACCTCGCGAAGGCCGAAGGAACGCGCAACCTCCGGAAGACCCCATCCTCAGCCCTGACTTTCCGTAGATATGTGCAAAATGAGTAAATTACTCACCTCGGGCCAGATCCAAGTTTTACCCAACAGAAGGGGCACGGGACCAAGAATGAACCAACTCACATGGCCGTGACCGGCGCGCACAATCACACGCCAGCACAGAGCCACCCAATTTCTTCCGCGAATCTATCTGGCACTCTGGAGAGAGGGGGAAAAGCGTTTTGAGAAAGCCCCGTCACCCCTCCCCTTCCTTCTTGCCGTGAAATATACGAATTCATTTTTATTACGAGCCGCACCGTCCTCACCATCACGCACGCACAGAGCCACACTCCCGTATTCACACTTTCTAACTCGTAAGCTCCGAGAGCGCCTGCATTTTCTTTGGGAGCCGCTTGGAGGTTCATTAATATCATTAGCATTTAACCCCCTCCCTCTTCCCATCCCCTCCCCGCACATGGCTGACGTCAGACCCCGCCAGGAGTTGGGGGAAAAGCTAAGTGGGCCAGGGACGCCCTATTCCCCTCCCCGCGGCTGCCTGTCAGAGCGCTTCTGGAGATATTACAGGGGACCCAGCCCGCAGCGACAGGCACAAAGTCACGGGGTAATGAACTTCGGGGACCCTTCGCCGCTGCGTGCGCGGCTCTCCCCGGAAACCCGGACCTGGCCGCCTCTTCCCTCGGAAGATTTCCCAGCAATCTAGTTACCCCACTCTGCGCTCGGGTTCCGGCAGCGCGGAGCCCGTCTGCCTCTGAGACTGCGGTTGTGTTTTCCTTCTTTCCTTGGGAGACCAGCGGTCGGCAGAGATTGCCCACACTCTGCATACCTATGTAGAGGGAGAGATTGAAGACTGAGTGACAGGAATGGGGAAAAAGAGGGATTTCGCTCCGTAGGAAGGCCATTTTCCTGTCTCCATCTCTGTCCTTCAACATCCCTCTCTTGCTGTTCTCCCTTCTTCCTCAGTCTTCCTGTCCATCTTTTCATCTGTCGGTCCATGTGTGTGTCCATATCAAGCAGCATTCCCAGCAGCTGCGGTTTTGCAAGAGCCGGGAAGAAACTTAAGGATGCTTAAATTTCTACTGTGGAACGAATTCTGAGCGCCCAGGGAGCAGCGCAGCGCGCGACTGACACCCACCTGTCCTGCCCAGGAGCCTTGCAGGCTGGAGGGCGGCTGGAGAGCGGCGGCGCCGAGCGGCGAGGCGGGCGCTGCCGGCCGGGACTCGGGCAGCGCCCACCAACCGCTCCGCCCCGGGACAGCCAGCATGAGCAAGCCGGCCGGATCAACAAGTGGGTACCTCTCCGGCCGCCGTGGGGCCTAGACGCGCAGCCTGGGGCGGGCGAGCAGGGAGGCTGGGGAGGTCCTGCCTGGAGCGCTGCGACTCCGAGCCCCGGGACTCCAACGGGCGTGTGCGTTCGGCCCAGCCCTGTAGACCGTGAGTTGGAGCATTTCGTGGTGAGGGGAGAGCTGTTTCGTTGCCTCTGGATTGCTTGATCCCCCCTGTCTGGTGCGGTGAGAAGGTTACGACCCGCGCAGCCCACCAGTCGGATGAGTTGCCTACATTTAGCCGCCAGGTGCTGGGTGGGGGGAGCCATGGGGGCGGGAACTGGGCCGCAGTTTCAGGCAATAGCACAATAACACACTCGCTCAAAACTCCGAGCTCCAGCGCGCAAAAGCAACTCTGTGCAAAGCGGATTTTGAATGGAATGCTTTGCACCCCGTTTCTAGCTATTTCAAATAATCCTGCAAACTGGGAAGCAGAAACAATTTAAAAGTCACATTTTCCTTAATCCTAAATCCGCGTAGGTCATAACTGGGGAATTTAAAGTATGGCGAACCACTCTAGCAAAGAGAGGACCAAATCCCTAATCCCAAGGACTTTTCGAGCCGGAGCCCAGCAGAGGCAGGAGTGCTCGGCCTGCTCACTCCGTGCGCTTCTCTCCTTCCTCGAACTTCCTTAGTTGCCGGCTCTCCGAACCCCAGGCCGCAGCTGACCTCTCACCACCCCGAGACTCAGGAGCGCCGGGCTAAGTGTGTGTGCGAGGGCATTTGCTTGCACCGTGCCTGCGGAACCCAAGAATGTGCAGGCCCGAGCCAGCGCTGAGCAGGCGCAACCACGGTGCTCAGATCTCCCGGGGGCATTTCAGTTCCCGCCATCCCGTGGCCCACGGCTGAGGGCTCCAGGGTCTGAGGCTGGGGACGACCGTTGCCGCCGCAGTCCCCATATCCCGAAGTTGCCCTGCTGCCGGTGTTGTTTTCGCGGATAGCATTTTTGGCGCTCTATGCGTTCCTTCCCGCCCCCTCCCCCTTTCACTCGCCCTCATTGTCCTGAGTCTTTGAAAGTTGGGAGAATCGGAGATACTTCTGAGGACTGGTAATGAAGTCTCACTTAAGTGGGATGCAATTCCCGCCCTCCTACCCCCTTCCAAGAAGGAGGTTGTGTTTTCACTTTGTCCGTTGGTTTTGCTTTGGGTGCTGATCTTTTAAAAATTAGAGTAAAATGAACGTGAACAAAAAGAGAAGGAGAAATGTTTCGAGCTGGGGCAGAGGGAGCAGAGAAGGAGCCCTAACCGCGGCCTGAATGCAGAGCGGACCCTGGCGCAGGACTGAGTTTCCCGTTAGGCTCGGGCCTACTCTGACCCTCGCTGTTGGAATTTCCAGGAGGCAAAGCGACCTCGATTTTTGTTGCCCGCATTCCCGGGCGTGAGTGTCCTTCCCAGGAGGTACAGGAGGCCGTTTCTGTTGCATTCTGAGCCTCCATTGCAAAAACTGAAGCCCGCGGGTCTCGGCAGGCCTCCTAGCTCGCTCGCCCCGGGACAGGCCCTCGCCTACACCCCTGGAAGTAAGGAGCACCGGGCTCTTTCGTCCATTTCAGGGTGCGGAGCCGCTGGGGCCCTTGAAAGGTGAGGCCTCAGAGGCGAGGGAGGGGTGAGCGGGGAGCTCTGCCCGCCTGCGGCTGCGCCCCTGCTGTGGACTAGGAGGCAGGCCAACCCTCCAGACTTTGGGGGAAAAACCACAGTGGGCTCATTGCGGAAACTTTGGCCGTTCCAACTTCCCAAGAGCCTGAGGGAGGCCTTGGAAGCCTCCAGCCCCGGCTCAGGTCGGGACGCGGCTGCTGAGCTTTCTCAGGCCCGCAGGACAGAGGCCCCCGCCCGTGGCGCCGCTGCATCTAGGCCCTTTCCAAACCGGTGGCGGCAGCCAACCCGAGACCTGCGTCCCTCGGGCCCGGGGCGGCGAGGAGGTCGGCGCGCAGCGGGCCGGGTCAGGACTGGGTCGAGCAGCCAGAGCTGCAGCCCCCGCCTTGCCCAGCTTCTCGCGGCTGGAGAGCAGAGCGATGTCACCCGGAGCCCCGCCTGGGTGGTAACGAGACCCTGGCCAGTCACCCCTGCAGCCCAGACTAACTTCTTTCAACAGCCTCTGATGGTAATTACAGTAATCGAAGCTGCCATATATCTTTAGGCAATTATGACACACAAAAAGCCCCGAGGGGACCCCCTGGCGAGGGAAGTTAAGAACGGTTTTCCAGCTTCAGGAAACTCCGGCTCGCCTCACGTCGGAGCTCACTCGGCTTGCTAAATGAGAGGAGCTTTGCAACGGGGTCAACCAGCTTGTCTCGTGACCCCAAGTCACCTTAACGTGGCTGGGTGGCGGAGTCTGAGGCACAGACCCGCTATGCCCCGGAATTTTCGCGTCCCTCCCTCCTGGGCCCCGCCCCAGCCCGGTTGCCTGTCTCTAATCTACCCCAGGAGCCGCGGCTCGGAGGTCTGCGCAGAGGCAGGACTTGCACTGGTGGTGGCCTAGGGGGCAACAGTCCGGAAGCTCGGGCGGGGGAGTCCGAGGAGGGGCCCCCACCCTGCACTGGTCTTCCCTCCACCCTTGTCGGGTTCTCCAGCGATGCTGTCCTGGGCTTCCTGTCCGGATGGGAAGTGGGGAAAAAGAGACCCCATCACTGCTCCTCCCACTCACTCATCTTGGCATCTTCAACGGTGCCACGGGGAAGAGGACAGCTGGGGTGACAGTACTGCTGGGCCCCAAACGTGGACCCTGGAGCGGTCAGAGGGCGCGTGTTATGCAGAGGATGGTTGTAAAATATGGAAACCAAGTTTACTGCTTGCAGAGTGAGTGCCCGTGCAGCGGAGCTCCAGACCCGGTTCCTGAGCGACCAGGAACTCCCTTGGGCGCAGTGACAGGCCCAAAGGAGTGGAGGACAAGACCTGCTGTGCCCTCGCCTGGCTCTCTCCAGCCCCTCCCTCCCACAGCACAATCTCCCCTCCCGCCTTGTGGGAGAAGGGGCGCCGAGCTGGTGGCCGCCGCGCCGCGCGCCTCCCCTGCCCGCCTTTGTCGCCGTCCGAATTCCCATGCTACTCTTTTTGACGGGTCACTGGTGGCTCTATAGGCAGGTGCTGCCGCGGGGTTGTAATTACCCGGCCGAGCCTGGTCGTTACCGAACACCCCCCACCCCCAAGCACGGTCCCCCGCGCGCTCTCTCCTCCCACCCCCTCCACCTGAGACTAGGCTGGGACCCAGGGTGCAAGCTCGCCCGGACGCCTCGGGTTCCAGGAGCGAGTTTACACCTCCGGTGCCTCGAGGCCCTCCCCACGCCACGCCCTCACCTCCCCTGCTCCCCTTGCCCAGACGTTTCACTGCCGCCCCTCCCCACCCCAATCTAATCGTAGTACCCAACCCAAGCGCTTTCCGCAGAAGCTGTCGAATTTCAGGGAGGCCTGAGGCCGCTGGGGCCCAAACTGGAGGTCTTCGGATGGGTAGAAGAAGAGAAAAGCAAGTGTTAATAAGTCAATTGTTATCAACTATTGTTATTTTTAAAATTAAAGTGTTAATTAAGTTAACAGTTTAATACTCCCTTTGTTTTCCGGGAGGAAGCATTTCTAAGTCCCTATAAACCGCTTCAGGCACTTGTTGGACTCTTGAACCTTAGAGGAAAGGAATTCCTCCCTTTCTAAAGGGAGGCCAAATATTACCAAATATTCTAAAGAGGCCAAATATTACCCTCTCCCTGACACTCCTCCAGGGTCTGTGGCCACCCCAGGCTTGAGGGGATTCCAGGGAAAGTGCTCTTGAGGTGGGGTCCATGGGGGGTGGGGGGATTCAGCCTAGAAAAATCGGTCAGATTCTTAATTTAAAAAAAATCAGGCTCACACAGCACTGGAAAAACCGGGAGGAAGAGACCCATACAGGACCAAGTGTGTGGAGGCCAGTCGTCTAGGGAGAAAGGGCTTAGGAAATGGAGGGAGAAGAACGCCTGTCCCAAGCTAACCCGGCAGGGAACCAACAACTTGCGTCGCTCCCCTCTCCCTTGCCTAGCCCCGAACCACTTTGCGGAGAAAATAATTTTTTCCTAAAAGAAATAATTTCTCCAAAGCGACTCACCAAGCATTTTTTAAATAGGTAAAGCGAAAGTTGGCCAATTACCACTACCCTTATTATCATTAATAATCCAAGTATTAGCATTACAATAATAATCCTAATAATAACACCGCCCGGCGGAGCTCAGAGAAAACTCGATTGCCTTCCAGCTGCCACCACTGGTTCCAGCCGTGTTTGTTTTTCTTCTTTTCCCTTTTACATTTCAAGTTTGTCTCCTCGCGCGCTCACTAACAACTTTCTCTGTTAAATGCAAAAGCGGAGGAGGGAGGCGGCCAAACTTTCCGCGGAGCAGAAAGGCAGTGGAGGGCCGCGCTGCCGCCCGGGCCTGCTGTCATCTTTTATTCCAAAATGGGTCTCGGCGATTAGAGGAGACCCAAATACATGTAGCGGTGCATGAATAATGCTCATTGTAGGAAACTGACACTTGCTCAAGGAAAAAAAGTTTGGCTATAAAATCACTTCATTATTTGCTTTTACCGCAGCTTCGGTGCTAATCCCTTCAGAGGTCAGATTGCTTAGCATCTCTCTCTCCCTCTCCCCTTTTCTCCCTCTTCTCCGCCCTCCTTTCCCTCTCGCCCCTTCCCCCCTTCCCCGTCTTTCCTGCGATTTCAGGCCGCATTTTAGATATCCCCTGCAAAGTGTGTGGCGACCGCAGCTCGGGGAAACACTACGGGGTCTACGCCTGCGACGGCTGCTCGGGTTTTTTCAAACGGAGCATCCGAAGGAATAGGACGTATGTCTGCAAATCTGGAAACCAGGTACCTTAGCCAGGGCTGCACTGCTCGGCTCCCCTCTGCTGCCTCCTCACTCTTTTGTTTGTGCCAAGGCCTCCTCTGAGTTTCCACGCTGTTGAGGAGAGACCCAGCCCTGACCTCTCCCTTCCTCTCCCCTCCTTCTTGCCTCAACTCTTGGAGGCCCTTTGGCTGGGGAAAGGCGGGAAGAGGTAAGGAAGATATGAGTTTATAGAAGGAAGTCTGAAGTCCTAGAGCCTCCCTACACTTTTTTTTTTTTTTTTTTTTTTTTTTTTTTTTTTAATTCTGACAGATTTTGACACTGGTTAAGGCCCACACCCAGTGGCTCTAAAGCTGGTCCAAGGGACCTAAAGAATGTAGCATCTAAACCACAAGTAGCCAGCAGGAGAAAGAGCTTTGTTATTGTGCCTGCCCACCCCACCCTCACTCCTAGCAGCATCAAGCTCAGTCCCCTTATCACTTGCCTGGGATGCAGAAGTAAGTGGCACACAGACATCTGAGTCAAGGTCACCACCACCTTTAGCTGAGACCACCAAGTGAGTGCTGGCCACTTGGAAGAGAGGCAGTGCTTTCTGAGGAGTTGTGCCTTTCCGACTCCAGAGAATCAGGGCTGCTCTGGAAGTGGGCAGTGGGAATTCAGCACCCATGTGACCTTAGCTGTGCCTTGTCAGAAAAGGGCAGGGTGAGGAAGAAGAGAAGATTCAAAAGGAAGGTGCAACTGGGATCCTCCTCAAGCTTCCATATCCCTGTTCTCCTTCTCTGCTTAGAATATGGACCCAGTTGGTTGTTTTGGTCTTGAGTAGGCAAAACTGTCTCAAAGAGACAGAGGAATCTGGCATGGGCTCAGTATGAGCCAAAGCTTCTAGAAAGAGTGAGCAGAGCCCCTTGACTCAGTTTCCAGCTCAGTAATAGGCTGATTTTAACTAAGGAGATCAACCTTCTGGTCCCACACTTTGCCTTCTCCTTACCAGCCACTCAGACCCTCAGCACAGAGGCCTCCATTTCACTCCTGGAAAGATCCCTGAGGGTGCATTAGTCAGGAGTCATCCTTTGGTAACAAAATAGTAAAACACTTTTCACTAATTAGTAAATATAGGGTACATGTATACACATGCATACATTGCCTGCTGCTAGCGAATGGTTCTGATGTCTTTTTCTGAAGTCATGTCTGCTCATATCATTTTCTAACAGTTTTGGATTAACCACAAAAACAGAAGATGTTTACATTGAGAGAAATTTTGAGCTCTCTAGCCCTGTTACCTGTTTAATTGGATACTGTATCAGTTTCTAGCTTCACCATATGGACACATCACATTTTACATGCATAGGACTGTATCCCAATAACTCCACAGGATTGTGCGATTACTGGGGGTTGTCAGATTTGAACGAACTTCTACTTAGATTGTCTTTTGCTTTTATGCAGTGAACAGAATTGGAAAATCAAGATCTCTGATGTTGTGCTTGATCTTTTAAAAGGGGATGGCTATCAATTCAAGCATATTGATATCAGTCCAAGTGCTTGTAAAGGACTGATAATAGACTCATCAGGCCTGGTGTTCTTCTTGCAAGGAGAGTAAATGATCATAGCTGAGGCATTCATCCTTCCCTCTGGCACTAGATATTTATATACGTTTGATCTGATTTGAAGACCCACTTAAGAACTAATGAAGGTTTCCATTTTGCATTTGCATGTTTATAAGAATACTGGAAAGATACCATCTGAGGATAGATATATGATTACATTTAATAATAAGTTTAAAAAACTTATTTACCATGAACTATTACATTGGCCAGCAAAGATGCCCTAAATGATTCACTTTGGATCCCAAAATTATTTCCTTTCTCTCTTATTCTAAGATTAAATTATATTCCAATGTATGATTAACAGTAATGGGGACATTTAGAAATGGATGTGAACATCTGTCCTACCTTTATTTTAAATAAATCATCATATTTTAAATTGGAGAAGCATGAACTCATAAAACTGCATTCTGATGTGTAATTTTCCCCTAAAGGGCTTCGGGGGAAAAAACATACTCCAACTTCAGAGTATATGAATTTTTGAGATTATGAAGCAAAATAAAAATACATTTATTATCTTTCCTACAAATGTAACAATTTCGCTACAAATGTAACAGTAGCAGCTTCTATAAATATAGGAGAGCACACAATGTCTTAAACATTTTCTGTGTATAAAACTCATGAACATGACTCTTTATGTATCCATGCACATGTCCCCTCAGTAATGACACCTAACACTGAATAAATTCCAAAGGAAACTTTATCTGTAGATTTCCTCTTTCAATGGCTAATGTTTTTTTCAGAAAATTGCATTAGGTAAAACATCTATTTTCTCATGCATCTCAGATAAATATTTCTAAAGAAGTGACTACCTTTATTTTTTCAGTTACCATGCTAACGTTCTTAGTCCATATTATCATTTAGACTGACAGTCCGTCACATTACCTTCCTGGTCCTGTTTACATGGTGGGCATTTCTATATTTTGCTCAAGCCTTGAGCTCTTCCTTTTTCACCCTCATCTTCTCTGGGCCTTGCCCTCCTAACCCCTCACCTTCCAGGAAGGGCCGTGTTTCTATGCACCTGGGCCAAGGCTAGTCTTTAAGGCAACTCTCAACTGGCTGATAATAAGGTTGGCTTCATACAAAAGCAGAAGTGAGGTAACAGGAAAGTGAAGAATAGATGGGAGAGATTTATCTGATAGATAAACGGGCTTGCCCGGAAAGTGGCAGAGAAGGGTAGACTCAAGTACTGAAAGCAGAAAGGATCGTTGGCGGGAGGGCGGTATGGCGTGAATCCTGACCCAAAAGCCAGCTCTTAACGGAACTCAGAGGCCTCCTTCTCTGGGGCCAAGTCGCTGTCTTCGGTCCTGAAGTCTCCTTCCTGTTCCACCACTCCGCGACCGGCGGAAATTCCCCTACCGAGGGCCCCGCAGGGCTGCGGGGTCTGCTAACCCGGCTCTCTATCCTTCACCTGCTTGGAGAAGGACGTTTTCCCCTTGTCCGCTTTCTTGGGGTCCGGGACTGGCCCTCTTGAAGTAGCCTGGGACGTCCCAGCCCCTTCTTGATCTGGCCCTGCTCATGCCCAAGGCTCTCGCGTTTTGCAGGCCCAGGCTCGGGGCTCCAGGGCCTGCGGTCGGGCAAGGTCGCGCCTCCACGCCGTTTCCCCGCCCGGGTGCCGGCTCCGGGTCTCCAGCCTAAAGGCCAGGGGGACCGCTGACTCCCTGCGCTCTGTTCCAGGGAGGCTGCCCGGTGGACAAGACGCACAGAAACCAGTGCAGGGCGTGTCGGCTGAAGAAGTGTTTGGAAGTCAACATGAACAAAGACGGTAATCAGTGCATCCCTTTATTCCACTGTTGATTGAGTAGTAAGGAAATTATATGTACAGAAAATACTCGGCACTCCTATGCATGTAAATCAACTTCGGAGCACTTCTTTCCAGATGCTGGGAATTGGCCTCGGGCTTTCAGTCGTATCCTTCCCGTCTGTCAGCAGGAGCCGCTGGCGACCCCTAGAATTCCCCAGGGCAAGACCCATGCCCACATCAGGAACTTGCGCCACACAGTCATCTCCACAAAGGCAGCCCTTAGGGGGACCCCACTCTCTAGGGGATCGCGGCGCATTTTCTACCTCCGGTCCTAATCCCTCTTCGCAGCCCTTCGTGACCACCCTTAAGCCTGCTAGCCTCCCCCAGGATCTTAAAGTCTGGATAGTCTCACGGAGAGGAGATCATACGGACTGGAAGATCGCGGTGTGTTGGAAAAGGGAGGGCAGATACGCGAAAACGCGCAATTTCCAGCCCATTTGCAAATTCAAGATCAGCACGGCCATTGGGCCGATGTGAGCTTTTCCAGGGCCTTCTCTCTGTTCTACAGAAAAGAGGGAAAGGGGGCTGGAGAGGCAGGGTGACGCCCGTGGGTGCCTCGGACACCCAGCTCTCCCAAGGCTCTTAAACGCAGAGCAGCAAGAACCAGGACGTCAGAGTGCTTCCTGGGCCTGGAGTACGGTCCGAGCTGCGTCCCCCGCTGCAGCCTGTCGAGGGCGCCCCAGGCTCAGGCAGGGGGCGAGGGTAATGGGCTGGAGGACACCGTGGGGCCTGGGAACAGGGTGCGAGTGGGTTTTGCTGTGAGGCGGCTCGGGCCGGGTGGCAGCTCCAGGAGGAGAGAGCCCCTTCCTCCGCGGCGCAGGAAGCCGGAGGGAGCGTCCAACCTGTTGAACTTGTGTATTGACAAGTTGTCAAGCTCGGCGGGCGGAAGATTGCCCTGAATTAATTTGTTTATTTAAACTGTTGGTGGTAATTGTCACATCTCCCCTGCCTTTCTCCAGCATACTAGGAGACGGGTTCTCCCTCTTTCCATCCCCTAGCAATCCCGGGACTCGGTTCCTTTTCTCCTGCGGCCCTCAGAGGCCAAAAGCCATTTCGCTGGGGGCGGGGCCTGGGGGTAGGGAGGGTTGTTCTTGGGCGAAGTTGGAAAAGTCTCTGCAGAGACGAGGTGTCTGGCGTGCACGACGCTCCCTCTCTTTTGGATGGGGGCGAGTATACCTGTCTACTCCGGCCCGGAGGGTCTCTGGTTTCCCTGCGAATCCCCTTCCCTGGTCGGGAGGAGCCCTGGACCGACCGAGAACACACTTACTCTTGCTTGAGGCTCTGCCATTATCATGGCACTTTGAGCACGGGCCCCTCTTCTAAGTCTCAGCCTCCGAATCTATTCAGAGTAGTGGTTAGACGATCTCAGAATCCCTTCCTCCCTCAGATTCCTTCTCTCTTCTTCTTTTCACCTCTTGGGCGGTTTTGCCTGCCCAGACTTGACATTGGGGCGGGGCTGGGGGGAGCGCCGCAGCAGCTGTGTCGCGACGTCTCTGATGGCCTGCATACGTTTCTGTTTGCCTCTGCAGCCGTGCAGCACGAGCGGGGGCCTCGGACGTCCACCATCCGCAAGCAAGTGGCCCTCTACTTCCGTGGACACAAGGAGGAGAACGGGGCGGCCGCGCACTTTCCCTCCGCGGCGCTCCCTGCGCCGGCCTTCTTCACTGCGGTCACGCAGCTGGAGCCGCACGGCCTGGAGCTGGCCGCGGTGTCCACCACCCCTGAGCGGCAGACCCTCGTGAGCCTGGCTCAGCCCACGCCCAAGGTCAGCGGCCTTGCTGGGCCCAAAGAGACTCGTGCCAGCGAATGGAGGAGAGGGACGAACCCAGTTCTTCTGAGCTGTGATGCGGCTCAGGCATACTGGGGAGAGAACTCCAGGGTGCTTGGCTGGTCTCTGCATGGAGCTCCAGCCCCCCTGCTCTGCCTTGTTCAGCCAGGGGTGCTCAAACTTGAGTGCACAGTAGAGTCAACCTCCGAGTAGCTACAAGTGTGCAGTCCCGATCTTATCCCCCCAGAAATTTCGTTTCTGCAAGTTTGGGGTGGAGTCCAGGAACCTGCACCTTTAGGAAACACCCACTGATGATCGGTGGTAGGTGGAGCCCTCGTCTAAACCCAGAGGGCAGCCTCAGGTGTTCCTAAAGGCCAGAAGAACCAACGTTCATTTTTAGAGGAGAGGAGTTGGCTACAGCTGGAGGAAGTGCCCCACAATTCCAGATCTTGGCCTGTATGCTCTTGGGTAAAGCCATGAGTTTCTAACACAAGAGAGAAATGTGGAGATCACACTGTTAGAACAGTCTGAGGAATCTGAGTTCATTTCCCATGCTTCCTCACCTACTTCTGAGGCAGGTGGATTTACAGCAGGGTTCATTCCATAGGAGCAGGACCCAGCCTGAACCACCTGGAAAGGCTGCCACCTAAGGCCTACCCTCCAGGCCTCCAGCTGATACCTACTAAGACCCCCACTCCAGGTCGATGAGGGCCTAAGATGTCCCCCAGAGGAGGGACAGCTGCAGCCGCACACTGCAGGGAAGCCAGACACCTGGGCACATGCACACGCACAATATTTAATATTGCTTTCTTACCCTTGATGTGTATAATAAGCTCGGGGAAGTAGTGTTATGAATATGTTGTCAGTTATGAATGGGAATGCTCTGTGAATGATTAAGATGTCTAATTGAAATATTTCCATAATATACTAATCCTTTCTAAAAATACTCATATGCATATTTGTGTTTGGGATGCCTATTAATTTATACTTTTTCACATCTATTTTTATTTACACAAATGCAAGCAGCTCTTGTCTAAATTGGGAGCCAGGCTTGGCACTTGGCTCAGCCCAAAGAAAATTTGCTGCAGGGGATAGAAAAGCCAGAGGACCCTCCGGAATGGAGAGGCTCCCAAAGAATGGAAATGGACCTCCCCCAACCAGTATTACTTTTCAGACTCTATAGATAGAGATGTTTGATTTTTTTGCCTACGGATGGCAACTGCATGTTTAAGCAAAACATCCAAATTCCTTTTTATGCCCTTCCTTGCTTTAATCAGAAAGTAAAAGTTTGTCTCTTCTTGCAAAGCTGTGGTTTCCTCACTTCTAGGTGTCTTTCTTTCTTCCCCACCCAGTACCCCCATGAAGTGAATGGGACCCCAATGTATCTCTATGAAGTGGCCACAGAGTCAGTGTGTGAATCAGCTGCCAGACTTCTCTTCATGAGCATCAAGTGGGCTAAGAGTGTGCCAGCCTTCTCCACGCTGTCTTTGCAGGACCAGGTATGACCAGCAGAGCACTGAAGCCTTGGGAAAAAGAGAGCTGGGAAAGAAGCAGTAGCACTCAGTCTTATAAAACTCACTCCATCCCCGGGTAAACCACCCAAGGCAGGCATCCATTCTTAACAGCAATGTGGAAACTACTTGTTTTTACTTGCTTCTTCCCATGGGCTCAAAATATCTACCTATATGATCCTTAGTAAGAAACATAATTACATTATTTCAGAAAAGCTGGGTCCAGTCTATGAAAAACACACATACAAGAATATTACCTCTTTTTGTTTGATTGAAAGAGCAAATATAATACCAATTTTAAAATTGTAATGATTTTCTAAAACTGTCGATGAAACAATGTTTTACTAAGAGCATTGGAATTGAGAGAAGTAGAAGGTGGTAAGAGTAGTAGATTTTCGGAACTGATGTTATTATTTATATTCTCAGCTTTATGTTCTCCATTGTGATGCTCCCAGTTTTGGTCATTAATTGATCAGCTTGTAAGACCAAGAGGCACAGTGCACACCTCCTGCAGGCTAGGATCTTCCTTGATTCTTCATGTTCTTCATGTGCTTTTAGACATTTTGTAAACAAATAGGCATTTTGCATAATTCTGTGGCTGTAAATGACATTCAGAGGAAGAAAAAGTGTGTGCAGTGAAACATTGTATTGTACTGAGAACCAGAAATTTTGTTGTTAGGAATATTAGAAATGCTAACATTTTTCTAACCTTAAAGGAAAGAAAGAAAACAAAGTGTTCCCAACCGTTGGCTGTTACCAGTGCATTCACAGGAATTAATGACAAATTTTCCAAAAGGCTAATATGTAGTTCTAAAAGCAAAGGATTTATTTCTTCAATTCATTTCATACCTAATTAAAACATAATAGTGGCCCTTTATATGAAGTATGTTTCCCACGGAAAGATCAGGCAATGTGCTAAAAGCATTTCATCTTCTAGCATGAGATGTTCTTTTTTTCATGGCCTGCCCTTTCAAATATGGCCAGAATTAGATATTGTTTACCTTGCATTTTACAATTATTTCCTGTACTTAATGCAATAAAACTAAAAATAAAACATATAAAAATTAAAACCTTTGGTCTAATTGTGATTTTGGTTACAAGCCTTCATGATTCAGCTCTTAGCTCCCAAAAGAAATCCTTTTACATAAATCATTTAGAATTGGCTGGTTTTTAGTTTTGAGATTTTTTAAGGTAGTTAGGTCCTATCTTTGAACAGGTTTACTGCTTAACTCTAACCATTTGCTGTGTGTGTGTGTGTGTGTGTGTATAGATTGGCTTTTTTTTTTTTTTTTTTTCCAAAACAAGTATTTGTATACTCTCACCCAAACAAAATGTACTTACTGTCTGCCACTTAGCCCTTTGGTAGAAATCCTTCGACAAAGAGCAAACTGCAGTGAAATGGAATCTGGTATATTAATTTGGAAAAAGAGACAGATTTTCATTTTAAATATTCAGTAGCACATTTTGTTAGAATAAAAATGACAAGCACCTTGATGCTGTCCATTTATGGGTCTCAGAAAAATCAAGCAGTGAGACGAGGAAAACTCAGCAAAACCCGATTAACATAATTACACCCTGATTTCCCCCAATGCCTCTTGGGAATTAGTGATCTCTGTCTCTCTCCCAGCCCAGCCCCCTCAACCCTCCAGGAAGATGGGGACCCAGCTCTGCAAGTGTCTGAGGAATCCTCAACCCTGCTAATAGCAGCATTCTCTGTGAGGGGAATCCACCTGCTGGGCTGCTGGCATTTCATAAAGCCTCGGTCTCTAGAGGAGCTTCTAGGTGGTCAGGAATGGGTGGATACAAGGACAAGAAGGGCAAATCCTTTTCTGAGAGAAGGAAACTTTGGAGAATTGGAATGGCTGACTCTCAAATCCATGTGCATATCTATAGGCACCTTTTCAAAAGGAAAATATGGGAAAATAAGGGAAAGCTAGAATATTCAGAAAAAATTACCAAGACAGGCATTTAAAACACTTTTTAAAATAATGGAAATTTACATAGTGAAATTGTTTATAAATTTATAAATTACACACTATATTATATTATACATCTATTGTATGACAGCTGATGCTTTTGGAAGATGCTTGGAGAGAACTGTTTGTTCTAGGAATAGCACAATGGGCCATTCCGGTTGATGCTAACACTCTACTGGCTGTATCTGGTAAGAATTGCACAATTTAATGACTTTGTTGTAGAAATTACCATAAAAATACATTACTGAAAAAAGAACAACATGTAAAGAATAACAAATTCCTGCTGAACAATAGAGTATACCTGTCATTTATAAATCTATATTTAAATGCAAATAATGTTGTTTTGTTGTATTCATGACTGCTTGCATTGTTATTTAAATGCAAATTACTGTGTTTGTTATCATCCAAGAGAAGATTTTATATTAACTTTCATACAATATAGCCAGTTTACATGGAATCAGATATCTTAGAGTGACAATTGAATAGATATTGATATGCAGGATTTTGTCAAAAATCAATATTAAATCATGAAAATGCCTTCATATTAGAGTATTTATCCCATATTTTTATTCTAGGCATGAACGGTGACAACACAGATTCCCAGAAGCTGAACAAGATCATATCTGAAATACAGGCTTTACAAGAGGTGGTGGCTCGATTTAGACAACTCCGGTTAGATGCTACTGAATTTGCCTGTCTAAAATGCATCGTCACTTTCAAAGCCGGTAAGCAGACACAGACCCCTGTTTCTTCTCCTTCCCCAGTTTTGCCACCTCACTAATTCAGCCATCTCGAAGTTTGAACTGACCTTTGCAAAAAGAGGTGATGGTTTTCAAGGGAGCTGATAATCTTAATCTGGCCCCATTTTTGATTGCTATGGGAACCTGCATGTTCTGCTGGGCATCCACTTCCACAGAGGTGCATTCCCAGACCCAATTTCTTCTTTTTCTGTCTATTTTTAATTTTTTAAATTTTTTTTTGAGATGGTGTCTTGCTCTTGTCACCCAGGCTGGAGTCCAATGGCACCATCTCGGCTCACTAGAACCTCTGCCTCCTGGGTTTAAGCAATTCTCCTGCCTCAGCCTCTCGAGTAGCTGGGATTACAGACACGTGCCACCATGTCCAGCTAATTTTTGTATTTTTAGTAGAGACAGGGTTTCACCATGTTGGCCAGGTTGGTCTCAAACTGCTGACCTCAAGTGATCCGCCTGCCTCGGCCTCCCAAAGTGCTGGGATTACAGGCATGAGCCACCGTGCCTGGCTCCCAGATGCAATTTCTATGCTGTCTATCACAGTTTCCTGGTCTTCATTTCTAGTTCCTACACATAGTGGTTCTGAACTGAGAAGCTTCCGGAATGCTGCTGCCATTGCGGCCCTTCAAGATGAGGCTCAGCTAACGCTCAACAGCTACATCCATACCAGGTGACCCTTGTTTGCCTTGAACATGTACTTAAGAAAATTGCCTCCATTGTGAATGTCTGAGCAGGCGGTAATAAGCCAGTTCAAACATTGTGACTAATTATCTTGTTGCCAGCCAGTTAATTTAGGGAGAATCCATGTCGTTACCTATCTCTCAGGGTGGGTGAGAGGAGCAAATCTAATTAGATGATCAAACTGAAAGCACTGTCAGACATATTACAGTTGTCCTGGTGGAACAAACTAATCCGTCAAAATAATGGAACAACATTTGTGTGAATGGGTATGGAGGGGTCAAAAATGAAGCCCAGGCCAGGCACGGTGGCTCACGCCTGTAATCCCAGCACTTTGGGAGGCTAAGACAGGTGGATCACGAGGTCAGGAGATCGAGACCATCCTGGCTAACATGGTGAAACCTCGTCTCTACTGAAAAATACAAAACAATTAGCCAGGCTACTCGGGAGGCTGAGGCAGGAGAATGTCGTGAACCTGGGAGGCGGAGCTTGTAGTGAGCCAATATTGTGCCACTGCACTCCAGCCTGGGTGACAGAGTGAGACTCCATCTCAAAAGAAAAAAAAAAAAAATGAAGCCCAGAGTGTCATGGTTGGTATGTGAGAGACTGGCCACATCATCCTTGAGAAAACACAGGTGCCTTCCTTCAGATGCCAATCTCAAATGAAAGGATGAGAGAACTTTCCAGAGAGGTTTTTTTTTGAGACAGGGTCTTGCTCTGTTGCCCAGGCTGGAAGGCTGAAGTGCAGTGGCATGTGAGCATGGCTCACTGCAGCCATGAACTCATGGGCTTATACAATCCTCCCACCTCAGCCTACTGAGTAGCTGAGACTACAGGTGCATGCCACCACACCCAGCTTATTTATTTATTTATTTATTTATTTATTTATTTTTGAGATGGAGTTTCACTCTTTTACCCAGGCTGGAGTGCAGTGGTGCAATCTCTGCTCACTGCAACCTCCGCCTGCAAGCGATTCTCCTGCCTCAGCCTCCCAAGTAGCTGGGATTACAGGTGCCTGCCACCACACCTGGCTAATTTTTGTATTTTCAGTAGAGGTGGGGTTTCACCATGTTGGCCAGGCAGGTCTTGAACTCCTGACCCTGTGATCTGCTTGCCTCGGCCTCCCAAAGTGCTGGGATTACAGGTGTGAGCCACCACGCCTGACACAACTAGCTAATTTTTAAAGTTTTTGTAGAGACAAGGTCTTGCTATGTTGCCCAGGCTGGTCTCAAACTCCTGGCCTCAAGTGATCCTCCCACCTAAGTCTCCCAAAGTGCTGGGATTACAGGCCTGGGCTACTATGCCCAGCCTAGAGAAGTCATCTTTTCACCTATCATAACTGTTGTTTGGCCTTGGTGACTGGTATCTGTTGTTTTGAGTCATAACATCTACCAGGTTACTTCTGGCCATGCAGGGCCCACATGCAGAGGCTGTTCTTGACTGTTTGTAGGAATTCTCAGAGACTGGGGCTCCAACAAAGCTCCTCCTGGCCCAGCACTGGGCAGGCCCATCAAGAAGTATAGACTGGGGGCTGAGGTGGCTCACACCTGTAATCCCAGCACTTTGGGAGGCCAAGGCAGGCAGTTCACTTGAGCTCAGGAGTTCGAGACCAGCCTGGGCACAACATGGCATGACTCTGTCTCCACCAAAAATTAAAAAAAAAAAGAAGTATAAATTGTATTATGCCATTAAGGAAAAAAAAACAAAAAACCTGGCTTTTAAAGATAAATGGAACCTTTCTAGTTTCCTGAGTTAGGACTGTGGTAGATTTGAGGTTGGAATAGAGTTGCTATTCTCTAGGCTGATTTGAAAGGAACCTGCGAAAGCCCATCTCCATAATCTCAACATCAGCTATAGATACTGTGGTAGGAATAAATACATCAAACGGGTAGAGGCTGTTAATGCCTCCCTCAACTAATGGGTCAGAGAAATCCCAAGTCAACTCTGTCCATTTGGGGTGATACCACTTCTGCTAAGGTCTCCCTATTTCTATCATAAACCCTCTTTTGAATACTAAATGAATAAAACTGTTCCCTGTCCATGGAATATCACTGAAACTATGTTGATAGTGCACCCGTATATGTTTTTCCAAATTAAAATGCCAGGATTTGAAATTTTTAATGCATATGGAATTACAGAATATATATAGTAGGCAGTTAATATTTGTTCAAAATTATTAAATGGAGCAGTACATAATCTGGGTACTTCCACTAACTTGTAGGCCAGGCAGAGTGGCTCACGCCTGTAATCCCAAGCACTTTGAGAGTTCAAGGAGGGCGGATCACCTGAGGTCAGGAGTTCAACACCAGCCTGGCCAACATGGTGAAACCGGTCTCTACTAAAAATATAAAAGTTATCTGGGTGTCATGGCATGCACCTGTAGTCCCAGCTACTCGGGAGGCTGAGGCAGGAGAATCGCTTGAAGCTGGGAAGTGGAGGTTGCAGTGAGCCGAGATTGTGCCACTCTACTCCAGCCCCAGGTAACAGAGTGAGTGAGACTCTGTCTAAAAAACAAACAAACAAAAAATAAAAAAACAAAAAACCAAAAACTAACTTGTATGTCCTAACTGACCTTTGACATTTAGAACCATTATGGTATTAAGAACTTAAAAATGAGGCCGGGTGTGGTGGCTCATGCCTGTAATCCCAGCACTTTGGGAGGCCGAGGTGGGCGGATCACGAGGTCAGGAGATCAAGACCATCCTGGCTAACATGGTGAAATCCCGTCTCTACTAAAAATATAAAAAATTAGCCGGGCGTGGTGGTGGGCGCCTGTAGTCCCAGCTACCTGGGAGGCTGAGGCAGGAGAATGGCGTGAACCCGGGAGGCGGAGCTTGCAGTGAGCTGAGATCCGGCCACTGCACTCCAGCCTGGGCGACAGAGCAAGACTCCGTCTCAAAAAAAAAAAAAAAAAGAACTTAAAAATGAGAAGAACATGGTATCCAGTTATTGATTCAGTCAAGCCTTTGCCGAGTATTGGCCACATGCGGGGCTGCAGGTGGGCACTATGGGATACCAGAAGGAGCAAGACACTGCCCCTTATCATCTCAAGCAGTGGGCAGCAGTGTCACTCCAATCCAAATAGAGAAGAGAGGAAAGCAATGTGGAGAGTGTGAGAGATGAATCCTAGACAGAGGGAGTGAGGGACAATTGGAAAGGCTGAAAGTCTGATTGGTGGAGGAAGGAACATGAGAGTTGGTCCTTCAATAGGAGGAGGATTTCAGCAGGAGAGAAGTTGTGTCTTGAGAGCGGTGGAGGAGCTGGTAGGTGTCCTGTGGGAAGTGCCAGGGAGGTGAGTGAGGAGGGGAGCCTGGTGTGCCGGGAGCTGCTGATAGGGTGGCCCAAGAGAATTCAACCATGGGTTAACAACAGCCTATTTTAGAGAAATGGCAAGGAAACTACATCCCCCCAACATCCCAAAAGAAGAAAATCATGTGTGGAAAAAACACATCTGCTTTGCCATGGAATTCGTATTATTTCTATTAAATATTAGAATAGTAAATATTAAATATCTTATTTCTTATTAAATAATGGAATTATGGAATTTCGTATTTTATGGAATTATTATTTCATTCTGATATCAGCTATAGCTGTAATTTAATATTTATATCTAGGGTCATACATGTGACAAAAATGACTATGCCTTATTTCTTAGCCCTTCAAATCAGTGAACACTTTTGCCTCCAGCACTTTCCTGTCTAGAAAAATAAAATCTGAAATTGAAATGAAAAGTTAACATGCAAACTGAAACTGAGCCTAATTGTATATTACAGCTCTGTAAGCTATTTCTCTAATTATCCAGGATGTAAGAAGGAGCCTAGGAATTGACATTCCACACAAACTATATGCTATACTGAAGATCAAATGTGCAAATCTGTAATAGACCTAAAACACTTAAACCTGAAAGAAAATCCAATTATTGATGCTAATGGATGAAGACAAGGGCATAGATATTCTAAAAGATAATTTTGATTAGTCAGACTCCCTCTCTCTCTCTGTCTGTCTGTCTCTCTCTCTCTCTCTCTCTCTCTCTCTCTCACACACACACACACACACACACACACACACACACACACACATTTTTGTTTTGAATGCCCAGGCTGTGTTGCAGTGGTGCAGTCGTGGCTCACTGCAACCTCTGCCTCCTAGGCTTAAGCAATTCTCCCACCTCTGCCTTCTGAGTATCTGGGACTACGGGTGCCCAGCGAATTTTTGTAGAGATGAGCCTTGCTTTGTTGCCCACGCTCATCTTGAACTCCTGGGCTCAAGCGATGCTCTTGCCTCAGCCTCCCAAAGTGCTGGGATTACAGGTATGAGCCCACCACACATGACCTCATACATTGCTATTTCTGGTGGTACCGTATGCTACATATAATAGACAATTAATTTTTGTTGACTGACTAACCAACCCTTTCCCAACTAGAGAATAAAATAAGTGGGAGAGTAGATGAGTGGGTAATCTGTTTGCAGAAAATCAGGAGTTGGTTGTCTATGGATTCCCCCAAATTCATCCTTTCCGAAGGTGATGATTTCTCGCAGTGGTTTATCACCATGGGAAACGTTCAGCATGTTGGGTGGATGCGCAGATGGCAGAGGTCGTCCAGGCAGCCACTGCCTCCAACTTGCTGCAGAATTATCTCTACTATGCCTGGTCCTGGGAAGGGAAATAGAGCTGTTGAAGAAAAAACTGGCCAAGGTGAAAGGGAGACATGGATTTGGGGATTACTTTCCAAGAAACATTAGAAATACATTCAACAAGGAGAACAAGTGGTAGGATTTAAGTTTTTTTTTTTTTTTTTTTTTTTTTAATGTAGATAAGCTTCGCCATTTCCACACCACACTACTAGATGTGGTCTGGTGGCCCCTGTCCCCAGGTGGTCATGAAGCTGGGCAGTGAAAGAGTCAGCTGAGGTCCTGAGAGGCCCAGAATGAACTATAAGCCTTGTATTCTGTGGAAGAGAAGGACTCTTATGTGCCCAAAGCTAAATAGACAAGCATGAAAGTTGCTCCCCTGAACTTTATTTGCAGGGTGGAGTTATTCGGTAGTTAAACACAGCCACCTGACTCCTTCGAAAGAATTTTGATATCCCTTAGCTTCTAGCACCTTGTGGCCTGGGTTGAACCCAGCTTAGTCACAGATGTGTATCCCGGAAGGTCAGTTTTTTGGGTGTTTCATTTCAGTGGAGGGAGCCTTCCTTATGTATATTGATATCTAATTCTAACTATTGGCTGAAGAAGTATCAGGGCTGCAGTGAGGAGGTGGGTGCAGGCATCTAAAGGCAGCAGAAGATTGAACTTGCACATCTGAGCACAAGATATATGTTGGACATCAAGAGAGGAAATTGTTAAGCAATTTCTCACATCTTTAATTACATGCCAATTTCATTGACATGAGAGTTGGGTGGCACTGCCCCAACAGAACTTAGTCTTTAATTTGCAGTGTAATAAGGATGGAATTATTCCTGAGAGAGACTAAGTATAATGCCTGAATAATAATTTGGAGAATTGCTTAGAAAAAGAAGCCATTTTATGTGAGGGAAATAGCCTTGTGAAGGAGTCCTGAGAATTAGAAAATGTGTATTCTGTTGCTAGCTTTATCCTCAACGTCCTGGTCATTTTCTATAATGGAAATCTTAAATTTATTATTTGGCTTAAAATTAGTACTATGTTTCTTAAAATTCTTTTTTTCCCCAAACAAAATGCAATCCTTTTGTTAATGTACAGAGAGTGTCTGTGTGATTTTGGCAGCATCATTTATGGTCTCCCTGCCTCAAGCAGTCTACCTGCAAAACAGGGACAACAGTGCCTGTCCAGAACTTTGCCGCAGGGAGACTGCGTTATTCAGGACACCTAGATCAGGAATGCAGGAGATGATGTATGTTCAAGTATAATACGTTAGTTTCCATGAGTAATGGACTCTGACCTTGTTTTCATGGCTTCTCATATTCCAGATATCCCACTCAACCCTGTCGCTTTGGAAAACTCCTGTTGCTTTTGCCAGCTTTACGTTCTATTAGCCCATCAACTATAGAAGAAGTGTTTTTCAAAAAAACCATTGGCAATGTGCCAATTACAAGACTGCTTTCAGATATGTACAAATCCAGTGATATCTAAGCTCACAAGGTACCCACTTTTCAGGATGGGACAGTATCAGATGAACTTCGACCCGTGGAGAACAAGCCTCAACTAACAAACCCTTCAGGAAGCATACACCGGGGAATGTGTAGCCTTCAGGAAAAAATGCCAATTGCCACGAAACATTCCAGTAGCTATGACCTGCCGCCCTGACCAGGGTGGGGAGGCTGGGAAGGAGAGGGGTACAACAGGACCGCCTGCGCTGAAAACTCACTGCTGCCATGTCCTGGGAGGGGGCAAACTGGGGGTTGCCACAGGCCATGCCATTCTGCCTCTTACCTGGAAGATCAGGCTGAACGATCAAAAGCTGAAACATAAGTAGTGCTTTCTTTTCCTTTTTAGCATATAAAGTTTGGTAACCAAATATAGCTCTGTGTATAACATCGTACTGCGGCCTTCAGAACTACGTTATGTTGGAGCATTTATTTTAAAAATAATGGTAGGTTTTAAATTAAAAGTGTTATCAAAAGTTTCCCCTCTATTGTAATACATTATTAAATGGCCTTCAGAACTGAGTTAATAAGTGAAAAGTAGCTTATGCTATGTGATTTGCTTTTTCGCTATCTTCTTTTTTCTTTTCTTTCTCTTTCTTTTGTTCTTTCTTCTTCTTCTTTTTTAATACCATAGGCCAGGCAACCTTGTCAAAGGAATTGGTGGACAAAACGAGATTCTCACCAGGACTTCAGGTTGGATAACATCTCAAAAAGAGAAGAGCTTTACTAAAAGAACATAAGTCAAGGGAGGATGAATCAAAACAGCAAAACCAAATAAAGTGGAGATGAGTGATTGAGTGAGGTAGATTGCTGTCCCGTTAACATAGTGCTGAAACCAAAGGCAGTGGGGGTCCAAACTCGTGGTGCAGCAAGTCACACCAGACAGGAAACGAGTATGGACGTAATTGCAGAAGGAACTTCAAGGAGATGAATGCTAAGAGGGTTCTTGATTGATCCATTGCTAACAGCCTGAGACTCTTCAATGCCTTTCCGAAAACTGGTTTCTAGTAAAGCCTTGAATGAACACACACACACACACACACACACACACACACACACACACACACACACCATCCTACACTTTAAGCTGCTCCTTTGGTATGACTCTATACTTATGGAAATGTAGAAACAAACATTTTTAAATAGCTGCTGTACTTTTCACATTTTGATTTATTAGGTACTAGCACTGAGGGAAAACATTCAGCACTTGGACTATCATAGGAGGAGTAAAACTTTCCTTGTACAAAGTGAATTAACTGATTTGTGAAGTTAAAAGGTTGTACTCATTGTATTTACAAAGAATAAAAATATATTGAATTTAAATGAACTCTGCCTGATTTCTTACCCTCCCTCTCTGGCTGGTTCTCACCCACCAGAAACAAGGTAGGGGCAACAGCTGGTGTTAAAACTGAAGCTCGGAGCACTCCAGCACAGAGCCTGCAGAACCGAACTACAAAGGCAATTTCCTTCTTACAGTGAATACCATTTGGAAAATGATGAATAAAGAAAGAAAACATAAGATTCTGTTCTCTACAGCTCTCAAATGTAATTGCATCTGTTAGAAAAATTGCTGTGTGAGGAAGAAAGAGGCCGATTAACCGAGTCTTCATTCCTTCCTCTGTTTCTAACTCTCTTGCCAACATTTCAATCCTGACCAGACACTTGAAACCATTTAATGATCAAAAATATGAAGTATGATAAAGTTCATATGGTGAGTAAGATGTGGAAGGAGCAGTAGAAAGGTCATCCAGATGTTCCCAGCAAGCCTTAAGGCACTGGTCCCACAAGCAAAGGCCAGAGATAGAAATCAGAGGTGCCCAAGGCCACAGGCACTGTGGACTCCTTTTGGGTGGCAACTCCAGCAAGAGATGCTCGTGCCTCTGCTCTTGCTAAAATGGCCTTACAGACTGCATATGTGAAATTTCAGCCGTGCACTTCTTGTCTACTTATTCTACAAAGAATGAGAATTGGTCTTAAAGAAAAGCACAGTACCCAAAGATTGTGCAAAATGTCCCTTGCAACACTGTTTGTATTTAACAACTTTAATATCCATTGACAGAGAATAGGTACATTGTAGTGAATACAGACAATGTCGCCATAGGCAAAGTGAATGGCTAGAGCTAATGTATCAACATGTGTAAATCTGAAATACAGTGTGTTTGTGTGTGTTATGGGGAAAGTAAATTGCAGAGGACACATACAGCTTAGTATCATTTATATAAAGTTTTACAACCTACAGAACAATACTAGACAATGTATATGAGTATATAAATGTATAGGAAACATTTAAAATAGGCATGAGTATTATAAATACTAACTGCTTGATAGTGGCTACTTCCAAGAGATGGGATGGGTGAAGGGTACTTAGAGGACCCTCAAATGTTTCTGTAATGGTTAATTTCATAAGAAAAAAAAAAACTCAAACAAATATGAGATCAATGACAAGATTTAGTAAAGCTGAGTGATGGGTCCAAGGCTGTTCATCTGTATCAGTCAAGTTTTCCTTCAATAATACTGAAAAACAAACATCCCTCAAAGCTTACACCAACAAACTCTTATAACTTGCTCACAGGACTGCCAGTCTCGTGTGCGTGTGCAGGGCTTGGCTGGGATCAGCTGGAGCTGACTCCAGGCTATAGTTTGGGTTTAAATATGCTCCAGGGAGTCTGGGGGAGGTGACTCACACCTGTAATCCCAGCACTTTGGGAGACTGAGAAGGCAGATCACAAGCCCAGGAGTTCGAGACCAGCCTGTGCAACAAGGTGGAACCCAGTCTCTACTAAAAATACAAAAAATTAGCCAGGTGTGGTCATGTGCACCTGTGGTCCTAGTTACTTGGGAGGCTAAGGTGGGAGGATCACTTGAGCCCAGAAAGTCGAGGCTGCAGTGAGCTGTGATCATGCTACTGCACTCCAGCCTGGTGACAGAGTGAGACCCTGTCTCAATAATAAATAAATAAATAAATAAGCTTCAGGGTTTCCTCATCCTAGACTAGCAACTTTCCTAGGATAACTTCTTTTCATGGCAACATGCAGAAGTGCAAGAGGCTGATGCAAAGACATTTACACCTGCTACTGACTTCACATTGCTTACTTTCCCCTGGCCACAGCTAGATCGATGGCCAACCTTCCCAACCTTAAGTGGGCAGAGAAGTGTACTCCTCCCATGGAGGTGGAGTGAGGGGAGAAGATTCACTGAACTATAACAAAACCTAGTACAATCACAATCTACTTTAGTCTATTATAAATATTCTCAGGAAAATTAAAAGAGAGTAAGATTCTTGGAACAAGCCACAGAATACTGATTCCTACTGGGATGACTTTTGTTTCAGGCATCTCTGCCATTATTTAAAAAAAAAAAAAAAAAAAAGCAAGCTGGCCTCCAACATTTGAAAAAGCCCAGAATTTAAAGCATTTAAAACTCAGTAACAGTCTCCTATGGGATTTTGGGGTTTCTGCTAGATGTAGCCTGACGATGGGCTCCTTTGGGTTCTTGAAGAACATTACTACGTGCATGGACTTAAGGCAGGTATTCTCCATGGTCTCTGTGGTCGGTGATGTGGGGGAGGCTCAACAGTGGTCTGTGAATACACAAGTTCACCATATACAATCCAAATAAGAGATGCATTCAGCCAAGTGATTATTGCAGTTAAAAAAAAAAAAAAAAGTCTTCAGTGCTTCTCCTTTTTTTTTTTTTTTTTTTTTTGACAGAGTCTCACTCTGTCTCCCCGGCTGGAGTGCAATGGCCCGATCTCGGCTCACTGCAACCTCTGCCTCCCGGGTTCTAAGTGATTCTCTTCCCTCAGCCTCTGGAGTAGCTGGGATTACAGGCACAGGCCCACGCCCGGCTAATTCTGTGTTTTTAGTGGAGACGGGGTTTCACCATGTTGGCCAGGCTGGTCTCAAACTCCTGACCTCAGGTGATCCACCCGCCTCAGCCTCCCAAAGTGCTGAGATTACAGGTGTGAGCCAGTGCGCCCAGCCTAGAGCTTCTCCTTTGATAAATGTTTTTTCTAAATCTGGGAGGATCACTTTTCAAAAGTGTTATTTACATATCGTGGCAATTAGGAATGATGTCTTACATTTGCGTTTAACTTACTTTTAGTTATCCTTTGATACAAGAGAAGAGAGAGAACAGGGGGTGAGTTCAGGCACTGAATTGAGACTCCTGTTATTTTACATATAGATTAGGTCTTCATTCCAATGTGGGAGCCCAAGCACTGAATCCAATGGCCAGAGATTGCTCATGGCTGCCTTCTTTACACATTTTTATAAAAATGGTAACACTACTTTTCTGTAAGTTTCTTTTTTTGCCTAAGGCTATCTCTCCTGATGAATACATATGGCTCTACCTCATTCAATTTAACATCTATCTAGTATTTCATTTTAAGGATGGACCACCGTGTACCCAACTAATTCCTTGTTCAGGAACTTGGTTTGCTTGCAGTGTTTCACTATAATAAATTAAACTGCAAAGAACTCACCTTCCACGTTCAGTTTTGTGGGTTTGGGGGGTGTTTCTGCAGGATAAATTCTTAGAAGTGGCATTTCTGGGTCAAAGATTATATGCATTTTTAATTTTGACAGATACAGCCAAATGGCTCTCCAAAGAGTTGTATCAATTTGCACTCCTGCCAAGAGGGTATGAGAGGGCCCATTTCATTGCTCAGAATTTAAAAGTGCTTAATCAGACACGGGCTTGATGAACACTTCAGAAGCTGTTAGAAAAATACAGAGAATGCGTATGTTTCTATTGTGAATATGCCTCTGCTACAATGCTTACTGGACTCATTAAGTAGGTCTCACCCTGTACTGATAGTCAGTTTGGTTGCACCAAATTTTTAGTGCAGGCCACTTCTAAGAACTTTTGGGAGTGCCCATGCTACAGTGAAGTTTGAGAGAAAGGGTAAATGAAAATGTGAAAATGTAGAACCAGGTTGGCTGATGCTTTTTATTTTATTTTAAAAATTTAATTAAAAAATTTTTTTGAGATAGTATCTCACTCTATCACCCAGGCTGGAGTGCGATGGCACCATCTAGGCTTACTGCAACCTCCGCCTCCTGGACTTAAGTGATCTTCCCACCTCAGCTCCCAAGTAACTGATACTACCATGCTCGGCTAATTTTTTTGTAGAGATGGGGGTCTTGCCATGTTGCCCATGATGGTCTCGAACTCCTGGACTCAAGTGATCTGCCCATCTCAGCCTCCCAAAGTTCCGTGATTATAGGCGTGATAATTTTTTTTTTTTTTTTTTTTTTGAGACAGAGTCTTGCTTTGTCACCCAGGCTGGAGTGCAGTGATACAATCACAGTTCACTGCAGCCTCCAACTCCTGGGCTCAAGGGATCCTCCCACCTCAGCCTACTGAGTAGGCTAGGAGTAAATGTGCATGCCATCATGCTCAGCTAAATTTTTTACTAAATTCTTTTTCTTTGCAGAGACAGGGTCTAAGCTATGTTGGCAAGGCTGGTCTCAGATCCTGGCCTTGAGTGATCCTCCTACCTCAGCCTCCCAAAGCACTGGAATTACAGGTGTGAGTCACTGCACTTGGCTGGCTTATGCTTTCTACTACTAAGATGCTGCTCTAAGGATCTTGTACTATGCATTTTACAATACCTTTTTGAAAACAATCAGTTCTAGAAATTGAAGAACAACAACTCTCTTTAACTGAATAACTCCAGTACCTTTACCACAAATCACAAATGGTTTCTTTTCAATGTAGTCTTCATTTTTAATAATGTTTTTAGATTTTTGAAACTCATTTTGTAACATTGCTGAATATTGAATATTGCTGACCTCAATAAAGACCATCAGGGAGCCTCATCAGATCTTTTACTGTACACTGTGAGGCAGGCTTGTCAGCAATGTGGCAGACGGCAGACTCTCAGATGAAGAAACCAGGATGTTGCCACATATCCTGGGCATCTTCATGATGTGCGAAGATGTTGCAATGCTCTGCTGGGAAACCATGGGTGGAGGCAATGTATTGAGGAGACTAAGGTCATGGTTTGCATTTTCAGGTGAACCAGGTGGCCTTATTCTGTCCATGGAACTGATATCTCTATTATCTGTCAATCCCTATGTCCCAGGAAACTGAGCAAGAGTCAGGAGAGTCCTGGACTCTTCTACCATGCAGGCTAGAAAACAGCTCACAGCTCCCGACCCCCGACGGTCAGAACAGAGCATCCTGTTTGACACAACAATGGGCCTAGTAGAAGGAGCATTGGCCAGGGGGAAGAGACTGAGGTTCCAGTTGTGACCAGTGTGATCTCTGGCAGGTCAGCTAACCTGTTTGCACCACTGGGTTTTTCGTCTGTGAAAGGAGTATTAGGCTCAGTGATGCCTAATTTTCCTCCTTCTGTTCTAAAATCTCATCATCATCTTTAACTGGTGTGGTGCTAGGAGACCCCAGAAGAAATTCTCTTTTGTGGAAGAATTAATCAGAGTGCCCAGGTGCAGTGGCTCACACCTGTAATCCCAGCACTCTGGGAGGCCAAAGCGGGAGGATTGCTTGAGGCCAGGAGTTTGAGACCAGCTTGGACAACATGCTGAGAAAAAGAAAGAAAAAAGAAGGTAAGGGAAAGGGAAAGAAAGGAAAGGAAAAGAAAGGAAGAAAGAAAAGAGAGAAGAAGGAAAGGAAAGGAAAGAAAAAGAAAGGAAAGGAAGGAAAGGAAAGGGAAAGGGAAAGGGAAAGGAAAGAATAAAAGAACCAATCAGATTAAGCACATTTGCAAATGTGTTCAACCTTGGCCACTTACTTCTTTTAGACTGGTCCTTCTCAATCTTTGTTGCACATGGAATCACCTGGGGAGTGTTAAAAATGCTCAGTGTCCAAGTTGTACCCCAGATAGATTACACTAGCATTTCTGGGCCAGGGCCAGGCATCAGTGTTGTTTTGTTTGCTTGTTTGTTTGTTTTTTGAGACGGAGTCTCATTCTGTCGCCCAGGCTGGAGTGCAGTGGAAACAATCTCAGCTCACTGCAAGCTCCGCCTTCCGGGTTCACGCCATTCTCCTGCCTCAGCCTCCCCGAGTAGCTGGGACTACAGACGCCTGCTACCACATCTGGCTAATTTTTTTTTTTTTTTTTTTTTTTGTAGTTTTAGTAAAGACAGGATTTCACCATGTTAACCAGGATAGTCTCGATCTCCTGGCCTCATGATCCATGCACCTCGGACTCCCAAAGTGCTGGGATTACAGGCTTGAGCCACCGCGCCCAGCTGGCATCAGTGTTTTTAAGGCAATTCCAGTGTACAACTAAAGATGAGAAGCCCTGATGCTGGCCTTTGGTCAAGAACCCTGGAAAAGGGGCTCATCTTCAGGCTCCAGAGTCGTCTGTGCCCTCATCCGTCATGCCTGGTTGGTCTCCCCCTACTTTCTGGTGACCTTTTAAAAAGTTAATTCTTTCCCCTCTTTTTTGCTCTGGCTTGTCATTGAACTCACCCAGCTGATTATTGCGCTTATGATTGAGAACCTCTTCTGACCGCTTCCCTTTCCCCAGAAATTAACATGATCATTAAGGCTTATAATTTTACTCACCAGTGCTATCAATCAAGGGGCTGCAAAAAGGAGTTAAGAGTCCTTTTGTAATTGGCAGCAGCCTGTGATTTGGAGCAGAGCATCCAGGGTCTGTGGGAGGCTGGAGGTGGGGAGGGCCTGGGGTGCAGGGAGGGGCTCTGCCCCCCTTGAGCTGACTCCTAAAGCTTCCCCCAGGGGCTAGCGAGTTTCAGTCTTCCTCTTCCCTGAATATCAAAATAAGGAAGCCAGTTCTTGCCAACGGGACTCCAGGGTCACCCCAAGCTCTGCCATAGGAAGGAAGGTCTCTCAAGGCATCCCTGGGATAAGGAAGATCAGGGAATTTTGTATACACTAGGCAACCCAGGTCTGGCTGGGGAGGGGCAGTGGGCCCAGATTATCTGTAGTTCAGAAGTGGGATTGAGACTGTCAAACCCAAGAAGGTGATCCATCCTTCCCTAGTCCCCTTGGAACCTTGTTTAGGGCAACAAAAACAACAGCTGAGCCTGATGCAATGCACCCTCCGCCGCTCCCCACAGCCCAGGCAACTCCATGCTCCTTCCACATGCAGCGAGCTGCAGAATCGCAGTGCCCTGGGACAAGGGCTGACCTTCCCTTCTGGGAGGACTGGGCTGTCTGAAGACATCTCTGGCCCATGCAGTGCCTTGTGGTATATTTTACAGCTACATGGTAAGTGGCATGTGTGCCAGAGGTGATAGGGTAGTTATTCTCTCTTTCTCTCTCTCTCTTTTTTCTTTCTTTTTTTGAGAAAGTGTCTCACTCTGTCACCTAGGCTGGAGTGCAGTGGCCCAATCTCCACTCACTGCAAGCTCCGCCTCCTGGGTTCAAGCGATTCTCCTGCCCCAGCCTCCCAAATAACTGGAATTACAGGCACGCACCACCATGCCCGGGTAATTTTTGCTTTTTTTTTTTTTTTTTTTTTTTTTTTTTTTTTTTGAGGCGGAGTCTCGCTCTGTCGCCCAGGCTGGAGTGCAGTGGCGCGATCTCGGCTCACTGCAAGCTCCGCCTCCCGGGTTCCCGCCATTCTCCTGCCTCAGCCTCCCGAGTAGCTGGGACTACAGGCGCCGCCACCACGCCCGGCTAATTTTTTTTGTATTTTTAGTGGAGACGGGGTTTCATTGTGTTAGCCAGGATGGTCTCGATCTCCTGACCTCGTGATCCGCCCGTCTCGGCCTCCCAAAGTGCTGGGATTACAGGCTTGAGCCACCGCGCTCGGCCAATTTTTGTATTTTTTAGTAGAGATGGGGTTTCACCACATTGGCCAGGCTGGTCTCGAACTCCTGGCCTCAAGTGATCTGCCCACCTCAGTCTCCCAAAGGGCTGGGATTACAGTCATGAGCCACCATGTCCAGCCCTATTTTATTTCAATTACAATATTGTAACCACATGAAAGTGATTTATTTTTATCTTTATTTTATTTATTTATTTATTTATTTAAGATGGAGTATCACTCCATCTGTCGCCCAGGCTGGAGTGCAGTGGTGCAATCACAGCTTACTGCAACCTCCATCTCCTTGGTTCCAGCAATTCTCCTGCCTCAGCCTCCTGAGTAGCTGGGATTACAGGTGTCCACCACCGCACCCAGCTAATTTTTGTGTTTTAATTTTGTAGTTTAGTTTCACGATGTTTGGCCAGGCTGGTCTCGAACTCCTGACCTCAGGTGATCCGCCTGCCTCAGCCTCCCAAAGTGCTGGGATTACAGGCATGAGCCACTGTACCTGGCCTTTTTTTTTTTTTTTTTTTTTTGATAACACTATAGGAAAATCTGGAGATGGATAAAATCACCTATAATTCTACTTCTCTAATACAACTATTTTATTTTCACCTTTTTTTTTTCTATTTCCTACACGTGTACCTATGTATTTTAACATAATTGTAATCAGAGTAAACATGTTTTGCATTCTGATAGCCCTCTTAACATTCGATCTCTGACATTGTTACTAGTGGTTATGAAGTCTAGAATTCCTTTTGGTGTTTGCATAATAATTCTGTTAGTTGGTATGTGCCATCATTTTACCTGCCACTCACTGTTTTGGCTAATTAGGCCCAACAAAAATGTTTAAGAAAATCAGTTCGCAATATATGAAACAGCATGAATATGACTTACCCGTGGAGATTAGATTCCCAGTTCTTACCTCCTGAGACTGGGACTCAGCAAGTGCGAGGTGGAGCCCTGGCACCTGCATTTCACAACCCTGATGCCATTGGTCCTCACTCCATACTTCCTGAAACACTGCCCTGAGGCTTGCTGAGTTTCTTCAGGGACCACCAATGATAGGGGCTTGGTTATAGCCACCACAGAAACACCAAGAGCAATTGCTTTCATCTTCCCTTCCACTTAACACCAAGGTTGGGCAGAAGATTGGAGTTAACATCTCTTCAAACATCATGTGTAGGGGCTGGGCGCAGTGGCTCATGCCTGTAACCCAGCACTTTGGGAGGCCAAGGCAGCTGGATCACTTGAAGCCAGGAGTTCAAGACCAGCCTGGACAACATGGTGAAACCCCGTTTCTACTAAAAATACAGAAAATATAAATAGCTGGGCATGTTGGTGCAAACCTGTAATCCCAGCTACTAGGGAGGCTGAGGCAGGAGAATCAGTTGAACTCCGGAGGAGGAGATTGCAGAGAGCGGAGATCATGCCACTGCACTCCAGCCTGTGTGACAGAATGAGACTGTGTCTCAAAAAAAAAAAAAAAAAAAAAAAAAATATATATATATATATATATGAAATACATATACACGCACACATATATATGCGTGTGTGTGTGTGTGTGTCTCACATGTGGGTGGACCAGGTGCAGTGGCTTATTCCTGTAATCCTAGCTGCTTGGGAGGCTGAGGCAGAAGGATGACTAGAGCCCAGGAATTCAAGGCTGCAGTAAGTTTTGTTTGTGCCATTGCACTGCAGCCTAGGCAAAAGAGTGAGATCCTGACCCTGGGAAAAAAAAAAAAAAAGAAAGAAAAGAAAAGAAAAACAACTGTGGGTTACACTGGAGCTTCTTCTCCATGGGGCTGTTCTTCCTCACCTGGGCACTCGCTCTCCTGGAAGGTGGTGCCACAGGACATGTCAGCACCTTGTGGCCCTAGGTCACATCTGCTCCAGGTGCCTTTGTTCCAGTAACTCAATACTCAGATGATGGGGGAGTGGGGGGGACCCACATTTTCCAGCTGGTGGAGATCTGGGCAGTCAGCACAAGGAAGGGGACAGTGAGGGATTGCTTGGCTCATGCTGGGCTCGCCTTACTTCCCGCAGCCCGGGCCTCTGTCTCTGCACACACAGGCTGCACTTGCCAGCATCTCTTCTCTCCCAAGCCGAAACCGTCTGGCAGTCTCTTCAACCTGCTCTCTTTCCTCCTCTTTGGTGTCTTGGTGGTCAGAATTATCTGCAAAAAGGAAAATGCCTGCCTTACCTTCCTTTATTTGCCTTAAACCTCCCAAATCTGGGTCTAGCCCAGCTATAAGCAGAGGCTGAGCAAGCAGGCCCCGGGAGTGAGACTGGGCCCAGAAAACGGCTCCAGAAACCACCGGATGACCACGAGTAGACTGTGGTGAGCACTTGGAGTAACTGCCATGTGATTCCACCCCAAATCTGGCTGCGGCTCAACTTCTTTCAGAAAGGGAGAGGGAGCTGCCACCTCTGAAAAATCAAGTCAGCGACCAGCCCAGCCACTTGCCATGTCCTAGCCTGAGTTTCGTTTCAGGGCCACGGTTGTGAGCTTATTCTTCGCTTTGTTATGGGATCTCTGGGGTGTCGATTTTTCTGGCTAGAAACCTCTGTGGCCTGAGTTCCTGCTCTGTGTCCAGGAAGAATGAGGCACACAGACAAGTGAAGGGTGAGGAAGATGAAGAGTTTTATTTAGTGTTAAAACAGCTCAGAGGAGACCCACAGTGGGTAGCTCCTCTTTCCAGGCAGATCATCCTGTGGAGTGCTGAGCTCTCAGCAGAGATGCGGCCCTGGAGAGGCTGGCTCCTCTCTGCAGGCAGGTCATTTGGATGTCTCTGCAGGTCTCTGAAGCTCTCAGCAGAGAGGGGCGTCTTGTCTTCCCATTGTCTCTCTACCCTCTTCTCTTATGGCCATCCTCTGCCCTGGTCTGGCTGAGCCCAGTTTTCATGGACCTCAGAGGGGAGGAAGTGGGTGCCAATTGGTCCATGGGCGGCCATGGGTGCCGGGAAGAAGCACCACCAGTCCCCACTTCAGTCTGTGGGACTGGCAGCCCGGCCTTCAAGTCCTCTCTGGCCTGAAGGTGGTGCCTTGCTGAGGACCTGCCCCTTTCAGGCCAGGACTCTGTCTCCCGCTGCCATTCGAGGCCTGGGGGCTCAGCCCCAACCCCACTCCAAGATCAGAGCAGGCACCAAAGTGGAGAGAGGCCAGGCGGTGGAACAGACACCCTCGAGCCTGTAGGGATGCGGAGAGCGTGGGGAGTGTCCTTCCTGGGGCCCCCGAAGGTGCAGGCTGCAGCCACGCAGAGGTCCTGCACCTAGGAGGGCCAGGCAGTGGGAGCAGACACCACCGAGCCTGCAGGGATTGGGGTGGGGAGTTTCCCTCCTGGGGCCTTCGAGGGTACAGGCTGCAGAGACGACGGGTCCTGTGCCTAGGAGGGTGGCTGCAGTCTCAGCAGATCCTGCCTGCACCCAGCCCTCCTCCAAGAGCATAAGGAGGTTCGAATCCACAGCTGCAGTTTGGGTGGCTATAGCCCTGCCCAGGAGTCGGGGGACTCCTGCCTGCTCCATGGAGCAGGAGGCCTGGGTCTGCAGCTGTGGTTTGGGAGGCTGTGGCAGCTCCAGGAGTTCCCATCCCAACTAAGAAAGAGCAGAGCTCCCGGTGGGGCTCCCACTGGCTCCATGGAGCGTGCAGTCCCAGCCGCGCCTCCCTGCTGCAGCCGGCGTGATGGCGGCAGCCACAGCCATCAACTTTGCCTTCATTTAAGTACAGGCCATAAGAATCATTATAAATGGCCGGGCGCGGTGGCTCAAGCCTGTAATCCCAGCACTTTGGGAGGCCGAGACGGGCGGATCACTAGGTCAGGAGATCGAGACCATCCTGGCGAACACGGTGAAACCCCGTCTCTACTAAAAAATACAAAAAACTAGCCGGGCGAGGCGGCGGGCGCCTGTAGTCCCAGCTACTCGGGAGGCTGAGGCAGGAGAATGGCGTAAACCCGGGGGGCGGAGCTTGCAGTGAGCTGAGATCTGGCCACTGCACTCTAGCCCGGGCGACAGAGCCAGACTCCGTCTCAAAAAAAAAAAATAATAATAAATAAAAAATAAAAAATAAAATAAAAAAAAAAAAATAAAATAAATAAAAAAAAAGAATCATTATAAATGAGTAATAAAATAACTGGGATGATACTTTAAATATATATATTGCCTGGTTTCTGAGGGGATAAAAACCGACTTACATTTTCTCATCATCTTCATATCCCTCATATTGTCTTAATTTTAGTTTTCTTTCTTAATTACCTTATTTTATTTTATTTTATTTTACTGTTTTTTGAGACCCGGCTTGCTTCGTTGCCCAGGATGGAGTGAAGTGGCATGATCTCATCTCACTATAGCCTGCATCTCGGGCTCAAGTGATCCTCCCACCTCGGCCTCCTGAGTAGCTAGGCCTACAGGTGGGCACCACCACGCCCAGCTAATTTTTGTATTTTTTGTAGAGACAGGGTCTTCCTATGTTGCCCAGGCTGGTCTCGAACTCCTGGGCCCAAGCAATTCACCCACCTCAGCCTCTCAGAGTGCTGGGATTACAGGCACGGGCCACCGAGACTGGCTTTAATTGCCTTATTAATGCAGATTCACGGCATGAAAGGAAGGGCGCAACGGTAAAACCTACCCAAAAAAGTGAAACTAGATACATCAGCTCTGAAAAATCAACAAATTATTCTCTAGGACGGTAGTCCTTTATTTCAAAAAGGATTCTCAAATGCATGTTTTAGTGGAATTGGCAAGTTTACTAAAATTTCCATTTGCTTTGAATTTTTATGCGGTGCACACATTCACTCTAGGAGGCGCTATCCATCTCTGGAGAGAGAATCAGAGAGAAGAGGAAGCTTTATGACCTGACCCCCGGGGCCCGGGAGGCTGAATCTCACACAGTCAGTGCCTTCATCCTCCAGAGAGGTGCAGTCATGGAGGTCAGCAGGCCTGCAAGACAAGGTCTGGACAGTTTGAAGTTTTTTGGCGGTTGGCGGGGGTGTGGCGGAGTCCCGCTCTGGTCACCCAGGTGGGAATGCGGTGGTATGATCTTGGCTCACCGCAACCTCCGCCTCCCAGGTTCAAGCGATCCTCCTGCCTGGAGACAGGGTAGAATCCCAGACTGGTCTCAAACTCTTGGCCTCAAGGGATCTTCCCATGTGGGCCTTTAAGTTCTTTTCATCTACATTTTCCAAAATATCTATCATGTGGTTTTTTTTTTTTTTTTTTTTTTGAGGCGGAGTCTCGCTCTGTCGCCCGGGCTGGAGTGCAGTGTCCGGATATCAGCTCACTGCAAGCTCCGCCTCCCGGGTTTACGCCATTCTCCTGCCTCAGCCTCCCAAGTAACTGGGACTACAGGCGCCCGCCATCTCGCCCGGCTAGTTTTTTGTATTTTTTAGTAGAGACGGGGTTTCACCGTGTTAGCCAGGATGGTCTCGATCTCCTGACCTCGTGATCCACCCGTCTCGGCCTCCCAAAGTGCTGGGATTACAGGCTTGAGCCACCGCGCCCGGCTATCATGTGGTTTTTAATTTGCATTATTTTATATGTTTATTTAGAGACATGGTTTCGCTCTATCACCCAGGCTGGATGGAGTGCAGTGGTGCACAGTTCACTGCAGCCTTCACCTCCTGGGCTCAAGCCACCCTCCCACCTCAGCCTCTTGAGTAGCTGGGACCATGGGTGCACGCCACCACGCCTAGCTAATTTCCCCTGCTTCTTTCTTAATATGGAGGTACTGACTCAGTGTTTACATTTGAGGCTTTCTTCTGATTCCCCCTGCCTGAGGGCTTTGTCTCACGGTGCTCTCAACCATGGTTCCCTGCAGGCCCTCCCCAGCAACAGTGCCTGGGCTGAGGACAAAGTGCAGCAAGCAAGCTTCTGTTTGGTGCTGAAATGTGCGGGAATGTCTATGGGAAGGTTAGAGAGTGGTCAGTGGTGTCGCATTTCTGCACAAGTACAGATCCAGGAGAGAGAAACATACTTCTTCTTCTCAGAAGATTCTTAGAAATCAGGAATACTTCTTCAAGGAATTGTTTTTAATTTTTTTGGTCTTTTAAGGAAATTATTGATATGTGTGCAACATGGATGACTCTTAAAACATTATGTGGAGCGAAAGAAGCCAGTCCAAATAGAAGTGTAGTGACTGGCCCAAGTCTGGGTGACTTCAAAGCCTGTGTTCTTTCAACCACTCTCCAAGGGCCCCTCAGCTCCCTGAATCCCAGGCCCCTCCCCTTGGTTTCTAGTCTGAGCCCCAGGTCTGCTGTTAGGGGAGGCCCTTGGACAAGTCCCTTCCCAGTATGAGAGGCTTAGATGAGATTGCTTCTAAGATTTGTTACAGTTCTAACATCCTAGCACTTTCCAAGTCTATTTCTTTTAAAAAGCTTACTTGTTTTTGCCCGGGTGCGATGGCTCACACCTGTCATCCCAGCACTTTGGAAGAACAAGGCAGGCGGATCACGAGGTCAGGAGTTCAAGACCAGCCTGACCAACATGGTGAAATCCCGTCTCTACTAGAAATACAAAAATATAGCTGGGCATGGTGGCACGTGCCCGTAATCCCAGCTACTCAGGCTGAGGCAGGAGAATCACTTGAACCTGGGAGGCAGAGGTTGTAGTGAGCCGAGATGGCACCACTGCACTCCAGCCTAGGTGACAGAGTGAGACTCTACCTCAAAAAAAAAAATTAATTAATAAATTAATTTACTTGTTTTTGAATAGTTAATAGTCACATGATACAAACTTCAAAAGGATATACATGTCACAGACCAGGAAACTAAAGAGATAGGAGGACTAAGTGAAATATGGTTTCCTGGATTGGCTCCTGGAACAGAAAAAGGATATTCTTTAAAACTAGTGAAAGTGGTCCAGCACTGTGGCTCACACCTGTAATCCCAGCACTTTGGGAGGCCAAGGTGAATGGATCACTTGAGTCCAGGAGTTGGAGACCAGCATGGGCAACACAGTGAGCCACGCACCCCCATCTCTAAAAAAATTTTAAAAATAATTAAAAAAAAAACCAAACTAGTGAAAGTCAAAGTTTGGAATTTGGTTAGTAACAATGTACCAATACCAGTTTCTTTCTTTCTTTTTTTTTTTGAGACAGAGTCTCACTCTGTTGCCCAGGCTGGAGTCCGGTGGCAAAATTTCAGTTCACTACAACCTCTGCCTCCTGGGTTTAAGCGATTCTCTGGCCTCAGCCTCCCTAGTAGCTGGGATTACAGGTGCGTACCACCACACTCGGCTAATTTTTGTGTTTTTGGTAGAGAGGGGGTTTCACTATGTTGACCAAACTGGTCTCGAACTCCTGGTCTCGAGTCATCACCTGCCTTGGCCTCCCAAAGTGTTGAGATTACAGGAGTGAGCCACCACTCCTGGTCCCAGTGCTTGGTTCTTAGTTTTGACAAATATGCCATGGTCCTGTAAGATGTCAGCATGAAGGGGTATATAACTCTTTGTACTCTTACAACTTTTCTGTAAATCTAAAATTATTCCAAAACAGGCCAGGCGCAGTGGCTTACGCCTATAATCCCAGCACTTTGGGAGGCCAAGGTGGGTAGATCACCTGAGGTCATGAGTTTGAGACCAGCCTGGTCAAGATGGTGAAACTCCATCTCTACTAAAAATACAAAAATTAACCAGGCGTGGTGGCAGGTGCCTGTAATCCCAGCTACTTGGGAGGCTGAGGCATGAGAATCACTCGAACCTGGGAGGTGGAGGTTGCAGTGAGCTGAGATTGTGCCACTGCACTCCAGCCTGAGTGACAAGAGCAAGACTCTGTCTCAAAGAAAAAAAAAAATTATTCAAAAATAAAAAGCATTTTTGTGTTTTTTGTTTTTAAAGTAACGTTTTCCCTTTGTCCCTGTCCTTGAGCCACCCAGTCCCCCCAAGCCAGACAACCAATGTTCAATGTTATCTCTTTCTTACATAATCTTTAAGATATATCCAATTAATATTAAAAGAAAATCTAGGCCGGGCGCGGTGGCTCAAGCCTGTAATCCCAGCACTTTGGGAGGCCGAGACGGGCGGATCATGAGGTCAGGAGATCGAGACCATCCTGGCTAACACAGTGAAACCCCGTCTCTACTAAAATACAAAAAAAAACTAGCCGGGCGAGGTGGCGGGCGCCTGTAGTCCCAGCTACTCGGGAGGCTGAGGCAGGAGAATGGCGTGAACCCGGGAGGCGGAGCTTGCAGTGAGCTGAGATCCGGCCACTGCACTCCAGCCTGGGCGACAGAGCGAGACTCCGTCTCAAAAAAAAAAAAATTAAAAAAAAAAAAAAAAAAAAAAAAAAAAGAAAATCTATATTCTACAAATGTATCTCCAAATAGAAAGTGTGCTCTGAGATAAATTCCTAGAAGTGGGATTCCTGGGCATATAGTTTTCATAGTTATTGCCAAATTGCCTTCCATAAAAGTTGTAACAATCTATCCTTCCACCAGACAATGTGTGTGAGGACCTGTTGTCTCATCAGCTCAGACTGATCTGAGAGTGAACTGGTATTCACTTACTTCAGTTTAAGTCAGACTGTCAACTCTCAAAGTGCTCTTGAACAAAACCTCTCTAGAAAGCTGCCACAAAATGGCGGCTCCATTCTCAAGGAGGGAGTAGAGGCAAGCTGCGAGTCGGCTGCAGTGGCAAAGGGCAGCAAGGCCATGAAGAAGCGCTCGCCAAATGATTAACATTCCTGTCGCCAATTACTACTGTCCTCAAGAGGAGAAGACATTCACTGGAGGGCATTGTCTCTGCTTCACAGCACACAAAGGGTCAAGCCTCACAAATTTGCTCCTAGTTGGGGGGAAAAACCCTCACAGGTCAAAGTGTTCAGATTACAGATCCAGGAAAATCCCTTTGCAGAAAGAAGACAGCAAATCCCCAGTGAAGTTGAAAGGACAAAACTTTCTTCACCTCAGAGACACTCCAATGAATAAACCGGTTAAACATGGTTTGGATTTAGTGAACATGAAAACAACTGGATTAAAGTATAATCTAGCTAGAAAGGAAAGGAAATGTGCTGAGAGCGCTAAGCAATGACAAAGCTGCGGTGTTTACATCTGTCAAGCAGGAACGACCATTCCAGGTTTATAACTGAATCCTCTTAAATGTTTAATTTTTCTTTAGCTCAACATGAGCCTCTGCTCATGTTGGCCTCTTTGATAACACTGGCACCAAGGCAACTGTGCGAGCACGAGGGGTGTAGAGTCCAGGAGTCTGCAGGCACCAGCTGTCAGGGCGAGGGTTCGGCATGGGCCTTGGCCAAGCTGCACACAGTCCAGATTGGAGGCAGCATCCATCACACAGGTGCAGGTTTTAGAATCACAAAGACTTGGGTTTGAATCCCAATTGTACTTTTTACTGGCTGTGTGACCTTGGACAAATTAAACTCTGTCCCATTTCCTCTCTTGGTAAAACGAAGATAATACCCATCCAATAGGGCTGTTTCGATAATTAAATGAGGTAATACATGTAAAAGCCTACACCGAAACCTAAACACTCAATAGGTGGTCGGATCACCAATCTGTCTTTCTGCCTCTCCTGCTCCTATTTCCCCTTGTACACACACCGGAGCACCAAGTGAACCTGTTCCACATCAGGCTAACTCCAGGCACTTCAGATCTTACTCTGGGACAGGAGCATTCCGAGTTTTTACATTAGGGCTTCTTAAACATTTTTGTAAAGACCCCTACTCACATATCTGTTTGTAAAAGTATAAAATAAAATACATAGGATTATAAAAGAAACCAACTTATTGAAGTATGTTTATTAAAATATTTTAAAACTTGTGATAAAATATGTGCTTCTTTGGAAAATGTTAAACAAGCTGGGTGTGGTGGCTCACACCTGTAATCCCAGCACTTTGGGTGGCCAAGGAGGGCGGATCACTTGAGGCCAGGAGTTTTAGAACAGCCTGACCAACACGGTGAAACCCTGACTCTACTGGGGGAAAAAAAAAAAATTAGGCATGTGTGCGCCTATAGTTCCAGCTACTTGGGAGGCTGAGTCTGGAGAATCGCTCGAACCCGGGAGGTGGAGGCTGCAGTGAGCTGAGATCGCACCACTGCACTCTAGCCTGGGCAACAGATTGAGACCCTGTCTCAAAAAAAAAAAAAAAAAAAAAAAAAAGAAAAAAAAAATTAAACAAGATCTGGGGGTGAGTCTGATAACTACAATAATTTTCAAGCAGTGATCAATGTATTTCAAGATCTGCAACAACAAATGTGATATAATTAACATATACTTACATTTTTTAATTGGTGACAGTCAAAAGTCCTGCCTCTACTAATACTCTGGTTTACTTCTACATTCATAATGGAAGAAATAATAAATTTTAGTTACAGAATATTAAAGGTGACCCCCTCTCTCTCTCCCTTAGAGCAGAAGAAAAAAAAGAATATTAAAGATACACCATTTTCCCATTCAAATTAGACTCCAGGTATTATAAAATATTACCACCTCTGTTCTCAAGACTGTCATGCCAGCACTCCCTTATTTTACTTTTTTCTCTGACTTCTTTCAAGATTTTATCTTGGTCTGTGGTTTTTTTGCAGTTTGAACATGACATCCCTAGGTGTTTTTGTTATTTTTATTTTTTTACCAACAGGGTTATTATTTTTAAATTTATTCTGCTTGGTGTTCTCTCAGCATCCTGGATCCGCGGTTTGGTTCACTAACTTTGGAAAGGTCTCAGCCATTATTACTTCAAACATATAGACAGTTTGAACGACACGGGTTTGAACTGCGCAGGCCCACTCATACACAGACTTTTCCAATAGAAGTAATAGAATGTGCCTGTCCCTTCTGCCTCCCCTTCCGCCTCCTCCACCTCTCCGCCTCCCCACCCCTGGACAGCAAGACCAACCCTTCCTCTTCCTCTTCTTCCTCCTCCTCAGCCTACTTAACGTGAAGATGAGGATGAAGACCTTTATGGTGATCCACTTCCACTTAATGAATAGTGAATGTTTTCTCTTCCTTAGGATTTTCTTAGTAACATTTTCTTTAGCTTACTTTAAAAATACAGTATACACGTAACATACAAAATACTTGTTAACTATGTTATCAGCAAGGCTTCTGGAAAACAGTAGGCTATTAAATTTTGGGGGAGTCAAAAGTTATATGCAAATTTTCAACTATATGAGGGGTTGGCACCCCTAACCCCTGCATTGTTCAACTGTATATATTTTTTTGCTCTACTCTCTCTTTTTCACGTATTCCAATTACACATATGCTATACCTTTTGAAATGATCCCAGTTTTCGGATGGTCTGGGTTTTTTTTCCTACTTTTTCTCTTCCCATTTCAGTTTGGGAAGTTCCTACTGACCTACCTTCAAATTCACTAATTGTTTCCTAAATTTGTCAAGTCTACTTATGAGTCCATCAAAAACATTCTTCGTTTTTATTATAGTGATTTTGATTTTTAGCATTTCCTTTTGAATTTCCATCTCTCTGATTACCCATCTATTCTTGCACATGTCTACTTTTTCCATTACAAATTTTAATATGTTAGGTTGTAATTATGAAACAGGGAATCTGTGTCATATCCAACTCTGGTTCTGATTGCTTTCTCTCTTCAGACTGTTTTTTCTTTCTTTTTGGCATGCCTTGAAATTTTTTGTTGAAAGCCAGGTATGTTGCACTGGGTAATAGAAACTGAGGTAGACAGGCCTTAAGTGTGACAGTTCATGGTAATCTGGCTAGAGGATGGACTATGTTAAATGTTTGCTGCAGTTACAGGTGCCAGAGGTTTCACCTTCCTCTAGTGTCTTTGCTTTTGCCTGTCTCTTAACTTTGGGTTTCCCTAGTTACTCCTCCACAGAGGGGGACTTCCAGCTGTAATCCACTACGGTTACACTGGAATCCCGTTGGTGCGGTGGTAAACTGTGGGAAGTGGGATATTCTATAATCTTCAGATTAAATCTATGTCTTAGTGGGCCTTTGAGCTTCACAAGTGTTTTTCCAGTGGTACAGCTTTTCCTTTCTGGCCTCCTACTCCCTTCTCTGGCTGCAGCATTTCCAGTCTATTTCCTTGAAATCCTGACCCCTCTTGACTAAGTCCCCATCCCCGCCCCAATTAAGAAAGACAGGAAGCCTAGAGGGGAGGGGCTAGAGTGGGAAGAACGCCCTTCCGCCAATTGGGATAAGGCTCTGGCAGTCTTTCACCCTGGAGAGTAAGCCTTTGTAATAAAGGTTTTGGACACTGATCCCTTTTCCACATCAGAGCCACAGATCTTACTAGATCTTCACTGAGAATGTGGTGGGATTCTTGGAGGTAAAGCTCACGAACCTGTGGAGACCCCTCTTAAGACTATGATCCCCAGGGACTTCTCACTCTCATACTCGCCCACACTCAGCTGCTAGCAATTCATTACCATCTAAGTGTTTCCAACTAGCTTATGGCTCCAGTAGCTTTTGCTCCAGATAAGCAGATTTTGGCTGTCTCTCTCTAGATAGCCCTGTTTCTCCAGACTTTAGGATGATGGTTTGCCCTTCAACCTCAATTCTCTGACGGGTCCAAGAAAAGTCACTGATTTTCCATTTGTCCAGATTTTTCTTGTTGTAAGGACAAGATGATAACTTTTTCTCTTGAGAAAGGGTCTCACTCTGTCACCCAGGCTGGAGTGCAGCAGCGCAATCACGGCTCACCTGCAGCCCCACTCTCCCAGGCTCAGGTGATCTCCCGCCTCAGTCTCCCAAGTAGCTGGGACTACAGGTGCGTGCCACCATCCCTGGCTAATTTTTTAATTTTTATAGAGACTGGGTTTTGCCATGTTGTCCAGGCTGGTCTTGAACTCCTGGGCTCAAGTAATCTGCCTGCCTCAGCCTCCCAAAGTACTATTGATTACGGGTGCATACCACTGTGCCAGGCTTGGTGCCAACTTTCAAGCTTTTTATCTGTAGAAGCTTAAACCAGAATTATTTATATCATTTTGGTCATTCCCTTCCATCCACCTGAACTACTGTGTCCCTTCTTGTCCTCAAATTTGCCGTGACTACTGTACCTCTTTGTCCTTTTCATGACTAGGTTTGAGGAAGGGGCTGGTGTTTGATCTCTCCTCTCTGTCAGCACTTTGCACAATCAAGTGCTTGGTGTTGCTAGTTGAGCCCACTGGGTCGCTTTCATTTCTGGCACTCACTCTACAGTAAAGAGCATCTGGGATGAGGTGTTATTGCCCAGCACCCTCTAAGCTTCCTTTGTGCTTTTAAATTCATTTCCCTGGCCTCCAAGTCAGTCTTATTTTCTTAGCAAGGTTGGAATAAAGCAAACTTCACTTCCTGTAAATTAGGATTTACAAAAGTAATTTCTCAAGTTCTGATAAATCCTTTTTTCTCAATTTCTTGATTTCTTTCTGTAATGACTTAAGTAGCCAGGTAAGATCAGATTTGACCAAGTTCAAGGAAATCACAGGGCCTCTGAGCTAAATGACCAAACCTGACAGTTTCGGAATTACTTCGGAAGCTTTAAAAAAGAAAATCCTAAACTCAGTCCTAAGAGAGTAATTGTGGTGGGTAGCTATGTTTAGGAAAATACGATACTTCTAGTAAGCTGTGCATGTCCAAAAGAGCTACTTACACCTAAACTTAAAATCAAAACTAAAAAACATACTAGGGAGACAAAGTGAAAAATACTATAGAAAAACCAAACCAAACCTATTCATTCATAACAAACGATATAGGAATTGTTTCTTAACATTCACCCTTTCACTCATTCAGTAACTGTATTGAAAGTCATAGGCACGGCTGGGTGCGGTGGCTCACGCCTGTAATCCTAGCACTTTGGGAGACTGAGGCGGGTGGATCACTTGAGGTCAGGAGTTTGAGACCAGCCTGACCAACATGGTGAAACCCCATCTCCACTAAAAAAAATACAAAATTAGCTGGGCATGGTGGCGCACGCCCGTAATCCCAGCTATATCGGAAGGCTGAGGCAGGAGAATTGCTTGAACCCAGGAGGCGGAGGCTGCAGTGAGCCAAGATCATGCCACTGCACTTCAGCCTGAGGAAGAGTGAGACTCCATCTCAAAAAAAAAAAAAAAAAAAAAAAAAAAAAAAAAAAAAATTCACAGGCCCTGTCCACAAGGAAGTACACCAAGCCATGGCCTTTAGAATCAAGGCCAGGCGCGGTGGCTCAAGCCTGTAATCCCAGCACTTTGAGAGGCCGAGACGGGCGGATCACAAGGTCAGGAGATCGAGACCATCCTGGCGAACACGGTGAAACCCCGTCTCTACTAAAAAAAATACAAAAAACTAGCCGGGCGAGGCGGCGGGCGCCTGTAGTCCCAGCTACTCGGGAGGCTGAGGCAGGAGAATGGCGTAAACCCGGGGGGCGGAGCTTGCAGTGAGCTGAGATCCGGCCACTGCACTCCAGCCTGGGCGACAGAGCCAGACTCCGTCTCAAAAAAAAAAAAAAAGAATCAAACACCTTCACAGTTTATATCCAGTACCATCCTCTCCCGGTTAACCTTGAAAATTCTGCTCAAGCTTTCAAAACCTCAGTCTTCTCATTTGTAAAAATAACATTATCTACCTCATAGGGAAGTTCTGTGACAGAGATCACAGTGGAATTATTACAAACTTCTTATCTCTATCCTAAAACAGTTTTAACTCCTTTCCTAGCCTAAACACTGGCGTTTTGTTAATAATAGCAGCTGGCACCCACTGAATATTAATCTGTATGCCAGGGAGTGGGCTAAACTCTGTCCATCCATAGCTCAAACACATTTTATCTGTAAAGGCCTGGGGGCCACAGCCTTATTCCTTCATTGGCCATATTCACCCCACTCATGTAACCAAAAAAGGCAAAGCAAGTGGACGCAACAAGACAGACTTTCAATCTAGGGTGGCCTCCTAGCAAAGAGGGCTGAGTGGAAAAACCATGGGATGTAATAAAAAGGAGATGCTCCTCCTCCCCTAACACCCCTTCCCCCAAGTCATAATCACTACCAGGGGTCATGATGGCAGAACCTCTGGGTAGCAAACCAAACACCAGATAAACCTATTCTGGAACTGCCATGGTAAGTGAGTAAGAGTGGTACCATTTGCTACTACTACTGTTGTATCCATGACTACCACTGTCAACTAATAACTATTATTATGCTTTTATATGTTCCGACACTGTTCTGTGAATTTTACATGTAATCCTCAATGTAAGTTACTAAAGTTACCACCAATATTGACCCTTTATAACTGGCAGGAGTTGAGACAAGGCAATTAAATACTTAAATAATGGACACAGAGCCTGAGATTCCTTAGAATTACCCATCCATTGCTTTGTAATTCACTGCCAAATTAGTTTTTTTAGGAAGATTCTTAAGGGATTCTGGAATCCCCTCCTATGTAGTTAGAATTATGAGCACCTGTATTTTTACTTCAGTGGGTTAAAGGCATAGTTTTACTATAAACCATGGTCTCAATTTCCTACGAGACATCACTGAAAAGTACCCTCCTCCATCAGGCAAAAACATGTTACCTGGAATAAACTTTTCGCCTACTTTAAAACCATTGACTTTTCAAGAGCATGCCTGCCCTTAGGAAATTGTGGTAGAGGTTAAAAGTGGGCAGGCTGGTACAAACCATCCTAAACCACACTATTCCTTGTCTGTGAGTGATCAAAATCAAGACTCCATGGTGAGTGGAAACCTTGACATTACTGACATTTTTCTGTTGTGGGAGGCTGGCTTGTTCATTGTAAGAGGTTTAGCAGCATCTCTGACATCCACCTGTTAGATTCCAGTAACATTCCCTAGTTGAGACAACCAAAAATATCTTCAGACATTGCCAAACATCCCCTGGGGGACAAAATCATCCCTGGTTGAGAACCACTGCTTTATTTTAATGTTTAACAGAAAAAAAAAAAATTCTTTTGAGACAGGGTCTCACTCTCACCCAGGCTAGAATGAAGTGGCATGATCTTGCCTCATTGCAACCTCAACTTCCTGGGCTCAAGATACACTTCTGGCTAGCCACCCAAGTAGCTGGGACTACAGGCACACACTACCATGCCCAGCTAATTTTTAAACTTTTTGTAGAGACACAGTCTCACTATGTTACCCAGGTTGGTCTCAGAACGCCTGGCCTCAAGCAATCCTCCTGCCTTGGCCTCCCAAAATGCTGGCACTATAGGTGCAAGTCACTGTGCCTTGCTGAGAACCACTGCTTTAAAGAATTATTTGGTTTTGCAGAGCTACCATTATTCTGTTCTGCATACCCAAAACTGACAGCCTTTGACTTTACTTCTCAGTTCACTGAAATAAAACTTACGTGTTGCTTAGCTTTGTACCTTCTTACTTTACGGTAATTGAAATGTCCAGTATTAGGGAACTGTGAAATACTGTTTGAGCAACGAAAGGCCTGATGGGGCAACTATGACTTCTTCCTATGACTTCCATCTGCTTGGTGGACATCCTAGTTTGGCCAAGACCTAAGCTTGTTTCCTTTTAAATGGACTGATCCATCTTCAGAGGAGACGCCTCTGTTGTAGGAGGACAAAATTTCTTTACCTTGGGATTTAACTCCAAGTCACAACGGGTCCCCAAACCACCAGAAGCTGTACAGACTCAAACTAGAGACCACATTCTGGCTGAAAGGTCTGACCACAACACAAGCTAGGCAGCAAGAAGTCATGTATTTTCTGGTATCTTATCATTTTTGCAGGTCAGTCTACAAGATTGTGCCCTTCTCTTAAAGAGGATAAAGTGTGCTACTATCCCAAACCAAATTAAAGAGAAAGCACAAACCTGCTGACTAAGAAGAGTTATTACACCCCTGCTAAATGTATTTAAACAAGTCACTCAGTTGAACTAGGAAAAAACTTCTGAAAAATAGAAGAAATGGTATTGACTTATCTTTAAAAGTCCTTTTAATAAATGACTTGAGATTATAAAACAGTTTTGAAATACACAAAAGTGCTTCAAAATGATTCAGTAAGTCTTAAGGAATAAATTTTTTAGTATATCACTTTTGTTGTTGTTGAAAACACCCCATTCAATGGGTGGAAGTATATTTGATGTCACCACTGTTTAAAGGGAATGGAATGACAGGAATGAGAAGTATATAATTAGTAAATAATCCCTCTCAACAAGTGACTTAAGCAGTCACTCATGGAGAGCAAAGAAAAGCTGGAGGCAACACAATCAGTGCATATCAGAAACGCATTTTAATTTTTATTTGAAAACAACTTAAATTTTTAGACAAATGATTTTAGTATATAAATTTGATTTTGTTTTTATACAGAATATAAAGATTTCCCTCATTAATCTTCCATGTGAAGGGTATTACAAGCCTGAAGGAAGATACTTTCTGCACACAAGTATGTATCTGATGTGTGCAGTACTGGAAACCAATGGTGTAGTGCTCCTACACATAAATTGGGTCAAGTGACATCACACATTAAAAGGGGGAAAGAGAAATATTCTAGTTAATCAGATGCAAGAAGCAAATAAGACACAAAAACTGTGCAAATAAGACCAAGCCAGTAACTTTAGTTAGGACACTGCAGATTACATTGGAATAACAGGTTTGTGAGGCTACAGTGTGCACCACATTAAAACAGCAAGGAAGAGCTATTTATATAGAAAGGCTGGAATGAGGGATTTTCACTAAAGCAAATTAACTTCTTGTCAACTGCCAAAACAAAACAAAACTGAGCATATGAGTGTTAGTATACTGAAGGCATGTTATACCAGTTTCTGTGCAGCATGCTAAAAGTTAGAACTTCTTCACTGGTGCTTATCAATCATTAATAGTCACATTTTTGCCCCTTCTTGCCAAATTTCAGGCATGTCTTATTTTAGATGGAGTATAGCTTTTATCTATTATTTCATCTTGTAAAAACATGTGAAGACAACGTTCATTCTGTGCCAGAGGATGACCAGCGACCCTAAGAATAAAAAATATAAATTTAGTCCAACATTTTACACAAGGTGGGGGAGTTCAAAACACATCTTTTAAGGTTAAGAAGTATATATAATTTTTTTTTTTTTGAGATGGAGTCTTGCTCTGTTGCCCAGGCTGGAGTGCAGTGCCTGATCTTGACTCATGGCAACCTCCATCTCCTGGGTTCAAGTGATTTTGTGCCTCAGCCCTCTGAGTAGCTAGGACTACAGGCGTGCGCCACTATGCCCAGCTAATTTTTACTTGAGATGGGGTTTCACCATGTTGGCCAGGCTGGTCTCAAATCCCTGACCTCAAGTGATCTGTCCACCTCAGCCTCCCAAAGTGCTGGGATTACAGGCATGAGCCACCGTGCTTGGCCCAGAAGCATGTACAGTTTACTAATAAGTATTATTCTGGACTGTCCATAAAGCTATGCACTATCAACTAATGGCATATGTTCTTTTGTTTGGTTCACAACTCTTAATTTAGAAAACATTTAATCACAAATTTTTCACTGCTTGTGGTACATGTATCCAATTAGCTTTACATATAGCTGGTGTATTCATAAGAAACTTTAATTTTAATGTTAAAAGTGAAACATGTCAATTGATCGTAAGAACTTCTTTTTTGAGATAAAGTGTTGTTCTGTCACTCAGGCTGGGGTGCAGTAGCGTGATCTCAGCTCACTGCAACCTCCACCTGCCAGGTTCAAGCGATTTTCCTGCCACAGCCTCCTGAGTAGCTGAGACTACCGGCGTGCACCACCACGCCCCACTAATTTTTGTATTTTTAGTAGAGACAGGGTTTTGCCATGTGGCCTTGGAACTCCTGACCTCAAGTGATTTGCGCACCTCGGCCTCCCAAAGTACTGGGATTATAGGTGTGATCCACTGCACCAGGCCAGAATCTATTTTAAAGAGGAGAAGATACAGGATTGAAGTTTGAAATAGAATGAAGTTCAATAAAAGCCCCAAATACTAAAAAAAACAGCCACAAATATCCAGGCATTTTGTTTTTGCCTGCTTAAAACCAGACTGGGCAACCAGACTCTTATCTTACAACTTAAAAACATCTAATATAGGCCAGGCCCTGGCTCATGCTTGTAATCCCAGCACTGTGGGAGACTGAGGCAGGCAGATCACTTGAGGTCAGGAGTTCGAGACCAGCCTGGCCAATATGGCAAACCCCTGTCTCTACTAAAAACACAAAAATAAGCCAGACACTATGGTGTGCACCTATAATCCCAACTACTCAGGTGGCTGAGGCATGAGAATCACTTGAACCTGGGAGGTGGAGGTTTCAGTGAGCCGAGATTGCACCACTACACTCCAAAGCCTGGGTGACAGAGCAAGACTTTGTCAAAAAAAAAAAAAAAAAAAAAAGGTTTATAGACAATGAAGATTGAGTGCTACAGTAGATAACCAAGGGCTTTATGTAACCCTTTCTCTTCTGTTTACCACTCATGCATCTTCAAATCACTAGATAAAATTTAAAGTGTAAGCTCATATTACCATATTCTGTAGGATTTGATTTACTTTTCCTAGTTTAAGGCCAATGCACAATTACAGTGAGGTCTTTCTTGGCATAAATCTTTCTATCATTTTGGCTTTCTATTACTTTACAAAATAGCTGTATTTCAAACGGGAATAAAATTAAAAGCTAAAAATATTGGTTTGAGCTTATCAAGAGTTTCTAAAGTAAGAGAGAAACAATCCTAAGTCCTCTTACATTTTTAAAATACATTTTACCATGAAAATTAAAAATGTGCACCTTTATACAAGACATGCTAATACCTCCATCTGCAATCAGACAAGATGATTGCAAGTATATTGTAAGTTTTATTGTTCATGCTAGAACATACCTTAAATCAGAAAGAATCATAAGTAAAACTGTATTTTTTAAATGCCGTAATTTTAAATGTAATTTGCATAAATTAACCAAGAAAAACAAATACAAAACTTAGGTCAACACAAAGATGCTCATTTCAATCACTCAAGTGTGTTAATATTTATCACATGATATTCAACTTGTCGGATACTTTTACTTTGTTTAAATGATATGAAAAGTTAGGAAATGGCTAAAAGGCAACAGTGCAGTTTAGCTTAACATCTAAACTATAAGTAGTCACTTAAAGTAGTCTCAAAACATACCTCACTGCTACACTTTGAGGAATAGGAAGCACTTACTTGTTTATAAACTGCTCCAGCCCTTGTTTTCTTTCCTCAATAAAATTGTCATCAAATATTCCATCATCTCCTCTAAAAGGAAGCTGACGCAAAAACGCTTTCCCAGGGAGTGGGGGAACTACGACCTAAAACATGAAGACAGAAAGTTCTTGATCATGATGACTGGTTGTGAAAATGTATAGAGCACAGCATGAACACAAAGCATGTCCTCACTATGGCAGCCATCACCTGGTCAAACTAGTTTAAATATAAAAGAGCAAAAAATACACTGAAAAAAGACCAAATGTTTAGACAAATGCAGAATAGCCCATCAGACAAAAGCTCCTAACTCAAAGGCAGGGCCCAGAGCTTATATTAATTTTCTTGGCCTTATCGAAGCACAGGTATACAAAGAGAACACTCACAATACTGAAATAAAGGTTACCATGCCCCTCAGACACTTGTGATGCCACTTGGAGAAGTCAATGCCTTCTTGCAATAGAAACTGCAGAGATCAAAATCAACTCTCAATTAAATGAAGAAATGTTAATGTTCTCTCTGCAACATGGTTAGATAAGAATTCTGGTTTCAGCCAGGCGCGGTGGCTCACACCTGTAATCCCAGAACTTTGGGAGGCCAAGGTGGGCGGATCATGAGGTCAGGATCATCCTGGCTAACACGGTGAAACCCCATCTCTACTAAAAAACACAAAAAATTAGCCGGGCGTGGTGGCGGGCGCCTGTAGTCCCAGCTACTCTGGAGGCTGAAGCAGGAGAATGGTGTGAACCCGGGAGGCGGAGCTTGCAGTGAGCAGAGATCACGCTAGTGCGCTCCAGCCTGGGCGACAGAGCGAGACTCCATCTCAAAAAAAAAAAAGAATTCTGGTTTCTTCAACCTCTTACCATCTGCATTATAGTCTTTCCTGTTTGTGTTTGAGGTGATGACAAAATATCAGTAACTCTAGTTGTCACTATTCTGTTTCCTAAATTAAGAAACAAGTCAACTTTCTCCCAAATGCCCTATCCTGCTGTATTTTCCCAAAGACCTGTCATTTCTCCCTTCCCGCACTATAGGAAGATCCCAAATTTTCCCCTTCAAAGCCTAACCAAGGGTCAACTCCTGCGATCTCTCCCTTCTGGGAATTATCCGGAGCTCAAATATTATTATAGGCCAGGTGCAGTGGCTCACGTCTGCAATCCCCGCACTTGGGAGGCCAAGGAAGGCGGGAGGATTGCTTGAGACCAGGAGTTTGACACAAGCCTGGACACATGTCTACAAAAATAAAAAAAAACTTAGCGGGGTGTGGTGGTGTGAGCCTGTAGTCCCAGCTACTTAGGAGGCAGAGGTGGGAGGATCACTTGAATCCAGGAGTTCAGGACTGTAGTGAGCTAAAATCACATTGCTGCACTCCAGCCTAGGTGACAGCGAGACCCCGTCTTAAAAATAAATAAATAAATTTTTTAAAATGTTATTCTGGAGCTCAAAATACTTGTTTTGATTAAATAGCACCTAGCTATTTCACAGGTTTCTTTGGTTTCTCTATCCTAGCATTATTGAGAATCAGGTAATTTTTGTACAGGGGGGCTTTCTTGTGCATTATTTTCTTTCTTGAGATGGGGTCTTGCTCTGTCACCCAGGCTGGAGTTCCATGGTGCAATCATGGCTCACTGCAGCCTCCCCCAGACTCAGGTGATCCTCCTGTGTCAGCCTCCTGAATAGCTGGGACACTACAGGCACACAGCATGCCACCATGCCTGGCTAATTTTTCTATTTTTTGTGGAGATGGTGTTTCACCATGTTGTCCAGACTGGCATTCTTTTCTTTAGCTGTATCCCTGGCCTCTACCCACTAGACATCATAGCACCCCCCGCTGAGACAATAAAAACTGTCTCTAGACAGTGTCAAATGTCTCCCCTCCCGGGGGATAAAACTGTCTTTGGTGGAAAACCACCAATCTATCATACTAATGTCTTCAAATCAAGACCCCTGTCTTAGGCTTTTTGTGGTTATTTTAAGAAAAACTGGGCATACAACAGAAGCTCAAATATCTGTTAAATGACCAACCACTTAGCTGGATCCTTACTTTAAAACCAAACAGAAAAATGTGTAAGCAAACAATTAGAACAAGGAGAAATATAGATAGTAAACTGATACATATATATATTTCTTTTCACTAATAATAAAAATTACACATATTCAAAAAAATTAAAACTTTAAACCCTTGATACAGTTTCTACACCAAGGAGTTTATCCTCAAACAAAATTCAATAGGGTAAAAAAGGGAAAGAACAACTCGACTTCATGTAGATTAACAAAAAACAAAATAAAAACAAAAAAAGAAACATCCAAATAAACTTTATAATCCCTTCCTAGATTTACTCTCCCCAGATGACCAATGATGAAGATATCTAAGGATTTATCTCTGTAAATTTATGCTAGCATTCTTAGATCTCACTCCCATGTTAGCATCTGTTTAGCTAAGAGTTAAAATCTGCAGGGACCTTTTATAACTGAGAAACAAAGGAATGCTAACCATTAAGTTCCAGTAGAATGGCTATCTGGTGAGCAGGGAAAAATATCTGTATCTACACAATTATTATTTAAAAAAAGAATCTAGAACCAGTGTGTTAAATAAACGACCACCATTAATTCAGGGTAGAATTTAGCATGAAACTTAAGAAAAGTATGGCTCGAGGATGTCGGTTAAAGAAAGAAGGAAAATGATAAAAAAATTTAAGAATATATATATAAAATTAAATATATATAAATTTCATATATAAGGGAAATTTAAGAAAAGGATTGCTATATTATCCTCTGTAGAGATACATTCTTCCTAACATATTCAAACTAGTCATTCAAATGGATGGTGAGGTGGTAGGCAACAGGATTAATGACCTATAAAAATCATAAATGGCTTATCCAGCTAAGATTCTCTTCTACATCATATTATTTTTGCTAAAGCAGTCTGAAAACACCTAATTGGAATTCTAACACCAGGTTGGGTGCGGTAGCTCACACCTGTAATCCCAGTACTTCAGGAGACCAAGGTGGGCAGATCACCTGAGGTCAGAAGTTCGAGATCAGCCTGGCCAACATGGTGAAACCCTGTGTCTACTAAATATACAAAAAATTAGCTGGGCATGGTGGTGCATGCTTGTAACTCCTTTACTCAGGAGGCTGAGGCAGAATTGCTTGAGCCTGGGAGGCAGAGACTGCAGTAAGCCGGGATTGCACCACAGTACTCCAGCCTGGGCAAGAGCCAGACTCCGTCTCAAAAAAAAAAAAAAAGAAAAGAAAAAATCTAATACTAATTAAAAGGTCACGAATGCAAAGATATGTGCATGCATGTGGGGTGAGAAACAGAGTATCTGGTGAGCATAATATATTGAAAGCTAAAGTAAACTAGAATAAAAGCTAAAGATCTGACTACAATACATGTCGGCTAATTTCTAGCTTAGTTTAATAGATCTTAGTTAAAAGTACTAATATACCACAAAATAACTTGATTACACTGTTCTTTCCAATACTGTAATACGAGTACAACTTTCACATGGATTTAACTCTCAATATATTTAACTGGTCTAATGTTAAATGTGAAGTATTGTGCTTCAAAAGACAACATCAAGGAAGTGAAAAACAACCCACAGACTGGGAGATACATGCAAAATACGTATCTGATAGGGAACTCTAAGAGTCTTATATATTCTCGACATAACTCTATAATAAAAAAGATGAACCCATTTAAAAAGGCAAAAGATCTCAATAAAGATTTCTCCAAAGAAGATACATAAACGGCCAGTAAGTACATGAAAAAAAATCAACATTAGTGGCCATCAGAGAAATAAAAATCAAAACCACAATGCAATACCCCTTCACAAACGGTAGGATAGCTATAATAAAGAAGACAGGCAATTAATTAGTAGGGATGTGGAGAAACGTAGAACTTCACATTGCTTGTAAGAATGTTAAAATCATGCAGCTGCTTTGGAAAAACAGTCTGCCAATTCCTCGAAAGGTTAAAAAGAGTTATGATATGACCCAGCAATGTACTGGTAGGTATATACTGAAAAGAAATGAAAACATGTAGACACAAACCTATGCATAAATGTTCACAGCAGCACTACTAAAAACAGCCAAAAAGTAGAACCAAATGTCCACCAAATAAGTGGATAAATAAAATGTGGTATAAGCATACAATAGGACATTATTTAGGAATAAAACAAAATGAAGTACTGATGCATGTTAGAAAAGCATGAACTGTGAAAACATGTTAAGTGAAAGAAGCCAGACACAAAAGATCACATATTCTGGGCTTCCATTTATGTATGTCCAGAATGGGCAAATCCACAGAGAAAGGAGACTAGCAGGTGGTTGTCTCAGGCTGAGTGAGGAAGGGTTCGGGAAAAATCAGTAGTGACTACTAATGGGGACAGGGTTTCTTTTAATGGGTGATAAAAATGCTCTGAAATTGACTAGTGCTCTAAAATAGTGATGGTTGCATAACTCTGCAAACATATTAACAACCAGTGAATTATACACTTCAAATGGGTGAAGAGCATGGTATGTGAATTATATCTCAATAAAGCTGTTACTAAAAACAAAAGCGGCCGGGCTGGGTAGCTCACGCCTGTAATTCCAGCAGGAATTCGGGAGGCCAAGGTGGGCAGATCACGAGGCCAGGAGATCGAGACCGTCTTCCTAACATGGTGAAACCCCATCTCTACTAAAAATAAAAATAATAATAATTTTAAAAAGCAAAATATACTATTCAGCAAAAGTTTATTAAACATTTCCAGTGTGCCACATGGTATGTGAAGCAAAGCCCAAAGCCTATGTATCAAGACACTTCTCAGCTAGGTGTGCTGGCTCATGCCTGTAATTCTAGCACTTTGGGAGGCCAAGGCAGAAGGATTACTTGAGGCCAGGAGTTCGAGACCAGCCTGGGCAACATAGTGAAACCCCGTTCTTACAAAAAAATTCTAAAAATTAGCTGGACATGGTGGCTCATGCCTGTAGTCCCAGCTACTTGGGAGGCTGAGGCAGGACAATCACTTGAGACCAGGAGTTGGAGGATGTTATAGTATGCTATGATCACACCACTGCATTCCAGCTTGGGCAACAGAGCAAGACTCTGTCAATCAATTAATCTATCAATCTCCTAACCATCTGTAATTTGTATATAGTGAGACACAAATCTTTATTTTCTAATAGACAAATATTTCAACTACATTTGCTGAATTCCTTTCCCACTGAATGACAATGTTATTTTTGTTATGAACTAAATTCCCTATAAATACATGGGTCAAAGTCTAAACTCTATTACATTCCACTCATCTATCTGCCCAACCTAAAGCAATATACACTGCATAACAGTGTTTCCATCAGAGATGGACCACATAAGATAATAATGGTTGTGCCATAAGATTATAATGGAGGTAAAAAATTCCTATTGCCTAGAAATGTCTTGGTGATCCTGATTGTGTGCAGGCCTAGGCTCCTATGTATATTTGTGACTTAACTTTTAAGAAAAAGTTAAAAAAATTTTAAATAGAGAACAGCTTATAAAATAAGAATATAAAGAACATATTTTTGTACAGTTGTTCAATATGTTTGTGTTTTAAGCTAAGTGTTAAATTACAAGAGTCAAAGAGTTAAAGTAAAAAGTTTAAAAACTAAGCTAAGATTTATTAATGAAGAAAAATATTTTATAAATTTCAATGTACAGTGTTTATAAAGCCTGCAGTAATAAACAGGAATGTCCTAGGTCTTCACATTCACTTGCCACGTACTCGCTGACTCACCCAGAACAACTTTCAATCCTGCAAGCTCCATTTACGGTAAGTGCCCTATACAGGTGTACCATTTAAAAAATTGTCAGTGCTTAAAAAAAAAAAAAAAATTCTTCCACGCTGTATTTTTTACCATATCTTTTCTATGTTTAGATGCATAAATGCTTCCCACTGTGTTACAACTGCCTGTACTATTCAGTACAGTAACATGTTGGATAGGTTTGTAGTCTAGGAGCAATAAGCTGTACCATATAGCCCAGGTGTGTAGCAGGCTACACCACCTGCGTTTGTGTGAGTATACTCATATGATGTTTGCACAAACAATGAAATCACCTAAGGATGCATTTCTTAAAATGTATTCTCATCATTAAGTGCCATATGACTACACCACATTGTTTGAATTACTATAGCTTTAAGATATGTTTTGACGTCTGGTAGAACAAACACCTGCTGCCCACTATATACTGAAAATATTTTTTGGTTATTCTTGAGTTTTTACTGATTCTAAAGCTCATATATAAATCTGCAAGTTTATAAACACCCCTACTGAAATTTCTACTAGAATCTTATGAATTTATAAATAAGTTAGAAGATACTGCTCTACTTTATGCAGGTCTCTGCTAATGTCACCTAGAGCGAGGCCTTCCCTGCGCTCTATATGAGAGTGGCTCCCCTGGCACTTCCTACTTCCCTTAGTTTAGCTTTGTCTTATTTTTTTTTAGAGCTTCTCATCATATGACATCTATATATTTTACTACATTTTTCCTGCCTTCTCTTCAACAACCCCCTCCCCGCCGCAATTTACCTAATAAGATATAAGCACCATAAAAGAGGGGACCTTAATTTGTTCATAGCTCTACCCATAACTCCTAGAACATAAAGAACGAGCTCTCTAAAATGTTCATAAAATAAACAAATCTTCAAAAGTAAATATTCCAAACGAGGAACACAGTATTACAATGAATACAGTATCACACTTTTTTTTTTTTTTTTTTTTGAGACAGGGTCTGGCTCTGGTGCCCGTGCTGGAGTGCAGTTGCGAGACTACAGCTCACTTCAATCTCTGCCTCCTGGGCTCAAGTGATCCTCTTGCCTCAGCCTCCTGAGTGCTGGGACTACAGGTGCATGTCACCATGCCTGGCTAATTTTTGTATTTTTGGTAGCGATGGGGTTTCGCATGTTGCCCAGGCTGGTCTCGAGCTCCTAAGCGTAAGTGATCCATTGGCGTTGGCCTCCCAAAGTGCTGGGATTACAGGCGTAAGCCACTGCACCTGGTCCCTCTTTATTTAGGTCTTATTTTTTTTGGTAAAGTTTTAGAGCTTTCTTAACATGGATTTTGTATTTCTAGTTTTATTCCTATTTAAACATTTTGGAAGAGATGGGGCGTGACTCACAATGTTGCCCAGGCTGGTCTTGAACTCCTGGGCTCAGGAGATCCTCCTGACTCAGCCTACCAAAGTACTGGGATTACAGGCATGAGCCACCATGCTTGGCCTTCTTTATATTTTTGTTGGAATGCTATTATCTGCATATTTTGTGCTCTTATGCAGCCATTTTTAAGCTAGAAACAGAAAAAAAAAAACAAACCAAAACCCTTATTAAACTTGAGAAATGAGTACAAACTAGCCTTCATCTAGTTCAGGACTCCTACCATACCCACTTCTTTTCACCTACTTTCTAGTCACAAAATAACTTTTCATCATTCTGAGCATACCATGTCCTTCCATGACTCCTTGCCTCTGATGTCATTCTGAGGCAGGGCTGAAATGAGAGACATCAAAGTGAGACCTTGCTTTAACTTATTTTGAAGCCAAAGCTACCAAATTCTATTCTAAGAAGATCAGGCATGTAACAGTGTTTTTAAATTGCAGGCAGCAACCAATTAGTGGATCACGGCCATCATTTAAAAACGCTAATCTGAAGAGTATCAACATATACCACACAGAGTGAGGTCATTACTGCTTTATGAAACTTCTGTTACATGAACACATGTGTGATGAAAAAAACTTATGTGTCAGTAAAACAAAATTGGAAATACACTGACATTTATAAAATGTACTGAGAAAGAGAAACCTGGCTTAAGTGTGTGGAGAGGGGAAGATGGAATAGGACGACGAGGGAAAGGTAGGAAGTAATAGCAAGAAGATTCTAAGAAGTGTTATTCAAGTGTGAGTCAGCAAAGACCTCAACTGAGCCAAAGTAGACAAGAGAAAGAGTTCTAAGGAAAATTTACAAAGACTCTACCTCTATAAAATGACATCGAACTATTTGAAAAACAGAAATCACATTTGCTTTTACCCATTTTATTCAAGATCATTTTCCTGAGAAATATTAAACATTAAAACTTGGAATGTTTTGCTTTAAAACCGCATTTCGAATCATTCTTACCTTGCTCTCTCTTTCTAATTCACTTCGCAGCCATTCAAAGTCACTGTATCTTCTTCTAACAGTAGATTCTTTCAGCTTGAAAATAGGAAGATTTGTCTGAAACAAAAAAAGTTACTCCTAAATTGAAGTACATTAAGGAAACGTCAAAAAAATGGAGGAATGGGGGAATCTAGGCTTGCCAATTGATAATATGGCAAATCTGATTACCTTACCAAAAGAAATCATGACTTTCTTTTTCTTTTTTTTGAGACAGAATCTCGCTTTGTTGCCTAGGCTGGAGTGCAATGGCACGATCTCGGCTCACTGCAACCTCCACCTCCCAGGTTCAAGTGATTTCTCCACCTCAGCCTCCCGAGTAGCTGGGATTACAGGCACCCACCATCATGCCCAGCTAATTTTTGTACTTTTGTAGAGATGGGGTTTTACCATGTTGTCCAGGCTGGTCTTGAACTCCTGACCTCAGGTGATCTGCCCACCTCGGCCTCCCAAAGTGCTGGGATTACAGGCATGAGCCACCGCACCCGGCCGAAATCATGAGGTTTTTAAGATGACCTTTTACCCACAACAAAAAAAAAACTTTGCTAGTTCTTTTTTTTTTCTGAGACAGAGTCTCGCTCTGTCGTCCAGGCAGAGATGCGATCTTGGCTCACTGCAACCTATGCCTCCTGGGTTCAAGTGATTCTCCTGCCGTAGCTGGGATTATAGGCACCTGCCACCAGGCCTGGCTAATTTTCTTGTATTTTTAGTACAGGCGGGGTTTCACCATGTTGGCCAGGCTGATCACAAACTCGTGATCTCATGTGATCTGCCGCCTCAGTCTCCCAAAGTGCTAGGCTTACAGGCCTGAGCCACTGCCTGGCCCACTAGTTCTTTAAAAGTATTTACACAAGAATACAACTTTTAAAGGTACCTTTGTTGCATGCTTTTGGATGTCATTCTGCCTGGGGCTATCTACATAAATGTAGGTCATTTTCTTATTATTTTGGTGAGCTTTAAAAATGTCAACTAAGCAGGGGTGAAAAAAGGTTAGCTCTTGACTATTCTTCTAGCTAGTACCTCAGCAAACAGTCCTCATAGGGGAAATACAACTAACCTTTTCATTTTTAAAATTTAATTTTCTTGGTGCTCATTCATTATAGCAAAACCCCAACTTATGTCTCAATGCCTATCACTGCCCATTGATGTAGAAATTCTTTTTCTTCTCCCAGAGGGAGGGTCTCACTGCATTGCCCAGGCTGGATTTAAACTCCTAGGCTCAAGCAATCCTCTCGCCTTGGCCTCCCGGGTAGCTGGGACTGCAGGGTCATACCACTGTGCTGGCTCACTTTACTTTATTTTATTTTTTGAGACGGAGTCTGCTCTGTTGCCCAGGCTGGAGTGCAGTGGCACGATCTCGGCTCACTGCAAGCTCCGCAGCCTAGGGTCATGCCATTCTCCTGCCTCAGCCTCCCAGGTAGCTGGGACTACAGGCCCAGCCGCCACACCCGGCTAATTTTTTGTATTTTTAGTGGAGATGGGTTTCACCGTGTTAGCCAGGATGGTCTCCATCTCCTGGCCTCATGATCCACCCACCTCAGCCTCCCAAAGTGCTGGGATTACAGGCGTGAGCCACCGTAACCCGCCCACTTAGCTACTTTTAAATGAAAACAAAATATTTTGTTAAGAGGACTAGATTAGATCTTGCATAAAAAAAGACCTAAATAAAACATTATTCTTAACGGCCACCTAAAAAAATGCCAAAAACAGCAGGGAAAGTGCTGCATACAGTGTCTGTGGTCTTACCACTAGTAGGAAATTAAATCATACTCAGTAGACCAAGCTCATAAACCCAGAGCTTTAAAAGCGAGGGCAAGAACCGAAAACATAACACCCAGTACTTGGAAGTTACACCAGAATGTAAGAAAATTTCTGGAGACTTTGTTCTTTATAAGATTGCAAAGGCTACTTGTTGCCACTTCAGTCAACTTCTAAATTTAAAAAAAAGTAACAAGAAAGATTTCTATTATCTTTTACTGGATTCCTTTTAAAGAAAAAATATGCTAGGCCTGGCGGGGTGGCTCACGTCTGTAATCCCAGCTCTTTGGGAGGCCGAGGTAGGAGGATCATGAGGTCAGGAGTTCGAGACCAGCAAGAGATCAGCCTGACCAATAGCCTGACCAATACGGTGAAACCCCGTCTCCACTAAAAATATAAAACTTAGCTGGGCATGGTGGTGGGCGCCTGTAATCCTAGCTACTTGGGAGGCTGAGGCAGGAGAACTGCTTGAACCCAGGAGGTGGAGGTGGCAGTGAGCCAAAGATCGCTCCACTGCACTCCAGCCCGAGCGACAGCAAGACTCTGACTAAAAAAAAAAAAAAAGATGTTACCAAATCCAATAAAAAATGGTTTATGACTAAAGACACTAAAGACTATTAGGAGTGGTATGAGACCAGTATTTTATAATTAAGAAGAGATTTCAGGCCTGGCATGGTGGCTCATGCCTGTAATCCTAGTGGTCTGGGAGGCTGAGGTGGGAGGACTGCTTGACGCCAAGAGTTACCAGCCTGGGAAACATAAAAAGATTCCATCTATACAAAAAATAAAATAAATTTACTGGGCATGGTGGCATGTGCCTGTGGTCCTAACTACTTGGGAGGCTGAGGTAGGAGGATCTCTTGAACCCAGGAGTTCAAGACTGTAGTGAACTGTGATTGCACCACTGCACTCCAGCATGGGCAATGAACGAGACCCTCTCTCAAAAAAAAAAAAAAAAAAAAAAAAAAAGAAGAAGATAGATTTTATTTTATTTGAGACAGGATCTCACTCTAACCCAGGCTGGAGAGCAGCGGCATGATCACAGCAGGGTCAAGTAATTTCTCCCACCTCAACCCCCTATGTAGCTCATGCCATCACACCTGGCTAATTTTTGTACTTTTGGTAGAGACAGGGTTTCACCATGTTGCTCAGGCTGGTCTTGAACTCCCGAGTACAAGGAATCCACCTGTATTGGACTCCCAAAGAGCTGGGATTACAGGCATGAGCCACCGTGCCCAGCCAAAAAGATTTCAAAATGTGCAAAATATCACAGAGTTTGTAGGTGACAGAAATGACTTAACACAATAACTAATGCCACACTCTACCAAAAATACTACTCAACACTATATATTCTCTTAGATTACATTCTGTCTGTTAATTCAGACCTTGAATTAATTAGCAGAGAATTTGCACAGAACTGCAAAGTGTTTTACAGCGGGAAGAAAAACGTTAAGTGCCACCTGAAGGAAAGACTGGCTTCCTACTGTGTATACAGGGCCATCATCTTGTAATATTAACTCCTAAGAAAGTTCTACCTGTTTGTTAAGCTTAATGCCACTGGTAAAGAGCTGTCACTCAACACAATAAAAGCTTTTTATTAAGGACCTTACATCCATTTTGTAGTGGTCTCAATTTTTTCCTAAGTGTATTAACTTCTCTATGTTGTATACCTTATAGCTTAGAATTCTCAACAGATGCTATTGGGCATAACAGTGTATAGGTTTCAAGCATGAAACCAAATCTCACAAGAGATTTAAAAGCACTTGAATTTTCTTTCCCAGGTAACCACAACATTTGTTCATTGTATTAATGACTAAGGAAATAATTGCACCTAACAAGACTCTTATTATACTAAAAGTCAAGCTTATATTTAAAGATGCTGGCTTGTTGTACAGAGGGTATTCTCATTCCCCACAGGGAATAAAATTAGGTCCCCTGGAGAGTAGAATAATTCCCAGAAAGAAAGCACTGGATTATTTCTCTCTAATTTCACCTATTGGCTTTTTAACCAAGTTCACCCTTCCGCATTAAAATATTAAGTCTTTGTAAGTGTCTTAAAGATAAAAAGGCCTTTACAGAGCTGAGTGTTTTCTGCAGGTGAGATTTTACATTCTGAATTCCCTCCTCTCAAATTACTTTACAAAGGGGATTAACTGCTCTCTTTATTCAAATACGTTAAGATCAAGCTTGTGAAAAGAGTCCCCTAAGAATTTTCATACTTCTGGGTACGGAAGTCTATAAAGTTAATCTCTGAAACAACATATCAAGCTTACAGGTACAATGTTGAGAGAAGAGTGCCAATTCAGCTCATTTTACCTTCCATTTTCCCTTTTGAACTTTTGACACAATCATGATTATATCTGATTCACTCTAATAGAAAGGGGAGGGGTGATGGGGGAAAAGTCCTTTCCCTTCTAGATTAGCTAATAGTTTGATAGTTTATATACTTAAAGAGGATCATGATTAGCTTAAGAAAGTTCTTTTAGTTTTCTTAACTGGTTATGATTTCTTTTTGCATGAGGACTTCTTTAGAGTTTAAAGTCACATCAAGAAATTCGAACATCACTTGCCCATTACATATGCAGTGGTTAACTTAGCTTGTTAAACATCTTCCTGATCATTACAAGGACTTGTAATTCAACGTCACCGATTAAAATAAGTAAGTGGAAAATGTGGGGGTTTTTTGTTGTTGTTTGTTCACTGCTGAAACTCCTGTGATTGGTCACTTTCAACTTATTCAACTTTTATAAAATGACTGAAGGGAGGAGAGGTTTTTTACCTACAGCTTCAGGAGGACTAAACTATTATTTACTGATCATCTATAAAAGGCACCATGCTAGATAAGGTAGAATCATTATTTATAATGATGAATAAGATGCAGACCTGGCCCTTATGAAACATATACCAACCAAGGAGGTTAGAAAATAAGCATATAAAAAGTTGAATTTCCATAGTTAAAAATACTACAAACTGGCTGGGCATGATGGCTCAAGCCTGTAATCCCTGTACTTTGGGAGGCCAAGGTGGGCGGATCATCTGAGGTCAGGAGTTCGCAAACAGCCTGGCCAACGTGGTGAAACCCTGTCTATACTAAAAATACAAAAATCAGCCAGGCGTGGTGGCGGGTGCCTGTAAGCCCAGCTACTTGGGATGCTGAGGCAGAACTGCTTGAACCCGGGATGTGGAGACTACAGTGAACCAAGATCGCGCCATTGCACTCCAGCCCGGGCAACAAGAGCGAAACTCTGCTAAAAAAAAAAAAAAAAAAAAATTGCTGGGCATGGTGGCACATGCCTGTAGTGGGAGGATAAGGTGTCAGGATGGCTTCAGCCTTCAAGACTGAGGCTGCATGAGCTGTGATCACATCACTCACTGCACTTCAGCCTGGGTGACAGAGGGAGACTGTCTCAAAAAAAAAAAAAAAAGGAGGGGGGGCATTTTGGTGAATACATTATCCATTACTGTATTAAATGCACATAACTTTTGAATGAACAATTTCAATGGGAATTAATCCTACAAATATTTCCACACATACAAAAATATTTCAGCATTGTTTGTAATAGAAAAAAAAAAAAGACCAGAAACAATAAATCTTACATTACAAACTTACATTACACAGCCTTTTACAAAATATAACTCAGCCACAGGTTAATCAGAAAAGCTGTCTAGAATGTATGACACATAAAAAGTTTCAGGCCGGGCGCTGTGGCTCATGCCTCAAATCCCAGCACTTTGAGAGGCCGAGGCGGGTGGCTCACTTGAGGTCAGGAGTTCAAGACCAGCCTGGCCAACACAGTGAAACCCCATCTCTACTAAAAATACAAACATTAGCTGGGCGAGGTGGCACGAGCCTATAATTTCTGCTACTTGGGAGGCTGTGGCAGGATAATCGCTTGAACCTGGGAGGCGGAGGTTGCAGTGAGGTGAGATCATGCCACTGCACTACAGCTTGGGCAACAGAGCGAGACTCCACCTCAAGAAAAAAAAAAAAGTTTCAGAACAGTATATTCCATAGCATAATACCACTTGTGTAATACAAAAAGCACGAAGGAATTGACAATTGATTTGGCCCGGATTCATTCATTCTTTCCCTTCCTTTTTTTTCCTTTCCTCAGTCTCTCTGCTTCCCCTCCCTCCCTACCTTCCTTCTTTTAGAGACAGGGTCTCCCTAAATTGCTCAGGCTGGTCTTGAACTCCTGGGCCCAAGGGATCCTTCCACCTCAGCCTCCCAAAGTGCTGGGATTTGAGGTGTGAGCCACTGCATACAGCCAGCCGGGACTCTTTTTTGTTTTGTTTTTGAGACAGAGTTTCGCTCTTGTTGTCCATGCTAGAGTGCAATGGCCTCAGCCAGGACTCTCTTAAGACAGAGCTAGCCATACTATCAGACAGTTGAAAACGGTGATAATGGTGTGAGCTAAATGCAGAGAAGAAGTAAGTACAGGGTATATTTAGTATATATTTCTTGAATATTCTAAAGCATAGGCAGTGGTGGGAAATAAAACTGAAAAGTTTAAACTAGACTCTAAATATAGGGCTAAGGTACCTACCTGTGAGCACCGGGAGTTAATATGTTTTAATAGAAAAATGATAGCTATGAACAGAAAAAATAGAACAGAGAAGTTACCACAGAAGTAGAAACCACAGATGAGCTGCATGTAGGTTTAAGGTGTAGAATTAAGAACAGATGGCTCTAGTTGATTCTTAGGTTTATCTGCTTTGAAGTGTATGGACAAGAGTCAGACTACTGAGGCAAATTACAGCAAAAATCCCTTAAAGGTTTTATCTTGGATGTCACTTTAAATGCTCTAGATTTATCCAGAAAGAATGAATTCTGAAATTAAACGTAAATCAGGCTTAAATATTGTTAACTTACTTTAGGATGACTAAAACTTTTGAAATTTAAACAGCAAGATTTAGTATTCTCTCACCCTAATATTCATATTTTCCCCCAATTTTAAGAGAAGTTTCTTAGTATCAGGCTGAGTATGAAGTGGAAGCCATACTTTTCTTCCTAGCTACTGTTCATTTTATTTCCTAACAGGTAAAAGTGTCAAATACAACCATCTGTATGAAATAGTATTTGTAGGAAATACAAGAAATATGTTATTTGTGGGAAATAACAATAGATCAGCCAATGTGGGCACAGTGATCACAGACAGGTAAGATGGGAGACAAGCAAAAGTATAGCATGGGGCAAGAACCAAAAAGTAAGCCACAGCCTTCATCTATTTGTATAGGTATATATTAGTAAATGCTGAAGACAGTGAGTTTGAGTAACCCTGGACTACTTTAGACTTCAGTTTTGTTCATGGAGTTCAAAAGTTCTGCAAATCACGTTTCATCATATATCTGAAGCAAAGACAGAGGCTCAAATAATCTGGACAGCTCTCAAGGGTTCTATGTAAGAAACCCAATATCAACAGTCACTTAAAGCTATGTCAGGGCCCAAACTAACATTTAAAGAGCAGATAATTATAATTATCTGCATCTCAAAAAAGTTAAGTTCGTTGCCTGGAATCCACTGAGTCTATAAAACTATCTTATTCCACACTCAAAATATGCCTTTGTTAATTGTTATTTGCCAAATGCTAATCTGTTACCACTACTTAGTAACATTTCTTTGGAAAACTATAAAATAGATTACCAATATTATCAAAGAAGACAGGAAAAAACAGAGGGTCTCGCTGTGTTGCCAAGGGTGGAGTACAGTGGCAAGATCCTAGCATACGACAGACACTTGGGCTGGAGGGATCCTCCCACCTCTGGTGGTTATTTATTTATTTATTTTTTGAGACCGAGTCTTGCCTTGTCGCTCAGTCTGGAGTGCAATGGTGCAATCTCAGCTCACTGCAACCTCTGCCTCCTGCCTCAGCCTTCCGCGTAGCTGGGATTACAGGCGCGCATCACCATGCCTGGCTAATTTTTTTGTATCTTTAGTAGAGATGGGATTTCACCCTGTTGGCCAGGCTGGTCTTGAACTCCTGACCTTGTGATCCCCCCACCTCGACCTCCCAAAGTGCTGAGATTATCGGCGTGAGTCACTGCACATTTCAAATGTTCTCTGGACTAAAAGCTTATTCTTCATTTAAATGACTTCTTCTCAGCCTTATTAAGAGTTCATCTAGGTTATAAACCATATCTCAAGGTCACAGGTAGACACCTTAGCCCCATATTTAGAGTGCAGTTTAAACTTTTCGGTTTTATTTCCCACCATTCCCTATGCTTTAGAATATTCAAGAATTATATACTGCACGTTGTTTCTTTAGTCATCTTTAACTTAGAAGAGTCGCCCCTGCCTTGTTGTCATTGAAGACATTGACAATAAAGAGTTCAGGCCAGCTATCTGAGCTACATTCTACATTTGGGTTTGTCTGTTTCCTCATGACCAGTTTTGTTATGCATTGTTGGCAGTAACGTTCCTAAACCGCAGGAATGTTGATGCTTTCTGAGGCATCACATCAGAAGGCATATAATGTCAGTTTGTCCCATGACTGGGTCACTTGGTAAGGAGAGGTCAGATTCCTCCAACAGTTATCTTTCCCCCACCTTTTAATACCTTTTTCTTGAACCAGCCCTTCATAATAAAATTTAGTGCCATTTAGAATTTGCCCAGCGAATTTGAACTTACAAAACTATCAGACCACAGAATAAACTCTGCTTCTTGGAGAATTCACATCTTTAGGTGAAGTTATTTATCTAACTTTAACCATTAGGAGAGAGATTGCTTTACTGAAGGAAAGCCCCACTCCCTGCCAAATACAGTATTAATATACAGATGTATTAAATACAGTATGTTCTCAATTTGTTGATTTAATAAACAGAATTAAAGAAGGGTTTATAGTCTACTTGGATATTTGTACTCTTCTGGAGAAATTCAGGGTAATGCTCAAGCTAGTAGGTATCTTGCTTTTCATTTGCAAGATGAGAATATATTTTGCTTGGCTCATGAAAAAGTGATGAAATAATTACAAGATCCTGGGACATTCAAAGAACTAGAAAAGAACAAGACTAAAAACCTGAAGAGAATTGTTCAATGTTATTTTGTTGCTATTTGTATATACCAGGAACAAAACTGCAAAGTGATAAAATGTTAAGAGACACATGTGTATGCCAGATACTAAACCAGCCATTTTCTACAAAAAGTATTACTAATCACACAGGGTAAGATCATCAGGAATGCAAATGGACATTACATACTAAGGAAAAGATTTTTGAAACCATGGTATAGAGGTCTAAAACAAGTGCTCCCTTCAAGTCTAAGCATAAGAAACTACCACATTATTGGTCTCCAAAAAGGTAGGTCTTATACACTTACACAGGCTGACCTATTAAAGTCAGCAGCTCACAGATACCCTATATGTTACCTGATTATCACTGATAGCCAAGCAGAAAACCAAGCCTCAAAATGTGATCACCTGAATATAGCTTAACAATAGATATTAGAAAAATGTTTACTAGGTGTTTCTAGTATTTCTTCAGATAGTGTCACGTGTACATTTGAAAAGAGACTGGCAACAACATCAAAAGTATACTCAATAGGCCATACTCTATTCAACCAATCCTAAGAGATGTAAATGGATGCCCCACTACAGTTCTCATTAAACAGCCGCATTTCTCCAAATATCTACATCTAGAGATAAAAGATAAACTGAGAAGTGCTTAAGCTATTACTTCTCCCTTCAGTACTTTTGATACCTGTTTTACCCAATCTGGAACAGCATGAATAACTGGAGATATGGTTTATAACCTAGATGAACTCTTAATAAGGCTGAGAAGAAGTCATTTAAATGAAGAATAAGCTTTTAGTCCCGAGAACCTTTGAAATGTAGATTGTCACTAAGCCAAAGTATTTAGTTTCTTTCTTTAAAAAATAAGGACATGGCCTTCCAGTGATACAATTCCTCGTTATTTTAAAAGAAGTATCCTTTATGGTATAATTTCCAAAACAGTAGAGAATTATCTAGACTAGCTTAAATGCATAAACCAAGGAATTCCAGATATTTTCCTACATTGCCCATATTCTTCATTTGTGAATTAGCAACAAGACTCACTGGAGAGCTCACACAAGGTTTTCAATGAGTAATCTCTAATGAAACTGTGCAATAATAATTCTATTTTAAAGGAAAATTCATTCATAACAATTCAAGAAGATTTACATAATCCTACAGGCTTATGCTGAAATAAAACTGTCTATTAATAGTCTAACACCTTTTTTGGACAATCTTTAAAATGCAAAACTATTTTCTGTATCTTCCCAACTTGTCCAATGCTAAGAAACACACTCAAGTGACACCAACTAGAGAATCTCATGCAACTGATCTAGGGTGGAATCTGGACATCAGCATTTTCAAATGATTCTCAAGTGCATCCAGGGTCAAGAACTGCTGCCCTAGGAGTTCGAGACCAGCCTGGCCAACATGGCGAAACCCTGTCTCTACTAAAAATACAAAAATTAGCCGGGCATGGTGGCACACACCTGTAATTCCAGCAACTCGGGAGGCTGAGGCAGGAGTATCGCTTGAGACCGGGAGGCAGAGGTTGCAGTGAGCCAAGGTTGTTCCACTGCACTCAAGCCTGGCTGACAGAGGGAATAACTGCTGCCCTAGACTTAACAAATGTGAAAGAGGGTAGGAACTTGAGAATTTGTACAACCACCAAGTAATTCTGGTTTAGTTGGGACAGATATGGGTGATAATATTTTACCTCTTTAAGGGTAGTGATTTGGAATAATACTGTGAGAATGGAGTGTAAAGTCATTATAAGTAAAACTATGATGTGGAAGCCAGTTAAAGAATATTGGTTAAGAAGCTCTATTCAGTAAGTACTCGTATTTTCTAAGCTTCTACATATGGAGCATCAGGCAGCTATGGACCACAGGGATCTCAAGACATCCTCCTCAAGGGTTATATTTACATTATATTTACAGTGTGAAGGGGGGATGGGGACGGGAGAATGGAATACTCTTCCAAGATTCATTACATGTAGCATTTACAACCACAATCACATAGCTCTTTGATGTTTGAATGAAAGGGTGGAGACCAGTATTTGAGTATCAGGGTAAAATTAAAATATATATAAAACATATACATGTGACAGCTGGGTGCGGTGGCTCAGGCTTGTAATCCCAGCACTTTGGGAGGCCGAGGCGGGTGGATCACCTGAGGTCAGGAGTTCAAAACCAGCCTGGCCAAAATGGCAAAACCTGTCTCTACCAAAAGTATAAAAATTAACCAGGCATGGGGGCATATGCCTGTAGTTCCAGCTACTCGGAGGCTGAGGCAGGAGAATCGCTTGAACCCAGGAGGCGAAAGTTGTGGTGAGCCAAAATTGCACCACTGCACTCTAGCCTGGGCGACAGAGTGAGACTCTGTCACAAAAGACAAAACAAAACATATACATGTGAATATACTGAATTTGCATGGTGGACTTATAAAAGATATCCTTACAATTAAAAAACATACATACTGGCTTGTAGATATTCCATTTCAGTATACAGCCTTTTAGATTTTTATATATACAAATCTTATTTTTATTAAATACATTATCAGCTTCTCATATCATTGACATGATTATATATAGACAGCCCTGGGTGAGAGGCTGTATAGTACAATGATTAAGCACACAGTTCTGGAACTAGAAAATCTGGTTTTAATCGGAATTCCTGCATTAACCAGCTATCTAACTCTGGGCAAAATGCTATGGATGAAAACTAGAAGAAGCCTTGATACAGATCCAGGGAGTTTAAATATTTTCCTTAGGATAAACCCTAAAGGTGAAATTCCTAGGCCAAAGACTATAAATATGAAGTCTTCAAGTTGTCCTCCCGAAAGGCTACTTTGCTGTAAAATGAGAACACTGCAGTAGTAGTAGCTACTTTACTTTAGTAGCCTACAATAAACCATAACACTCAATATTTAAATATTGTTCTGTATCCTCTCTCACACTGGCTTGGCCATGTGACTGCCTTTGATCAAACATTTGTGAATTGGGGCCTGTCCTCTTGGAACATCTGTTCATAAAGACATTCTCTCTTGGGGTCCTGTCACCGTTATTCTGTGAGAAGTCTAGCTCTCCCCATGAAGAACTGAGGACCTGATCTACATTCCCATCTGAGCTCCCAGCTGGCAGCCAGCCATATGACTGAGTTATTTCGAAAATAAATCCTCCAGTCCCAGTCAAGTGTCTCTACAGATATCAAGTAGAATAGAGACAAGTCATGACTTCTAAGACCTGACCAAACTGTAGAACTGTAATGAAGTGAATGTTTAATTGTAACTGTTTTCGGTCACCAACTTTTAGGGTTTCTACATAGCAATAATCAACTGAAGCAATAACCTGACTTTGGTAGAGTTATGCTAAACAAGATGCAGATTATGAGAGGACAGTATTTCATCTCTAAAAACTTGGTAACTCAAAAGTATGTAGACTTGGGCCAGGCGCAGTGGCTCACACCTATAATCCCAGCATGTTGGGATGCCACTTGAGGTCAGGAGATCACGACTAGCCTGCCCAATATGGTGAAACCCCGTCTCTACTAAAAATACAAAATTAGCCAGGCATGGTGGCACATGCCTGTAGTCCCAGCTACTCGGGAGGCTGAGGCACAAGAATCGCTTGAACCTGGGAAGCAGAGGTTGCAGTGAGCTGATATCACGCACTGCACTCCAGCCTGGGCGACAGAGTGAGACTCTACCTTAAAAAAAAAAAAGTATATAAGACTTGTTATTTAACTCTTTGCTCTTTACTTCTTTTCTAATTCCTTAATTAGCTTCTGATTATATTCTGAGTAGTTGAGGTTCCTCAGTAATACAGAAAAGTCAATTAATTCTGGATTATTCAGCAAGGAAAGAATTCCTTCATAATTTAGAAATCTGATAAAATGAGCTAAAGTTTTTCTATGCTAAAGAAAGGTAAGATTCTAAATAAAAACTGTAATTTAAGACTGAGTTGCTCCTCTACAATAAATAACTTAATAAACCTCTAAGAATAGTTGTATGAAACAGTTTTGGCCGGGCATGATGGCTCGTGCCTGTAATCCCAGCACTTTGGGAGGCTGAAGCAGAATGATTGCTTGAAGTCAGGAGTTCAATACCAAGCTGGCCAACACAGCAATACCCTGTCTCTCTCTCTACCTCTCTCTCTCTCTCTCTCTCTCTCTCTCTATATATATATATATATATAAAATAGTTTGCCACCTATATTATAAAAGAACAAAACTAAGCTGTTTCTTCAAAGCTTGAAGTATTACCTGGAAAACTATAAAAAACATGAAAATGAATGTTTAATAAGTCTAAATTCTCTAACACATGAGTGATACATATAAACTCTTCCAGTCAGAGTGATTAGCTATTACAGCAACTAGACAATGACATTAAACACTATACACATGCATGCTTTAAATTTGCAGATTGACAGTAGTGCCATTACAACACTTTACTCCTTTCATAAAGCTCCACAAAGAATGTTTATTGTTCTAACAGCCTGAGAGTACTCAAATCACTAACATAAAAATCTTTTTATTAGAAATGGAAAGTAACTGTCTAAGAATCCCCTAAATAAACCATGGTTAAGAGGAGCTGCGACTTGCCATCAAAAGTTTCAATACATAATCAGGTCAGCACAATTTAAAATATTTTCTGGCTTCTTTAACTGTTAGGTATAATAAGCGTTTGAGGTGGAGCTGGAGAGCAGAATATTCTGGTTCTTTTCCTTATAATTTAAAGTTGATTTCTAAGTACTTCGGCCACCTTTCTCTCTACCTTCCAATACCTTCCCCTCTACTCTGAGTTGCAGAGTTCGTAAGAAAAGGAAATCATTCCAGATCCTTTATCTCTAGCCCTCAAATCTTACTTGGAAGCATGGTAAGATTTTAAACCATGACATCTATCAATATTGATTATGACAGCTCATTAGCCATTAACATGATGTTACTTAGAATGTTAATAAGTACACAGCATAAAAGGCATGAAGAAACTACCATGAGGCCAGGTGTGGTGGCTCACGCCTGTAATCCCAGCACTTTGGGAGGCCGAGGCAGGCAGATCAATCACCTGAGGTCAAGAGCTCGAGACCAGCCTGGCTAACATGGTGAAGCCCCATCTCTACTAAAAATACAAAAATTAGCCAGGCATGGCGGTGAGTGCCTGTAATCCAGCTACTCAGGAGTCTGAGGCAGGAGAATCACGTGAACCAGGGAGGCGGAGGTTGCAGTGAGCTGAAATTGCGCCACTGCACTCTAGCCTGGGGGACAAGAGTGAGACTCCGTTTCAAAAAAAAAGAATCTACCATGATAGGCTGGGTGCAGTGGCTCGTGTCTGTAATCCTAGCACCTTGGAAGGCTGAGGTAGGCTGACTGCTTGAACTCAGGAGTTTGAGACCAGCCTTGGCAACAAAGCAAAACCCTATCTTTACTAAAAATACAAAATTAGCCAGGCATGGTGGCACACGCCTGTCGTCTCAGCTACTCGTGAGGCTGAAGTGGGAGATCACCTGAGCCCAGGAGGTCAAGGCTGAAGTGAGCTGAGATGGCATCACTGCACTCCAGCCTGGGCAACAAAGCAAGACTCTGCCTCCAAAAAAAAAAAAGAATCAACTATAATGGATACCCCTCTTCCCCAAAAAGAATCTACCATGAACTAAGTACATGAACATTGTGTCCCTGCATTAGCTGATTTTATGACACAGTTAAGAATTATAAGAGGATACCCAAGCAGAGTAGGTGTCACAGTACAGACAAAAATAGGTCAGGAAAGAGAATTAAAGAGAAGGAATACCACTAGGGAGGTTTCTGTAAGAGAGTACACAATTTTTGGAGGACATTATGATAAAAACATGTATGTACAATGTTTCAGTCTCAGAGGCTTTAAAGCTAACAAAATTGTTCTAAGTATACTTTTTATAGCTACTTACACCATTATGTATCAAAAGCGTTTGTGAGAGCCAGGTACAGTGGCATGTGCCTGTAGTCCCAGCTACTAGAGAGCCTGAGGTAGGCGGATCCTTTGAGCCCAGGAATTTGAGACCAGCCTAGGCAACTCAGTGAAACCTCCACCTCAAACCCCCCTAAAAAAGAAATTTTTTTTTAAAAAAAAGTGTCCCAGTTTTGATGCTCATATTTGTGGATGAACAGTTTAAAGTCTCTTATTTTTCCGCTCACCTAAGAAATTCCAGGTTTTATTCACTAAGGCTGTATCTTAGAGAAACACACAAGGTTCAAATAATTGGTGTATCACTTTTGTAGTGGAAGTTCTTGACATGTTGCATGAGGTGGGGGGAAAATGCAAACAAATAAATATTTGCTTTGTACCAATGATAAGAGCTAACCACAAACCCGTGACACCTTTTCTTTCTTTTTTTTTGGAGACAGAGTCTCACAGGTCACCCAGGCTGGACTGCCATGTGCAATCTCGGTTCACTGAAACTTCCATCTCCTGGGTTCAAGCGGTTTTCCTACGTCAGCCTCCTGAGTAGCTAGAATTACATGCATGTGCCCCCAAATCCTGCTAATTATCATTATTATTATTATTATTTTTTGAGACGGAGTCTCGCTCTGTCGCCCAGGCTGGAGTACAGTGGCCGGATCTCAGCTCACTGCAAGCTCCACCTCCCGGGTTTACACCATTCTCCTGCCTCAGCCTCCAGAGTAGCTGGGACTACAGGCGCCCGCCACCGCGCCCGGCTAGTTTTTTGTATTTTTCAGTAGAGACGGGGTTTCATCACATTGGCCAGGCTGTTCTTGAACTCCTGACCTCAAGTGATCCACTCGCCTCAGCCTCCCAAAGCGCTGGGATTACAGGCGTGAGCCACTGTGCCCAGCCCTTGATGCCTTTTCTGATTCCTAGAAGTAGCAGGGAAAAATGGATTAGTCAAGCAGACCCGGGATCAACTCCTCTTTCTGGAACTCATTAACAGTATGATCACGCCAAATTACTTTCCTTCTCTAATCTGAGTTTTACCATCTTTGAAATGAGCCAGGTGCAGTGGCTCATGTTTGTGATCCCAGCTACTCCGGAGGACTGCTTGAGGCCAAGAGTTCAAGACCAGCCTGGGCAACATAGCAAGACCCTGTCTCAAGAAAGAAAAGAAAAGAAAAGAAAGCAAAAGAAAGGAAAAGAAAGGAAAGGAAAAGGAAAAGAAAAGAAAGAAAATACTGTCAATTACCTTAATAATTAAGTAGAAACTATTATTATACATTCTTCTCACACATTGTCACAGGTTATCACTTACTGAATACTTAATGTAGGGCAAATATTATGCCTTAAGTCACATTTACTCCCCTGAAGTTTTATTTTATGGTTGAAGACATTCAAAAGAGAAGAATTAAGCAACTTGTTCAAGGTCACATTTCCATTAACAAGAGAGAGGATTCTTGCACAGGTTCACCTTTAAAGTCCATGCTCTAAAGTCATACTATGGTTATAGTACCTGACCCAAAGCAGATATTAAATAAAGCTTTAAAACTCTACTAAATGAGCATTTAATGACTACCTCGACAACTACTATGTTCAAGGGGCCTGGGAATATTTGATTAAGAGGCTTCTAAAAACATTTAAACACTGCATAAAAAGTGTTTCTGAGCACCCATAAATTAAGAGTAAAAGCATAATAACGTAAAGAAAAACATAACATGAATAAGACCATTTCTCTTAAAAATATGAGAACCTAAAAGAAAGGTATAAAATAAAAAGGTAAAGGGGGAATTGCTGGAATAGTAGAGTGAGAAGTTCAACGGAGCCTCTCTCCAAAATTCAATGAAAAAAACTAGACAAACACGTCAAACCACCATATCAGAACTCTGGAAAGTGGGCACAGGCGTATAACAAATTGAAAAGTGATCATTCAAGAATAACTACTCAACTCAGTTAAGAAGAGCAGAAGTCTGTGAGACAAGAGGAGTCTCGCTCTCGTTGCCCAGGCTGGAGTGCAGTGGTGCGATTTCAGCTCATGGCAACCTCTGCCTTGTGGGTTCAAGCGATTCTTCTGCCTCAGCCTCCCGAGTAGCTGGGATTACGGGCACCCGCCACCACGCCTGGCTAATTTTTGTATTTTCAGTAGATACGGAGTTTCACCATGTTAGCCAGGCTGGTCTCAAAATCCTGATCTCAGGTGATCCACCCGCCTCGGCCTCCCAGAGTGTTGGGATTACAGGCATGAGCCACCGTGCCCGGCCAGAAGTCTGTGTGTTTTAACCTAGGGCTATTGTTACCAGTTCCACCAGCTCTATCAATGGTAGTTCTACCAGGATGGGGCAAGGTGTGAAAACCAACACCATCACTGCTGGAGGGGGGCCACTGGTTAGGAGTAGAATATAGAAAAGTCCCAAATGCGGGACTATTGTTGAAACCAACAGCAATATTGGCAGCAAACAGTTGGGAAGGCTAATATTGCAGCAACCCAAGGTTGCAATATTGGAGGCAAGCAACAAACCAGCAGACTTACCAGAAGAATTACATAGCCATGGTGGGCCTTGATTAGCTCCCAGGTATCTGTGGAGGTCTGAGGGTCTGTGTGATGTCAGGTGCGGTGGCTCACGCCTGTAATCCTAGCACTTTGGAAGTCTGAGGCGGGTGGATCACGAGGTCAGGAGTATGAGACCAGCCTGGCCAACATGGTGAAACCCTGTCTCTACTAAAAATACAAAAAACTAGCTGGGTATGGTGGCACATGCCTATAATCCCAGCTACTTGGGAGGCTGAGGCAGAAGAATCTCTTGAACCTAGGAGGTGGAAGCTGCAGTGAGCCAAGATCACGCCACTGCACTCGAGCTTGAGCGACAGAGCAAGACTCCGTCTCAAAAAAAAAAGTATGTGTGCTTACACAAAGCTGTATGCATGCTCAGCTGGAAAGGACCCTAGTCATAGAAACATCCATGGCTCAATGACACCTTTAACAGACACAGGACAGCCATGGACATGAGAAGACGGCACGAAGTAAAAGCTGGGGCAAAGTTGTAAACTGCCTGAACTTTGACTTTGTTTTCCAACTTGCATTGGCAAAAAGCAGAAGCTAGTCAGGTGCAGTGGCTCACGCCTGTAATCCTAACACTTTGGAAGGCGAAGGTGGGAGGACTGCTTAAGGCTAGGAGTTCAAGACCAACCTGGCCAACAGAGCAAGACCCTGTCTCTTAAAAAAAGAAAAAGGCTGAATGAAGCCTCACTGGCTCCAGTAGCTACGCATAACCTTTGACCAGTCATTTCTGACCACTAAGAGAAACTGACAAACTGACTCAGGGTGACCCTTAGAAAACCTGGCAAAAAAAAAATCGATCTCTGCTATCACCACCTCATACTACAGACTTAATGCAGGCAACTCCCTAAAAAAAAATAGCAACAACCACCTCCCTTTGGGAAGGGGCAGGAGGCAATCTAACTCAGAGTCTCCACAATGTATTATCTAAAACGTTCAGTTTAACAAAAAATTATGAGACATGCAAAGAAACTGGAAAGTGTGAGCCATAGATAGGATAAAAAGTCAGAAACTGTCTCTGGGGAGGTTCAGCTGTTCAGCTGTCCAGGATTTCCAAGCAGCTATCAATATGTTCAAATTAAAGGAAACCATGCTTAAAGAACTGAAAGAAAAGCATGATGACAATGATTCAAGGAATAGAGAATCTCAACAAAAAGATTATAAAAAAAAAAAAACAAAACACTGAATTGGACCTCTACAGCTGAAAAGTATAATAGCTGAAACGAAAAATTAACTGAAGGGGATCAACAGTGGATTCAAACTGGCAGACAAAAGCATCAGCAAACTTGAAGACACATCAAGAAATTGTCCAATCTGAAAAGCAGAAAGAAAGAAAAAAATAAGAATGAACAGAGTCTCAGGGACCTGTAGGATACCAACAAGCCTATCAACACACATGTAATGGGAGTCCCATGATGACAGAAACAATAAATAATGGCTGAAAACTTTAAAAATTTGACTAAACCCTTAATCTATACATCCAAGAAGCTCAATGAACTCTAAGTAGGATAAACACAAAGAGATCCCCACCCAACAATCACAGTAAAACTGTTAAAAGCCAAAGAAAAGCAAAATCTTGAATTTAGTGGCAAGAGAAATCTACTCATCAATACAGGGGATCCATAGTAAGATTAACAGCTGACTTCTCACCAGAAACAATGGAGACAAGGAAGCAGTAGCATATTCAGAGTGCTCAAAGAAAAAAAGAAAATCAACAAAGAATTCCCTATCCAGTGTGGTAGGCTGAATTCCAAGATGGTGCCTAAAATTGCCACCACTTGGCATACACACCTCCCTGAGAATGTGAGAAAGGCCTATGAATGAGATGGATGTCACTTCCATAATTAGGTTACATCACATGGCAAAGGTGAAGGGATTTTACAGATATTAAACTCCCTAATCAGTTTGACTTTGACTTCACCGAGTTTTTTTGTGAGTAGTCTTGACTTAATCAGGTGAGCCCCTTAAAAAGGGGCTTTAGTCTTCACTGAGATCAAAGAGGTTTTTTTCCACTGGCCTTTAAGAGGAAGGCTACTCTAAACTCTACAGCTCCAGGAAAATAATACTGCCCACAACTGTGTAAGCCTGGAAGAGAATTCCGGAGCCTCAGATGAAACCACAACCCTGACCAACCTTCCTTGATGATAGGCACTGTGAGACCCCAAGCAAAATGTCCAGATAAGCCATATTCAGACTTCTCACTTACAGAAACTTGTGAGATATTTGGTGGTGTTTTTTAAATAATTAAAAACTCAATTTATTTATTTAAATTTTTACTTTTTTAAAGAGACAGTGTCTTGCTTATTTCCCAGGCTGGAGTACAGGCTATTTACAGGCATGATCACAGCACAATGCAGCCGCCTCAAACTCCTGGGCTAAAGTGATTCTCGTGTCTTAGCCTCCTGTGTAGATGGGACTATAGGCACAAACCACTGCACCTGGCTGGGGGTGTTTTGAGAGCTACAATTGTGGTAATTTTTAATTCAGCAATAAAAAACTAATACATCTAACAAGACTATCCTTCAAAAATAAAAACATTAAGACAGTCCCAGACAAAAAAAAAAAAAAAAAAGACTACAAGCCTTCATACTCAGCAGACCTGACTTAGAAGAAATACTAAAGAAATCCTTCCGTAGTGTGTAAGCATGATGATTGGGTTTTCATGCTCATGTGTGTGACATGCCTCCTTCAAACCTTGTTATGACTTCAGCACATTACCCATCTGATGGGAACCTTAGAAGAAGAAAAAAGAAATACTAAAGAAAGCCCTTCAGGCTGAAAAAAATGATACCAGATGGTAAATGAAATCCACATGAAGAGCCAGGTGTGGTGGCTCACACCTGTAATCCCAGTATTTTAGGAGGCCAAGGGCGGGGTGGATCACCTGAGGTTGAGAGTTCGAGACCAGCCTGGCCACCATGGTGAAACTCCATCTCCACTGAAAATACAAAAATTAGCCAGGCGTGGTGGTATGCGCCTGTAATCCCAGCTACTTGGAAGGCTGAGGCACAAGAATCGCATGAACCTGGGAGGTGAAGGTTGCAGTGAGCCGAGATTGTGCCACTGCATCCCAGCCTGGGTGAGAAAGTGAGACTCTGCCTCAAAAATCAAAACAGGTTAAAAGTGAAAGGACAGAAAATTACATACCCTGCAAATACTCATAAAAAAACTGGACTGGCTATATTAGTGTTAGATAAAGTAGACTGTAAAACACAACAGATGAGTAAGAACTGAGGGTTCTTGGCAAAAAGTCATAAAGAACTACTTTTTTCCTTGCTTTGATAGTTTGAAGGGAAAGAAACTGCCCTCTCCAGTTCCCCCGCCTTTTTTTTTTCCTTCTTTATGAGATGGTGGGTCTCACCCTGTCACCCAGGGTGGAGTGCAGTAGTGCAATCCTGGCCCACTGCAGCCTTGACCTCCTGGGCTCAAACAATCCTCCCACCTCAGTCTCCCGAGTAGCTGGGACTACAGGTGCACGCCACCATACCTAGCTAATTTCTGTATTTTTTGTAGAGAGGAGGGTCTCATTATGTTACCCAAACTGGTTTTTAACTCTTGACCTCAAGTGATCCTCCTGCTTTGGCCTTCCAAAGTTCTGGGATTACAGGAGACAGCCACTGTACCTGGCCCCTCCATACTATTTGTTTCCATATTTATTACTGCGGTAAAATATGCATAATATAAAATTATCATTTTCAGCATGTTTAAGTGTACAGAGTTCTGTGGCATTAAGTAAATCCATATTGTTATGCAAACATCACCACCATCAATCTCTAGAATATCCACATTTAAAATAATATAGTCTGTAAGAATATAAGGCATTTTTTTTTTTTTTGGCTCTGTTGCCAGGTGGGAGTGCGGTGGCACAATCTCAGCTCACTGCAACCTGCAACCTCTACCTCTTGGGTTCAAGAAATTATGTCTCAGCCTTCCCAGTAGCTGGGACTACAGGCATTCGTCACCATGCCCGCCTAATTTTTCGTATTTTTAGTAAAGATGGGGTTTCGCCATGTTGCCAGTCTGGTCTTGAACTCCTGACCTCAAGTAATCCACCCACCTCGGCCTCCTAAAGTGCTGGGGTTACAGGCATGAGCCACTGTGCCCGGCCAAGAAAATAACTTTTTTTTTTTTTTTAAGTTCTGGGATACTTGTGCAAAACGTGCAGGTTTGTTACATAGGTATACATGTGCCACGGTGGTTTGCTGCACCTATCAACCTGTCATCTAGGTTTTAAGCCCCACATGCATTAGGTATTTGTTCTAATGCTCTCCCTCCCCTTGTCCCCCAGTCCCTGGCAGGTCCTGGTGTGTGATGTTCCCCTCCCTGTGTCCATGTGATCTCATTGTTCACCTCCCACTAATGAGTGAAAACATGCGGTGTTTGGTTTTCTGTTCCTGTGTTAGTTTGCTGAGGATGGTGGTTTCCAGTTTCATCCATGTCCCTGCAAAGGACATGAACTCATTCTTTTTTATGACTGCATAGTATTCCATAGTGTATATGTGCCACATTTTCTTTATCCAGTCTATCACTGATGGGCATTTGGGTTGGTTCCAAGTCTTCACTATTATAAATAGTGCTGCAATAAACATACGTGTGCATGTGTCTTTATAGGAGAATGATTTACAATCCTTTGGGTATATATCCAGTAATGGGATTGCTGGATCAAATGGTATATTTCTGGTTCTAGATCCTTGAGGAAATGCCATATTGTCTTCCACAATGGTTGAACTAATTTACACTCCCACCAACAGTGTAAAAGCGTTCCTACTTCTCCACATCGTCGCATCTGTTGTTTCCTGACTTTTTAATGACCACCATTCTAACTAGCGTGAGATGGTATCTCACTGTAGTTTTGATTTGCATTTCTCTAATGACCAATGATGATGAGATTTTTTAAATATGTTTGTTGGCCGCGTAAATGTCTTCTTTTGAGAAGCGTCTGTTCATATCCTTCACCCACTTTTTGAAGGGGTTGTTTTTTTCTTGTAAATTTAAGTTCCTTGTAGATTCTGGATATTAGACCTTTGTCAGATGGATAGATTGCAAAAATTTTCTCCCATTCTGTAGGTTGCCTGCTCACCCTAATAATAGTTTCTTTTGCTGTGCTGAACCTTTTTAATTAGATTCCATTTGTCAATTTTGGCTTTTGCTGCCATTGCTTTTGGTGTTTTAGTAATGAAGTCTTTGCTCATGTCTATGTTCTGAATGGTACTGCCTAGGTTTTATTCTAGGGTTCTTATGGTTTTAGGTTTTACATTTAAGTCTTTAATCCATCAGAGTTAATTTTTGTATGAGGTGTAAGGAAGGGGTCCAGTTTGTTTTCTGTATGTGGCTAACCAGTTTTCCCAGCACTATTTATTAAATAGGGAATCCTTTCCCCATTGCTTGTTTTTGTCAGGTTTCTCGAGGATCAGATGGTTGTAGATGTGTGGTGTTATTTCTGAGGCCTCTAAGTAAGAAATTCTTAAAAGAGCTTTGAGCATTCCTTTTTTTTTTTTTTTTTTTTTTTTTTTTTTGAGATAGGGTCATGCCCTGTTGCCCTGGCTAGACTACAGAGGTGCAATCTCGGCTCACTGCAACCTCTGCCTCCCAGGTTCAAGTGATTCTCCTGCCTCAGCCTCCCGACTAGCTGGGATTACAGGCGCACACCACCACGTCTGCCTAATTTTTTTTTTTTTTTTTTGGTCTTTTTAGTAGAGACAGGGTTTCACCATGTTGGACAGGCTGGTCTCAAACTCCTGATCTCTGGTGATCCACCCACCTTGGCCTCCCAAAATGCTGGGATTATAGGCATGAGACACTGCACCTGCCCTTTTTTTTTTTCTTAAAATTGTGTTGATTCTTTTTATTTTTTTTGCCTGGGAACACAAACTCATTATAGAACAGAATGTGTTCTCAGCATTTTATTTTATTTTTTTTTAAGAGATAGGGTTTGCTGTGTTGCCCAGGCTAGAGTGCAGTGGCAAGATCATAACTCAGTGCAGATTCTAATTCCTGGCCTCAAACGATCCTCCTACCTCAGCCTCCCAAATAGCTAAGACTACAGGCTCAAGTCCACACTGGATTACCTTTTGGCAAGAGGAATCAGGAAAGATCATTAGAGTTTAGCATGGGAAAAGAGCAGGTAAACTTTCTTAGCTATACCATAAAGCATGATCAGGAAGTGATATGGTTTGGTTGTATGTCCCTACCCAAATCTCATCTTGAATTGTAACCCCCACGTGTAACCCCCCAGGTGACTGGATCATGGGGGCGGTTCCGCCATGCTCTTCTCGTGATAATGAGTGAGTTATCACGAAAGCTGACGGTTTTATAAGGGGCTCTTTCTGCTCACTTTCTCTTTCCTGGCGCCTTGTGAAGCAGGTACTTGCTTCTTCTTTGCCTTCCATGCTTGTAAGTTTCCTGAGGCCTCCCCAGCTATGCAGTACTGTGAGTCAATTAAACCTCTTTCCTTTATAAATTACCCAGTCTCAGGTAGTAAATTTATAGTGTGAAAATGGAGTAAGACAGGAGGAAACAGGAAACGATTATTGCTAAGTAAGAACGATGAAGTGGTCAATATCTATGATCTATTTTTTGAGTGTGTGACCAGGTCTCACTCTGTCACCTAGGCTGGAGTGCAGTAGCATGACCACGGCTTAATGTAGCCTCGACCTCTTGGGCTCAAGTGATCCTTCTACCTCAGCCTCCTAAGTAGTTGGGACTACTAGTCCATGCCACTATGCCCAGCTAATTAAAAAAAAAAAGTTTAAGTCTCCCTGTGTTGCCCAGGCTGGTCTTGAATGCCTGGGCTCAAGTGATCTTCCCACCTCTGCCTCCAAAAGTGCTAAAATTATAGGCATGAGCCACCATGTCCAGTCTATCATCTGTTTTAACTGGAAATAAGAGTGATTACAGTTTGTAAGAAAATGCAGTAGAATAAACTATATCAGAGAAAACACAGAGTGAAAGTGCCTACCATACCGCCTGAACACAGATGCTTAAAACAAATTATAGCCGGGTGTAGTGACTCATGCCTGTAATCTCAGCACTTTGGGAGGCAGAGGCAGGAGGATTGCTTGAGCTCAGGAGTTCAAAACCAGCCTGGGCAACACAGCGAGACCCTGTCTCTATTTATTAAAAAATTAAAATTAAAATAACGATTTTAAAACCAAATTATACATTATATATAAAATTATAAATAAAAATCGAGAAAAATGTTTGAGTCAGAGAGTAACAAGGAACCACTCCAGTATTATTACTGTGTGATTCTGGCAGGTCATTGACGTCACATGTTGGCAGTGAAGGACAGAAGAGACAGGTGCTCCCCCTACCTAAAACACTACTGGCTCTCTTTTTGCCCTCACACACTTCTGGCCCCTCAGGGCAGACCTGGGTTTCCACTACACCTTATGCATATTTTATGAATTTACCTCTCCCTACTCTCCTTACCACCAGTTTGGAAGCTTCTAAAGGCTAGGCATGTCTTATTCATCTCTTAAACAAGCATCTAGCAATGTCTGGAATATAGCAGACAGTTCATAAATGTTCATTTATTGGACAGTTCTGGGGAAAACTTCTCAGAGAAATCTAGCCCTGCTTCAGGCTGTTGGGAACTTACTAAATGCAGTCACATATGTTATTAAACTTAGCATTCCAAGTACTCAATAAAGCAACTGACCCACAGGAGCTACTCAAGTTAAAATCAACAACTCTAAAAAAGAAATTTAGTTAGAAAAAAACAATTGATCAGATGTCTTGAGGGAAGAAAACTGAGCAAATATCAATTATAGATAAGAATCATATCCTGATGTCTAAAGAAAAACGCTCTAAAACGGCAATTTATCCCAACCTAAGTATATCAACATAATCTGGCCTTATAAACTAAGACAAAAATTCTATCAGTTTACTACGTTGTCCCATTTAGAGTCGGTATCACAGTTTCTCAATTTTCCACTTAACTCCTTCCTTTCTTTTTTTGAGACAGGGTCTCACTCTGTCACCCAGGCTGGAGTGCAGTGGTACCATTATAGCTCACTGCAGCCTCAACCTCCTGGGCTCAAATGAGTCTCCCGCCTCAACCTCCTGAGTAGCTGGGACTACAGGTGTGCACCACCACACCCAGCTTTTAGACAGACAGGCAAAGTTTGTAGAAAGGACTTACCTAAGTTATAGTTCAACCAAGACTAATTTAAATTTTATTAACTATTATTTATACAATGGCACACTGCCCTATTACATAGGGGTTTAACATGTAAGAACATGAAACATTAAGACAGGTGTAATGGCTCACATCTGTAGTACCAGCTACTCAGAAGACTGAGGCAGATAAGAGGATTGCTTGAGCTCAGGAGTTCAAGACCAACCTGGGCTACATAGTGATATTCTGTCTCTTAAAACACACACACACACATATAAAACCCCACAAATCATTAAATGATGATACTGTATAAGAAATTAATTAATTATACAAAAATTAGCTGGGCGTGGTGGCACGCGCCTGTAATCCCAGCTACTCATGAGGCTGAGGCAGGAGAATCGCTTGAACCCGGGAAGTGGAGGTTGCAGTGAGCCAAGATCGCGCCACTGCACTCCAGCCTGGCAACAGAGTGAGACTCCGTCTCAAAAAAAGAAAAAATTAATTAATTCTGGCTAGAAAATATCTAAACCATGATCCTGGCTAGAACTGATTGCAGTCAATTTTGTTTGGCATCATCTTCAGTGTTGGCACTGGTTTGCTGACCGACCCTGAACCACCATGAACCTGCTGCCCACTAGTTTATCAGCACCAACTTTCTTTGCTTTATGTGGGTATTCAAAGGAGTTTACATAAATGGCTTCGAGTGAGAAAATAAACTTCAAAAGTTGAAAATCCTTGTGCCTGGCCTTAGTATTACCAGTGGGATGACAACACAAAGTTACAATTTCTATGTAAAACTGGACCTCTAGGAGGAAAGAATGGTATCTAATATTTCATTCATCACCCAACAATAGGGCTATGCATTAAGATCCTATTATTTGATGAATGTGCAGTGTTATATTTAATGACTATTTCCTCAGTCATTTACTACTGGCTTCCTAAATGAATGTTCTTTCCATAGCCTCATGATACTTTTTAGGGTTTGAGACAGGGTTCTACTCTGTCACATAGGCTGGAGTGCAGTGGTGTGATCTTGGCTCACTGCAACATCCGCCTCCAGGGTTCAAGTGATCCTCCCACCTCAGGCTCTTGAGTAGCTGGGACTACAGGGGCACACCACCACATCTGGCTAATTTTTATATTTTTAGTAGAGACAGGGTTTTGCCACATTGGTCAGGCTGGTCTTGAACTCCTGACCTCAAGTGATCCACCCACCTCAGACTCCACAAGTGCTGGAATTACAGGAGTAAGGCACCATGCCTGGCCTCATGTTTTGATAAAAGATTCTCCAAGTACCTTTTGATTTCCATTATTTCAATGTCACATGAGCAAATTCTAGACACAAAATTGGCAAACCTTTTCTTAAAGGGCAGGATAGTAAACATACTGTTTCAACTACTCAATTCTGCCCTTATAGTATAAAAGTGGTCTTACATAATATGGAAAGAAATGGATATGCTGTGTTCCAATAAAACTTTATTTATTAAAAAAGGTGGGGCCGGGCGCGGTGGCTCAAGCCTGCAATCCCAGCACTTTGGGAGGCTGAGACGGGTGGATCACGAGGTCAGGAGATCGAGACCATCCTGGCTAACACGGTGAAACCCCGTCTCTACTAAAAAATACAAAAAACTAGCCGGGCGAGGTGGTGGGCGCCTGTAGTCCCAGCTACTCAGGAGGCTGAGGCAGGAGAATGGCGTAAACCCGGGAGGTGGAGCTTGCAGTGAGCTGAGATCCGGCCACTGCACTCCAGCCTGGGCGACAGAGTGAGACTCCGTCTCAAAAAAATAAAATAAAAAATAAAAAAAATAAAAAAAGGTAAGCCCACAGTTTGCCAACCCCTGCTCTATCTATACTCCTTAGTGTCCTACGAATGTCCTCAGTTATATACCACGGTGGAATTTTTGGGTGTAAATTTAAGACAAGACCTGGTGATATACACATACATGCCTAGCTGACAAGATTTTTCTCTACTTGTTTCCACTTGAAGATAACCAGTAAAGTCAACACAAGAGAGGGGTGAGATAGCAAGACCAGACACAAGGAGGGGCTTTGAGACTCCTGTTTCTCAGTATGGATGAGACTTATTGTACAACAGAGAAGGTCATTCCACAAGGGCAGGACTAGAAAAAACAGAAAGCAAACAAGCTATAGGTGACAGGTGCTAAAATAACTTTACAAAAGCCAAAAGAAATGCTCCATCAGTGATAAAATCTAAGTTTACAGAACAAATAATTATGGAATGACCATTCCGATACTGCTGGACACAAAGTAACTTTACGAAATTATTTTAAGTAATTATCTACTTCTCTGCTAGGACATTAAGTGATTCTCTGCTAAGAGACTCTGGCCTCATTTATTTTGGTGGCTCAAATTATATACTCCCATCATTCAATGTCAGCAACTACAATGGTGGGCCTAAGTAAAACCAATCTAGTTTTAAGCAGCCTTGGAAGGGGAAAAAAAAGGTTAATCAACTATTTTTAGAATCTCTAGCCCAATCTCAAGGTATACCCCTATCAGATATGCCATGTCTTCATGCTTGCCTTTTTTCTCAACTTAACAAAATTATCATGAAAGAATCAAAACTTACTCACTTAAGACTTCCAAACTAATGAAAGTACAATTTTACTTCTTGCAAATCAAATGAACTTACTCTAAACCGAAATTCCAGGCATCAGCAAAAAAAAAGGAGTAAGAGATGATCACAGTGTAGCTTAAAGCCATATCCTAGAAGGGCCAACCACAACCATTTGTTAATGTGGCAAAGCAAAGAACAGTATCTACTCTTCCCTTCTTCACATGGCTGCCTGGTTAAATTTCCCAGCTTCTTTTATAGCTAAGTACGGCAATGGGGCAGAAACAGAAATAATACAACTTCCTGGTTGTGTCCTTCAAGGGCAGAAATAAACCTTCCCCCTGACTAGAATGTGAATATATTAGAAGCTGATAGTCAAGCCACGATACTAATCCTGGACTGTGCCTGAAACCTCTCCATGTGGAGAAAAAACCAAAAGAACAACAAAATTATCTTCTTTATCTGAGAACAGCCCAAACTCTATACTATTTGATACAACCTTTCTGGCAAGCTATAGCAAACATCACATTTTACCAACACATTCCAAATTCCTAGGTTGTCAGTTAAATATTTCTTCAAAGAAGTAGTGGCCAGGCGTGGTGGCTCACGCCTGTATTTTGGGAGGCTGAAGTGGGCAGATCACTTGAGGCCAGGAGTTTGAGACCAGCCTTGGCAAAATGGTGAAACCCCATCTCTACTAAAAATACAAAAATTAGCCAGGCATGGCGGTGCACGACCTGTACACTCCCAGCTACTGTGGAGGCTGAAGCACGAGAATTGCTCGAACCACAGAGGCGGAGGCTGCAGTGAGCTGAGATTGCACCATTGCACTCCAGTCTGGGCAACAGAGTGAGACTCTGTCTAAAAAAATAAATAAAATAAAAAAACAAAAAACGAAGTACAACTTTGGTTGAAAGCTTTATGTCTTTTAACTAAGGAATCAAAACAGTAAACTGCAGTTCCAGTTTCCTATGCAGGGTCTGGGGAAGGAATGCCAGGTACCACGGCCAGCGTTCCTGACAGGCACCTATGGCAAGAAGCCCCTGACAAGAAACAGGCCAAGGAGATGTATGAGGAAGACAAGGATTTCAAGCAGAAACAAAAAGAGCAGCAGAAAAAACTTGAGGATAAAAGCAAAGGCGACAGGGAAGGGTTCCCTGGACAGGTGGAATTAACAAATCTGGCAAAAGTCTATGGCCATTCTATCCTGAATGCACCCAGTTGCTCATCTGATCTCAGAAGCTAAGTAGGGTTGGGCCTGGTTAGTACTTAGAAGGGAGAAATCTGGAAAACAAAAAACGAACCACTGTGCCCGAGGCAATGATGACCCTTGATCCCATTCCTATTTAAATATCTGTATTTCCTACCATAAAATCTTCTGCTTCCACCCTAGGAAGCAAAGGATGAAATGTCTTGGAGCCTGTTGCACATTTAAGAATAAGCTTTCTCTCTCTCCCTCTCTCTTTTTTTTTTTTAAGCACAGAGTCTCACTGCCACCCAGGATGGAATGTGGTAGTGCAATCTCGACTGACTGCATCCTCTGCCTCCAGGGTTCAAGCAATCTTTGTGCCTCAGCCTCCTGAGTAGCTGGGATTAATAGGCATGCACCACCACACTGGCTAATTTTTGTATTTTAGTAGATATGGGTTTTTGCCATGTTGATAAGGCTGGTCTCGAACTCCTGATCTCGAGTGATCCACCCACCTCAGCCTCCCAAAGTGCTGGGATTACAGGCATGAGCTACCTACCGCACCCGGCCCTAGGAATAAACTTCTGGAAAAAAGAAAATAGCACTTCCAAGATTTTCTTGGACACCATCTTTCTTATCTGATATTCAATTGCTGGCTCTGTTTACATGAAAGCAGCATAACATGGAACAAACATCAAAGTATCTAATAATAACAGTCTAGTACTTTTTGGAAGGGGTGAGATAAGCATGATGATGAAGGTGAGCAGGAGAGGAAAATTTCTATTACATGTGATCACCAGGATAGTTCAAAGCATTTTTTTAGATTTTCCCCTTTAAAAGTATAAAGTGACAATATTTATAAAGATTCCTTTTTTGAGGCATGCTTGATGGCATGCAACAGTAATCCCAGCTACTTGGCTGAGGTGGGAGGCTCACTTCAGCCCAGGAGTTCAAGACCACTCGACAACACAGCATAACACTGTCTCCAAAAAATCCCCAAAAAATCCCTTTCTTAAATGAATATGTATTTTTGTCTTTTTTTTGTTTTTTACTTCTGGCTTACTTTCATGATTATTATACAGGGATATAGACATGGATGATGCAAGACAAAGGTAAAAAGATCTGGCTTGACTGGATGTAGTCTGTGTCTCCCCTTCTTCCCAAAAACTTAAGCTGTAGAGATCAGTATGCTTTCAGTTAATATTTAAATGCCTCCCCTCCAAAAAGTTTTCTATCTTTGGCAAATGTCGCTGGTTTTCCTCTCTGTTGCCAAGATCTGCTATTCATTTTATGTTTTACTATTTTAGAATCTGTTTTTTTTTTTTAACCCCATCAAAGCTACCAACCACTGTGGTTCTATGTATATTTCTCCTCCTTCTCTACTGTCTATCTCAGTGAGACAGAGAGCATGATAAACAGCAGCAGAAATCCTTGCTGCATATCAGCAAAGTGCCCTTACTGGGATGCTTTTTAAACCACCACTGCCAGCCGGGCGCGGTGGCTCACGCCTGTAATCCCAGCACTTTGGGAGGCCGAGGTGGGTGGATCATGAGGTCAGGAGATCGAGACCATCCTGGCTAACATGGTGAAACCCCATCTCTACTAAAAACACAAAAAATTAGCTGGGCGTGGTGGCCGGCACCTGTAGTCCCAGCTACTCAGGAGGCTGAGGCAGGAGAATGGCGTGAACTCGGGAGGCGCAACTTGCAGTGAGCCAAGATCGTGCCACTGCACTCCAGCCTGGGTGACAGAGCAAGACTCCGTCTCAAAGACAAAAAAAAGAAAAAAACCCCACCACTGCCCAAACCCCACCCCACCCCAATTAAAAGAGAACCTGAATGGTTTCAAAGGCTCCTCAGGTGGTATGAATGTTCTGTGAGGTCTCTGGGCAACCATGGTGAAACCTTTGTCTGAGACAAGCCTGGGCAACATGGAGAAACCCTGTCTCTACAAATACAAAAAAATTAGCCAGGCATAGTTGCATGCTCCTGGAGCCCCAATTACTCAGGAGGTGAAGGTGGGAGGGTTGCCTGAGCCCAGGAGGTTGAGGCTGCAATGAGCTGAGATTGCACCACCATGCAATCTAGCTTGGGCAAGAGTGAGAACCTGTCTCAAAAAAAAAATGGGCTCTGAAGGTCAGAAAAATCTAGGTTCAAATCCCAGTTTTACCATTTAATAGCTGTGACCTTGGGGAAGTTAACTTTCCTAAACTTCATTTATTTATAAGTGTTCACTATGTGCCAGGCAGTGTTAGATATTGAGTAAGGGTGATTATGACTCCCTGTCCTCTAAGAGCTTATAATGGGTGATAGGAACTTACAGGAAGCCAAAGACAAGCAAACAAATTTAATCCTAACAAGGCTACTAGGACACACAGGAAGGAAATCTGGTCCAGAGTCAAGAGATCAGCAAAATCTCTAAAAAGGGGACATTGAGGCTGAGTCCTGCAGGATAAGTCATAGTAACCAGATGAGGCTGTTAAAGGAAGCCTGTTCTTAACAGAGGCGGAAGTGTGTAGGCAAAAGGCCTGGATACAAAAGAACTCAGCTTAATTGGGAGATACCAGTTCAGGACTGGAGTCAAAATGAGGAAAGGACAAGAGATGAGGATCAATTGGGACTTCGGCTTCTACATCTGCAAAACAGGAGTATTATCTACTCTGCTTGGTTATCTCAATATTAAATTTTACACATACAGCACAGTGCCTTGCACATAATAGATACTCAAATGATACATCCCTTAACAGAACAGAATCCCTAAAAACTCAATATAACAGGGCTACTTTAAAATTGCCACTGTCTTCCTCCCCCACTCTCCATTCTCTTAAGGGATGGATGAGATAAGAACAGAATCTTCACTGCTAATAGCATGCTTCTCCTTGATGGAGATCCTAGAAATGTCAGCCATAGCTGGCAGGAACATGTATAACAGACAACATCTCATTGGCCAATTGATATTTCTGCAGATGTCCTTTGGCATCAAAATGTCCTGATTTTTTTTTTTTTTTGAGATGGAGTCTTGCTCTGTTGCCCAGGCTAGAGTGCAGTGGCACGATCTCGGCTCACTGCAAGCTCTGCCTCCCGGGTTCACGCCATTCTTCTGCCTCAGCCTCCTGAGTAGCTGGGACTACAGGCGCCCACCACCACGCCCGGCTAATTTTTTGTATTTTTAATAGAGACGGGGTTTCACCGTGTTTGCCAGGATGGTCTCGATCTTCTGACCTCGTGATCTGCCCGCCTCGGCCTCCCAAAGTGCTGGGATTACAAGCGTGAGCCACCGCGCCTGGCCTTTCTTTTCTTTTTTTAGAGACAGGGTCTCACTGTGTCACCCAGGCTAGAGTGCAGTGGTGTGATCATGACTCACTGCAGCCTTGACCTCCTCCTGGGCTCAAGAAATCCTCCCACTTCAGCCTCCCACATAGGTGGGACTACAGGCACATACCACCGCACCCGGCTAATTTTTAAATTTTTGTAGAGACAGGGTCTCACTGCATTGCCCAGGCTGTGTGGCAACACCTGAGCTCAAGTAGTCCTCCCACCTTGGCCTCCCAAAGTGCTGGGATTACATACAGGATTTGCTATGCCCGACCCCCCAAATCTTTAAAATACTATTAATATTTTAGCCCTTCAATAATACATGTTTATAATTCCTAAAATTAAGTCTAAGATTTTAAAATTTATTTCTCAGCTTCCAATCTGGATATTAATGACTCCTAATTTAAGATTAGATGACTGACCCAGAGGAAAAAACATACAAGTTTAGAATGGCAAGCAGTCAAGATAAGATGCTACATTTATTTAGCATCTTGCTAAAATTTTTACCAGCCAACGTTATTATTCAGCTTTATGCTTTAATAAAGCTCAACTTTAAAAGATTATTTGGAGCCGGGTATGGTGGCTCATACTTATAATCCTAGCAGTTTTGGAGGCTGAGGTGGGAGTATCACTTGAGCCCAGGAGTTCAAGAGCAGCCCGGGCAACATAGTGAGATCTCGTCTCTACAAATAATTTAAAAATTAGCTGGGCGTGGTGGTGTGTGCCTGTGGTCCCAACTACTAGAGAGGCTGAGGTTGGGAGGATCATTTGAGCCTGGAGGTCAAGCTTCGGTGAGCTGTGACTGCACCACTGCACTCTAGGCTGAGAGTCAGAGGGAGACCCTGCCTTGAAAAAATAAATACATACACAAAGGTTACTTGGTTAAGTACCAAATAAGATAGCTTCTTTTCATACCATGCTTACTTAATGAAGGTATACTTCCAAGACAAGTAGGTTTCTTGGTAAGAAAATCTAACAATTTTAGTAACTCAACCACACGTTAACACAGAAAATGTAGTTGATCACTGACGTTTAATTTAGAAAATGTCTATCTTCAGAAAGAGCTAAATTCTGCGTGCTTATTATGTGCCAGGCACTGTGCTAGAAAGATTCATGTGCCTTATCCCATTTAGTCCTAAGAGGTAGGTACTATTATTAGCACACCTATTTCACAGACGGGAAGTGGAGCTTTGATTTTGTACCCTACCCAGCTAGGAAATGCTAAATCTATTCTTTGAACTGAGGACTATGTCAGAGCTCAAGAAAGATTCTAATTCCATTCCTGTTCAAAACAGTGATCTCCAGGTAAAATAGATCTTGATTAATTTAAAAATCTCCAGAATATTAAAGTTACATTATAGCACAAACTTATAAACAGTGACTGAATTTTACTTTCAGCCTTCTCTTTAATATGCCTAAATAATTCTAGACCTTGAACTTTCCTAAACCTTTAATCATTTATGGCGCTCTCTGCTGTACCTATCCATTAGAACAATTTTTAAAAACATAACACTGTGTAATTATTTTCAAAAGCCCAGAGATACTAATCAAGTGATCCTAATAGTCTTAAACACTATCCTCAAACCAAAAGATAAATGGAGATTGGGAAACTTGCATTCTAAGTGCCACCATCCAGATAAAATTGCCCTGTGAATTAGAGTAATTTCAATCAGATCCTGTAAAACTGAAAATTTTTCTCAAGACCAGAATGAGACAGTAACTGTAAGATAGTTTAAAAGTTCAAATTCTGGAACATAAAATGGTTTTCCATATAGCAAATTCAATAGCAAAAGGTAGTCAGTAGGGGTCAGGGAGAGCAGCAACAGTTTAGAGAATAATAAAATTGCAGGGCTGGGTGGGGTGGCTCATGCCCGTAATCCAACACTGGGAGGCTGAGTGGGACAGGGTCACTTGAGGCCAGGAGTTCAAGACCATCATGGGCAACATAGCAAGTCTCAACTGACAAAAAATAAAAAATTAGCCAGGGGTAGTAGCACCCTGTAGTCCCCAGCTACCTGGGAGGCTGAGGCGGGGGTAACACTTGAGCCCTGAAGTTTGAGACTGCAGTGAGCCATGATCACGTCACTGCATTCCAGCCTGGGCTACAGAGCGGGACTCTTATCTCAAGAAAAAAAAAAAAATTACAAAATATTAAACTATTCATGTCATAGCCACTCTGCCTTAATGCAAGACTATAATTACTCTAAAAAAATCATATGCTGCTCAAATAAGGGCTAATTTCCTTACTATATGGTGTTCTTAGTTTTAAGCTAACACATGACATACTAAAAGAAATCCAGGCCAGGTGTGGGGGCTCACGCCTGTAATCCCAGCACTTTGGGAGGCAAAGGCGGATGAATCATGAGGTCAAGGGATCCAGACCATTCTGGTCAACACAGTGAAACCCCATGTCTACTAAAAATACAAAAATTAGCTGGGCATGGTGGCGCATGCCTGTAGTTCCAGCTACTTGGGTGGCTGAGGCAGGAGAATGGCTTTAACTCGGGAGGCAGAGGTTGCAGTGGGCCGAGATTGCACCACTGCACTCCAGCCTGGCGACAGAGCAAGACTCTGTCTCAAAAAAAATAAAAAAGAAAGAAAGAAATCCAAAGGCATTTCATGCATTAAAAACTCAATTAGGTTTTCATATAGGCACCTGCATTTATGACTGTTAACAGCTATTAACACCCAGTGAGTTGGTTTATACAAAAATACAAACCAAAGTAAGTGTATAATTTGTTAGTTCTCTGACTCATTAATCATTCTTAAAAAAGATTATTTTCAGGCCGGGCGCAGTGGTTCATGTCTGTAATCCCAGCACTTCGGGAAGCCAAGGCAGGTGTATAACGCGGTCAGGAGTTCAAGACCAGCCTGACCAACAGGGTGAAACCCCATCTCTACTAAAAATACAAAAATTAGCCAGACATGGTGGCGTATGCGTGTAATCCCAGCTACTCAGGAGGCTGAGGCAGGAGAATTGCTTGAACCTGGGAGGCGGAGGTTGCTGTGAGCCAAAATAGCGCCACTGCACTCCAACCTGGGCGACAGAGCGAGACTCCATCTCAAAAAAATATATATATATATTATTTTATTTAACATACAAATGACTATTCTGGGCTCAAGTGATGCTCCCACCTCAGCCTCCGGAGTAGCTGCGACCTCAGGCATGCGCACTACCATGCCCAGCTAATTTCTTTTTTTGTGGAGAAGGGGTTTCAACGTGTTGCCCAGGCTGGTTTCAAACTTCAGAGCTCAAGGCACCTCAGCCTCCCACAGTGCTGGGACGAGAGGCGTGAGCCACTGCACCACGCCCAAAAACCATTTTTAAGCGTCACATCAGTTATTTGCTAAGGTATTAGTTGTATTTAAAAAAAAAAAAAAGAGGATTAAGTTATTATACTAGAATCCATTTAATATAATGCACTCGGCAAGATAAACTCAAAGTTAGTAAGTGGAGGAAGTGTAGGCAGGATATTCCAATTCAATTTTGTGACAGGAAGTACCTGCTATGGAAGTCTAGAAACAAGAATACCAAGTTCTGTTTTAGCACAAGAGAAAAAAAAAAAAAAGAAAGAAAACACTGGTGTATAGGGCAAAAGAGGAAGTTCTTTTTAGTGAACCATCTGTCAGGTATTACAATTAGAAAAACATTCACTTTTCCGCTAGGTTTATGTGGGAATGTAGTTCCCCAGGTGTACTGGAGCCTGGATTTTGCAGTTTCCCTATGGCAACATAGCCTATGATTCAATTTTTATTTATTTATTTAGAGACAGGGTTTCGCTCTTGTTGCCCAGGCTGGAATGCAATGGCCCGATCTAGACTCACTGCAACCTCTGCCTCCCTGGATCAAGCGATTCTCCAGCCTCAGCCTCCCGAGTAGCTAGGATTACAGGCACGCGCCACCACACCCGGCTAATTTTTTATTTCTAGTACAGATAGGGTTTCTCCATGCTGATCAGGCTCCCAACCTCGGTGTTCCGCCCACCTGGTCCTCCCAAAGTGCTGGGATTACAGGCGTGAGTCACCGCGCCCGGCCTATGATTCACATTTTACACATCCATAAGAAGACAACAGTGGCTTGAAACAGTAAACTATTCGTTTCATATTTTAAAGTTTAACTTTTTAAAATCAATACTAACTACATAAGAATCATTTTTTAAAAATACTTAAGTTTCACAACTTAAGTGAATATACTACTGAGCTGTCCACTTAAAAATGGTTAGGATGGCAAAGTTCACGTTTTGTGTTTTTCACGACACAAAGTGCGTAAGTTAATGAGAAATTATTTCACTTAAATGTTAATAGTAGCTTGTCATATAAATTTTGATTAAAGGCAAAATCCTCATACTTAATTTTTAATAAAGTAATTTGCTGTCATCTTTAAGTTAATGTAATTAATTTTTAAAGATGCTTCCATACATGGGCAAATTCTTTAATACTTAACTATAGAGTGAAAGTGAAGCACTATTTTCAATATCTTTCAAATCATCTGAATTATTTATTGCCAACAAACACTAGTTGTGAAATTAGGTATATTTTATTTCTGTTGATTTCTTCATTCAGTTAAATGCAAATCTCGAATTAAGACAGCAAGATCTCTAAATAAATAGGCTTTTCTTAAAGCAACTGTAGTTTTGGATTATGAGGTAAGTGACACCACACTTCAGCCTTTAGCAGGGCGGTGGCCCAAAGTGCTTAAGTCAACCATGTCCAATCACCCTTCTGGTCTGGCTCAGCCCTATCAAAAATTGTCAGGCTTCTGTGAACTTTCATTAAGTCCCGTTTAGAAGACTACACAACCTAGGTTACTTTAGTAGCTCGGGAAGGGCCTGGAGCAGCGGGCTTGGCTTGCTACCTCTGGGAAGTCTCCAGGAAGAGAAAACTGGGAAAAGGCTTTAACTTTGCGCAAGCCCCTTCTCTCAGTCAACATCTCCTTCCCTTCCCAGTGAAGGGATGTGTTCTCGAAAGATCTACCCCTTTCCAACTCAAATGTCATTCCCAGATCAGCTGCTGGAGGGGCAAGCGGCGCTCAACCCACGCCCTCCTCTTCGAGCACCTTCTCCAAGTGCTAGGGCGCCGGGCTCGCTCTGCAGCCCCCCACACCAGCCCTACAGGAAGAGGGGCCCTGGCTCACGACCCCGGCCAGCCTCTGCAAGGGGGCTCCCGGCCTGGGCGGCTGTGGCTGCCCGCGGAGGTTCACTCCTGGGCCGAGTGGGGGGTGACCAGAGCCAGCGGGAGGGGTTTCTTGGGAGAGGGGAAAGACGGCCTCACCTTGACCCTGATTTCGTAAGTGGTGAAGCGGCCCCGGCCGACCCCCACCGTCTGCGGGTTGCTCACATCGATCTCGAGGAAGTTGCTGGGGGGTCCGTAGGCATCATTCAGGTTCTGCGGCTTGGTGATCAGCCGCCGGGTGTCAGCCACGGTCTCCGCCATTTCGCTCTAGCCGCCGCCGCCACGGGCTCCCTCCGCCCCCTCCGCGTTCAGCCTCCGCCGCCGCTGCTGCCCGCCGTGGGGACACGGGGCTCGCGCGCAGCGGTCGCGAAGCGAACGAGCACGTAAAGCGGCCGTTCACCCCGCACGCGAAGCTCCTCCCCGCGCCCCTCAAGCTTCCGCGTCCGAGCCCAGGGGAGAAACAGCTGACTCGCTGGAACGCCGCGCTCGGGTCCCGGGAGGCCGGTCGAGGCTGGGGAGGGGCACTGCGGGTTGGGGTGTGAGGAGAAGCGGTGTCATGGGACTCGCGGTTGCAAACAGGTTCCGGCCGGACTACAGCGCCCACAATGCACCGCGAGCGCCGCCGCCGCGGGGCTGCGGCCGATGAAGCGAGGACCCAGACGCCGGGGGGCGGTGCTTCCTGTCTCTCTGCGCCAGCCTCGGCCTGCGGCGGGGCAGAGCGCCGGAAACGGCCTTCGCGGCGTTAGGAATTGCGGGCGAAAGTTAAACGGGGGGATTTTAGAGATTCGCCAGCAAATCGAAACAAAACTGCCCCTACTAACTGTACCAACAGTGAACCCTTGAAAATGCCTTTCTGGAGAGGGTTAAACAAATGCCTGAAATGATTTTGCCATAAACCTGAGCGTTCCACCAGACACCCATCTGGATTGATAACTTGAAACCAGTAAAGTGTGGGAGTGAAATAAAAACAAAAGCCCTAGCTAAATTCTAGCATTATGGTCAAACCATATTTGGAGACAGGTCGGCCCGCTAAAACAAAGTAACAGTAGACCGGCTGCAAGCTGCCTTGGGTGTCCACTTTCATTTCTCACGAAGTCCTGGTAAGTTTTTTTTTTTTTTTTTTTTTGAAAATATTAAACGTACCTCTACAGGACTGGAAATGCAACTCACATAAGCCTTTTTCAGAAACGGGGAGGAAGGCCGGGCACGGTGGCTTATGCCTGTAATCCCAGCACTTTGGGAGGCCGAGGCGGGCGGATCACGAGGTCAGGAATTCGAGACTAGCCTTGCCCACATGGTGAAACCCCATCTCTACTTAAAAATGCAAAATTAGCTGGGCGTGGTGGTGTGCGCCTGTAATCCCAGCTATTTAGGAGGCTGAGGCAGGAGAATCGCTTGAACCCAGGAGGCGGAAGTTGCAGTGAGCCGAGCTCGCGCCGTTGCACTCCAGCCTGGGCAATAGAGTGAGACTTCGTCTCAAAAAAAAAAAAAAAAAAAAAAAAGAAACGGGGAGAAAACCCAGTTAATTAGGAATTAGGTCCTAGTTCATCTCTCATGGTCTAATGGGAAATGCAGATTTTAAATGTTGAGATACGATACATTTTTCTCTCTGTCCGGAGAGTTATCCCTCTTAATGGTATGGTCTCACAACTATTTCTGCATTTTTTAATACGTCAAGTTTAATCCTATAATTACTTTAACCTGATCTTCCCCTCTCCCCCCTTTTTTTAGATTTTAAGTTATTAGTAATTATTTGTGGAGACGGGATCTCACTATGATTTCCAGGCTGGTCTCCAACTCCTAGCATCAAAGTGATCCTCCCGCCGCAGCCTACCATAAGTACTGAGATGGCAGGCATAAGCCACCGTGCTCGGCCTGATCTGTCCCTTGATCCCTTGAACTGAAATTTTCTTTCCTTTTCTTTTCTTTCTTTTTTTTTTTTTTTGAGACGGAGTCTCGCTGTGTCGTTCAGGCTGGAGTGCAGTGGCGCATCTTGTCTCACTGCAATCTCCACCTTCCGGATTCAAGCGATTCTCCTGCCTCAGCCTCCCGAGTAGCTGGGATTACAGGCGTGCGCCACGACACCCAGCTAACTTTTGTGTATTTTTAGTAGAAACGGGGTTTCGCCTTGTTGGCCGGGCTGGTCTCGAACTCCTAACATCAGCCGATCCGCCTGCCTCAGCCTCCCAAAGTGCTGGTAGTACAGGCGTGAGCCACCGTGCCCGGCCAACAGCAACCATTCTTAATAACACTAAGAAACACTGGAATAAAAAGAAATTACTTGGCCGGGTGCGGTGGTTTACTCTTGTAATCCCAGCACTCTCGGAGGCCGAGGCGGGCGGATCACCTCAGGTCGGGAGTTCGAGACCAGCCTGACCAACATGGAGAAACCCTGTCTCTACTAAAAATACAAAATTAGCCAGGCGTGGTAGCACATGCCTGTAATCCCAGCTACTCGGGAAGCTGAGGCAGGAGAATTGCTTGAATCTGGGCGGTGGAGATTGTGGTGAGCCGAGATCGTGCCATTGCACTACAGCCTGGACAACAAGAGCAAAACTCCGTCTCAAAAAAAAAAAAAAAAAAAAAAAGAAAAGAAAAAGAAATTACTTAAATACAATGTATATTATTTTCCAGAAAACAACATTCATTTATTCATTCAACAAATATTTGTTGAAGGCCTATTAGATGTTTTCATTCTAGGTGCTAGAGATTAAAGGGTAGATAAGTCAGGTTTATAACCTAGTATATAGTCTATCTTAGGGAGACAAATCAGTAAATAATACACCTGCCAATATGATTGGTGCTATGAGACAAAACTGAATAATGTGACAGATAGCGACAGACAAGCTCATTAGATATTAATGCTGGGCATGTCTCCTAATACAACAGACCAAATGGGAATTTGACTGGTATGATTAGAAATGTGAGCTCAAGCCGGGCGCGGTGGCTCAAGCCTGTAATCCCAGCACTTTGGGAGGCCGAGACGGGCGGATCACAAGGTCAGGAGATTGAGGCCATCCTGGCTAACACGGTGAAACCCCGTCTCTACTAAAAAATACAAAAAACTAGCCGGGCGAGGTGGCGGGCGCCTGTGGTCCCAGCTACTCCGGAGGCTGAGGCAGGAGAATGGCGTAAACCTGGGAGGCGGAGCTTGCAGTGAGCTGAGATCCGGCCACTGCACTCCAGCCCGGGCGACAGAGCAAGACTTCGTCTCCAAAAAAAAAAAAAAAAGAAATGGCAAAACTCGGCTGGGCGCGGTGACTCACGCCTGTAATCCCAGCACTTTGGGAGGCCGAGATGGGCGGATCACCTGAGGTCAGAAGTTCGAGACCAGCCTGGCCAACATGGTGAAACCCTGTCTCTACTAAAAATACAAAAAAATAGCCGGGCATGGAGCTGGGCGCCTGTAATCCCAGCTACTCCAGAGGCTGAGGCAGAAGAATGGCTTGAACCTGGGAGGTGGAGGTTGCAGTGAGCCGAGATGGCGCCACTGCACACTCCAGCCTGGGTGACAAGAGTGAGACTCCGTCTCAAAAAAAAAAAAAAAAAAAGAAATGGCAAAACTAGCTCCAGAATTTATATACTTACCAATATTTTATGCTGCCTCTTAGGCAGGAATTCAAATGGACAATAAGCTTAAAAAAGAAATGAAATTACTATCAGCTGACTGTTTAGTGAGCTCAGAATAAACACGAATGGATAATCTTAATGGCCAGAGCCTTCAAACTGTGATAATTAATACTCTACTCAAAGGACGCACCTCTCAGGGCACCCACAGCGATACCAGTATACAGACAACTTATTTTTCTAGAATTAGGCCACTTTAGGAAAACATAAAATTGATGATAGTTTTCTAACATTTTAGCTCATTGTTAGAATATATTCATGTCTTCTCCTCATACCTCCACTTCAACTGCCACTATACTCAAACTTACTAATCATATAAATGCACATTAAACATGAATACTTTTTTCTGTCTATCAGAATGACAAAAATCCAAATGAACAGAAGCACACAGTAGGAAAGTAGGAAAACAGGCATTCATATTTTGATGACATGAGTATGAATTGCTACATCCTTTTGGAAAAGTAATTTGATGATATTTATCAAAAGTAAGACTATTAGAGTAGTTTTACCTGCAAATCTAACTTGCTGCAAGAGTCCATGGTACACAAGGTTGTAAGGGCAAGGATGTTTATCACATCTTTGTTTGTAGTGGCAAAAACTGGAAACAGCTCCAAGGCGTATCAGTTTTTAAAAATGCTTGAATTAGGCTGGGCAATGGCTCATACCTGTAATCCCAGCACTTTGGGAGGCCAGGTCAAAGGTCAAATAAATGAAAATATAAATGTAATCCTAGCTACTCGGGAGGCTGAGGCAGGAGAATTGCTTGAACCTGGGAGGTGCATGATGCAGTGAGCCGAGATCACGCCACTGTACTCCAGCTTGGGTGACAGAGTGACACTCCACCTCAAAAAATAATAATAATTAATTAATTGGGATTCTGTTTTATCAGCCGGTCCCTTGTGAACTTGATTAATGTGTCACTTCCTCAAAACCTGATCACTTCTAAAGGAAAAGAATAAAATCAAGTCACTGAACCTCTGAAGTGTCAGACTCTGGAATTATGGCTGTCAACGAAAAGAGTCAAACTGTGTGAAATATTTGAAGAGATTTATTCTGAGCCAAACATGAGTGACCAATGGCCCATGATACAGGCCTCAGGAGGTCCTGAGAACATGACCCTAGGATGGTCAGGGTACAGCTTGGTTTTATACATTTTAGGGAGACACGAGACGTCAATTAATACATGTAAGATATACATTGGTTTGGGCCAGAAAGGCGGGACAACTGGAAGTCAGGGCTTCCAAGCCATTAGGCAGATTCAAAGGATTTCTGATTGGCAATTGGTTGAGTTACTATCAATAAAAAAGAATGTCTGGGTTGTGATAAGGGGTTATGAAGAAATAAAGGTTTTATTTTGCAGATAAAGCCTCCAGGTAGAGGGCTTCAGAGAAAATAGATTGTAACTGTTTCTTATCAGATCTAAAGAATCTGTTCTATTGGTAATTCCAAAAGGGAGGAGGGTATGATAAGGCATGTCTGACTGTCCCTTCCCATCATTGCCTGAAATAGTTTTTCAGGTTAACTTTGGAATGCCTTTGGCTGAGAGGAGGGGTCCATTTAGATGGTCGAGGGGACTTAGAATTTTATTTTTGGTTTACGTGGCAAACCTAATGAGATCTGCCAACTTCTCAAGTGCCAGGTGGGTTTCTTTTACATCATTTTTCCTATGTGGGGCATTTCAAATCTCACACCCTGACCTACCCTCCAAACTCCTGCTCCCAGGCTGCTGAGCATTCCTGGAGGAAATCTAGACCTACTGGCACCTTTGCAAATTTATGGTTTCCAACTTCGGTTGATCCTTAGACACATCTCAGAAATCCCATTTAATTCTTTTTTTTTTTTTTTAGATGCAGTTTCGCTCTTGTCGCCAGGCTGGAGCACAATGGTGCAATCTTGGCCCACTGCAACCTCCACCTCCTGGGTTCAAGCAATTCTCCTGCCTCAGCCTCCTGAGTAGCTGGGATTACAGATGCCTGCCAACATGCCAGCTAATTTTCGTTTTTTTTTTTTTTTTTTTTTTTTTTAGTAGAGATGGGATTTCACCATGTTGGCCAGGCTGGTCTCAAACTCCTAACCTCAGGTGATCCACCTGCCTCAGCCTCCCAAAGTTCTGGGATGACAGATGTGAGCCACCATGCCTGGCCTCCCCTGTTTAATTCTCTTCTCACATTTTGCATTCTTCTTCCTTACTCTCAGCAGATAACCTTACTTCTTCCTGCCCAAAGAAAAGTAAAAACCATGAAGCTCAGTGTCTCCCTCCTCACTACCAAAAGACTATTTACAGTATGAGTCAATTTCAGAACTTCTGAGAGCATGAAGCAGACCCACACCACTTTCAGCTTTTGAGGATCTGGACATTTTCAACTTTGGTACTGAGGAAATTATTTAAGGGCATTGTGAGTTGTTTGTTATTTTTAAGTAGATAAAGCATTTACATTATTTACAAATCAAAATGTATTTAAGGGTGTTCATTGAAAAATCTGTCGCCAATTCCTGTCTCCAGCCATCCTCCCTTCTCTATTGACAGCCACTGTTGGCAGTTTCTTATGTATCTCATATATATATGAGAAATAGTATGATAGGATACAAACACTTTTGCACCTTACCTCACTTAAATGTTATATGCCAAGGTAGTTACACATCTATATCTGTACAAGAGCAAAGTATTCTATGATATGCCATAATTATTTAACTTATCTTCTACTGACAAATACATGTTGATCCTCATCTTTTACTATTACAGTGCTATAATGAATAACCTTGAATATGCCAGTCATTATACACATGGGAGCATATCTGTAGCATAAATTGCTGTGAATAGAATTACTGAGGCAAAGGATATATGCATTTGTAATTTTGAGAGGTATTGTAAAAATTTCCTTTCATATAGATGAGAAAAAAATAGTTCAAAGCAGCCTGAGGAGAGGTATGCAAAATTTATCAGGCCCAGAGAAACTTTAAGCAATAAAGACCTTTTTTTTTTTTTTTTTTTTTTTGAGACAGGGTATCACTCTGTCACCCAGCTTGGCGTGCAGTGGTGCAATCATGGCTCACTGTAGCCTCAACTTCAGCTTTGACTTCCTGGGCTTCTGCAGTCCTCCCACCTCAGCCTCCTGAGTAGCTGGACCACAGGTGCATGCCACCACCCCCATATACTTTTTGTATTTTTGGTAGAGTTGGGATTTCGCCTCATTGCCAAGGTTGGTCTCAAACTTCTGAACTCAAGCTTTCCACCCGCCTCAGCCTCCCAAAGTGCTGAGATCACAGACATGAGCCATCATGCCTAACAAGACTTTTTTTTTTTTTTTTTTTTTTAAATAGGCAAAAGGAGGTACTGCCTTGTGGGAGCAGATAGTTTATATTTCTTATTTTAAATTAGTAAATTGGAATTCTGTTTTAACAGCCAGTTCCTTGTAAACTTGATCAGTGCATTGCTTCTTCAAAACCTGGTCGAGCGTGGTGGCTCATGCCTGTCATCCCAGCACTTTGGGATCACTTGAGGTCAGGAGTTCAAGACCAGCCTGGCCAACATGGCAAAATCTCATCTCTACTAAAAATATAAAACAATTAGCCAGGCGTGGTGGCTCACACCTGTAATCCCAGCACTTTGAGAGGCTGAGGTGGGCAGATCACGAGGAGATCGAGACCATCCTGGCTAACACGGTGAAACCCTGTCTCTACTAAAAATACAACAAAAATTAGCCAGGTGTGGTGGCGGGCACCTGTAGTCCCAGCTACTCAGGAGGCTGAGGCAGGAGAATGGCATGAACCCGGGAGGTAGAGCTTGCAGTGAGCCGAGATCGCGCCACTGCACTCCAGCCTGGGTGACAGAGCGAGACTTTGAGACTCCGTCTCAAAAAAAACAAAAAAGAAATTAGTGGGGCATGGTGGTGCACACCTGTAATCCCAGCTACTGGCGAGACTGAGGCAGGAGAATCCCTTGAACCCAGGAGGTGGAGGTTGCAGTGAGTTGAGATTGTGCCACTGCACTCCAGCGTGGGCCACAGAGTGAGACTCTGTCTTAAAACAACCAACAGCAATGAAAAACCTGATGAGTATGGGACTTGAATCATGACCTCTTAAGGGCAAATACTTAAAGGCATTTTGTTCCTGACTTGCTGCCTCACCCATTATCTTCATGTTTCTGTAGTCTGTGATATAAAGAATAAAGTACAAAAAAAACCCCATCAAAAAGTGGGCAAAGGATATGAACAGACACTTCTCAAAAGAAGACATTCATACAGCCAACAGACACATGAAAAAATGCTCATCACTGGCCATCAGAGAAATGCAAATCAAAACCACAATGAGATACCATCTCACACCAGTTAGAATGGCAATCATTAAAAAATCAGGAAACAATAGGTGCTGGAGAGGATGTGGAGAAATAGGAACACTTTTACACTGTTGGTGGGAGTGTAAACTAGTTCAACCATTGTGGGAAACAGTGTGGCAATTCCTCAAGGATCTAGAACTAGAAATACCATTCGACTCAGCCATCCCATTACTGGGGATATACCCAAAGGATTATAAATCATGCTGCTATAAAGACGCACGCACACGTATGTTTATTGTGGCACTATCACAATAGCAAAGACTTGGAATCAACCCAAATGTCCAGTGACAGACTGGATTAAGAAAATGTGGCACATACACACCATGGAATACTATGCAGCCGTAAAAAAGCATGAGTTCGTGTCCTTTGTAGGGACATGGATGCAGCTGGAAACCATCATTCTCAGCAAACTATCGCAAGAACAGAAAACCAAATACCGCATGTTCTCACTCATAGGTGGGAATTGAACAATGAGATCACTTGGACACAGGAAGGGGAACACCACACACTGGGTCCTATTGTGGGGAGGGGGTTGAGGGAGGGATAGCATTAGGAGATATACCTAATGTAAATGATGAGTTAATGGGTGCAGCACACCAACATGGCTCATGTATACATATGTAACAAACCTGCATGTTGTGCACATGTACCCTAGAACTTAAAGTATAATAATAATAAAAAAAAGAATAAAATATAAGCAATCAATAGCTTCTGTTTACTTCTCATTTTTTACAGATAGGATCTAGCTCTATTGCCCAAGCTGGGGTGCAGTGGTGCCATCATAGCTCCCTGAAGCCTCAAACTCCTGGGCTCAAGCAGTTCCCCTGCCTCAGCCTCCCACGTACCTGGGACCATAGGCACAGACCACCAGGCCCAGCTTCTTATGTTATTTTCATGTAAATTCTTGCGAAACAACTTAGGAGCTATGTCTTCTTTTTTCCTTTAAAAACCCACTTATGGCCAGGCGCAGTGGCTCATGCCTGTAATCCTAGCACTTTGGGAGGCCAAGGTGGGAGGATCACTTGAGCTCAGGAGTTTGAGACCAGCCTGGCTGGGCAACAAAGGGAGACCTCGTTGCTATCTTAAAAAAAAAAAAAAAAAAAAAAATCCACTTGTGGCTGGGCACAGTAGCTCACACCTATAATCCTAGGGAGGGGCAGGAGGATTGCTTGAGTGCAGAGCTTGAGACCAGACTGGGCAACATAGTGAGACCTGCCTCTACAAAATTTTTTTTTAAAAATTAGCCAGGATGCCGGGCGCGGTGGCTCACGCCTGTAATCCCAGCACTTTGGGAGGCCGAGACGGGCGGATCACGAGGTCAGGAGATCGAGACCATCCTGACTAACACGGTGAAACCCCGTCTCTACTAAAAAATACAAAAATTAGCCGGGCGCGGTGGCGGGCGCCTGTAGTCCCAGCTACTCGGGAGGCTGAGGCAGGAGAATGGCGGGAACCCGGGAAGGCGGAGCTTGCAGTGAGTGGAGATAGCGCCACTGCACTCCAGTCTGGGCGACAGAGCGAGACTCCGTCTCAAAAAAAAAAAAAAAAAAATTAGCCAGGCATGGTAGTGTGCCCTTGTAGTCCCAGCTACTACAGAGGGTGAAGTGAAAAAGGAGGATCACTTGAACCCAGGATGTCGAGGCTGCAGTGAGGTGTGAAGGCACCATTGCACTCCAGCCTGGGCAACAGAGCAAGATCTGTCTCAAAAAAGAAAAGAGAGAGAGAGAGAAGAAGAAGAAGGAGAAGAGAAGAAAGACCCACCCACTTGTAACTGCTGCTAATAGGAGTGCATATTCAGGGCGACTTGAATCAACATTGCTGGGTGGCCATCCTCAAGCTTTGGGCTCAGTTAAACTCTACATTTAACATATTTCCCAAATCTCCTTATTGAAGGTTGACATAGGTTTTGCCAGTTTATACCCTGTTCAGTAATGTATGGAAGTGCTTGTTGGAATGTATGAAAAGGATGTGTGTGTGGCAGGGGGAGGAGGTGGCAGTTATGAGAAGCACCAAATTAGTAGGGGCTGGGCAGAAGTGTGGGTAGTCTGGACATCCTGTTTGCAACTGGCATCTGAAGTGGGGGCAGTCTTATGGGACTGAGCCTTAACCTGTGGGGTCTGCACTAACTCTGGATAATTAGTGTCAGAATTGGATTGAATCGTTGGATACCCAGTTGGTACCAGGAGAATCAGAGACTACACACATAACCTTGGAGATGATGTTAATGTTGTTTGAAGTCCTTTGTGACGGGACCTATGTGACCTGCTCCTTTGTGATGGTCCTCCTGGGAACCCCTTGCCAACCCCCATAAAGAGCCCTTCTCATCTTGGTGTGTTCTAGTAGCATATCAATCAGTCTCCCTGCTCTCAAAGGCTAACTACTTCCACAGTCATGAAGAGATCAGCACATGGATTGCTCTCTGGACAGCCTGAGTTTGATGTCTCTGGGAGGCTAATACTTTAGTTGAACACTGATTTCTTTGTATATTTGTTCGGTTTTATTTAGAGAAGAGGCTAACTACTGCTGGGGAAGAGCAGGAAAGAGCCAGCCCCTGCTTGCATTCCATCTCAGCAAAATAAGCCTGGTGGTAACTTTTAATTTTCTTTTTTTTTTTTTTTTATAGAGATGGGGGGTCTCTCTATGTTGCCAAGGTTGGTCTTGAACTCTTGACCTCAAGTAGTCCTCCCCCTTTGACCTCCCAGAGTGCTGAGATGACAGTCGTGGGCCACTGTGCCAGGCCCCTCGTGGTAACTTGACTTTCACTCTTGGTAGGTTAGGGAGGTTAGTGACCATCTGTTTTGTTTTAGGCATGCTCATTAAGGGGTCTCACTCCCTGCTAGACTTTACAAATTCTCTTCCAAGGCACAAGTTTCTGTTCTGTTACATTGTTTGCGCCTTGCCTCTTGTATGTTGGTAAATCAGGCAGTGCTGGGTTGGTTGTATGAACATCAGAACCACCTTTGTCAAGTTCTTCTCCATCAGTTACCTATTTTTATCTTCTCCCTTACGCGTTGTGGCAGCCATGAGACTGCATCTCTCAGATCTCCAACTGCAGAAAGCATAATTAACCTTTGGCCTCACCTGCTGTACTCTGAAATTCATGACTACTGCATTTGCTCAGAGGCTACACTTTCCATGGGCTGCTCCCAGCCAACGGCCAAGCACATCAGGGATACAAAGGCAGGCTTATTCCTTTATAGATGACATTGGACACAATGTCTGAAAAAGTCAAAGGGAAGCATGACATGTGCAACATGTGCAATTCTTGTCTCAAGTCAGGTGGTTAGCTTCTGAAAAATCATAGGCACAGAATTTTTGTTGAGATAGGGGAGCGCCTGATATCATGCAGAGTGTGTGATTTCAACCATGTAAGGCCATGTTACATGTTAGTGTAAACCTGGATCAGGGCAGAAATAAAAAAGTTCTCAGCCACAGGAATCCTGGAAACCAGGCATTTTCACTGCTTCTCTCAAGAAGATGAATTACCCACTTTCTGAGTAAAGAACCACCAATGTATCTATCTAGAGCAGTGTTTCTTCAACTGTTATTATTGTTGTTGTTTTTTAGACAGAGTCTTGCTCTGTCACCCATACTGAAGTGCAGTGGTACCGTCAGAGCTCACTGCAGCCTTGAACTCAGACTCAAGTGATCCTACACCCTCAGCCTCCCCAGTAGCTAGGACTAGAGGTGTGTGCTACCACCACACCTGACTAATAAAAAAAAAATTGGGGCCGGGCGCGGTGGCTCACGCCTGTAATCCCAGCACTTTGGGAGGCCGAGGCGGGCGGATCACAAGGTCAGGAGATCGAGACCACGGTGAAACCCCGTCTCTACTAAAAATACAAAAAAAATGAGCCGGGCGCAGTGGCGGGCGCCTGTAGTCCCAGCTACTCGGGAGGCTGGGGCAGGAGAATGGTGTGAACCCAGGAGGCGGAGCTTGCAGTGAGCCAGGATCGCGCCACTGCACTCCAGCTTGGGCAACAGAGCAAGACTCCGTCTCAAAAAAAAAAAAAAAAAAAAAAAAAATTGGGGGGCCGGGTGCGGTGGCTCGTGCCTATAATCCCAGCACTTTGGGAGGCTGAGGCGGGTGGATCACGAGGTCAAGAGATGAAGACCATCCTGGCCAACATGGTGAAACCCCATCTCTTCTAAAAATACAAAAATTAGCTGGGCATGGTGGCGTGCACCTGTAGTCCCAGCTACTTGGGAGGCTGAGGCAGGAGAATCACTTGAACCCAGGAGGTGGAGGTTGCAGTGAGCTGAGATCATGCCATTGCACTCCAGCCTGGCGACAGAGCGAGACTCCATCTCAAAAAAAAAAAAAAAAAAAAAAAAAAAAAATTCTGTAGAGACCAAATCTCACTTTTTTTGCCCAGGCTGGTCTCAAACTCCTGGGCTCAAGTGATCCTCCCACCTTGGCCTCCCAGAGTGCTGGGATTACAGGAGTAAGCCACCTCGCCATCCAGAGCAATATTTTTTCAAACACTAATATGCATACAGGTCACCTGGACCTTGTAAAAATGCAAATTCTGATTCAGGAGTTCTAGGATGAGGCCTGAGATTTTGCATTTCTAACGAGTTCCAGGTAATGCCAATGCTGCTGGTCCCCAGACCACACTGAGTAGCAGGGATGTAGAGAATCTCAAGAATGCCAGATGTATTTGATTAATTGATGGGATGTTGTGGAGGGTGCCATTCCAGAACCATTAGCATCATGTGATCTCTTTGGCTGAACAGATATGGATTTCTTAGGATTCTCAGACCCTCTGGCTATTCATGTGACAAATATGTACTGAGCACCTATAAGAAACCAGGGACTGTGCTAGGTGCTAGGGTGGGTGTGAGGCATATGGAGAGGAGACAAAGTGGTAAACAAGATACAGTTTTTCCTTCCACGATCTTTTGTCTTTTATGCTTTTTTAGAGAAAGAGTCTCGGTCTGCTGCCCAGGCTGGAGTGCAGTGGCACGATCATGGCTCACTGAAGCCTCCACCTCCTGGGCACAAGCTGTCCTCCCATCTCAGCCTCCTGAGTTACTAAGACTGCAGGTGAGTACCACCATGCCTGGATAATTTTTTAATTTTATTTTTTGTAGAGACAGGGTCTTGCTATGTTTCCCAGGCTGGTCTCCAACCTCTGGCCTCAAGTGATCCTGCTGCCTCACCCTCCCAAAGTGCTGTGATTACAGGCAGGAGTCACCATGCCCGGCCACGATCTTTCAGTCTGGTCATAGGGGCATGAAAATGAACAAAGCCATGTCAGGAGAGTGTCATAATAGCCACATAGCCCAGTCTTGGGGGGAAGAGTAATGGAGGAAGGATTCCAGAAGGAAGCAACAAGGAAACTGAGACATGAAGTTGGTGTTTGACAGGCAAATTGCATATGTTTTGGGTGTGCTTTAGTGTCTGAAGTATATTCCAGAGGTAGAGATAAACAGCTGAAGAGGTCCAGAGGAAAGAGAGAGCACGGGACACTTAGGGAACTAGTGTAGTTAAGGACTATTGGAATGAAAGGGAAAGAAGATCAGGACTCACGCCAGAGAGACAAGGTCATGAAGGGCATCATAGTCCATGTTTATGGTTCTAGACACTATCTAAGTAAACCAAAGTAAACCATGGAATGAGTGTAACTTATTTTTAGCTCAAAAAGCTAACTGTGACAGAACAAAGACAGTAGCAGTAGGAATGTGGAGAAATTAATGGACTTGAGAAATACTTACCCTGTTTCTCTGATTTGACCCAAAGAAGGTACAACTGAAGATTGCTCAGACCAGAAGTCTGTGAGATGCCAGGTCAGAGGAAGATGTCAGGATATAAAAAGCACCATGACTTCCACTGGGAGTGGAGGGCCTGGCAAATCTCTGTGGATTGTTTTCAGGGTTCTAATGAAAGCCCTTAGCCGCAGGGATATGTACTCCCAGGAACAACAGGTTTGATTCCCAATTGTATTTGCAAAGGAAGTTCTTCTAACTTTTCATTTACACATCCTCACAGGAGGTATATTTGTCAGGAAGCCATGGGTTGGGTCTGGTAGAGACCCTGACCAGGCCTGCCAGACAAGACTTGGTGTACCAAACTGTCCAATATTCCCAAACCTTTAATTACCTCAACGAAGTATGAGAATATCATTACAACTTTTGCCACCTGTCACACCAAACACTCACACAGGCACTCACAGGCTGTTTCTGTTTGTTATCCTACTCACTAAATAAAGCTCAACTTGTCTGAAGTCAGTCTAATGCCATTTACCCCTAAGCATTTCCCAATATTTACAAACTTTCTGCTGCAAATATTATCATTACTTATCTAATTACTTGGGCTTATACCTCTGAGACATGTTTTTGTCTTTCTCATCTACCCGTCACCCCACCTCCCTGCCATAACTTAATTTATTTAATGTTAGACTATAGAGCTCTCCATATACTGCTTTGCTTTCTCTAATCTCTTCAGTCCATTGTGAATAATAGCATGATGTGCATATCACTATCCTGGTATACTTTGCTTTATATTATAAATTATTTCTTGGCTAGAATTTTTTTTTTTTTTTTTTTTTTTTTTTTGGAGAGGGAGTTTTGCTCTTGTTGCCCAGGCTAGAGTGCAGTGGCGCAATCTCGACTCACTGCAACCTCTTCCTCCCGGGTTCAAGCGATTCTCCTGCCTCAGTCTCCCAAGTAGCTGGGGTTACAGGCACCCGCCACCTCACCTGGCTAATTTTTATTTATTTATTTATTTATTTATTTTATTTTATTTTATTTTTTTGAGACGGAGTCTCGCTCTGCCGCCCAGGCTGGAGTGCAGTGGCCGGATCTCAGCTCACTGCAAGCTCCGCCTCCCGGGTTTACGCCATTCTCCTGCCTCAGCCTCCCGAGTAGCTGGGACTACAGGCGCCCGCCACCTCGCCCGGCTAGTTTTTTTTTTTTTGTATTTTTTAGTAGAGACGGGGTTTCACCGTGTTAGCCAGGATGGTCTTGATCTCCTGACCTCGTGATCCGCCCGTCTCGGCCTCCCAAAGTGCTGGGATTACAGGCTTGAGCCACCGCGCCCGGCCTATTTTTTTTTATTTTTAGTAGAGATGGGGTTTCATTGTGTTGGCCAGGCTGGTCTTGAACTCCTGACCTCAGGTGATCCCCTGCCTCTGCCTCCCAAAGTGCTGAGATTACAGATGTGAGCCACCACACCCAGCCTAGAATTTTATATTTTATATAAATCTGTCTGGTTTGAAGACAGTACTATAAGCAAATCAATTCTATTTAACCAAGGGTTGGTAGAGATGTGCTTAGTAGCTGTGTAACCTTAGGCAAGTTATTTTACATGTCTGGGTTTCCATTTCTTCATGGATAAAATGGGGACAATAATAGTCCCTAATTCACAGGGTGTTACGAGGATTGAAAGAGTTAATATTTGTAAGACAGTTGTAACAGCGCCAGAGACTTGGTAAGCTCTGAAATACCTGTAATCTGTGTAGAAGTCAATAAGGAAATGAGTTTATCAAGAAAGAAAGAACATGGTTGAAATGAGACCTTGAATCCCACAATAAGGAGTGGCGTTTGGTGGTGTTTGGCTGGGTTTGTTAGCTGAGGATAGCGAATGAATGTTATATCTAGGTGAATCTAATAATGGAATTGATTATTCTCTTGACCGGAAACCTGAGCTTAAATCTATTGATAGAATGTTTGAACTGTTTGACTTACTGTTGTCTTAGATTCAAAACGTTGGTTTTCATAGGCATTTCAGTTCAATGCAATGTCAATTAACTAGGTCTGAAGTAAAACAGTTACCATGAGAGGTTTATATTACTATAGCTTGCATTTGAGAAAGTCAAAATTTTCAAAATATAGTTAGTTCCAAAGTATATTTTTGATAAACCAGCTTGAATACTGCATTGTGGATAACAAGGTTAAATAAAGGTTCTAATAAGACAAACAGTGACAATTTAAATAAATCAGATGTTTTTGTCGAAGATTACTCTGTGATTTTCTCCAATTATTCATGACATTTCACCCATTCATATTGTGATCTGCTTTAATAGTGGAAGAAAAAAAAAACCCTTGTCTCCTTGTTTATTCTTTGTTCTCAAGGAGATAAGCTGTTTATAAAGACACGTTATTTGTTATTTAAATCACTTTTACTGAAGTTGTTTATTTCCTTGTTTCAGTTTCTAAAAATATTGCAACAATTGTAATGCTTCTTAGAGATGTCTGTTCAATTCAGAGTGATTTGTACTGAAATTCTTTGCTAAATGGGCACAGGTGCTGATGTGTATAACATGCTAGAGTGAGTCAAAACTAGTAAGTGCTAAAAAAAATATAGTGGGGATATACTTGTGTCAACTTAAAAAATCTATGATTAAAAACATTTTAGACCTAAAGTCTTAGATATTTGTAAAGGTCTATCTCTACACATGCTTTTTAATAAGAATTTAATAATAGTAATAATAATAATGAAAATAATAAATTAGGTATAACACCAAAACCATAAGCAGAAAAACTGCATAATTTAAATACAGAAATCTGTTTCCTAGAAAATACCCTTTAATCACTTCGCAGACTTTAAAGACCATAATTATTATATAAAAGTAATTACATTAAAAGATAATTTACCTGGTAGTAAAGTACCAAATTAAAGCTGAAAAACCATACTTGTAAACAGAATTATATATTTTAAAATATTGTTAAACAGCAAACATGTGAAATTGTATCTCCTGCTTCTCTCTTTGCTATGCATAAAATTACCTCCAGAAAAAATTTTGGTGATTTGGTACTATAAAGCTACATAGTAGTAAAGTATACAGCTACATTACATGTCTTGAATATCAACCTAAACTATGACTTATCCTAGGTAATCAGCAGGATTGATGTGTGAAATAAAGCCAAGCAGATCTGATATTTTAAGGGACAGCTGATTATTTCTAAGAACTAAAGGTTGAAAATCCAGCTGGGTTGATTTGGCTTGAAAAAATGAAGTCTGGTAATGTAATTTATAGTATCTGTTCCTGCTGAGTAAGCCCTGGATACTGCAAACTCGTATCTGTGATGCACATCTCTCCCTTTGAAATTGATGAGAATTGCTTGGGCTAAGTGAGAGGCATGCTGGGAAAATTGGGCCCTTACAATTGGTGTGTATAGACATTAGAGGTTTCAGGACACTTTCCTCATCTGGTCCCTCAGTTGTCTCCAGTTCTGGTTTTGGCAGAAGACACTCAGCTTTGGAAGGAATACTCCTTGAATTAGATATGTCCAGACTAAAAATTATTCAGGTGTTATCACCTAGAGAGTCTTACTTGAGAATTTCTTCATTATCAGTAAAGTTGGGTAAATAAAACTTACCTTGATTTAAATCTTATCCAAGTAATCTCAAGATGTCCATTTGAAAAACAAAACAAAAACCAGCTGATATCTTTGAAGTCTAGGCCAAATCATGGCTAATTTTGAGTGTAGTCACCTGGAGCAAGTACTATACTTATAAACAAATGAATTCATATAGTTTTATCATGGCATCTTTGAATTTTGAAGATTGGCTGCATTTTAGGCCAACTTCAGTTTCTCTGAATAAGTGGTCTATAGAACTGAAAAACACTCAATTTGTTTGCCTGGTTGCGTCTCATTAAATCCAACTAACCAATCAACAAAACTAGATTGGTTATGACTATCAATGAATAGCAATCCAAGTATTATGTGGCATGGTCTACTTTTTGTCTATCTGTTGATCTGGTTTAAGGGTTATTTCCATTACCATTCAGTTAACTTCAAGAAGGTATAATAGCTGTGTTATATTGGACAAATCACTTACTGTATCTCTCAGAATCATGGAGTTTTTTTGTTTGTTTGTTTGTTTGAATTGAGACAGGGTCTTGCCCTGTTGCTCAACCTGGAATGGAGTGGCTCGAAAACAGCTCACTACAGCCTTGACCTCCCAGGCTCAAGCAATCCTCCCACCTCAGCCTCCTGAGTAGCTGGGACTACAGGTGGACATCATCATACTTGGCTAGTTTTTAAAAGCATTTTTTGTAGAGATGGGGTCTTGCTATGTTGCCTAGGCTGATCTTGAATTCCTGACCTCAGCAATCCTCCAGCTCAGCCTCCCAAAGTGGTAGGGTTACAGGCATGAGCCACAACGTGCCCAGCCCCCTTGAGGATCTTAAAGTAAATGTATTCATTAAGTCTGAATATCAACAGTAGTATCAAGTATATAATGTATGTGTAATGATGGATACTAAATATATATTGCAGTATTAACCTGGAACATTTTTTTTTTTTTTTTTTTTGAGACAGAGTCTTGCTCTGTCACCCAGGCTGGAGTGCAATGGCACAATCTCAGCTAACTGCAACCTCCACCTCCCGGGTTCAAGCAATTCTCCTGCCTCAGCCTCCTGAGTAGCTGGGATTACACGCACGTGCCACCACGCCCAGCTAAGTTTTTTGTATTTTTAGTAGAGATGGGGTTTCACTATGTTGGTCAGACTGGTCTTGAACTCCTGACCTCAAATGATCCACCCGCTTCGGCCTCCCAAAGTGCTGGGATTGCAGGCATGAGCCACTGCACTTGGCCTAAACCTGGAATATTCTTAAAATTGCCTTGAAAATATTAGAAGTCAATTGATAGTTTGGGTAATTATTTTCATTAAAATTTTCTTTCTTTTTTTTTTTTTTTGAGGTGGAGTCTCACTCTATCACCCGGGCTAGAGTGCAATGGCGTGATCTTGGCTCACTGCAACCTCTGCCTCCTGGTTCAAGCAATTCTCCTACCTCAGCCTCCCTAGTAGCAGGGATTACAGGCACCCGCCATCATGCCCGGCTAATTTTTTTTTGTATTTTTATAGAGATGGGGTTTCACCATGTTGGCCAGGCTGGTCTTGAGCTCCTGACCTCAGGTGATCCATCCATCTCGGCTTCAAGTGCTGGGATTATAGGCGTGAGCCGTTGTGCCCAGCCAAAACTTTTTTTTTTCTAATTTAAAAAATATCTTGAACCTGACCTCAAGTGATTCTCCCACCTCAGCCTCCCAAAGCACTGGGATTATAGGTGTGAGCTACTGCACTGATTTTTCAAATATTAGTAAAAACCATCAGAACATGTGTAGGAAATAAAGGGGGGGTTACCAGTTTTTCTAGAGTAATATATACAAAGGTGCATGTAAACAAATAAGATGCTTGGTAAATCACCCATGATATGTCGCTTACTGAGTATAAATTATTTGAGTGATCTGAGAGGATGGTAAGGTAGGCAGGAGCCAGATATTTATTTTCTAAAGGTCCATGATAAAGAAATTGTACTTCATTCTGTAGACAGTAGGGAGGCATTGCAAATTTAGGAACTGTGAAGGATCATAGTCAGAGAGGTGACATATTTGGAAAGATGCATTTGACAGCAGTGTGGTGTGTAGGGGAAAGAGCCAGAGCCAGAGCTGGGAGATGACTGCATCAGCCTCTGAAAGACAAGAGGGAGACCCAATGGTAACAGATGGATTTAATCATATTTGGTGAAGGACTGGATAGGAGGGATGAAGAAGAGAAACCAGGTGATGATTCCCAGATTACAAGTTTGTGTGTCCAGTTAGGGAACGTTAGTATTGGTTGGTGTTTGTTGCTATTTTTAAAGGGAAGATGGTGGCTGGGTGCAGTGGCTCACGCCTTGCACCCAGGAGGTGGAGACTGCAGTAAGCCGAGATTGCGCCACTGCTCTCCAGTCTGGGCAACAGAGCAAGACTCCATCTCAAAAAAAAAAAAAAGAAAGAAAGAAAAACAAGAAAAGAAAATTAAAAAGAAACTGGCTGCGCACGGCAGCTCACGCCTGTAATCCCAGCACTTTGGAAGGCCGAGGCAGGCGGATCACGAGGTTAGGAGTTTGAGACCAGCCTGGCCAACATAGTGAAACCTCGTCGCTACTAAAAATACAAAAATTAGCCAGGCATGGTGGCATGCACCTGTAGTCTCAGCTACTTGGGAAGCTGAGGCGGGATAATTGCTTGAACCCAGGAGGTGGAGGGTGCGGTGAGCTGAGAAAAAAGAAACTAAATAAAAAAAAAAAAGAAACTAAATAAAGATTTGAGCACTGGACTTGACTTCAAATATTCTGGCCAGTCTCTAGTTATGAGTTAAACAATGTTTCAGTAAAGGGGAAAAAAGGTAACTTTTGTTGAAAGGTTAGCAAAAGAATAAGAAACGAACTGTTTGTAGCAAAATCTATACTTTGTATACATTTATAAATCTATATTACTGAAGTATGTACATCTTGGTTAGAAGTTACATTTCTCATAGTTAATAAGGTACTTAGGTATATTTGTTTATATAGTTGGTTTAAATTAAGTAACCTAGTGCCTATAGTCCCAGCTACTTGGGAGGCAGAGGCAGGAGGATTGCTTGAGCCCAGGAGTTTGAGGCTGCACTAAGCTATGATGGCACCACTGCACTTTACCCTAGGTTGACAGAGTGAGATCTTGTCTCTAAAAAATGGAAAAGAAAAGAAATTAAGTAACTTAAGTTATATCTTGTTAAGGATATTTAAAATACAAATGTTTTGAATTTAGAAGCTAGATATTTGACTCTACTTGACTGTAGAAACTAGGAATTATTATGTAATGGTTTCCATGTGAATTTATTTATTTATTTATTTATTTATTTATTTATTTATTTATTTAGTGTAATGATGGGGGTCTTGTTATGTTGCCCAGGCTGGTCTTGAACTCCTGGCCTCAAGCAAGCCTCCCATCGGTGCTGCCTCTCAAAGTGCTGAGATTACTGGCGTGAGCCACTGTACCCCCTGAAATAATTTCTTATGTATCTTCAAATGGACCGCATTGTTTTTCTTAGCTCTAAAGTGTTTCTTTGTTAAATTAGAAGAAATTATACTTATGAAGAACCATGTGTAATGGCAAATAAATAAAGAAGCAAATGGAAAAAAGGGCTCTTGGGTTGTGTTTCTATTACTTCTGTAATATTGAATTTAATGGTGTTTTTAAAAATTAATCTTTAAAATGGATCCACAGTATGGATGTTCCTAAAGATATTAGAAACAGAACTACCCGGACTACAGTGGCTCATGCCTGTAATCCCAGCACTTTGGGAGGCCGAGGTGGGAAGACTGCTTGAGCCCAGGAGTTTGACAGCAGCCTAGACAACATGGCAAACTCTGTCTCTACAAAAAATACAAAAATTAGCCAGGCATGTGTTGCGCACCTGTAGTTCCAGCCACTTGGGAGGCTTATGTGGGAGGGAGAATTGCTTGAGCCCCGGAAGTCAAGGCTGCAGTGAGGCAAGATTGTGCTACTGCACTCCAGCCTGGGCGACAAAGTGAGACTCTGTCTCAAAAAAAAAAAAAAAAAGAAGAAAAAAAAAACCCCCTCAAAACCACAGAACTATCATATAAACCGTGAATCTCCCTTCTGGGGAAACCACCTCCTTGTAAAGATATCTGTACACCCATGTTCTTTGCAGCATTAGTCACAATAGCCGAGATATGGAGACAACCTGTGTCCATAGACAGATGAATGAATAAAGAAAATGTAGCATGTGTGTGTGTGCGCCTGCGCTGGAGTATTATTTTACTTTTTTGAGACAAAGTTTCACTCTTGTTGCCCAGGCTGGAGTGCAATGGTGCGATCTCAGCTCACTGCAACCTCTGCCTCCTGGGTTCAAGCGATTCTCGAGCCTCAGCCTCCCAAGTAGCTGTGATTACAGGCATGTGCCACCATGCCTCGCTAATTTTGTATTTTTGGTAGAGACGGGGTTTCACTGTGTTAGCCAGGTGGTCTTGAACTTCTGACCTCAGGTGATCCGCCCACTTCGGCCTTCCAAACTGCTGGGATTACAGGCGTGAGCCACTGCGCCCGGCCTGGAATATTATTTAGCATTAAAAAAGAAGGAAATCCTGCCATTTGTAGGATGGACCTGGAGGACGTTATGCTAAGTGAAATAAGCCAGACATAGAAATAAAAATATTGAATGGTCTCACTTATGTTTGGAATCTATTTTCGTTTTTTTTTTTTTTTTTCCGCTAATTTTTGTATTTTTGTATTTTTTGTGGAGGTGGGGGTCTCCTTATGTTGCCTTGGTTGGTCTTAAAACTCCTGGGCTTAAGTGATCCAGCCACCTCGACCTCCCAAAGTGTTGGGATCACAGGTATGAGCCACCCCCTGGCCTTAATTGTTTTATTTTAGTTTTGAGGTGGGATCTTGCTCTGTCATGCAGGCTAGAGTGCAGTGGTATGATCATAGCTAATTGCAGCCTCGAACTCCTGGGCTCAAGGTATCCTCCTGCCTCACCCTTCCGAAGTGCTGGGATTATAGGCAGAAGCCACTGCACTCAGCTTAAAATTTTAAAAAGTTCAAACATACAGAGATAGAGAATAAAATGGTGTTACCGGGGTAAGGTTGGAGGTTCACTGGAGGAAATGAGGTGATGTAATTCAAAGGATACAAAGTAGCAGATCTGTAGGCCATCTATAGTAAATAAAATTACATGGTATTTGAGATTTTTTGCTAAATAAATAGATTTTAGCAGCTCTTGTCACAGAAAAGTAACTGTGAGATGACAGATATGCTAATTTGCTTCACCATAGTAACTATTTTACAATCTCTATGTATCCTATAACATCATGTTGTAAATCTCAAACATACAATAAAATTTACTTAAGAAATTAAAATGGGCTCAAAATCTTAGAAGCATCGCTTATACCATGAAGAGGGTAAAGTAGTCTCTTTTTTTGCAGTCAGAAAATAAATTTTGTATTAAGACTACTCATTTAGTCATTTAACAAATATTTGAGTTCCTTATAACCTAGGTACTACTATAGGCCCTGGGGATATGGTAGTGAACAAAACAGACATAAATCCCTGCCACAGGGAGCTTAGATTCTAGGATGAGTAGTAAGAGCAGATAATAAGCTAATAAATTAGTAAAGTACATATTATGCTAGATGGTAGTAACTATTGTGGAGAAAATAAATCTGGGAAGAAAGAAAAGGAGTGCTGGGCAAGACTGTAATTTCATATAGACGGTAGTTAGGAAAAGGCCTTAACTGAGAAGGCATCATAAGGAAGTAAAGACAAGGGGAAGTGAGCCAAGTAGATATTTTGGAGCAGAGCATCCCAGGCAGAAGGAACAGGACATGCAGAAGCTTTAGGAATGGGAAGCAGGCTTGGTGATTTCCAGGAACAGCAAGAAAGCCAATGTGGATGGACAGAGTTGGGGCCAGAGAATGGTCTGAGATGAGATCAAAGAGGTAGCTGGGACCCTCGTCATGAGACCTTATAGGCTGTTTTGATAACCGAGTGGCAGGGTAAGGCACTAGTAGGTGTTAAACACAGGAAAGTAATGATGCAACTTAGAATTTTAGAAAATATATATGGCTCTTGTAACTGCCCAATGGTTTCATTTTGCCCATTGCCCAGGTAGAGTCTATTTATCAAGACAGGGGAATTGCCATTAGAGAAAGAGTTTAATTCATACAGAGACAGTTGAACAGGAGACCAGAGTTTTATTATTACTCAAATCAGTCTCCCTGAAAATTCAGAGACTAGGGTTAAGGATAATTTGGTGGATAGGAGGCCAGGGAGTCAGGAGTGCTGATTGATTTATTATTACTCAAATCAGTCTCCCTGAAAATTCAGAGACAAGGGTTAAGGATAATCTGGTGGATAGAGGGCCAGGGAGTCAGGAGTGCTGATTGATCGGGCTGGAAATGAAATCAAAGGGAGTCAAAGCTGTCCTCCTGTGCTCAGTCAGTTCCTGGGTGGGGACCACAAGACCAGATGAGCCAGTTTATCGATCTAGGTGGCACCAGCTAATCCATCAGGGTCTGAAAAATATCTCCAGCATCAATCTTAGGTTTTACAATAGTGATGTTATCCCTAGGAGCAATTGGGGAGGTTTAGAATCATGTGGCCTCTAACTGCATGACTCCTAAACCATAATTTCTAATCTTGTGGCTAATCTGTTAGTCCTACAAAGGCAGTCTGGTCCCCAGGCAAGAAGAGGGTTTGTTTTGGGAAAGGGCTATCATCTTTCAAAGTTAAACTATAAACTAAATTCCTCCCAAAGTTAGTTCAGCCTTCACCCAGAAATGAACAAGGACAGCTTGGAGGTTAGAAGCAAGATCAAGTCAGTCAGATCTCTTTCACTGTCATAATTTTCTCACAGTTTTAATTTTTGCAAAGACAATTCCACTGTGTGGAGAACAAACTGTACGGGTTGAGAGTGAAAGCAAGGAGACCAGTGACAAGGTAACTGCAATAATCCAGGAGGGAGATGATAGTGACTTGGATCGGGGCTGGTGGTAGCAGTACTGGCAGTGAAACATGATGGAATTCTGGATAATTTTGAAGACAAGGCCGACAAAATTCACTGAAGGACTGGCTGTAAGGTGAGAGTGAATGGGGAAAGCAGAGGATGATTCCTGTGATAAATGGCTTGACCTACTGGAAGGCCAGTGTTGCCATCTACTGAGATGAAGAAGGCTATGGACGAAGTGGTGGAAGTGGGAATCAATTACTAGGTCCTTTCCTCCCTAAGGAGGTGGCTATAAGAAGAGGAACAACAATAGTATGAGGAAATGGTATTTTGGCTGCTTCATGCCAATGGCCTATTCCATCTGCAGTCTGTCTCTGTCAATGGCCCAGTGGCATCCTCTAAAATGGCAACCTCACGAACCTGGAAATGGAAAATCCCAATCACCCACATTTATTTAGGATTACCATCTCATTTATTTACATCCTACTTGAAAAATATTTTTCTTTTCCTTTAATGAGTTTTATAAATTTGCTACTTGATGTTCTGTAGCACTTTCTTCTACTTAAAAATTTCTTCTGGGCACAGTGGCTCACACCTGTAATCCCAGGACTTTGTGAGGCATGCGTGAAGTTTCAGCTACTCAGCAGGCAGAGGTGGGAGGATTTTTTGAGCCCAGGAGGCAGAGGTTGCAGTGAGCTGAGATCACGCTACTGCACTCCAGCCTGGGCAAGAGTGAGACCCTCCCTCAAAAAAAATTTTGTTTGCACCATTTTCAAGGTTAGAGTGCATTCCTTATTTCTATGATTCTTGGATATCATGAATCTATGTTGTCCTAGGCATGCCCTTATTTTATTTTATTAAAAAAAATTTTTGGCCAGGCAAGGTGGCTCACACCTGTAATCCCAGGACCTCGGGAGGCCAAGGCAGGCGGATCACTTGAGCCCAGGAGTTTATCAGCCTTGGCAACATGGCAAAATTCTCTCTAATAATACCAAAACAATTAGCCGGGCATGGTGGTGTGTACCTATAGTCCCAGCTACCAGGGAGGCTGGGGTGGGAGGATCACCTGAGCCTGGAAGACAAGAAGCTGCAGTGAAACCCTGTCTCAATCAATCAATCAATAGAGATGCAGTCTCGCTATGTTTCTCAGGCTGGCTGGCCTCAAGTGATGCTCCCACCTCGGCCTCCCAAAGTGCTGGAATTATAGGCATGAGCCATGGTGCTGGGCCTGTTCCTTATTTTAGGTTTTGACATTATTCTTCTCAATATCTATTTACAATCATTTCTGATTAACAGTTGGTGTATACTGTATATATTATCTCATTTAATTCTCACAAAGCCTGTGAGATAGCTAATACAGAAACCAGCCTAATTTTATGGATAAGAAAAACAGGCTGGGCGTGGTGGCTCAAGCCTGTATCCTCAGCATACTGGGAGGCTGAGGCGGAAGGAACATTTGAGGGGCCTGGGAAATATAGGGAGACACTGTCTTTAAAAAAAATGTGAAAATTTTATCCGGGCATGGTGGCACATGCCTGTGGTCCTAGCTACTCGGGACACTGAGGTGAGAGGATTGCCCTTTTAAAGCAGAGAGGTGAAGGCTGCAGTGAGCCGAGATCCTACCACTGCACTCCAGCCTGGGTGGCAGAGCAAGACCCTGCCTCAAAAAAAAAAAAAAAAAAAAAAAAAAAAAAAGAAAAGAAAAGAAAAGAAAAACAAAGAGAACTTGAATTAGTGACAAAATCAGAGCTCAAATATATCTCCTGACTCAGTATGTTTTCTATTGACCACTTTCTTTCTTATTTTCTCATTTCTTTCATTGTATTTGTCCTTCTCTGACTCTTTTAATTTGGTTTTATCCTTAATATTAGATGCCAGAGCTACTTGCCATTTTCTCTAGGAAGATTTTTTAAATAAGGACAAGAAAAGACCTCATAATTTTATGACTTATTTCAAATAGTTTTCCTGACAATGTTCAAAAATTTTTTCAGGCTATTTTGTTTAATTTGTTTTAGGAATTGCAGGAACAGCAGGATTAATGTTTTAATAAAATGGTTTACAATGGCTACTTAGTCTTCTGGTCATTCTCTTGACTACATCAATTATAATATAATCGAATACATCAATTACAATCTAAGTTATTAAGTTAATCTAAGTTATTTCCCTCTAAATTAGCTTACATTTGTATAAAATAAAGTTGATTTCCTATGTTTCTGTCTACTTGCACAACCATGTGAAAATTTCCTGTAGGTCTTCTTTGGCATTAAATTATCCATGAGTGCTTATATTACCTCCATAATAATTAAGCTGTTGGAATTTCTAATAAAGGATAATTTCATTGGCCAAGGCAAGTGATTTTTCGGGCAAACATAATGAAATCTAAATACTCTCTGAAAGTCTTTTGAGTGTGATAAATGCATATTCAAGTCAAGGGAGAAACAATCAGATTTTTCAAAAGGTCTTTCATAAAGTGTCACACCAAAAATTAGCAACAAAATAAAAAAAAAATCACCACAGTATGGAAGAACAGTTTGTCATGCCAGGTCGTGGAATTACAGATAGAAGATAAATAGTCAGTGTAAATTGGCTTATTTTGACAGATACAATCAAAATAATTTTTTCTATAAATGATTTGACCAAGTTGGTAGAAACGTCTCTAAATTATTAGGCCATGCTACAGTTTCTCTTTCTTGTTTCTTTGGAATTCCTCTTCTAGTGTGGATTAACTGCCTGACTTCCTGGAATTCTTCTTAGTGTAGTCTTTTCATTTGTTTTCACACAACTGAACTTTCTCCTTCCTATACTCCAGACTTTCTTGCCTGCCTTATTTCACTCTATTCCCTGTTCTTGGAAGGTCTTTATCTCTTAAAAGTTAAGCTTGTAGTGCTTGCTTTGGCAGCACATATACTAAAATTGGAACCATACAGAGAAGATGAGCACGAACTCTGTGCAAGGATGACACACAAATTCGTGAAGTATTCCATGTTTTTAAAAATTAAAAAAAAAAAAAAGCGTTTAAAGCTTGGGATGGTAGTTGGCACCTGTAGTCCCAGCTACTGGGGAGGCTGAAGCAGGAGGATCATGTAAGTTCAGGTGTTCAAGGCTGCTATGCACAATGATGGAGTCTGTGAATAGCCACAGCACTTGGGCCTGGGCAACATAGTGAGGCCACTTTTCTTTAAAAAAAAAAAAAAAAAAAAAAGTTGAGCTTTTAGAAGTCCTTTTTGATTTACTAGCCAAATTGCTCTCTCATTGATTCCACAACACTGAATTATCTTTTTTAAAAATTTATTTTAAAAACCTTTTTATTTTGCTCCCTCCCACTCCCCTCCCCCTTTCCCTACCCTCCTCTTCTCTTTTCTTTTTCTTTCTTTTTTTGAGACAGAGTCTCGCTCAGCCGCCCAGGCTGGAGTGCAGTGGCGCGATCTCGACTCATTGCAGCCACCCTCTCCCGGATTCAAGCGATTCTCCTTGCCTCAGCCTCCCAAGTAGCTGGGATTACAGGCACCGCCATCATGCCGGCTAATTTTTGTATTTTAGTAGGGACGGGGTTTCACCATGTTGGCCAGGCTGGTCTTGAACTCCTGACCTCAGTTGATACGCCTGCCTCAGCCTCCTAAAATGCTAGGATTACAGGCGTGAGCCACTGCGCCCGGCCTTTTCTTTTTTTTTTTTTTTTTTTTTTGAGACGGAGTCTGGCTCTGTCACCCAGGCTGGAGTGCGGTGGCGCGATCTCGGCTCACTGCAAGCTCCGCCTCCCGGGTTCCCGCCATTTCCTGCCTCAGCCTCCGGAGTAGCTGGGGCTACAGGCGCCCGCCACCGCGCCCGGCTAATTTTTTGTATTTTTAGTAGAGACGGGGTTTCACCGTGGTCTCGATTTCCTGACCTTGTGATCCGCCCGCCTCGGCCTCCCAAAGTGCTGGGATTACAGGCGTGAGCCACGGCGCCCGGCTTTCTTTTTTTTTTTTTTTTTTTTTTTTTTTTTGAGAAGGGACTCACTCTGTCTCCCAGGCAGGAGTGCAGTGGCACAATCCCAGCTCACTGCAGCCTCCACCTCCGGGACGCAACCCCACCTCGGCCTCCCTGGTAACTAGGACGACAGGGCGCAGGCACCATGCCCAGTTAATTTTTGTATTTTTTGCAGAGACAGGATCTCGCTATGTTGCCCAGACTAGTGTCAAACTCCCGGGCTCAAGCAGTTCTCCTGCCTTGGCTTCCCAGGCATGAGCCACCTAGCCTGGCCTGTATTATCTTTTCTGGAATTCATCTCGCTTACTGGATTGCCAGCCTCTTCTGGAGAGCAATTTGTACTCCTAATTCGCTTATTATAGTATCTCAAAGCATGTATTGTTTAATCAAATTAGGGCTGATCAATGACAAGTTACCCTTCGGATACACTGTCCCATGACTTCTCAGTCCACCAACAGTCCTTCTTAGGCCCTTGGCTTTCCCATGCCACTTACACATTCTTTCAAAACATTTGAGTGCGTACCATTTAGATTACTCAAATACGAAAAGGGAAAACGGTACGCACACATTTCAGGTACTCGTCAAAGATGAGTTGGACGCTGGAGGTAAAATAAAAAATGGGCCTACCATTTAGGGAGGTGTGACGAAGTGACATCACTATTGCGTTAAAACCCGAGGGCCCACTGGGTCACCTCCATTTTATTCAGGTTTCGGAATCTCGGTCATGTGAGCTAACTTAAAAGGTTCAAGAGTGGTTACCTGCCCACCCGTCATAATCACTTCCCAATTCCTTGAAAACTTCGGGTTCCTAGGCTGCCAGCACCGAGCGGAGAATCACCCTCCCTGCGGCTGCCCAGACTGGAGCTGCCCGTTCCGTTCCGTTCCGTTCCGCCCCGCCCCACTGCATGCTGGGAGTCGTAGTCCCGGCTGGCAGCGTCCGGAAGGACGGGAGGGCACGGGAGTGCAGCCCGCCCATCTGGCTACTGGAGGTCACGTTCCCTAACTGATCCCTTGGTTCTGTCGGGTGGAGCCTTCAGCGTGCACGGCGAGATTTGACTTTGCCACCGTCTCTCTTGGGTTTCAATAAAGTTTTCCTCTTCCTCTCCTCGTACGGAGTTCAAGATGGCGGCCTCCTGGTCGCTCTTGGTTACCTTGCGCCCCTTAACACAGAGCCCGCTGAGAGGGAGATGTGTTGGGTGCGGGGCCCGGGCCGCCGCTCTCGCTCCTCTGGCCACCGCCCCTGGGAAGCCCCTTTGGAAAGGTCAGTGACTGTGCCATGAGTAGTCCGAGCCGACTGCATATGACTGGAGAAGGCTCTGGGGTCACCCTCCCTGTCCGATCTACCCCAGGTGTCTCCTGCTTTCACGAAGCTAAGGGCTCCTCGAGAGGTGTTTCCATTTCTCTTGACCTTTTATACTGTCTGTGAATGAGCCCTGAGCACTGAGGGAAATAACCCTGAGTGACTTTCATTTTGAGGGTCAGAGGTCGACTCAGAGTGTCTTCCCTCCGGGACATTTAGAGAGCTGAGCCCAGTGGGAGTGCCTGACTTGCAGTGATGCAGGTGTGGGGTTGGGGCCTGGGGACCCCTACCCTCTGCGTTTTCCAAGCTCTCGGGGCTGGTGACTTACGGGCACTGGAGGAAGAGCCGCGCCCGGGACCTCTGCAGGCCCTGCTGTCTCTCGTGATTCTGGGAAAGAAGGTCCACACGCATTCTCAGATTTAGGGATCGATTCTTGGTGTTCTTTTAAAGTCACTAGAGGCTTCAGTGGAATTATTTTGTCACCGGGCTTTCCTTCTCCCTGGCTTCCTTCATTCAGTTATATGTTCGTGAATGAATGAATGTATATTCTGAGTAACCAAGTCAAGAGTGCCAGTTTTACTGCTCTATTCCTATACTCGCACAAAACTGCACGTTTTTCAAAGGCAAGGACATTGTGTCATTGTTTCCTAAGCACTTAGCGCAATGAGTGGTACCTGATATGCAAATATGATTTTTGAATGAATGAATGAAATTATTCTCATTGTCTCCCTGATCCACATACTTGTTTTCCTTTTTCTCAAATTCAAGCAACCCCTGTAATATACCTTAATAGATTGATGACCTTAATAAAGTATATACCTTAATAAATAGATTCTTATTGATTAATTTAGCTAAAAATATGACAATCTTTGACCCTTATCATCAATGCAGTTGAAATTAATACTAGAACTTTGATTACATCACCTTACGTTTTTATCGAAAGATTAGCATAATGCACTTAGTATAATGGAATAGGCTCCACACACTGCCTAGGGGGTAGCCCTGATCTGCTGGAGTAGTCATTATAAATAAATAAATAAATAAATGTATAATGGAATATTCTGGTAGTGTAAGCTGTGGATTATAATATGAATTTTATTTTTCGTTTTTGGTAGTCAATAAAAGCAAATAGTATAAATTTCAACAGGTGCAAGAAGGAATATGGCAAAATGTAAGGCTTTCTTCTATCCCTATCCCTTAGCTGCTTAGTTTTTCTCCTCAGAGGCAATCTCTGATACTAGTTTCTTATGTATTCTTCCAGATACATTCTGCGTATGTACAAGCATATACATATAGAGCTAACCGTTTTAAAAAAATAGAAGTAGTAACATGGTGTACACATTATTTTTTGTATACAGCAGTTAATTCTGTTAATTGTTAATTTCTTTTTAAATTTAGTAGCTTGGAGATCATTCCATATCAATACCATATCAATTTCATATTAATAGAACTGCCTTGTGTTTTAAGTTTTAAAAATAGTATTCCATTCTATGTATATACCATGATTTATGAACATTAAGATTTAAGGACCATCATTATAACATATAAAATTCACGGAATGCTTATTCTGTGTCATACAATATGCTAAGTACTTTCTGCATACGTTATCTTATTATTCCTCATTATCCTTATTTGGAGATCACGAATCCAAGGTTGCTGAAGATATATGGCTAGTAAGTGTCAGAACTTCTGAATTCAAGTAAAGGCTGTGCTATTAATCTGTACTCATATTTTCTGGAATATACAAAATTTAGCCAGTTCTGGGTGTGACGATTAGATGAAAATGCAGTTAGGTTAGAGGTCCATTTAATTGTATCTAAGGATGCTCCCTTCCCCTCTTTATTTTTATTTTGTATATATATATATATATATTTTTTTTTAGATGAAGCCTTGCTCTGTCTCCTAGACTGGAGTGCAGTGGCATGATCTCGGCTCACTGCAACCTCCACCTCCTGGATTCAAGCAATTCTCCCTGCCTCAGCCTGGGTGGGCGCCTCAGATCACAGATGTCCACCACCACTGGCAAATTTTTGTATTTTTAGTAGAGACGGGGTTTCATCATGTTGGCCAGGCTGGTTTCAAACTCCTGACCTCAGGTGATCCACCAGCCTCAGTCCCCCAAAGTGCTGGGATTATAGGCGTGAGCCACAGCGCCCTGCCCCCATCTTTAAATAAAGGGAAAATTTTAGTTGAAATTTTGTTCAGTATTCGGAGTCTGATTTACAAATCTATTTTCTATCCCTTTCCTGATTTTATTTTTTATTTATTTTATTATTTTTTTTGAGATGGAGTCTCGCTCTGTCGCCCAGGCTGGAGTGCAGTGGTACGATCTTGGCTCACTGCAAGCTCTGCCTCATGCGTTCACGCCATTCTCCTGCCTCAGCCTCCCGAGTAGCTGGGATCACAGGGGCCCGCAACCATGCCCGGCTAATTTTTTGTATTTTTAGTAGAGACGGGGTTTCACTGTGTTAGCCAGGATGGTCTTGATCTCCTGACTTCGTGATCCACCGCCTCGGCCTCCCAAAGTGCTGGGATTATAGGCGTGAGCCACTGCGCCCGGCCCTTTCCTGATTTTTTTGGGGGGTAATTTATTGTTTACATTTCTATTTTATCTTCATTTTTCATCTTTTGAAGTCTACTATTTAGTACAGTGTAATGTGGCTGGGCATGGTGGCTCTCGCCTGTAATCTGGGCACTTTGGGATTCTGAGGGGGGAGGATCACTTGAGCTAAGGAGTTTGAGACCAGCCTGGGCAACATGGTAAAACCCCCTCTCTAAAAACATACAAAACTTAGCTGGGTGTGGTGGTGCACGCCTGTAGTCCCAGCTATTTGGGAGGCTGAGGTGGGAGGATCACTTGAGCCCAGGAAGTCGAGGCTGCAGTGAGCTGAGAGAGATGGTGTCACTGCACTCCAGGCTGGGTGACAAAATGAGACCCTGTCTCAAAAAAAAAAAAAAAAAAAAAAAAAAAAAAGAAGGAAAAGTGAATGAAACTGAGTTCCAGCCCTTGAGTTCCAGCCCTTGAATAGCCCATAGCCTTGAAAGGCAGATGATATTATGGTAGCCAGCATTTGATGAGCCCCTTCTGTGTTCTAGGCATTTTGCTAGCAGTTTCTGTTTCATAATTTAATCTTCATAAAACCCTATAAAAATTGTTGTCTGTATTTTATAGATGAATAAACAGGGATGGTCACCCAAGTTGGATTTTTTTTTTCTTTTTTTTTTTTTTAAGTGAGCAGCAGCAAGATTTATTGCGAAGAGCAAAAGAATAAAGCTTCCACAGTGTGGAAGGGGACCCGAGCAGGTTGCCCCCAACTTGGATTTTAAACCCAGGTGTTTTTGCTTCAGAGTCACAAACTTAACTGCTATTTATAATAGTTTTTTAATGTAACAATGAACATTAATAACACATTGTACCATGATCTAAGCCTGTTTAAAGTGTTATAAGACTACAGAGGAGGAAGCAGCTCTGCTTGGAGAGGGGAAGATTTTTTTTTTTTTGAGACAGAGTCTTGCTCGGTCACCCAGGCTGTAGTGCAATGGCGTGATCTCGGCTCACTGCAACCTCTGCCTCCCAGGTTCCAGTGATTCTCCTGCCTCAGCCTCCTGAGTAGCTGGAATTACAGGCGTCCGCCACCACACCTGACTAATTTTCATATTTTTAGTAGAGAGGGGGTTTCAACATGTTGGTCAGGCTGGTCTCAAACTACTGACCTCAGGTGGTCCGCCCATCTCGGCCTCCCAAAGTGTTGGGATTACAGGTGTGAGCCACTGCGCCTGGCCAGATTTTTTATTTCTAGCAAAAGTATGGATGTGAGCTGTACATCGCCCTTATTGGTTTATGGTCACTGAGAGAGCAGCTAGAGATGAAGCTGTAAAGGTGTGCTGATCTGGTTGAGAAGAGTCTCTTACGGTATGTTAAGATGTCTAAGCTCAGTGGGACACTAGTGGAAGTTTCTCAGGAATAGAAGTGATCAGATCTGTTTTAGCGTGATTGTTCTTGTGGCCACCTGAAAAACAGATCAGAAATGCCTGGATGGGAGAATACTGGAAGCTGGGTGATTATTTAGGAGGAAGTTGAAGTAGATAGAGTATTAGGGAGTGGTTTAGGGGCTGAATTACTGCTGTGGTGAAGGAGAGCAGGGCAGCAGAGGGAGGGAATTCAGAGACACTTCTTTGATAGAATTAACATACTTGGCCAGGCACAGTGGCTTATGCCTGTAATCCCAGCACTTTGGGAGGCTGAGGCTGGTGGATCACCTGAGGTCAGGAGTTCGAGACCAGTCTGGCCAACATGGTGAAACCTCGTCTCTACTAAAAATACAAAAATTAGCTGGGCATGGTGGTGCATGCCTGTAATCCCAGCTACTTGGGAGGCTGAGGCAGGAGAATCGCTTGAATCCAGGAGGCGGAGGTTGCAGTGAGCCAATATCACACCACTGTGCTCCAGCCTAGGGGACAGAGCAAGACTCTGTCTCAAAATATAAAATAAAATAAATAAAATAAAATAAAATAACATAAAACTTGGACATACTTAGAGGAGACAAGGAAAGGAAGGAGTGAAGGTAAATTTAGGTTTCCTATTGCAGGTGACATAATAAGTAAAAAGTAAAACAATAAAAAAGCAATTTAGGTTTCTGGGTTTGGGCAATTTAATCAAAAGAAACAAAACAAAAATGAAACAAAATGGTAGGGCCAAAGGATTTTAGAGGGAGATTCAGTTTGGGGCTTGTTAAATTTGAGGCATTTTTTTATAGTTCCAGGTAAATAAGTCTAGTTAGTTGTAGGACACTTGGGGATCTGAGATTAAGAAAGAAAATATGAGGTATTGGGAGCCATGAAAACAGAAGAATGAGCCTGGGAATCTATGTGTAGGATGAAATGAGCCTGTGGCTTGTGCCTGAAATCCCAGCTACTCATGAGGCCAAAGCAGGAGGATTGCTTGAGGCCAGGAGTTTGAGACAAGCCTGGGCAACATAATGAGACCCTGCCTCTAAAAAAAGAAGAGAAAATAAAAGCAAAAGCAAAAGCTAAGGGCTAGTGCTTGAGGAAACTTGCCATTCTGTGAGCAGAAGAAGGGGGCCTTATAGAGTGGTCTTAGGAGACTAGGAGAGAAGCCAGGCAGGGAAATGTTCATAGGTTTTCTAAAACCTAAAAATTAGCATATCTGAAATCCCTTTTCTTTAAGCTAACCTTAGAAATTAAATGTGTTTCATAGAAGCAAGGTAATATGAGGATCACATCTTGTGATTTCTTTTTATTATGCTGACAATATCACAATATTATATTTTTAGGTGCTTGTATTAAATGATGATTCATATTTAACTCCATCATCTCTTCAGTATATGTACACAGGAGTTTATTCTCTGTTAGGGGTTGTTTTTTTTTTCTTTTCTTTTAAGTTGGAGTTTCGCTCTTGTCACCCAGGCTGGAGTACGATGGTGTGATCTCGGCTCACTGCAACCTCTGGCTCCTGGGTTCAAGTGATTCTCCTGTCTCAGCCTCCTAAGTAGCTGAGACTACAGGCATGCACCACCACTGCCCAGCTAATTTTTTTGTATTTTTAGTAGAGATGGGGTTTCGCCACGTTGGCCAAGCTGGTCTTGAACTCCTGACCTCAGGTGATCTGCCCAACTTGGCCCCCCAAAGTGCTGGGATTACAGGTTTGAGCCACCAGGCCCACCCCCCGATTAGGTATTAATGTGAGTAGAACTAACCCTCCTCAGCCATATGAATTGGTATAGTTTATTATTTATTTATTTATTTATACATTTATACATATTTTGTTTCTCTTTTACATGTTACTTGCCAAGGTACAATTTATTAGTAGTACATATTACTAGTTAAGAAAATAGTCTTTGGACTTATTTTCTGTTTCCCTTAACACTCACTGGTTATAGCATCTGAACTTGCTTTTGTTTGTTTGTTTGTTTGTTTTTTTGAGATACAATCTCACTGTTGTCCAGGCTGGAGTGCAGTGGAGTGATCTCGGCTCACTGCAACCTCTGCCTCCCAGGTTCAAGCGATTCTTCTGCCTCAGCCTCCTGAGTAGCTGGGACTACAGGTGCACACCATCACGCCGAGCTAATTTTTTTTTTTTTTTTTTTTTGAGGCAGAGTTTCACTCTTGTTGCCCAGGCTGGAGTGCAATGGCACGATCTTGGCTCACCACAACCTCCGCCTCCCAGGCTCAAGCAATTCTCCTGCCTCAGCCTCCCTAGTAGCTGGGATTATAGGCATGCGCCACCACGCCCAGCTAATTTTGTATTTTTAGTAGAGACGGGGTTTCTCCATGTTGGTCAGGCTGGTCCCGAACTCCCGACCTCAGGTGATCCACCCGCCTCGGCCTCCCAAAGTGCTAGGATTACAGGCGTGAGCCACTGCGCCCGGCCAATTTTTTGTATTTTTAGTAGAGATGGGGTTTCATCGTGTTAGCCAGGATGGTCTCGATCTCCTGACCTCGTGATCCGCCCACCTTGGTCTCCCAAAGTGCTGGGATTATAGGTGTGAGCCACCACGCCTGGCCTGAACTTAAGTTTTTATTATCCAATTAGATGAATATCTTTATGTGAAACTTATTTCATGTTTCTTGGATTTTTGTTAATATTTATTGTATTAGAAAAGAAGGTCATGTCTATTCCTGAGACTGATTATCTTTATGATAATGGAGGATTTTATAGATCATTATTTTTTTAAAGTATAGCATAGCTTACTACTTAGGCATAGCTAGTACCCTGGATGTAGTTCTGGGGTGGAGGGAGGAGGAGGTGTAGTAGGATGTGCCCAAAAGTAGAACTGATAAAAAGAAAATTCAGAGGCCTAGAATGGATTATTGATTTACTGTAGATTAGCACTGCTTTATACTTCAAGAGCTTTATTCTCTTTAAGTAAATGACGAATATTTAAATAGGATATGACTACTTTCAGATTTGTCTTTTCACAAGAAGTACCACAAAAATAATAGATGTCAGGGTCCAGAGATTGGTAGTTCAGCCTAGGACCTGGTGCAGTGATATGCTCTGAAGTTCTCTGACAAAAAAGTCATTTAGAGCTGGGCGCCGTGGCTCACGCCTGTAATTCCAGCACTTTAGGAGGCCAAGGTGGGTGGATCACCTGAGGCCAGGAGTTCAAGACCAGCCTGGCCAACATGGTGAAACCCTGTCTCTACTAAAAATACAAAATTAGCCAGGTGTGGTGGCACATGCCCATAATTACAGTAACTTGGGAGGCTAAGGCAGGAGAATTGCTTGAACCTTGGAAGTGGAGGTTGCAGTAAGCTGAGATCACCTCCATTGCACTCCAGCCTGGGCGACAAGATTGAAACTCAGTCTCAAAAAAAAAAAAAAAAAATGTCATTCCGCTTCTGGCTGAGTATATTCAACACTTGTTTTCTTTCTTTGTTTTTTTTTTAAGACCAAGCCTCACTCTGTTGCCTGGGCTGGTCTTGAATTTTGTGGAGTTTATTTATTTATTTATTTATTTATTTATTTATTTATTTTAAGTGAAAGCAAATTTATTAAGAAAGTAAAAGAATGAAAGAATGGCTACCCCATAGACAGAGCAGCCCCAAGGGCTGCTGATTGTCCATTGTTATGGTTATTTCTTGATTATATGCTAAACCAGGGGTGGATTATTCATGGTCCTTTTTTTAGACCATATAGGGTAACTTCCTGACATTGCCAAGCATTTGTAAACTGTCGTGGTGCTGGCGGGAGTGTAGCAGTGACGCCAACCAGAGGTCACTCTCATCACCATCTTGGTTTTGCCTGGCTTCTTTACTGCAAGTTGTTTTATCAGCAAGGTCTTTATGACCTGTATCTTGTGCCAACCTCCTGTCTCATCCTGTGACTAATAATGCCTTAGCCTCCTGGGAATGCAGCCCACCAAGTTTCAGACTTATTTTACCCAGCCCTTCTTCAAAATGGAGTTGCTCGTGTTCAAACGCCTCTGACATTTCCCCCACCCCCTTTTACAAGGAAACCCTTAATCCTAAGGGTTGAAGAGAAACAAAGATCCATCTTCTGCAACTTCTTGAGGCTGAATAGGGGCAATGCTATTCCTGCCTAACTATTAGGGTCTCTTGTATTCAGGGTAGAGAGGAGCTCAGTCAGAAAGCGTCGATATGGCGAGGGCCACTCATAACTTTTGAGTTCTGACAAAAGGTGATATCTGGAAGATTAATAACTGTTCAATTTAAGAGAACATTGAGTAAGCTTATCCTGCATTCCTTCACAAAGAGTACAGTAGCAATATATTCCATAATAGTCAGGTAAAATAAATAAAATAATTCCAAGTAAAGGAACTTAGAAGGTTTTCCATGAACTGGGCAACTATTGGAACCAAGCTGATGTGCTTGTTCTGTTGCCCAGGCTGGAGTGCAATTGGCATGATACCAGCTCACTGCAACCTCCCTCTCCCAGGTTCAAGTGACTCTCCTGCCTCAGCCTCCTGAGTAGCTGGGATTTCAGGTGCCACCACCATGCCCTGCTAATTTTTGTATTTTTGGTAGAGACAGGGTTTCACCATGTTGGCCAGGCTGGTCTCAAACTCTTGCAGGTGATCTGCCCACCTTGGCCTCCCAAAGTGCTGGGATTACAGGCGTGAGCCATCACTCCCAGCCCTAGACTAGAATTTAATAACAGGTATACCATAGTTCTTGAAACATCATTTTTCTCTCTAGTCTCCCATTTTTACTAAAGACAAATCATGGTAAGACCGATTTGCTTTATTATACTTGGCCTGATACTTGTATGAAGTACAGGAAAAATAATTATTTTTCATATAGGCTTTTAAAATTGGCTTTGATGGAACTCTGTTCCATAGAAGGAATCTCAGGTAAGACTTTTTTTATAAAAGCCGAGCCCAGCCATGGGTTTGTACCCTCAAATACCTATGAGTTGAGTAAATACCTCTTCTCTTGAGGTTCCAAGATAACTTGGGGCTCCTGGGCCTGTACTAACCCTGTGTAGGGACTGTGTAGACAAGATATGAGGCCAGTTTCTAAAGGAGCTTTTATTGGCTCTGTAAGTCAAGTTTGATTCCTTAAAGGAAAGCACACCACTTCAGTCAAAACCTTGGTAAAATAACCAGTTTCTCCAGTTGTGCCCTGTTACGAATGAAAACAGATTATTATTGCACTTAAGCAAATAACTATTGCCATAAGTTAAGATACTCACTAATTGTTTTCCAGTTCTGGAGAAATCAGGTAGAGAGAAAAAATTATGCTCTAAATTTTGTTTACAGGAGTATACTTTACTTAATTCTTAAAAGCTGTCAATAGCTCAAAAGATAAGTTTCCTTGACTCTGGAAATTGGAGTTTCGCTCTGTCACCCACTACAACTTCCGTCTCCCAGGTTCACGTGATTCTTGTGCTTCAGCCTCCTGAGTAGCTGGGATTACAGGTGTGAGCTGCCACACCCGGCTAATTTTTGTGCTGTTAGTAGAGATGGGTTTTGCCATGTTGGCCAGGCTGGTCTCGAGCTCCTGATCTCAAGTGATCTGTCTGTCTCAGCCTTACAAAGTGTTGGGATTACAGGTGTGAGCCACCACGCCTGGCCTTTTTTTTTTTTTCTTTTTAAAATTAGAGACACAGTCTCACTATGTTGCTTGCACTGGTCTGGACTCCTGGGCTCAAGCTTTTCTCCTGCCTTGGCCTCCCAAAGTGTTAGGATTACAGGCATAAGCCACCATGCCCAGCCTGGTCTCTAATTTGAGCTCAAGTGATCCTACAACCCCAGTCTCCAGTAGTAGACTTAAGGTGTGCTCTACCCCACCTAGCTCTATCTTCTCTCCTAAAAGCGTTATGGATGCTACCTCTTCCTGCTGTCTTTTGCTTCCGTTGCCCAAGGTTCTCTATTGAGGACCATTTCTACTCCTTGCCTGGAGATACCTGATACTTTAATCTCCAGAATCTCTTTCATAATCTCCTTTAACCATCCTGCTTATCCTGCTTATTTCTTCTCTTCATTGTTCCCATCCCAGAAGCTACTCTATCAACATGTTATCTATCCATACTCTTGACTAGGTGGCAGTTTTCAACAAGTTTTTAAGCCTGAACATGTAATTCGTTCCTCCATTTCTTCATAATATAATTTAAATGCAACTCCTATGGATTCCATTTTGAAATTCTCATTTATATGTGTGTGTGTATAAAATTTAAACTAACATAACAAATGAATGGGTTTAAAAATCTTTTGAAAAAAATTAGATCCTTTAGATGTCTTTATTAAATAGTATGTGAACAGGGTGAATATTAAGGAGTTACTCAGTATGCTGGGCCATGCCTATAATTACTTCAGAATAGCTTTATTCAGATTTTTAGTCATTATTTTACTGATTTGTTATCATGAAATTTAAAGTACTATTTTTTTCCTTTTGTAAAGTTATACACATTGGCACATTTAAGATTAACTAGCTTCTGAAGGAAAAGAATGATAACCAGAAAGCATTTAGTTTTAATTTTCATAATTTTTCTATTTAAATCAAAAGCACCCTTTTAAAGTCCCTAACTCAGCCTTTTATAAATAAAGTAAATCATCTTGCAATGCATTCCTTGATGATGGCTTATGTTATTTTTCTAAAGAAAGAGTTTAATTAAGATTTGATTTTCTTCTGTCCTGTACTTTGTGTATTCATCACAGAATGAAACATAGGTCTTTAATGTCAATGGTAAGTCTGACTTTTTGGGTCATTGATGACCACTGCAGTTTTCAAAAAAGCAACTGAATATTTATCTTTTGGGTATAATTAGAACATAATAGAGCATAAAATGGGCTGCCAATGACCTTAGTATGGTCTTCTGTCATTGCAGGAGAACATTTCTGGTCAGTGGCCACTGTTTACAGTTTGTTAAAATCAACACAAATGTACAAATAACTCATGAATAATTGTGAACACAGTATTTAAATGGATGTTTAATAAATATGCATTAAAAATCTAATTACAGTAATGAAGTTTACAGCTGAAATTTTAATCCAGTCCTTTAGAAATATTAAAGTGCTTTTCCTGATTGTGCATTTTTCTCAGAGCAGTTGGATAAACATTTTAAACTGGAAATCTGAATTCCTTATATAGTTTTGATTTCATTTAACTAAGCATGTGTTCTTTTTGGCAACCGTCTTCTTTCTCTTTGTGAAGAAGTGAAGCTCCTTTATTCCATAACTGTTACTTTGAAGCATTTTGATCAGTTCTGTTTTAGGAATGGTGAACATATGGGATACCAGATGACTAATAAAACCTGGTCTGGAAAAGACTAGATTGCGATTTTTGTTTCATTCTGCAGTACTGGATCAATCATTTGATTTGGTATTTCTATTTCTCATCTGTAGAATGAGATTCATTTTCCTACCTTCCTTGCAGGTCATTTATGAGACTCAAATAGGTTATTATGTGAGAAAGTCTTTTGAAATAATCAGAAATGTTACATAAATGTATGTAATTGAAATATTAACCGTGACATGCCAGAGGTGGTGGATTCTAGTCAGTGAGTAGAAATGGAATGAACTCAACTTTACACAGAATTTCTAGAGCCATTTTAATTCTGGAGAGGCTCATTATATTAACAATGGCCAAGGGCCTAGTCTGAATTCAGTGCTTTGAATTCCAGAAAACGCAGTTTTGATTTTTCTGAGATTGTGCAAAGGGCCGCTGTAGATAACCAGGGATGGTTTTTGTTCTCCTGGGCTTCGCTACCTTTCCTCTGGATACTCTGAACACCTAGAGGTTCTTAGAAATTATGAATTACCTCTTTTTTGAGACAGAATCTTGCTCTGTTACCCAGACTGGAGTGCAGTAGCATGATCACAGCTCACTGCAGCCTCAACCTTCTGGGCTCATGTGAGCCTCCTGACAGCCTCTCAAGTAGCTGGGACCACAGGCACAAGCCACCACCACTATGCCCGGCTAATTTTTGTATTTTTTTTCTTGAACCTCTAAATCTATAATTTTTTTGGGCAGGGGTAGAGGCAGGGCTTCAGCATATTGCCCAGGCTGGTCTCAAACTTCTGGGCTCAAGTAGTGTGCCCGCCTCAGCTTCCCAAATTGCTGGGATTACAGTTGTGAGCTACCACATCAGGCTACGAAGTACTTCTTTTGCCATTATGTTTCAAAGAAAGCTGTTGAAATTTGATTTATACTATGCAGGTAAACTATCTTCATTTAGTAAGAAATGGATACTGGTTTCAAAAGGAACTGGAGTGATTGGTGATTGTGAATTATTTGTTGCACAGCAAGATCTAAAGATGGCTTTTTTTTTTTTTTTTTTTGAGAGTTGTGCTCTGTTGCCCAGGCTGGAGTACAGTGGTGCGATCTTGGCTTACTGTATCCTCTGCCTCCCAGGTTCAAGTGATTCTCCTGCCTCAGCCTCTTGAGTAGCTGGGACTACAGGCGCCTGTCGCCACACCTGGCTAATTTTTGTATTTTTAGTAGAGATGGGTTTTTGCCATATTGGCCAGGCTAGCCTTGAACTCCTGACCTCAGATTATCTACCCACCTCATCCTCCCAAAAGGCTAGGATTACAAATGTGAGCCACTGTGCCCATCCTCAAGATGGCATTTCATGAAGAAGCATAGAGTATTAGCGCTACAGAGGGCCTCTGGGCCATATAGTCAAACAGTGTTAGACATGTAGCTTCTGCCTTAACTGCTTCTTTTTGAGGCATCCTATTGATTTTTGGATAGCCTTAATTTTGAGAAAACTCTTAAGTAGGATGGAATTTGAGCACTTATGTAACTTCTCCCCATTCATCTTGAATTTTTCCTCAGGTACAGTATATATAACACTAATACTGATTCCATGTGTGACCGTTCTTTTAACATATCAAGACTGATAATATTTCATTCATTTATTTACTCATTTACTCATTGTTTATCAAATTATTGGGTGCTACCTTGTCCCAATTCCATTTAATCACCTTTAAAACATTAAAGGCTTATTGTATTTCTCCCATTCATTCATTCATTTCCCAAGCACTTCTTGCTGCCATCCATATGCTACATGCAGGATGCTGGGATGCTGTATGCTAAGTGTCTTGTTAATGTCAGCAGTCTTTTGTGCTCTCCGTCAAGTCTCACAACATAATTTCTAGATCCTTGAACTCTTCCCCTTCTTGAGATTACTATCTACTTTCTGAATGACACTCTGAAAATGTGACCCCCATATCACAATATATTCCTTCAAATATGGTCAGCCTAGATCCCTGTTGTAGGTTACATTTTCTGTGTCCTGTTGCATTAACTTTTGGTGGTCAGGTCACATTCATATCTTACTTGCAACTCTTAGAGTTATTAAAACAGGTCTCTCCTGTTTGTATTTGATTTAATATTTTTTCTATTTAAAAAACTTTTTTTTTTCTTTCTTTTTTTTTGAGATGGAGTCTTGCTCTGTCACCCAGGCTGGAGTGCAATAGTGTGATCTCAGCTCACTGCAACCTCTGTTTCCTGGGTTCAAGAGATTCTCCTGCCTCAGTCTCCTGAGTAGCTGGGATTACAGGCACATGCTACTATGCCTGGCTAACTTTTGCATTTTGAGTAGAGACGGGGTTTCACAATGTTGGCCAGGCTGGTCTAGAACTCCTGACGTCATGATCTGCCCAACTTGGCCTCCCAAAGTACTAGGATTACAGGCGTGAGCCACTGCACATGGCCTAAAAGTAAATTACTTTTAATTGTAAAAATACTACATCATGTTTACAGTAGAAAATACAGAAAAGACAACTGCTGTTAACTTTAATTTTTCTTTTTTCTTTCCTCTTTTTTCTTTTTTTTTTGGAAACAGGGTTTTGCCCAGTCGCCCAGGCTGGAGTACAGTGGTGCGATCACAGCTCACTGCCACCTAAACCTCCCAGGTTCAAGTGATCCTCCCACCTCAGTCTCCTGAGTAACTGAGACTACAGGCGAGCACCACAACGCCTGGCTAATTTTTGTATTTTTTGTAGAGATGGGGTCTCACCATATTGCCCAGGCCTATAGTACTGCTATGAATGTGTTTGTACATATCTTTGGTGCATATATGTATGCTTTCTATTGGGCAGATACCAAATAATCGAATTGCTGGATCATGTTTTATACATATGTTCAGCTTTAGTAGACAAGGCCAGTTTTCTGAAATGGTTATATCAGTGTATCTTTCCATTAGCAGTGTGTGAAATTTCAGTTACCATGCATCCTCACCAACAGCTGGTATTCTTTTTAATTTTAGTCACTCTAATAAGTGTGTACTGATATCTCATTGTGATTTTGTTTTGCTTTTCTCTGATACATTTTAAAGTTAAATACTTTTTTATATATTTACTGGACATTTGGATAGGCTCTTTTGTGACATGCACATTGTCTGTTTCTTAATGAGTTGTAGTTCTTTATATAATCTTGATGTAAGTCCTTTGTCAGATACATAGATTGCAAGTATTTTCTCCCAGTCTGTAGCTTGCTTTTTAATTTTATTTTTTCATTTATCTCTTATCTTGTAAGTGGTGTAAGGCCAGCTTTTTCATTAAAAATTTTTTTTTTTGAGATTACATCTCTCTGTGTCATCCAGGCTGGAGTGCAGTGGTACAATCATGGTTCACTGCAGCCTGGACCTCCTGGGCTCAAGCAGTCCTCTCATCTCAGCCTCCCAAGTAACTGGGACGCCAGGCATGTGCCACCACACCCAGCTAATTGTTAAAATTTTTTATAGAGACAGCATCTCTCTATGTTGCCCAGGTTGTTCTTAGACTCCTGGCCTCAAGCTATCCTCCCACCTTGGCCTCTCAAAATGTTGGGATTACCGGCACGAGCCACTGTGTCCAATTTAGCATTTTCATTGCTAATGAAGTCTTTTCATGAACAGAAGCTCCAAATTTTATTTTACTTATTTAATTTTAATTTTTTTAGAGATGGGGTTTTGCTCCGTCGCCCAGGCCGGAGTGCAGTGATGCAGTCATAGCTCACTGCAGCCTCAAACTCCTGGGCTCAAGCGATCCTCCCACCTTAGCAAGTAGCTGGGACTACAGGGTTGTGCCTAGCTGAAGAAGTTCTAAATTTTATTTTATTATTTATTTATTTATTTTTTTTGAGACAGAGTCTCACTCTGTCACCCAGGCTGGAGTACAGTGGCACAATCTCGGCTCACTGCAAACTCTGCCTCCCCAGTTCAAGTGATTCTTCTGCCTCAGCCTCCTGAGTAGCTGGGACTACAGGGGTGCGCCACCACGCCCAGCTAATTTTTTGTGTTTTTAGTAGAGATGAGGTTTCACCATGTTGGCCATGCTGGTCTCGAACTCCTAACCTCAGGTGATCTGCCCGCCTTGGCCTCCCAAAGTGCTGGGATTATAGTCGTGAGTCACTGCACCCAGCCAAGAAGTTCTAAATTTTAGTGTAGTCCAATTTAGCGATCTTTTTGTGTGTGTCCTATTTAAGAAATCTTTGCTTACCTCAAGGTCACGAAGGTATTTTTATATGTTCTTTTAGAAGCTTTATTGTTTTACCTTTCATGTTTAGATCTATGATACCTCTGGAATTCATTTTTGTGTATGATGTTAGGTTAGGGTCAAGATTTATTTTTCTTTGCATGGATATCCAGTTGACCCAGCAACATTTTTTATATAGAGCATCTTTTTTTTCTGGGCTACCACAGTGCTGCTTTTAACATAAATCAAGTGACCATGTATGTGTGGGCTTCTGTTTTATTCCATTGGTCTATTCTTATACCAGCATCACACAGTCCTAACTTTGTAGCTTTATAATAAGTTTTAATATCTGATTGTATAAGTCCTCCAACTTTGTTCTTTTTCAAGATTGACTGGACCTGAGCTTTGATACCATCGCCATTAGCCACGTGTAGACACTGAGCACTTGAAATGTGTAATATGACTGGGGAACTAAATTTTTAATTTCATTTAATTTTAGTTAAATATAAAATTTAAAAAGAATACTTGATCCTGCTATTGGAAAACTGCTCAGCTATTGGAAAAGTTTTAAATATTCTTGGAACATCTTGGGAAAGTGAATCTACTTTTTCTCAACTGTAGATTTTATGAAGTCTAAATACAAATTAAATATTTCCAGTGAAAATTTAGCTTCCAAATTGAGATGTGTTGCAGATGTCAAATACTAAATCTTTAAGACCTAATAGAAAAAAAGAACACAAAATATCTCATTAATAATTTAAAATTTTTTATTATATGTTGATTACATGCCAATTACAATTCTTGATGTCAGCAACTCTCGGGAGTCTGAGATTTTCCCCAGCTTGCAAGATAACACTTTAGCCTGTTACTGTTTCATGGGTGTTGGCAAAAGACATGGAACTCCTGGATCAGAGATAAAGAACTTTATCATGGACTACCAGGCAATGTGAGCTTTATGTGTGCCTCAGTTCCCCTTGTTCCTCAAGTCCCATGGGGCTATTCAGAGATCAGTCCAGGTGGGTGATGTATACTCAGCAGGTTTGTGTCACGGTTGAGGAACCCCAAGCTTAGGAAACCTCATCTTTCATAAGGGTTGCAAACAAGCCTTCCCAACTTTTGACCTGGGGGGAGACATTATTATACTAGACAGCAAACAAGCCTGCACCATTTACATTTCCGTCAGCAGCGTATGAGGTTTCTAATTTCTCTGCATCTTCTCTAACACTAGTTATTGTCTGTCTTTCTTATCATTGTGATCCTAGTGGATGTGAAATGGTATCTCATTTAACTTTGATTTATATTTCCCAGATGACTAATGATATTGAATATCATTTCATGTGTTTATTGACCATTTATATATCTTTGGAGAAATGTCTGCTTAAATCCTTTTTCCATTTAAAAATGGCATTTGTCTTTTTATTGTTGAATTGTAAAATTTCCTTATATATTCTGGATATAGATTCCTTATCAGAGATGTGATCTGCAAATATTTTCTCCCATCCCATGGGTTGTATTTTCACTTTCTTTTTTTTTTTTATTTTGAGACAGAGTCTTGCTGTGTCGCCCAGGCTGGAGTACAGTGGGGTGATCTCAGCTCACTGCAACCTCCGCCTCCCGGGCTCAAGTGATTCTCGTGCCTCAGCCTCCAGAGTAGCTGGGAGTATAGGTGTGTGCCACCGCATCTGGCTAATTTTTGTATTTTTAGTGGAGATGGGGTTTCATCATGTTGGCCCCAGGCTGGTCTCAAACTCCTCAGCTCTGAAGTAATCCTCCCACTTAAACCTCTGAGTAGCTGAAAGTACAGGCAAGTGTGTCATTGTGCCTGGAAGTTAATATTATTTTTATCCTAGAATTCTTATTGTGAGTGGGATCCTTTTCTTTTCTATTGTATTTTCCAACTGGCTATCTATGATATGCTGAAAGATAAAGATAGTAAAATGTGTTTCTCTGTTTCCAGTATCCTTCTTTTTGGCTTAAGAGAAGGCATAAGCCACTGCATTCTTTAAAACTTTTAAGTGGCTCCTGTGGCCTTTAGGGTTAAATTCAAACTGCTTATCATTGCAAGACCCTGCCTCATCTGGCTCCCTTGTATTCCTCCAGTAATTCATCTCTTACCTCTCTCTGCCTTTCACTTTACATCTCAGCCAAACTGAACTTGTTCTGTTTTCTTTAGTGTTCCACACTGTTGTGTTTCTGGGCCTTCTTTCAGGCTAGTACATCTCCCTCCTTCCTTCCCTCCCTTCCCATGGCACACTTCTGTCTGCCCTTCTGATCTCAATTGAAACATCATTTCCTCTGAGTACCCTTCCTAAACTCCCTAACCTAGATTACTAGCTTTGGCCCTGTGATCTTATAGCATCTGCCCCTTCCCCTTATGACATACCACACACTTTATTAGAGCTGTTTATCCACTTATTTGTGTCTACCTATTTTTTTGTTTTGTTTTCATTTTTATTTTATTTTATTAATTAATTTATTTTTTAATTTGAGATGGATTTGTTTTTTTTTTTTTTTTTTTTTTGAGACGGAGTCTCGCTCTGTCGCCCAGGCTGGAGTGCAGTGGCTGGATCTCAGCTCACTGCAAGCTCCGCTTCCCGGGTTTACGCCATTCTCCTGCCTCAGCCTCCCGAGTAGCTGGGACTACAGGCGCCCGCCACCTTGCCCGGCTAGTTTTTTTTTTTGTATTTTTAGTAGAGACGGGGTTTCACCATGTTAGCCAGGATGGTCTCGATCTCCTGACCTTGTGATCCGCCCATCTCAGCCTCCCAAAGTGCTGGGATTACAGGCTTGAGCCACCGCGCCCGGCCGAGATGGATTTGTTGGTATGTTGCCCAGGCTGGTCTTAAACTCCTGGGCTCAAGCGATCCTCCCACCTCAGCCTCCTGAGTAGCTGGGATTACAGATGCACTCCACCACACCCAGCTTCACTGCTTCGAGTGCAGCTAACAGCATCCATCCAGCTCACCACTGATTGTATTTGCAGTTTCTAGCACAGAGCTTTGTACATGATAGACACTTTATCATTATTTTTGAACCATTTATTACTTCACTAAACTCTCTATTTTATACTTTTTAAAACTGATTCTTTCCAGGATAATTAAGGTATTTATTTATTTATTTATTTTTTAAATTTTTTTTTTTTTTTTTTTTTAAGACAGCGTCTTGCTCTGTTGCCCGGGCTTGAGTAAAGTGGTACGATCTCTGCTCACTGCAAGCTGTGCCTCCTGGGTTCAAGTGATTCTCCTGCTTCAGCCTCCTGAGTAGCTGCGATTACAGGCATGTGCCGCCACGCCTGGATAATGTTTGTATTTTTAGTAGAGATGGGGTTTCATCATGTTGGCCAGGCTGGTCTCAAACTCCTGACCTCAGGTGATCCGCCTGCTTCGGCTTCCCAAAGTGCAGGGATTACAGATGTGAGCCACTGAGCCCAGCTAGGATAATTAAGTTTTTAAGCCTAAATGCACCTTAGTTAAATTTTATGTTGGTAGTTTCATCCAACTTTTGTAGCACATCAACATCTTCTTGAATTGTGATCGCGACCCAGCATGATTTGCTTCCTAATTTGGTGTCATCTTCAGATTTGAAGACTAGGTCATTTACGTCTTCATTTAGTGCTAAATATATTAATATTTTATACTTGGAGTTCAACAAAGTGTACATAAACCTAGTTATTATCAAAATTCTTAAGAGCCTGTTATGTAAAATATAAGGGCTTTTAGATGTGTATGAAAAGGAATTTCCTGGCCAGCGCTGTGGCTCACATCTGTAATCCCAGCACTTTGGGAGGCTGAGGTAGGCGGATCACGAGGTCAGGAGTTTGAGACCAGCCTGGCCAACATGGTGAAACCCTGTCTCTACTAAAAATACAAAAATTAGCCTGGCGTGGTGGTGAGCACCTGTAATCCCGGCTACTCGGGTGGCTGAGGCAGGAGAATTGCTTGAAACCAGAAGGCGGAGGTTACAGTGAGTGGAGATTATGGCACCATACTCCAGCCTGGATGAAAGAGTGAAACTCCTTCTCAAAAAAATAAAAGAAGGAAAAGGAATTTCTTCCCTCCAACACTTTGGCTTTGGGCTTTTCATAGAAAAAGCTCCTGCTGCTGATAGGCTTTAGAAGAGTGCCACTTATTAGTAGAGGCAGTTGACCTTAGTGTGTAGGCAGGGCCAAGCTCTAGCAAGGTTGAAGAGGATGGAGACCCAGGAGGAGTGGGTTGTTGGTTGCTCTAGGAGGCTTGAGTACTTCAGATATGACAGCCTGAAAGAGGTTTGTGTTTTGATTTTCTGTTACCTGCCTGTGACAAATGGGAGCACAGCTTTCATTAGTTTATAGTACTATGGTTGTTTGAGTGAGAGGGAGATCCTGGTGTTTTGGGTCACTTAGCTTCAGATCCTGGCTTGGACATTCACTTAACTTTTTAAGGTATTTTGGTTTCTTCATGTATAAGGAATAATAATGCCTAACTTAGGTTTTTCTGGAGAAGTAAGATAATATACAGAAAGTGCTATTTGTGCACTGGCTATACAGTAAGCACTTCTTCTTTTTTTTTTTTTTTTTTTTGAGACAGGGCCTCTGTTGCCCCGACTGGAGTACAGTGACACCATCTCAGTTCACTGCAGCCTCAACCTCCAGAGCTCAGGTGATCCTTCCACCCCAGCCTCCCTAGTCGCTGGGACTACAGGTGCATGCCACCATGCTCAATTAATTTTTGTATTTTTTGTAGAGATGGGTTTTCGCCGTGTTGCCCAGGCTGGTCTTGAACTCCTGAGCTCAAGAGATCCGCCCAAGTAGGTACTTATTAATGTTAGTTTTCTTTTTCTTTACCTTCCAGAATGTTGTCCCTCATGAATTTTATTTTTTCTTTTTAAAATTTTGTATTTATTTTACTTTAAGACAGGATTTCACTCTGTCATCCAGGCTGAGCTCAATGATGTGATCATGGCTCACTGTGGCCTTGACCTCCCAAGCTGAAGTGATCCTCGCACTTCAGTCCCCCCCGAGTAGCTGGGACTATAGGTGTATGCCACCCCGCCCAGCTAATTTTTAAGTTTTTTATAGAGACAGGGTCTTGTCATGTTGCCTAGGCTGGTCTTGAACTCCTGTACTCAAGTGATACTCCCTCCTTGGCCTCCTACAATCATGAGCTACCACACCTAGCCAAAAGGATAGTTTTCTTTACTTTGGATACACCTTACATTTGTATAGACATATGTCATTTTGCATGTTTTCAATTCTTTCCTTTAATCATGGGTGTTTTTGAGTTGGAAATTTTTTATGGAATGTTTCTAGCTCAACGCCACTTTACTAATAAGTTGTAAGTTTTCTGCACATTATACCACATCTTTATTGATTTTGAGTATGCAGTTGGAGATGAATTCTCAAAAAATATTGACCCCAAGTATTAAAATAACCTTAAGAATGAAGCAAAGCTTCATTATATGTATATATAATAATATATATAATGTATATAGTTTTGTTTATATATATAGTTTATATATAATATGTAGTTTATATATAATATATAGTTTATATATAACTATATATTATATATATATAGTTTTGTTTTGTTTTCTTGAGACCAAGTCTTGCTCTGTTACCCAGGCTGGAGTGCAGTGGTATAATCTCGGCTCACTGCAATCTTCACCTCCGGGGTTCAAGTGATTCTCCTGCCTCAGTCCCCCAAGTAGCTGGGACTACAGGCATGCGCCACCATGCCCAACTAGTTTTTGTATTTTTAGTAGAGACAGGGTTTCACCATGTTGGCCAGGCTGATCTTGAGCTCCTGATCTCAGACGATCCGCCTGCCCCGGCCTCCCAAAGTGTTGGTATTACAGGTGTGAGCCACCGTGCCCGGCCTAAAATATAATTTTAAAAAGAAAATGTTTACTTTCTGTTGAAAGATTCTGGTCCTTCATTTTCCCTACGTTTCTAAAGAGTATCAAATATAGAGGCCAGGCAAGTGGCTCATGTCTGTGATCCCAGCACTTTGGGAGCCTGAGGCAGGAGGATCACTTGAGGCTAGAAGTTCAAGACCAGCTTGGGCAATATAGTAAGACCCTGTGTCTACAAAAAAGTAAAAAAAAATAAAAAATTACCCAGGCATGTAGTGCGTACCTGCAGTTCCAGCTACTGGGGAGACTGAGTTGAGAGAATCACTTGAGCCCAGGAGTTGAGCCCAGGAATTTGAGGCTGCAGTGCTGTGCTTCAGCCACTGCACTCTAGCCTGGACAACAGAGTGAGACCTTGTCTCTAAAATAAAGGAATAATGATAAAAAAGAATATCAATACAATAAAGATATTTTATCCAGTCCAACCTAAAGCACCAAAGAACACATAGGCCCTGTATTCCCTTTGCTATTATCACCCTAGCTATGTGGAAACAGTGTCAATACAATTAAGCTTTACGACATGTCAAGATTATGATTATCTTGCCTGTGTCAACAATGTTTCCCCTTATGTTCTTTTTTTGGTTGTGAGATAAAGTCTCGCTCTGTTGCCCAGGCTACAGTGCAGTGGTCGATCATAGATCATAGTTCACTGTGGCCTTGAACTCCTGTGCTCAAGTGATCCTCCCACCTCGGCTTCCTAAAGTACTGGGATTACAGGTATGAGCCACTGCACCCAGCCTTCCTCTCATGTTCTTAAGATGCAGCAGTCCAGGTATCCTGATTTCATAGGTAGAAGTACAAAGGCAGGAAGGAGCGAGTCCCTGTCCTGGTTCTCCTTTTGAAGAGCATCGGGGAAGACTTTGCCAGAAGGTAACTTCCCCATTAGGCATCATTGGCCAGGGTGGTGATCACATGCTCAGTCCACCATGGAGAACAACATTATCATGATTTAGAGCTGAAACGGTGGAGTCAGGTGAGGAACCTGGAGGTTATTATCCCAGAGCCCACGTTCCTTCCACTACTATAACATCCTGCTTTCCTGCTGTACTGTGGGGCACAAATGCCACTTCCTGGCTTTGGGAACATGGACAAGTTACTTTGCCTCTCTGTGCCTCAGTTTCTTCATCTTTAAAGTAGGGATATATTAGTACCTACCTCAAAGGGTAGTTGTGAAGATCAAATCAGTTAATGTACAGAAATTCCTTAGAAAAGTAACCTGGTACTTAGCAAATACTCAGTAAAGGTTAGCAATTGCTACTGTTATTAGCTACATGATCTCGGTCTATCAACCTACAATGCTAACTCTCTGGTCCAAATCATAGACATTGCTCTCTGTCTCTCTTTCTTTTATTTATTTATTTTCTTTAAGACAGGGTCTCACTCTGTTCCCCAGGCTGGAGTGTAGTGACATAATCACGGCTCACTGCAGCCTTAACCTTCCTGGGCTCAAGTGATTCTCCCATCTCAGTCTCCTGTGTAGCTGGGACGACAGGTGTGCACCACCACACCTGGCTAAGTTTCGTATTTTTTGTAGAGACGGGGTTTCACCATGTTGCCCAGGCTGGTCCTGAACTCCTGGACTCAAGTGATCTGCCTGCTTCAGCCTCCCAAATTGCTATGATTACAGGCATGATCCACTGTGTCCAGACCATAGATAACTCTTAACTATTTGAATAGTTTCCTAATTTCTACTGTCACGTAAAAAAATACATAGTAGTTTTATTGAAAAAAATTCACAGCTGGGTGCAGTGGCTCATGCCTGTAATCCCAGCACTTTGGGAGGCCAAGGCGGGTGGATGACCTGAGGTCAGGAGTTTGAGACCAGCCTGGCCAACATGGTGAAACCCCATCTCTACTAAAAATATGAAAAATTAGCCAGGCATGGTGGCAGGTGCCTGTAATCCCAGCTACTTAGGAGGCTGAGGCAGGAAAATTGCTTGAACCTAGAAGGTGGAGGCTGCAGTGAGCTGAGATCGCTCCATTGTACTCTCGTCTGGGCAACAAGGGTGGAACTCCATCTCAAAAGAAGAAAAAACAAAAGAAAATAGTTCACATACTATATAATTCACACATTCTGCTTCCACTTTGCATTCCTAATCTTATTTTCTAAAGCAATCTTTTATCAATCTTTATTATCTTCAATAATATCTTGTACCCTGATCTAAACCTTCTTCTGCTTCTTTTTTTTTTTTTTAGAGACGGAGTCTCTGTAGCCCAGGCTGGAGTGCAGTGGCACGATTTCGGCTCACTGCAAGCTCCCCCTCCCAGGTTCAATCAATTCTCCTGCCTCAGCCTCCCGAGTAGCTGGGACTACAGGCACACGCCGCCACGCCCGGCTCATTTTTTTTGTATTTTAGTAGAAACGGGATTTCACCGTGTTGCCCAGGCTGCTGTTGAACTCCTAGCTCAGGCCATCTGCCCGTCTCCGCCTCCCAAAGTGTTCGGATTACAGGCGTGAGCCATTGCGCTCAGCCTCTTCTGCTTAGAGGGGTTAAGTTTAATTAAAAAAAAAGGAAATAAAGAAAAAAAACAACAAAATAGAAAAACTTTCTCCTTGTTCTCAATCCTACTTAAAAAACTTGCATTACTTACCATGGCTTTTAAGGCCCTACATCATTTAGTGCTTGTACTTATTTTTTTGAGACAGAGTCTTGCTCTGTTGCCCAGGCTGGAGTGCAGTGAGGGTGATCTTGGCTCATGCAAACTTTGCCTCCTGGGTTCAAGTGATTCTCGTGCCGCAGCCACGTGAGTAGATGGGATTACAGGCATGCACCAGCATGCCCAGCTACTTTTTGTATTTTTAGTAGAGATGGGGTTTCACCGTGTTGGCCAGGCTGGCCTCAAGTGATCCACCCTCCTCAAGCGATCTGCCCGCCTCGAACTCCTTGCCTCAAGTGATCCGCCAGTCTTAGCCTCCCAAGGTATTGGAATTACAGGTGTGAGCCACTGTGCTGGGCCTCTTATTGTCCTTTCCAACCTCTTCTTGTAGCACATAGTCTACCTTGCTTATTTACATCAACCATATAAACTTCTTTCTCTTCCCTCGAAAATATGAAGCTCATTTCCATTTCCACTTTTCCTCATCTATAAACTTAGGCTGGGATGTTCTCCTTGATATTTCTCATGGGTGACTCCTTTTGGCATTCAGGTGTCAACTGAATGTGTTTTTCACAGAAAGGCTTTTTCCTGAAAATCTGTAGGAGTCTCTGGTCATTCCCTGGCACAGTGCTTCTCAACCTTTAATGTGCATATAAAACACCTAAGTATTTTGTTGAAAATGCAAATTTTGATTCAGAGGGCTGGGGTAGGGCCTCAGATTCTGTATGCCTGCCTTCCTTCCTTGTTCTCTTTTCTTTTCTTTCTTTTTTGTGGCTTTTTTTAGAAATAGGGGCTTCCTCTGTTGCCCAGGCTCGGTGCAGTATTATAATCATAGCTCACTGTAACCTCAAACTCCTGGTCTCAAGTGATCAGCCTCCCAAAGTGCTGGGATTACAGGCATGAGCCACTGTGCCCAACCCAACAGTTCTTTTATTTATTTATTTATTTATTTCGAGACAGTTTCACTCTGTCACCCAGGCTAGAGTGCAGTGGCACGATCTCAGCTCACTGCAAGCTCCGCCTTCTTGGTTCACGCCATTCTCCTGCCTCAGCCTCCCGAGTAGCTGGGACTACAGGCGCCCGCCACCGCGCCGGGGTAATTTTTTGTATTTTTAATAGAGATGGGGTTTCACCATGTTAGCCAGGATGGTCTCGATCTCCTGACCTCGTGATCCACCTGCCTCTGCCTCCCAAAGTGCTGGGATTACAGGCGTGAGCCACTGTGCCCGGCCAACAGTTCTTTTTTATTTTTATTTTTATTTTTATTATTTTATTTTATTTTATTTTTTTGAGACGGAGTCTCGCTCTGTCGCCCAGGCTGGAGTGCAGTGGCCGGATCTCAGCTCACTGCAAGCTCCGCCTCCCGAGTTCGGGCCATTCTCCTGTCTCAGCCTCCTGAGTAGCTGGGACTACAGGCGCTCGCCACCTCGCCCGGCTAGTTTTTTGTATTTTTTTTAGTAGAGACGGGGTTTCACCGTGTTAGCCAGGATGGTCTCGATCTCCTGACCTCGTGATCCGCCCGTCTCGGCCTCCCAAAGTGCTGGGATTACAGGCTTGAGCCACCGCGCCCGGCCCAACAGTTCTTTTTTAAACAGTGGTTCTTGGGCTGGATGTGGTAGCTCATGCCTATAATTCCAGATCTTTGGGAGGCCAAGGCGGAAGGATCATTTGAGTCCAGGAGTTCAAGACCAGCCTGGGCAACATAGGGAGAGCCCCTCTCTATAAAAAATGAAACATGAGCCAGGCATGGTGGTGTGTGCCTGTAGTCCCAGCTACTCACGAGGATGGAGTGGAAGGATAGCTTGAGCCTGGAAGGTTGAGGCTGCAGTGAGCCGTGATCATGCCACTGCATTCCAGCATGGGCTACAGAATGAGAGACCCTGTTGCCAAAAAAAATTTATAAAACATTGGTTCTTATCTTGTTTAAAAATCGGAAAGTTGTATATTTAGAGGACTTGCCTCAGATTAAGCATACTCACACATAATTTTCTTTCTTTTATAGAACTCATAATTTAATTGACAAATAATTGTATATATTTATGGGGTACATTGTGATGTTTTAACAGATGTATATGTTCTAGAAAGATTAAATCCAGTTAATAACATTCATCACCTCAGCTCCTTATCATGTTTGTGATGAGACCGTTTAAAATCCATTACTAATTTTGAAATATACGATATACAGTTTTCTTTTAATTTCAAGAGGCTTCCAGACACCTACCTCCCCTTAAGTCTGTCGTGGATGCTAACTCAGACCTTGTTAAGAAGAAAAGCCCTATATTTATTATATAACAATTCTTGTAAGGGTATCAGTGACAATTTGGATTGCCTCTTCTTTTTGGATTGTGCCATTAAGAAGAGCATGATTATGAATTTGTAATTACCTGACGGGTTCTTTCTGTTTACTGTACAGACAAAAATCAATCCCCTGAGACCGTGGCATTCCAGTAGAGAAAAGAGTTTAACTGATGCAAGGCAGTCCCACACAGGATAACTGGAGTTATTCCTCAAATCAGTCTCTCTGCAGGCTTGGAGCTGAGGGTTTTTATGACAGTTTCATGGGCAGGGGGCTAGGGAATGGCACTGTTGATTGGTTGGGGATGAAATAATAGGGGTGTGGAAATTGATCCTCATGCGCTGAGTCCAACTCTGCGTGGGACAACAGGACCAGTTGAGTCATGAGTCCAGGTGGGGTCAGTCTGAAAGACATTTCAGCAAAACCAATCTTAGGTTCTATAACAGTGATGTTATTTGTAGAAGCAGTTGGAGAAGTCACAAATCTTGTGACCTCTGGCCACATGACCCCTGAGCAGTAAGGGAGTGTAGAAACTTGGCCTACATTTTAGCAGAGTTCAGGCCCCTCCCATAATTTTATTCTTGTGGGCTTTCATTAGTCTTACAAAAGTGGCTTTTGGTTTTTGAGAAAGGGTGGGGTTAGCTTAAGGGAGGGAGCAATAATATTGTGGTCATTATTTTAAAGTTAAACTATAAACTAAATTCCTCCTAAAGTTAGCTTCGCCTGTGCCCAGGAATGATCAAGCAGAGCTTGGAGGTCAGAAGCAAGGTGGAGTCGACTATGTCAGATTTCTCTTACTGTCATAATTTTGTAAAGACAGTTTCAGTTTATTATATATTATTTGTTTAATGAAGTAAGATTAGTCAAGGGGAGCATATTAGCATAAACTTGGGACTCCACAGCTTCAGGAGAATTTTATTTGTTCCAAACTTATATTTTAAGGTGAAAATGGAGAAATGGAAAGAAATCACTTCTTTTCTTGCAGATAGCATTCCCATAAACATGGTGAATGTCTCTAAAACCCTCTAGACTTTCTGTAACACGTGTGGCATGTGGCAAGCACCAACCTCACGACAAGATCAGGATAAGAAGGGCAAGGATTCTCTGTGTGCCCAAGGAAAGTGGCATTATGACAGGAAGCAGAGTGGCTATCATTATCATAGGCAGATTAAGCTGATTTTCCAGAAAAAGGCTAAAACACAAAGAAGACTGTGCTGAGACTTGAATGCGTTGAGCCCAACTGCAGATCTAAGAGAATGCTGGCCATAAGAGACGAAAGCATTTTGAACTGGGAAGAGATAAGAGAAAGAGCCAAGGTTGGTCTAGTTTCTAAGTATCATCTTTTGTTGTATTATGCAGATAATACAATCTTGAGGTTACGGTTACTTAAAAAAATTGGAGAAAATGAAAGTAATTACAACTATACACAAAGCTTGAGGAAACTCATTTTTTCCCTGGGGAAAGTAAAACTAAATAGGAATAATTTTTACAGTATCAAGGAAGTTTTAATAGGTTATTCAGATGTAGGACACAAGATACTGATTAAATCTTGCGGCAAGTGGGCTGTGGAATATAGTAGGATCTTCCTGAAACTTAGTTTAGGAGAATATAGTGAAATAAGGTACAAAATTGAAGTATTCGAAAGAATAGCGCAGACTTTTTGGGTTCCTAAAATCTTTCATTTATGTTTGTAGATTAGTGTGTGGAACTTCCGAATGGCATTTTCCCACTGTCCATTTGGAGTACAATAAGACAAATTAATACAAATCAAAATAATATGGCAGCAGCATCACATAATTTGTGTACACTGATGTAGTAACAGATTTAATTTAGTGCAGCTTTTGAGAAGTCTTTTGTATTTCAATTTATACAGCTGCTATCCAGGGCTAAGCTGGCCAATCTGTCAGCCTTGAGTATCTTGCCTGACTGATTCTCTTTTTATCTCTGCTGACTAGCTGAATTTATGCCTCATCTTCACTGTACCTTGGTTTTCTTTTCTGAAAACTGGGAATGAAGTCTACACTATTAAATCAAGATGTTAGGCTAGTGAAAATAAAAGAAATACTTTAAGCCTCTCCAAAGGCAGATGCCAAGAGAATCAGTATGTTTTGCCCACAATACTGATATTTCCTATGAATAACTTTTAAACAATTTTTAGTTAATTAATTAATTTATTTATTTAGACAGGGTCTTGCTCTGTCACCCAGGCAGGAGTGCAGTGGCATGATCGCCACTCACTGCAGCCTCAACCTCCCAGGCTCAAGTTATCCTCCCACCTCAACCCTCCGAGTAGCAGTAATTCCTAGTAGTAGTAATCCCTATAGGACTACAGGCATATACCATCATGCCTGGCTAATTAATTTTTTTTTTTTTTGTAAAGACAGAGGTTTCACTATGTTTTCCAGGCTGGTCTCGAGCTCCTGAGCTCGGGTGATCTTTTCACCTCAGCCTTCCAAAATGCTGGGATTACAGGCGTGAGCCACTGTACCTGGCCAAAACAATTTTTATTTATCTTATTTTTATTTTTTTTAGAAATGAGGTCTTGCTATGCTGCCAAGGCTGAAGTGCAGTGGCCATTCACAGGCATGATCATGGTGCTCTGCAGCCTCCAACTTTTGGTTAAAGGGATCCTCCTGCCTCAGCCTCCCAAGTAGCTGGGACTACAGATATGCACCACTCCACCCAGCCTCAACTTTTAAAAATTAGGTATTATTTATTTATTTATTTTGAGACATAAGTAAATATGCTCTGTGGATAGTAGTCTCAGGCCTGTTGTGTTAACCCTTTTCTGCACATTATTTGTACTAAATATCATCCTCTAAAGTGAGGCTGTTGGGAAATAGGGTGGTGTGGGTATGTGAATGAGGGGGATATGAAGAGGGTGGGACTTTGTGCCCACCTTCCCACTTTTCTCTTTAATAAACAGGATTCTATGGAACATTTTGTATGTAAGAAAGGTATGGCTATTAAAATAAAGTTTAAAGGCCGCTCCTTTAAACAATGAAATGAATTTCAAGCCAAAGATTGATAAAATCACATTTGGATTTTAGTAAGATCAGCCCTAGAGTTGGTGGAAGATATTTTACAGATCGTGGTAGTGGTAAATTTGGCACAGCGGTGGCGATCAGAGTCATACATCAGTACGTGGAGGCTATGCATTGATTTGACCTAAAATACTGGGATATCTTGAAGGGAGTGGCCCGCAGGTCAAAGCTGGATTAAAAGATTTTCTGATTTGCAATGGGTTAAGGAAACAAAGCTTTGTCTAAAAATTTGGGGTCAACAGAAAAGAATGTTAGCTCTGGCTCATGAGCATAACCTCCTTCAGGCCTCTCAGGAAGAAATTTAGAACAAAGAACAGGGGTCAGAATTCAGTCCTCAGTTCCTCCTTATCTGAGGTCTGTGTGCCAGTGGATCTGTTTGGTAGGGGCTGGAGTTTCTGAAAAACAACTCAGTGACATATATTAAGATGTTATCTTTAGTTTCTATGGAGAACATCTCTAACTTCCTTGGCCATTATTTTGAGTTCCCGTTATCTTCTTATCAAGTGACTCATTTACTTCTCAGGGCTAGCTAGGTGTCTGGAATTTCCCTTGAAGGAATTCCAGATTTTTCTTTTCCACATTGAGGGGGCATGGCAGGCCCTAAGAGAGACCCTGCTTCCTTTCAAGGGCTCAAGCTGGGGTGGTAGGATGAGGAAGGAGAGAAGGGAATAAATTAGAGAGTATTTCACATACAAAATTGAGTAGCATCGATGATTGATTGGCTGAGAACCTGGTTGAGGAGTGGAGAACAGGATTGTGGGAGGGAGAGGAATATATCAGTAATCACTCTGAAGTTTCTCCCTTGGTTGACTCCAGAAATCTAAAAGAGGGGGTAGAGAAGAGCGTTTTTCTCTTGTGAGATTCTCAAATCCTGTAACACTAACTGGGTATTCAACAGTTCAATTTGATTCTGACACTCTTTATTTGAAGTGAGCATCAGATCCCACAAGTAAAAGGGCTCAGTCCCACAGAATGCCCCCATTTCACATGCCAGCTGCAAATGGGGTGCACAGGCTACCAACATATCTACCTGGCAACTAAAAATTCGGGAATTCCCATAACCTTCCTCCCCTTTAGATTTGATAATTTGCTAGAATAGCTCACAGAACTCAGGGAAAAATTTTGCTTATGCTTACTGGTTTGTGATAAAGGATACAACTCAGGGAGCCCAATAGAAGAAATGCCTAGGGGGATACCTAGAAGTTGAACGCACCTAGATGTGTTCGCCAACCAGAAGCTCTCCAAGTCTCCTTGAGTGTTTACAGAGCCAATCTCTAGCCCCACCTTCCTGGGGTCAGTGCGTGGGGCTGCAAGTTCCAACCTTCTACCTACGTGGTCCTTCCGGCTACCAGCCTCACCCTAGAGTCACCTCCTTAACATAAACTCAGGTGTGATGCAATGAAAAACAGAAAACACTCCTATTACTCAGGAAATTCCAAGGGTTTTAGGAACTCCGTGCCAAGGAACAGGGACAAAGATCAAATATATTTCTTATTATGTCACACTGGCAAATATCTCAAATTGCCGGGAACATTTAGGGACTTTCAACCTGCATCTCCAGCTTCAACATTGAACCCAAACCTTATCCTGGTGCTGTAAGGCCCAGTGTTCCAGGATGCCCTTAGATTCTCTTTTACGGGCCTTAAGCACCTATATCAGTTAGGGTACAACTTAGGCTTCTGTAACAGAGACCCCAATTACACACTATTTATTTATTTTTATTTTTATTTTTTTTGAGACGGAGTCTCGCTCTGTCGCCCGGGCTGGAGTGCAGTGGCCGGATCTCGGCTCACTGCAAGCTCTGCCTCCCGGGTTCATGCCATTCTCCTGCCTCAGCCTCCCGTGTAGCTGGGACTACAGGCGCCCGCCACCTCGCCCGGCTAGTTTTTTTTTGTATTTTTTAGTAGAGACGGGGTTTCACCGTGTTAGCCAGGATGGTCTTGATCTCCTGACCTCGTGATCCGCCCATCTCGGCCTCCCAAAGTGCTGGGATTACAGGCTTGAGCCACCACGCCTGGCTATACACTACTTTAAAAGCAAGATAGAAGTTTATTACTCACTTTTTATTTCTTTTGGAGAGAGAGTCTCACTCTGTTGCCCGGGCTGGAGTGCAGTGGTGTAGGTCATAGCTCACTGCAGCCTCAAACTCCTGGGCTTAAGCTGTCCTCCCACCTCAGCCTCCCCAAGTAGCTGGGACTACAGACACATGCTAATTTTAAGCCTGGCTAATTAAAAAAAAAATTTTTTTTAAAAAATTTCTTATTTTTAGTAGAGATGAGGTCCCACTATGTTGCCCAGGCTGGTCTCGAACTCCTGAGCTCAAGTGATCTGCCCGTCTAAACCTCCCAAAGTGCTGGGATTACATGTGTGAGCCACTGTGCCTGGCCAGAAGTTGATTATTCTTTTACATAAAAATCCAGGTAGGCAATCCAGAGCTGGTTTGGCAGCTCAGCATTGTTGGAGAACCAGGCTTTGTGCATCTTGTTGCTCTGCTTTATTCAACATTCTGTGTGCATCTCATTGCCTCTTCCAGCTGCAGTCATTACACTTTCACTCCAGTTAGAGAGAGGAGAGGAAAAGGGAGCCAGGAGGATATGCCCTTTTCCTTTAATGGGGTATATCAGAACTATACACGTTTCTGCTCATATCCCATTGTTAGAACCTGCTCACATGGCCATACCTGACTGCAAGAGAGGATAGGAGATGTAATATGTATTTGGGCAGCCATGCATCCAGCTAAAACTTCTATTTAGAAAGGGGGAACAAATAATGGAAGACAGCCGTCCCTATCTCCAACATTCATAGTATATTTAAGGACTTTTCCCTCTCTTTTGGGGAAAACATGGACCTAACATTGTGATTGTTAATTCTTTTCACTAAAGTAATTTTTATGTTACTGTGATAAAGGAAACACAATGTTCAATGAAATGAATAAAATGCTGGCAGAGTACCTTTGGGAAATCTTGTTCTGAAAAATGTGCCAGGTTGCTGCTGTTTATTGTTGCTTCTAAACAGTAGAGAAGGAGTTAGCTGCTCATTAAACCTGCCCCAGATAAGGAATGGAATTATGGTTGGACCTCGCCACAATCATTTCTCTCCCAGGAGAGGCTAAAAATAGGATCAGAACACCACCCTGCTTTGAAGCAGACACTCTTGCTGTGTCTCAACTCCATGTCCAACTCCCTAAAGGTTATGGAAAACAGAAAAACATCTTAGAAGCAGAGGGCTGAAATCATGTGGTAATATCTGAATGTTGTGTTGTCTTTGGGTAGAGAATTAAGGAGCAGTGGAAAACCCTTGGGACTAATCTTGATGTCTCTGCCTTGGTGCTTAAGAACCAGAATTAGGGCTAAGTCAAAGAAAGGCAACTCTCTTGCTTTGGGAAGGAGATGAGGAGCACCAGTGGCTCTTTTAGTGGACTGGAAGCAAAGCAGAAGCTGTAGTAGGAATAGGCCTTCTGGAAGAGAGGTTACAATTATAGTTTATGGGTTTGGGGTTTATTCCCTTTTGTTAAAATAAAACAATTAGAAATATATTCATTGTTTAATTTTTTTTTTTTTTTTTTTGAGACCGAGTGTCACTCTGTCACCCAGGTTGGAGTACAGTGGCACAATCTCTGCTCACTTCAACCACTGCTTCCCAGGTTCAGGCAATTCTCGTGCCTCAGCACCCCAAGTAGCTGGGATTACAAGCATGCCCCACCACACCTGGCTAATTTTTGTATTTTTAGTAGAGATTGGGTTTCAACATTTGGTCAGGTTGGTCTTGAACTCCTGACCTCAAGTGATCCACCTGCCCTGGTCTCCCAAAGTGCTGGGATTACAGGCGTGAGCCCCCATGCCTGGCTGAAAATGTATTTTATATTATTTTTATCAAAATGACATTTACAAAAACTGCTTAAATAGATGTAACTAGTTAAAAGTTTGAATTTGACCCTTACAAAACATGTAGAGCACTGTGAAATGTATTTAAGAAAGTCTAAAATTTTATATGTTTTTGTTTATAGCCTATACAGTTCAGACATCTGAGAGCATGGCCCCAACTGCCACTTCAGAGACTTACTTGAAAGCTTTGGCTGTTTGCCATGGACCTCTGGACCACTATGATTTTCTGATCAAAGCTCATGAGCTAAAGGATGACGAACATCAAAGAAGAGTCATACAGTGTTTGCAGAAATTACACGAGGACCTTAAAGGATATAATATAGAGGCAGAAGGCCTTTTTTCAAAGGTGAGGCTTGTGTGCTATGAAAGATTAAACAGTTAAAAGTGTAAGCATTTTCTAAAATGGATGCAATGCAGTAGGGCACAATCATGAAACAGCTTGAAAAATTTCTGCCAGTTCCTTTACACAAATTCTGTTGGATCCCCATTCCTAGCCTTTTGATGTTCCATAGCTTTCTTTTGCCTTCAGGGATTTGAATAGCTTCATATTTAAGTATTTTAAAAATGCAGTCCAGTCTAGATAAAAACTTCTATGGAAATCAAAGCTTTCCCTTTTCTCCAGCTCAGGTCTCATCCAGGGATCAGCGTGGAAAAGGAGGAGTGATGTGTTCTTTCCCTTTTCTTCCTCCTTCTTTCTCTGTTTGCCTGACATCTCTAGGGTCAGAATGAGAAGAATGAAAGATTAGAGTGAAACAGCAGTCATAAGCGACCAGTTATGTATGGTAGATGCTGCCATGCCAGCTCTTTGTTGAGGGTCTTATTGGTGGGTTCTTCAAGACTCCCATGGGGACCTCCACACTTCTCCAATCTTTGACTAACCTCTTATGACTCTGGGGAAGCAACTCACAACCCCGCATTCTTCTGACACCGCCTTGCCCTTGCCCTTAGGCTTCTTGGGTGGGGTCCCTTCAGGACATTTTATTTATTTATTTTTTTTGAGACAGAGTCTCACTCTGTCACCCAGGCAGGAGTACAGTGGTGTTATATCTTGGCTCATGGCAACCTTTGCCTCCTGGATTCAGGTGATCCTCCCGCCTCAGCCTCCCAAGTAACTGGGTTATAGGCATGCACCGCCACACTTGGCTAATTTTTATATTTTTAGTAGAGATGGGATTTCACCATGTTGGCCAGGCTGGTCTTGAACTCCTGACCTCAAGTGATCCACCTGTCTCGGCCTCCCAAAGTGCTGGGATTATAGGTTTGAGCCACCGTGCCTGACCTGGAACATTTCTTGTTGGGTCATCTTATATGGTGTCTGTGCAGGCCACAGGAAGCATAACATCTTCTTTCTCTACTCCTTGCTGCATGGGCAGCCTCAGTCAGCCTCCTGTCCTCAGACTTTTGCAAGCAAGAAGCAGGCACTAATTTCTGTCTTTGTCATGCATACCCCTTCCTCCTGGGGATGTATATCAAGTTCTCCCAAGAACTCTTCCACACCCTGCTCTGGCAGCTGCTTGCACATTTTCTTACCTAGGCAAGCATCCAGCTGGGGAGAGCGATGTCCATCTCAATTTATATTCAATCCTTATCTCTTTGGATGCTTCTCTTGGGAACCCCTTGTATTTGTTAAGAGATATGTGAAGGGAACACCACGGCACCCTAACCAGCTAACAACTTTATACCTTGATCGCTCTCTTCAGTTTCACTTTGGTTTTAGGGCTGTTTTGCCTTTTGTTGTTGTTGTTGTTGTTGTTGTTTTAAACCTAATTCCTGCATGGATGTGACTAGTGTGTCTATTTATTTATTTATTTATTTATAGATGGATTCTTGCTCTGTTGCCCAGGCTAGAGTGCAGTGGTGTGATCTTGGGTCACTGCAACCTCCACCTCCCAGGTTCAAACAATCCTCCCGTTTCAGCCTCCTGAGTAGCTGGAATTACAGGCACGCACCACCACGCCCAGCTAATTTTTGTATTTTTAGTAGAGATGGGGTTTCACCATGTTCGTCGGGCTGGTCTCGAACTCCTGACTTCAGGTGATCCGCCCATCTCGGCCTCCCAAAGTGCGGAATTACAGGCATAAGCCACCGCGCCTGACCTATTTATTTATTTGAGACAGAGTGTTACTCTGTCGCCCAGGCTGAAGTGCAGTGGTGTGATCTTGGCTCACTGTAGCCTCCACCTCCCAGGTTCAAATGATTCTCCTGCCTCCCAAGTAGCTGGGATTATAGGCGCCTGCCACCATGCCTGACTAATTTTTGTATTTTTAGCAGAGACGGGGTTTTGCCATACTGGCTGGGCTGGTCTTAAACTCCTGATCTCAAGTGATCCCCCTGCTTCGGCCTCCCAAAGTGCTGGAATTACAGATATGAACCACTCTGCCTGGCCTATTTATTTTTGGAGATACTGCCTCATTCTGTCACCCAAGTGGAGTGCAGTAGCACGATCATAGCTCACTAGTAGCCTTGAAGTCCTGGGCCCAAATGGTTCTCCTGCCTCAGCCCCCTGAGTAGGCTAGAGCTACAGGCATGGCACCACCATACTCCACTAGTTTTTTAATTTTTTGTAGAGACAGGATCTCACTATGTTGTCAGGTTGGTCTTGAACTTCTGGCCTTAAGCAATCCTGCCTCAGCCTCAGAAGCACTGGGATAATTGGTGTGAGTCACCGCATTCATCTTGTGTCTTTCTTTAGAGTGAATGGGAGCTTATTTTCCCTGGTCCTCAGCTTTGAGCTTTTGTTAAAATTCCATGACAACAGGAAAACTCCTGTTCCTTATCTAATATAGAAGCCGATAGTCTCATCTTTAAATTCTGGAGAACGTTAATGGTAATAAGAGTTAAAATATGGTCCAACCTAAGAAACTAGTTTTCCTTTAATTGACTGTCCCCACCCCCTGCCAAATATGCTTTTACTGTAAAGTCTTTAGAAGAAAAGCACCATAGAACAACCATTAGTAGTACTTTACTTAAAAATGAATGAGGGGCCAAATGCAGTGGCTCATGCCTGTAATCCCAGCACTTTGGGAGGCCGAGGTGGGCATATTACCTGAAGTCAGGAGTTTGAGACCAGCCTGGCCAACATGATGAAACCCCGTCTCTACTAAAAATACAAAAATTAGCCAGGCGTGGTGGCAGGTGCCTGTAATCCCAGCTGCTCAGGAGGCTGAGGCAGGAGAATCGCTGGAATCCAGGAGGCGGAGGTGCAGTGAGCCAAGATCACTCCAGCCTAGGTGACAGAGAGAGACTCCATCTCAAAAAAAAAAAAAAAAAAAAAAAAAGAATAAGGGCCAGGTGTGGTGGCTGAACCTATAATCCTAGCACTTTGGAAGGCCAAGGTGGAAGGATAGCTTGAGGCCAGAAGTTTGAGATCAGCCTGGACAATATAGGGAGACCCTGTCTCTACAATACAAATAAAAAACAAACAAACAAAAATGAGTGAAAGTAATTTTACTTTTTAATAAAGCTCCTGAGAATGTAATTAGTTTATTTTTACGTAAAGAAAATGCCTTCCCATTGTGTTAACACTATTAGTTGAAAGAAATAGAGATTCATTTTAGATTGCAGAAACACATGGAGATTTAGAATGAGATTATATAAGAACGTAGCAATGAAAGGCACCTCCATGACACAGCTAGGCCTTACGGTACTCTGCCATTCGTATCATTCATTGTCTTGGTTCACTTGGGCTGCTATAACAAAATACTATAAACTGGGTAGCTTATAAACAACAGAACAAGATTTCTCGTAGTTCTGGGTGCTGGGAAGGCCAAGATCAAAGTGCTGGCAAATTCAATGTCTGGTGAGGGCCTGCTTAACTATTCATGGACAGCTGTCTTTTCACTGTGTCCTCACATGGCTGAAGGGACAAATGAGCTCCGTCAGGCCTCTTTTGTAAGGGCACTAATCCAACTGAGGAGGGTTCTGCTCTCATGACCTCATCACCTTCCAAAGGGCCTACCTCCTAAGAGCCTCACTTTGGGGGTGAGAACTTCAGCATATGAATTTTGGGGCAGTGCAAACATTGAGGCCACAGCACCCACTTACTTTTTTGTTCTTTTTCTCTCATGTCTGCTTCAACTTCTACCAACTTCTTAATTCTCTCTATGTGTCTGTAGTTTAAATTCCTGAGTAAGGATCTCATAGGTCAACCAATGACTTCATCCCTGTTCGGGTAGAGCTTTCACACTGGGTTTCTTAGAGGCTGTTAACCAGTGTAAAGATTGACTTACCTGTGTTCCCATGTAGGGCTGCTCCTGTGAGCATGGCAGTTGCTCTCAGAAGTGGACTGTGAGTGTGGTGGGCACCATGAGTGATCAGTCTAGCACGATGGTTGTAGGTAATAATGATGAATTATTTGTTTTGATGACCAACCTCTTTTTCCCATATTTCTCAAAGTTTATAGGTGAGTAAAGAACCAAAAAGTTTGAAAAATATAGACTGCTTATATACTGCATATCTAGTTATATGTGATATATAGGGATATATTTGCATAGAGTATATGAACTATAACATATAAAACTATGTAATTATATAGTTTGTGATACAGGTGGGCATCCAGGTAAACTAACATTTTAGTTATGTGGCCTAGCCAGGAAACAACATGTTGTACTCAACTGGATATTTTGGTTATCTGAGGTTTGAATTGCTTTCCTGAATTTTGTATCTTGCTCCCTTTCTAGTCCTCTTCCTTTTGGAAATATATTTCTTTTTGTTTTGTTTTGTTTTTGAGACAGAGTCTCACTCCGTTGCCTAGCTGGAATGCAGTGGCGCAATCATGGCTCACTGCAGCCTCAACCTCCCGGGCTCCAGCAAGCCTCACACCTCAGCCTCCCCAGTAACTGGGACCACAGGTGTGTGCCACTACACCCAGCTAATTTTTTTGTATTTTTTTGTATTTTTTTTTAAATAGAGATGGGGTTTTGCCATGTTGTCCAGGCTGGTCTTGAACACCTGAGCTGAAGCAATCTGTCTGCCCCAGCCTCCTGGAAATATATTCCTTTTATCTCTCCTCCCTACTCTGTAGCATCCCTAGAGCTCATCTTACAGTGGTTGGTGAACTCCCATCCAATCACAAGTATACTGTAATTATTAACTTATTTGGTTGCCGATTCAACAATGGTGGTTTTTAAAAAAATCATTGGCTCTTCTTAGGTGTATTTTCCCATACATCCACCTTTGATATCTGAGTTGGCTATGATGGGCCAGCTAGTGAATAACCCTGGTTTTATTGGGTAGTTAAAATCTAATGTAAATGGAAGATTTGATATGGCAGGTAGAGTTTCAAATGTGTCTAATGAAAGGTCCTATTTGTTAAATCCTAGTACATGTGAATAAATGTTTAGTAGGTAGAGAAACATATTTTTCTAATAGTATTTGTCTTATAGCCTGCCTCCCTCCCTCCCTCCCTCCCTTCTTTCTGAGACAGGGTCTTGCCATGTTGCCCAGGCTGGTGTTGGTGTTGATCTTCTGAGTTCAAGCAGTCCTCCCATCTTGGCCTCACAAAATGCTGGGATTACAGGCATGAGCCATTGCTCTTGGCCCTTATAGTTTCCTAAACCCACTAAATCTTTATTTTAAATAAATATTTTATTTAACAATTAAAAAATTTTTAAATAAACAATTTTATTTTTTATTTATTTTTTGAGACTGAGTCTCGCTATGTCACCCAGGCTGGAGTTCAATGGTGCGATCTTGGCTCACTGCAACCTCTGCCTCCTGGGTTCAAGTGATTCTCCTGTCTCAGCCCCCCGAGTAGCTGAGATTACAGGTGCCCACCACCACGCCTGGCTGATTTTTGCATTTTTAGTAGAGACGGGGTTTCACCATGTTGGCCAGACTGGTCTCAAACTCCTGACCTCAAGTGATCCACCCGCCTTGGCCTCCCAAAGTGCTGGGATTAGAGGTGTGAGCCACTGCGCCTGGCCCCACTAAATCTTTAAAATACTGAAAGAGATCCAAACATCTAGCATAATTTGAAGAAAAGTATATAGAACTTTAGTTTTTGAAGAGAATAAAGATGACACAGACCTATTTTTTTCTAAAAACAAACACTGATATGCCAATTATCAGAAAAGGAAACTGTGGGCTATTAGGTTTTCCAGTGATGGAAAAACTTTATTTGGAGAGTTCTTTATTCTGGTGCTATGGTTTGAATATTTGTCTCTTTCAGAACTCATGTTGACATTTAATCCCCAGTGTGGCAGTATTGAAAGGTGAATCCTTTCAGAGGTGACTGAGTCATGAGGGCTCTGCTGTCATGAATGGATTAGTCCATTTGTAGAGTAATGGGTTAATGGATTAATGGATTATCATGGGAGTGGGACTGGTGGCTTTATAAGGGGAAGAGAGTCTTGAGCTAGCACACTCAGCCCCCTCACCATGTGATGCCCCTGTGTCGTCTGGGGCTCTGCAGAGAGTCTTTACCAGCAAGAAGGCCCTCACTAGATGGGGTCCCTCAGACATGGACTTCTCAGCCTCTATCACTGTAAGAAATAAATTCCTTTCTTTTTTTTTTTTTCTTTTTTTTTTTCGAGACTGAGTCTCACTCTGTTGCCAGGCTGGAGTGCAGTGGTGCGATCTCAGCTCACTGCAACCTTCCCGGGTTCAAGCCATTCTCCTGCCTCAGTTTTCTGAGTAGCTGGGTGTGCCACCACGCCCAGCTAATTTTTGTATTTTTAGTAGAGACTGGGTTTCACCACTTTGGCCAGGCTGGTCTCGAACTCCTGTGCCACGTTATCTGCCTGCCTGGGCCTCCCAAAGTGTTGGGATTACAAGTGTGGGCCACTGTGCCTGGCCCATAAATTCCTTTTCTTTATAAATTACTCAGTTTCTGAGTAAAACTCTGACTTTGGACTGTAAACCTTTGCCTTGGGTATGAAACCTTGGCATTGTTGAAAGAATAGTGGAAACTGTAAGGGACAAGTTTCACCACAGCACAGTCTTCTCTCTCTGATAGGCCATCCAAACAGCTAAGGAGAAGACAGATCACTCAAGAACTTAAGTTGTTTGTTAGCTACAGCATTTGTGCTGCTGTGCTACACATTCAGCCATTTTGGAGGAAAGCTAAGCAGTACTGACTGCCCATTTTCTTGAACTTTAAATAACAAATACTATTTCTCAATATCTTCATTTTATCATTAAATTCAACTAATTACTACCTGTTTAAAAATAAATAAATTTCAGATTATCTGAAACTCAGTTTCTGTTATAAGTGACAGAAAATGAACTAAGACATGTGCTAAGTAGGATTTATGATTTTATGAACTTTGAATTTTGTTTTTAATACAGTTGTTTAAACTTCATTATAGGCTGGGTATGGTGGCTCTTGCCTGTAATTCCAGCATTTTGAGAGGCTGACATGGGAGGATTGCTTGAGGCCAGGAGTTTGAGCCAGCCTGGCCAACACAGGGAGGCCCCATCTCTACAAAAAAAAAAAAAAAAAATCAGCTAGGCATGGTGGTGCATGCCTGTGGTCCACCTAATTGGGAGACTGAGGTGGGAGGATCACTTGAGCCCAGGAGGTTGAGGCTGAAGTAAGCTGAGATCGTGCCACTGCACTCCAGACTGGGCGACAGAGAGAGACTGTCTCAAAAAACAAAACAAAACAAAACACAAATAGATTTCATTATGGTGCAGTTATTTTTTTTCCCTCTGTACTCCTAAGAAACTTTCTGTAAGCGTATGCTATAATACTAAAATAAAGTATACCTTCTTCATAAGATACCAGATTTATTAACCAAGGTGAAAAAATTGGTGACAAACTACCAGGCTGCTTTCACCTACCTATGTAATAATGTTTTCTCTAATCAATGAACATTTGAAGATGTTATGAGCAGATGACCATGCCATATGAGCAACAAACTATGAAGAATGAGCATTTGTAAACACTTTACTTTTGTTATTGAGTAAAATTTACAACCAGGTTAATCTGACACATTTAATGTATGCATAATTGTTATTGTGCTGTGAGGTAATTAGGCATAAATGGTAAGTAGTTCATGTAAATCACTATAATTAGAATTACTTTTACACAGCCAAATCAAGCATTTCCAGAGTCAGGGAGGGAGAGAATTAAATAGAGTATGGAGCTACTCTGAAAATCTGTGTTTCCATTAATCAGGGGTCTATAGGCAGCCAGGTTTTTTCATCTCTTAGGAGGAGACATTGTAGCCCAAGAGACCTGAGAATTGGGAGCCACAGAACTCCTTTCCTTTTTCTCCTGCCCTCTACCAGATAATTTTCAGTTTTTCCCTAATGAGAACTTATTTCCAACTCCCTTTTATATCCTACCGCCTTTTATTTGGATACCCCCTCCTCACCCTTCCAAGAACAATGCATGAGGCAGATGGAAAAGAACTCAATTCTATCACTGCACTCAGAGCAGCCACAGGCAATACATAAATAACTATATTCCAATAAATCTTTATTTACAAAAACAAGTGTCATGCTGGATTTAGCCCATGGCCGTAATTTGCTGGCCCTTGCTCTAGATGACTGCTACCTGACTAGATAGGAGGGCTGATAGATGATTACCTAGTCTAACTTTCCAGTTTAATATTCCATTACTGTATTGTATCCCTGCCTCTATTCAACAGGAACTATTCACTGTTCCATTAAATAGACAAACAAATAGAACAAAATAGAAAGTTCAAAATATACATGGAAACTTGATATATGATTGAGTTGACATTGTGAATCAGTAGGAAAATGATCGTCTATTCACTAAATTAGCATGGGATCATTGGTTATCTATGTGAAGATTAAAATAAAATTAGGTACTTACCTCTAGAAATAAATGCCCTAAATTTAAAGTGAAACTTCAGAACTTCTTGAAGAAAATATAGAGGAATAACTTTATGAACTTGGGAAAAGGAATAATTTCTTTTCTTTTTTTCGAGATAGAGTTTTGCTCTGTTGCCCAGGCTGGAGTGGAGGGGTGTAGTCATGGCTCACTGCAGCCTTGACCTCCCGGGCTCAACCAATCCTCTTAGCTTAGCCTCCCCAGAAGCTGGGACTACATGTGCATACCACCACGCCTGGCTAATTTTTTGTATTTTGTAGAGATGTGGTCTCACCATGTTGCCCAGGCTGATCTAAACTCCTGGCCTCAAGCAATTCACCTGCCTCAGCCTTCCAAAGTGCTGGTGTTACAGACTGAGCCATCCTGCCCAGCCAGAAGAATTTCTTATACAAGATATGAAAATCCAATATATATATTCATGTTGTCCTGTAAATTGAAAAAAAATTAAAAAGTCCAGCTTATAAAGGTAAACACCAATACATTTGACTATGTTAAAATTTAAAACTTCTAGTTAACAAAAGGTACCATAGAAAAAGTGAAAAGGTAGACAACAGACTGGGAGAAAAGATTTTTCATAAAAAATAATTGACTACTGGCTGGGCATGGTGGCTCACTCCTGTAATCCCAGCACTTTGGGAGGCCGAGGTGGGTGGATCACCTGAGGTCAGGAGTTTGAGACCAACCTGGCCAACATGGTGAAAGCCTATCTCAACTAAAATTACAAAAATTAGCCAGGCGTGGTGGTGGGTGCCTGTAATTCCAGTTACTCGGAAGGCTGAGGCATGAGAATCGCTTGAACTCGGGAGGCGGAGGTTGCAGTGAGGTGATATCTGCCACTGCACTCCAGCCTGGGTGACACAGCGAGACTCTATCTCAAAAAAAAATTGATTATGAATCACTCTCTAGAATATGTAAAGAACCCTAACCCGGTGCAATGGCTCACGCCTGTAATCTCAACAGTATGAGAGCCTGACGGTTGGGAGGATCGCTTCAGGCCGGGAGTTTGAAACCAGCCTGAGCAACATAGCAAGACCTCATCTCTGCAAATAATAATAATAATATATAAACAACTTCTACCATGTAACAGAAAAACAAACAACCCAGTAGAAAAATAGACAAAGGAGAGTATTTTTTTTTTTTCAGAAATAACTAGAAGATGCCACAAGACTGGGTAAACAAATCAGAATGTATTTATGAAGTGGAATGTTGCTTAGCATGGGGATGATAAACTATACATTCAGGTAGTTAATACTGAGGAGGAAGGGGACAAGGAAGGCTTCAACTATAATTAATGCTTTATTAATTATATAAGTTTTGAAATAAATGTCAACATAGAAAGATTTGATAAAGCTGGAGGGTGGGTAACGTGCTGTTCCATAGAGTCTTCAATTTTGCCTCTTTGTAATATTCCATTGTGAAAATATTTTACATGTGATTGTGAGATATTTCAACACGTTAGATTTTTTTTTTTTTTTTTGAGACAGAGTCTTGATCTGTCACACAGGCGGGAGTTCAGTGGTGCAATCTCGGCTTGCTGCAACCTCCGCCTCCTGCGTTCAAGCAATTCTCATGGCTCAGCCTCCCGTGTAGGTAGGACTACAGGCCACCACGCCCGGCTAATTTTTGTATTTTTAGTAGATACTGTGTTTCACCATGTTGGCCAGGTTGGTCTCAAACTCTTGGCCTCAAGTAATTGCCCACCTCAGCCTCCCAAAATGCTGGGATTACAGGTGTGAGCCACTGTGCCTGGCAGGGTTAGTTGATTTTTTTTTTTTTTTCATTTTGAAAAAATAACAACTTTTCTTGAAAATATAATTTTAGAGTCTACTAGTTCAGTCTTTCCTTCTTACAAATAGACTGAGGGGCTGGGTGTGGTGGGTCATGCCTGTAATCCCAGCACTTTGGGAGGTTGAGGCGGGTGGATTACTTGAGCCCAGGAGTTTGAGATGAGCCTGGGCATCATGGCAAGACTTCATCTCTAAAAAATAAAAATTTAAAAATTTAAAAATCCAAATAGACTGTGGAAGGGGAATTATTAGCACAGTTCTCAGAAAGGCATATGAAATATGTTTATAAGAGGGTTTTTGCAATGCAATGTTTTCCTCTTTCTGAAATTTCATAAACTGAATATATATAAATCTGATCACACTCTTCTCCTGCTTAAGGCTTTCAGCCCCCTCCAGATAAAATACAAACTCAGCATGTTCTTCAAGGTTCTTGAGAGCCTAGTCCCTGCCTTTTGCCAACCTCCTCTGCCATTGTTCTCTGCTGGCAATATAAGCCCCAGCTATGATGACCTGCTTGAAGATCCTTGGATGAGGCTGAGACCTTATTTTGTCTCTGGGTCTGCTAAAGCTGCCCATCCCCATCCTTTTGTTATGGCTCATCTCACATTGCCTGCTGGTGACCACATGCTTCTCTGGTAGATATTGTATTTCTTTCTTTCTTTCTTTTCTTTTTTTTTTTTTTGAGATGGAGTCTTACTCTGTCACCCAGGCTGGAGTGCAGTGGCACAATCTCAGCTCGTGGCAACCTCCGCCTCCCAAGTTAAAGTGATTTTCATGCCTCAGCCTCTGAAGCAGCTGGATTACAGGCATTTGCCACCATGCCTGGCTAATTTTTAGTAGAGATGAGCCAGGCTGGTCTTGAACTCCTGACCTGAAGTGATCTTCCTACCTTGGCCTCCAAAAGTGCTGGGATTACTGCCCCTGGCCGGTTTTTCTTTTCTTGGTCTTCTGGGCCTGAAGAATCCCAGCCCACTGCCTAGCACAAAGTAGGTGCTCAATACTCAGTTCATGTTTGTGGAACGAATGAAACATGAATGAATAACAAAGCCATCACTAAAGAGTCACAGAGCCTATCTGTGTGTCTGTGTGAGAGGGTAGGTGTCTCCATTGAGTGCCTGTATCCACATATGTCTCTGTGAATGTGTCCTGTTCTCATTCCCTCCTTAACATCAGTTCTTAGCTAACCCTGAAGATGCCTGGAAGGACAGTTTATTTTCTCAGATTCAGAACAACAACAGCATTTACAACAAGGGATGTTTTCCACATCTTTCTTTTGCTGAAGCCCAGATTGGCTTGAGAATAATGCTCGTATCTCAGTAGTGGACTGAATTAGTAGTGGACTGGAGTAGACCAGACCTAGCAGAGCTTCACCTAAGCTAGGCCAAAAGCAGAGTATCAGGTAGGAGCAAAGTGAACATGGAAGGATTTGCCAGAAAACTAGCCCGCTGTCATTTGTCTCCCAGTGGTGCATGTAGGAACTTATAAATGTTTGTGACTTGAATGCATGAGACATCAAAAAGTCATTTGCATCTTTAAATTGTGTTATAATCAGAAATTGAGCCATTTCTTACACTAGTAGTTTTAGAGTTTTAAGCACACCCCCATCTTATTGAGATACTTAAATAGGCTTAATTATGCTAGTAAACTGAGCAAGTTGATGTATTATACTTTAGGTTGCTGAGATTCTTTTGCAAATCAGCTAAAGACATTTCAAAAACCATTTTCATTTAAAGAGAATTTATGGGTGCTAATATATAGTTCCGTTTTTTAGTTTTTAAAGATCTTCTTAGAAACCTGAAATGATCTACTTTTATCAAAAAGTGGTCCATGTTGAGAATGCTATAATGCCAGTTTTTAAAAGATGTAATTATGCTCAGCATTCCAGCTGGAATCATTGTTTCTGATTCTATCATTTTGGGAGATAATAATGCAATGGTGGGGGGAACGGAGAGAAACAGGAAAAGTAGTATTCCTGCATTTTAAACAAATTGAAAACAACACTTTTTATTTTAACAGCACCACCCTTATTATCTAATTGTCCTAGTGGAAATGATGCCAGAGTAGCAGGTGGATAGTGACCCAGAAAGGCAGAGGACGTGCTATTTCAATGTATAACTTTGATGAGAATCACCTTGGATCATTTTTTAATGCTAGAATTTTGATATCATAGGGAACAAAGGATAATGCTAAAATCATTAAATCAAAATATTTGGAATGATGGATGACATACATTCTTTTAGTTTGCATTAAAGGAATAGTTTTGATAACAGTTTTGAAAGCAAATATCTACAATGCAAATATGCAGATATTTTTGAATAATTTTAGGTTTAGTTCAAAAGTAAAAGTAATACAGTAATTAGTCACCTTACCAAATTTTTTTCTGTTTTTTTCCAACTTTTCATTTTGAAAAATTTCAGCAATATACTTAGATCCACTAATGGTTAACATTTTGCCACATTTGTTTAACCTTCCCTCTAAATATCTTATTTTCTGGAACCATCTACAAGTAAGTTGTATCATAACACTTGACCCCTAAATATATCACATATAACGCCTCACAAGGACCTTTTCCTGCATAACTATATTATCATCATCGCATTCCAGAAATTTAACACTCATTTAGTAATGTTATCTAACCTTCCAGGTTCAAATGGTTCTTGTGCCTCAGCCTCCTGAGTAGCTGGGACTACAGGCATGTGCCACCACACCCGACTAATTGTTGTATTTTTAGTAGAGATGGGGTTTCACTACTATGTTGGCCAGGGTGGTCTCAAACTCTTGGCTTCAAGTGATCTGCCCATGTTGGTCTTCCAAAGTGCTGGAATTACAGGTGTGAGCCACTGTACCCAGGCAGAAAATAAATTCTTTAATTTTTTTTTTTTTTTTTTTGAGACAGTCTTGCTCTGTTGCCCAGCCTGGAATGCAGTGGCATGATCTCTGCATACTGCAACCTTTGCCTACTGGGTTCAAGTGATTCTCCCACCTCAGTCTCCCGTGTAGCTGGGATTACAGGTGTGTGCCACCACGCCTGGCTAAGTTTTGTATTTTTAGTAGAAATGGGGTTTCACCATGTTGGCCAGGCTGGTTTCGAACTCCTCACCTCCCGCCTTGGCCTCCCAAAGTGCTGGATTACAGGTGTGAACTACTGAAATTCTTTTAAATTATTTTTTAGTTTTTAATTTTTATGGGTACATAGTAGGTGTATCTATTTATGGGGTACATGGGATGTTTTGATACAGGCATGCAATGTGAAATAATCACATCATGGAGAATGGGATATCTGGCCCCTCAAACATTTATCTTTTGTGTTATAATCAAATTATATACTCTTTTAGTTATTTTAAAATCTACAATTAAGTTATTGACTATAGTCATTCTGTTGTGCTATCAAATAGTAGAACTTATTCTTTCTATTTTTTTGTACCCATTAACCATCCCCACCTCCGCCGCCACCCCAGCCTCTCACTACCCTTCCCAGTCTCTGGTAACCATCTTTCTACTCTCTATGTTCATGAGTTCAATTGCTTTGATTTTTAGATCCCACAAATAAGTGAGAATATGTGGTGTTTGTCTTTTTGTGCCTGGCTTATTTCACTTAATGTAATGACCTCCAGTTTCATTCATGTTGTTGCAAATAACAGGATCTCATTCTTTTTTATGGCTGAATAGGACTCCTAACTGATGCAATTTTTTTTTTTTTTTTTTTTTTTTTTTGCAGTTTATTTGCTGTTTTTCCTTCCTTAGGATTTTTTCTAATAGAAAGTTTTAATTTCAGTGGTCTTTTTTGTTTGTTTTTTGTTTTTTGAGATGGAGTCTCACTCTGTTGTCGAGTCTGGAGTGCAGTGGTGTGATCTCAGCTTACTGCAACCTCCACCTCCCAAGTTCAAGCGATTCTCCTGCCTCAGCCTCTCCCAAGTAGCTGGGATTACGGGTGTGCGCCACCACAGCCAGCTAATTTTTGTATTTTTATTTACTAAAAATGTATCTATTTTTTTCCCTTATGGTCTCTGGGCCTATGTCTTGTGAAATATTACACTTTAAGATTGTAAAAGTAAATTAATTGGAAAACATTTTATGAATCAACAGCTTTATAAGCTGTTGATAAGAAGGATTACAAGAGAAGAGGAATTTGATTTGATGGGCCCTGGTTCCTGAGAAGGTAGATGAGGTATGAAATTAAATACTGATAGAAGGTTGGAAGAAAGACAGGAAGAAGAATCGTTTTCCTTTGTAACAGGAGGAATGTCACAGGAGGGAGGAATGGATGGGTGCAGATGTGGGTGGGATTGCAGTTTCACATAGGAAGTTGAAGGACTTTCAACCCAATGCCTTCTGTTCTCTCTTTATGAAGAAGTAGGAGACATCTTCTGAAAGTGATGAGTGAAATGTAGTTTTACTTAATGGGAAGTAAGAAGGTTCCAGAGATTCTTTGCAGAGACACAGTGAACTCACCAGGGAAACAGAATTGTTGACAGTATGGAGGGCCCAGAGAGAGGGTCCACTCTGCACGACTGTCAGACTTTTTTCAGCAATCCTCAGCAATCTGGGTGAAGTTCATGGAAGGGTATATATTTTAGTATGAGATTTTTCTATTTTTAGCTATCTTTTTATCATTTATTTATTTATTTTTAAAATTTTTTTATTTTTTTATTTTTTTGAGACGGAGTCTCGCTCTGTCGCCCAGGCTGGAGTGCAGTGGCGCGATCTCGGCTCACTGCAAGCTCCGCTTCCCGGGTTCACGCCATTCTCCTGCCTCAGCCTCCCGAGTAGCTGGGACTACAGGCGCCCGCCACCACGCCCGGCTAATTTTTTGTATTTTTAGTAGAGACGGGGTTTCACCGTGGGTTTCACCGTGGTCTCGATCTCCTGACCTTGTGATCCGCCCGCCTTGGCCTCCCAAAGTGCTGGGATTACAGGTGTGAGCCCCCGCGCCCGGCTTTTTTTATCATTTATATATAATTTTATTAAATTATGGTTAGAGTACATTCGATTCGTTGGAATTTATTGAAGTTTTCTTTCTGGCTTAGCATATGGACTATATTTGAAATCATGCTGCTTGTTCTTGAATGTATTCTTGGTTTGTTGGGTTTAGAGTTTATATGGATATAAATTGCTTGAACTTACTAATTGTATTGTTCAGATCTTTGAGAGGGATGTGTCAAAGGGTGTGGTGTTTCTTTTTCCACGAATTACAGGTCTGAGTATAAACAGGTATTGGTAAGCACATTATGCTTGCAGTTTTTTTTTTTTTTTTTTTTTTGAGATGGAGTCTTGCTGTGTCGCCCAGGCTGGAGTGCGGTGGCCGGATCTCAGCTCACTTATGCTTGCAGTTTTTGACGTGATTACACATGCAGAAGTGAGCAGTGACGGGGAAATTCTCTATGCTGGGCCCTGCACCCAACGGATGAGACAGCAGGTTGGAGAGTTGAGAGGGCTTACCCAGGGTCACCTAGCTAATCAATAGCCAGCCAGGATTTGTACCTAGATCTTTTGGGTTCAACTCTAATACTCTTCTGCCATATCTCTTATGCTTGGTGGAGGTAGGTGGTAGGTTATCACCATCTTCCAACGTCATCCTTAAGCTTACGATCTATCTGCGCAATCTAAAAGGTGATGTCACTGGATCCTCATCAAAAGCCCATTAGAGAAGGTGTCATCATCCTACTTTACAAACTCCCTAAGATACAGGTAACTTGTGACAAATCTTATAACTGGTCACTAGAGAAACTTAATCATTTCAGATTTTAAAGTCTGAGTCTAATGTTACGTGTGTGCATTTTGGGAGTCCGGAATGTATCAGAGTCCTGGCAGAAAACAATTCACAGTAGATGTTTCAATAAAGACCAAATTTAGAGACTACATAGAGAGGCATGGGCAGGCTTAAGGTAGCAAACAAGGGATGGAAGGGCAAAGGAGGAGACTGGTGAGAGCTGGAGCTGTGGCCTGAGGGATGGGCTGCTTCTTGGTCTGGAGGGATGTGGCTGTACTGAGACACATCTCTGAAGCAGAGAGGGATGGGAGAGAACGACCCATCCCTTTCTATGCCCTCTCTCCTATTTCCTGCAAGGAATGCGTCCCATGGGCTCAACCAGCCAGGAGCCAGCCAGAAAGGTCAGTCTCTTGGGGCACAGACAGGAGGGAGAAGGCATCAGGGGAGGGGAGCACATGGAGAATAACCAGCACCAAGAAATAGTGTAAGTGTGGAGTTCACTGTGATTTCTGAGACATAAGGACAAGTTTTAGGGAATTAAATTTAAGGAAGGAAATTTAATAGAACAGAAAAATAGCGTTAAGTTGTGAGAAATCTAAACTAGGAGCATGCAAATGATGTGGGTTCCTAAGGGACAGTCATTTTGAAGAAAACTGTGTAAACCTTCCTCTCCCCGAAATCACTACTATTAATAAAGAATTCAAAAACTTCTTTAGGACCCATTTTATAGCCTTCTGATTAGTCTTACTTTTCTCCATTTGATTCTCTGATTTTTCCCTTAAGACATAGATTTTTAAGTGCCTTAAAATAATTTCAATAATTATTAGAAAACTGAAATTTTTATGAGGAGGAAATTAGCTTGTTTCCCCAAGTAAAAATAAGTGGAGTATATAATATTGTTTAGATAGACTATATCTATGTCTAATGATTCTTGTTAGGAGGGTATCCATTTTGTTGATCAATTTGCTTATATTAAAATCTCCATCTTATACAGTATTCATGTGATACCAGCTATTTGTGATCTTAGATGTTTGAGGATCTTTTCTTTGGCACAGCAGTATCTCTTTGTCATCTTCTAAATATTACTATAAGATATAATACAACATAACAGATTGTATATGTAATATAGAATGTGGTATTTGCTAAAGTGCTCTTTCTAAAATATATTGAGTTGAGAGGGAAAAATAGAAGAGAGGACCATGAGCGCAAATTTTCTCTCTTTTTATTTTTTATTTTTTTGAGGTGGAGTCTTGCTGTGTCGCCCAGGCTGGAGTGCAATGGTGTGATCTCGGCTCACTGCAACCTCTGCCTCCCAGGTTCAAGCAATTATCCTGCCTCAGCCTCCTGAGTAGCCTGCTACCATGCCTGGCTAATTTTTGTATTTTTAGTAGAGACGGGGTTTCACCATGTTGGCCACTGGTTTTGAACTACTGACCTCAAGTGATCCGTCCACCTGGGCCTCCCAAAGTGCTAGGATTACAGGTGTGAGCCACCACACCTGGCCAACTTTTTTTTTTTTTTTATAGCAGCATTCAGCTCTCTCCATGCAATCTTCCCCTGCCCCCCCCCCGCCATCTTTCTTCATTTCTTTTCCCTGAACTTCATTTATTCACCCTATCTTGATTATATCATGTAGCAGTATCAGAATAGGCCTTAAAACTATTCCCACAAAATGTATTGTGAAGAATTATGAATTGCTATGACACTCTCAGTTGCCTATACAAAATGCTGCTTTCAAAAAATTTCACATACGTAGAATATACTTAGAGATTATTAGGTTTTATGCAAGTTTTCCAATTTGAAGCTGTTCTAAAATTAAGAGCATAATGCTTTTTCTGGCACTTGAAAATAGAATAACCAGTGCATGATAATGGTTCATATAAGAAACAAAAAACCAAGAAAAATTAAGAAGTTTTGGCAGGAGTAGAAAACTGTTTTGAGTGGAGATTTAAGAATAGATGGGGAGTTAACATGCAGAGAGATACTAGGAAGCCATCCGGATGGCAGAGTCAAAGCAAAGAAGATCTTTTTGTCTGGCCTAGACTGTGAGTGAGGTCTAGAAGGCACAAGCTACATTTAATAGAGAAAGAAAGCAAAAAGGAACTAGAAAACAAGAGAGGTTTCTGAGGCAGGTTGGAATGAACCCATAAATTATAAAACAAAAGCAGGCCAGGTATGTATGGTGGCTCATGTTTGCAATCCCAGCACTTGGGGAGGCCTAGGCAGCAGTTTAAGACCAGACTGAGCAACATAGTGAGACCCCATCTCTACAGGGTAGTTTGTTTGTTTGCTTGTGTTTTGAGATGGAGTCTTGTTCTGTTGCCCAGGCTGGGTGCAGTGGTGTGATCTCCGCTCACTGCAACCTCTGCCTCCCGGTTCAAGCGATTCTCCCACCTCAGCCTCCCAAGTAGCTGAGATTACAGGCATGCACCACAACGCCCAACTAATTTTTGTATTTTCAGAAGAGACCGTTTGACCATGTTGGCCAGATTGGTCTTGAACTCCTGACCTCAAGTGATCTGCCTGCCTTGGCCTCCCAAAGTGCTAGGATTACAGGCATGAGCTATTGCACCCAGCCTACAGGAGAGTTTTTTTTAAATAAAAATTAGCTGGATGTAGTGGTGTTCGCCTGCCCCAGCTACTTAGGAGGCTGAGGCAAGAGGATTGCTTGAGTCCAGGAGTTCGAGGCCTGAGTGACAGAGTGAGACCCTGTCTCTAAAATAAATAAAATAAGACAAAACCAAAAGCATTATGGATGAAACCCTGAAAGCTAGGTTTTGAGAATGTTCTCTGCCAAATTATTGACCACTCTGGTTGATGCTAAGTGGCATAATCTTCACTTTTTTCTGTTTTACCCTCCCTTTCTGAACTCACTCCACCCTATCATACCTCGTTGTTTGCACAGGTGTTTAGGAACTGCTGCAGAGTCTGAAGGTTACTCTTCTAAGTGTAACAAAATTCAAGATGGTTATTTGGTTTGATAATAGCATTAGGTAAGAGAAGTTCCATTTTGCTTCATCTCCAGAGCCCTTCAGTTTCCAGTTTTGCTCTGGACCTGACTGCTTTCCTGACCTGCAGTGCCACTGTGGTCCTAGAAGCAGGCCTCCCTCTGACAAGCTTTTTTCCCTCCCAGGGGCCCTCTACATTTCCCAGAGCCTATGTTTTCTTCTTGCTGAGTGGGAAGTTTTTTTCATACCCTGAATGTATGAAAGGACAATTTTCCATTTTCACACTTGATGAATAGATTGGATGGATTAGTAGGAAATCATTTTTCTGCAATGGAAACAATTTCTTTTTTGTAAAGATGGTGTCTTGCTTTGTTGCCCAGGCTAATCTCAAACTCCTGGGCTCAAGCAATCCTAATGCCTCAGCCTCCCAAACATCATTTACTGAAGAGACAATTTCTTTCTCCCACTATGCTTTATATGGTTTTAGTAGCTTCTCTTATTTTTCCTCAGTATATTATTATATTGACTTCACTTTTATTTTTATTGATTGATTGTGATTGAGTGAGACAGTGTCTCATTCTGTTGCTCAGGCTGGAGTGCCGTGGTGTAATCTTGATTCACTGCAGTCTCCACCTCCTGGGCTCAAGCAGTCCTTCCACCTCAGCCTCCCAGGTAGCTGGGACTATAGGAGTACGCCACCATGCCCGGCTGATTTCTGTATTTTTTTGTAGAGATGGGGTTTTGCTATGTTGCCTAGCCTGGTCTCAAACTCCTGAGCTCAAACAATGTGCCCACCTTGGCCTCCCAAAGTACTGGGATTACAGGTGTGAGCCACTGTGCCCGGCCCACTTTTATTTTTTTTTGAGGTTTCTTTTTCTTTTTTTTTTTTTTTTTTAATGTCTGGATAGTCCTCTGTTTCCTCTGAGTTTCTTCCCCTCTGTATATTTGTTCTGGTCTCTGACTTTTATCTTGGAAGTTTCTTCCAAATATCTATTGACCATTGGTATTAACAAGCTGATTGAAGCTCCAGCTTGAGAGGTTTGGTGACTGGTGTGCTTTACCAGAAGGTAATCTGGTAGGGATCTAGGTCTTTCTTTGGGAGAAGCTTAACCAACATAAGTGCCTTTGGGCCTTTTTGTCTGGAGATCATTCAGTTTCTCCAGAAAAATTCTTCTACTGTACTCATTAATTGCTGAGAATGAGTCTAGCTGCCATTGTTTGGGGAGCCCATCTGGGAAAGAAGGGAAAGACTCCATGGATGGTAAATGGTAGAGGGGATGTACATTCAAGTTGTGTGACTGTGAACCCCTCGCGGCGGGCTACTATGGTTATTGCCTCCTGTATTGAATCCTAAGAGGGACTTCACAGCATTTTTTTCCAATTTTCTTTTGTGGTAAATACACACATAAGATTTACCATTTTTCATGTTTTAAGAGTACAGTTCAGTGGTATTAAATACATTCGTAATGTCATGCAACTATCACTGCCATTTATCTCCAGAACTCCTTTCATCTTGTAAAACTGAAACTCTGAACCCATTAAACAATAATTCCCCATTCCTTCCTCCGTCCAGCCCCTGGCAACCTCTTGTTCTACTTTTTTCTAATTGAGACGGGGTCTTGCTGTGTTGTCCAGGCTGCAGTACAGTGGTGTGAACACAGCTCACTGTAGCCTTGACCTCCTGGGTTCAAGCAGTCCTCTAACTTCAGTCCCCTGAGTAACTGGGGCCACAAGTACATGCCACCACATCTGGCTAATTCTTTTTAACTACTTGCAGAGATGAGGTCTCCCTATATTGTCCAGGCTGGTCTTGAACTCTTGGGCTCAAGTGATCCTCCCACCTCAGCCTCCCAGAGTGCTCAGATTATAGGTGTGAGCCACAGTGCCTGACTTCTACTTTCTGTCTCTTTAATTTTTCGCTCTTCTAAGTACCTCATGTAAGTGGAGTGATAGTATTTGTCTTTTTGTGACTGGTTTATGTCACCTAGCATAATGTCCTCAATGTTCATTCATGTATATGTTAGAGGTTTTTCCCTTTTTAAGGCTGCATAATATTTCAGTTTTATACATTTTTACATCAAGTTTTTTCTTATTGTATATAATAGTCCCTCTTGGTTGTGTATATAGGACAGTTAGGAAGACTATGTATATGATTATATTTAATTATTTGCATGGTAGAGATTTATAATTTGTTCTTAATTTGCAGCTTTTTTCAAGGAGCAAACCTCCCAGGGGCCTGTATGTTTATGGAGATGTTGGTAAGTGTGTTAAAATAAGTTTTGGGTGGGCAAAACAGAAAGTTTCTCAGCTTTTGCTCAGGGATAATTTCTATTTCTATTCCTCAATCTATTACCAGCAAGGGAATAGGATGAGGCAGGGTAAGGCAGGGAGAGAAGAAAGGGGAGAGAGGGCAGTATCTCAGCTTTTACTTTACTTCTCTTAGGATACGGCTATAGTCTAGGGCAGAATTAGTCACCATGTTAGGGTGCAAACATTATTTAATGTATAATGTAATTAATCTCAGGGAAGGAAATCATCTACAGATAGGTTATTAGACAAATCAGGATTCCATGACTCATTAACTCAGCTTAATACTTTTTAAAAAAATAAGCTGTTCTTTTTTACTTTTAATTTCCAGTAATATTTCTAGTCATAACCTAAGCACTAAGATGAATAATTTAGTCTTTATTATCTTTAATGTAGTTGATAGTAGATACTCTTAATGCATAAGTGGTAACATTTCCTTGGTCTCCCAGTTGTAGACATTGGGCAGAAAGACTCACATTTTGATGGAAACCTTCTGAGTCGTCACTTCTTTCCAGGTTTTCCTAATCATGTAGTGTCTTGCTTATGAAGTCTTCCCTGACCTCATTCTTACTGAAATATTCTGTTTTGTGGTTTCTATTTTCTTCAAACAAATCCTTTTCTCTTAGTCTTAAACCTCTCCTTGGCCACCCTCAGTCATTGATATCATGAAGGGGTTTCTACTTGGCTTTATTGCCTCCTTGCTTTCAATTATTTCTTTCGTGTCTTTTTAAATTTTTAAATTTTACTTTTTCTAATCCCTCAGTTTACTGTCAATCAATTATTTCTTCTACTGGCATACTCAAAACTCACATTCACATGTAACGAGGTCAGTTTTGTACTAGACTAATATTCACACTCTAGGCTCCCCTATAGCCACGACACATTTGCATTATGAGGGAGTAATGGCAGGGAATATTAGTAACATTTTTAGGAAAAGAAAAAAAAGGGCATTGAATAAGTAGTTTTTTTGTTTGTTTGTTTTTGAGATGGAGTCTTGCTCTGTCACCCAGGCTGGTGCGGTGGCATGATCTCGGCTCACTGCAAGCTCTGCCTCCCGGGTTCACGCCATTCTCCTGCCTCAGCCTCCCAAGTAGCTGGGACTACAGGTGCCTGCCACCACGTCCGGCTAATTTTTTGTGTTTTTAGTAGAGATGGAGTTTCACCGTGTTAGCCAGGATGGTCTCGATCTCCTGACCTTGTGATCCGCCCTCCTCAGCCTTCCAAAGTGCTGGGATTACAGGCGTGAGCCATGGCGCCCGGCCGAATAAGTAGTTTTAATGCCTTAAAGATAAAACTGTTCCTTTCTAAACTGTTCTTTCTTTTTCTAATTTGTTTACTGATGCCTTGCATTGAATATCCATTTTATATTTCCAGATTTAGCTAATCTAATAAAAGAATAATTTAGTTCACAAAAGTGAACATTAGAGATTGCCCCTTAAAATTCCTTAAGTTCTTGAAATTACAGAAAAGAAGCTCAAACTATTCTTTTTCTTAGTTCGTTGGCTAATTAGTACTTTTGAGACCAATGTATACTTACTTCTTATTTAGAAAGCAATTTATAATAGACACTTGATCAATTTTATGTTCCTGCACCTTTGGGCACCATTAAAGATTCTCATCCTGTTGTCAGGGCTCATTCTCTGCCTCCTGAGAACATTTACTTCCAGTACCTTCACTTTCATATTAAGTCATTGCTAAAATCAACAACTTTGTTCCTCCTGTTACCTTAACCAGCTGACCATAAATGGAGATGGTTGATAAAGCACAACTGCTTCCACTTCTGTAAAAGGACTTTTTTTTTTAAACCCTATGAACGTTGTTGGATTTTAGTTTAGAAAATACAGCCATATGGTAACTAACTGAAGGGAAGCACATTACAAGTTATTCATCTGAGTGTTTGAAAGCAAGAGAAAAGATGTGATAGTACGGGATGTTCATATAGTTTGGGTGTGTGGCAACCTTTGTTTGGAAACATCCTTATAATATAGAGAGGAGAAGAGAAAGGAATTCTGAAATGGGAAGTGAGATGAACATTTTGGTGGCTATAGTAAGTTTAGTTCAGACCACTTATAAAATAGGTAATCTGCCAGGCATGATGGCTCATACCTGTAATCCCAGCACTTTGGGAGGCCGAGGTGGGTGGATTGCTTGAGCCCAGGAGTTCAAGACCAGCCTGGGCAACATGGCAAAACTCTGTCTCCACAAAAAATACAAAAATTAGCCTGGCATGGTGGCATGTGCCTATAGTCCCAACTACTCCAGAGGCTGAGATGGAAGGATCACTTGAGCCTGGGAGGTCAAGGCTGCAGTGAGCCATGACTATGCCACTGCACTCCAGTCTGGGCAACAGAGTGAGACCCCCATCTCAAAAATGAAATAAAATAGGTAATAAAAGATGAAGTTTTCATCTGGGGGGCTCTCTGGGAGAATAGCCTCAAAATGCCACCGTAAGCTCTTATTCTTTATTCTTTTCCTTTTTTGGACTTGGGAAACAGGTACTAACTTTTAAGAAGGCTGGGCATGGTGGCTCATGCCTGTAATATCAGCACTTTGGGAGGCTGAGGTAGGATAATTTCTTAAGACCAGAAGTTTGAGACTAGCCTGGACAACAAGGTGAGACCCCGTCTCTACAAAAAAATTAAAAAATTAGCTGAGCATGGTGGTGTGTGCCTGTAGTTCCAGGTACTCAGTAGGATGTGGTGGGAGGATCACTTGAGCCTGGGGGATCAAGGTTGCAGTGAGTTGAGATTGCACCACTACACTCCAGCCTGGGCTACAGAGTGAGGCCCTATCTTAAAAATAGATAAATAAATAAATTGGGCTAGGGGCAGTGGCCTACGCCTATAATCCCAGCAACTTTGGGAGACTGAGCGGGGCGGATCATTGAGGTCAGGAGTTTCAGACCAGCCTGGCCAAAATGGCGAAACCCTGTCTCTACTAAAAATACAAAAATTAGCCTGGCATGGTGGTGGGTGCCTGTAGTCACAGCTACTCAGGAGACTGAGGCAGAAGAATTGCTTGAACCCGGGAGGTAGAGGTTACAGTGAGCTGAGATCGCACCACTGCACTCCAGCCTGGGCAACAGAGCAAGACTGTCTCAAAATAAATAAATAAATACATGAATAAATAAAATAAAATAAAAATAAAATAAAAATAAATAAACATGCTTGAGCTTAGGATTTCGAGACCAGCCTGGGCAACATAGTGAGACCTCCTCTCTTATGTTTTTTGTTTTTTAAGAAAAATTTAAATAAATAATTTTTAAGGAGACTTCATGGGATAGAGAATACCTACCTGGTAGCACTCCCTTCCCACTCTCCATTCTTGCACTCTATTTGGGCTTTGTCCTGCTCACTTCACCTCTTTCTTCACAGATGTGTTGAGAGGATTGACCCAGGTGGAACCTAAATCCTGGGAACTGCAGTAGGGTTGATGTATGAGTTGGAGGGATTATTATCATGGTTCAATCTTGAAATGAATTATTTTTGTTGTAAAATGTTTATCACATCTCATATAGAAGCCAAAAGCTGTGGTAGTAGTATTTTGTGGCTTCATTCATACCCAACAGCTGACTTTCTCACAACAGAGCCTCAGCTCTTGACCAGCCGACTGCGGTGGTGATGGCAGGGTTAATGAATTCTCTGGTACACTAGAAGAGAATAAAAGTACATTTTGCTTATCAGCCCCTTTTCTGCTGCCTCCTGGTTTCACCTCACATGTTTCACATTGACACAGATTCTAATTTCACCAGTTGAAAGGTAGGCTGGTTTTAAGGTTAGGAGTTAGGAAGCATAGTTCTCCCTGGCTTGGATGCAGGGATACATGTGCCTACTACACACCTCAGCTGTATTATAGAACCTGTTGCTCCTGTGCTACAAACCTGTACAGCGTGTTACTGTATTGAATACTGTAGGCAGTTGTAACACTATGGTATTTGTTTATTTACACATATCTAAACAGAGAAGGTGCAGTAATAATACAGTATAATAGATAAAATATGGGATGCCTGTTTGACTATGAATGAGTCAGTGAGTGAGTGGTGAATGAATATGAAGGCCGAGGACATTTCTGTATGCTACTTTATACAAGATGTTATCAGTGCTGTGTACTTGAGCTACATGAAATTTATTTAAAAAAAATTAATTGTGCTTCCATGTTAGGATAGCTATGACATCACTAAGTGATAGAAATTTTTCAGCTTCTTCATAATCTTTTGGGACCACCATTGGATATGTTGTCCATTGATTGTTGACCAAAATGTCATTATATGCGTTACTGTTTATAGAAATGCAGTTGATTTTTTGATGACCTTGTATCCTATGATCTTGCTAAATTTAATTATTAACTCTAGTGGTGATTTGGTAGATTCTTTAGGATTTTTTTTTTTGTGTATATACAATTAGGTTATCTGCCAATAAACACAATTTTACTTCTTTAAAGTTTTATGCATTTTATTTCTTTTTGCTGCCTCCTTGCACCAGCTAGGACTCCCAGTACAATGTTGAATAGAAATAGTGAGTGTAGACATCCTTTTCTGTGTCAAATTGGAGGGGAGAAGTGTTCAGTCTTTTACAAATAAGCATATTAACTGTATGTTTTAAAAAATGTATTCAATCGTTTTTATTATGGTAAAACACATAACATAAAATTTTCCCTTTTAAACATTTCCAGCATATAATTCAGTATCATTAAGTCTGTTCACATTGTTGTACAACTATTACCACCATCCATTTTCAGAACATGAGTGTAGACATCCTTGCCTTTGTCAAATTGTAGGGGAGAAGTGTTCAGTCTTTTACCGTTAAGCATATTAACTATAGGTTTTAAAAAATGTATTCAATTGTTTTTATTATGGTAAAACACATTACATACAATTTACCCTTTTAAACATTTTCAGTGTGTGATTCTGTTCATATTGTTGTACAACTATTACCACCATCCATCTTCAGAACATTTTTATCTTCCCAAACTGAAACTCTGTGTCCATTAAACAACAACTTCCTATTCTACCTCTCTCCCACATTTTCCACATCCCACCCTCTGACTACCCTGGCCTGGCAACCACCATTCTACTTTCTGTCTTTATGAATTTGATTATTCTTCAATACCTTATATAAATGGAATCATACAATATTTTTCCTTTTGGGTCTGGATTATTTTACTTAGCAAAATATCTTCAAGATTCATCCATATTATTGCACATTGCATATGAGTTGGATTCCTTTTTAAGGCTGAATAATATACTTGGTATTCATGGGGGATTGGTTTCAGGATCCCCTTGGCTACCAAAATTTGAGAATGCTCAAGTCCCTTATGTAAAATGGTGTAGCCTTTGCATATAAACTTTGTGTGTTGTCCTGTATACTTTAAATCCTCTAGATTACTTATAACAATGTAAGTGGTACATAAATGCTGTAATAGTTGTTATACTGTATTGTTTTTTGTTTATATTATGAGGATAGGATGATTATTACTATTTTGAGGCAGAATCTCGCTCTGTCACCCAGGTCCTGAAGTGTAGTGGCATGATCTCAGCACACTGCATCTTCCACCTTCCGGGCTGAAGTGATCATCCTGCCTCAGCTTTTTGAATAGCTGGGACTACAGGCATGCACCACAATGCCCAGCTAATTTTTATATTTTTTTGTAGAGATGGGATTTTGCCATGTCACCCAGGCTGGTCTCAATCTCCTGGACTCAAGTAATCTGCATGCCTTGGACTCCCAAATTGCTGGGATTATAGGCGTAAGCCAATCCACCTGTTCCTTATTTTTTATTTTAAAAATAATTTTGATCCACTGTTGGTTGAATCCGGGGATGTGGAAACTAGATACAGAGGGCCAACTGTATCATTTTATGTATATACCACTTTTTGTTTGTCCATTCATCCATTAATGGATGTTTGGGTTGTTCTATCTTTTGACTATTGTGAATAATTCTGCTGTAAATATTGAGGTGTAAGTGTTTGTTTGAATCCCTGCTTTCAGTTGTTTTGTGCATATACTCAGAAGTGGAATTGCTGGATCCTATGGTCACACTATGTTTAGTTATTTATTTTTTTGGACACAAAGTCTCTCTCTGTTGCCCAGGCTGGAGTGCAGTAGCACGATCATAGCTCACTGCAACCTTGAACTCCTGGGCTCAAGCAATCCTCCCATTTCAGCCTCCCGAGTAGCTGGGACTACAGGCATGCACCACCAAACCTGGCTAATATTTTAAATTTTTAGTAGAGATGAGATCTTGCTATGTTGCCCAGGCTGGTCTTCTTGAACTCCTAGTCTCAAGCAATTCTCCCTCCTAGGCTTCCCAAAGTGCTGAAATTATAGGCGTGAACCACTGCACTTGGCCTGTGTTTAATTTTTTGAAGAACTGTCATAGTGTTTTCCACAGTGACAGTACCATTGTTATGCTCACTAGCAATGCACAGGTTCCAATTTTTATACATCCTTGCTAACACTTGTTATTTTCTGTTTCTTTTTTTTGTAATAGTCGTTCTAATGTAAGTAAAGTGATATCTTGTAGTTTTGATTTGCTTTACCCTAATGATTAATTAATGTATTTTTGGTTAGATAATTCATGACTTTATTCTGAATCTATAAGTATACTACACTGCATGCAGCAGAATTTGAAACTTTGTTAACTTTTCTGGGTAAATATAATACTTAAAATCTACTGCTAATCACTATATCAAGAGATACCGTACTGAATATTTTTGCAATGAATGACTTGCCATCAAAATGACTTCTTCATAAAAAAATGTTTGGTGGATTGTTTTTTCATATACAAAAGCACTCTGACATTCAAATGGCATGGGCCCAGTGTCATCTTGTGGCATGGAGGAAACCCAAAAGATAAGATTTAGATCTTCTTACTTTCTGAAGTGCCTTTGGATTCTATTAATTGCAAAGGAATTACTAGACAAGAAGTAATCTTGTGGTGGTGGGAGACGAGGAAGTAGGGAGGATGTGAGACTGGACCAGCACGTGCTGGTCTGGCTTACTGAGGAATGCCAGGTACAAACTGAGCTTGGGCCACTGACCCGAATGCCCTAGGCTTCCTGAGAGGGGATAAGACATTTTATGCTACCTGCATTAAATTCTCAGGCTGTTGGATATTCAATTACAGTAGTTTCCCCTTATTCATAGAGGATAGTTACAGTGGATGCCTGTAACCTCACATAGTCCTGAACCCTATGTTTTTGTTTTTGTTTTTGTTTTTTTTTTAAGATGGAGTCTCTCTCTTGTCGCCCAGGCTGGAGTGCAGTGGCGCCATCTCACTGCAACCTCCGCGTCCCAGGTTCAAGCTATTCTCCTGCCTCAGCTTCCTGAGTAGCTGGGATTACAGGTGCCCACCACCATGCCCGGCTAATTTTCGTACTGTTAGTAGAGACAGGGTTTTGCCATGTTGGCCAGGCTGGTCTCGAACTCCTGACCTTATGTGATCTGCCCATCTTGGCCTCCCAAAGTGCTGGGATTACAGGCGTGAGCCACCGCGCCCAACTTATATATACTATGTTTTTAACAGAGAAGGCCACTAAGTGACCAACGGGAGGGTAGTGAATACAGTGTGGATATGCCAGACAAAGGGATGATTTATGTCCTGGGTGGAATGGAATGGGATGGCATGAGGTCTCTTCATGCTACTCAGGAGAGCTGCATAATTTAATTCTTGAGGATTGTTTGTTTTTGGAGTTTTCCATTTAATATCTTTAGACTATGATTGATTGTGGGCCTTGAGTAACTGAATTCTCAGATAAGAGTATTCTACTCTACTGATTCGATTGTAGTCATTAAAAGTTTTAGTGTTGAAAATTAGATAATTATAAGGATTGACTGTATCAGAATTTCCTCAAGTAGGTTTTATTTTGAGAGATCTATATTCTCAGCTTTTAAAAAATGGAAGTGTTAAAATTGGCAATTCTCTAGCTCTAATCTACATATATGATTCATGTTCAATATTTATGTTAGATACTAATCTTTATATTTCATCTTTCTTCTCTTTTCTTTCTTCTTTTTTTTTTTTTTTTTTTTGAGTTGGGGGTCTTGCTATGTTTCCCAGGCTGGTCTTCCCAGGCTGGTCTTGAATCCTTGGGCTCAGACAATCCTCCCATCTTGGCCTCCCAAAGTGCTGGGATTATAGGCATGAGCCACCGTGCCCAGCCTCTTCTCTTATTTTTCATTTTTGAATTTTCCTGTAGTGCCTAAAACAGTTCCTCATGCATAGTAATGACCCAATAAATTTTTAATTAATTATTTTATTTATGCTAGTGTCTTTTGGAAGAGAAGACTGTAAATCTTGCCAGTTTATGAACATAGTTTTCAGGGGGAAATAGCCCCTGTAATGTTAAGTAATTGTTGTGTTTCCTATAAACAGGATTTTAACAGAAAAGAGTAATATCAGCATTTTATTTTTAGCTAGTTTAACATACAAAGTAAGCTCCCCGTTCTAAAGAAGTGACATAGTCTTCAGCTTCCCAGTGGAAGAGTATGGTTTCATTATCTCAAAGCTAATGAACAATCTTTACAGCAATCAGTACATACTATTTAATAGTATTCTTATTTTTTTTTGTTTTTGTTTTTAAGGTACAGGAAAAACAATGGTGATGGACATGTTTTATGCTTATGTGGAAATGAAGAGGAAAAAACGGGTTCATTTTCATGGTTTCATGCTAGATGTGCACAAAAGTAAGCAATGATCTGAAAGAAGTTTTTTCAGTGGGGAAACACTACAGAATGGTTTTCTTGATTGAATGAACATATACTCTTTTTAAAAATTAGATTTTTGCTTTCAGTAAGATTTTATTTGGTTCCATTTGTTTTGTGCTATGTTGAAACAGTCAGTAATGTGTCCAGAATTGGTCCTTAAGACTAATTTAATACTTTCAAATCAGAGAACAGAGATTACTATATGAAGCTCAGGCGTTTTCTGTTTCTACTAAGGGCCAATAAAAAATGTTAAAAATGCACCTGTTTAAATAAGTGATTCTTGATTAGGTCCTTTACTCTGTGTTACCTTAGCATGTAGGCATTCAGTTTGAGTACGCATAGAAGCTTTATTGCTTTCCTAGTGATCTTATGTTATTCCAGTTTTGCACGATTTGTTTACCAGTTGCACTGTAACCTCCCCAGAGCAGGAATCATGTGATTTTTTCCTCTAATACTTGCAGCATTTAGTACACACATAATGAATGAAGTGGACTGGCCTTAGTGTATTAGGCTAGAGATAAGGACACATTCTGATTGCATATGCTAGACATAATATACACTACTTGGGCAGGATCATATCCTCTGCTCTCATCCCTGAAATACACGACTAAGATGGATGTGTTGATGCATCTAGTCACTTGTCTATTACCTTGTAATTTCTGAAATGATTGAAGAGTAGAAATGGAATGACCTTGAAGTTTCCTTACAACTATAAGAACACAATAATATTTGAACAACTTATTTTGAAGTACAGAAAATGCAAACAATTTCAATGATCAAATTTGGTTTTACATGAAATTTAAACTTAATTTTATGTCCATACTAAAGTTTCATTTAGAGATTTTTAAAATGTTATAATTGTCTAAAATACACTAATGTATTTCATCTGTGTTTAATTTCATTCATTTAAGGAATACATCGCCTTAAACAGAGTTTGCCAAAAAGGAAACCAGGATTCATGGCTAAATCATATGACCCAATAGCTCCTATAGCTGAAGAAATCAGTGAAGAAGCATGTCTCCTATGTTTCGATGAATTTCAGGTAAAGTAGAGATTTTTCATAGATATAGAATGCTATACTGAATGAGGTATGAATATTTAAATTTTGCTCTTGATTTTATCATTGTTTTATAAGGTGATTTGACACATTATCTCTTATTGCTTCAGTTTTACTATCTAGTTCAGGAGCTAGCAAATCACAACCTGCACAGCCGCACAGGGCAAATCTGACCTGCCTGTTTTTTTATGGTTAGTGAGAAAAGAAGAGTGTATACATGCATACATACACACACGCACGCACACACACACACACACACACACACACACACACACACACACACACACACATATTTTAAGAGACAGGGTCCTGCTCTGTTACCCAGGCCCAGGCTGGAGTGCAGTGGCATAATCATAGCTCATCATAACCTCAAACTCCTGGGTTCAGCCTCCTGCCTCAGCTTCCTGAGTAGCTGGAACTATTGGCTCATACACCATACCTAGCAAATTTTTAAAAACAATTTTGTAGAGATTAGGTCTTACTATGTTTCCCAGGCTGGTTTCAAATCCTGGCCTCAAGTGATCCTCCAGCTTCAGCCTCCCAAAGTGCTGAAATTACAGTCATGAGCCATGACACCCAGCCAAGTTTTTGTAATTTTAAAGGTAGTTGAAAGAAGAAGAAGAAGAAGAAAAAGAAGAAAGTACAACAGAGACCCTATATGGCTTGCAAAGCCTAAAATATTTACTATTCAGTCTTTTATAGAAAAAGTCTGCCCACCTCTAAATTTTGGTCGATGATTGTACATCTCCCCTACACCACAAAGATAATCTAATTATCATAAAACAATGTCTTTAAAGATGTTTTAGTATTTTTAAAAAATGTTATATAAAGAACAAGTGATTCATCTCGTTGAAGCCTCACAACATACGTATCTGTGATAAAGGGAGGGAATTGCCTTAGTTGAACTTTCAAAGTTCCTCTTAGTTTTAGGATTGTCTGAAATTATGCATTTAAATTGGTAGTGAGTTATTTCCTGTTCTTCTGTGTTTTATAATCTGGATTAGTGGGGAGATGATATGGCCAAGATGCTTTTATCCTAAAGCATGCATGATTGGTCTCCTTTAGCAACCGGTACACATAGCTACCAATAGTCTAGATTTATGATGGAAGGGAAAGAATTTTCACCAGCAATGCTGTTACACTAATCCATCTAGGGAAGAGGGATCTTTGCCTCTTTCTTCCTTCAGTCATATTAAGACAGACTGGAGGGGGGCGGAGCAAGATGGCCGAATAGGAACAGCTCCAGTCTCCAACTCCCAGCGCGAGCGACACAGAAGACCGGTGATTTCTGCATTTTCAACTGAGGTACTGGGTTCATCTCACTGGGGAGTGCCGGACGATCGGTGCTGGTCAGCTGCTGCAGCCTGACCAGCGAGAGCTGAAGCAGGGCGAGGCATTGCCTCACCTGGGAAGCGCAAGGGGGAAGGGAATCCCTTTTCCTAGCCAGGGGAACTGAGACACACAACACCTGGAAAATCGGGTAACTCCCACCCCAATACTGCGCTTTAAGCAAACAGGCACACCAGGAGATCATATCCCACGCCTGGCCGGGAGGGTCCCACACCCACGGAGCCTCCCTCATTGCTAGCACAGCAGTCTGTGATCTACCGGCAAGGCAGCAGCGAGGCTGGGGGAGGGGCGCCCGCCATTGCCGAGGCTTAAGTAGGTAAACATAGCCGCTGGGAAGCTCGAACTGGGTGGAGCTCACAGCAGCTCAAGGAAACCTGCCTGTCTCTGTAGACTCCACCTCTGGGGACAGGGCACAACTATACAACAACAAAAGCAGCAGAAAACTCTGCAGACGCAAACGACTCTGTCTGACAGCTTTGAAGAGAGCAGTGGATCTCCCAACAAGGAGGTTGAGATCTGAGAAGGGACAGACTCCCTGCTCAAGTGGGTCCCTGACCCCTGAGCAGCCTAACTGGGAGACATCCCCCACTAGGGGCAGTCTGATACCCCACACCTCACAGGGTGGAGTACACCCCTGAGAGGAAGCTTCCAAAGCAAGAATCAGACAGGTACACTCGCTGTTCAGAAATATTCTATCTTCTGCAGCCTCTGCTGCTGATACCCAGGCAAACAGGGTCTGGAGTGGACCTCAAGCAATCTCCAACAGACCTACAGCTGAGGGTCCTGACTGTTAGAAGGAAAACTATCAAACAGGAAGGACACCTACACCAAAACCCCATCAGTACATCACCATCATCAAAGACCAGAGGCAGATAAAACCACAAAGATGGGGAAAAAGCAGGGCAGAAAAGCTGGAAATTCAAAAAATAAGAGCGCATCTCCCCCGGCAAAGGAGCGCAGCTCATCGCCAGCAACGGATCAAAGCTGGACGGAGAATGACTTTGACGAGATGAGAGAAGAAGGCTTCAGTCCATCAAATTTCTCAGAGCTAAAGGAGGAATTACGTACCCAGCGCAAAGAAACTAAAAATCTTGAAAAAAAAGTGGAAGAATTGATGGCTAGAGTAATTAATGCAGAGAAGGTCCTAAACGAAATGAAAGAGATGAAAACCATGACACGAGAAATACGTGACAAATGCACAAGCTTCAGTAACCGACTCGATCAACTGGAAGAAAGAGTATCAGCGATTGAGGATCAAATGAATGAAATGAAGCGAGAAGAGAAACCAAAAGAAAAAAGAAGAAAAAGAAATGAACAAAGCCTGCAAGAAGTATGGGATTATGTAAAAAGACCAAATCTACGTCTGATTGGGGTGCCTGAAAGTGAGGGGGAAAATGGAACCAAGTTGGAAAACACTCTTCAGGATATCATCCAGGAGAACTTCCCCAACCTAGTAGGGCAGGCCAACATTCAAATCCAGGAAATACAGAGAACACCACAAAGATACTCCTCGAGAAGAGCAACTCCAAGACACATAATTGCCAGATTCACCAAAGTTGAAATGAAGGAAAAAATCTTAAGGGCAGCCAGAGAGAAAGGTCGGGTTACCCACAAAGGGAAGCCCATCAGACTAACAGCAGATCTCTCGGCAGAAACTCTACAAGCCAGAAGAGAGTGGGGGCCAATATTCAACATTCTTAAAGAAAAGAATTTTAAACCCAGAATTTCATATCCAGCCAAACTAAGTTTCATAAGTGAAGGAGAAATAAAATCCTTTACAGATAAGCAAATGCTTAGAGATTTTGTCACCACTAGGCCTGCCTTACAAGAGATCCTGAAGGAAGCACTAAACATGGAAAGGAACAACCGGTACCAGCCATTGCAAAAACATGCCAAAATGTAAAGACCATGGAGGCTAGGAAGAAACTGCATCAACTAACGAGCAAAATAACCAGTTAATATCATAATGGCAGGATCAAGTTCACACATAACAATCTTAACCTTAAATGTAAATGGACTAAATGCTCCAATTAAAAGACACAGACTGGCAAACTGGATAAAGAGTCAAGACCCATCAGTCTGCTGTATTCAGGAGACCCATCTCACATGCAGAGACATACATAGGCTCAAAATAAAGGGATGGAGGAAGATTTACCAAGCAAATGGAGAACAAAAAAAAGCGGGGGTTGCAATACTAGTCTCTGATAAAACAGACTTTAAACCATCAAAGATCAAAAGAGACAAAGAAGGCCATTACATAATGGTAAAGGGATCAATTCAACAGGAAGAGCTAACTATCCTAAATATATATGCACCCAATACAGGAGCACCCAGATTCATAAAGCAAGTCCTTAGAGACTTACAAAGAGACTTAGACTCCCATACAATAATAATGGGAGACTTCAACACTCCACTGTCAACATTAGACAGATCAACGAGACAGAAAGTTAACAAGGATATCCAGGAATTGAACTCATCTCTGCAGCAAGCAGACCTAATAGACATCTATAGAACTCTCCACCCCAAATCAACAGAATATACATTCTTCTCAGCACCACATCGTACTTACTCCAAAATTGACCACGTAATTGGAAGTAAAGCACTCCTCAGCAAATGTAAAAGAACAGAAATTATAACAAACTGTCTCTCAGACCACAGTGCAATCAAACTAGAACTCAGGACTAAGAAACTCAATCAAAACCGCTCAACTACATGGAAACTGAACAACCTGCTCCTGAATGACTACTGGGTACATAACGAAATGAAGGCAGAAATAAAGATGTTCTTTGAAACCAATGAGAACAAAGATACAACATACCAGAATCTCTGGGACACATTTAAAGCAGTGTGTAGAGGGAAATTTATAGCACTAAATGCCCACAAGAGAAAGCAGGAAAGATCTAAAATTGACACTCTAACATCACAATTAAAAGAGTTAGAGAAGCAAGAGCAAACACATTCGAAAGCTAGCAGAAGGCAAGAAATAACTAAGATCAGAGCAGAACTGAAGGAGATAGAGACACAAAAAACTCTCCAAAAAATCAATGAATCTAGGAGTTGGTTTTTTGAAAAGATCAACAAAATTGACAGACCACTAGCCAGACTAATAAAGAAGAAAAGAGAGAAGAATCAAATCGACGCAATTAAAAATGATAAAGGGGATATCACCACCGACCCCACAGAAATACAAACTACCATCAGAGAATACTATAAACACCTCTACGCAAATAAACTGGAAAATCTAGAAGAAATGGATAATTTCCTGGACACTTACACTCTTCCAAGACTAAACCAGGAAGAAGTTGAATCCCTGAATAGACCAATAGTAGGCTCTGAAATTGAGGCAATAATTAATAGCCTACCAACCAAAAAAAGTCCAGGACCAGATGGATTCACAGCTGAATTCTACCAGAGGTACAAGGAGGAGTTGGTACCATTCCTTCTGAAACTATTCCAATCAATAGAAAAAGAGGGAATCCTCCCTAACTCATTTTATGAGGCCAACATCATCCTGATACCAAAGCCTGGCAGAGACACAACAAAAAAAGAGAATTTTAGACCAATATCCCTGATGAACATCGATGCAAAAATCCTCAATAAAATACTGGCAAACCGGGTTCAGCAACACATCAAAAAGCTTATCCACCATGATCAAGTGGGCTTCATCCCTGGGATGCAAGGCTGGTTCAACATTCGCAAATCAATAAACATAATCCAGCATATAAACAGAACCAAAGACAAGAACCACATGATTATCTCAATAGATGCAGAAAAGGCTTTTGACAAAATTCAACAGCCCTTCATGCTAAAAACGCTGAATAAATTCGGTACTGATGGAACGTACCTCAAAATAATAAGAGCTATCTATGACAAACCCACAGCCAATATCATACTGAATGGGCAAAAACTGGAAAAATTCCCTTTGAAAACTGGCACAAGACAGGGATGCCCTCTCTCACCACTCCTATTCAACATAGTGTTGGAAGTTCTGGCTAGGGCAATTAGGCAAGAGAAAGAAATCAAGGGTATTCAGTTAGGAAAAGAAGAAGTCAAATTGTCCCTGTTTGCAGATGACATGATTGTATATTTAGAAAACCCCATTGTCTCAGCCCAAAATCTCCTTAAGCTGATAAGCAACTTCAGCAAAGTCTCAGGATACAAAATTAATGTGCAAAAATCACAAGCATTCTTATACACCAGTAACAGACAAACAGAGAGCCAAATCAGGAATGAACTTCCATTCACAATTGCTTCAAAGAGAATAAAATACCTAGGAATCCAACTTACAAGGGATGTAAAGGACCTCTTCAAGGAGAACTACAAACCACTGCTCAGTGAAATAAAAGAGGACACAAACAAATGGAAGAACATACCATGCTCATGGATAGGAAGAATCAATATCGTGAAAATGGCCATACTGCCCAAGGTTATTTATAGATTCAATGCCATCCCCATCAAGCTACCAACGAGTTTCTTCACAGAATTGGAAAAAACTGCTTTAAAGTTCATATGGAACCAAAAAAGAGCCCGCATCTCCAAGACAATCCTAAGTCAAAAGAACAAAGCTGGAGGCATCACGCTACCTGACTTCAAACTATACTACAAAGCTACAGTAACCAAAACAGCATGGTACTGGTACCAAAACAGAGATATAGACCAATGGAACAGAACAGAGTCCTCAGAAATAATACCACACATCTACAGCCATCTGATCTTTGACAAACCTGAGAGAAACAAGAAATGGGGAAAGGATTCCCTATTTAATAAATGGTGCTGGGAAAATTGGCTAGCCGTAAGTAGAAAGCTGAAACTGGATCCTTTCCTTACTCCTTATACGAAAATTAATTCAAGATGGATTAGAGACTTAAATGTTAGACCTAATACCATAAAAATCCTAGAGGAAAACCTAGGTAGTACCATTCAGGACATAGGCATGGGCAAAGACTTCATGTCTAAAACACCAAAAGCAACGGCAGCAAAAGCCAAAATTGACAAATGGGATCTCATTAAACTAAAGAGCTTTTGCACAGCAAAAGAAACTACCATCAGAGTGAACAGGCAACCTACAGAATGGGAGAAAATTTTTGCAATCTACTCATCTGACAAAGGGCTAATATCCAGAACCTACAAAGAACTCAAACAAATTTACAAGAAAAAAACAAACAACCCCATCAAAAAGTGGGCAAAGGATATGAACAGACATTTCTCAAAAGAAGACATTCATACAGCCAACAGACACATGAAAAAATGCTCATCATCACTGGCCATCAGAGAAATGCAAATCAAAACCACAATGAGATACCATCTCACACCAGCTAGAATGGCAATCATTAAAAAGTCAGGAAACAACAGGTGCTGGAGAGGATGTGGAGAAATAGGAACACTTTTACACTGTTGGTGGGATTGTAAACTAGTTCAACCATTATGGAAAACAGTATGGAGATTCCTCAAGGATCTAGAACTAGATGTACCATATGACCCAGCCATCCCATTACTGGGTATATACCCAAAGGATTATAAATTATGCTGCTATAAAGACACATGCACACGTATGTTTATTGCGGCACTATTCACAATAGCAAAGACTTGGAATCAACCCAAATGTCCTTCAGTGACAGATTGGATTAAGAAAATGTGGCACATATACACCATGGAATACTATGCAGCCATCAAAAAGGATGAGTTTGTGTCCTTTGTAGGGACATGGATGCAGCTGGAAACCATCATTCTTAGCAAACTATCACAAGAACAGAAAACCAAACACCGCATGTTCTCACTCATAGGTGGGAACTGAACAATGAGATCACTCGGACTCAGGAAGGGGAACATCACACACCGGGGCCTATCATGGGGACGGGGGAGGGGGGAGGGGGGAGGGATTGCATTGGGAGTTATACCTGATGTAAATGACGAGTTGATGGGTGCAGCACACCAACAAGGCACAAGTATACATATGTAACAAACCTGCACGTTATGCACATGTACCCTACAACTTAAAGTATAATAATAATAAATAAATTAAAAAAAAAAAAAAAAAAAAAAAAAAAGACAGACTGGACTCACCTTTGTATTTAGAACTGCAAAGGTCTTCCAAGGAAAGGCTTTATGGAGAAGAACAGACGCTCTCCTGTCGTTCTGAAGAGGCATACTAATCACATCAATGTTTTGCAGGAAAAGAGCCTCACTGAGCTGTTTGAAAAAGCACTGACTTAACAGTTATGCTGCTTTCAAGAATAAAAGTCACTGATGAATCAATAGCGGCCATTTCTCTTGATTTTTCCATTACTCGCCTTTTAACCAAAATATCTCTAAATAAAACTGAACTGGCATAGTTACAATTTTGATTAAGGTATTGAAGTTAAATTTTTAAAGAGGTGTATTAATACCTAGCCTTTGTAAAATGATCCGTAGTTTACAATGTGTTTTTACGTCCTTATCTTATTTAATTCTGCAAAATAGTTGATATCTCCACATGGAAATGAGAAATCTAAAGGCATTAGAATTTCCTAGGTATCATGTAAAAATCATTACCTTTAACTTTAAAAATGTAGATTTCAAAACTTTCAGAGAAACGATTGGCTTTTTTACTTTTATTTATTTATTTTTTTGAGATGGAGTTTTGCTCTTGTTGCCTAGACTGAAGTGCAATGGCGTGATCTCGGCTCACTGTAACCTCTGCCTCCTGGGTCAAGTGATTCTCCTGCCTCAGCCTCCTGAGTAGCTGGGATGGCAGGTGTGCACCACCATGCCCGGATAATTTTTTTGTATTTTTAGTAGAGACTGGTTTCACCATGTTGTCCAGGCTGGTCACGAACTCCTGACCTCAGGTGATCCACCTGCCTCGGCCTCCCAGAGTGCTGGGATTACAGGTGTGAGCCACCACACCTGGCCTGATTGGCATGTTTTTATGGCATAAGCGTTATTGGAAGGCAAGACTAAGAAGGTTAGGATGCTATGAAAATCTGACTGTGCAAAGCATGTGATCCTAAAGAAGATACACAGCAAGCAGGGCAACTTGCCCAGTTGGTGCAGCAGACACAGTGTCTGGGGCTCATGATACTTTTAGGGATCAAGAAAACATTTTAATTTCTTTTAAAATTTGAGGACCTAAATGAATATATCAATAATGACTCCAGCCTGTATCTGTCTATTCTGTATTATATTTGTCCTTATACCAACATAGTCGTAATGTTTTTTTATTTGAGGATGGGGCTCATGAAAGTAAAAGTTCCTAGGGCTTACAGGAGTCATAATGCCACCTTAATAGTGAAGGCCTACCAGAAACCTGCCTGGTTGTGCTGACATACTCCATTGGGTTCAGATTTCAAAAGGTTGATATGTTAGAAAGAAGGAAACAAAAACAACTGTCAGGACACTATCGTTCCAAATGAACTGAGTCTTGCAAAGAAATGCAGGCCACAGAAAGGATTTTTCAGATTACATATTGAGTATAAGAGAGATCCAGGGGAAACAGGCTCTTATAAAATGCCGCTTGCTGATGGAGAGAAAGCAGATGTTATAGAGATCCCTGTTATTGCCTGCCCTGTCCAAATTGCTTTGATATTTATTCATTCATTGACTCATGCATCTCAGTTGCCTTGAAGGCCTTTATTCCATATCACAGGACAGGGCCCTATCTGTCCCACAGCTAAATGGACCATGCCTGGACAGCTGATCTATAAGTAGTTAATCCACAATCTTCTCAGCAACCTTGGACTTGTATGGTGTGGCTTGGCAAATGGGCCAGTCTTAGCCCCTCTCTAATGAATTTGAATTAAATGGCACAGAGGGAAGCTCTTCTTACTAATGAAACAGAAACAAAGAAATATAGAAAGTAATTGAATCACTTTAAGGGAAAGAGCACTAGAGCACTCCCTAGACAGCTGCTGAGCTCTCCATAGCAACCTCCAATTCCAAGCCAAACCCCATAAGGTGCCATCAGTATTGTCGCTATCCTGGAGTTTCAAGTAAATCTTTTTTCTTCAGCTCGATCTCCGGTGCCTATTTCTTACAAATAGTCTTGATGAGAATAGAACTATTCAAGTCGTATTTTGCTCCTATCTGCTGTGAAGATGTATTTCCCTGTGATCTGTAAAAGATAACATAAACATTGGTAAGAAGTACTGTGAGGAAATGTCACTTTCCTTAATATGAAATCTGTTACCTCCAGTGGAAAGAGAATTAACTGATGAGCTAAAGCCCAGGAAGAGAAAGATGAGGTATCTGCTAGGAATGCTTTTGGCCACAGGAAACAGAAAACCCAAATTAAAAGGGCTTGTACTCCAATGGGGAAATACTCTGTTATATAAGGTAGTGTCATTTTCCTTGCTCAAACCCTTCTACTTCCTCTCTAACCTTGTCTCCTACAGGTTCAGCCTCACTCATTGCTCCCTACCTTCTTTATAGATTCAATCCTATTTTCTTCATAGGTTAAGGAACCGCAGTTAGTAGTTGGGTATTATGCCAACTACTTATTTCCCGCAGGGCTCTGAAGAAAACATGCACAGAGATGACAAAACAAGACAATACCAAATTGATTGCTTTCATTTGATCCCAAATTTTAGTGTAGCATGTTTTTTTTTTTCCCCCCATTCCCAATTATTGCATAATATAGCATTCTTGTATTTTAAGAGTTGACAGTGTGGGAGACCCTATTCCCCTGAGCAAGTTTGACCTGAATATCCTAGAATGCAAAATGTTAATAGTCTTGCTCTTTTATTTCCTTTACAATTCCAACTTGAATCTTGGAGATTACTACTGCATTCAAGAAAAGACCGATATCTGCATATACCCAGTGTTAGAAGAGCCAGAGAAAATGAAAATATAAGGGCAAGAGTGTGCCCCCTAAGGGAAGAAGTGATCTCTGCTGGTTTCACTATCCCGAACTGTCTTCTTCAGGTCTTAAAGAAGTTTCTCCAATACACCAAAATTCGATGATCACAAGTCCAAATCTTTACTTATCCCCCTTCCCGAAAACTCAAGAGGGTGAAATATACTCCAAAATGTTGCTGCGCCAGCACTCTGATCCCCACCAACCACACAATTTATAACGAACAAGCAGAGCCTTTGCACTGGGCATTCTTTCTGCACAGAGTGGTCCCTCTGTTCTGAGAGCCCCCAGCTAAATTGGGGTTCCAGCACCAGAGCGGCTGGCAACCTTGCCCTAACAGGAAATTCAGGGAGCTGGATATAGGTGTTTACAGCTTGCCTTTCACAGGAAACTTCTTTCACCTGGAGAACGGCCTGATGCCTGGTTGTCTGACCCATGACCAAGGAGTCCCTCACACAGGAAGCTTGTTTATACTGGCATATGCCTTTGTGGCTCTTGTCTGACTTATGTCCAGTTTATGCCGTCTGACCATTGCTTTGGCACTGGGAGCCTGATGTTGTGTTCTTCCTGGCATCCCAGGAAAATCCTGGCCTGGGGCAGACCCTGGTTCTTCAGAGGGGAGGTGCAAGTCAATACACCACTACAATAGAAAATAAGTTCAAAGACTGATTGTTACAGATGCTGGGCAGGGAGGGAGCAATGAGTCAGAAGGCCAGTCCTTCGTCCCTGGTCACAGGAGGCAGTAATGAAGAGTCAGGCAGAAAGAGAGTATGGTAACTAGCAGCATGCGTGTATATGTGTATTTTATATATATGTAGGAATAGGATGTGGCTAACTATGCTTGTGAGCAAAAGCCTGAATGGTTCGTTTAAAGTAAAGGAAGCAACAGGAAAAGTGAGGAGCCCCATCTTGTAAGCAAGAGCTATGCCTCTAGGCTCTTATCTCTGGCCACAGGCTTAAGCCATTGGGTTCTACTTTTAATGCCTAGGCAGCAACTGGTGCTGTGGGGTTTCCCTCACACCCTTACATATTCCTAAGAGCAACTCCCTCATTTCATCTTTGCTCAGTTACATCCTTAACAAGGCCCATTTTAATACCCTATTTGAAATTGCAGCTTACCATTGACCTCCACGCTTCTGATGCCCCTTACCCACCTTTTTTCCCATATCATATATCACCTTTTAACATATTATATGTAATTTACTTATTTATTATGTTTATTATTTATCTGTATTCCCAGAATGTAAACTTGAATGCATGAATCTTTATTAATTGTTGCATCTCAGGTTTCTAGAACAGTGTCTGGGCCGGGCGCGGTGGCTCAAGCCTGTAATCCCAGCACTTTGGGAGGCCGAGATGGGCGGATCACAAGGTCAGGAGATCGAGACCATCCTGGCTAACATGGTGAAACCCCGTCTCTACTAAAAAAATACAAAAAACTAGCTGGGTGAGGTGGCAGGCACCTGTAGTCCCAGCTACTCGGGAGGCTGAGGCAGGAGAATGGCGTGAACCCGGGAGGCGGAGCTTGCAGTGAGCTGAGATCCGGCCACTGCACTCCAGCTTGGGTGACAGAGCAAGACTCCGTCTAAAAAAAAAAAAAAAAAAAAAAGAACAGTGTCTGAGAATGAATGAATAAGTAGTGAATAAATGAATGACTGAAAGAGTTCATATTAAGTCCCACTCCCCTTCCATATAATAGCATTTCTGAAGCAAAATCAGCATTAACAGAACCCAAAATCAGCATTTACAGAATAATATGGCTGATTTTTTTCATGTTTGTTTACATACTAGTTAAATCCATCTTTTATGAACTATTTGAGGTATTGCCCATGTATTTACTAGAATGCTTATATTCCATCTATTATATATGCTCTATAATATTAGTTATTGTTTATTGAGTGTTTTTCTATGTGCCTGTGTTCTTAATAACTGTATAATGCTAAATATAATTTTAGCTACAGCTAAAATTCTATGTAGCTATACATTAATAATACAGAATTATATTAATACTAGAATATATATCATACATAGGTAATAGTCAAAGTTAATAGTCTCTCATTTCTTGAGAGTTTACTTTATGTCTCATAACAATATTGCAAGGTAGGTATTATTACTGCTTTTGTTGCATTGATGAGGAAATTGAGGGTCAGAGAGGTTCAGTAACTTGACCAAGGTCACACAGCTGGTAACTAGCAGTTAAGTCCAGCACTAATGCTCTTGTTTACCAGTAACAGCTATGCTATACGTTTTCCTTGGTATATGAAGAGTCTTGTATTATGTGTTTAAATATACAGTTCTAGAGCTGGGTGGGGTTTTGGTAGATGTTTTAGTGGTGGAGCCTAAAAATTATCCTTAGGCCTATTAAGCCTAGTACAATACTTGCTGATTTATTAGGAAAGAATTTTTGAGGCACTTTATTCTTAGCGACAGTATATCTATCTACAATCACCACTTCACTTTTAAAATGGAATCGTATTAGTAGCCTTGATTTTTAGCTAGTTATTATTGGCCTTTAGGTGGTGTTAATTAATATAATATTTATTTTACTAGGGAGATGAATGGTAATTATTGCTGCTTAAAAACACAGATATACTCCTTTTTTGTGCTCTTGAATTTAAGGAATTTTAAAGATTATGTTTTGGTAAGCATTCAGATTACACTTGCAGAATGTTCTTCATTAGCTTGGTCTTCCTTACTAAGTGTAACATTTCAGCTTTTTTAAACTTTTATTTTAGGTTCAGGGGTATGTGTGCAGGTTTGTTATAGAGGTAAACATGTGTCACAAGAGTTTGCTGTACTGATTATTTCATCACCCAGGTTTAAACCTAGTAGCCAATAGTTCTTTTTTCTGCTCTTCCCCCTCCTCCCACCCTCTACGCTCAAGTAGGTGCATTTCAGTTTTGCCTGAGATGTTAGATACTCGATTCTTATCTTGGTTGAGAAATGTGTTTGGATAGGTTGTTTTTTTTTAATGTGTTTTGGTTAGTGAAGTAAATAATAGCTTATCTTCAGAGTTTTCCTTAGGATCTTCATTATGTCCTCTTGGAATATTTATGTTACATGTTAAACTGTTTATGTTCTGAAGACATCAGATTAGTGAGGAAAACTGATTTTTAAAAATGTTATTTCTTCATATCTCTTCTGAGAGGGACATTGAATAGATGTTTTACTAATACCGGTCCAGAAAAAAAAAAAAAAGAATTCTGATGAGCAGAAGATCATGCAAAATTCTCCTCTATAAGCTATCAATATCATTTAAAAAATAGTTTTAACTATTTTTATGAAGCAGGAAGAAAGCTATTAAAAACTGCTAATAAAAACTAGGTGCTTATTTTTGTGCTAATCCTAATTACTGATAATGCATGCTTATGTTTGTCACTCATTATATGGCACCGTACCAATCAGTGGATGACTGAGACTCAAGCACTCACACATGTAAATTCACCATTAGATTTTTTTTTTTCCTTTTCTACTTAAGTGAGTCATAATGGAAAGCAACTCTAGGTTATAAAAAAATCTTTTCTCTTTAATGCTAATGAAATGTCTCCACTCTCTGTATTAGCAGACTACCCTTATTGGTAATCTGTAGCCTTCTCTTTTGTTCGTGGTGGTAATGAAATGCTGGGTACTGAAAAAGCCAGCTCTCCAAGAATGTGTGGCCAATTGTCTTCTGTTCACTTATACTGTAAAATTACTGTTCCCCGGCAAGGCTGAACAAGTGCGGGGACAAGATCAAAAGAGTATACACTGGCACCCAGCTACACCAAGTGACTCCTGCTTTATTAATTAGTCATAGCTTCTCCAAGCTAATTTGCTCTGATAGGGCAAAAACATTCTGAAATATAAAAACAGCAAATTATAACTCAACCACAAGCCTTTACTGTTGGCTTTCTTCAACTTTCAGTTTAAACCTTTGTATTGTGTCATAAGCTAAATGTCCCTTCAGTTTTCTAAACCTTAGGGCACAAAAGCTATTTTACATTTTTTTCAAAGACATTAATGATATAGTCAAATGACCATTTTTATTCTCTAAAATCGGGCAACCTTTCATTGATATTGTTCTTTTAAAAAGTCAGTGTATTGGCAATGTAATTTAAAAGTGCAGTTACTATTAAAATGTGCAAGCTCGTTCTGTCCTCTCATCAGAAATGCCACTGGTGTTCAAGCATTTGAAAAGGACTTTCTCTGTCAGTGTTTTTGCGGAAGCCAAATTTGACAGTGATCCTAAACTCTAAATTAAATAATATCAGCACCACTTTCCTTTTCATTTAATCACCATTTTGAAGTTCCCGAAGTCTTTTTAATGTAAGGAATCTTTAGCAGTTTTTTAGTTATAACTTGAGACAGCAAAAATAAATAAATAAAAAATAAAAAATAAAAAAATACATCCCTATTTCATGGTTTTGTTTTCAGGTGGGAAAGAAATAATTAAAACTTTGAGTAAGATATTAGCTGTAAAAAGAAAAGTGATTTAGACTTGTGCAACCCAGGTTATTGTTAATTGCATTATAACCATTCAGTTTGTAACTTTTAGGATTTTGATTTAATTGAAAGAATTCACCAATTTTTATGTCCTCTAATGGGGTTTAAAAATAACAATGTACTATATCTTGTGGATATATGTAAAGCAAGTTGTACTGAGATTATTTGAAATGTGCTATCAAAGAAAGATCAAGACATTTTTACACTGGGAGTATCTAAAGCCCATGTTATTATGTACTTACAATGATTGATGTCAATCTTCGTTACAAATTTATTTTTGGAGTCAACTTCTTTCTCTCCTTAATTGTTGTCTTTCTTTGTGAATTTTAAAAGCCTTTAGAAAAAGTTATATCATTAAGCTTACTTCATAATTGTGAATTTAAAAAACAATTTTAGAAAAGACCAATAATTATATTTCTCTGTAACCTAACTTGGATGGAATAGTTTTATCTGTATTATGCATTTCTAGGATTGTCACAAGTTATTTTTTTAAGGGACTATATTAGCCATTCTTGAAAGGTTGTTTTGTTTTTTGTGTTTTTTTTTTGGTAGAAGGAATATTTGTGTTTGTGAAGGTTAGCAGAGGCTGGCTGTGCTGGAAGTGACTGCAGTGCCTTTTGATTATTCATGGACAGTAATAGAAGGCACTTAAAAAGAACAATGAAATTGCTTATTTTTGTGATGGGCCATCTGTTGAATTGTTTTGTGCAACAATTGCACAATAGTATCTATGTCATATCATTCTATTTTCAACAGCAGCTGATTATGTCTCACTGGCTACTTGTCCTTATTTCTAAAGTCCCATGACCATTTAAAGTCACCTTTCCAGGGACCTTTGCCAGAAAGGTATTAGAAATCTCAAACAGCCTGTGTATTTTATTATTATTATTTTTTTCATCTCTCTTTTTTGGGGGGGGGGTTGAGAAACGGGTGGAAAGTGGAGGAGGGTGTTGGTCATGTTAGTTCTAATTAATTAGACTTCCTAAATGTTTAGGACAATTATCTATGCTTTCCACCTGTAGTTCTATAAAAGAAGTTATCATAGAACCATTTGGTAATTTGTGTAGAAATGATAGGCTTGCAAAAAGAAGAGTCAAGTTTAAAAGGCTGCTATACAGTGTTTCATGATTTTAATTATCTACTCTTTTCTTCATGATGATAATTAGAATTTTTCTCTTGGAATTTACTTCCATCTTAAAAAAAAGATGATCCATTAGCAAATTTGTTAGAGCAGAAGTAAAATTAAAATAAAACAAATATGTTGTTGTCAATAGGTCACTGACATTGCTGATGCCATGATTCTGAAACAGCTTTTTGAAAATCTGTTCAAAAACGGGGTCGTCGTTGTGGCAACATCCAACAGGCCACCGGAAGGTAAAAACAAACATTGTGCTAGTCTCATCCAATTAGGTGGAAACTAACAAGCTTTTAAAAATCCATAATTTTGTACTAAATTTATTGTGTTAGTAAATCTGATGACTTTGCTTATTACTAGTTTTATAACTGGCTTAATCTGAAAAATCAGTTGGTATTTGTATTTGAAAAGTTATATATTCTTAGCAAGCTAAATCCAGTTGATTCCCAGGTTTGGTGCACTTGCTGTTTTTTTGTGTTTTTTTCCCCTAAATATTAGATATGTCATATGTGCTTATAAAAAAAATGCAGGCCTTTTAGACTGCTTTTTATGGGCCATGAAAGAAACTCAACTAAATGAAAGACAAAACTCATAATTAAATTTTAGAAAAAGAACGAAAACTTCCTTGCATGAATAGTTTCTAATACTTCACTTAAATTATCATTTCTAAAAAAGCACTTGTGGCTTATTAAGAAAGTACTTACAAATTAAAATACAAGTAATATTTAGATTAAAAACAAGTTTAAAATCTTGCATCTTTCAGCCCATCATGTGCTCAGTTAAAGGTCTAAGAAACCACAAATATTTCCTGAGAGATTTAATGGGAACATCTTTCTGCCTGGAGTGCTGTTTCTCCAGATACCTGCATGGCTAAGCCCTCACCTCCTTTGTCTTTGCTCAGAAGTTACATTGCCAGTGAAGCCTAGACTTGTCTCCCTGAACCTGCAACACATCCCTTTCTTCTTGGTACTACTTCCCTTTACCCTGCTCTCTTTTTTACCCATAGCACTATGGATCTACCATATAATTTACTGATTTATTTATTTATAGTTTATTATCTGTTCCCTTCCAGGATACAAAAGCTTCATGAGGGCAGTGATTTGTATCTCTTCTGTTCTCAAATGTGTTCTCAGCACCTATAACAGTGTCTTACACATAGATGGTTCTCAGTAAATAGTCTTAGAATGAACACTGGATGATTGCATGTTTTAAAAAGATCTCTCTGGCTGCAGGATTGAGAATAGAGTGTGGGTATGGGGTTTCAGAGTTAGAAGTAAGGAGACCATTTAGGAGACTACGGCAACAATCCCAAGGGGAGGTAATGCAGGAGTAAAGTGATGAGAAGAGGGTAGGTTCTGATATACTGTATAGGCAGAGTCAGCAGGATTTACTGATGGAATGGATCTAGGGTATGACAAAAGAGAGAGGGATCAAGAGTAACTCAAAGGTTTTGGCCTGAGCAATTGGAAGGATGAAGTTGCTGTTTACTGAGATGGGGAAGACTACAGAAAAAGCAGATTTGGGTAGGGAGGTGGAGGTAGGGGTTTCTGTGGTGACAAGGGGGATGCATATGAGAATTTGGACTTCATTGGAAAAGTCTGGGCTGGAGATGTACATTTGGAAGTCATCGGTCTTAAAGGAGGCAGGAAAGAGCAGCTGGTGAGGTAGGAGGAGAACCAGGAGAGTGTCAAGCGAGGAAAAGAAAAATAGTAACAAAAGGATTGATGAATACTTCCGTTAAATGCTGCTACAAGCTGAAATGAGGTTGAAAATTAACCATTGCAATTAGTAACATGGAATTCATTAGTGAGTCTGAAAAGAGTAATGTCATAGTGGGAACTTTTTTTTTAAAGTAAGCTGTGCCACATTGATGGCATATATTGAATTTAAAATTGCTAACAGACCAAGATCTTACTATGTAGCCTGCTGTGAAACTAGGTCTCTCTCATTCTATGTTTGTGTAGTGAATTTCTTTTTCTTCATATCACATTTCAACTTATTAGTCTATGTTGTGCCATTTTATTGATTTTTATTGAAGTATTTTTTATTTTTGTTTTTTGTTTTTATTTATTTTTGTTTTGCAAATGGAGTATGTTTGAAGTATTTTTGAAGTATGATTCTAACATAATTTTTTTTTGGCTATCCCTACTATGACATTTATACATTTGATAATCATATTTATATATCTTTAGCCATTCCTTAATTAAAATGTGTAAATCAGATAGGACTAAATTAAGTTACTTGTTGCATACCACTGGAGGCCTTGTCTTAGGAAGACATCAATTAACTAATCACCACTTTTTGGATCCAGTTATCCAAACAATTATAGTTATACCTCATCCATTGTACTACAAAAGAATTATGAGTGATTTTGCAGATGTACTTATTAAAATCCATATAATGTTATATACAGCATTCTTGTGATTAACTAGTGTTAGCAACCCTATGAGCCAAGGGAGTGAGCTTTTTAATATTAGATCTTCTATCTAGGTGGAAGTGAAGCTTGTCTCTACGACAGCTGACATGTTGATTTGACAGTGGCATCAGTATTACCTTTAGACATTCAGTGACAAGCTATGCTCATAAATAGCAAAGAGCTAGAACAATTTTGGAAGCCCTGTAGCAAAGACTGCTGAAAGGATAATTAGGCTGCTTAGACTATGGCAGTGTGGTTAACTAACTGAGAAAGGACAGCCACCAGGAGGGGTAAAGGAATATTTTGCAGCTCCTAGCTTTGTAGGAGTGAACAAAGCTACTGGTGTATCGGGGTAACCTGCAGAAATCTGAGCTGGAGCCACCCTTCTGGAGAAGACTGAAAGTTCAAGATGCGGAATTGCAAAAACTGGACAAACTTAGAGAAAGCCTTTTCTAAATATAAACTGTGGAAGGAATGGGATGCTTGTCATAGACCAGGTTTTTTAGCCACAGCAGACAATCATCATAAATAACTTAATATTTTAATGTAATGAAGATGATGTATATGTGTGTGTGTGCATGTGTGTGTATATAATTTTATTTATGGAGAAAAAGACTCAGAGAGACTAAGCATATCAGGAAAAGGTAGAACTATAAGACGAAGAATGGAGCAGGGATTGCCAAGGTTCGGGGGGAGGAGGTGTTTGACTACAAAAGGGCAGCTTCAGGATGCAACTGCTGCATCCTAATTATAGTGGTGGTTACATGTGCTAAAAACATAGAACTGTAGGCCAAAAAAAGTTACATATTATATGTAAATTAAAAACAAATCACATGGATAGTGAATGACAGAACAAAGACTAGAACTTAGGTTTTGTGACTCTTTTTACGCATTGTTTTCGATCTTTTTGCCTTATGGTCATCACTGATCTCTGTCTATCCTGTCCCAGAGAAAGAATGTCCTTTTATTAAAACAGCAACTCAAAGTACTACATTAGAAAAAGGTAGGGAGGGGGAGAAGAAAAAAAAGAAGAGTGTCCTCTTTTCCAGCCATCAAAATGCATTCACCTTTTTTTTTTTTTTTTTTTTTTGAGACAGAGCCTCGCTCTGTTGCCCAGACTGGGGTGCAGTGGTGCGATCTCGGTTCACTGCAACCTCTGCTTCCTGGGTTCAAGCGGTTCTCCTGCCTCAGTCTCCCAAGTAGCTGGGATTACAGGCACCTGCCACCTCGTCCAGCTAATTTTTTGTATTTTTAGTAGAGACAGTGTTTCACCATGTTGGCCAGGCTGGTCTTGAACTCCTGACCTCAGGTAATACACCTGCCTTGGCCTCCCAAAGTGCTGGGATTACAGTGTGAGCTACCGCGCCCAGCCCCAGATCAATCAATCTATCTATCTATCTATCTATCTATCTATCTATCTATCTATCCATCCATCCATCTTTTAAAATAGAAGCAACTTCTTAGACTGCTACAAGAGCTGGCAGAGGGTTGAGGCAAAGCCGAGTGGCTGGAGATAGAATGACCCATTTGAGGTAGCCAGTGGGGCTAGAGTGGAGAGTGAGGGGGAGAAGGATGCAGTAAAGTACAAGTTGAATCTGTAGAGGTAAGAGCTACACCTTGTAGCAATAATAAGGATTTTGGATTTTATTCTAAGAGAAACGCTAAGCCATTGAAGCTTATCTTAAGCAGGGACTGACGTGATCTGAGTTGGAAATACCCTTCTGGCTGTAGTTTGGAGAATAGGTTACTAGATGGGGTATAGTAATATGGTGCATGCAGGGAGACATATTAGGAAGCTGTTGTAGCACACTAGACAAGAAATGAATATACTTTGGTATAAGGGTATAAGGCAGTGATTCTCAACGAGGGGCCTCTTTTGCTCACCAGGGAATATTTGGTAACACCCGAGACATTTTTGGCTCTCTCACCTGGTGGGAGAGGGCTGCTACTGGCATCTAGTAGGTAAAGGCCAGGAATATAGCCAAAGTATCCTATAATGTAACCCCTGCAACAAAGAATTATGTAGCCAAAAATGTCAGTAGTGCCTAAGTTAAGAAACCCAGGTACAAGGTGATGGCAATGGATATGGAGAGAAGGATAGATTTGAGAGAGATTTAGGAGGTGAAGTAGACAGCACTTGGATATAGGTTAGATACTGGGGAAAAAGGAAAGGACACTTTCTAACTTTCTGAGTTGTACAGCTGGGTAAGTGGTGTGTCTGCCATTCAACAGAGACAAAAAACTAGCGGTTAGGAGTCTAGAAAATAATGCCTGATGGAGAAGAACACACATATTTTTTTTTCTCTATTAATCCTTTACCCCTCTGTTTAATTCCTTCTGCTTCATTCATCTCATTCCCTCCATTTCTACTTGTAATGCTTCAATTTCCTGGGCAAGAATGGATGGTTGTTGGTGATGGGGGCTACAATCATAGCCTAATCAGTTAATAATTTATTGTTTATAATAACTTAATTTATTGTGAATTTATAGACAAATTAACTTTAATTTTAATATAAAATTGTGAGGAATATTTACTCATTATTAATTTTAATAGAAAATAATTGGTGGTCATGTAAAGCAACACCAAGTTTAGGAACCTAAGAGAGTAAATAACTCTGGAGTGGAGTGTCTCGGAAGGTCTTGTAGAAGAGAAGGGGAAGTTATACTTGAGGCGGGTGGAGGGAATAAGGGACCAAAGACTGCTGTCCTGCACTTCACTGTGTTTTCTAGCTCTAACTTCCAGTTCATGCCTTGTTTGGGTCCAAGGCCTCACCCTCTGTACACCATGCAGCTGTTAAAACCCCAAATCAGTGTCCGCTTGTGATTACTACTTTATTTTTTGTTTTGTATTGTTTTATTTTTGTTTTGTTTTGTGACAGTCTTGCTCTGTCACCCAGACTGGAGTGCCGTGGTGCAATACCGCTACAAGACACTAGAAATGTTGTTTAAAATAAACTAAACAGGCTGGACGTGATGGCTCATGCTTATAATCCCAGCCTTTTGGGAGGCCTAGGCAGGAAAATTGCTTGAGCGCAGGAGTTTGAGACTAGCCTGAGCAACATAATGAGAGCCTATCTGTACAAAAAATTTAAAATTAGTTGGGCACGGTGGCGAGTGGTACTGCTCACTGCATCCTCGACCTCCTGAGCCCAAGTGATCCTTCTGCCTCAGCCTTGTGAGTAGCTTGGACTACCAGGCTCAGCAAAGTTTTAAATTTTTTGTGGATCTCCCTCTGTTGCCCAGGCTGGTCTCAGACTTCTGTGCTCAAACTATTCTCCTGCCTTAGCCTCCCAAAATGTTGGGATTATAGGCTTGAGTCCGTGTGCCTGGCATGATTACTACTTTAGTTTTTAGCTTTCTCTTTGTTTTTTGGTCTCTAGGGATTTTCCTTTCTGGCAGTCTCAAAATGTTTATTAAATTTAATTAATCAATTAATTACTTTATTTTTAGAGACAGGGTCTTGCTCTGACCCAGGCTGGAGTGCAGGGGTGTGATTATAGCTCACTGTAACCTTGAATGCCTGGGCTCAAACCATCCTCCTGCCTCAGCCTCCTGAGTTGCCAGGACTACAGGCATGTACCACTGTGCCCAACTAGTTTTTAATTTTTTTTTTGTAGAGTTAGGGTCTCGTTATGTTGCCTAGGCTAGTCTCAGACTCCTGGGCTCAAGCAATTCTCCCTCCTAGGCCTCCCAAAAGGCTGGGATTATAAGCATGAGCCATCATGCCCAGCCTGTTTAGTTTATTTTAAATAACATTTCTAGTGTATGTATGTATATATATATATTTCACTTTATATAAATTCACTTTTTTCATTTATTTCAAATATGTGATGACATAACTATAAAATTAACATTTGGTTATTTTCTTTATTTTCTTCACCTCCTTGGTTATATGTATTCGTAGGCATTTTTTGTGTGTATGGCTATTACAAATGGGATTGCATTCTTAATTTGGCTCTCAGTTTGAATGTTATTGGTGTATAGAAATGCTACTGATTTTTATATATTGATTTTGGTACCCTGAAACTTTCCTGAAGTTGTTTATCAGTTCCAGGAGACTTTTGATGGAATCTTTAGAGTTTTCAAGGTATAGAATCATACTGTCTGTGAAGAAAGCTAGTTTGATTTCTCCTTTTCCAATTTAGATTGCTTTTATTTCTTCCTCTTGCCTGATTGCTCTGGCTAGCACTTCCAGTATATGAATAGGAGTGGTGAGAGTGGGCATCCTTTCTTACTCCATTTCTCAAAGGGAATGCTTCCAGTTTTTGCCCATTTAGTATGATGTTGGCTATGGGTTTGTCGTAGATGGCTCTTATTATTTTTTAGGTGTGTTCCTGCAATGTCTAGTTTCTTGAGGGTTTTTATCATGAAAGGATGTTGGATTTTACTGAAAGCTTTTTCTGCATCTATTGAGATTATTCTATGGTTTTTGTTTTTAATTCTGTTTATGTGGTGAATCACATTTATTGATTTGTGTGTGTTGAACCAACCTCGCATCCCAGGACCGAGGCTTATTTGACTATGGTGAATTAACTTTTTGGTGTGTTGTTGAATTCAGTTTTCTAGTATTTTTTTGAGGATTTTGGATCTATGTCCATCGGATATCAGCCTTTTCATTGTGTCTTTGCCAGGTTTTGGTACTAGGGTGATACTGGCTTTGTAGAATGAGTTAAGGAGGAGTCTCTCCTCAGTTTTTTGAAATAGTTTCAGTAGAATTGGTACCGGCTCTTCTTTGTATGTCTGGTAGAATTTGGCTGTGAATCCATATCTGGTCTAGGGCTTTTTTGGATTAGTAGTTTTTAAATTATTGATTCAATTTTGGAACTCGATATTGGTCTGTTTGGTGTTTCAATTCTTTCTGATTCAATCTTGGGAGACTGTATGTTTCCAGGAATTAATCCATTTCCTCTAGATTTTCTAGTTTGTGTGTGTAGAGGTGTTCGTATTAGTCTCTGAGGATCTTTTGTTTTTCTATGGGATTGGTTGGAATGTCACCTTTGTCATTTCTGATTGTGCTTATTTGGATTTTCTCTCTCTTTTTCTTTTTTAATCTAGCTGGCAGTCTATAGATCTTGTTTATCCTTTCAAAGAACCAACTTTTGGTTTCGCTGATTCTTTGTGTGGATTTTTGAGTCTCAATTTTGTTCAGTTGTGCTCTGATTTTATTTCTTTTCTTCTGCTAGCTTGGGGTTAGTTTGTTCTTGTTTTGTCTAGTTCTTCTAGGTGTGATGTTAGATTGTTGATTTGAAATCTTTCTTTTTGAGGTAGGCATTTAGTGCTGTAACCTTTTTTCTTAACACTGCTTTTGCTATATCCCAGAGATTTTGGGATATTGTGTCTTTGTTTTTATTTATTTCAAAGAATCTTTTGATTTCAGCCTTGATTTTATTGTTTACCCCAAAGTCATTCAGGAGCAAGTTGTTTAATTTCCATGTAATTGTGTGGTTTTGAGAGATCTTCTTGGTATTGATTTCTATTTTTATTCTACTGTGGTCTAAGAGTACGGTTGATATGATTTTGATTTTTAAAAAATTTATCAAGACTTGGCCGGGCGCGGTGGCTCAAGCCTGTAATCCCAGCACTTTGGGAGGCCGAGACGGGCGGATCACTAGGTCAGGAGATCGAGACCATCCTGGCGAACACGGTGAAACCCCGTCTCTACTAAAAAATACAAAAAACTAGCCGGGCGAGGCGGCGGGCGCTTGTAGTCCCAGCTACTTGGGAGGCTGAGCCAGGAGAATGGCGTAAACCCGGGGGGCGGAGCTTGCAGTGAGCTGAGATCCGGCCACTGCACTCCAGCCTGGGCGACAGAGCCAGACTCCGTCTCAAAAAAAAAAAAAAAAAAAAAAAAAAAAAAGACTTATGTTATGATTGAGCATGTGGTTAATCTTGGAGTATGTTCTGTGTGCAGATGAGAAGACTGTATATTCTGTGGTTGATATATAGAGTGTTCTGTACATATCTATTAGTCCAGTTGGTCAACTGTTAAGTCCAGAATTTCTTTGTTAATTTTCTGCCTTCATGATCTAATCCTGTCAGTGGGGCATTGAAGTCCCTTACTATTATTGTGTGGTTATCTAAGTCTTTTTGTAAGTGTATAAGTACTTGTTTTATGAATCTAGATGCTCCAATGTTGGATACATATATATTTAGGATAGTTAAGTTTTATTGAATATAACCCTTTATCATTATGTAATACCCTTCTTTGTAAAACATTGTTGGTTTAAAGTCTATTTAATCTGATAATAAGATTTTTTTTCTGCCTTTTTTTTTTGTTTTCTTTTTGCATGGTAGATCTTTCTCCACCCCTTTACTTGGAGCCTATGGGTGTTATTACATGTGAGATGGGTCTTTTGAAGACAACAGATGGATGGGTCTTGTTTCTTTATCCAACTTGCCACTCTTTGCCTTGTAAGTGGGGCATTTAGACCATTTACATTCAAGGTTAATATTGATATGTGAAGTTATGATCCTATTGTGAAATTGTTAGCTGTTTGCTTTGTAGTTTCTATTGTTTTTTTTCTTTATAGGGTCTGTGGACTATGTACTTAAGTGTGTTTTTGTGGTAGCAGGTATCATTCTTTTGTTTCCATATTTAGGACTCCCTTAAGGATCTGTTGTAAGGCTACTCTAGTAGTAACACATTCCTTTGGCACTTGCTTGTCTGGAAACGATTTTATTTCTTCTTTGCTATGAAACTTAGTTTGGCAGGATATGAAATTCTTGGTTGGAGTTTCTTTACTTTAAGAATGCTGATAATCGGCTGCCAGTCTCTCCTGGTTTGCAAGGTTCCGGCTGGCAAGTCCGCTGTTAGCCTGATGGGGTTCCTTTTGTACATGATCTGCCCTTTTTCTCTAGCCGCCTTTAAGATTTTTTCTTTAGCATTGACCTTGGACAGTATGGTGACTATATATGTCTTGGTGATGTTCATTTTGAATATAGTATCTTGCAGGTGTTCTCTGGATTTCTTGTATCTGGATGTCTACCTCCCTGGCAAGATAAGGAAAGTTTCCTTTTTTTTTTTTTTTTTGACATTTTTCACAAATTTATTTATCCATGTTCTAAGGACTAGGGAAGTTTTCTTGAATTATTGCCTCAAGTGTATTTTCCAAGTGGTTTGCTTTTTCTCCTTCTCTCTCAGGAATGTTAATAATTTGAAGGTTTGGTTGCTCTACATAATCCCACATTTCTGAAATAATTTGCTTATTTTACTTATTTTTAAAAATTCTTTTTTTTTTTTTGGTCAGATTGGGTTCATTCAAAAGACCAGTCTTGAAGTCCTGAAATTCTTTCTTCTGCTTGGTCCAGTCCATTTATAAAGCTTTCAATTTTATTTTGAAATTCCTTAAGCGAGTTTTTTAATTCTAGAGGCTCTGATTGATTTCTTTTTAAGATGTTTATCTCTTCATTTCCTGGATTGCTTTAGAAGTTTCTTTTCTCGATTTTTAACTTTGTCTTGGATCTCTGTGAGCTTCCTTGCAAGCGTGCTTTGAAGTTTTTTTTTTTTTTTTTTTTGATACAGAGTCTCACTCTGATGCCCAGGCTGGAATGCAGTCATATAATCTCGGCTTACTACAACCTCCATCTCCCAGGTTCAAGTGATTCTCCTGCCTCAGCTTCCCAGTAGCTGGGATTACAGGCACATGCCACCACGCCCAGCTAATTTTTGTATTTTTAGTAGAGATGGGCTTTCACCATATTGGCCAGGCTGATCTCGAACTCCTGACCTCAGGTGATCTGGCCACCTTGGCCTCCTGAAGTGCTGGGACTACAGGTTCACACCACACCTGGCCTATGCTTTGAGTTCCTTATCTGTTATTTCTGAGTTTCTATTTTGGTTAGGGACCATTGCTGGAGATCTAGAGAAATTTTTTGGTGGTGTCACTACCTTCAGCTTTTTCATGGTGCCAGAATTCTTGTGCTGGTTCCTTCTCATCTAGAGACATTGGCACTTCTGATTTTTGTAATTATTTTCATGCAGGTAGGATTTTTTTTCTTTTTCTTTCTTTCCCTATAATGTTGTTGTTATTGTTATTATTATTATTAATTTTTCTTTCCTTTCCCTTTTCCCTGCTTGCCTAGGGGATGTGACTGTAGAGAATGCTTGGTAAGATCTTTTGGCTTTGCTTGAACAGCCCTATGCTGCTGCTGCTGCTCTTCTCCTTCTCCTCCTTCTTCTTCTTTTTTTTTTGGAGATAGAGTCTCACTTAGTCACCCAGGCTGGATTGCGGAGTGCAGTGGCCCAATCTTGGCTCACTACCACCTCCTCCTCCCAGGTCCAAGCAATTCTCTTGCCTCAGCCTCCTGAGTAGCTGGGATTGCAGGCACCCACTACCATGCCTGGCTAAGTTTTGTATTTTTAGTAGAGACAGGGTTTCACCTTGTTTGCCAGACTGGTCTCGAACTCCTGACCTCAAGTGATCTGTCCACCTTAGCCTCCCAAGCCCCCAAGGTTGCTGGAATTACAGGCATGAGCCACTGCGACCAGCTACCCTATGTACTTCTTTCAGCATTTTTTTTTTTAATCTTTTTTATTATGCTTTAAGTTCTAGGGTACATGTGCGCAACGTGCAGGTTTGTTACATATTTTCAGCATGTTTTATATTGGGCTGTGAAGTTTGTCTTACAAGCCTGTAGATGGCACTTACAGGTGAGAGCCAGCTACAACCAGTGTGTTTGGGTATATACTTGATCCTTGTTTACTGGCAGAAGCTCTCTGTTGCTCCAGGCGATTAGCTGATTTGTAGAACACACAGTGGTCTGCACTCCTTGTTCAGCCCTGGTCGTGACAGGGGTTGGGAGGGTGGCATTGGGAGACATGAAGGGCAGAGGCAGACCTGGCGAATCTGCCTGCAGGTCCCCTGATGGTAGACACAAGCACTAGTGCCAAGGGAGAATCCAGTGGGTGACCATGAAGTACCCAAAGGTTTTCCTAGGTGTGGAGCTGGGAAACCTGCTCAGCTCCAAGTTCTCTGCATGAGGATGAGAGGATGGCCTAAGCTCCTAATCCAGGAGAGTGGTTGCTCCAGTTGCCTGGCGAGCTGCCTGGACATGGACCAGAGAGGGTCTTGCTGCACTATGATCTATGCCCAGGAAGCATGGGGCAGCTTAGGCTGCTGAACCAGATGAGAGGGTGCTCTGAATGCCTGGATATCTGTCTGGTTGTGAGGCAGAGGGGGACTCTCTGCACCAGACTCTCTGCAAAGGAAGAGTGGGGCAGGTCAAGCTGCCAATCCAAGTGAGTAATGCTCCAAATGCCTGGAGATATGCCTGGGCATGGAGCAGAGAGGGCCCCCATGCACCAAGAGCTCTACACAGGAGGGCTGGGGCAACTTAGGCTGCTGGACCAAGCATGCAGTGCTCTGAATGCCTGGAGATCTTCCTGGGCATGTAACAGAGAGGGTCCCCCTGCACCAGGATCTCTGTACAGGAAGGCTGGGGCAGCTTAGGCTGCTGAACCCGGCAAACAGGTATTCCAAATCCTGGAGATCTGCCTAGGTGTGGAGCAGAGAGAGCCTCACAGCATCACAGTCTATGTCCAGGAACGGTGGGGTGGCTCAGGCTACTGGTTCAGGCAAGTACATATTCCAAATGCCTGGATTTCTGCCTGGGGTTGGAAGAGAGAGGGTCCCGCTGTACCATGATCTCAGGGAGGCAGGGTGGGGCATCCAGTGATGGCACACGCAGATCAGTTGCAGGTTTCTGTGCTGGCCCTGGCTTCAAGTCTCACCACCCAGGAGAAACTGCAGCTGTAGCAGCTCTCTTCCGTGCCAGACTTGTGACAGGGGAGAGCACAATTCCAGCACCTACTGCTGAAGCACTTTCCACAGTTCTGGATATGGAGGCTGCCTATCCAACTCTGGAGCAGGTGTTCCAATCCCTGGCCTGAGACTAAAATGCCCGTACAGCCATGCTGCAGGTCACCCAAGAATGGCCCAGATTAAAAATGGTGTCCTGCTCTCAGTCTCAGATCTGGGAAAATGCCTGCAGCTTTTCCCAGTGTCTTTCCTTCACAGTGTCTCCAATCCTCTCCTCAAGTTAACTACAGGGCTTGGGAGAAGCAAAATGCTCTCCCTTGGCCTGGGTTGCTTGGATTCCCAGTGGCAAGGTGAGTCACAGAGGGAGGCTTCATCCTTTCTCACGTACTGGGGATTCACTCACCTTTGTCAGCTGGATGCTATCATGGGGGCTGTTTTCTGGCATTCTCCTCCCTGGGTTCTGGGTTGTCCTTTATGATTCCAGTAGATTTCCATTTTCCTCCTTGAATTAAAACTCACAGAGTTGATCTTTATGTACTATCTTGCCATTTCCAAGGGTCCGAGGCATGCTGAAAGCCGCTAATCCACCATCTTGGAAAAAAACCAACCGAAAACACTCATTTTATATTTCATGGGACAATCTGGTTAAGGCTCTTGAACCTGAAATAAAGAGGATCTTGGATCAGATCCATAGGAATAGGACATTATTTGAAAAGTTTCAGATAAAATATACGCAGAGGCCGGGCGCGGTGGCTCAAGCCTGTAATCCCAGCACTTTGGGAGGCCGAGGCGGGTGGATCACGAGGTCAGGAGATCGAGACTATCCTGGCTAACATGGTGAAACCCCGTCTCTACTAAAAATACAAAAAACTAGCCGGGCGTGGTGGCGGGCGCCTGTAGTCTCAGCTACTTGGGAGGCTGAGGTGGGAGAATGGCGTGAACCCGGGAGGCGGAGCTTGCAGTGAGCCGAGATCACGCCACTGCACTCCAGCCTGGGAGACACAGCGAGACTCCGTCTCAAAAAAAAAAAAAAAAAAAAAAAAATATATATATATATATATATATATATATACGCAGAGAGAGTTTGTGTTTAATTTCTTATTTTTATAAAGCTTCAAGTAAATTATTCATTTAGCAATTTTGTCATTTAGGTAAATATTTTAATGTCTACATACAAGTAAATACATTTTTACTTTTCTTTCTTTTTTTTTTTTTAATCGGAAGAGACTTGGATTATGATTTTTACTTTTCAAAGATTCTAGTGTCGGGGCTGGGTGCGTTTGCACATGTCTGTCATCCTAGCTACTTGTGAGGCTGAGGCAGGAGAATCGCTTGAGTCCAGGAGTTCAAGGCTACATGAGCTACAATCATGCCTGTGAATAGCCACTGACTGTAGCCTGGATAACATAGGAAGACCTTGTCTCTGGGGAAAAAAAAAAATATGTATGTATATATATATACACACACACACACACACACATATATATATACACACACACACACACACACACCCCCATATATATATCGTGTCCAGTCATCAGAAACCTAGAAACAAAAATCCATGTTTTAAAATTTCACATACGTGTCTCTCACATTTTAGGTACTGCAGTAAAGTGTTGTTAATTTCATGACATTCCAATAGGGAAATATAATAAGACTGTTTTAAGTGGATGAAGACTCTGAAAACAAATTAATAATAGATTTGTAGGTTCAATTAGTTAAAAATTTGAAATTAAATTAGTAGTTCAACTTGAGACATTTACTCAATCAAAAATAGAAATACATTTTTATGGGGTAATAGACTACATAAATTGAAATGACTCTGCTTCTTTGGCAGATTGACACAAGGTGCTAAAAATGTCCCAGACTGACTGACCCTAGAACCATCAGAGCAGTGAACTTTGGAGTTTCTGGGTTTTATTCTCTTTTTTTTGTGATGGAGCTTTGTTCTTGTTGTCTACGCTGGAGTGCAATGGCACAATCTCGGCTCACTGCAACCTCTGCCTCCGGGGTTTAAGCAATTCTCCTGCCTCAGCCTCCTGAGTACCTGGGATTACAGGCATGCGCCACCATGCCTGACTAATTTTATATTTTTAGTAGAGACAGGGTTTCCCCATGTTGGTCAGGCTGGTCTTGAACTCCCGACCTCAGGTGATCCACCCGCCTCGGCTTCCCAAAGTGCTGGGATTACAGGTGTGAGCCACCGCGCCCAGCTATTCACTGTTTATTATAATGAAAATGCATTAGATAGCATTCAAATGTCAAAAATAATACTATTTTTCTTAGATTATCAGGCAACACATTATGTGATTCCTACTCAGACCAGCATATTCATACTAAATAAAAGACTGAATATCACTAGAAAGTTGGCTAACAGTTATAGGTATGCACATACACACACATATTAATTTTAATTTATTATTTTAATGCTTCTAGGGGGAAAAATACAATGGTCATCACCTTAAAGGCTGACAAAGCATCTGGCAAAATTCAACATCCTTTCTTCATAGAATAACTTCGTAAAATATAAGTAGATGAATAGTTTCTTAATATGAATACCAAATATATGTATCTTAGTTAAAAAGTCTGAATTATGCTTAGCAGGGAAACTATGGAGGCATTTCTGCCACAGTTATGAACACATCCAGGATGACACTGATTACTTTTTAAAATTGAACTGAAGTACAGACAGATTATGACAGCAACTAGGTGGAAAGTGAAGGAAACTAGGTAAAAGCCACGTATCTTGATTGCAGAGTTGCACCAAAATTAGACCTTGTTCAAGATTATATACACTTGCTTAAGAAAATACCCTAATATGAGAATGACAAAAGATACTGCAGCAATAAATCTAATTCTTAAAAGGTGAAAGAAGCTGAGTGCCGTGGTTTATGCCTGTAATCCCATCACTTTGGGAGGCAAGGCGGGCAGATCACTTGAGGCCAGGAGTTGGAGACCAGCTTGGCCCACATGATAAAACCCTGTCTCTACTAAAAATACAAAAAAAAAACTGTGGTGGACACCTGTAATTCCAGCTACTCAGGAAACTGAAGCATGAGAATTGTTTGAACCCAGGAGGCGGAGGTTGTGGTGAACCGAGATCAGGCCACTACACTCCAGCCTGGGCAACAGAGTGAGAGTCTGTCTCAGTAAATAAATAAATACATAAATAAAATAAAATAAAAAAGGTGAAAGAATAACATCCTTTTACAGATGATCTACTAGAGCAAAGAGAAGTATGTTTTAGGAATTTTTTGTTTTATATTATTCAAAAATCAGGAAAACATAGACTCTTCAATACAGATGATCCAAGTTGAGAAAAGACAACAGATTGAGCTGAAAACTGATTTACTGAGATCAGCTGTGATAAAAGAAAGCAAAATGAGATAAAAGAGATTAAATTAATTAAAATTAAATAAATTAAAATTTGCAGTAGAAGTACTAAGCTGTAGACTTAAAACTGAAGAAAATAAAATCAGTGATGTAGGAAAACTAACATAAGAAGCTCCGCCAGAATACAGAAGTAGAATAATAGAATGATGAAGAAAGGAAATAAGTCCTTTGGTTATAAATGATAATTTTGTTCCCTTTGCAGGGAGAGTTTACAGTCTTGAAGGGCAGTGTCATCAGTTGTAACACTGGTAATTGGGGACAGATACAGTCAAGTATTTTAGAATTTAAAATATGCCTTCTGCTTTTCAGATTACTTGAAAATCTTTTCTACAAAAGTAGAAAAGATGAAAGATCAAAGAAAAAATATTTCTTAGAGCAAAAGCTAGAAAACAGCAAAAAAGTATGAACAAAAAGTGTGAAACAAGATCAGGTATTTCACTGACAGGGAATATAAATGGGTTAAGTTCCCTATTAAAAACTAAAACCTCTTCAGTGTATGTAAGGCCATAGCCAAATGATCTTTCTGCAGGTAACAATGATAAATTCTGAGTAAAATACTCTACACAACTATGTGAAGGTCCTGGAGAGTAAAAAAAAAAAAAAAAAAAAAAGAGGCTGGCAGATTCTTGAGGAAAGACAACACTTGGAAGAATGTCCAGGAGAGTTTCCTGTTTTTTAATACCAGCCTCAGGGCAGGGTGAAATCAGTGCTGCATTGATACCTGCTATTCTCATAGAAAATCTAGTCTTTCTGGCCTGAAAAACCAGATGATAGAGTTTGCAGTAAGAAACTGCTGCTGGAAATGAGAAATGGATCCCAGAGAGAACTAGAATGGTATAGCCCGAGGTTCTGTGTGTAACCCCTGCCCAAATCTCTGACTGACTTCTGAACCATGCATGTGCAGGGCAGACTAACAGCTTCCCAACTAGGGGTAGGTCTAGAACTGAGATTTGAGTTGCTGCCCAAGAGAAGAATTTGTAGTTTGAATCCAAGCAAGGTAATTTCCTACTAAAGCAAAAATGTCAACAGTCTTCAGTGAAGAAAATGAAATTCACAGTATAACATTTACAAGGTCCAGGATACAATCCAAAATTGAAAATGAGGAAAATGTGTCCCATTCTGAAGACAAAAAGCAGTTAACAGAGACTAACCCCAATGTGAACTGGATTAAGAGACAACTACTTTAAAGCAGCTGGGGAAGCAATTGCTAGGAAAGGGTGAGGTAAAGAAAATATGTTCAGAATGAGTGAAAAGATAAGAAATCTCAGCAGACAACTGAAATCATAAAAAATGTACATTCTAGAACTATAACATATAATATATAAAAATTCACTTGATGGGCTTAATAGCAGAATGGAGATAACAGAGGAAAGGTTCAAATAACTTAAAATTATCCAATGTAAAGAATAGAAAGAAAATGATTAGAAGAAAATAAACAGAGCCTTAGGAATGTGAGGAACTGTACAAGCTTATAACGTATTTCCAGTTAGAATCCCAGAAGACAAAGAGGGAGAGAATGAGGCAGAAACACTTTTGAAAAAACAATGACTGAAAAATTTCCAAATCTGGAACACATAAATTTATAGATTCCAGAAACTTAGTGAACTTAAAGCAGAATAAATTAGGTACCCTGTAGTAAAACTGCTAAAAACCTAAGGTAAAGAGCAAATCTAGAAAGCAACCAGAGAAAACATGACACATTAAATATGGAGGTGTTGGGAACAGGCCCCCAAAATCTGGCCGTAAAGTGGCCCAAAACTGGCCATAAACAAAATCTCTGCAGCACTGTGGCACGTTCGTGGTGGCCATGACGCCCACACTGAAGGTCGTGGGTGTACTGGACTGAGGGCAAGGAACACCTGGCCCACCCAGGGCGGAAAACCGCTTAAGGCGTTCTTAAACCACAAACGATAGCATGAGCGATCTGTGCCTTAAGGACATGTTCCTGCTTCAAGTAACTAGCCAGACCCATCTCTTTATTTCAGCCCATCCCTTTATTTCCCATAAGGAATACTTTTAGTTAATCTATAATCTATAGAAACAATGCTTATCACTGTCTTGCTGTCAGTAAATATGTGGGTAAATCTCTGTTCGAGGCTCTCAGCTCTGAAGGGTGTGAGACCCCTGATTTCCCACTCCACACACTATATTTCTGTGTGTGTGTGTTTAATTTCTCTAGCGCCGCTGGGTTAGGGTCTCCACAGCCAAGCTGGTCTCGGCATGGAGGAACGATGATTGGGAACTGGTGACTTCCGTTAGAAACTTTTGAGGTCAGAGACAGTGGAACATCTTTAAATTGTTGAGAGGAAGAAACCATCAATTTAGTAATCTTATTCTAGAACTTCCTGTGAGAATGAAGACAGTAGCTCACACCTGTAATCCCAGTGCTTTGGGAGGCTGAGGCAGGGGGATTGCTTGGGGCTAGGAGTTTAAGACCTGCCTAGCCCATCTAGAGCAACATCGTGAAACCCCATCTCTACAAGACATTTTAAAAAAATTAGCTGGTGTGGTGGCACATGCCTGTAGTGGGAGCTTCTCAGGAGGCTGAGGTTGGGGGATCACTTGAGCCCACAAGTTTGAGGCTGCAGTGAGCTGTAATTGTGCCACAGCACTCTAGCCTGGGCAATAGAATGAGACTCTGTCTCTCAAATAACTAAGTAAATAAATAAAAGAATGAAGGCAAAATAAAGACATTCTAAAATTAAAAAGAAAAATGCCTCTCCTGGGCACAGAGGCTCATGCCTGTAATCTCAGCACTTTGGGAGGCCGAGGCAGGTGGATCACCTGAGGTCAGGAGTTCGAGACCAAACTGGCCAACATGGTGAAACCCTGTCTCTACCAAAAATACAAAATTAGATGGACATCTTGGTGCATACCTGTAATCCCAGCTATTTGAGGGGCTGAGGCAGGAGAATCGCTTGAACCTGGGAGGCGGAGGTTGCAGTGAGCCAAGATTGTGCCATTGCACTCCAGCCTGGGCAAAAAGAGTGAAACTCTATCTCAAAAAAAAAAAAAAAAAAAAAAAAAAAAGAAAAAGAAAAGAAAAGAAAAGTACCTAAGAGAATTTATCACCAACAAACCTGTACTACAAGAGATTCCAAAACTTGTTTTCAGGTAGAAGGAAAATGATGGATGGGTACTTCAATGATGAAGAAGTGAAATACATCAGAAATGAAAATGGTGAATATTGGGGTAAATATAAGCACTAATTTTTTCTCTTAGTTTCTTTAAAATATAGTTGATTGTTTTACATAAAATTATAGTGTTGTCTTACAGAGTTTATGGTGTATGTAGGTATGATACACGTGACACCAGTAGCAGAAAGGGGGATGTTTAGATGGTTCTATACGAATGCAGTATTTCTACATTTTTTTGAAGTGATATTATATTCTAAGTAGAGCATGAAAAGCTAAGGATGTATATTGTAATCACAGAACAGCAACTAAAATAAAGGCTGATAGATTAAATTAAAAAGGAATTTTAAAATGTATTCAAATAATCCAAAAAAAGGTAGGCAAAAAGTAAAAGAAGGGACAAAAAGAAAACAAATAATAAAATCATGGACCTAAATATTAAATGTTAATGAACTAAACATTCCAATTAAAGGTTAGAGATTATCAGAACAAATTTTAAAAATACCAAGAGATATACTTTAAAAATACACAGATAGATTGAAAGCAATTGTATGCAAAAAGATAAGGCATCCAAACAGTCATGATACAAAGGCTAACATGGATGTATTAGTGCCATATTAAATAAACCTCAGAAAAAGCTGGGCCTCTGTTTCACAGCAAAGATGGATTCTGAGGTAGACGGGGAGGTCAGCTTCCCAGGGTGGCTTCCCAAGGTGGTGGAGGCAGTGGCCACACCATGGTCTGCCTCAGATGCTGAGGCAGGCCTGTGTGACTGCCAGTGGGTAGGCCATGGTGAGTGGAGAAAGCAGGCACTTGTGCCCTCTGCCTGCCCTGCACATACACCTGGGCTGTGGGCCCCACCAGCAGATGCTTGTGCAGGCCTCAGCCTTTCCCTCGTTGGTTTCTGGCAGCACTAGGCCTGTGTCCCTTATTCCTGGGCCACAGTGCTAAAGTTTGTCTTCTATGGATTAGGTTGTAGCTAAATCAAGTATTGTATGGTGGCTTGTGGAAGACAATTTTGATTCTAAGATCATTTCAACAACCATTAGCTTCAGCTATAATCATTTCTGGTATCAAAAAGAAGAAATATTTTCAACATTAAGGAATTGATTAAATGATTTTTAATTTTTTTTCTTTCTTGTATCAAGGGACAAGTCATAGATTAAAAAATTTTTGACAGCAAGCCCTATCTAATTTTATAGTTGACAAATGTGTGCTATTATCACAAAGGAGAAGTCAGAGAAAGATGCTACAGACTGTGCCAATTCATTCATACAATTTTTCTTTTTCTTTTTTTTTTTTTTTGAGATGGAGTCTCACTCTGTTCGCTCAGGCTGGAGTGCAGTGGCGCGATCTCGGCTCACTGCAACCTCCACCTCCCGGGTTCACGCCATTCTCCTGCCTCAGCCTCCCAAGGAGCTGGGACTACAGGCGCCCGCCACCACACCCGGCTAAATTTTTGTATTTTTAGTAGAGACAGGGTTTCACCATGTTAGACAGGATGGTCTTGATCTCCTGACCTCGTGATCTGCCCGCCTCGGCCTCCCAAAGTGCTGGGATTACAGGCGTGAGCCACCACCCCTGGCCACAATTTTTCTGTAGTTCAAAAACCACAATATCTCACATTGTCTAGCAGCTAAAAATTTTTTTTTAAATTTTAGTTTAAGAAAAGCAAAAGACCACAATGAACTTAAATGAACTCTTTAAAGAAATTAGTTAAATAATTCCATCCACTCACACTAACACCCCATCTGGTAGTAAGGCCTTTAGACTCCAAAGACAATCTAGAGGCAAAGTGGAAGCTATTGTTGGCTAAGCCTCAGTCATTCACACTTCATAATGAAATAGATAGTTTTAAAAGTTGACAGGAGGATTCTGGTCACTGCCATTAGTTTGTACATGGGTTTTGGGTCTTGTTCACACACAAAGGATTCCCAGAAACGTCTAAGTTTTGTTCTCTTGTTGAAGACTGTAGTCATGATATTTAAGTCCATTGAATTCTATTATATAAAGAATCTCTGGTGCGAAAAACTACATCATTGGTGTTTGACCTTACTGAAAATAAATATGTAAGTATATGGATGGTAGTGTTTTTGTATTCAAATTTTATGGAGCATTTTATAAAGAGAAAATTAGGGTCAGGTGCAGTGGCTTATGCCTATAATCTCAACACCTTGGGAGGCCAAGGCGGGAGGATTGCTTAAGATCAGGAGTTTGAGACTAGCCTGGGCAACATGGCAACATCTCTCAACACACACACACTTTAGCACTTACATGGTTCTAAAAAAAAAAAAAAAAAAAAGACCTTCTGGAGCCTATCATTTCCTTAGATTCCCATTACCTGTTATAGGGCATTGTACTATTTAAAACCAGGGGCCAGGAACAGTGCCTCATGCCTGTAATTCCAGCACTTTGAGGGGCCAAGGTGGGTGGATCACTTCAGCCCAGGAGTTCAAGACCAGCCTGGGCAACATGGCAAAACCCTGTCTCTACAAACAACTAGCCCAGTGTGGTGGCGTGTACCTGTAATACCAGCTAGTAGGGAGGCTGAGGTGGGAGAATCATCTGAGCTCAGGAAGTCGAGGCTGCAGTGAGCCATTGCACTCCAGCCTGGGTGACAGAGTGACACCCTGTCTCAAAAAAAAAAAAAAAAAAAAAGTAGGATATCTAAAGTGGAGGGTTGACAATTATTATTTGAATACAAAATTGAATTTATAGGACTATGTATTTGTAGGACTGATGGAAAGAATTTCATCTTTCTGCCATCTCTAAAGCAGTTTCCATTGAAAATATTCACCAGGGATGCATGCAGTCAGTTAACATCAACAATAGATCACCCTGACTTTTCTTTTTGATGTTTTAGTTTGTGTGTCAACGAACGCATTACAAGTTGAGCATCCCTAATCTGAAAATCTGAAATCTGAAATGCTCCAAAATCTGAAACATTTTAAGGGCTGACATAACACCACAAGTGGAAAATTCCATACCTGACCTCATGTGACAGGTTGCAGTCAAAACGCTGTGATGGGCCTATTGAAGGACTAGAGCAGTGTGTATTCCTAACAAAGCAAGAAATCATGTCACTTTATAAAATCAAAGAGAGCCTTCGAAGACAAAAATTATTGTTAATTAGGCAGATGACTCTGGAGGAAACTTCTTTAAAAAGTTTTTTATTTCCATAGGTTTTTGTGGAACAGGTGGTATTTGGCTACGTGAGTAAGTTCTGTAATGGTGATTTGTAAGATTTTGGTGCACCCATCACCCAAGCAGTATACACTGAACCCAATTTGCAGTCTTTTTTCCCTCACCCCCCTCCCACCCTTTCCCCCAGGTCCCCAAAGTTCATTGTATCATTCTTATGCCTTTGCATCCTCATAGCTTAACTCCTACTTATGAGTGAGAACATACAATGTTTGGTTTTCCATTCCTGAGTTACTTCACTTGGAATAATAATCTTTAGTTCCATCCAGGTTGCTGCAAAAGTCATTTGTTCCTTTTTATGGCTGAGTAGTATTCCGTCGTATACACACACCACAATTTTTTTAATCCATTTGTTGATTGATGGGCATTTGGGTTGGGCTGGTTCCGTATTTTTGCAATTGTGAATTGTGCTGCTATAAACATGCGTGTGCAGGTATCTTTTTTGTATAACGATCTCTTTTCCTCTGGTTGGATACCCAAGAGTGGGATTGCTGGATCAAGTGGAATTTCTACTGTTAATTCTTTAAGGAATCTTCACACTGTTTTCCATAGTGGTTGTACTAGTTTACATTCCCACCAACTGTGTAGAAATGTTCCTTTTTCACTGTATCCACACCAACATCTATTATTCTTTGATTTTTTGATTATGGCCATTCTTGCGGGAGTAAGGTGGTATTGCATTGTGATTTTGATTTGCATTTCCCTGATCATTAGTGACGTTGAGCATTTTTTCATATGTTTGTTGGCCATTTGTGTATCTCCTTTTGAGAATTGTCTATTCATGTACTTAGCCCATTTTTTGATGGGATTATTTATTTTTTTCTTGCCAACTTGTTTGAGTTCCTTGTAGATTCTGGATATCAGTCCTTTGTCAGATGTGTAAATTGTGAAGATTTTCTCCCACTCGGTGGGTTGTCTGTTTATTCTGCTGACTGTTCCTTTTGCTGTGCAGAAGCTCTTTAGTTAAGTTCCACCTATTTATCTTTGTTTTTATTGCATTTGCTTTTGGTTTCTTGGTCATGAAGTCTTTGTCTAAGCCAATGTCTACAAGGGTTTTTTTTTTATGTTATCTTCTGGAATTTTTTGGATGAAACATTTTAAAAAGCCATCCAACAGAATGCATTTCTAGAGGATGCACTTCTTGGTCCCTCAACTGCTTCTGATGTCTTTTCTCACCTAAAAAATAATAATAATAAAAATACAGTGTACAGGACAAGGCTCAACATTGTAGGTAGAGACTGAAAGCCTGCCATTGTTAATGTTGTTTGCAACCAGTATAGGTGTTCTGATGATGCTACCATGCTGCTTACTTACCATGAACACATTATTTTTTCATTATATTAATGATGTCATGTTTTTTCCTGTTGAGTACTTATATGTGAACAAGTATAAGAAAATGATTGCTGTGCTTGCTTTGGAAGCACATATATTAAAATTGAAATGATACAGAGAAGATTAGCATGGCCTCTGCACAAGGGTAAGTTTTATTTAAAAGATGTAAAATTTTTTTAAAAAGAAAATGATTGCTTATTGGTAGCATATAAAGATAGGAATGATGGTGATGCTTAACAACCACAGATTGTCCTCACGGGTGGCAGAGATAGTGATACCTTCGCTTTCTGATCGTTAAATGTACACAGTCTTTGTTTCATGCACAAAATTATTCAAAATGTTATATAAAATTACTTTTAGGTGATGTATATAAGTGATATATGGAACATAAGTGAATTTTGTGTTTAGACTTGGGTCTTACTTATTATGATTTGTGTACAGTGCCTAGCAAATTGTGTGGCTTCTAGTAGGTGTTCTGTAAATCTTGGTTCCTCTTTTTATCTGTTGTCTTCAGCACTCGTTTCAGTGAAGACATAGTAGAATTCATCGATGTGTATTGAACTGAGTATCAATCTATAATATAGTATCACATGGGAACATTTAATGAGCTGTACTACCTACAGATTTAGTAAAATGTTGTTTGAACTTTAGTTCTTTTAAAAGAAGCTATTTCAGCAACAGCTGCTTAAATAGTCTATAGGTTCTCTTTTCTTTTAGTCTGTAATACAATAAGAATCTCCTAGAAGGATAAATCAAATTGGTTCCATGAAACCATAAAATTATTGTGTGATAATTTATAGGAAACCTCCTTTAATGACATGCTTTAAAAGTTTTTCTTACTCTAAATCGATATGTGTATGTATAAGTAAGCATTATTCAGCTTCTTGATTTGACACTTGGATTTTTAAGGAAAAGATCTTCATATCCATGTACATTTCCAAAATATTTATTTAGGTACTTGTAATTACTTTAAAAATCCTCTTTGCTTGTGTTTCATCTGTAGGTATTATAGCTATTCACTGTTGAGAATTTAGAGGTACTTACACCATTTTTTACAAAATGAATGTTCTGTAATTCTAGTATTCTGTTTTACATGACCAAGTGCTCATTTCACTCTGTTTAGAGAGATGATGAAGAAATCATAGTCAAGAACTCCTGAATTTTAAAATAGTATTTAGTAATGACAAATGTTGATATAAATGTATTATGAAATCTTTATGTCTAAGAAAAATAATATTAAACAGCTAATATTAAACATTTTGGTGGCTAAATAACATTTCAAGAGACGGATCTATTGCATTGATAATTAGCATGATATTTGAATTACAAAAAACTTTTCAATTTAATGAGTATGGTCCCTTTTCACTTGTGTTCTATAAAAACCTAAAGGTTTTTAAGCCAAATGATTTCTGTTTAGAATTCTGTTTAGAATACACTTCTCAGAGCATAAAGTTTTGGATTATATATCCTTGTACAGGCTGATTTTTTAAAAAGTTCGTCCTTTAAAAAATTAAGTCTCTAAGACTTAAAGGCATTGGTATTCTATTTTAACTTTGTTGATGAGTGGAAATCTTTTAATGAAGAATATTACAAGTGGGCCTTTACATTTCTCATTTTGATTAACATATTAAAAGGTGCATACTTGTTAAACTACATCTCAGAGCCTTATACATCCATAAAAAAGATGTTATTCTACAAAAAGGACCAAAACGTTACCTTCACATAGATGAACTTTCATTCGTGTAATATGTTAGTTTTAATTCTATAACATTGTGCTCTTTAATAATCACTGATGATATGTATGGCTTATTTCCCAAAATTTTAAAGGGTTTATTGAAATATAGTTGATGTATTATAGGCTGCACATAGTTAAAGGATATAGTTTTTAAAATACTGACATATGTATACCTTCATGAGACCATTGCCACAACTAATAGAGTGAACATTTCTATCACCCCCAAAAGTTTCCTCTTGCCCTTTTTTTCCTCTCTCTCTTCTTCCCTTCCCCTTCCCTTCCCTTCCTTTTTCTCTTCTCTCTCCCCTCTCCTCTCTCTCCTCTCTCTCCTCACTCTTCTCTTCTCTTCTCTTCTCTTCTCTTCTCTTCTCTTCTCTTCACTCTGTTGCTCAGACTGGAGTGCAATGGTGCAATCTTGGCTCAGTGCAACCTTTGCCTCCTGAGTTCAAGTGATTCCCCTGCCTCAGCCTCCCAAGTAGCTGGGATTACAGGCATGTGCTACCACACCCGGCTAATTTTGTCTTTTTATTAGAGAGAGGGTTTCACCATGTTGGTCAGGCTGGTCTTGAACTCCTGACCTCAGGTGATCCGCCCGCCTCGGCCTCCCAAAGTGATGGAATTACAGGCATGAGCCACCATGCCCGGCCTTGCCATTTTTTTCATCTGTCACTACCAAACCTGCTGTCCCTCTCACAAGCAGCTACTGATTAGCTTTCTGTTGCTGTAGATTCGTTTGCGTTTTCTAGAGTTTTATATAAATGGAATCACATAGTATGTACTCATTTTTTTGGTCTGGCTTCCTTTACTCTGCATACTTATTTTGAGATTCATCTATTTTGCTATGTGTATGAATAGACTACCCTTTTTATTGCTGAGTAGTATTTCATTGTACAGATATGGCACAATTTGTTTATCCATTCTCCCGATGATGGATATTTAGATTTCTTCCAGTGTTTGGCTATCCCAAATAAAGCTGAAGTTTTTAGCTTATTTATGAATGAAGCTGCTATAAACATCGAGTATGTTTTTAAAAATTATCTGATTTTTCCATTTTTACCACTTCCCACAATCATGGCTATCAACTCTTAACATACACCAATGTTTTTATCCACCTTCCTCAGCAACTTGGCAATTAGGAAAGACTGAAAATATTTAACATTAAACCCATTTCCTACATTTTCATCCTTTTACTCATTAGAGGTATTTATTATACGGAAGAAAAAAATCTGATTTTGAATCTTGAAATCTAAATAGCCTGGCCAGCATTATTTTACCTTTTATGACATTCCTAAATAAAAATTTTAAATATAACCAAATTGAAACCTGTAGTCTTTAATTACCCAAAGAGCTTATGCAAATACTTTCCTTACTATAATGATGTTATGATGAATCTTTTCTAAAGAGAATAAATGTTTCCTAATGACCATATTTTATTTCCATAAGTATATGTGGCATTTGAAGTCTATCATAGTTACCAAGTTTTCTCTAAACAAGGAAATATGGAAAAGATCCCATAATGCCATACTTTTTTAAAAAATTGAGACACATAATCTAATTTGTGTTTTTTATTATTTAAAAATTTTTTACTATTCCTTTTTTTTTTTTTGAGACAGTGTCTCACTCTGCACCCAGGCTGGAGTGCAGTGGCACTATTGTGACTCACTATAGTCTTAACCTCCCTGGGTTCAGGTGAGCCTCCCACTTCATCGTCCCGAGTAGCTGAAACTACAGGCATGTGCCACCACTCCAGGCTCATTTTTCTATTTTTTTGTACAGACAGAGTTTCACCATGTTGCCCAGGCTGGTCTCAAACTCCTGGACTCAATCCACCCACCTTGGCCTCCTAAAGTGCTGGAATTTACAAATGTGAGCCAGTGTGCTGGGTATACTACTGTATCTATTTTCCTAAAATTTAAAAAATCTCGTAACTTTATAGAATGACCTTGAGGGAGGGAGGGAGGTAGAGGGGGAGGGAGGGAGGTAGATGGGGAGGGAGGGAGGGAGAGAAAGAGAGAGAGAGAGAGAAAGAGAGAGAGGAGTCTCGCTCCGTCACCCAGGCTGGGGTGCAGTGGCGCTGTCCAGCTCACTGCAACCTTGACATACAGGGTTCAAGCAGTCCTCCTACCTCACCCTTCCAAGTAGCTGGTACCACAGGTGTGTGCCACCACACTGGGCTAGGTGTCTGCTTTTGTTTGTTTGTTTTTTGTAGAGATGTGGTTTCCCTATGTTTCCCAGGCTGATCTTGAACTCCTGGGCTCGAATGATCCTCCCGACTTGGCCTCTCAAAGTGCTGAGATTACAGGCATGAGCCACCATGCCCAGCCTGTGGAATGACTTTTAAAAGGAATGTTTATATGAAATAAAATTTTACCCTCTTGAGAAAATTTTCTAAGAACTCTCCATTTTTTAAAGAAAAATATGCAGAGCTTAAAACTTGTCCTTTTTCATTTGTTCTTGACAATACATATGTTTACATGTATGTGTGTGTAAATATACATACACTGTGACAGTTATGTATATTAAAAAACATCTTCCTATGGCAATAAATACTACCCGTTTATGATATAATTGCATATTTACAGCTTATTAAGAGTTTTTAAGAAATAGTTTAAAAATTTCTGTGGGTACATAGTGGGTGTATATCTTTTTGTTTTGTTTTGTTTTGTTTTGTTTTTTTCTTGAGGCAGAGTCTCACTCTTTTGCCCAGGCTGGAGTGCAGTGGTGTAATCTTGGCTCACTGCAACCTCCATTTCCTGGGTTCAAGCTGTTCTCCTGCCTCAGCCTCCCAAGTAACTGGGATTATGGGTACTCGCCACCACACCCGGCTAATTTTTGTATTTTTAGTTGAGATGGGGTTTCACCATGTTGGCCAGGCTGGTCTTGAACTTCTGACCTCAAGTGATCCACCTGCCTCAGCCTCCCAAAGTGCTGGGATTATAGGCTTGAGCCACTGCACCCAGCCCATAGTAGGTGTATGCCTTTATGAGGTATGTGAGATATTTTGGTACAGGTATGAGATTATTTGGTAATAGTCACATCATGGAAAATTGGATATACCATCCTCTCAAGCATGTATCCTTTGTATTACAAGCAATCCATTATACTCTATTAGTTACTTTAAATGTACAATTATTTTATTATTAAACTATAATAATTCTGTTGTGCTATCAAATACTAGGCCTTTTTCATTCATTCTTTTTTGTTTTTGTTTTTGTTTGTTTGTTTTTTGAGATGAAGTCTTGCTCTGTTGCCCAGGCTGGAGGGCAGTGGCATGGTCTCAGCTCACTGCAACCTCCGCCTCCCAGGTTTAAGCAATTCTCCTGCCTCAGCCTCCCGAGTAGCTGGGATTACAGGTGCACACCACCATGCCTGGCTAATTTTTTTTGCAATCTCCGCCTTCTGAGTTCAAGCAATTCTTCTGCCTCTGTCTCCCAAGTAGCTGGGATAACAGGTGTGTGCCACCACACCTGGCTGATTTTTGTATTTTTAGTAGAGACAGGGTTTCACTATGTTGGCTAGGCTGGTCTCGAACTCCTGACCTCAGGTGATCCACCTGCCTTGGCCTCCCAAAGTGCTGGGATTACAGGCGTGAGCCACCATGCCTGGCCCTGGCTGATTTTTGTATTTTTAGTAGAGACGGGATTTCACCATGTTGGCCAGGCTGGTCTCAAACTCTTGACCTCAAGTGATCCGCCGACCTCGGCCTCAAAATGCTGGGATTACAGGCATGAGCCATGATGCCCTGCCTTTTTTATTCTTTCTATTTTTTTTTTTTTCGTACCATCCCCACCTTCCCCCATCCCCCACTACCCTTCCCAGCCTCTGGTAACCATTCTTCTATTCTCTGTGAGTTTAATTATTTTGACTTTCAGATCCTACAAATAAGTGAGAGTATGTGATGCTTGTCTTTCTGTGCCTGGCTCATTTCACTTAACCCAATGACCTCCAGTTCCATCCACGTTGTTTCAAGTTCCATTTTTTTTAATGGCAGAATAGTACTCCATTGTGTATAAATAACACATTTTCTTTATCCATTCATCTGTTGATGGACACTTAGGTTGCTTCAAAATCTTGGTTATTGCGAACAGTGCTGCAACAAACATGAGAGTGCTGATGTATCTTCGATGTACTGATTTTCTTTCTTTTGGATATATACCCGGCAGTGAGATTGCTGGATCATGTAGTAGCTCTTTGTTTAGTGTTTTGAGGAACCTCCAAACTGATCTCCATAGTGGTTGTGCTAATTTACATTCCCACCAATAGAGTATTGAGGGTTCCCTTTTCTCTGCATCCTCAGCAGTATTTGTTATTCCCTCTCTGGATAAAAGCCATTTTAACTGGGGTGAGATGATACTTCATTGTAGTTTTGATTTGCATTTCTCTGATGATCAATGATGTGGAGCACTTTTTCATATGCCTGTTTGCCATTGTCTTCTTTTAAGAAATGTTTATTCAAATCTTTTCCCATCTTTTAATCGGATTTATTAGACTTTTTCCCTGTGGAGTTGTTTGAGCTTCTTATATATTCTGATTATTAATCCCTTGTTAGATGAGTAGTTTGCAAATATTTTCTCCCATTCTGTGGGTTGTCTCTTCACTTTGCCAGCTGTTTCCTTTGCTGCACAGAAGCTTGTTAACTTGATGTGATCCCATTTGTTCATTTTTGCTTTGGTTGTCTGTGCTTGTGAAGTATGACTCAAGAAATTTTTGCTCAGACCAATGTCCTGGAGAGTTTCCCCAATGTTTTCTTACAGTACTTTCATAATTTGAGGTCTTAGATTTAAGTCTTTATTTTTATTTTATTTTTCTATAAGGTGAGATAGGGGTCTAGTCTTATTCTTTTGCATATGGATATCCAGTTTTTCCAGCACCATTTAATGAAGAGATGGTCTTTTCCCCAATGTATGTTCTTGGCACCTTTGTCAAAAATGTGTTCACTGTAGGTATGTGGATTTGTTTCTGGGTTCTCTGTTGTGTTCCATTGGTCTATGTGTTTTTGTGCCAGTACCATGCTGTTTTTGTCTGTAGCTTTGTGTGAAGTCAGGTATTGTGATTTCTCTAGTCTTGTTATTTTTACTCAGGAGAGCTTTGGCTATTTTGGATCTTTTCTGACTCCATGTAAGTTTTAGGATTGCTTTTTCTATTTCTGTGAAGAATGGCATTGTGATTTTTGTGGGGATTGCATTGAATCTGTAGATTGCTTTGGATAGTATGAGCATTTTAACAATATTGATTCTTCCATTCCATGAATATGGAATAGCTTTTCATTTTTGTGTTTCTTTCACCAATGTTTTGTAGTTTCTGGTGTAAAGGTCTTTCCATTTTTTTTTTTTTTTCTGAGATGGAGTCTTGCTCTGTTGCCAGGCTGGAGTGCAGTGGCACGATCTCAACTCACTGCAACCTCTGCCTCCCGGGTTCAAGTGATTTCCCTGCCTCAGCCTCCCGAGTAGCTGGTACTACAGGTGCATGCCACCACACCCCACTAATTTTTGTATTTTTTGTAGAGACGGGGTTTCACCATGTTGGCCAGGATGGTCTCGATTTCTTGACCTCATCATCCTCCTGCCTTGGCTTCCCAAAGTGCTGGGATTACAGGCATGCGCCACTATGCCTGGCCATCTTTCACTTCTTTGGTTCATTCCTAGGTATTTGATTTTATTTGTGGCTGTTGTAAATGGGATTACTTTTTAAAATTTGTTTTTTATGTTGTTTACTGCTGGCATATAGAAATGCTACTGATTTTTGTTATGTTGATTTTGTGTCCTGCAACTTTGCTGAATTCGTTTATCAGTTCTAATAGTTTTCCTTTTTTTTTTTTTTTAAATTGGGCATGGTGTCATTTGCCTATAGTCCCAGCTACTGGGGAGGCTGGGGTGGGGTGTGGAAGTATCTTTCTCTTTTTTTTTTTTTTTTTTTGAGATAAGGTCTCGCTCTGTTGCCCAGGCTGGAGTGCAGTGGCAAGATCTTGGCCCACTGCAGCCTCTGCCTCCCAGGCTCAAGTGATCCTTCTGCCTCAACTTCCTGAGTAGCTGGGGCTACAGGCACATGCCACCACGCCTGGCTAATTTTTGTATTTTTTGTAGAGATGGGATTTTGCCATGTTGCTGAGGCTGGTCCTGAATTCCTGGACTCAAGGGATCCACGTGGCTCAGCCTCCCAAAGTGCTAGGATTACATGTGTGAGCCACTATACCCAGCCCTCTTGTGGAATCTTTAGGTTTTTCCAAATATAAGCTCGTATCACCTGCAAACAAGGATAATTTGACTGTTTCCTTTTCCTTTCCAATTTGGAAGCCCTTTATTTCTTTCTCATCTGATTGCTTTAGCTCAGACATCTAGTACTATGTTGAATAACAATGGTGAAAGTGGGCATAGTTTGTCATGCTCCAGATCTAAGAGGAAAGGCTTTCTGTTTTCCTCCATTTTGTATGATACTAGTTGTGGGTCTGTCATATATAGTTTTTATTATGTTGAGGTCTGCTATTTCTATACCTAGTTTTTTGAGGGTTTTTATTATGAAGGGATATTGAACTTTATCAGATAATTTTTTGGCATCAATTGAAATTATTATATGGTTTTTGTCCTTCAAAGAATGGAGTTTTAATTTTTAGGCAATTTCATTTAAAGTGACTTTTTAAAACCTTGATATCAAATATATGTGTTTGCATTATATATATAATGCAAATACATGAGCAGGTCTGTCTATTGATGTATTTTCTAAAAAGGCTAATCTTATTACACAGTGTTTAATTCTTTTTTTCTTTTTTTTTTTTTTTGAGATAGTCTCGCTCTGTCATCCAGGCTGAAGTGCAGTGGTGTGATCTTGGCTAACTGTAACTTCTACCTCCCTGGTTCAAGCGATTCTCCTGCCTCACCCCCTGAGTAGTTGGGCTTACAGGTGCCCATTAGCATGCCTGGGTAATTTTTGTATTTTTGTATTTTTAGTAGAGTTGGGGTTTCACCATGTTGGCCAGGCTAATCTCAAACTCCTGACCTCAAGTGGCCTCCCAAAGTGCTAGGATTACAGGTATGAGCCACTGAGCCCATCCAAGTTATTTACTAAGAATTTTTATTATACATTGAGAAAAGGAGAGATTTTTTTTTCCTAGTGGAATGCTATATATTCAAGTTTTAAATGCTTTTACGTATCTAATCTTCTTATGTTGGGTTATTGGCTTCGAATTTTGGAAGCGATACCTTCCAAATTCTTTTATTGCCTCTTATAACAGTTTAAAGCTAATTTGATTGAATACCTTTTGATCTTCTTTCTGTAGCTGTTAACTTTTTTCTTTTATTAAAATTAAAATAAAATGTGTGTAGGACCTGAAGAGAAATCAATTTTGGTCTATTTTTCTTTTTGCTCCTTTTTTTTTTTTAAATCAGTAGAAAGCTTTATTTGCCAGGCTAAACAATAAACTAACATCATGATTTAGGCTAAGTAAAAAACTAATATCATCTTTTTCTTTCAGATCTCTATAAAAATGGACTCCAAAGAGCTAACTTTGTACCATTCATAGCAGTCTTGAAGGTAAAAACAAATCTTTTATTTGTGTTTACTAAGATCATACTTATTGATAATCAAGGGCTTTAGTAGGATTGCCTTGGTCTTGGCATTCAAGGAGAATTTATTTTGGCATTTAGATAGTAATAGTCAGGGGCCGGGCACAGTGGCTCATGCCTGTAATCCCAGCACTTTGGGAGGCCAAGGTGGGCGGATCACAAGATCAGGAGTTCAAGACCAGCCGGACCAACATGGTGAAACCCCATCTCTACTAAAGATACAAAAATTAGCTGGGTGTGGTGGCATGCACCTGTAATCCCAGCTACTGGGGAGGCTGAGGCAGGAGAATCATTTAAACCCTAGAGGCGGAGGTTGCAGTGAGTCAAGATCATACCACTGCGCTTCAGCCTCGGTGACAGGGCAAGACTCCGTCTCAAAAAAAAAAAAAAGAGACTAGCCAGGACAACACGGCAAAACCTCTTCTCTAGATAGTAATAGTCAAAGACACTAAAGGAGAAAGGAATCTTTTGATATAGTATTCATCCATGCATACACTGAAAAAATTACAAAATATAGTCTAAATTATTCTCTAACTGAAACATTGAATGGTTTGCATTTTATAAATTTTAATTTGAGGTTTGCTCATAAATATTATAGTGGAATGTTTAAACTTATACATTTATTTCTGAAAAAAATGTTTAATGTTCCCTGTTTCCTTCAGGTTAATGGCCATTATTAACATGTTTTCCCAGCTATTAAAGTTGCTATTCTAGAATAGCATTATTACAAAAATATTCTAATATATTTAAATGTGATTGCCATCAAGTTATGAAATTATGTCAAGTTGAGGCACATAAATAGTTTAAATATTTGTGTGTATCAGCACTGCATAGAGTTTAAAATAGTCTTCATTAAAATATGATTAAGAATAAAATAGCCTCCTTTTTTACTATTAATTTTAAGTAATATTTTACATGATTATTTAATGATTTCACATTCTGCCAATATTTGTTGAGAACCTACTATGTACCATGTGTGGCGTTAGGCATAATGGATAATAGAATTATGAACTAAGCTGTTTTTCTGGCACATTATTTATAATCTAGTTGATGACGTAACATATATACAAAAAAGCAAAATTTGCCAAAATATAATTCCCATAATTTTAGATAAATACTTTTTCCCCATGCACATCAACGTATCTGAAGAAAGGATAAAGTATTTTTTAAAAATTGAAAACTTAAAAATTCTTACCCAAGAAGGGTTAAAATATTTTATCTTCAGACATTCTAAAGGCATAATCAGACAATCTTTTTGACGTGTACTTTGGTTGGAATTATTGTTGGTGCCAAACTTTATTCCCTATGCTATACTTAGGAGAACTCAGACATCTGTTTCCTTGACCAATTTTAGGTTCCTAAGGATTTTAATTTCTCGGAGATATTTATAGATGTAGGAAAAGTACTTTTGGAAGATTTATGCTGTTAGTAATTTTTTCCCTTTATATTCATGCTTTGCATTTAGGGAGAACATAAACTTGCAATGTTTTCTCCATGCTAGGAATCCAAAGTAATATGGTATACACAGATACCAAAATATAAACAGGAAGCTAGGAAAAACAGGTGCTAAAAATAGTGTCTTCATATAGCATAAAATTCACAAAATACAAAAAGAGAAGTCTCAGAAAGAAACAAGTTAAGAGGTTCTGAGGGAACAACTTTGTAGCTGTACTTTTTTTTCCTCCAAATATTTTGTTGTTGTTTTATTTGGCCAGTAATTTGTCATACTTCAATATATAATAGCAGTATTAATAGGCAAAATGAATAGTATACAATTTGAAATTGAACATGAACTGAGATATATAATATACAATTTAAAGTTGAACATGGACTGAACTTCCCAGGAAACTAAATATCAGATTAGATGAGAAAAGGTCTAAAATGTCTAATTTGTTCAAGAGACTTTTCATATATAACAAAACATCAATGAAATGAAAACTAGAGCTGGTTTCTCTGAAGCTTTTCTGTTTGGGCATATAAAGTTTCTTTTGTAAGGAAGGGTAGTTTAATATTAACTTAAGTGACATTTTGCCTCTTCACAGCTGCTAGTGTTACTTCTTCTTTCTGGCCCAGCTGAGAGAAAGGTGTAGCAGAAGTCAATCTTAAACAAATTGAGAATATTAGTTTCATGAAAAGAAATTATTATAAACAAGATAGAAATTTGTTGAGGAAAAAGTACATTGTAAAATTCATTTTTTAAAATGTTATTCTCTATAAACCAAATAGTTACAAGTTCATAATTCACCACAAAAGCTTGTGGTTTGTTGCTTGGGATATTGAAAGATAACAAAAACTAAACTACGCTCTTAGTAAAGCCTGCTTTATGGCCCAACATGTGGACAATTTTTGTAAATATTTTCTTTAAAATATTTCTTCAAAGTAGTGAGTACTCTTCAGTTGTTGTGTGTTATTGTGTAGGTTTGTTAATTATGCTGTTCAAATCTTTATTCTCATATTTTTTTCCTATCAATTACTGAGAGACTTATGGGAAACATCTCACTATAATTGTGAATTTGTCTATTTTTCTTGTAATTCTGTCATTTGCCTTACATATTTGGAGGCTATGTTATAAGTTGCATATAGATTTATAATAATTATTTTATTTATTTATTTGCTTATTTATTTTGAGACAGAATCTTGCTCTGTCACCCAGGCTAGAGTGCAGTGGTACAATATTGGCTCACTGCAACATCTGCCTCCCAGGTTCAAGCGATTTTCCTGCCTTAGCCTCCTGAAAAGCTGGGACTACAAGTGCATGCCACCACACCAGACTAATTTTTGTATTTTTAGTAGAGATGGGGTTTCAGCATGTTTGCCAGGCTGGTCTCAAACTCCTGACCTCAAGGGATCTGCCTGCCTTGGCCTCCCAAAGTGCTGGGAGTACAGGTGTTAGCCACCACACCTGGCCAGATTTACAATAGTTAAATACTGCTTGTGAATGGAACTTTTAAATATTATTTAGTAGCATTGCCCCTTCTTTTCAGGTATATTTATAACCATCTCTTGAAACATTGTTATCATGAGTGCTTTAAAATCTTTATCAGATAATTCTAACGTCTTTTTCATCTTGATGTTGCCATTTCTTTACATTCAGTTTGAGATCTTCCTGATTTTTTGTATAAGTGATTTCCAGTGGAAACTGACATTTTCATAATTTGTCATTAGACTTTGAATCTTAATGTTTTAACCAAACTTTTTACTGTGGCAAAATATACATAACAAAAATTACTATTTTAATGATTTAGTTATTTACATTTTGAGACAGGGTCTCACTTTGTTGCCCAGGCTGGAGTGCCATGGCACTATCATAGCTTACTACAGCCTCGACCTCCCCAGCCTCAGGTGATCCTCCTGCCCCAGCCTCCTGAGTAGCTGGGACTGCAGGCGTATTCCACCATGCCCAGCTAATTTTTTTATTTTTTGTAGAGACAGGGATTCACTATGTTTCCCAGGCTGGTCTCGAACTCCTGGGCTCAAGTGATTTGCCTGCCTCCACCTCCCAAAGTGTTGGGATTAAAGGCAAGAGTCACCACACCTGGCCTATTTTAATGATTTTTAAGTGTGCAGTTCAGTGGCATTAAGTACATTCACATTGTTTTACAAGCACCACCATGATTCATCTCCAGAATTTTTCATCTTATCAAACTGAAACTCTATACTCACTAAATAATAACCACCAGTTGTCCCCCTTTCCCAACGCTACTTACCACCGTTCTGCTTTCTGCCTCTGTGAATTTGTCTTTTCTAGATACTTCATGTAAGTGGAATTACCTAATATTTGTCTTTTTATTTCTGGCTTATTTCACTTAGCACAGTGTCTCCAAGGTTTATGCATGTTGTAACATGTGTCAGAATTCTTATCCTTTTTATGGCATAATAATATTCCATTGTAAGGATATGCTACATTTTGTTTATCCATTCACCTGTCAATGGATATTTGGGTTGTTTCTACCTTTCAGCTATTATGAATATTGCTGCTTCGAACATTTGTGTACAAATATCTGTTTGAGTCCCTGCTTTCAATTCTTTTGTGTACATACTCAGAACTGAAATTGCTAGATCTTGTGGTAATTATATGTTTAACTTCTTGAGGAACTGCCATACTGTTTTCCATAGCGGCTGTACCATATTACGTTCCCATCAGCAATACCCAAGCATTCCAATTTCTCTGCATTTTCCCCAACATTTTCTTTTTCCTTTTTTTTTTTTTTTTTTTGGTAATAGCCATCCCAGTGGGTGTGAAGTGGTATCTCATTGTGGTTTTGATTTGCTTTTCCCAAATGATTAATGATATTGAGTATCTTTTCATATGCTTATTTTATTGATTGACTGATTGATTGATTGAAATAGAGTCTTGCTCTGTCACTCAGGCTGGAGTGCAGTGGCATGATCTTGGCTCGCTGCAACATCTGCCTCCTAGGTTCAAGTGATTCTCATTCCTCAGCCTCCCGAGTAGCTGGGATTACAGGCATGTGTACCCACCATGCCCACCTACTTTTTGTATTTTTGGTAGAGATGGGGTTTCACCATGTTGGCCAGGCTGGTCTTGAACTCCTGACCTCAGGTGATCCGCCCACCTCAGCCTCCCAAAATGCTAAGATTACAGGTGTGAGCCACTGCGACTGGCCTTATCTTCTCTTTTTTCAGATTGGGCAACATCTCATTCTATAAAATAGATTGTTACTCTGTTTCTCTTTGTGGATCTTATTTGAACTTTCTGTTTTAGTTAGCTCTTTTTAGACATTATTCTTCAAGAGAAGGGGAGGCACTGCTTCCTCCAGATATAGCTAGAAATCCAGGTTCCCTATTCAGCCTCCATTGACACCTGAGCTGTGGTTTGGGGTGTGCTCCTTGTTACCTGTTACTGCTGGAAAGAGGGTTCTGACTCCCGGTGATCTCCACTGATATCATTGTGGGAGGAGCATGCTCATACTGGTTGGCTGGGATGAAAGTTCCAGTTCCTACCTGGCATTCTGTGACATCACCCTGGCAGTGGTGTTAGGATTCCTCGTGACAGCCTTGTGAGGGTGGAATTCTAGGCTCCCCTTAGCCTTTGCTGGCATGGTTGGGGAGGTGGAGCCACAGTTTTTCCCCGTGGTATTTGCTTTAGTAGAACAGTTATTGTCTAAAAGTTTTATCTTTTATTAAGTTGCCCTTTTCCTGCTTCTTTGGCTAAAGAGAACAGACTTTTATGGGGGCCTCATTTGTATGTTTCCATCAGCATTTCTGGGTTGCTGGCTTCTTCAACTCTAAGTCTGGGATATATGAGTCAAAGATAAACCTGGTGGCTCACACTTGTAATTCCAGTGCTTTGGCAGGCCAACATGGGAGAATTGCTTGAGGCCAAGAGTTTGAGACCAGCCTAAGCAACGTAGTGAGTACCCATCTTTACAAAATTTTTTTTTAAAAAAATTAGCCAGGCAGTGTGATGTGTACCTGTCCTCCAAGCAACTTGGGACGCTGAGGCAGGAGGCTCACACGAGGCCAGGAGGTGGAGGCTGCAGTGAGCCATGATTGTGTCACCGTACTCCAGCCTGGGGAACAAAGCAATACCCTGTCTCTTAAAAAAAAAAAAAAAATTTCCCACAGGAGGGAACCTCACCATCCTGTTGTTCTTCAGGTCTTGAATAGTTCTAGCTGTTCTTCCTTCTTTCTACTTTTCAGGTAGAGATGGGGTTTCACCATGTTGAACATCAGGGGTCTCCTGATGTTTGCTTTATATATAATTTCCAGAGGTTTTAAATTGTATGTATGAGGAGGGATAGGGAAAAGTACATCTCCATCTTCCCAGAAGCAGAAGTCAGCTTATTTAAAGTCCTTGTCTGCCAATTCCATCATTTCTGGTTTTGTTTCTATGGTTTGATTTTTTTTCCCGCTGGTTGTGAGTCCTATTTTCCTGCTTCTTTGCAAGTAAAGTAAGTTATGATTGGATGCTGCACGTAGTGATTATTACATTGAGTCTCTGTTACTTCCTTTAAGGGTGTCAAATTTTATTTTGGCAAGTGGTTAAGTTTCTTGCAGATCAGGTTGATCTTTTTGAGGCTTCTTTTTTTTCCCCCCGTGCCGGAGTCTCACTCTGTTGCCCAGGCTGGAGTGCAGTGGCGTGAGGCTTATTTTTAAGTTTTGATAGGGTGAATGTAGATTAGCCATTATTCCAGGTCTGTTTTATCCCTTCTAGGTGTTAGGTTTTAGGACCTTTCTAAGCTCTTTACTGAATCCCTGTGGTGTTCATTGAGGTGTTTCAGCTTTGACTATTCAGAATGCTTATATCTCCCAGATTATGTGTATTATTCTTTGCCCAACTCTGCATATGCAATTTGTTATTCAGCCAAAGATTACATTCCCTGTGCAGATATCCGGAGCTTTTCTTCTGCATAGCATTTTCCTGTGATGAACTCTACTGTGCAAATTCCAACTGTTTCAGCATCCCAAAACTCTGAGAACTGTCTCTTAAACTCATTTAGATTGTTCTATTGCAGTCTAGAAATTGCCTCTAGATAGAAAGCCAGGGAATATGGCCAGCTTGCTTGCCTGATTTTTTCCCCTCATATCTCAGGGATTGCTGTCTTTTGCTACCTGTTACATAATGTCTGGTATCAGCTGTTTCACACGTTTTGTCCAGTGTTTTAGTGATTTATTGCAGAAGGGCAAAATCCAGTTCCAATTACTCTGCCTTGGCTGAAAGCATAAGTCTCTTTCTTAGTTTTTAGTTATAAAGGAAAAGAAGGTCAAGGTTTGTCTTCTTTCTTTCTTTCTTTTTTTTTTTTTTTTTGGTAATTTAGGAACTTAGAGCCATGTTTTATCATAGAAACAAAAAAATAAATAGGATAACAATAAAAAGACAGTTGTGGGCACAGGAATTTTGTTTCAGCTTTCTCTCACACATTTAGAGGAACAGTTAAGTAAAAGATAATGCAGTCACATGAGGGGATATAACAGTTATATGGAATGTTTTTCAAAAGCTTTCGATAATGTAGAATAATGCTTATAGATAATGTGAGTGGAAAAGTATGATGCAAGGGTACACCTATGCCTGTCTCAACTGTGGAAATAATACACATGCATGAAAAAATACTGGAAAGAAATATCCCAAAATGTTAATAGAATCTATTTCTGGATATTAAGATTATGAGTCATTTAAATTTTCTCTTTTAGACTTTTCTAAAGTTTCTGGAATGATCTTGTATTATTTTTATAATGAAAACCATTTTCAAACAGGTGAGTTTTGCTCGCTCCTCTTTGGAAATCAGCAGACCTGACTAGGAGAACTCATAGTCAAAGTTGAGAAACCAGCAAAAGGCAAAATGGATTGAACATGGGTCTTATCTGTAGAGACCATTATTATAAAAATAAATGGGATGGCAGGCACAGGGAGGAAGGAGCAGGAGCAGAGGGAGAGGCAGAGATGACCTAACAAGTAAAAGCACATGATAGATATATTTTGGAGGAAGAACTACCTCAGGAAATGGGATAATTTTTCAGGTAAAATTTTCTATATTCTAAGAGAAATTAAAGTAGTAATGGTACTGATGACATAAGAGATTAGACATGAAATAATTATAAGATTGGATGATAAGTGAGCTGGCAGAGCAGCTGTCAAATAAACTGAGAGCAGACCATTAAGTAAAGGAAAAGCATCTTAGAAAAAGCAAATGGTAGAATCAACACTGCTGAAAATAAAATCAATGATAAAGAGACCAAACTTATGAAAGATCATATAAAATGAAGCTCGAATAGTCAGAGATGAAAACTACTGCAGAAAAAAAAATGCTAGATGTGGAAAGCAGACAGCAGAGATCATACATTCACATAACTCATATTTTTAAAAAAGAGAACTCAAAGACAAATCAGAAGAAAACTTTCATGAAAGAAAGTTAGGTTGAAAGTCTAGATTCAAAGTATTCATTGTATATTTCCCATTGTATGATTCCCCCATTAATAGTCGTACATTTTTGACTGGGTGCAGTGGCTCACACCTGTAATCTTAGCACTTTGTGAGGCTGAGATGGGCGGATCACTTGAGGGCAGCAGTTTGAAACCAGCCTGGCCAACGTGGTGAAACCCCATCTCTACTAAAAATACAAAAACATTAGCCGGCCGTGAAGTGGGCACCTGTAATCCCAGCTACTTGGGAGGCTGAGGCAGGAGAATAGCTTGAACCTAGGAGGCGGAGGTTGCAGTGAGCCAAGATCACGCCACTGCACTCCAGTCTGGGCAACAGAGCAAGACTCTGTCTCAAAAAAAAAAAAGAATCAAATCATACGTTTTTTTGATGCATAACTGAACCTGAACCTGAAGGATTATAAAAAGAATCTTACAATCATATAGAAGAAAAAAATCAATGGGAAAATAAGTCAAGCTGGTCTGAGACTTGTAAACTACAAGTAGATACTAGAAGAGAAGAGAAGAGTTTTTACCAAATTCAATTTTTTTAGGTGCTGTAATAAATTTATTCAGAAGGTTTTTCAAAAATTTCCTTTTTTACAGTAAGAGCCTTCAACAAGAATATTGAAACTTCAATAAGAATAACTTACCTCAACAATATGTTAGTTCATTTCACATGTATTACACATCTAACATGGTATGAGACACAATAAATACAAAAATTAATAACATTAGTGTTCTCAAGTGATATACAACCAATCCGTTTCTTGACATCTATAAGCAAAGAGGCCAAGTAAGGCAAAAGATCTCAGTTCAACAAGTTCCTCATTGAAGGGCAATAGAAGGGGTCAATAGGGTAGAAAAGGAGAAATGAGATAACATTAGGTCATTTGTAGGGGAAGAGCATGAGAATGATGCCCATCAAATAAGTAAGTTTTAATATAAATTGAAAGCTAATACACACTATGTAGACACTGGATTCTGAAAAGAAGGCAGTCGGCAGGATAGGATATCAGAAGCACATATGAAGGACACATAAATAAAGCTATTAGGTAAAACAAAAGTATATTCATTGAGTTTATAGCTTTGCTTGCATGTCTTAGTTTATGTTCCCCAAAACAAAGCTCATAGAACAAAGTTTTCCAGCTGAGTGCATATTGTTAATCCTGATCATAGGAGCACCAAAATGTGCTTCTGTTAATCCAGCAAATTCCATACATATAACTCCTTGCCTCTGTTTGGTAGCAGACATTGTATTTCCTCATATTTAAAAATGTGACATCTGGTCAGCTAGGCTGTCATGCACATCTACACCCACAGATATGTATTTTGGATATATGATAATTTAGGATTTATAGTCCTTAATGAAGTTTCCTGGATAAACAAATTTAAGATTTTATACCATCAGTCAAAATTAATAACGTATAAATGGAGATACTGTGATAAGAAAATATTGGTGGTCATTGAATCTGACTAAACATTGTCTTCTTCTGATCTATAAGTCAGACAATAAAATTTTTTATCATATTATGGAGAACTTCTGTAATTGAGTTAACTACAGGATGCTAAAAAATAAAGGGGCCCTAGGAGGTTCCAAGATGGCCGAATAGGAACACCTCCAGTCTGCAGCTCCCAGCGTGAGTGACGCAGAAGACAGGTGATTTCTGCATTTCCAACTGAGGTACTAGGTTCATTTCACTGGGGCTTGTCAGACAGTGGGTACAGCCCACGGACCAGGGCAGGGCATTGCCTTACCCGGGAAGTGCAAGGAGTCAGGGAATTCCCTTTCCTAGCAAAGGGAAGTCATGACACATGGTACCTGGAAAATCGGGACACTCCCACCCTAATACTGTGCATCTCACTGGGGCATGTCAGACAGTGGGGGCAGGACAGTGGGTGCGGCCCACTGAGCGAGAGCTGAAGCAGGGCAAGGCATCACCTCACCTGGGAAGCACAAGGGGTAAGGGAATTCCCTTCCCTAGCCAAGGGAAACTGTAACACACAACACCTGGAAAATCAGGTCACTCCCACCCTAATACAAGGGTCTTAGCAAATGGCACACCAGGAGATTATATCCTGCACCTGACTTGGAGGGTTCCACACCCTTGGGACCTCCCTCATTGCTAGCACAGCAGTCTGAGATCTAGCTGCAAGGCAACAGCAAGGCTGGGGGAGGGGCGTCCACCATTGCTGAGGCTTGAGTAGGTAAACAAAGTGGCTGGAAAGCTCGAACTGGGGGGAGCCCACGGCAGCTCAAGGAGGCCTGCCTGCCTCTGTAGACTCCACCTCTGGGGACAGGGCATAGCCAAACAAAAGGCAGCAGAAATCTCTGCAGATTTAAATGTCCCTGTCTGACAGCTTTGAAGAGAGTAGTGGTTCTCCCAGCATGGAGTTTGAGATCTGAGAATGGACAGTCTGCCTCCTCAAGTGGGTCCCTTACCCCCGAGTAGGCTAACTGGGAGGCACCCCCTAGTAGGGGCAGACTGACACCTCACACGGCCGGGTACCCCTCTGAGACAATGCTTCCAGAGGAAGGATCAGGCAGCATCATTTGCTGTTCAGCAATATTCACTCTTCTGCAGCCTACACTGCTGATACCCAGGCAAACAGGGTCTGGAGTGGACCTCCAGCAAAAACTCCAACAGACCTGCAGCTGAGGGTCCTGACTGTTAGAAGGAAAACTCACAAACAGAAAGGACATCCACACCAAAACCCCATTTGTACATCACCATCATCAAAGACCAAACGTAGGTAAAACCACAAAGATGGGGAAAACACAGAGCAGAAAAGCTGAAAATTCTAAATATCAGAGCGCCTCTCCCCCTCCAAAGAAACGCAGCTCCTTGCCAGCAACAGAACAAAGCTGGATGGAGAATGACTTTGATGAGTTGAGAGAAGAAGGTTTCAGATGATCAAACTTCTCCGAGCTAAAGGAGGAAGGTCGAAGCCATCGCAAAGAAGCTAAAAACCTTGAAAAAAGATTAGACGAATGGCTAACTAGAATAACCAATGTAGAGAAGTCCTTAAATGACCTGATAGAGCTGAAAACTGTGGCACAAGATCTACATGACAAATGCACAAGCTTCAGTAACCGATTCCATCAACTGGAAGAAAGGGTATCAGTGATTGAAGATCAAATGAATGAAAGGAAGCGAGAAGAGAAGTTTAGAGGAAAAAGAGTAAAAAGAAACAAACAAAACCTCCAAGAAATATGGGACTATGTGAAAAGACCAAATCTACGTCTGATTGATGTACCTGAAAGTGACGGGGAGAATGGAACCAAGTTGGAAGACACTCTTCAGGATATTATCCACGAGAACTTCCCCAACATAGCGAGGCAGGCCAACATTCAAATTCAGGAAATACAGAGAATGCCACAAAGATACTCCTCAAGAAGAGCAACTCCAAGACATGTAATTGTCAGATTCACCAAAGTTGAAATGAAGGAAAAAATGTTAAGGGCAGCCAGAGATAAAGGTCGGGTTACCCACAAAGGGAAGCCCATCAGACTAACAGTGGATCTCTCAGCAGAAACTCTATAAGCCGGAAGAGAGTGGGGGTCAATATTCAACATACTTAAAGAAAATAATTTTCAACCCAGAATTTCATATCCAGCCAAACTAAGTTTCATAAGTGAAGGAGAAATAAAATTTTTACAGACAAACAAATGCTGAGAGATTTAAGGAAGCACTAAACATGGAAAGGAACAACCGGTACCAGCCACTGCAAAAACATGCCAAAATGTAAAGACCGTTGATGCTAGGAAGAAACTGTATCAGCTAACGAGCAAAATAACCAGCTAACATCATAACGACAGGATCAAATTCACACATAACAATATTAACTTTAAATGTAAATGGGCTAAATGCTTCAATTAAAAGACACAGGCTGGCAAATTGGATAGAGTCAAGACCCATCAGTGTGCTGTATTCAGGAGACCCATCTCATGTGCAGAGACACACATAGGCTCAAAATAAAGGGAAGGAGGAAGATCTACCGAGCAAATGGAAAGCAAAAAAAGGCAGGGGTTGCAATCCTAGTCTCTGATAAAACAGACTTTAAACCAACAAAGATCAAAAGAGACAAAGAAGTCCATTACATAATGGTAAAGGGATCAATTCAACAAGAAGAGCTAGCTATCCTAAATATATATGCACCCAATATAGGAGCACCCAGATTCATAAAGCAAGTCCTTAGAGACTTACAAAGAGACTTAGACTCCCACACAATAATAGTGGGAGACTTTACTACCCCACTGTCAACATTAGACAGATCAACGAGACAGAAAGTTAACAAGGATATCCAAGATTTGAACTCAGTTCTGCACCAAGTGGACCTAATAGACATCTACAGAACTCTCCACCCCAAATCAACAGAATATACATTCTTCTCAGCACCACATTGCACTTATTCCAAAAATGACCACATAGTTGGAAGTAAAGCATTCCTCAACAAATATAAAAGAACAGAAATTATAACAAACAGTCTCTCAGACCACAGTGCAATCAAACTAGAACTCGGGATTAAGAAACTCACTCAAAACCGCACAACTACATGGGAACTGAACAATCTGCTCCTGAATGACTACTGGGTACATAATGAAATGAAGGCAGAAATAAAGATGTTCTTTGAAACCAATGAGAACAAAGATACAACATACCAGAATCTCTGGGACACATTTAAAGAAGTGTGTAGAAGGAAATTTATAGCACTAAATGCCCACAAGAGAAAGCAGGAAAGATCTAAAATTGACACCCTAACATCACAATGAAAAGAACAAACACATTCAAAAGCTAGCAGAAGGCAAGAAATAACTAAGATCAGAGCAGAACTGAAGGAGATAGAGGCACAAAAAATCCTTCAAAAAAATAAATGAATCCAGAAGCTGTTTTTTTGAAAACATCAACAAAATTGATAGACCGCTAGCAAGACTAATAAAGAAGAAAAGAGAGAAGAATCAAATAGACACAATAAAAAATGATAAAGGGGATATCACCACCGATCCCACAGAAATACAAACTACTATCAGAGAATACTATATGCAAATCTTATGCACACCTCTATGCAAATAAGCTAGAAAATCTAGAAAAAATGGATAAATTCCTGGACACATACACCCTCCCAAAACTAAACCAGGAAGAAGATGAATCCCTGAATAGACCAATAACAGGTTCTGAAATTGAGGCAATAATTAATAGCCTACTAACCAAAAAAAGTCCAGGACCAGATGGATTCACAGCTGAATTCTACCAGAGGTACAAAGAGGAGCTGGTACCATTCCTTCTGAAACTATTAGAAAAAGAGGGAATCCTCCCCAATTCATTTTATGAGGCCAACATCATCCTGATACCAAAGCCTGGCAGAGACGCAACAAAAAAAGAGAATTTTAGACCAATATCCCTGATGAACATCAATGCAAAAATCCTCAGTAAAATACTGGCAAACTGAATCCGGTAGCACATCAAAAAGCTTATCCACTATGATCAAGTTGGCTTCATCCCTGGGATGCAAGGCTGGTTCAACATATGCAAATCAATGAACGTAATCCATCACATAAAGAGAACCAAAGACAAAAACCACATGATTATCTCAATAGATGCAGAAAAGGCCTTCAACAAAATGCAATAGCCCTTTGTGCTAAAAACTCTCAATAAACTAGTATTGATGGGACATCTCTCAAAATAATAAGAGCTACTTATGATAAACCCACAGCCAATATCATACTGAATAGGCAAAAACTGGAAGCATTCCCTTTGAAAACTGACACAAAACAGGGATGCCCTCTCTCACCACTCCTATTCAACATAGTGTTGGAAGTTCTGGCCAGGGCAATCAGGCAGGAGAAAGAACTAAAGGGTATTCAATTAGGAAAAGAGGAAATCAAATTGTCCCTGTTTGCAGATGACATGATTGTATATTTAGAAAACCCCATCGTCTCAGCCCAAAATCTCCTTAAGCTGATAAGCAACTTCAGCAAAGTCTCAGGATACAAAATCAATGTGCAAAAATCACAAGCATTCCTCTACACCAGTAACAGACAAACAGAGAGCCAAATCATGAGTGAACTCCCATTCACAATTGCTTCAAAGAGAATAAAATACCTAGGAATCCAACTTACAAGGGATGTGAAGGACCTCTTCAAGGAGAACTACAAACCACTGTTCAACGAAATAAAAGAGGACACAAACAAATGGAAGAAGATTCCATGCTCATGAATAGGAAGAATCAATATTGTGAAAATGGGCCATACTGCCCAAGGTAATTTATAGATTCAATGCCATCCCCATCAAGCTACCAATGACTTTCTTCACAGAATTGGAAAAAACTACTTTAAGTTCATATGGAACCAAAAAAGAGCCCGCATTGCCAAGACAATCCTAAGCCAAAAGAACAAAGCTGGAGGCATCATGCTATCTGACTTCAAACTATACTACAAGGCTACAGTAACCAAAACAGCATGGTACTGTTACCAAAACAGAGATATAGACCAGTGTAACAGAATAGAGTCCCGGGAAATAATACCACACATCTACAACCATCTGATCTTTGACAAACCTGACAAAAACAAGAAATGAGGGAAGGATTCCCTGTTTAATAAATGGTGCTGGGAAAATTGGCTAGCCGTATGTAGAAAGCTGAAACTGGATCCCTTCCTTACATCTTATACAAAAATTAATTTAAGATGCATTAAAGACTTAAATGTTAGATCTAAAACCATAAAAACCCTAGAAGCAAACCTAGGCAATATCATTCTGGACATAGGCATGGGCAAGGACTTCATGACTAAAATGCCAAAAGCAATGCAACAAAAGCCAAAATTGGCAGATGGGATCTAATTAAACTAAAGAGCTTCTGCACAGCAAAAGAAACTACCATCAGAGTGAACAGGCAACCTACAGAATGGGAGAAGATTTTTACAATCTACCCATTTGACAAAGGGCTAATATCCAGAAGCTTCAAAGAATGTAAACAAATTTACAAGAAAAAAACAAACAACCCCATCAAAAAGTGGGCGAAGGATATGAACAGACACTTCTCAAAAGAAGACATTTATGCAGCTAACAGACACATGAAAAAATGCTCATCATCCCACTAGCCATGAGAGAAATGCAAATCAAAACCACAATGAGATACCCTCCCACATCAGTTAGAATGGTGATCATTAAAAAGTCAGGAAACAACAGGTGCTGGAGAGGATGTGGAGAAAGAGGAATGCTTTTACACTGTTGGTGGGACTGTAAACTAGTTCAACCATTGTGGAAGACAGTGTGGCGCTTCCTCAAGGATCTAGAACTAGAAATACCATTTGACCCAGCCATCTCATTACTGGGCATATACCCAAAGGATTATAAATCATGCTGCTATAAAGACACATGTACATGTAGGTTTATTGAGGCACTGTTCACAATAGCAAAGACTTGGAACCAACCCAAATGTCCATCAGCGATAGACTGGATTAAGAAAATGTGGCACATATACACCATGGAATACTATGCAGCCATAAAAAGGGTAAGTTCATGTCCTTTGTAGGGACATGGATGAAGCTGGAAACCATTATTCTGAGCAAACTATCACAAGGACAGAAAACCAAACATCACATGTTGTCACTCATAGGTGGGAATTGAACAATGAGAACACTTGGACACAGAGTGGGGAACATCACACACCAGGGCCTGTCGTGGGGTGGGTGGTGGGGGAGGGATAGCATTCGAAGATATACCTAATGTAAATGACGAGTTAACGGTGCAGCACACCAACTTGGCACATGTATACATATGTAACAAACCTGAACATTGTGCACATGTACCCTAGAACTTAAAGTACAATAATAATTTTAAAAAATAATAAAAATAAAGGGGCCTGGGCTGGGTGTGGTGGCTCAGGCCTGTAATCACAGTGCTTTGGAAGACTGAGGTTGGAGAATTGCTTGAGGAGTCTGAGATCAGCCTGGGCAACATTGCAAGACCTCATCTCTACAAAAAAATAAAAGAATTAGTCAGGCATGGTGGTGTATGCCTGTGGTCCCAGCTACTCGGGAAGCTGAGGTAGGAGGATTGCTTGAGCCCTGGAGTTCCAGGCTGCAGTGAGCCACGATTGCAGCACTGGATTCTAGCATGGGTGACAGAGCAAGACATTGTGTTAAAAACACACACACACACACACACACACACACACAAACAGGGAAAAAAAGAAAAGGAGCCCTGACCCTCACTGGCAGTTTGAGTGGAGGAGGTAGCACATGTCAGGAGTATTTCCAAAGAGCCGATGATGCTTAAACTGAGACTTAAAAGACAAGTACGTTATCAGGAAAAGTGAGAAAGGATGTTTACCATGCAGGGAAAAGACATAGAAGCATGAGAACTGTAATTAAAATTTTATTTTCAGTAATCAGTTCATTGAGAAAAGTAATTTTCATAAAATAACTGTCACTAGTCTGTTTACTTGAGGCTTGCAGATTTATTTAAAACTCAGATTTTTGTCCAAATAAAAGCAAGATATGTTTTGTATTGTATTTAAGTAGAAAAATTTAGGTAATTCTTATTCTGTTGGTTGTAATTATAATAATTGTCCCTCCTTCAATGAGTCTGTACTTTAACTTGAAATTTCTTTCTGATCATACAACATAGTATCTTGATTTTATCAATATTAATAAAACAGGTAATTCTCCTAAAGTATAAGAACAAATATAATTTATTATTATTATTATTTTTTTTTTTTTGAGATGGAGTCTTGCTCTGTTGCCCAGGCTGCAGTACAGTGGCACAATCTTGGTTCACTGCAAGCTCCGCCTCCCGGGTTCACGCCATTCTTCTGCCTCAGCCTCCAGAGTAGCTGGGACTACAGGCACCCACCACCACACCCGGCTAATTTTTTTGTATTTTTAGGAGAGATGGGGTTTCACTGTGTTAGCCAGGATGGTCTTGATCTCCTTACCTCGTGATCCACCCGCCTCGGCCTCCCAAAGGCAAACATAATTGTTAAAGCATTTGTTGGTATCTATATAGCATCATTTTATAAAGTTAAATGGATTCATCTTACCCTCTACACTGAAAGTATTTTAAAGTAGCCTGTGATAGTTTATATCAGGGTGGACAAACTATAGCCAGTGGCCAAATCTGACCTGCTGCCTGTTTTTATAAATCAAGTTTTATTGAAAAATTTTATGCTCATTTATTTATGTATTACCTATGGCTCTTTTTGAAGTACAGTTGCAGAGTTGAGTAGCTGCAGTGGAGACTTACGGCTTTGAAAGCCTAACATATATACTATCTGACCCTTTACAGGAAGTTTGCTGGCCCTGATCTATATAATATACAAAGGGCAAACAATTGCTTAAAACGACATATGTCAACAGCACATTTTTTTTTTCTATGAAGTATGACTTGTTTTATTGATGAAAATCCTGCGTCAGCATAGATTTATTGGTAGATCTTGGAGAAAGGGGCATTCCAAGAGCTTGCTGGATAAGTGGCTGATCAAAGGGAGGAAGCTTGGTGAGTGAACCAAAAGCAAAGATAGTGGTTCAGTATCAATTTCAAATAATTTAGTAACTTGAGAAATATCAGCTTTGTTAGGATCAACTTTCTTAGAAATATCTTCAATTTCATACATTTAAAAGGAATAATATATCTTAAATGTACATTCATTGAATAATATTTATGGAGTATAATCTCACTGCATTGTAAACATTATTTAAAATTAGTGTGGTTAAAAGGAAAAGAGAACCAGTTGATATTTTGATTGGAAGAATAGTTTATTAGGTTAATTTCAATTTACTATTACCAGCCTTCTTGAAGATTAGATTGCCTGGCAAGCATTGCTATTCTCATCTGATCAAGGTCCAGCAATTCATGATATTTTACATGAATGTTTTCTATTTGGGTAAAAATCTGTCTGTTTACTCCATCACTTTTCATAAACCATTTAGTTTGTTTCATTCCATAATGAACCCTAAAAGAGATAAATGCTATTCATAAGTTTTAAGGTTAAAAAAATTCTCAATGTGAATTTCATTAGCTTTCTTTTTATGATTTTCTTAATCAGTTTAACAGTGTGAAATAATCTAAAATAATCTCCCCATGGGAAATGTTCCTGGACAAGATTGTATGTAGTGTTTTTGCACACAATGATAGATTTTAATATCAGTAATTTAGCACTTTGATTCTCATTCACAATGACAGCTTAGCATGCTATCTTCTTTCTTAACTTTCAAATTTCTTCTTAAAATTAAATGTTTGATGATTAGATTACTGAATGATAATTAAACTGGTGAAAAATAACCAACAAGGCATTCTACAATATAATTTTCTCTTTAATGAATTCCAGATGATTAGATTAGAGAAAAATAATTCCAGCATTAACTCTTATAAATATGAATTTTCCTTTTCCTAATAAAGAGTTGTCCATTTGGAAAGCATCACTATCTGATTTATTTGTTGGGTTTAAATATGTAACATAAAGAAGTGATACTTTATAACCTAAAGTAGTAACAATTTTGTTCTTATTATTACTACTTTTGTAATATTTGTTTAATGTTCAGGTAATGACATCATATCTTCTACTTGGTTATTAGTGTTTCTTGACTGTTGTGTATCCTTTATATAAAACTTAAAAAAATTAAGTGGTATATTAGTTTTTATGTTTTTATTTCCTGAGAAAATTTTTCCAATGAGAAGAAAATTTTTCCTGATAGTAAGCTAGAATATTCCCATGGTGTGATTTCCAGTTACAAACTTTAGAAAACTTGTTTGATTATAACCCTTCAATAAAATGCTTCAGTGTTCAGCCTTTGTCCAGCCACCTGCATTAGGATTTATAGACTTGCTAAATAAATGTATATTTGCTATTTTTCCTGCCACAGTTTTCATTTCATTGGTGAAATTGATGTGTCAGTTTGTTCATTATAACTTTCAATACCAGAGCTTTCAGAGTGCTAAATAATCAGAATCAGCCTTTGAGGTCAGTGTCAGCCTCTATGACCTCCACTGCGTTGTCACCTGAGTCAGCCTTGCAGGGATTAACCCTTTGTTAGTGTGATAATGTCTTTACTTATGAGTTGGCTTTTTAATACTTAAGATTAAAAGAAACAAAAGACAGAACAAAAGTAGCAGACAACTCCTGAATTGAAAAGTGTTGTTGCTTTCTCCCACAAACTGTTTTAAGTGTGAAATTTGAATTCTAGTATTCAACATTTTATAATATAAAATGACCATTTGACTTGTAAAGTATTTTTAAAATTATCAAATTTTAGTCTAAGTCTAGGAAATCTACCCAAGATATTTTCTTAAATTAACCTATTCCATATATGTTTGAGAAAATTTATTTAAGAAAATTGGCTATAGTAACAGGCACTGAAGTTTTATTTATTATGGTGTTTTTGTGCTATGTCCTTGCAATTAATAAATATCTAAGATGTAAATGGTTGTGATGTGGATTTAAAATATCCTTTTCCATCTTCATAACAGAATGTCGACCTCGAATTAGTCAGGGCCTATCTATGGAAAAGTAATTTTAGGTGTAGCCTTTTAAAATATTTTCTCTAATTATCTCATATAAAATAAAAATAAAGATTTTCCATGAAATATGTAAATTATATATTTGTGGTTATCTGGAATACAACAAGCTATTGCTTACATGTAAAATATATACTGTTTAGGACTTGAGTTCTCTTAGAATAATAGTTATTTTTGGTTAAATCACAAGATATCAATTATTTGATGACAAAAACGGCTTAAAGGAAGTGTGTCTTAAATATGGATTAGCTAGTTCTTTGAATGATGAGATAAATTAGTTTAATTACACGTGGCAATTTTCTTGGCTAGTGATGTAATGTGAAATAAAATTCTCCCTTTCCCCTCCCTGAAAACTCAAGCCAATTAATAGAACTTTTAAGCTCTTTGTCATAGGCCACCATGGAGGTCTGCAGAGAAGAACTTTAATCCAATAAACATTTCATTTAGATCATGAAAAGAAAGCATGAGGAGAAGCTCCTGTAAGAGAGGGTGTTACTATGATTCCAACCATGAAGAGATGTGAGGAATTTGCCAAATTAACCAAGAGGTCCTCATATTGAACGCATAAATGTGTCAAAACTAACGGAATCATTATTTAATTTGCTTGAACTCTATATTGAGGAAACTCTAAAAAGCCACAACTGTTTTCTTCAAAGCCTTCACTGTTGGGCTGGATGGACAGGGCAAAAGGAGGTTGTGAGAAATCCAGATACCAAATAACACTGGCCGAAGCTGGTCAGAAAAGGGAATAGATAATTAGGCGTAATTAGCGTGTATGAATCGTTGTCTCTCTGCCCTTAGCTTGAATAAATTTTGAAGAAAAACCCCTAGTGGTGAAAATCCTTTGATGTAGGAGGAGTCATTGTGGCTTGGCAGCATAAAGGCAGTGTTTTATACTTTTTACATAATGGTTGTGATACAGACAGAGTGAATGGACCCTGCACTCCCCCTGTCTGCTTTAGACCAAGGACTTTTGGATTCTCTTGAAACAAAATGCATCACAAGTTTTCAGTTGTTCGTAATGAGGTAGCGGACCTCATCAGGGCTCAGAGGAAGCCATCTTTAGCTTTTGTTTAAATCTTAATCACAGTTTTTTTTCTTTCTGGGAAATCTGTTTTCTTAAATCAACACTTCTTTTTTCTTCTTTGCTTGCACCTCCAATAAGAGATGGGAATCATGCTTAAGAAAGCTAAATAGAAAAGTTAAACAAAAATTATCACATAAAAGATGTATACATTTTTTAATCCCACATGAAAAAGATGCTTGCTATATTCCCTTTTGCCTTTAAATCAGTAACATTCTAGTAAAGTTGTTTTATAATAGAAAATATAAGAAAACATATCGGGAATAATTTTAGATTGTTTTTGGAAAGGACTTGTTTTCAAATTGAAATTACACAAAGTAAAATGATAAGTAGATTACTGTTTCACAGAATTTAAGTTTTTAAGTGGAACTCAGTTTGGTTAAAAATATTAGTAGATTTACTGCAAACTTTGTTTATTCAAGAGGCATAGTTGAAACATAGGTTTGAGAACCTGTGTCCAGAATAGTCGATTTGTCTGATATCTACTACTGGGGAAGTCAAGAAATTATTCTTGAGAAAGCATTGCATTTATTCTGAGGCGGATGGATTACTTGAGCTCAGGAGTTTGAGAAAGTGTTGCATTTATTTTGAAATTTTCTGAAGCACTGAAACAATCACCTAAAATGCAGTTATCAACTTTTTCTGGCAGTTGAATTATGTTCACTTTGTCTATCCAAAATATTTTTTAAAATTAGTCCTCAGCAAAAAAAAAAAAAAAAAAAAAAAGAAATGGGCTATTTCAGAACTCTAAAGTAAATCAGGTATTTTGTTGGGGGAAGGAGGTGCTGAAATAATGTGTATATTATCCTCAATATCAGAATAGCATCTCTAAGTAAGTTTTATAATTCTGATAAATGTTCAATCTCTTTATTAGCTACTTTGAAACTACGTTTAAAAAAATCTACCCTTCAAATACTTCAGTGCTCAGATTTCCTTCTAATTAATATTATTCTTTTAACATATTTTAATTATAGGACTTTCTGCAGTAGTCATCTGTGATCCATTCCTTAATGTGTAATCTGTGAAGCTATTTTTATAAGCATTGCTCTGCTTTAGAGTAGTTTTACTATGACGTTTTGATTCTGGATAGACTTCTTTCAAGCCACAATGCTCTGAGATGCTTTTGGCTACTTAACCCATTTTGCATATTGTGCCATTTGTAGAATAAAGTAGCCTTTTATACTTGAAGTTGATTTGAACTCTGAAAGGCAACACCTGAACAGCTCACAAAACTGGATAATTATGGCTGATTGTGTTTTTCAGGTATAGGTCACAGGAAATTCATTTGGGGTAAAGTATGCACAAAGCTAAGAAATATGCAGATTTTCTGTTGTAGGACTGTGTAAAAATTATTTACAGTTAATACTTGCATAAAGGTTAGAAAGGTTGATGAAGTGATATTTAGTTTTGCTTTACTATTCACTGCATGTCAGAATGTAATTATGACTGATTCATGAAACTGTCTTAGAAACGAACCATCTTTATTAAAATGCTGATCAAGATAAGAGCTGACAGTAATAAAGAATAGAACATTTTAGTCTTGTTGCTTTTGAATGATTGCTAATTACCCCAGAGGTCATGTATAGTGCTTGGTAGGATTCATTGACATTATTTCTTTTAAGTCTGCTGTTTCAACAACATCTGAGCATGAAGACACAAACTGTGTGCACATTGAACAATAGTTTGGCTAAGTTTTTAGGGCTTCAAGATATCTAAGAAATCTTCTTCTGCCATAGTGAATTTAGTTTTTCTCTATCAAAATTATAGTATATTAGGGGTGCTTGGTACAAAATACATCGTATATTTATTTACTATTGACTGTATCTACACCTCCCATTTTTAAGTTGTGTTAAATAGTATCTATAGGTTATTGGGACAGTGTCACCTCTAAATATATACATGAGCATATACTAGTAATAAGAATAAAATTAGTACTAACATTTAAGTTAGAATGCATAAAATGACTTTTTAATGTGTAATCAGAATATACTCTATTAGGATATACAATTTGAACACTAACTACAGATAGCTTGCTTTTTATTAAATGTGAACTTTGTAATTTGTCTCTAAAGATATGTGGAAATCCTTATCATGTATTCCTTAGCTAATTATGATTGATAGGATTCATATATTATAAATACATAGTTGATTAACTGAATAAACTCTGACATACTGTCTAAGATAACTTAAATCTTTACAATTATTAACTGAAAGTAGAAGAATGTAGAATATATATATGTAATATGCATGCATATATGTGTGTGTTAGTATATGTATATATACAAACTACACAATCACATCATGCTTTTCTTTTTTTCTGGTTTCCATGATGTAACAGAAAAATCAATGAGATGAGAAGGCAATCTTTGTGGACCTGGCTCTGTCACTGACTTTGCTCAGTCACCGGCAAGCCTTTTAAACCTGTGTGAGCTTATTTCTTCTGTAAATGATGGGATTGGACTAGAAGGTTGCTAAGGCTCTCATGAAGCTATGGATTTTCAGAAAGATTAAGTTTCAGAAGTTTACTTATAATTATTTCTTTTAAACTATGATAGATTTCTCCCTCAAATAGTGTTCTAAATATGATAATAAAGTCTTAGGCTACCTAGTCTTCAAAAGTCTAATTGCCCCAAATAGCTCATATTATTTTACCCTTGTAAAATGAAGTAGAAGAAAGCAATAGATTTCAACATGCATTTACGAAGGGCTTAGTCACTGGGGATACAGTGATAAATGTATTACTGAGTTGAATCCTGCCATCAGGGAAATTAGGATGTTCTAGTAGGGGAAGTAGACAAAAAATGATTATTAAATAGCATAGAAAAATATGATAATGTTAGAGATATATTGCTATATATGTAATAGAGAATGAGTTGGAAGTGGTTAGCTGTGTAGTGGGAGGTTATAATGCTAGCAATTATGTAAATTGCAATATATTAAATTAAATTAAAAGCACAACTTTTAAATACGTTTTCTCTGTGATGCTGGTAATTGTGGAGGAGGAATGGATGAGATAGAAATGTTTGTGAATTCTGAATGGACTCCTGTATGTGTTTACAAATTTCAGAGGTTGATGAAACTGGAGCTTTGTTTTGCCTTTTATTTTCTTTATATAAATGTATCACTGCCATCACTCTTGGTTTAATAGTCATGCTTATGATGCTGGAATGAAATGGAGATTTCCTAAGAAAACTGGACAAAGCTTAGAAGGGAGACAGAAAGAGCAGAGGAAGAAAGCTAAAAATGGTTTCAGTGTATACAGGAGAAGTTACCTGACATAGAACTAAACAAGTTATGCATAGAGAGAGCTGAGAAATGCAGAGCAAGGCATATGTAGAAACTCTTTTTGAGTGGGGGGCAGTAGGAAAGGGATAGCACTCTAGGTTGTAACCAGAGGTTAAGAGAGCCTGTTTAACTCCTGGAATGTCACTGTGTGTAGAAGGCAGAATACAAACAGAGGGTTACACATGGTAGACATTTTATAATTTGAAGAATGCTTGTAAATAAGGATGGTTGTTCACACTTTTTAAAAACTGGTATAGCACTGACAGACCAAACATAGCACACGCTGGGTTGTGATCAGTTGCCCCATACTGGTGTATGAAGGTGAGTACCAGCCTTACCTATAAATAGAAGTGTGTGTATGTGAGTGTGTGTTTGTGTATGTGTATACTCACAGAATTTGAAGGCACTTTGGAAACACTTATCCCACCAACTTATTATACAGTGGAGGCGACTGAAGCTCATGCCTGAGATCATCTTACCTAAGATTGCCCAGATAGCGGCAAAGCCAGGTCTACAATCCAGATTTCCTAGTTTTTATTGAGAGCTCTTTCCACCAAACCATGTTGTACAATATGTGTGTGTGTATATGTGTATGTGTGTGTATGAAGACATACATACACATATACATGTATATTCACTATATTTACATATTGCATACCTTGTTGTCTTTAGGTGGAATTAATTATATTCCCAACTGCTCTTATTGATAAGGAACTCTTTATCTTTCTTTCATGTAAAAGTATAATCTATCTTATTAATCTAGCTTTAGTCATACACAATGGTAAGTTAAATATAGTGATATCCAAATATTGTTTTAGAATATAGCTTAAAATTTACTCTTCAGATCTTTTATCAGGGATAAGAATTGACTGTTGTTAAGAGTGACTAAATTTGTTTCTTTTCATCTTCAGATAAAGGTACTAATAAGCAGTGAAATAACAAAAAGTTGAACAAATACAATGAAGAAAGAACAGAACCAAAGTTTAGGATATTTGTAAATGCTATCCTGGATACTAAAACTCTAAATAATGAAGCCTCTGTAAATGGGTAGGGGTCATTTTTTGAGCTAAATATTTTATTGAGATATTGTTTTTATTCATTATTCCAGTGTGGTAATTACAGTGTAAACGAATCATATGCCTTATGGGCTTTGTGTAATTATAGGGCACTTTTTTTTTTAGTTAGAAAAGTTATTGCTTACCTATGATTATTTGTACAGAAGAAGAAAAAATCTTGTGGGTAAATTTACTGGATGTTGAAAAACTAATTTTGCAAACCTGCATGTATAGTGGGAACTTCTTATTAGCTTGAAGCTGTGTTGCATAGTTCCTTTCTGTGGGAGAAAATCAAAGCTTACAGGAGCTGCAGTTGTGTGTTTGGTAGCATAGTTATAAAAAAGATTCTCAAAAGGTGCCCATTTCAACTTCTTTGCAGCCTGTGGTATGCCACTCTTCTATTTTTCTTTTTTTCCCCCTCTAGGAATGAGGACTCTGATTTTCTTGGATAAGGTAAACAGTGGGAGAAGAATGGAATATTAATTAAAATTCTGTTTGTTATGACAGAGTTGGAAATGTATAATGGTTGTGATTTCCATAAGACATAAAAATCTTTCCTTTTGTAAAATTTTTTTTTTTTTTGAGACGGAGTCTAGCTCTGTCACCCAGGCTGGAGTGCAGTGGCGCGATCTTGGCTCACTGCAAGCTCCGCCTCCCAGGTTCACGTCATTCTCCTGCCTCAGCCTCCCAAGTAGCTGCGACTACAGGCGCCCACCACCACGGCCGGCTAATTTTTTGTATATTTAGTAGAGACAGGGTTTCACCATGTTAGCCAGGATGATCTTGATCTCCTGACCTCGTGATCCGCCCTCCTCGGCCTCCCAAAGTACTGGGATTACAGGCGTGAGCCATCACGCCCGGCCTCCTTTTGTAAACTTTCTTTTTTTTCTTTTCTTTTTTTTTTTTTTTTTTTTGAGACGGAGTCTCGCTCTGTCACCCAGGCTGGAGTGCAGTGGCCGGATCTCAGCTCACTGCAAGCTCTGCCTCCCAGGTTTACGCCATTCTCCTGCCTCAGCCTCCCAAGTAGCTGGGACTACAGGCGCCGGCCACCTCGCCCAGCTAGTTTTTTGTATTTTTTTTAGTAGAGACGGGGTTTCACCGTGTTAGCCAGGATGGTCTCGATCTCCTGACCTCGTGATCCGCCCGTCTCGGCCTCCCAAAGTGCTGGGATTACAGGCTTGAGCCACCGTGCCCGGCCTCCTTTTGTAAATTTTCATAAGAGATAAAGGAATGCACGATAGGCTAACAAATGCCAACATCATATAAATATATATACTAAATATTAAAACTCCCCGTTCACCACTCTTCCCTCTTCCCATCCCTCCTCCACCTTCTACTCCACCTCATTCCTACTTCCCTCCCCAGGAGTAGCCACTATTAAAAATGTAGTTTGTATCTTTTCAAGCATTTTTCTTTACATTCATATGCATACATATCTCTCTATATGTCCAAATATAATGAGGGTAAGTTAATGAGGGTAATATATATATATACCTTAGTCTGAGTTATACTTTTATCCCTCAGAGATATCCTAAAGATCTTCTGATATTAGATATATCTCAATCTCATTTTAAATTTTTAAATTTTAAATTTTTATTTATTTATCTTTTTGGAGATGGTGTCTTGCCCTATTGCCCAGGCTAGAGTACAGTGGTGTGATCATAGCTCACTACAGACTTGATCTCCCGGGCTCAAGTGATCCTTCTGCCTCAGCCTTCTGAGTAGCTAGGACTACACACTTGGCTAACTTTTTTATTTTCTGTAGAGATGGTGTGTTGCTGTGTTGCCCAGGCTGGTCTCAAACCCCTGGCCTTATATGATTCTCTGACCTCCCACTCTCAGTTTTAAATGCCTGCATTATTATTTTAAAACTAATCTGCTATTTTTGTATACTTAGGTTTATTCTAGTTTAGTTTACTCTACTTTTCAAATAATGCCTTAAAAATATGTTTGCAAATGCATTTTTAGTGCATAAGAGCCAATATTTCTGTAGGTTAGATTTCTCAAAATGGAATTTTTTTTGTTTTGTTTTTTGAGATGGAGTCTTGCTCTGTCACCCAGGTTGGAGTGCAGTGGCATAATCTTGGCTCACTGCAAACTCTGCCTCCTGGATTCAAGTGATTCCCTTGCCTCAGCCTCCTGAGTAGCTGGGACTACAGGCGAATGCCACCACTCCTGGCTAATTTTTGTATTTTTACTAGAGACAGGGTTTTACCATGTTGTCAAGGCTGATCTTGAACTCTTGACGTAAAGTGATCTGCCCACCTTGGCCTCCCAAAGTGCTGGGATTACAAGCGTGAGCCACCACCCCCGGCCTCAAAATGGAATTTCTAGGTCAAAGGCTCTTGCATTTAAAACTTTGCTAGATTTTGTCATATTGCTCTTTACTTGTGTATTAGCTAACATTAAAAATTAAATTATAAAATTAAATTTGTAAAAAGTTATGTATTTATATTTCAATAGCTTTTGGCGTACAAGTGGTTTTTGGTTACATGAATGAATTGTATAGTGGTGAAGTTTGAGATTTTAGCGTACCCATCATCTGAGTAGCATACATTGTATCCACTATGTAGTTTTTTATACTCACCCTCTGTAACTACTCCATCTTCTGAGTCTCTAATGTCCATTTTATTACTCTCTATGCTTTGCATACTGATAGCTTAGCTCCCACTTGTAAGTGGGAACATGTGGTATTTGGTTTTCTATTCCTGCATTACTTTACTTAGAATAATGGCCTTTACCTCCATCCAAGTTGCTGCAAAAGACATTATTTAATTCTTTTTAATGACTGAGTAGCATTCCATGGTGTATATATACCACATTTTCTTTATCCACTCATTGGTCAGTGGGCACTTAGGTTAGTTCTACATGTTTGCAATTGTGAATTGTGCTGCGATAAACATATGCATGGAGGTGTCTTTTTGATGTAATGGTTTCTTTTCCTTTGGCTAGATACCCAGTAGTGGGATTGCTAGATAGAACGGTAGATCTACTTTTAGTTCTCTGAAATCTCTATGTTATTTTCCATAGATGTTGTACTAATTTACATTCCCACCAGCAGTGTGTAAAAGTTTCCTTTTTACCACATTTATACTGACATTTATTGTTTTTCGACTTTTTAGTAATGGCCATTCTGGCTGGGGTAATGTGGTACCTCATTGTGGTTTTAATTTGCATATCCCTTCCTAAATCTTTACATTACTTCCATTTTATGGAGTTAGGGTATTTATCTTTTAAAGCCCTTTATGACCTGAGCTCTTGCCAGCTTCTGTAGACCCATTTTGTGCCACTCTTAGAATACATGCAACTGAAAGCATCCTAATGCTTGAACTCTGCATTCTTGGTATGCTGAACTGATTTTAGATCCCCAATTCGCTAAGCTGTCATTTGCATCTATATATGTATAGGTGTTATTTCTTGAGTTTGAAATATTCTTTCCTACATCTTCTCCCTCACCTGCTAAATGAGGCTACTTGCCACTTTTTTGGGGTTAGTTGTTACTGTTCAGTGTTCCAGAACACCCTGTTCTGATTCTTAACCATCTGTCTTCCTTGCTAGACAGATGTTCTGATCAACTCCTATTTACCCTGTCAGTAAAGGAGGGATCCCCAACCAAATAGTGATTAAGATGGCGAAGCACAAGATGCCCAGCATTGGACAGACGAGATTGGCAGCAGTGTATTAGTCACATGAACTCACACCCTGAGGGATAGGGACACTATACACATAACGATTATAAACCAGAAGGGGCTATGGGAGGCAGGCTTTGTAGTAAGATGAAGGTGGGATACAGCTGGTCTGGCCGATAAGGATACCGGCCAGGTAGGGAGACTGTACCTCTAGGCATGGGAACCACTGGGTGTATCTGACAAGAGCAGGGAATGGCTCTGTGAGGCTCAAAAATGTCAAGGTAGCACCTGAGTGTTTAGGACTTACAAGAGGGCTGGGCACAGTGGCTCATGCCTATAATCCATTACTTTGGGAGGCTGAGATGGAAGGATCACTTGAGGCCAGGAGTTTGAGACCAACCTGGGCAGCAAAGCCACACTCTGTCTCAACAAAAATTACAAAAATTAGCTGGGAATGATGACACATGCCTGTTGTCCCAGCTACTCAGGAGGCTGAGGTGGAAGAATCGCTTGAGGCCAGGAGAGAAGATGTTTCCTGATACAGACTCGAGTGTGTAGCGCTCAGGATGTGGGTAGTGAGACCTGATGATGAGTAGGTAGAGATGGGCTGTGAACTCCAGGGTGCAGTCTTTTCAAAATCCTGCCGTTTTCTCAGTACCTTAGAACCGGCAGAGCATAGCTGGAAGAATGCTTCATTTTGTCATAAAAGCTCCTTGAGAAAGGGACTGCACCGGCTGGCTTCTTCCTGTAGTTCCTAACATACTAACTTGCACTAGAGCTTTACACATATGTGTCTGCTAATGTTTTGTTCAGTTGATAAATATTTACTGAGCATTTACTATGTACTGTGTGCTAGATACGAACTGCTATAGAGACAGTGATGACAAAACAGACATAATCCTGGTCACATAGAACCTACAGGCTTGAAACCCAAATCTGTCTCTGCAATCTCATTCAGTATAGAAAAATGACCCATTTTGTTATGTTGCAATGTAATATATAACAGCTACACAAAGTCTGTAGAAAGCTGCCCCATATCATTTGTGTATGAGATTAGGTTTTTTGTTTTGTTTTGTTTTAGAGTCTTGCTGTGTTTGTTGCCAGGCTGGAGTGCAGTGTCACAATCTCGGTTCACTGCAACCTCCACCTCCTGGGTTCAAGTGATTCTCCTGCCTCAGCCTACTGAGTAGCTGGGACTACAGGCACGCACCACAATGGTCAGCTAATTTTGTATTTTTAGTAGAGACGGGGTTTCACTGTATTGGCCAGGATGATCTCGATCTCTTGACCTTGTGATCTGCCTGCCTTGGCCTCCCAAAGTGCTGGGATTACAGGCGTGAGCCACTGCATCCAGCCGAGATTAGGTTTTAAACAAATAAACCAATGTGTTTATAGCAACACAGCTACTTCTCAGGAAAGCAAGCAAGCTTGGGCCTCACTCAGTGAGCACAGGAGCAGAGGGCAACAGATGTAGGATTTTGCGAGACAAGCTGACAGAGTACTGTGAAAACCTCCCAACAAGCCCATGTGAATTTTCCATTGCCTTGTGCGTCCAAGCAAGAACCATAGTTGCCTGAGCATATCATGGGCTACGATGAAACACCAGAGCCAAAATGCCTGTGTTTGAATCCTAGTTTTGTCACTTTTGGACAATTGTTTGACAATGGACAAGTTACTTAGCCTCTCTGTGCTTTAGTTTCTTTATCCATTTGTAAAATATAATAATAATAATTTCTACCTCATAGAGTGGTTGAAAGAATTAAAAGGATCTTAGAATAGTCCCTGACACATGGTAAGCCCTTATACCAGTGTTTGCTGTTACCATGGCATCTCAGTCCAGGCTGAGAAGTCTAACATGAAGGCACCAGCAGATCTGGCATTGGATGAGGACTCCCTTTCTGATTCCAAGATGCTACCTTCTAGCTGTGTCCTCACATCATGGAAGGAAGGGAAAAACAAGCTCACTCAGCCTTTTTGTTTTTATAGAGGCAGTAATCCCATTCATGAGGGATCTGTCCTCAGGACTTAATCACCTCCCAAAGGCCCTATCTCCTAATATCTCACTGGAGATTAGGTTTCAACATATGAATTCTGGGGGGACAGAAATATTTAGACCATAGCAGATGATGCTGATGATAATGATGGACTCATTTATTTACACCTCAAATTCCCTTAGCAACTTTATGCCAGGTCTTATTATGGGACCTATTAAAATGTGAGAGGAATTATCATGTGTATTTTGTGGAAGAGAGTGATTGTCAGAGATTACTTTATACTTTTCATTTTTGCACCTCTGAGAGAGAGAGAGGAAATCATCATCCTTGTTAGACTCCCTTCTGCTTTGAAGGGTCTGTGAGTATATGGTGCTGTGCAGGATTAAGAGGCAGTCCTGCTCTCTTGGAGTTTCCTTTCAAAGACTGACGTCCTTGGTTTAGATGATCAAATGAAAGCCATAGGAACAGTGGACTATGAGTGAAGCAGACATTTTAGATAAACATAGAAAATGTCCTATGTGATGGAAATTTACTGTAATATAACCCATTATAGTATAGACTTTAATATGGTACATTTATCTCATACATGGTTTTGGACTAAATACCTAAAGGAAATCATATAGAATCATATGGCCCCCCAGAAGAGTAATTAGCATATTTACACTGTGCAGAGGTAATTAATTTGAAATGGGAGGGAGAGGTAGAGGAGCAAATATGAATTACATAAGTTGTGTAAGACTAAAGAAAAATGATCCTGTGGCTACTGTTGAATAAATCAGTGTGACATAGTGGGAGGACTATGGATTTAGTGGAGGCAAAGATTGCCCTGGTCAAATCACAGCTCAGCCACCTACAAACTGTGTGGCCTCTTTCTGGATGCACTGTGAATTGTGAATGTACTGTGATGCTTGCTTCTGGCTGTGGCTGCAGAAAGAGTCAGATTGTGACTCACCTCACAAGGAAGTGTATGGAGGTGTGCTTTCAGCTTCTGTCCTGGCTTGCTTGCTTGCTTTTTTTGAATCTTGCAATTATTCTTTCTTTTTTTACTTTTACGAAATGCCTTTCTCTATGCTTATTACTGGAGCAAGGTAGCATATTGGTGATCGTATTGGTTTATTAGAACTGCTAAAACAAAATTCAACAGACTGGATGACTTAAACCACGGAAATTCACTTTCTCAGGGTTCTGGTGGCTAGAAGGACAAAGGTGTTGGCAGGTTTGGTCTCTCCTGAGGCCTCTCTCCATGACTTGCAGGTGACCATCTTCTCGCTGTGTTTTCACACGGCCTTTCTGTGGGGTACACACATAACTGTATCCACATGTCCACATTTCCTCTTCTCATGAGGATACCAGTCAGACTTCATTTTAACTGAATTAAAGGCTCTGTCTCCAAATACAGGCACATTCTGAGGTACTGAGGGTTAGAGGTTCAACATGAATTTTGGGGAGATGCAGTTAAGCCCATAATAGTACTTTTTTTAAAAAGTTACCTTTCTGATCCTGTGTTTCCTCAACTGTAAAATGGGGATTTAAAAAAGTACTTCCTTGCCCTGGGGATGGATATTATGAGGAAGATAAGAGATAAAGCCAAGTCAGTTGCCTAGCACATCTGAAGCACATGATAAGCACTTTATGATGCTTAAATATCCCCCTTCCTACTTTTTGGAAGGAGAAAGAAATTCTGAAACTGCTTGATAAAAAGAAGGGATACAGACCTTACCTAATAAGTTAATTGGGTATGGGTATTTGAAGTGTGAGACAAGTAGGGTAGCTAGGGAAGGAGGAGTGGGGAGATATGGAAAAAGATGTTTTTGATTTACTTTGGGATATGAGATGATCAAGAAAGCAAAGGAGGCTGATACAGCTTGAGGTAGACTCAGGCCTTGCGGTCTGCTCTAAAATGAGGTAAGCCCAAGGAAGAACTCAGCCCTGAAGAGCCCTGAAGTGAGAGAACTTCAGCAATAATGTTAATTTTAGAGCTTAAAGGGATCATAATCAATTCCTTTATTTTATAGAGGAGAAAACTGACATCTGGAGAGGTTACATAACAGGCTAAAATCACACAGCATGACAATTGGCAGAGGACTTCTCAATTTATCAACTTGAAAAATTATGTCTATGATTGAGAGAAGAAAATGATAACTTGAACAAATAGCTGATTACTACCAGACTGTCAGAGCAAAAGCTGTATCTTATTCATCATTATATCTCTAGTAACGAGGGAAGTGCCCAGCCCGTAGTATTCAATTATGTTTGTTAGGTTGATCCAAAATAAGTATTAAATTTGGAGGGAACTTGTTAAACCATAAGTGCACATTTTTGTGATATAAAACAGTGTGGCATATTTTATGAAATATATGAAGCACCTTTAGTATCATCCTGATCTTCCATGTAGATGGAAGAATCTCACAGACATAAAAGAACCCCATCATAAAAGAATACATACTTTATGATTTCACTTATGGAAAGCTCCAGAAACAGGCAAAATTCTGTGGTGCTAGAATCAGAATAGTAGTTACCTCTGGGGAGTAGAAGGTGATATTAGGGGGGCTTCAGAGATGCTGGTGATATTCTGTTTCATGAGTGAGCCGGACACTTATAATTTGTGTACTTTCCTGTATTAAGTTATACTTAAATTATGAAAACCTTAAAATATGGAGCAGCTTATATATTGAATTTTCTTATCTACCATTGTTTAAGCTTAGAAGTAGTAGTACATGATTACTTTAAATATGACTCAAACAGCTGTCTTAGAATGTACAGCTGCCTCAAAATAAAAAAAAAGACACCCTCCACTTAGTCTCCCACCCTTAATTGTATTCTTAGCAAAAAAAAGTTAGTGCAGTATACAATTAAGCTTTTCTGTATTTAAGTGTTTATTTTCTCTCATAGAACTTTTAAGATATCAAAAGAATTAAGCATAGAACTATGTATATAATCTGATAGACGTCTACCTCTGTAATCTCTATATGTATAGGAAAAACTTGAATCGTACAAGCTATAAACAAACTTTTTTCTGAGAAGGGGATATTCATTTATACTGTTATGCTTTTAATATCATTTGAATGTTTTATAATAAGCATGGATCACTTTTTCAGTTCAAAAAAGATACATTTTTATTTTATTTTTTATTTTTTGAGGTGAAGTCTCATTCTGTTGCCCAGGCTGGAGTGCAGTGGTGCAGTCTCAGTTCATTGCAACCTCACCTCCCAGGTTCTAGCAATTCTCCTTCCTCAGCCTCCTGAGTAGCTGGGATTACAGGTGTATGCCACCACACCCAACTAATTTTTGTATTTTTAGTAGAGATGGGGTTTCACCATGTTGGGCAGGCTGGTCTCAAACTCCTGACCTCAGGTGATCTGCCTGCCTCAGCCTCCCAAAGTGCTGGGATTACGGGCGTGAGCCACCGCACCCGACCTAAAAAGGATACGTTTCTTAAATAATCAAGTAAAACGATATATCTTAGTTATTTAAAATTTTATTTCCTGGAATAAGAAAAAGTCTCGACTGGGTGTGGTGGCTCACGCCTGTAATCCTAGCAATTTGGGAGGCCGAGGCAGGCATTCAAGACCAGCCTGGCCAACATGGTGAAACCCTGTCTCTACTAAAAAATACAAAAATTAGCCGGGCATGGTGGTGGACACCTATAATCCCAGCTACTTGGGAGGCTAAGGCAGGGAGAATTGCTTGAACCCAGGAGGTGGAGGTTGCAGTGAGCTGAGATCATGCCACTGCACTCCAGCCTGCACAACAGAGCGAGACTCCATCTCAAAAAAAAAAAAAAAAGAAAGAAAGAAAAAGAAAAAATCTCAATCATTTTTTCTTTTTATTGTTTACTCATTAAAAATTTATAAAATAAATTAGTTGACTGTTATCAAGAAAAACACTAATACTTTTGATTCTTTAAATGCCCATTTAATATAGTCACTTAGGTAAGGGATAGAAGTTTGATTTATGCAGTTGGAATTTTTTCCTCATGTTCCAAATTTCTATGATAAGTGAAATTGCTTTTATGATAAAAAATGCTAAGGTGGGCAAATCTGTGTTTATTATTTCAATCTTTGCTTAAGAGGTTAGTATGTTATAGTTTTAAAAGATTTTCTCCACAATGTCTTTATTCTTTGTTCCAACTGGGATGGAGTAGAAGCTATATAAAGTTATTTTGTGAGATGGCTGTTTTTCTAATGGTATTATTCAGGATTGCCAAAAATATACACAATAGATTTTGGGGACAATATAAACTACTTTAATACAGTTCTTTTAGTCAGACAATTTTCTTTCCAAACTCAAAGGCCTTTGACACATGAGTATGCTCATAAGGGTGTGTTAACCTCCCTCCTTTTCCTCCCCAAGTTTTCTAATTGCATTTTTTTTAGATTGTGTAATTGTATTTGTCCTTTGTATATATATAAATATGCAAACTATTTTAAACTAAATTTTGTTTGCTGGCTGATTAGTGTTATGTATTAGAATTGGATGGTGATAAGAGGTCACAGGCCTTGTAAATATCACTGGAAATTTAGGAAATTACTTAGAGATCATGCTCTTTTGACTAGATTCACTGTCAACTTGCAGCTTAACTTCCCCCTCCTCCACCCTTCTGCATAGAGCTTTGGAGAATCTAGTGTAAGTGAATGAAATCTGAAAATTTGAGGTTTATTTAATTAAAAAAAAAAAAAAAATATATATATATATATAAAAACTGAGTGTTAGTATTTTTCAGACAATTAAATGCTAACATCTAAGGACTTTGGTAATAGTTCTTTTGCTGCTGATTAGGTATTCCTCAGTGGTGATTAGTGAATGTACAAATGCAATCATTTGGTAGGTCTTAATCACTCATATGATCGAGAAGTTAGTTACCCAGAAAGAGAAATTGAAGCTGTATAACTTTCATCAGCCTTATTTTTTAATAGCAAAAATAAGAAAACTTTTTGACTAAATTAGGAATACTGAGTCATATAAGATAAACTGTAGTTTAAAAGAAATAGAGAACCTGGCAAATATATTTGTATGATTGTATTGTGACACTGTATTTTATGTCTGTAGTAAAGGTACCTTATGAAAAATTGACCACTGCTTACCATAGTAGGGCAGGTTTTTCTCAGGGAGATTGAGTAAGACATGTTCCCTACATAAGGACATTTTTCCTTCTTCTTTTTTTTTTTTTAACTGGGTGACTGAGCTCTCACAATTATAGCAGGAACAAGGGAAAGAAAGTATCTATTTTTTCATATTTATGACATCAAGAAAATGTTCACATTTATGACATCAAGAAAATGACATCAGAGTTCCAAAGCAAGCATTCCAACCAATAAGAAGCTGCCTCAAGTGTCACCTAGGATAGTCATATATCTCTCTTCTTCTCAAGAAGTAATATAGTATATATATAAAACAGGACATCTTGAGGCAAGGAGAGAGTGGAATGCATGTATTTGGGCAATGCTGTATTCTCCTCTGGTGGGATTGGTTATAGGGCCCAGGTCCTGAAGGAGAGGCCTGGGGAGTTGGATTTGGACAATTGGAATGATGAGCTAGGGATATCTGTATGGAGATGCCAACAGGTTGCTCATGCCAGCATTGCAGAGAGCCATGACTTTGGCTAGTTTTTCAGGGCTGTTCTTCAAATGTTAGTTCAAAAGCCTAGGTTTGTAGGCCTCCCTAGAGGACCAGCTTCTTGGGTGTTATTTCATGTTAATCAAATTCAGAATTGCTGATACATAATCAAAATGCTGTACCTACACTAGCCACAACCCAATCTTCTGGGTCTTCACTCAAGTTAACCAACCATCCCAGATTGTCTAGGGTTGTCCTAGTGTTAGCACTGAAAGTTCTATATCCAGAAACCCCCCTTAGTCTTCAGGAAACCCCTCATTTCCAGGGGATTATTGGTCACCTGTTTGACTCTCCTGAGCCCCTTAGCAGCTTCAGCATAAGAGGAGGGGAAATGCAATCTATGCCCTGGATGCAGATGATAAACAGCTCTCAGCCCTTGTGTAACCGTACAACCCAGGATGCACTTTCAGGGAGTAAGAACATTGCTACTTCTCAAGTGTGCCCAGATATTGCTGTTCTGATTGTCTCTCGCTGCATAACAAATTATTGTAAAATGACTATAAAAGAGTCTTAAAAAACATTACTTTATTCTCTCCTGGTTTCTGTGGGTCAGGGATTTGGTGAAGGCTCAGCTGGCAATACTGGCTCCTTCAGTAAGATAGTGGCTACAGCTAGAAAAGCTGCGGACTGTCAACACCTCTGTCTTCATGTCATCTCAGCGCCTCTCCAGGGCCTCCTCTCTCTGTATTGGATAGTTTAAGCTTTCTCACAGCATAATAGCCTCCAGGCAATTAAATGCTCAATTGACACTTCAGAGTTCCAAAGCAAGCATTCCAACCAATATGAAGCTGCCTCAAGTGTCACCTAGGATATTATTGCATAGACCATTTCCATCACGGTCACAACATTCAAGGGGTGGGACATAGACTTCATTTCTTGATAACTGGAATATCAGCATCACATTGTAAGAAGAACATGTTGAGATGGAGAGATTATTTTACAATGTACAAGTCTTAAAACCCACCACAATTACCTTGGTTCCAAAGGTTTGAAAAATGCAGTTTTTGACTGGACATGGTAGCTCATGCCTGTAATCCCAGCACTTTGGGAGGTTGAGGCGAGCAGATCACTTGAGGCCAGGAGTTCGAGACCAGCTTGGCCAACAGGGAGAAACTCCATCTCCACTAAAAATACAAAACTTACCCGGGCATGGTAACACATGCCTGTAGTCCCAGCTAGTTGGGAGGCTGAGGCACGAAAATTGTTTGAACCTAAGAGGAGAAGGTTTCAGTGAGCTGAGATCACGCCACTGTACTCCAGCCTGGGCAACAGAGTAAGACTCTGCCTTAAAAAAAAAAAAAATGAATTTTTTCGTTAGTAAAAGTAGTGATACTGTTAAAATATATTTTTCCCATGAATTGTTATTAAGACAATTTTCATTTTGAATGCAAACAAAATGTCAGCCTATAATTGTTTCTTGACTTGTCCTGAAATCCCTTGGTCACCATTCTTCTACTGAAGTGAATATCTCCCTATCTATCTATCTATCTATCTATCTATCCATCCATCCATCTATATCTGCACAGGCATACCTTAGAGATATCAAAGGTTTGGTTCTGGGCTACTGCAATACAACAGTATTGCAATAAAATGAGTTGTAAGAAGCTTTTGGCTTCCCAGTGCATATAAAAGTTTTATTTATACTATACTATAGTCTATTAAGTGTGCAATAGTATTATGTCTAAAAAAATACATACCTTAATATAAAAAAAATACTTTATTGCTAAAAATGCCAATAATCATCTGAAACTTCAGTGAGTGGTCTTTTTTTTTTTTTTTTTTTGAGACGGAGTCTCGCTCTGCCGCCCAGGCTGGAGTGCAGTGGCCGGATCTCAGCTCACTGCAAGCTCCGCCTCCCGGGTTCACGCCATTCTCCTGCCTCAGCCTCCCGAGTAGTTGGGACTACAGGCGCCCGCCACCGCGCCCGGCTAGTTTTTTTTTTTTTTTTTTTTTTGTATTTTTTAGTAGAGACGGGGTTTCACCGTGTTAGCCAGGATGGTCTCGATCTCCTGACCTCGTGATCCGCCCGTCTTGGCCTCCCAAAGTGCTGGGATTACAGGCTTGAGCCACCGCGCCCGGCCGAGTGGTCATCTTTTTGCTGGTCTTGCCTTGATGTTGAGGGCTGCTGCCTAATCAGGAGGGTGGCTGCCAAAGGTTGGAGTGGCTGTGGCAGTTTCTTAAGATAATGTTGAAGGTTGCTATATAGATTGACTCTTCCTTTCACAAAAGATATTTATGGCAGATATAGCCTTACAAAATGTATTTCTTAAATAATAAGACTTGTAAGTTGAAATTACTTCTTGATTCATGGGCTGCAGAATGGATGTTATGTTAGCAGGCAGGGAAACAACATTTATCTCATGCTCATCCATCAGAGCTCTTTGATGACCAAGTGGATTGTCATGAGCAGTAATCTTTTGAAAATAATCATTCTTCTAAGCAGTGGCTCTGAACAGTAGGCTTAAAATATTTTGTAAACAGAGGTGCTGCCATCCAAGGGCTTTGTTGTTTCATTTATAAAGCACAGGCAGAGTAGATGTAGCATAATTCTTAAGGGCCCTAGGATTTTCAGATTGGTAAATGAACATTGGCTTCAACATCAAGTCACCAGTTGCATGTCCTTTGAAGCTTTGAAGCCATGCATTGACTTCTCCTTTCTAGCTATGAAAGTCCTCGTTGGCATCTTCTTCCAGTAGAAGGCTGTTTCATCTCCAGTGAAAATCTGTTGTTTAGTGTAGTCACCTTCATCAATGATCTTAACTAAGCCTTCCGGATACCTTGCTGCACCTTCTGCATCAGCACTTGCTGCTTTACCTTGCACTTTTATGTTATAGAGATGGCTTATTTATTGAAACCTCATGAACCAACCTCTGCTAGCTTCCGGCTTTTCTTCTGCAGCTTCCTCACCTCTCTCAACCTTCATAGAATTGAATGGAGTTAGGACATTTCTCTGGATTAGGCTTTGGCTTAAGGGAACGTTGTGGCTGTTTTGATCTTCTATCCAGATCACTCAAACTTTTATCCATATCAATAATAAGGCTGTTTCGCTTTCTTATGGTTCATGTGTTCACTGGAGTAGCACTTTTCATTTCCTTCAAGAACTTTTCCTTTGCAATCACAACTCGGCTAACTGGTTGGTGCAAGAGGCCTAGGTTTTTGTCTGTTGTGGCTTTTGTCATACCTTCCTCATTAAGCTTAATCATTTCTAGCTTTTGATTGAGAGTGAGAGATGTGTGACTCTTCCTTTCACCCGAACACTTAGAATTCATTGTAGGGCTATTAATCGACGTAATTTCAATATTCTTGTGTCCCAGAGAATAGGGACACCTAAGGAAAGAGAGAGAGAGAGAGAGAAACAGCCAGTTGGTGTAGCAGTCAGAATGCAAACAGCATGTATAAATTAAGTTCACCCTCTTCTAAGGATGCAGTTTGTGGTGCCCTAAAACAATTACAGTAATAGCATCAAAGATCACTGATCACATAATTAATATGTGATCACTGATCATATAATTAATGACAGATATACTTTTTTAAAGTTTGAACTATTGCAAGAATTACCAAAATGTGACACAGAGACACAAAGTGAGCACCTGCTGTTGGAAAATTGAGGCCAATAGACTTCTCAATGCAGGGTTGCCACAAACCTTCACTTTGTAAAAAATGCGAGAAGCACAATAAAGGGAAACACAATAAAATGAATATGCCTCTATCTATGTGGAGATACACACACACACACACAAACACACACACACACCCCTACATATATTCCTCTCATGGCCCCCAAAATCCAACTGACCAAGAAGATAGGTGTTGCAAAAGTACATTTGCCCTCACAGTAAGAATTTGGGGGGTGTGTGTGTGTGGTATATGTGCTGGTGTACACATATGCACCCTGGGGGAGTGGAAAGAAAGGAGCACTTGGGAGAAGAGAAGGACATTAGTGCCACAGGGTAACTCGGGTTGAAAGGAGGCAGGCATCCACAGCAGGAAAGTGCACTGAAATGTTGATGGCTAGAGAGGAAACTAAAAGGGAGACAAGGGCAGTGGCAGCCATTTAGAAGCGAAGGATGGGCATACCTACAACATCATTCTAGTTTGGTCATTTGGTTTAAAATGTGGACACTAACGTTCTGGCCCAACTCTCTCTCTCTCTCTTTCTCTTTCTTTCTCCCTCTCTCTCTGTCTCTCGACAAGGTCTTGCTCTGTTGCCCAGGCTGGAGTGCAGTGGCATGATCATAGCTCATTGCAACCTCCACCTCCCAGGCTCAAGCAATCCTTGCATCTCAGCCAGCCAAGTAGCTGAGACTACAGGCCGTATGTCACCACGCCCAGCTAATTTTTGTGTTTTTGGTAGAGATGGGTTTTGCTATGTTGCCCAGGCTAGTCTCAAACTCCTGGACAAACACAATCTGCCCATCTAGCCTCCCAAAGTGCTGGAATTACAGGCATGAGCCACCATGTCCAGTCCCAGCTCTCTGATGCTGCCTCTCCCCAACTGTGGTGCCTAAAACCCATGAGTTATTCTTTCTGGTAGCCTCTAGTTTCTCACTCCAGGGTATTAGAAATTGGGCTTTAAAAAAAACCCAAATGAAGTTATTTGGGGAATTTGCTGACAGCACTTTTTGGGCAATGTTTCAGAAAACATGATGCAAATTTTAATTTTTTTAAACTGGTATTTCAGTGGCTTGATATATTTAATATTGCAACTTTAGTTTTATGAATCTTGCATGAGTTCTGTTGTTTTCATGTCATCTCATTATACTATTTTTTGAGCAAACATTTGAAAAATTTAAAAAATGTATAGTATAAGGGAAGTATTGTAATTCTGAGCCACTACTTGTTTAAAAAGACACTTTATTTGTTTGGATCATAGGAATATTGTAATACAGTCCAGCTAGATTCTGGGATAGATTACCGGAAAAGGGAACTTCCTGCTGCAGGAAAACTCTACTACCTGTAAGTGTTTTTAATTTTTGAAGTTTAGTATCTAATCGTTAATCAGAAAAAGATGATAAAAATAAACAGTTTAATTATTGGAACGTGAAAGGCTGGTTCTGAAGCCCACGATTTTTAAACTGCAAATGTTTTCATGTTAACTTCTTCAACCCATGTCTTTACCATCCATATTTGCATCATTTATAATGTGTGATTGGATAAAACCCTAATTAGTTTTTTGGGGAGGAATGATGACAGATGGTTAGAATGTAATGAGTATCCTTTTATAAGAGACTCTACTATTATGAGAATATCTTTAATGTGTGAAGTAATTAATTATTTGTGGATATCATCTGACAAATGTGCCATTTCCATTCCCCCAAAAATTGTTGTTTTATTTGTCAATCTGTTTGTATTTATCATTGTTGATTGACTTCCATATATAACTGATATAAAATATATATACACAAATACAACTGGATATATTGTTGTCTTTTAAAAGCTAAGATGCTCCTGAGTAGGAGCAATTTATAATAATAGATGTATTCAGCATGTGCAGTTAATACTGAAAAACAAATATAGTTTGTTTTAAAATGTCCTTTGTGAGAACCTGAAAAGGAAAAAGTGCTTTACAAAAGCAAACTTGTTTAGTATATGCCAACAGTGTTGGGCACATAGCAAATTCTCAGTAAATAGATTTGTCTAAGGACTAATTGTAATTTAACTAAAAGGCATGTTTCTGGTAATTTAAATTTTGATGACAACGTGCATTTGAGAGGTTGAGAAAAGTTCTTGTCTCTGCCACCTTGTAAGCAGAAGTACTTTACTGTTTTTGAAGCAGAAATTAGCTAGAAAAATCACATAATTAAAATTGCATACTTTACAGTGTACCAAGGGGACTATTTTAGTTTATTATTCAGATCCTGATGATTATTATAGGAGGTTCTTCATCTATCCTCAAGTACTTTGTCTTTAAAGTACTTTATAATTTTAAAAAATTCATATAGCACATTTTTCTGCTTTAACTTGGACTTTTTCTTCCCAGTTTCTTTTATGTTTGTGTTTACTGGATATTTTATTTTTCTGATATTCACAGCCTTTCCCTGAGTTTTTGCTACCTATGTCTTGATATTCCAGATGTATGGTACCAATGCATTAATTTATTATTATTCTCTTTATTCTTTTTTTAAAGGAGGTAATTGTTGTTCTCTGTTTTTTTCAAAAAGTGTATCCTCATGTGGAAGAATAAAAATATTTTCCTTATGGGAAGTTCCTTAAATAAAAGTGGTAGTCTGAGTCTAAATTATGAAATTTGTTTCATAGTGCCGAAGAGGTCTTGGAAGTTACTGGAGGTGAAAGGGCTACTTTTGCTTGGAGCATAGCCATTTTTTGTCTCTGACTTACCCTGTGTTACCCCTTCCTTTTCCTGATAAAAGTAATAATATTCTAACCCAGTGAAGTTCAGTTTTGATCTTTAAAAATATGCTAGAGGAAAACTAACACTAACAGAGTTTCCAGAGTCCAGGAAACCAGACCTACAAAGGACCAGACCTACCAGGAAACTCTGGACCAGCTTTCCTGAAAAGTATATAAATTCAAAGGCCAGGCACAATGGCTCATGCCTAGCCAAGCACTTTGGGAGGCCGAGGTGGGAGGATCACGTGAGCCCAGGAGTTTGAAACCAGCCTGGGCAACATAGGGAGACCCTGTCTCTACAAAAAATTTAAAAAATAGCGGGTGTGGTGGCACCTGCCTGTAGTCCCAGCTACTTGGGAGGCTGAGATGGGAGGATCACTTGAGCCTGGAAGGTGGAGGCTGCAGTGAGCCATGATCACACCACTGTACTTCAGCCTGGCAACAGAGCAAGACCCTGTTTCAAAAAATATATATATATATTATATATATATATACACACACACACACACACTTATATAGATATATATAGGTGGTATATGTCTATTATCTATCTATCTATGTATCTATAAATTCATTTAATCCTCAAGGAAGATAAATTTGTTCTGGAATTTAACATCCAAAGGGCTTGACCATAGTCAAGAATAGAAAGCCTGGGGGCATCCCTCAGTCAGAGGAGAAGGCAGATATGTAAGTATCCCTGAGGAGAATGAGCAATTAAAATCATCTCAGAAGTGGGAAAGTAATATGAGTTACTAAGACAGGATGCTAGAGATGTGCATTATATTGTTTCACATGAGGACTTGGGTAGAACTTCTCTCATGAAGATTTTCTGAGGTTATATTAACATTTGATTTAATTAGGTTTCTTTTCATCTTGTTCTTGCCGAAAAACTTACTAACTTTACCCTGTAACAGACTTTAATATGCTATGCTATATATTGCCCTATTAAAGCATGTGTTTCTCTTTATTACCATCTGGCCAGACATCTGGAATTGATTCCTGAATATGCAAGTCCAGACTACCCCCTTGTCAGTTTCACTGGAGCCCCAACTGCCTGAAAACAAACAAACAAACAAACAAACAAAAACACAAAAAACAAAATTTTAGCTTCCTTCTAGGGGAACACCAAGCGCTATCTCAGAATTTCGTACAAGTAGAATCCCACATAAGATCTTTAACAAAACAGAAGTATTAATATTCATCAACTCAGTATTTTATTAGTCTAATTTCCCAAAGCCAATTAAAGATATCCAAAATACAATCTAAATAATATCAAGAATTACCACAGATTTCTAAAACTACCCAAAAAGTTGACATGGAGCAATTTCTATAGTTCGTAATATTGACAGAGACCTTGAGTGCAAATACCCAAACTTTTGCATAGACTGAAACACCCCATGCTTGTCCAATTTTTTATTCTGTGCTAAATGTATGATCACTCCAGAGATGAGCATAGTTTGTTTCTTTTTTTTTTTCCCCCCTTTTTTTTTTTGTGGGAGGCACGGAGTCTTGCTCTGTCACTGGAGGGCTGGAGTGCAGTGGTGGGATCTCTGCTCACGGCAACCTCTGCCTCCCAGGTTTAAGCGATTCTTCTGCCTCAGCCTCCTGAGTAGCTGGGATTACAGGCACACGCCACTACACCCAGCTAATTTTTGTATTTTTAGTAGAGACGGGGTTTTGCCATGTTTGCGCAGCTGGTCTCGAACTCCTGACCTTAGGTGATCCACCCGCCTCAGCCTCCCGAAGTGCTGGGATTACAGGCGTGAGCTACCACGCCCAGCCAGTTTGTTTCTTTTCTAGTTGCTTGGTGAATAACACTCAGTAAAGTCCCCAAGCTGAAGTCCAGACAGATCAATCAAGCACTGGGCTTCCATTTGCATCTGGATGGAGGCTTGGACAGTAATCTATTTTGAATCGCCTGGTACTGATCAAGGGTGACCCCATCTCATGCTTATAGAGAATTTAACTGCTTCAGATTAGCTCTCTGTTTGGGGGCTGATAATACTAGAGGTTATTGTTTTATATATGCGTATCTTTTTAAACAGGAAGCACCATTGCTGAAGGGTCCATGGTATGCTGCCCCAGGCCATTTTGCTGTCCCTATTGTGAAGCGTTACTGGTTTCCTGGGGAGAGGAGTTCTCATCACCTTGGACTCACCCTTGCTGTCTCTTTTTTATTCCAAGGCTGAGTCCTATAGGTTCTTTTCTCTACTAAGTCTATTGAAGCAGGGGTTCTTTTCAAACACTCTATCTTTCCATACTCACATACAAACACTCTGCCCTTCACACAGATGCCATAACCTGAAGAGAAGTTTTAAACTGAACCAAAAGGGGTGGGGGCAGGCATTGGTCCTGGGATTTTATTTTACCCCACTTACGAGCCTAAACCTAAAATAGGTTTGCCTTTTATTATTTCGTAAGTGCTGTCAGAAGACAACAGAGACCGACCTGGGTCAGAGACACAGGATCTTATTAGCTCTGGCACAGAGAGCAGCATGAGCATTAGCATGTTGTGTCAGTTCCCTCCTTGCTCCTTAGCCCCATGGAGTGGAGGGGAGGGTGTTTTGCTGAGGGCCTAGATAATTCCTGCAACAGGCAGTAAATTGTGTTACAGGAAAAGAACTCTGAGCTTGTGGAATCTGCCATCTTATAGCCAGCATAAGCAAGTCTGCTTTTTGTCTCAAGGGAGATATTGTCTCATCTTTCAAGGTTGCTCACTACACACACAACCTTGAGAAATGGTTAGGGCCTCGCGTTCTTGGCATACTCAGCGAGATGTGAAGGAGAGACCCATGGAGGGGCTTGTCTCTCCCAACAGGGGGCATTTACCTGACATTAGACCTTAAATAACCAGGCTTCCTCCCTTTGTTTCAGTTGGCTCCTGTCCACTGAAGTCATCCACCACTTCAACAGAACTACATCTGAAGCACATTGTTCAGTTGTTTAAAACTTAAATTGTCTCAAGACCATTTCATTTTCATGTATATGGGGATTTTGGATCATCCTGAAAATGGTGAAAAATCTAATTTATGACTTTTTAGACACAGCTCAAATATTCACATATTTGTACTTGGCTAATATAATGTATTTACCCATGTTTTGAACAGATTTCAAAAAAAAAAAGTTTTTTCTTACGTACTTTTACTAGTGGAAGTTTTATGTCTCAAGCACTCTTAGTTTTCCACTTGGGAAATATCTGTTCCAAATAGAAAATCATTTTGGAGAATATAACTTTGAACACCAGTTTTAAAAAGAATAACAATTAGCTGACAAAAAGACACACGGGGCCGGGCGCGGTGGCTCAAGCCTGTAATCCCAGCACTTTGGGAGGCCGAGGCGGGTGGATCACGAGGTCAGGAGATCGAGACTATCCTGGTTAACATGGTGAAACCCCGTCTCTACTAAAAATACAAAAAACTAGCCGGGCGTGGTGGCGGGCGCCTGTAGTCTCAGCTACTTGGGAGGCTGAGGCGGGAGAATGGCGTGAACCTGGGAGGCGGAGCTTGCAGTGAGCCGAGATCATGCCACTGCACTCCAGCCTGGGAGACACAGCGAGACTCCGTCTCAAAAAAAAAAAAAAAAAAAAAGACACACGGCTTCAAGGTTATAGCTTTGTTTCAGAAGAAAGGTCTGTGAAAACTAAGGCTGAAGCTTATATGTGTTAAAACATACTTCCCCATAACTAAAAACTTCATGTTTCTTGCCTGTGATATTATTTACAAACACTCCTCTGCTTTCAACTGTGAGAATCAGATTAATGAAACTTAAAAATATTTCTTAGCTTGTCACATCTTCCCATACCTAAACTTTGGCTGAGACCCAGCTTCTGCCTCTAAGGTTGCTACCTTCTGGTTTAGTGGAGTGTCTAGTGAAAGGACACAAAGATAGATGTGTACCCGCCCCCCACCCGCTACACCCTTGTTCTGCTCTCTAATCTTTGCACATACCAGAGATTTCGTAAGTTCTGTGAGTACCTGGTTTTCTGCACGTACCAGAGATTTTGTTTTGCACATACCAGATATTTTGTAAGTTCTGAGGCAAGGTCACAAGACGTGTTTAAGTAAGATAAACTCTTGCTGCCATAAACCTGCTCTCCCGCCTCAAAGTTCGAACCAAAATATCAGAAATGGCGGGAACCAATCATAGTTAGCCAAATCGCCTTGTTCAAACACTAGCCAATCATATATCTGATTTGTATAATAACTCTATGCCCACTTTTCTTAGACTATATAACACTGCTCGGAGCTCAGTGGGGGAGCTCTCCTGCCCGTCTCGTTTCACGAGCGAGGGAGAGTTCCAGGTTCGAACCTGTAATAAAGATCCTTGCTGCTTAGCTTTGACTGTGGACTCTGGTGGTCTTCTTCGGGGAATAAACTGTCTGGGCATAACACTAGGACAGCTTGGTACCTTCTCTTCATCACCCATCATTACCATTACAGTTCTCTCCTAGACATTGGAATCTGCAGTTTCAGTCTCAGTTTTTCTTACCAGTTAGACAGCTAGCCCAGTCATTTCCCATTTCAATTCCCATTGAAGAACCTCTGAAACATTTACCAGTGCAAGCAACTTGAAAATGGTTAAGTCTGGCCCCCTTCCGTTTAGGCTGTAATTTGTTTCAATATGTTGTGCTAGACTGCCCAGAGTCCTGTAGCAGGCAGTATGCACACCCCATTGAAATAATTTATCTCATCCTCTACAACAAAAATGTTATGGTCTTACACCAAATATGAGCCAGCTCTACTCCTCCTCCAGCTCCTTAAATTCTCTCATGTGTCTTTTAGACTCCATTATATTCATATCATTTCTACTTCTCACACTAGTCTGCATCGTGTCACAATGGAATAGTGATGGTATCAATGGAGAAATACTACATGGTTTAAGACTATAAAATTTGTTTAGTAGTCAAGGTTGCAGAAATGTATCCACATGGAGACACTTGCACAAAACAGAAGATAATAGAGCATATTCCCAATTGAAACTTTAAGTTTTTCTGGCCTTTGAGGGCCCATTAGGTGACAATGAGCACCTGATCAAGATAAGGGTCCCATTAGATCACCTTATCACCTTTGTCATTCTTAGGTGAGTGGGTTTACACCCTTCTGGTAAGTCTCGATTGCTGTGGAGACTCTGGCTATGTGCCTGCCTGCTTGCCAGGTACAATTACCAGGTGCAAACCCTAAGCCGTAACTGAATGTTTATTGTCAGTGTAAATCAAAGGTCAGTTTCCCATCCTTCAGCAACACCAGTCACTAGGCCTTCCTGAAGTCTGTTCTTTTTTTTATTGTTATTATAGAGACAGGATCTCACTCTGTTGCCCAGGCTGGAGTGCCGTGGCGTGATCTTGACTCACTGGAACCTCTGCCTCCCAGGTTTGAGCGATTCTCGTGCCTCAGCCTCCCGAGTAGCTGGGATTACAGGCACATGCCACCATGCCCAGCTAATTTTTGTATTTTTAGTAGAGCTGGGGTCTCACCATGTTGGCCAGGTGGTTTCAAACTCCTGACCTCAAGCAGTCCGCCCGCCTCAGCCTCCCAAAGTGCTGGATTACAGGAGTGAGCCCCCGCGCCTGGCCCTGAAGTCTGTTTCTCAAAGAGCAAGACATAGAATTTCTGTCTCTGGCAATCAAATAAACTGTCTACTTTCTTGAGGTTCTGACTGTTGTCTGGCTAACTCCTCAGTCTGGGGAAGGGATGAAGATATTTGGGATATTTTTGATGTTTACAGACTATGTTTTACTTCTTAGCATCATGGCACAGAAGAACATTTAGGTTTTTCTACTTAAGAAGTAATCGTAAATGAAAATATTTACAGATGAAATAATACAATGTCTAGGATTTGCTTCAAAATAATCCAGTGTAGGGGAATTGAGGGGAGGTATAGAGGAAACAAGATTGACCATGCCATGCGTTGAGTGGGTGATTATTACATTGAGATTTTAATAGTACTATTCTCTTCACATGTGTTTAATGTGTAAAATTTTTCATAATCAAAAGATTTTTAAAAAGATATCCTTCTCTTTTTTTTTCTGATCATGCTTACTGCAGTTGTAAGTCTACTGATCTTCCCAGCGAAACTGCTTTTGTTGTGCTGATTTTCTTTATTACTACTTTCTGTTTTCTATATCCTTAATTTCTGAACTTTCATTATTTCGTTTATTCTGCTTAGTTTGGATTTAATTTGCTCTTCTTTTTCTAATTTTTTAAGGTAGAAGGTTAAGTCCTTGATTTTAAACCTTTCTGCTCTTACATAAGCATTTTAAAACTATAAATTTCTCTTTACTACTTTAGATGCATCTCACACGTTTTATTATGTCATGTTTTCTCTCGTGATTTATTTTTTGATCCATGGGTTATTAAAAGTGTGTTATTTATTTTCCAAACGTTTGGTGATTTTTTTTATACATCTTTCTGTTAATGATTCCCAAATTTAACTAATTATGGTTACAGAGTCTATGTTGTATGATTTGAATCCTTTTGAATTTATTGAGGCTTGCTTTATGGCCCAGAATATGATGCATCTTGGAACAAGTTTCTCATGCACTTGATTATGTATTCTGCTATTGTTAGTAGTGTGTACTTTAAATGCCATTGGGTCAAGTTGGTTGATAGGGTTGTTCAAATCTCCTATATTCTTACTGATTTTTTTGTCTACTTTTTCTATTAATTATTGAGAAAGAGGTGCTGAAATTTCCAAGTATAATTATGGATTTTTCTATTTCCCCTTACAGTTCTGTCTGGTTTTGCTTCATGTATTTTGAAGCTCTATTATTAGGTACATAAATGTTTAGGAATGATATGTTCTCTTGATGAATTGACCTCTTCATCATTATGAAATGAACCTCATTGTTCCTGGTGATATTCCTTTCTCTAAAATCTCTATGCTTAATATTAATGTAGCCACTTCAGCTTTTTAAAAATTAGGGTTTGCATGATATATCTTTTCTCATCTTTTTACTTTCAGCCTATCTGTGTCTTTATATTAAAATGGGTTTCTTGTTGGCAACATGTATTTGGGTATTTATTTTTTATGCAATCTGACAATCTTTTTCTTTTAATTGGGGATATTTAAACCATTTACACTTGATGCGATTGTTGATATGGCTGGGTTTAAATATACTATCTTGCTACTTGTTTGGGGTTTTTTTTTGGTACTTTTTAGAAAAAAAATTATTGAGATACAATTCATCCTTTTAAAGTCTATAACTCAGTGGTTTGTTAGTATATTTAGAGTTGTACTACCATCACCACTATCTAATTTCAGAACATTTTTATCACCCCAGAAAGAAACTCATAACTGTTAGTAGTCATACCTCTCACCCCTCTACCCTCTGTCAATCTACCTTCCGTCTCTATGGAATTTGCCTATCTTATATATCTCATATAAATGGAATCACATAAGATGTAATATAGTCACACACTGCATAGTAATATTTTAGCCAATGATGGACCATATCACAGATATGATGGTGGTCCCATAAGATTACAATACTGTATTTTTATTGTATCTTTTCTATGTTTAGATACACAAATACTTGCCATTATATTACAGTTGCTTACAATATTTAGTACAGTAAAATGCTGTATAGGTTTATAGCCTAGGAGCATTAGGCTATACCGTGTAGCAAAAGCGTGTAGCACAAGCGTGTAGCAGGCTATGCCATCTAGGTTTGTGTCAGTATACTCTATCATGTCTGCATGATTGCATGATGACAAAATCACCTAATAACACTCTTAAAACATATCACCATTGCTAAGTAATGTGCCACTCTATATACGATGTATATTACTTCTCAGCCTTTTGGTTAAGATCAAGTGTAGTATCTGTTCTTACCAGTTTAATACTATAAGAAGTGGTCTTTGTGCCTGGCTTCTTTCATTTAGCGTAATGTTTTCAAAGTTAATCCATGTTGTTTGCTATTTGTTTTCTATTGTCCCATCTGTTGTTTTTTCCAGTTTCCCTCTTTTTCTGACTTCATATTAGTTATTTTTTTAAGATTCCCTTTTACCTCTTATTAGCTATACCTCCTTGATTTTTTTCTTTTAAAAGTCACTTTAGGGCTTAGCATAAGCACCTTTAACTTATCATAGCTTGCCTTCAAGTAAGAGTATACCACTTGATGTATAACGTAAAAACCTACAGTATACTTCCATTTTTACTATCCTGGGCTCTGTGCTTTTATTGTCTTTTCTGTTATTTTATTATGTAATTGTATATTTTATTATATAATATTATTATATGCAGTACTCTATTTTCTTTTTAAGTTATAAACTCTGTAATATATTGTCATTACTTTTGCTTAAACAGTCAATAATCCTTTAAAGAGATTTTTAAAATAAGAAAAAAGTCTTATAATTTACCTACATATTTACTATTTCTTGTACTCTTCATTCTGTTATATAGATTGACATTTCCACCTGATATAATTTCTCTTTTTCCTAAAGGACTCTGTTTAACATTTCTTATAGTAGTTATCTGCTGGTGATGAATTTTCTCATATTAATGTTTTTGTTTTGCTTTTATTTTGAAAGATTCTTGCTGGCTAGAGAATTCTAGGCGGACAGGCTGGCTGGCTTTCCTTTCTTCCTTCCCCCTTTTCTCCCTTCCTTCCTCCCCCCTTTTCTCCCTTCCGTCCTCTCTTTTTCTTCTTTCCTCCACTTTTTGTTTTATAGGACTTTAGTGATATTGCTTTCTTCTCTTCTGGCTTGCATTGTTTCCATGAGAAATCTACTGTCATTCTTTGTCCTTCTCTACATAAGGACATAAGTCTTATCACTGTCTGCTTCTACAATTTTATTTTTATCTTGTTTTTAAACAGTTTTATTATGATGTGCATTGGTATGGTTTTCAGCATGTTTCTTTTGCCTGAATTTGGTTGTGCTTCTTGGATGTGTAGGTTTATAGTTTTCATTTGATTTGGAGAATTTTCTCTTATTTCTTTACAATTTCTCCCCATCCCTTCCCCTCCTCTTCAATTTCTGGAGCTCCAGTTACACTTACATTAGACCTCTTTATATTATTCCACAGCTCTCTGATGCTCTGTTCACTTTTTTCATTCTTTTTCTCTTCCTGTGTTTGTGTTTCATTTTGCGTAGTTTCTTTTGCAGTGTCTAATCTGCTATTAATTATAATCCAGTGTATTTGTCCATGTTAGAGGTGGCTTTTTTCCTTGTTAAATGCTAAACTTGGGTTTCTTTCCCTTTTTTTTTTCTTTTCTTTTTTAAAAGGCAAGGTCTTGCTGTGTTGCCCAGGCTGGTCTTGAGATCATGGACTGAAGAGATTCTCCCACTTTAGCCTCCCAGTAGTTGGGACTACAGACACACACCACCATGCCGGGAGGTTTCTTTTTTCATATCTTCTTTGTTTGTTCTTATACTCATGCCTTCCTCTACCTTACTGAGCATATGCAGCATATTTATAATTGTGGTTTTAATGTGTTTGTCTGCTAATACTATCATCTATGTCATTTCTGGGTCTGTTTCTATTGATCAATTTTTGTCCTTTTTATGAGTTGATTTTCCTGCTTTTCATGCTTGTTTTTTAAATTGCATTTCAGATATTGTGAATTTTATATTGTTTGGTACTAGAGTTTTTGTATTCCTTTAAGTATTTTAGGACTGTGTTCTGGGACACAGTTAAGTTACTTGGAAACAATTTTATCCTCTTGAGGCTAGGCTGTGTAAAGTAGAACCAGAGTGCCTTTATTCTAGGCCTAGTTATTCCTGAAGCAATACCCTTCTGAGAGTTCCACCTTATACACTATATTTTGTAGGACTTTCTACTCTGACTAGAGGGAACATAAACTATTCCTGGCCATTTATGAGCTCCAGGGGTAATGCTTTGTGATTCCAGTGAGTCCTTTCCCACCTCACCATTTCAAGTAGTTGCTTCTTAGGCATACACAGATTAGTACTCAGCTAAAGACTCAGGGAAGCCCTCTGCAGATCCCTGGACTTCTGTCTCTATATCTTTTTTTTCCAGTATTATACCTTGCAAATTCTAGCTGCACTAGCCTCCCCAAATGCTGAATTCCGTTTTCTCAACCTCCCAAATGCTGAGCTGTGTTTGTGTCCCTACTCCTGAAGTCTGGAAACTCACCAGGCAGTAAATTGAGGCTAAACTGATTTGTTTCCCTTTGCTGGGGATTGCTGTACTGTGCTTTTTGTTATCCAGTGTCTGCAAACCATTGTTTCATATATTTTAGATCGTTTCTAGTTGTTTATGGCAGATAGGTAACTCTGGGCCCTGTTATTCCATCACGGCCAGAAGTGAAAATGTCTAGACCTTTATTCTGAAAAATTGGTAGTAAAAGGAAAGAGTCAAGTATTTTTTCCTGCCTGTTTTAAAATAACTGATCCATAGTATAACAAAGTAGTTGATGAGGGCAAGCTTCTCTTTATAAAAGTTTTCTGGGTAGCAATTGAAAAAATCTTGAGAGAATTAGAATAGTATTAGAATATCACCATTTTGTAAAACACTCATAGTTTAATGGATCTAGTTAATGATCACAAATTCTATAATAATTGCTACAAAATGAGACCTGAATTTTATCCATTTACAGGAAATATAGGGGCAATGGAATATGTTCAATAACATCACAGGAATACATCCATCAAAATGTAGACTGTAGATTTTTTAAATGACATAAATCAATTGCTTCTTCAACAAATAAAAAAAAAGAGAGAGATGGATAGGGAACCTTTAGTTTAAAGGAGACGTAGAAACATATCAACCAATCACAGCGCATGGGCCTTATGTGGATCCTGAATCACACCAACTATCAGAATGAAAACAAAGACAAAACAACAAAAAAACCTACAGCACAATAAAAAAAAAATGCAAATACTACAGGATGTTTCATTGACACTGAGGAATTATTATTAACTTTGTTAGGTGTGATAGGGTATTATACTTATTTTTAAAATTTATTTTATAGCTTATCAAGATGCAATTTTAAATGACATAAATCAATTGCTTCTTTAACAAATAAATAAGAAAAAGAGAGATGGATAGGGAACCTTTAGTTTAAAGGAGATGTAGATAATAAAGATTAGTAGAAATTAATGAAATAGAATAGAAAAACATCAGGAGTCTATTTGTATCTCTGAATCTAAAAGCTGTCTCCTGTAGACAGCATATAGTTGGGTCTTTTTTTATCCAATGTGACAGTCTCTGCTTTTTGATTGAATTGTTTAATTCATTTGGAAATTATGTTATTACTGATGGAATTAAATTTACATTTGCTTTTTACTTTTTGTTTTCTTTGTTTCCTGTTTCATTTCCCCTCCTCTATTCTTCCTTTACTGCTGTCTTTTACATTAAGTGTTTTCTGTTTTTTGTTTTTTTTTTGTTTTTTTTTTTTGTATTTTTTAGTAGAGACGGGGTTTCACCGTGTTAGCCAGGATGGTCTCGATCTCCTGACCTCGTGATCCGCCCGTCTCGGCCTCCCAAAGTGCTGGGATTACAGGCTTGAGCCACCGCGCCCGGCCGTGTTTTCTGTTTTTTGATTTTTTGAGACAAGGTCTCACTATGTTGCCCAGGATAGTCTCAAACTCCTGGGCTCAAGAAGTCCTCCCGGCCAGGTGCAGTGGCTCACGCCTGTAATCCCAGCACTTTGGGAGGCCGAGGCGGGTGGATCACAAGGTCAGGAGATCGAGACCATTCTGGCTAACACAGTGAAACCCCGTCTCTACTAAAAATACAAAAAAAAAAAAAAAAAATTAGCCGGGCATGGTGGCGGGCGCCTGTAGTCCCAGCTGCTTGGGAGGATGAGACAGGTTAGAATGGCATGAACCCGGGAGACGGAGCTTACAGTGAGCCGAGATCACGCCACTGCACTGCAGCCTGGGTGACAGAGCAAGACTCCATCTCAACAACAACAACAACAACAATAGCAACAACAACAAAAAAAGTCCTCCTGTCTCAGCCTTTCAGCCTCTCATGTAGCTGGGGCTAAATCTGACTCTTTTTTAAATAACATTTTAATTTTTTCAATACTTTTTTCACTGTATTTTTGTTACTTTCTTAGTGAAGAACTATTTATTGCTATGAGAAGTACAAAGTATTCAAATTGAAATGTCTCAGATTCAAATCAAAGCATTGTGTGTTGCTATGTGTTTTTGATAAGTAGATGATCAGTAATGGTAATGAATTTGTGCTCAAAGAACACCTGGGAGGGGAAAGGGCTCTATGGTGGGGAAATATAGTTGGTTCTCAAAAGTAGATGCACAGTAGTATGTTTGTCATAAGAACTCCTGTTGATATTTTATGAGTGAGTAAAGCCCTGTTGTACACTTATAGCTGTATATTATAAACAACAAAACAACAACTTTTTGTTTTATATTTTATAGGACATGATCCAGTAGGCTGTTTCTTGCTGTTGTTTGTTTGTTTTTGAGACAGGGTCTGGCTCAGTAGTAGCCCAGGCTGGAGTGCAGTGGTGCCATCTCAGCTCACTGCAGCCTCCTTCTCCTAGACTCAAGCCATTTTCCCACCTCAGCCTACTGAGTAGCTGGGACTACAGACACGTGCCACCACGCCCAGCTAATTTTTGTATTTATTTTGGCAGAGATGGGTTTTTACTGTGTTGCCCAGGCTGGTCTCAAATTCTTGCCCTCAAGCAATCCACCTGCCTCAGCCTCCCAAAGTGCTAGGATTACAGGCATGAGCCACTGTGCCCAGCCCAAGTAGACTGTTTAAAAAAATTCTTTTATGTCTATTGAAAATCACAAAAGGCTGGCCGGGTGCAGCAGCTCATGCCTGTAATCCCAGCACTTTGGGAGGCCGAGGTGGGCGGATCACGAGGGCAGGAGATCGAGACCATCCTGGCTAACATGGTGAAACCCTGTCTCTACTAGAAGTACAGAAAAATTAGCCAGGTGTGGTAGCAGGTGCCTGTAGTCCCAGCTACTCGGGAGGCTGAGGCAGGAGAATGGTGTGACCCTGGCAGGTGGAGCTTGCAGTGAGCTGAGATTGTGCCACTGCACTCCAGCCTGGGTGACAGAGCAAGACTCAGTCTCAAAAAAAAAAAAAAAAAAAAAAAAATCACAAAAGGCTAGGTGCAGTGGCTCATGCCGATAATTCCAGCACTTTGAGAGGCTGAGATGGGTGGATTGCTTGAGCCCAGGAATTTGAGACCAACCTGGGCAACATGTAGAGACCTCATGTCTACGAAGGTTAAAAAAACTAACTGGGCTTGGTGTTGTGTGCCTGTGGTCCCAGCTGCTTGAGAGGCTGAGGTGGGAGAATCGCTTGAACCCAGGAGGTCGAGGATGCTATAAGCCATGATTGTGCCACTGCATTCCAGCCTGGGTTACAGAGTGAGACCTTGTCTCAAAATACAAACAAACAAACAAAAAAACCTACAAACCACCCCCAAATCACAAAATTGTACATTTGATATAATTTAGATGTCCATCTAAATCTTAATTAATCTTGCATTAACTCCAAGACTACTGAATTAGAAATTAATTTCACTATTTGAAACAGCACCTATGAAGTGGTACAGCAAAAAAAGAAGTCCATCTAGTAGAAACTTCAGTATCAGGTTCTACCAGTCAGTTTAGTATGCCTTTTATCTCCTGTTCCTTTACTGAATAGTGTTTGTTTTCCAGCAGGAGAACCAGAATGGAGCTGGCCCACTATATCCAGCTAAATACATTGACAAAATATCCAATTGTATGGCCACAGTCATCTAATAGAGTGTAAATAATATTGTGTATATATATAATGTGTATATTAGTAGATAATATGTATTCTTATACATATAAAAATACAGAAGAGGGTTTTTAGATTTCTTTAGAATTTTCATTGTGTTATTTCATCTTCAAACAGATCACAGTTATAACTGAAGATCAATCTGCTGCATAAGAAAAGATGATCTGGCAACAACCCTAGGTCTTTAGTTATTTGCTGTGTTCATTTTTAGCTATTAAAACTCCCTGGCCTCAGCTGGATGTGGTGACTCACGCCTGTAATCCCAGCACTTTGGGAGGCTGAGGCTGGTGGATCAGTTGAGGTCAGGAGTTCAAGATAGCTTGGCCAACATGGTGAAACCCCGTCTCTACTAAAAATACAAAAATTAGCCAGGTATGGTGGTGCACGCCTGTAATCTCAGCTACTCAGGAGACTGAGGCAGGAGAATCGCCTGAACCTGCGAGGCAGAGGTTACAGTGAACTGAGATCATGCCACCGCACTCCAGTCTGGGTGACAGAGTGAGACTCTGTCAAAAAAAAAAAAAAAAAAAAAAATTCCCTTTCTCCTTCCCAAGTGGCTCTGACTATCTTTTTCTCCTAAAGAGGAGTTAGAGCTTTTTACTCTCCAACTTCTTCTCCCTCCTTTTTTTTTTTTTTTTAATTCTCAATCATTATAGCCTTTCTGAAATTCCATTTTAAAAAGAAGTATTTTTATGTCTACCAAGTTGCAATTCTAGATGTTATGGCACTGATTTATTTGGGGAAAAATACAATATATGGATTTGATAGAAATTTTATATGGGAGTTTGTGGCTGAGAAGAGGAGGTGAAGGTCTGGAATTTGAGAGCTAAAGGTGCTAGATACCACTTTCTGCATAATGTACAGGTCAAGATTAATGGAACCAGGTAAGTTACTCTCCAGGTGATTGAGAAGGGTGGGAAATTTAGAGACTGAAATGGATCTCTGAACAGTCAGTTAAGCCTTTGAGTGATTGAGAAGATAAATACTCAGACAAAATCCATTCTAACAACTGATTTCGTTATGTAAAACAAACCTACAGGATTTGAAATGCAACCAAGTCTGTTTTATATTAAGGCAAGTATAAACCAACTTAATTTTAGACCTGCCTCCAGCCCCAGATTATGTTTGGTTTGAGGACAAAGAGCTGTACAGCATGAATGCACAGGCAATCAGTAGAGTGAGAAGGCTCACTGCCAGGGAAGTTTGGCAAGGAACTCTAAGAGGAAGGGGAAATTTCTGCGTCGAATCAACTTTGGCTCTCTGGAATAGAGAACATGGAGAGAGAGGGACTAAGGAAAGCCAACCCTATTCTACTTGTTGATACCTTAACAAGCTGTTGATTTTTGAAAAGGGATAAAGAAGCAAAGTGTGGGTAGCATTCTGTTCCCTTGAGTCAATCCTAATGAAGTAGGAGGTTCTTGAAGAAATTAATTTCCATTTAAATTCATGCGTGACCCTCTTCCAGAAACCCCCAAGTGTTTTGGAATTTTCGTTGAGAATTTCAAATGATCCAGCAATAATAAGGTCTTTTTTGACATGTTCTGTTTCTTTGAGTCTAAGTTTTATGTTGAATGCCTGATTTTAGCTGTAGAATTTTTCTCAAAATGGAAATGACTTGGTTACTTTCCTCTCTGTTCACTAATTTAATATGGAAAAATAAATCATGATTCTCATACTCCCAAAGCACTCAGGCTTTTCATCCAGGGTACTGTACTCACAGGATTCCTGTAGGAGTTGATGCCAAATTTCCTGGCAACTGAACAGTGGTCGATTCCAGGGTTTTTCTGACTTAAAGACACAGTGGTACTACTCAATAGAAAATAGGAACCTGCCCCTCCGCTGCAGTTTCTGAGTTTAACAAAAGGTGACAGAAGCAATGAAATGGATGGGTTTTATCAGGGCATTGCACAACAAAAGAAAAAAGAGCCTATCTTCTGTTGAGCTTTGCTCCTCAACCCTACCTCCCAACCCCCTCCCCTCAAAAAACAAAAAACAAAAACACTTGAAAAGAGTGACTCTGCTTCTTCACCAGAAATGACTTCAATTTCTTTACTGTGATCAACTTTTGATTATCTGTGGGTAGACTTTCTATTTTGCATTATCTGCACAAAGGCCTGCTTTATAGTAGCATCCCACTGATGGGGCAATTACTCAGAATGGAGCTGTTTCACAGGAATTAAAGGAAGTCACTTAAATTATCTTTACTCAGTGTCTGTCTCTCCTTAGGAGAAGAAAGGGGAGATGATTTATAGCATCTGAACTTAATTTATTGATTTCCGCCTGATCATTTTTGTGCTACCCAGGTCGCTATTACTCAAGATACTCTTCTTTGTGGTTAAAACGGAATTATGCAAAGCCAAACGGGATATTTTCTTCTATGTTATGTAACATTAGCATTGTAACATTAACATTTGTAGCCCCAAAAGAAAACTCTAAATTTAGCTCCTTATTTACACTGAAAAAAAAAAAAAAAAAGTTAAATTTAGTGCCGTCTTCATGCTGTGGTCTTTCCATACAACTACTGTTGACTACCAGATGTCTCTACTTCCTCAAATTTTACTGGTTAGGCTGGAATATCTTTCAATTATGTTTACAGTTTGAGTTTAATTTTAATCAATTTTTATTTTTATGTAATCTATATCCTTGCATTTTTTTTTTTTTTTTTTTTTTGTACATTTGTTTTTCATATAGGCTTGTTGCTGACCTTAGGTCTTATGTCCCAAATACCAGAGTTTTAAAAATGAGATGATCCTGATCCTTGTTTAGAGCCTCACAAGCATGGATATATTTCTGAATAGAGATTTTTAGTGTAAGGTGATGTTGCTATCTTTTTAAATGGTTTCACTACAGAACTAACAAGAGGGCCCTAGAGTCATAGAGTCACTGCTGCTGCTGCTGCTAAAGGTTTTACAATAAAGTTATGTTCTTAAAATTTCCTACTTTAAAAAGTGAAGATATCTTGAAGCACAGGTTTTAAAATTTTATGCGTATCATGACAATTGAGAAAATGTTTCTAGATTAACTATTTTATTTTTAATTAATTAGTTCTTTTATTTTTAATTTAACTTTTTAAAAGTATTATGTTTAACACTTTAAAACATATATTGTCCAGGCTGGCCTCAAACTCCTGGGCTCAAGTGATCCTCTTGCCTCAGCCTCCCTAGTAGCTGAACTATAGGCATGAGTCACTACACTATGGATTAAGTCTTTTGTTAATTAAATTATATTTGTGTTTTTATGCCCCATCCTTGTTAAAATATAAACTTGAGGCAACTTATGTTGAAGTCATTTATAATTTATCCACCATATCCACTAAAATGGAAGAGATGGAAAATGCCAAGTATTGGCAAGGAAGTGGAGAAAGTGGAACTTTTTGTATCACTAGTGGGAATATAAATTGCTACAACCAATTGGAAAACTGGCAACATCTCCTAAACTGAAAATAGGTATACCCCATAAGCAGCAATTCTAGCCATATGCCCAACAGACATGTATATATGAGTTTACCAAAAGGAATGTACTAGAATGTTCATAGTAGCACTATTCACAGAATCCGCAAAATGTACACTACACAAATGCTCATTGTTATGGACTGAATTGTGTCCCCCAAAATTCACAGGTTGAGGCCCTTACCCCAGTGGAACTATATTTGAAGATAGGGGCCTTTAAGGAAGTACCTAAGATTAACTGAAGTTGTAAGGATAGGGCCTTAATCCAATAGGACTGGTGTTCTCATAAGAAAAGGCAGAGACCCCAGGAGTATGTGCAAACTGAGGAAAGAAAGGCCATGTGAGGACATAGTGAAGGTGGCCATCTGCAAGCCAGAAAGAGAGCCCTCACCAGAAATCGATCCTGGCAGCACCTTGATCTTGGCCTCTATCTAGCCTCCAGAACTGTGAGAAGAAAAAAAAAAAAAAAATATATATATATATATATATGTATACATATGTTGCTTAAGCCACTCAGTCTGTGGTATTTTGTTATGGCAGCCCTAGCAGACAAATGCACCCATCACCGGTAAAATGATAATAAATTGTGATATTTTTATGCAATACAATACAGTGACAAAAATAAACAAACTGCTTCTACACACATCAATATAGATGAATCTCACAAACATAATGTTGAGTGAGAGAAGTCAGATACATGTGAATAAGGGAAATGAGCTTGTATGAAGCAATATGTACTTATACCCAACTTGAAATTGATTTAAGATGCAGTCGCAGAGATTTGACCAATGTCAGTGCAAAATGAAATAATTTTCCTATGTCTAGAATATTCGTCCACCAGCAAAGATCAGGACTGTCAGATAGGGTAATTCATGCATTATGTTTCAGAAGTCTTTAATTAAAAAAAAATAACTTTTACATATTAAATATTTGAGTTACTTACTTTTTTTTTTTTTTTTTTGAGGCGAAGTTTCGCTCTTGTTGCCCAAGCTGGAGTGCAATGGCATGATCTTGGCTCACTGCAACTTCCTGCTTTCCAGGTTCAAATGATTCTCCTGCCTCAGCCTCCCGAGTAGTTGGGATTACAGGTGCCCACTACCACCCCCAGCTAGTTTTTTGTATTTTTAGTAGAGATGGAGTTTCACCATATTGGCCAGGCTGGTCTCAAACTCCTGACCTCAGGTGATCTGCCCACCTCAGCCTCCCAAAGTGCTGGGATTACAGGTGTGAGCCACTGGGTACTTACATTTTAAAGTAAATTTTACTTAGCATTTATTTTGTGTTAATGGCCTTATGTTTTCCACTTTGCATGTCTGTATCAGGTAGAGATCACTTTTACATGTTATTGTAATATATAATCTTGTTACAGTACATTGATTTATAATAGTGATAAGCCATGCATTTATTATTATACTGTTATTTTACAGAAAACTACTGAACCTTTTAGTACCCTATGGTAGAGAAATGATTCACTATTATTATGGGCATGCATTATTGTTTAAAAACACATAAAATGTAATAAATACAAATAACTTATGGTTTCAGGACTTTTTTAAGGTTAGTATCTATTGGGAATTTGGGAATATGTTTTCTGGGATTCCCCAACTTTGAACTTTTCTCTAGTCGTTCATACCAGAAGGGCTGCAGGTTTTCTACTGGAGTTTTAGTTGACCTGAGCAGTACTGACTGCACTGTCTTCAGTCTGAAAACTGTAAAACTGGGTACCTAACCCCATATTTGTCCCTTCTCCCAAGTGTCAGCACCCCACCAGAATCTGTTCACTTCTATCCACTGTCCCATGCCTTCAGATGCCTGTTTTTATATTTTTCCAGAGTTTACATATAGTTGTTATCAACAGAGAGGGCTGGTTGAAGCAGAGCCAACTTGGTCCTATTAGAAACAGAACTCTTCTCCCTTGTTCTAAATAGAACACACCCTTGAGTATCATCCTGAGAAGGGTACATGGGAAATACATATTTTGAAAACTCACATGTCCAAAAAATGTATTTATTTTACTTGATTAATAGTTTGACTGATCATGGTTGTCACACACAATAATATTCTCTTAGAATATTTTAGACACTATACCATTATCTTTGAGCTTCCATATTGCTGTTACAAAGTTGGATGTGAATCTGTTTCTTGACCTTTTATATTTGACCTGTTTTTTCCTCTTGAAGTTTTTAGAATAGTCTCTTTGTTCCTGGTTTCCTGAAATTGCATAAGGATATGCCTTGGAATGGAGCTTTTTTCCATTCTTTGTGCTGGGTATTCACTGAACCCTGTCAACTTTAGAAAGTCATGTCCTGCAGTTCTAGGAAAGTCAATTTTATTCTGATTCTTTTCTTCTCCCCACCCCTCCACCCCACCTCATATTCTCCGGAACTCCTCCTGAACTTTGTGAATTGAACTGAACCTTGTGAATTGGTCTTCTAATGTTCTTTTGTTTTCTCTTCTATTTTCCTTATTTATTTATTTATTTATTTATTTATTTATTTAGGTCTTTTTGTTCTATTTTCTGATATGACCTCAACTTTTTTTTTCAATCCTTTTCCTGCATTTTGGATCTCGCAGTCCTATTTAGAGCTCTTCCTTATGCCTTTGTTGTTCTTTTGGTTTACAGCGTTCTTCTTTGTCTTATGGGTGCAATATCTTACTTATTCTCTCCAAGCATATTATAGTGTGTTATTCCCTTTCTGCTCTCTTGTTTTTTTCTTTGCTTCCTCCAAGGTCCTTTTAAAAATGTCTTTATTTTGGTCTTTGTCTTTTAGCTATAGAAATACTTGGTTGTCCATTCACATGTAAGAATGAGGCATTAAAAAGCTGATCAGAAGTTCTGAGTGCATAAGCAGAGTTTTATTGATTGGTGGGCTTCACTGGAGGGTGATAAGGTGGCTGGTCATGTTTTTCATTGGAGAACTCCAAATGTGAATATCTGTAAGTCTTTCTTTTGGCGGTTCAGTTTCCTCCAAAGGTGAATCTTTCTAATTCCTGGGATAGAAGTTTTGCTGGTAGGATTCTGGATGCTGAAAAGGTACAGGTTGTTAGTTACACTATTTAATATGTGGAATTTTATACAACTCAAGGGACATTTAAAAAAAAAAAAAGAAAAGAAAATTTTAATGTAGGCTTTCAGTATGCTCTCTCTCCCTTTTTCTTCGTTGTTAAATCTGCCCCAGCTGCTACTTACTGTTATAGGTAATGACTGTCTGGCTGGTGGTGTGAGTGGTAAGAAGACAGTTGTGGGTAAAGAAAGGCAAATGTATTAGTGAAAGTATGAAAATACGTTGTAAGGGTGCAACAGGCAGGTCAGCAGGAAAGGAGGTGGCTGCAAGGAGACAGAGGCTTGCTGGGGATTTTATAAGATGGTGCTTGTACTGTGCGCTGAAGAGGGTTTTGTGCAGTGATAATGCCGAGGTCGCAGTGAATAACTTGCATTTTTCTATCTACTGAGTGTCTGGTCATAGCTGGGCACAGGAAGACTGTGAGTTATTTGCACAGGAGGAGTATGTGTCCTGGACTATCAAGAAAGGCAGACTTAACTGCTTTCTCTTTTTGCTTTCCCCTGGTCCTGTCAGTCTGACTTGTTTCCCCTAATTATAATTCAAGACTTGCCAGTTTCTGCTGGAGTGGAGGGGGGCAGGAATCTGGCTGTCCAAGTAGAAGGAGGGCATCTAAGGAACTGTCTTTATCTTATTTTCAAACAGATACCCCTGTTTGCAGCCTAATTAACTCCTTACCTATATATTCAAATGTATCTGCTAGTGCCAAGCCTTTGGAGAGTTCTTTGGTGAGAACTGGTCTGCTTCATTTTGGCTCTGTACTCCGCCTCTCACCTTCTGGTTTCCCATCAATTAAGGTTCTGCTCATCCAAGTAAGGAAAGCAATGCCAGTCGTTCCTTCTTCTAGGCTCCCTAATCTTTCCAAGTCATTCTCTTAGAGAACACTTCCCCCATCACTTGCCTTTGGGGAGGATAAGTCATCCTCTTCTTTCCCAAGGGGAAGGAAGGGAAAGGCTCTTATCACACATACTATACCCAAAGGCTAGTGACTGTTGTTCCATTTCCCCCTCCTTGTAAAGACACTGTGTTGTGGGGTATAACAGGAGATGGTGGAGGGGGGGTGGCAATAGAAGTGGCACTGCTTATATAACCATGAGGGCAGAAGTCTAGACCTAGTGGCTGTTGGCACTAGGCTCACTGGCAGCTCTCTTTAGAAAGTTGGGGGATACTTAGCACTCTAACCATCAACTTTGTGGCTTAATTGTAATTCTAGGACAAGAGGGAAATATTGCACTTACAGAACTGTTTACTGTTCCATTGCATAAGTGTATCCAAATGTACTTAACCAAATTCCCCATTGTGGGGCATTTATTTTTCACTTTTGTGATGCTAGGAACAGTATTACAGTGATCATCCTTGTAGTAGTTAACCATTATTATGTCCATAGGTAAAATTTCTATGCGTTTCATATTTCATAAAAACATATGCATTTTTAGTACTTTCATTAAATATTTTCTGTTTGCCTGAAATCTGGTACTATTTTTATACTCCTCCCAGCTGTACATGAGAGTGTTGTTTGAGGTAACCTAACAGGAGGAGATTGACAGGAACATGAACAAGAACTGATTCACATGTTAGGAGGGTGACACAGCCCAACTCCAAGGGGACAGATACTCCTGTGCTAAGGACCCTTGCAGAGCTCATTCTATGTATCTCTTCACCTGGCTGTGTATTTCTTTCTTTTTCTTTTTTTTTTGAGACGGAGTCTCGCTCTGTCACCCAGGCTGGAGTGCAGTGGCGCGATGTCTGCTCACTGCAAGCTCCGCCTCCCGGGTTCATGCCGTTCTCCTGCCTCAACCTCCCCAGCAGCTGGGACTACAGGCACCCGCCACCATGCCCGGCTAATTTTTGTGTGTTTTTAGTAGAGACGGGGTTTCATTGTGTTAGCCAGGATGGTCTCGATCTCCTGACCTCGTGATCCGCCCACCTCGGCCTCCCAAAGTGCTGGGATTACAGGCGTGAGCCACCATGACCAGCGTATTTATTTCTTTTAAGATATCCTTTGTAATAAACTATTAAACAGGAATCTTGGTCGACCAGAATCTTGGTCAACCACAACGAAGGAGAAATGATGAGGACGTGCTGACAGAATCATTTCAACTCTTCTCAGTTGATCATCTTCCTAAAAGGTGACTAAGTGTAATGTGGTGAATGTGAGTGAATCTTTCTTGAGGGTGAGATTTGAAACCTCTGGAAATAATTAATGAGAACACCAAATTCTCAACCTTCAGAACTATAATGAAGGCAGAGACACTGTAAAAGACTGAATTAAATACCGCTGGCCCCAGGACTGGACCTGATCATATTTCTTGGACTAAACCTCTGATGCAAATCTGTTTTGATCAATACTCTTGGATCTCCCATCACCCTAAGATAGTATAGGGCCATAGAAATGAAATTCAGACTGTTTCATTAAATTGATGTTCCATCATGTTCTTCTTTTTTAGTTTTATTTTTTATTTTTGGACACTGTTGCCCAGGCTGGAGTGCAGTGGCATGATCTTGGCTCACTACAACCTCCCCCTCCCAGGTTCAAGTGATTCTCCTGCCTCAGCCTTCCGAGTAGCTGGGATTACAGGTGCCTGCCACCATGCCCAGTTAAGTTTTTGTATTTTTAGTAGAGATGGGGTTTCACTATGTTGGCCAGGCTGGTCTGGAACTCCTGACCTCGTGATCTGCCCACCTCGGCCTCCCAAATCCATCATGTTCTTATTAAAAATTTGAAAACATGTTGCCTCCTATTTACACCAGAGGATACTTGGACAAGAAATATAATTATGGTACCATGTTTTCTTCTTGCCTTCTTGCTTCATTCCAAAACTTGCTTACTCTTCTCTTTTCATATTCCCAAGTTCCTCTGGAGTCATTATACAGAACAGAGCATACTGGGAAAGCATTATGTTTAAAAGTCTCTAAGGATGCAGTGTCCATTGATGGATGAATGGATAAATTGTGGTCTATATACACAATGAAATCAATGGAATATTATTCAACCTTAAAAAAGGAGATCCTGCAATTTCCAACAACATGGATAAAACTGGAGGACATTATATTAAGTAAAATAACTAGATACAGACAGATACTACAAGATCTCACTTATAAATGGAATCTTCTAAAAAAAAGTCAAATAATTAGAAACAGAGAAATCAAATATGTAGAAATAGAATAGAGTAGTCGTTACCAGGGATGGGGGGCTGAGTGAGGAGAAGGGGAATAGATGAGGAGAGGCAGGTCTCTTTTGGTAGCAAGTTGCAATTACAAAGGATGACTAAGTCTAAAGATCAAATATACAGCATGAGGACTGTAGTTGAAAATAGTGTATTGTACACTGGAAATTTGCTAAAAGAAGATTTTAGGTGCTCTTACCACCCCCAACCCCTCACACACAAAAGGTAGCTGTGAGATGATGGATATGTCCATTTCTTTGACTGTAGTGATAATTTCACTGTGTATATCAAAACATCATGTAGTACACCTTAACATATACAACAAAAAAGTTTAAAATATTTTTTTAAATGAATATCCATTTTCCTTGCTTGGGATAGTTTATCTTTTTCCTTCTCTCTGCCAATTTGGATAGAAGAATGGCATCTTATTATTTTACTTCGCAGTTGTTATTACTAGTAAAAAAAAAAAGAATGATTTTACATATGCTTCTTGTCCACTGAGCTATCTTTTTTTTTTTTTTTTTTGAGATGGAATCTTGCTCTCTCGCCCAGGCTGGGGGGCAGTGGCGCAATCTCCCTCCCTCCCTCCCTCCCTCCCTTCTTCTTCTTTTTCTTTTTCTTTTTCTTTTCTTTTTTTTTTTGGAGACACGGTCTCCCTCTGTAGCCCAGGCTAGAGTGCAGTGGCATGACCTTGGCTCACTGCAACCTCCACCTCCTAGGATCAAGGATTCTCATGCCTCAGCCTCCTGAGTAGCTGGGATCACAGGCATGCGCTGCCATGCCAGCTATTTTTTGTATTTTTTGTAGAGATAAAGTTTTGCCATGTTGGCCAGGCTGGTCTCCAACTCCTGGCCTCAAGTAATCTGATCACCTCCACCTCCCAGAGTGCCGGGATTACAGGCATGAGTCACCATGCCTGGATTATACCAATAAAATTTTTTATTTTGCATTTTGTAACTTCTGAGTAACTATAATAGAATTCTTATAAGACACTGTTATAATAAAAATAATTTTGTGATATTTCATATGTAATTTCACTATATAGAAAATCAGGTATTGTAATTTTACAGGTGACTTAGGAGAGGTGACCTGACTGAAGTTCAGTGAGTCACATTTTGATATTATAGTATATACGAGACCACAGAGTAAAAAAGAAATCACCACTGAGGAAGTTTGTAAGGAATTATTTATTCACCAAATATGCTTTTGGAGGCCTGTCTTCTTTCTTGGTTGTTTTTCAGAATTCAGTTTTCCCCCTATGTTGTGTAACGTGCCTGTGCTAAGGAAAGATTAACTTTCTAAATGACAGCAGACCATACCGAGTGGGTGGTGTTGCTCTGTTTTTGCTATGTTCCTTAAAAAGCAGCTCACTTTTTTTTTTTTTTGAGATGGAGTTTTGCTCTTGTTGTCCAAGCTGGAATGCAATGGCATGATCTTGGCTCATGCAACCTCCGCCTCAGGGGTTCAAGCGATTCTCCTGCCTCAGCCTCCTGAGTAGCTGGGATTGCAGGCGCATGCCACCACATCCGGCTAATTTTTTGTATTTTTAGTAGAGACGGGGTTTCACCATGTTAGCTAGGCTGGTCTCAAACCCCTGACCTCAGGCGATTCGCCAACCTCAGCCTTCCAAGGTGCCACGATTACAGGCATGAGCCATCATGCCCGACCAGCTCACTTTTTAAAAATATATATTTTATTTTAAGTTCTGGGGTGCATGTGTAGGATGTGCAGATTTGTTACATAGGTAAGTGTGTGCCATGGTGTTTGCTGCACCGATCAACCCATCACCTAGATATTAAGCCCCACATGCATTAGCTATTTATCCTGATGCTCTTCCCTCCTCCCCCCTGCTCCTGACAGGCCCTGGTGCGTGTTGTTCCCCTCCATGTGTCCATGTGTTCTCATTGTTCAGCTTCCACTTATGAGTGAGAACATGTGGTGTTTGGTTTTCTGTTCATGTGTTAGTTTGCTGAGGATAATGGCTTCCAACTCCATCCATGTCCCCGCAAAGGATGTAATCTCGTTCCTTTCATGGCTGCATAGTACTGCATATGTATATGTACCACATTTTGTTTATCCAGTCCATCATTGATGGGCATTTGGGTTGATTCCCTGTCTTTGCTGTTGTGAATAGTGCTGCAATAAATATACGTGTGCATTTATCTTTATCCCATAATAGAATGATTTATATTCCTTTGGGTATATATCCAGTAATGGGATGGCTGGGTCAAATGCTATTTCTGGTTCTAGATCCTTGAGGAATCACCATACTGTCTTCCACAATGGTTGAGCTAATTTACATTCCCACCAACAATGTAAAAGCGTTCTTATTTCTCCACAGCCTCACCAGCATCTGTTGTTTCTTGACTTTTTAATAATCACCATTCTAACTGGCATGAGATGTTATCTCATTGTGGTTTTCATTTGCATTTCTCTAATGACCAGTGGTGCTGAGCTTTTTTTCATATGTCCGTTGGCCACATGAATGTCTTCTTTTGAGAAGTGTCTGTTCATGTCCTTTGCTCACTTGTTGATGGGATTGTTTGTTTTCTTTTTTCTTATAAATTTGTTTAAGATCCTTGTAGATTCTGGATATTAGCCCTTTGTCAGATTGGTAGATTACAAAATTTTCTCCCATTCTGTAGGTTGTTTTTTCACTCTGATGATAGTTTCTTTTGCTGTGCAGAAGCTCTTTAGTTTAATTAGATCCCATGTGTCAATTTTTGCTTTCATTGCAATTGCTTTTGGTGATTTCATCATAAAATCTTTGCCCATGCCTATGTCCTGAATGATATTGCCTAGATTTTCTTCTAGGATTTTTATGGTTTTGGGTTTTACATTTAAATCTTTAATCCATCTTGAGTTAATTTTTATATAAGCTGTAAGGAAGGGGAAAAACCAGTTTTGGTTTTCTGCGCATGGCTAGCCAGTTTTCCCAGCAACATTTATTAAACAGGAAATCCTTTTCCCATTGCTTATTTTTGTCAGGTTTGTCAAAGATCAGATGGTTGTAGATGTGTAGTCTTATTTGTGAGATCTCTATTCTGTTCCATTGTTCTATGTGTCTGTATTGGTACCAGTACCATGCTGTTTTGGTTACCATAGCCTTGTAGTATAGTTTGAAGTTCACTAGCATGATACCTCCAGCTTTGTTCTTTTTGTTAAGATTGTCTTGGCTATATGGGCTCAAAAAGTAGCTCACTTTTAAGCTTTTTTTTTTTTTTCTTTTTTTGCTTGTATACACCAAAGGTGGTGTTGGTTCCAAATGAATTCTCAAGAATAATATCTAAACAGACAGGTGCTTGGCATGGGCATTGACATTTACATTGGTTTTTGTGATTTCTTTTACCTTTAAGATTGCTTCTGTTTCTAAAATTACTTTCTATAGTGTCATTTCATTATTTTAATACCACTCTATTTGAATATGATACCAGACCTCATGGAAGTCAAATAGCATTTCTCCTGCAAAGTTGGCTATTGCGAATGATGTTTTTAACGTCCTTTGAGGTGGAGTGGTTATTACCTGGAATGTGACAATTTCAATCTTTCATAATAGCTATGTGCTTTGTTGCATTTTAAAGACATTTGCTCTAGAACAGTTGAAGAATTAGGTGCTTGTGTGTTAAATACCACCTGATAATTATCTCAAGGGAGAAGTTGTTTAGTTTAAGCTTAATCTAAATAAAAGATAACCTGTCATACTAATTTTCAATAAGGCTTTAGTAAGATGGATGTCCAGAATTTAGCTTAATTGCTTCCACTACGACGTAAGAGTGATTTGTGTGTCAAAATTAAGCATGTTGGCAGGTCATCCTGTAAAAGTTTGTATGTGGAGTTGAAGTAAACTTACATTTTTACTTGAAGCTCTTTTTAACAGTTTATTTCTTCTGCCAGTTATTTTATTGACTGTTAATTTACCACCCCTCTTAAAAAAAAAAAAGGTGAGAGGAAAAAGGCCACAGCATCATCACATTTATATATGAGTTCCCTAAACCATATGGTGATTTCTAATTAGAATACAAAAGATTCTGTGATGAGACTAACTTCATAATAGCTGTAACAGTGGGCATCACAGAAGGAGAGAGTTTTCTTCAGTTTCCAACAAGGAGACTTTTGAGAGAAACTGTGTGGTCTATAATTGTCCTTATACTAGAAGTCTGACAAAGTTATTGATGTGCAGATCAAGTTGGTATTTCGAAGGTAGTAATTTAATTCTGGAGGTTTGATCCTCTCAGTCAGTGGCTTGACTTGATTTTTTTTAAATGCAGCTTCAATATTTAATTTCACATGTACCCTCTCAGTAGAGATTTCAAAGGATACTTTGCTGGATGCTTGACTGCCTTGTCTATTTGCTCTTGTTTTGCATGCAAGAGAGAGCCAGAAGCTTTCTTCTCATTGTGTACACATGGTATTAATGGATTTACTCTGCCTGTATCGTCTCATTACTGGAAACAGCTAGAAGCACAGAAGTCTTTCAGTGTATGCAAATAAGGCAGAATCATCTACCTGAGAGTTAATATTCTCTGCTTTTAAGTGTATTCTAAATCTAATGTTTGTATTTAGAGCATAACATCCTGTTCTTTTTTTTTTTATGGGCAAAAAGCTAAGCAGACTCAGGCAGCTGTTTGATGTTGGCTTCAAGTGTTATTAATTTCATATTCTATTATTCTTTTCACTGTAGCACAAGTGAAGCTGATGTGGAGGCTGTCATGGATAAGTTGTTTGATGAGCTGGCTCAGAAACAAAATGATTGTACGTAAGTTAATTTCTCTTGAAAGAGAATACATTTAGAACACAATGCCCAATCTCCACTGACCAATTAATAAGTTCCATTGCTGTATATGGGTTGATGCCACGCTCAAGTGGCAGTCATTGTATCAGCATTTTGTCTAATTTATGTGTTGAATCATGTGCTATTATTCATCAAGCTATGCATTTCCTATCTGTAAGAGATGAATTTTATAGTAATTATCCAGACAAGATTGAGTCTTTGTTCATGTTCCCATAGTAACTAGACCAAGGATTCTAAAAGTGCAAGGCAGAGAGCTGCGCCTGAATAAAGCCTGTGGAACCATTGCCGACTGCACATTTGAAGAGCTGTGTGAGAGAGTAAGTATCCAGGCACGTCCAGACTCACTGGCCTTTTCACATGTTAAAATACTTCATGATTTCCTCTCTGCCCGTTTCAGATTTTAAAATACCATTCACAGAGTCAGAACCGATTTAAAAGTCTCATTAAGGGAAATACTCATCTATATTTGCCATGTGCTTTTTATAGATATAGGCACAAAATTTGCACTTAGAAGGGCTCTAATGCAAAATTAGAAATGCAGAGAGAACTGTCAACTGTTGCTAGAAGCAAAAATAAAATCCATTTTGGAGCTGTTTTGTAAAAGTCAAACATAAGAGATTTTGGAAAAATATTTGAGGTGAGAGTGTGTGGGAAAAAGGAAGATGAAATAATGCTAGCATGATCCAAGGAAGCATCACATAAAATAATTTCCACCCCTTGTACTCATTGCCCATCTGTTATTGCCATAACATCGGACCTACCAGGGCCAGGGTCAAAGAAGGTGAATTTCTGTAACTGTGACATTTATATTATATAATAAATAATATGTTCAACAGAGAAAAAATGTTTACCAGTATATGCACACATTCATATAACTGAGAAAGATCTTGACTGCAGATTCATTATAGATATGAATTCTGTCTTAAAAAATCTGGAATTCTCAGTACTCAATGGATATTCAATGTATTGATTGATTGTAAATCTTGAGGAAAACATATTCAAATTAGATAGAATTTTAAGCTTAATTTCTCGATTGACATGCTTAATTTATCATTCTAGCTGGTCTCTGATTTATCTTGACTTTTAGGTAACTAAAGAACAGTTGCTTTTCAGTAAGGGAAAAGACAAAATACGTATACCTGCGGCCATTTTATGAGTGCTTTTCTTAAAAGCTAGTGACAGCCGGGCGCGGTGGCTCCCGCCGGTAATCACGAGGTCAGGAGATTGAGACGATCCTGGCTAACACGGTGAAACCCCGTCTCTACAAAATATACAAAAAATTAGCCGGGCGTGGTGGCGGGCGCCTGTAGTCCCAGCTACTCGGGAGGCTGAGGCAGGAGAATGGCGTGAACCCGGGCGGCCGAGCTTGCAGTGAGCCGAGATCACGCCACTGCACTGCAGCCTGGGCGACAGAGCGAGACTCCATCTCAAAAAAGCAATTATTTAGCACTTCAGAACCAGTAAAGTTTAGGGTCAATGAGGATCCTCCGATAGGGTGGTAATGTTGATTTCTGTTAGTGAAAGTCATTCTGGGTGATATGGACCTTTCAGATCTCTCCTGGATCAGTCTTTAAGGTCCTGATAACCTAACATCTCCTGACAAAATTCTATTAAGGCTCCCACTTAGGTTTGACTTATTTTGCAAGAAAAAATCAACTTCAGAAGAATCTTGTATATCCAAAAGGTGAAGCTCCTCCACTCTCTGCAGAAGAGGACCCAGTGGGGAACGGGAAAAGACAGGCGTGTTGAATCTTGGGGGAGGAAGGCAAAGATGGTCTCTTTTGGAACAGACACTGAGTTTTATCTGCATTTTAAAAATATGCTCATTGTTTTAGGAGTCTTAGTAACAGGAAAAGGCCACTTATCAGGGACCAAAATCTCCATTTTATTTACTATCCAGGGGTGATGGGTAGGAAGACTGATTGAGACTTTATCTTGAAAAATGAAATAGCGCTTATAAAAATAAATCGTTTTGTCTTATTTGACAAAAATATGGATTACAATAGCAACTACAAACTAAACTCTTAGATTAAACAATGAACAAGTGCAGCGACATGATCATGGCTCACTACAGCCTTGACCTCCTGGGCTCAGGCAATCCTCCCACCACAGTCTCCCTGGTAGGTGGGACTACAGGCACACAACGCCATGCCTGGCTAGTTTTTAAAAAAAGTTTTTGTAGAGGTGGCGGTCTTACCATGTTGTCCAGGCTGTTCTCAAATTCCTGACCTCAAGAGATCTACCCACCTCAGCCTTCCAAAGTGCTGGGATTACAGATGTGAGCTACCATGACCAGCCTTGTTAATTATTTTCTTTTGAAGTTTTTGTGATGTTATTATTTGCTGGTTTTTTTTTTTCTTCTCCAAGTTGGCCAGATCTTCTTTTGTCAGTGAGTTTGCATGGACAGGTTTGCCCTTTATCTAGACTGTAATTGTGCGGTGTTTATTACATTACGCAAGCACTGAATGACCTGCAAAAGGCATTGACGTGGTAAGTGGGGTTAGATCCTAGTGTTAAGCTATGAGGGATGTTTGAGGAAGGGCTAAGTTTTTAAGTAGCTAGTTATATAAAATATATAAAATAGTTGTCACTATTTTCTTGTTATGATGATCTTGCATTGCTTTGCAAACTTGTAACTGCAATTCAGATATTGATTTCTTGCATGAAGAGGACAATTGAAAGCCCTCAACTTCAGATGTAACCTAAAACTCTTAATGAATTATAATGATCTTATGAGCCAGGCTAAATAATTGCCAAAAACCATTAAGTAAAGATAACAACACATCCAACCTAAGGTAAAGAAGCAGGCATCTGGTGTGTCTGGGAGAGTCCCAGCTTTGGATCATCTGTCCTAATTTTCTAGAAGGCTCTTGAAGCCCAAGACCTGCCCAATCACGTGATACCATCATGAAAAAGTCTTTGGCAAGAAGTAGATTGGTTAACAGTCCGTAATGATTATTTTTGAGTCATGGCCCCTTCCAAGGAAAAAAATAATACAGAAACTTACCTGTGTCTTGATAAGGTAAAAGAACGTTTAGATTGGAAGCCCTTGACATATGCCATAAGTAAAATGAAAAAGCCAGGCACATTCTGCTGTTTGCACACCTCTTGCCTCACTGTTCCAAGCACAGTTCCTCAGATTTGGAATCCTGCAGGTTAACATCTAGCCTCTTGGTATCTCCTGGATTCTCTTTCTTTGTAAATTTATAATTCAGTACTGTCATGTTCAGCAGTCTGAGTTAGGAGAACCTGCAACACATACATAATAATCATAACGAATATAGCCACCCATCAGGTGTCATCCTTAGCGCTTTTATATATAAATTCATTTGATACTTACAATAGGTAAGCACTATTATTGTCCACATTTTATAGGTAGAGAATTTTAAACACCAAGATGTTAAGTTACCTTCCCAAGGTCATACAGCTAATGAGTGGTGTAGCCAGAGCTCGGACTTCTTGGTAGTTTGGGAGTCAGATTCTGTGCTTTTAATCACTACATTGTATCTGAAGATGTTCTGGACAAGTTCTTCCTCAATCTTTAATATACTCTGGACTCTATCTTAAAGTGTAATCATTTGGGAGGCCGAGGCAGGTGGATCACATGAGGTCAGGAGTTCAAGACCAGCCTGGACAATATGGCAAAACCCCATCTCTACTAAAAATATGGAAATTAGCCAGGCATGGTGGCGGGCATCTGTAATCCCAGCTACTCAGGAGGCTGAGACATGAGAATCGTTTGAACACAGGAGGTGGAGGTTGTGGTGAGCCAAGATCATGCCACTGCATTCCAGCCTGGGTGACAGAGACTCTGTCTCAATAAATAAATAAATAACAACAACAAAAATAAAGTGTAATCAGATAATTTGTGAATTTTCACATCTGAGCTAAGCTTTAAGAATTTTATGGAGCATGAAGCTGAATGGGGAACAGACATCCCCCAGTCCTGAGAGCCTCCCTCTGTGTTGAAAACCTTAGTACGGACCTGCCCAACTCATGTGTGTTGGCATACCCACTGGGAAGTCCAGCTACGAGCCCCTCTGCTCTTCTGAAGGCTGTACCTCCAGGGTTTGTGGCTCCAGGCAAGGGTCCCCAAGCCTTAGGCAGCCTTATCCCTTTGCCCATTAATAAAAATACTTTCTCTTCCTGCCATGACAAAGGTTGGGAAGTGCTGCTTTAGAGAAGCGTGGGAGGGTGGAGGAGAATATGTTTGGGCGGTCTTTGTTCCCTGCCGTTCCCTCCACATCAGAGCTGTGGCAAATGAACATGAAGCAGATCCATCTCTGTGGACATGACATGAGCTTTCAGGTTTCCTTTCCTTACGCTGATACAGCTACTTGGTTTAATCCGAGGGTAGTGGAGGAGTCAGAAATACAGTTATTGAAGGCAGTGGTTCTCAAAATGTGGTTTATAGACCTCTAGGGGTCCCTGAGACCCTTTCAGGGGTCCTGGGAATCTAAACTCTCTGTAACACTTCTTGCCTTTTTTACTCTGGTAGTATTTACAGTAATGATCCAAAAGCACTGATGGGTGAAACTGCTAGCACCTTAGCAGGAATCAAGGCAGTAGCACCAAAAGATACTGTATTTTTCACTGATCATATGCTCGCAGTAAAAATAGATAAATAAATAAATAAATAACCCAGTTCCATTTGAAAATATCCTTAAAGAAGCAGTAACAATTATTTTGTTAAATCTCAACTTTGAGAACATGTCTTTTGAATATTCTTTGTGATGAAGTGAAAGTACATGTAATAAAACACTTCTGCTCTATATAAAATATGAAGGCTGTCCTGGGGAAAAGCACTTGTACAGTTGTTTGAGTTGCAAGCTGAACTAGCCACTATTTTCACAGAATTCCATTTTTACTTGGAAGAATGAGTGACAGACAAACTATGGTTATTCAGATTTGGCAGACATTTTCTCACAATGTTTGACAGACATTTTCTTGAAAATGAATGAAATAAGACTGTCATTTCAAGGAAAACAACTGACAATATTTGTTGCCAGTGATAAAATTTGAGCAAACAAGTGAAAATTAGAATTTTGGAAAACTTGTTTCTGCCATCATGCGCTTGACAGCTTCCCAATTCTTAAACGTCTTTCAGATGAGATTGATGGTGATATTAACACATGCAATGTTTTGATAATTGTTTAATTAAATGTGTCAACATTTGGAAGATCTACATAACTCAATGAACCAATACTTTCCAATAACCAATGCATGCTCTTACAAAATAATACACGACAAAAGATCCACTTAAAGTGCAGGGAAGACTAATGGATTTTAATATAACAGAATTCAAAAAGTATACTGATACTGTTTCAGTTTCTACATTGCAACTAACAGTTTAAAAATGACCTCTTTTCAAGTTAAAATTTTTTAATAGATTCTATTTTTAGAACAGTTTTGGGCTTAAAGAAAATCAAGACTCTAGTACAGTGAGTTTCCATATACTTCCTAATCTAGTTTCCCCTGTTAACATATTACATTCATATGGTATATCTGTTACAATTAATGAACCAATATTGATACATTATTAACTAAAGTCCATATTTTATTCAGATTTCCCTAGTTTTTACCTAATGTTCTTTTTCTCTTCCACAATACCACATTACCTTTAACTATGTCTCCTTAGGCTTCTCTTGGCTATGGCAGTTTCTCACAGACTTTTTGTTATTGATGATCTTGACAGTTTTGAGTACTAGTTAGGTATTTGTAAAATGTCTCTCAATTGGGATTTATCTGACGTTTTCCTTATGATTAGACAGGAATGATGGTCTTGGGGGAACAGACCACAGAGATCAAGTACTACTTTGATCACATCATGTCAAGGATTCATACTGTCAACATGGCTTATAACTGTTGATGCTAATCTTCATCACACTTGTCTGAGATAATGTTTGTCAGGGTTTTTTTTTTTTTTTTTTGCCCTAAAGTTATTCTTTCTCCCCCTTTCCACAGTGTACTCTTTGGCAGTAACTTGTTGAGTTTTCATGTAGCATCAAAGAATATCCACAATTATCTGATAAGGCTATTAAAATACATTTCCCTCTTTCAACTACATATCCATGTAAGGCTAAATTTTCTTAATATACTTCAACCGAAATAACTGAGTTGCAATAGATTGGATGTAAAAATAGATATGAGAATCCAGCTATTTTCTATTAATCCAGATATTAAAGAGATTTACAAAAATGTAAGACAATGCCATTCTTCTTAGTTATTTTCATTTCAAAAAATAGAAGTATTTTTCATAAAAATGTGATTTGTGTTAATTTGATGGGCTTAATGTAGTGGCTTTATAATTGTTACTTTAAATGAATTAATACATATTTTAAATTTTTCTCAGTTTTAATTTCTATTACAATAAACACTGGGAGAGATAACACATATAAGCAAATGTTCCTTGGGTTCCTCAATAATTTTTAGAAGTATAAAGGAGTCCTGAAGCCAAAAAGTTTGAGAACTCCTTGCTTTAGGGTTAAACTTTCATGGACCAAAAATGAAAGAATCCTACCGAAAGAAAACAAGGAAAGCTGAATTCTAAAGCCTTAATGAGTAGACTGACTAGACCCAAATTTTCCTTATTGAGAAATGTAATTTTTACACCTGCAGAAAATTGTTTCCTTAACCAATAACTGTACTCACAAGTAACTGTTTGCAAGAGCAGTTTGTTATTTGTATCTTAAAAATAATGACAGGTGGCCAGGTGTGTTTGCAAAAAGTCTAGGCAGAAAAATGTATCAGTTGATGCATATGCATGGGTGTACGCATTGCTCACTATCAACTTCTTGTTTATTACCTTTCTTCTTTGGTATTTAGTACTCAAGAAATGAAAGTCCATCAGATAAGTGTATTGGCCTCCATTTTTCTATTAATCTTGATTATATCATATTAGTGTATATATCCTTAGACTTACAAGTGTACCACATAGTATCCCTTAGGGAGTTGTTAAGTGACATTTCCCTTCTCTTGCTCTTTTTATGCTTTATTTAGCTTTATTCCAAGTGAAACCACTGGTTGGGAGCTACTTCTGGTTTGTGTCCTGTGCTTCGTTCACTCTCAGTAAATATAATACTAAAGGATGAATAGCTTTTATCTCTACTATTTGGCCAAGAGTCAAGGCTGATGGTGTTGAGATGCCAACAGTGGTAATTAGCATCAAGGAATAAGGGCATTAATCACCAGAGCTGAGGCAGCCCAGGAATATCCTTGGGCTTTTATCTTCGCAGCAGCAAAATCATTTTTGTAGCATTGCTGATCTGTGTGTGCTCATTTCCCACATTTCCTGACTTCTGGCCTTGCCATGTCCAAATAAGGCAGCCAACCAGCCTGGCCACAGCATAGTGACAGGGAGGACAGAAGTGAGATTGCAAAGATCTTAATAGAGAATGGGTCAGATTCTTGTAGGGAGGAATATGAATCCATTGTCACAAATGAGCCATAAGTCTTTTGTCTATCTTTCCCCATCCACATTCCTAGTCAATCCTTAAACTAAAGAGTCATAGTCTTGATGTTGCAAGGCACCTCAAGGGTCACCTTATCTAATCATTCAACCAACACTGAATCCTGCAAGACCCCAGGCCTTCACTTGCCTTGCAATGCCAAATTGGGGAATGCAGTTAAATATGTGAGAAGGAATATAAGACATGTTAAGATAGGTGCAAAATTTTACCATACACACCTAGACCTAGCCTATTTCACGAGTCCTTAGAATGATAAAGGAGGTTTTTGGAATAAAATCCCATAATTGACTTGCAATTTGATTTTTTAAAGTAAGATGTACACAAGTAACTTCTTATATGAATTTATTTTGTTCTGATATTTTGTACATAAAAGAAAAAGTGAACTCTCTGTAAGACTGGAGATTGGACTGAGGGATCCATTTTTACTAATCGTTGATTGATTATATCTTCCAAAGAAATCATTGTATATCAGGTTAAAAGTTTTTTTTTTTTTTTTTTTTTTTTTTTTTTTTATCTTACTATTTTAAAGGAGAAAAGAAATGTCTGAAAAAGAGGGTCTGGTTTAGAAATTTGAAAACTGTAGCCTCTTAGAATAATTGTGAACATTTCCATGATGAAAAGGGAGTAAAGAAGGATTAAAGGAATAAAGAGAACACCTTCCTCCTTTCTTTACTGGCAAATTTTCTGTAATAGGACACATAGTGAGGCTGGACAGTCCTGCCCAGCTTCTGTTCCCAAACTGAGACAAGAGCAGCTTCTTAGATGATGCTGCTCAGGGCTGCAGATTTTAAGCTCTGCAAGCCATGGGCTTCTCAGACTCAACAGCCTGAAGCTCTTCTGAGGGAGAAAATGCGCTTTAATTTTCTGTGAATATATTTATGTCATGTTGTTAGCTGAAATGGTTCAAAAATATTGTCTCTCCTGTAATGGGGAGGAAATGCCCAAGGATTCCCAGAGGGTCTCAATGGAAGAGTAAGTGTGCCAAAAATTGTATACTTTCAATATGTTCTCCGTAATATTATTTTGAGGATCAGATCTAATAGTAGACACAAGTCCTCATGTTTGTTTTAAGGTCCCTTCTACTCTAGCAAAGTATGAGAAACTAATATTTAACATTTGTCTCAGTCTTTGAGAGGAATATGTCATTCATTTGCTGAGATAATAATTAAGAAGTGCAAAGATTAAGAAATATGAATTTAAATATATATATATATATATATATATATTCTTTTTTTTTTTTTTTTTTTTGAGACAGGGTCTTGTTCTTTTGCCCAGACTGGAGTTCAGTGATGTGATCACTGCTCACTGCAACCTCAACCTCCCAGGCTCAAGCAGTCCTTCCCACCTCAGCCTCCCAAGTAGCTGTGACTACAGGCGTGCACCACCATGTCCAGCTAATTTTAGTATTTTTTTGTAGAGACAGGGTTTTGCCATGTTACCCAGGCTGATCTCGAACTCCTGGGCTCAAGCAATCTACCCTGCCTCAACCTCCCAAAGTGCTGGGATTACAGGCATGAGCCACCATGCCCATGATCACTAATTTTTAAAAAATAGAATTTGTTTTTAATTTAAAGATAAATTATCTCATTTGGCTTTTAATAATAAATGTATCAGAGCTCAAAATAATAATTAAGAATAGCTCTCTAAACAGAAGACCTGTATGAAGAGATTGGTAAAGTGCTGAGAGAAAACAAGTCTAATTCAACCAATTAATATGAATATAAAACACTTTAAAAGTACTTGTTTGATTTTTTTTAAAAAGCTTTAACACTAATGGTTTTTCTACTGCTTACCTATCAACTGGCCTGGTTTTTCTTAAACAGAAATTTTTTTTTAATCAAGTAACCCTTAAGTATTTGTTTCCTATCATAGAGTATGACTTGCTATTTTCCATAGTACCTTCCCCCAGATTAGATCAGTTGACCCAAAATTAGTAATTACTTATTACATTGCCAATTAGAATATTTAATAAGGTATATTCCATTTTATCACTTTGAAATATATTTTATGGAAAAAAGTTTGGAAATTGTTAGAATTGCTAGTTTTGTTTTTTAAAATGGCTTGGTGAAGATATTATTGAGTCAGGCAAAAGATTTTGAGAAAAAAAATTAGAAAGAAGCGAAGGAGCCATAATATCTTAAGAATTATAAGATTTTTCACATATTTTAGGGTTAAATATTGCTTCATTCTTTTCTCTTTTATTGTTAATCAAGAAATATATGCTATGTAAGATCCAACCCTCCAAGATTACTACATTGACTTAGGGGTCAGCAACTATTTCTTTTTCTTTTTTTTTTTCTCTTTTTTTTTTTTTTTTTGAGACAGAGTCTTGATCTGTCACCCAGGCACAATCTTGGCTTCCTGCAACCTCCGCCTCCCGGATTCAAGCGATTCCTGTGCCTCAGCCTCCCGAATAGCAGGGATTACAGATGCACCTCACCACACCCAGCTAATTTTAGTATTTTTAGTAGAGATGGGGTTTCACCATGTTGGCCAGGCTGGTCTTGAACTCCTGACCCCAGGTGATCCACCCGCCTTAGCCTCCCAAAGTGTTGGGATTACAGGCATTAGCCACCGTGCCCAGCTAGTCAGCAACTATTTCTTAAGTACTTCTATATCTGTATGCCTATGTCATGAGGAATATAAAAGAAGTGTATAAGAAGTTTCTTTCAAAGAGTTTACAGTTTAGTGAAGGAAATAACATGAACCAAGTACTCAGCGAAGCAGAGTAGAAAGAGGCCCAACTGAGTCAGGAGATACCAATTCCAGTCATTAACTCAAATACTGTTTAGCTGACACTGGGTGCTGTGGCACACACTTGGGAGGCTACTTGGGAGGCTGGTGCAGGATGATCACCTGAGTACAGGAGTTCTTGGCTGTCCTGTGTTATGATCATGTCTGAGGATAGTCAAGGCACTCCAGCCTGGGCAACATAGCAAGACTCTGACTGCCCCCACCAAAAAAAGATACTATTTAGCTGAGTTGCCTTAGGCAGATCACTTAACCACTTAACCATTCTGGGTCTAATTGTGAAATGCATGACGTGATCAGCACGTTTCTGTCATTCCTTTTATTTCATTTCATTTAATTTTTATACCATCAGTTTTGATGAATACTAATCTGTCATTCCTTGTAGCTGTAACAGTCTACGTTAAAGAGCTGTGCTCACTAGTTAACTACATAATATGAGTGTATCAGGAGTTCAAAGTAAGGATGCTAAGGGTTGGAAAGGCTCCAACAAGACAGGAGATTTAAAGAGGAAATTGACCTTGACCTGGAAAGGCAAGCAGAATGTAGATGAGTGGAGTAAAAGTATTTCAACCATAATCCGAAGCCAAGCATCACATGTTTCAGGGGGACGGACTGATGCCTAATAAGAGCAGAGTGCATGTTGGAGAGGAAAGGGAAATAAAGATGAAAAAGATCTCAGACAGATTCTACCATCAAAACCAGGCAGAGAAACAGCCTTCTTACCGTAATCCAGAGAGAGTCATTTTAGGTTTTGAGCAGGAATGTGGTACCTAGAATAAGGTTTTAGAGGAAGATTAATGGGGCAGTATATGCTGGAAGAGGTTGTAACTTTCACCAACATATCCAGTGGACCAGCAAATAGTATCTCCTCTTGGGAAGGTTCTTCTTTCCAGAAGGAAACTTGGTTAAATAAACTAACATGCTAGATATTTGTTTGTTCCCTTATGCAGGGTAACAGACACAGTCCTACACTTTTAATATTTTACTCACACTTCTCCCTAATCATCCACCAACTTTTTACAGAGTACTTAATAGAAGGCTGGCATATTTCTAGGAACTGTAGTGGGTACCAAGATGAGTAACAGTCTCCACTTTTATGGAGTCTTAATTTAGAAGGGAAAATTAGATCAGTACATAGATCACTAGAATGTGAGGCAGATCATAATTAGTACTACAGGATCAGTATGACCAGAATGCTATGGATGATCAAAGTGGAACTGGGCCTCGAAGGCTGGAGGGTTGGAGATTCTGGGTGCAAAGGTTGGGGGGAGTATGAGGTGGTAGCTGTTTGGTTTTTCCTAAGCAAAGGAGATCATGAGGGGCATCTTTATGATCTCTTCCTTCTCTGAAGTTGTGTGTTTCTGTGAAAAACACAAGAGTTGGGGCTGGGCGCAGTGGCTCACGCCTGTAATCCTGCACTTTGGGAGGCCAAAGCGGGCAGATTGCCTGAGCTCAGGAGTTCGAGACCAGCCTGGCCAACATGGTGAAACCCCATCTCTACTGAAATACAAAAAAAAAAAAAAAAAAAAAGCTGGGTGTGATATGGCACACATCTATAATCTCAGCTACTCAGGAGGCTGAGGCATGAGAATCACTTGTAGCCAGGAGGCCAAGATTGCGCCATTGCACTCCAGAGAGAGACTCTGTCTCCAGAAAAACAAACAAACAAACAAATAAAAAACCAGAGCTGGAGATTACAGAGTATATTCAGAGAACTACAGACTCAGGAGGGTTCTACTTCCATTTATGGCAGAGTAGCTCCTATTTGATCAAATTTCCTATTGATCACCTCTGCAAATTCTGGACAAAATCTGAAAAATAACTATCCAGAAGGCACTGCTTATAAAAAGCAGGGAGAAAGTAGAGCACAGTCAACACTTGGAAGAAAGGATTGATACTGGTGAATTTCTCATTTTTATAGTTTTTCTCCTGAGGGCAGATCACAGTTGGTCTTATACAGATGTCTAAAACTCAGTAGAAGTTTTTAAAGTCTAAAACTCTGTTTTTAGAGTTTTTAGACAGAAGTCTAAAACTGTGTTTTTAGCTCGAAGAACCAGAGAAGAGCAAATCAGTGACCATAACAGCTGGAAAGTATAAGGAGAAATCTGGGAAAGGAGAAAACCACAGAGGAATAGCCTGAACTTTTTCCTATAAACTCTGCCCAAATCTTGGACTGACCTATGAAATATACACACACGGCAAATGCTAAAACAACTGAATGGAGATTTTCGCTGCAATGCATCACAGAGGAGACAGAGTGGAGCTTGAGGCTAACCAAGTTAATTACCTGCTAACATAGCAACAACAACAAAAAATCAATATATTAAAGAATCACAAGTCTCCACGACATACCATATACAATATCCAGAATACAGTCCCAAACTACCATGCCTCTCATCAGGGTACATGGCTGGACAGAGTATGGACTGGATTTCAGCTCCTAATTGCCCCCTCGAGGAGGGGCACGAACCAGGTATTCTTGAGAGATTGCATGAAACAAGATAAATAGAAGAGAGATTAGAGGATTGGGCATGGAGGAGGTCAGGGATGAGGACAAGCCACCTAGGGCTCCAACGGTTTCAGTTTGGATGACCAGAGAAATGGCAGGACCCTTAACAGACAAACCAAAATGCTAGAGGTAGGAGAACGGGACTTACAAACAGTTGGAAATTTAGGACTGAAGATAAAGATCTAGAGGTCATTTATAAAGGTGTGTTAGTTTGGAGCCTAAAGGAGTCAATGACATCATCTGAACTGACATATAAAAAGGAAGAGATGAGGATGTGGGTGGGATTGAAAAGTATGTTTTCACTAGAATCAATGGAAGGAAACAGAGCCAGAGGACTAGTATAGTTTAATCAGAGACACAAGAGAAACTATGCAGATTCCTCACCATTTTACTGAAGACTTTTAAAACACAGAAGTAATGTACTAGGCTGGGCGCGGTGGCTCATGCCTGTAATCCCAGCACTTTGGGAGGCCAAGTTGGGTGGATCACAAGGTCAAGAGATCGAGACCATCCTGGCCAACATGGTGAAACCCCATCTCTACTAAAAATACAAAAATTAGGTGGGCGTGGTGGCACATGCCTCTAGTCCCAGCTACTTGGGAGGCTGAAGCAGGAGAATCACTTGAACCCAGGAGGCAGAGGTTGCAGTGAGCCAAAATCATGCCACTACACTCCAGCCTGGCGACAGAGCGAGACTTCGTCTCAAAAACAAACAAACAGGCCAGGCGCGGTGGCTCAAGCCTGTAATCCCAGCACTTTGGGAGGCCGAGGCGGGCGGATCACAAGGTCAGGAGATCGAGACCACAGTGAAACCCCGTCTCTACTAAAAATACAAAAAATTAGCCGGGCGCGGTGGCGGGCGCCTGTAGTCCCAGCTACTCAGGAGGCTGAGGCAGGAGAATGGCGGGAACCCGGGAGGCGGAGCTTGCAGTGAGCCGAGATCGCGCCACTGCGCTCCAGCCTGGGCAACAGCGTGAGACTCCGTCTCAAAACAAACAAACAAACAAACAAACAAAAAACAGAAGTAATTTACTAGATCAGTAACATCTTAGGGTTTGGATGTTACTTTGTAGAAAGTCTTAATATAATAAACCACTGTCATAAGTTTATTAATAACCTAATCTTACTGCTTTTCAGCCTTAGCACATGTGAAAAACTGTAAGTTGTAAATTGCTATACACATTTACATGGGAATATAAAAGTCATCTTGCATACATGTTTGTATCGTCAATTTCTTTCCTGAACTTTCTGCATTGTCTCCCTATGATGTCTTGTATAAATCCAAATAGTTACATAGTCACATCATCCCAACTGCAGCCTTTGCAATGCACTTCTTACTCTCCCCGTTCACTGCTTTACTAAAGCCAAGGATGCTTTCTTTCTCAGGTTACTTCTTTATGCCAAATTCCATTCAATTTCGTGTTCATGAAATAGATTTCTACTTCCCTACACTGGGCTATTTCCCTCTGTTGAAAACCCACCTTCTCTAAGAATATCTCTCTCTACTGACAGATGCTCAGTACATACTTGGTAACTAACAAAATCAAAAGAGGCACTGCTATTTATTATCTGAAGTTCTTACTGACATTTTATTTCCCTGATTCTCCTTTGCCTCCTGTTTAACTAAAAGCAGATGAAATAAGCTTTAAACAGAAATAGAATAATTTTAGCATGGATTTATAATTCCAAAAAGTATGTTATATGTGTGTACAGATACACACAACCATATACACACAGAATTAAATTTTTTTGAAATCAGGGCAAAGGGAAAATAATGAATACTTAAGCTGAAAGACAGAAAGTTAATATACATAAATCCATGTCATAAACTTCTACGTAGTTCTTAAAATCAAACAAGTCAACACTCAGCCTTCTATCAGCCAAAGAGGGGAAAAGATATTCAGTAAGTTAGGAGATAAAAACAAACCAGTTACTCAGAAGAAGTGATGATTTTTTGCTGGCACTTGGACCTTTCATAAATGGGCTTCTGAAAGATGCCAGGAGACATTTCCTCAGCACCATTCCTGCTGCCGACATATGCTTGTATCTGACAGATTCTTATATTCAAGCTGGGAACATAATGACAAAGTAAAGTTTAATGAAACTGTGCTGTAAGGGCAAAAAACATGCTTTACAGCTAAGCTTTTCTCTTTATTTATCTGGCTTGATCCAGAAAAATAGTTCTAAATGTTTAGAGATTGAATAGATGCATGTTGTTCCGGCCTTTCATGGATGTTTTTATCTTTTAATAAAATGTGGGCAGCAGATAATTCAAGGTTGTCTTTCGGCAAGAAGATGAAGTAAATAATTCTATTGGTCTTACTCATAGTTTGAAGGGCTTGGCCCTTTATTCCAGCAGCACAGGGAGGTATTCAGTCTTGCCCTGATTCACTTTTTAATATCTTTTGAATATGAATTAGCATTTTTAACTGAGTATTTCCATGATTTGGAAAGCAGAAAAGTGGGAGGAAGAAAGCAACTCTTCAATGTCCACTTCTTTTCCAGCTCTGATTCGGCTTTTCAAATATCCAAGCCTGAGAGAGTACCGTTTCTTTCCAGTGGACTCTCACAAAGAAAGCAAAACAAACAAAAACAACAGCAAAAAGCAAAACAAAAGTAACAAAACCTCTGCATTTACAAGACTTTAACGTGTTCAGAAGTTACAGTTCTCAAATTTAAAATAAATTCTTAGCTATTCTAAAGCCTTTTCTCCTTTTTCATTTTGGGATCCTAAATATCTCTTTTCATGCCACGTAGCTCTGATTTCCAAAGGAAAAAGTTAACATTGGTTCGCCTTTCATGTCACATGCACTTGCAAGACCGGTGTCAGAGAGTCTAGAACCTGACCTTGCACTATGCAGCTCATCTTTCCCATTTCTTCTGGGTAGATCTCAAAGCCCGACAAATGTACAAGTCTTTCCTCCTACGGAGATGTAGCAAATACTGCCCTCTAGCGAGGGTAAAATCAGGATGGCTTGATTATGTTAATGATTAAGTACTGATTTCAATGATTATGGTAGAATAATGCTGGTACTAATTACTTCATCATTATTATATACTTTCTTATTAAAATCATTATATTCAGAAAGAGAATACAAAAGCGGTGGAAACATGTTTCAGCCTTGGCCACATTCACTTACTACGTTCTGTAGTCTGGACAATCAGGTATCACAGCACTGTGTCTGAGGCATTCATGATAATGTTTAAATTTCCTTTTGTTTTGAACTAGCTAAGAAAATACCTTTTCCAGTGGGAAATTAGAAGGAGTTGTTACAGCGTTGTTTTAATAAAGGAGCTTGTAAAATAATTCTAGCAACAGTTGGGCTATTTTTCTTCCCTTTGCCAGGCTTTTTTTTTTTTTTTTTTTTTTTGTATCTACTGGATTGCTAATATTCAGAATAATTTCACAGGACTAGCTGTTAGTGCAGTTACAATAAATTTTTTCTTTGTTCTTTATGACTTTAAAGGGTGAATTGTACATGTTTAACAGTAGAGGATCATGTTAAAGTAAATGCCTTTTAACAAAAAGACAAAAAGGTTCTTAAAAATATTAAACTAACCAATCAAATAATTACACACACACACACGTACAGAGAGAGAGAGAGAGAGAGAGAGAGAGAGAGAGAGAGAGAGACAGACAGACAGACATTTGTAATGGCATGTTTTTAAAAAATGTTATATTATCTACTGTGTTCCTGGATCTGGAGAGTGTGGGTTCATTTATCAGGCTAAATGCTCACTGTAATGTACTATCCAGCTCACTTGTGCTGTTCCTGTTTTTCTAGAATCGGGTTTGCTTAGGATTGGCCTGAAGCTAAACAAATTTTAGCAAGGGAACCATAAGAATCAAAACCTAGCTGTCCGAAGTGTTCCCACAGCATCTAATAAACTCCAAAGCGTAAACCTCTGGTTTCTTTAATTCAGAAACCTTAGCTACTGTGAGAACTAGGAGGAGAGTCGAGCCAGGCTGAATCATCTGGTGGTGAAGAGAGCTTCCACTATATGGTGAGCCAAGGTGTGTGAAGGCCCGTCTTCTCCAGCCTCACAAACCGAAGCAGCAGCCTCGTTCTTCACAGGCTCCTCTGCCTTCTGACCGCCCCTCACACTACGGTTAAGCTGCAAACGTAAGCTGAATAAAGTACCTAGGCAAGACTTCTTAACTCTAGAAATATGGGGCGTCTTTCTGAGTGGGGGCTCTGAGCTACACTAGCTCATTTGCTGCTGTTAATTCTGTTGTATGGTCGAACCCAGTTTATCCCATTTCCAAAAGGAGCAACTTGACTTCTCCTAGATGTTAAATGTCTACCAAACAACAGATGCCAGGCAATTAGCAAGGTATAGTCTGGTTCATTCAATCCCAGGTGGTTAGTACAACTCGTTCCACTAATTTTTACCATGTCGTGGATATGCTTTTGCAGTTGTTATGTATTGTCTTGGAGTTTTATTGATGCTTACATTTAGCGATGCTTATTAATAATGATGATCATGCTAATTAGGACAATTTCCTACTTCATCTTCTTTTTCTTTTCTTTTCTTTTGTTTTTGAGACACAGTCTCACTGTCACCCAGGCTGGAGTGCAGTGGCATGATCTCACCTCACTGCAACCTCTGCCCTTCAGGTTCAGGCGATTCTTGTGCGTCAGCCTCCCAAGTAGCTACAGGCCTGTGCCACCGTGCCTGGCAATTTTTGTATTTTGGTAGAGATGGGGTTTTGTCATGTTGGCCAGGCCAGTCTCGAGCTTAAGCAATCAATCTGCCTGCCTCAGCCTCCCAAACTGCTGGGATTACAGGTGTGAGTCACCATACCCAGCCTCACATTTTCATTTTGGTTTTCCGTTTTTATGCCAATTGTTTCGATTCCCGCTCCCCCTGCTCCCCTGCCCCAATGAGTCCAACATGGTGCTTTTCACATGGTAGATCTGATTTGATAGACCTGACTTGATGTGGCTTGTGTCTTGAGAAAATTGTCAGTTCCAGGATCCCCAGAATTAGACATCTCTAGAATTTGAATATCTCTTTATTACATACACAAAGCTGGTCAAGTAAATCACATTGATTTTTTTGTTAAGTCATTGTTTCTACAAGCAAAATATGCAACCCCTCCCCCGCCCCCCGCAAAAAAAAATACTGTATTAACCATTAAAAGGGGTTAGAGAATTTAACAAAGATCTGGCAGATTTAGGTAGAACCAGCCTCCTGCCATTGAGACTGTGTAAATCAAATGGCAAAACCTTTCCCCCAGTACTCCAGAGAACACCCTGAGAAGTAGAATGTGTTACGAATCGGTGATATTTTCTGGAATGGTGAGATATTTCCTAGCTGGGTGTTTGGACTTCATATTCATGAGATTTCTTATATTAAGGTGTCATATGAATCTTGGGAAACTATTTACTCTGCAAATACACACATTTCAGTGCTCTGCTTTTTTTCTTTCTTTTCTTTTTTATTTTTTTAGGCAGAGTCTTGCTCTGTCACCCAGGCTAGAGTGCAGTGGTGCCACCTCAGCTCACCGCAACCTCCACCTCCCAGGTTCCAGTGATTCCCCTGCCTTAGCCTCACGAGTAGCTCAGATTATAGGTGGGCACCACCATGCCCAGCAAAATGTTTTTTGTATTTTTAGTAGAAATGGGGTTTCACCATGTTGACCAGGCTGGTCTCCAACTCCTGACCTCAAGTGATCCGCCCACCTCGGCCTCCCAAAGTGTTGGAATTACAAGCGTGAGCCACCATGCCCAGCCTTGTTTTTCTAATTATTATATTTATTATTTTGGAATCTGACACATAAAAATAGTCTTAACATGAATTCATATGGTATTTTCAATTTGTTTTGAAAAGGATACATTCACCCTAATTCCATTCAAGCATTTTTCTATTAAAAGGTACTTCTCTTTAAGATATGAAGTATTGTCATTGCCATGTAATTAAAGTAGGATGCCACGCATGTTTGTTTAATGAAGAGCTATCAGCGTATTCCTACAAAGGGTTTATAAGAAGTAGTCTATACAGATAAAGAGTAACTCTTAGGACCGTGTAATCTAGATAGAGCTCGAAATCGTAATCGTCCTACTTCACCTGAAATAATGGTAGCAGAGCAAGCATTAGTGAAGCAGAGAAAAAAGAAACTCAAGCTGACAGCTCATTTAGGTATACTGAAGTGAAGTGGATCATTGGAGGGCAGAAGGTGGTCTCATGGTAATGATTGTGCATTCCACATTGGTGTGGCATTGAGAAAATTCCCACTTCTGGCACCAGGGTCAATACCAAAGCAGACAACTGGGCCATTTCACATATAGGAGAAAAGAGACAGCAGGCAAGCTCTTTATTTATTTATTTTTTGTTTGTTTGTTTGAGATGGAGTCTCGCTCTGTCGCCCAGGCTGGAGTGCAGTGGCCTGATCTCAGCTCACTGCAAGCTCCGCCTCCCGAGTTTACGCCATTCTCCTGCCTCAGCCTCCCCGAGTAGCTGGGACTACAGGCGCCCGCCACCTCGTCTAGCTAGTTTTTTGTATTTTTTAGTAGAGACGGGGTTTCACCGTGTTAGCCAGGATGGTCTCGATCATCTGACCTCGTGATCCGCCCGTCTCGGCCTCCCAAAGTGCTGGGATTACAGGCTTGAGCCACCGCGCCCGGCCCAAGCTCTTTATTTTTAAGTTTGTTAGAGAAACTGGGCTACATATAATCCAGCTGTATACTCTTGGTAATTAAGGAAAACACTTTGCAAACTCATTATAGATTTAAAGTTCTTTAAGTTTTCATCAGGTTTCCACAGAAACAGAGTTTGAAACAATAGTGGAGACTGCACAAACCATCAAATAAGTGGATTTTAATTGTTCCTGTTAAGAAAATTATTCAGATAACCAGCCACATCAAAGACTATTAAACTTTTTAATTGCTCAGGTGGAAAGATGGAGAATGTCATCATTATCTATCATAAGAAAATCAGCCTTAGATAATCCTACTTGAATTTTGAGCTAGAATAACATACTCAAGGATGCTACTAACTGAAGTGCCATTTAGTTACTCAAAGTAATCGTATGCTTTAATTATTCATACGGCATAATGCATGAATTCACAATACTAATTATGGTTTCAAAAAGTGTATTATGCTATGGTTTAGTTACATAGGAGGATCAACTAATGCAAAACAAAAGTATAAATATTTGCAACTGCCATAGATATACTGTGCACGTAATTTAGTTGTATGTTAGTGTGGTCAAAGTAGAGAAATGTCTTTTCCCTGTGTTTTGCAAAGTTCTTGTAGGATTTAATACAATGCCTCATATTTATTAAGCATTCGGTAATTATAATTGATTTTGAAGACTTAGTGATAGTGTCTTTATTTATTCATTAATTATGTATTATGCAAAACTCTGTTCCCTAGTCTGTGCTAGGTGCTGGGGACACTGAGGTGAATAGGACTCCCTGTCTTGTACAATGACATAAATGAGGGTGACAACAGCAAATTTAAATGGCGTTGTAGCTCCTCAAGGTCTTTAGTATATGCTTTGTGTTGCATATTTTACATATTCATGATGTATTATAACATTAGGGAAGATGCAGGGGATGAAATAGCTGAAAAATAAAAACACAGAGAATATACTTTGCAATTAATAAAGATCTTTAATGTTGTTTTTCTACATCATTATTTTGGTTTTGCTCTTTTTTGTCATAATCATTTTGCTTCTTTCTCCTTTGGAAAATACTGACAAACCAAAAAAAAAGTGAAGATTATTAAACATACCTCTAAGTCTTTCACTCCATTTAGAAATAACAACTAACATTTTAAATATATTTACTTATGCTATTTTCTGCATATGTATTTTGGGCAAAACAAATACATAATTTTGCATTATGTTTTTCACTTAGTTTTTTTTTAATCATGGCATGTTTCTGTATCATAAAATATTTTTCATGGACACCATTATTTGTTGACAACATATTATTTTATTATATCAATGTGCCTTAATTTATTGAACCATTCTTCTGTTTTTAGATATTAAAGTCGCTTTTTGGTGACATAGTTATACATAACCTTACGTATAACCTTTGGTTGAATTTCTGATCACTTTCTCCTGATTGATTTCTAGAAGTGAAATGACTGGTATAAGTTTATAACTTTTTTTTAGGGCTCTTACTACAACCCAACAAACTGTTTTCAGGAACAACTAAACTAATTTGATCTTCCAGAAGCAATGGACGCTGCATTACATGTTTGCTGGCATCAAATTGCATAATTTATTTTTCATTGCCAAATTGCTATTTGAAAAATGATACAACATTCTTATTTCTTTGAAATAAGAATTTCTTTATTACTACTGAGCTTGACTATTTTTTTCATTTGTTTATTAGCCTCTGTTACTTACTATATTCTTTGTTCCATGAATTGTCTATTCAAATTCTATATTCATTTTTTTATGTTGGAATGCTGTTACAATTTTAGTTTTATTGTAGTCAATCTTTGTCTCACTTAATTCCTTTTTCATATCAGTTTGCTCTCTCCCTGCAGTTCTCTGCTTGTATTTGATTGGGTCCATGTCTTCTTGTATTCTAAAACGATACCACAAAATTTTCCAACTTTTTCCTTCTAGTTCTTGTATACAGTAAATCGTAAGTTTTATTTCTAGAAATAAGTTTCATATTATACCATAAAAATTCCAAAATTGATTATAAAAATAAACAAAATAAATGGTGATATATGTGTTTAAATATACTTACCAATTATGCAAAACTAATTTTTAACTATAAAAGCTGGATCATATTTTTCTAGAGTGGCTGGACTTGCTAATGACTTAAAATAAAAGCTTTCAGTAGTAAATCTCTATAGCAAGTATAGTGTTTTCATTAGCTCTTGCTGCATAATAAATCACCCCAAAATTCAGTGACATAAACTGAGTAACAATAAGCATCTGTTATTACCCTCTAGTCTACAGGCTATGGGGGCGTTCTTTGGATCTCTGTTGGGTTCATGTGTGCATCTGCAGTCAGTTTGCTGCTCTGGGCTAGGCTCTTCTCATCTGTGTGGGGCCAGCTGGCTGTATGCTAGCCTAGGATGCTCTCTTGGCTTTGGCAATTTTTGGCAAAATTTGGCAATTTCGGCAATCTTCTTGTGTTCTCTCCTCCTCCAGCAGGCTAGCCAAGGTATTGCAAAAGAGTGAACAGAAGCATGCAAAGCCTCTTGAGACCTAAGTTCAGAACTTGAAAGCTGTGACTTTTGCTTCATTCTGTTGGCCATGGTAAAGAGTTGAGCCATGGTAAAGAATAGACTCCATGTCTCAATGCAAGAGCTAGAAAGTTGCAATCCAAAGGATATGGACAAGGAGGCAAGAACAATTGCAGCCATTACTATAATCAGATGACCCCCGCCCAACATAGGCCTTCTTCAATTCTCCAATGGATTTTAAATTATTGTAATTTAGTTCTAGAGAAGTTTTTAGTTAATCCAAGTAAACATCTTTAAATAACCCAAACATTTTAAAATAATGAATGCTTGGGAACAAAAGGCAACATTTGTATTTAAATCAGTATTGGTCACATTGATCAAGATGTCACACATCAAAAGTGATGTCCTTTGTGGGATACACAGGGTTGTATAAGATGATTTGGCAGCATCGATATGTAGTTTGGTGAAAACATTCATTATATTTCTGTATATTATATGATGATGAGAAGAAAAATAAACTTACAAATATATTTTGAAATATATCGGCCGGGCATGGTGGTTCATGCCTGTAATCCCAGCACTTTGGGAGGCCGAGGCAGGCAGATCACCTGAGATCAGGAGTTCAAGACCAGCCTGACCAACATGGTGAAACCCTGTCTCTACTAAAAATAGAAAAATTAGCCAGGCATGTGGCATGCACCTGTAATCCCAGCTACTTGGAAGGCTGAGGCAGGAGAATCGCTTGAACCCAGGAGGCGGAGACTGCAGTGAGCCAAGATTGTGCCACTGCACTCCAGCCCGGGTGACAGAGTGAGACTCTGTTTCCAAAAAAAAAAAAAAAAGAAATATTGAATTTGAATAAAACTATCAAAATGTTTTCAAATTTGTAATGAGAAACTTCCCTGCATAAACATAACCTTTTTTTTTTTCTTGAGACAAATTCTTGCTCTGTCGCCCAGGCTGGAGTACAGTGGCGCCATCTTGGTTCACTGTAACCTCTGCCTCCTGGGTTCAAGCCATCCTCTCACTTCAGCCTCCCAAGTAGCTGGGACTACAGGCACGTGCCACCACATGTGGCTAATTTTTGTATTATTTGTAGAGATGAGATTTTACTATCTTACCCGGTCTGGTCTCAAACTCCTGAGCTCAAGAAATCCACCAACCTCAGCCTCCCAAAGTGTTGGGATTACAGGTATGAACCACCATGCCCAGCCCATAAACATAACTTTTTAAAAGTCAGTTTTGATACTTGAAATGGGATAAATGCAATTCCTGATTAAGACTTTTAAAATGATAATCCAGGCCAGGCATGGTTGTGCATGCCTGTAATCCCAGTCCTTTGGGAGGCCAAGGTGTTTGGGATTGCTTGAGCCTAGGATTTTGAGACCAGCCTTGGCAGCATAGCAAGACCTCATCTCTACCAAAAAAAAAAAAAAAAAATTAGCTGGGCTCCATTAGTAGGTGGAGTGCACCTGTAGTTCCAGCTACTCGGAGGCTAAGGTAGGAGGATCGCTTGAGTCCAGGAGGTCAAGGCTGCAGTGAGCTGAGATCACACCACTGCACTCACTCCAGTCTGGGCAAAAGAGTAGATCCAGTCTTCCCCCCTCCCCCAGAAAAAATCTGAAGAAAATTGGAAGAGGAATTTTTTTAAAAAATAATAGATTCAGGGGGTATATGCACAGGTTTGTCACATGAGTGTATTGTATAATGCTGGAATTTGGGCTGCTAGGGTGCTTGTCATCTGAATAGTGAACATAGTGACCAATAGGTAATTTTTCCAACCCTTGCCCCCTTCTCTTGCTCCTGCTTTTGGGGTCCCCAGTGTCTATTTTTTCCATCTTTATGTCCATGTGTACCCATTGTTTAGCTCTCGTTTACAAGTGAGAACATGCAGTATTTGATTTTCTGTTTCTTTGTTAATTTCCTTAGGATAATGGCCTCCAGCTGCATCCATGTTGCTGCAAAGAACATGATTTCATTCTTTTTATGGCTGTGTAGTATTCCATGGTATGTGTGTGTGTACATATGTGTGTGTGTACACACACAAACATTTTCTTTATCCAGTCCACCATTGATGGACACTTAGATTGCTTCCATGCCTTTGTTGTTGTGAATAGTGCTGTTATAAACATGAATGCAGGTGTCTTTTTGATAAACATGAGTGCAGGTGTCTTTTTTTGCACTATCCTTTGGGTAGATACCCAGTAGTGGGATTGCTGGGTTGAATGGTAGTTCTATTTTTAGTTCTTTGAGAAATTTTCATACTGTTTTCCATGGGGGTTGAACTAATTTGCATTCCCACCAACAATGTATAAGCATTCCCTTTTCTCCACATTCCTCACCAACATCTGCTATTTTTTGGCTTTTTAGTAATAGTCATTCTGACTTTTGTGAGATGGTAGCTCATTGTGGTTTTAATTTGTATTTCTCTGATGATTAATGATGTTGGGCATTTTTTCCTATCTTTGTTGACCACTTGTATTTCTTGTTTCAAGAGGTGTCTGTTCATGTTTTTTGCCTACTTTGACGAGAATTTTTTTTTTTTTTTTTTGAGACAGAGTTTTGCTCTGTTGCCCAGGCTGGAGTGTGATGGCGTGATCTCTGCTCACCGCAACCTCTGCCTCCTGGGTTCAAGCGATTCTCCTGCCTCAGCCTCCCAAGTAGCTGAAATTACAGGCACACACCACCATGCCCGGCTAGTTTTTTGTATTTTTAATAGACGGGGTTTCACCATGTTGGCCAGGCTGGTCTCAAACTCCTGACCCAGTGATCTGCCTGCCTCGACCTCCCAAAGTGCTGGAATTACAGACGTGAGCTACTGCGCCCGGCTGAAGAGAAATTTTTGATAGTTACTATCTGCGTGAACAAGAATCCTCATTCATACAAGGAAACATTAAGAAGTTTTGTATTTTCAGTAATGGTCGACTCTCTGTAATTTGCACCACCTTTTTTGTTAGGGCAATGAAGAAAGCTAGATGAAATTAGTAGTGGGATAGGCTAACTGCTACAACAAATAACCCCCAAATTAGAGGGTTAATAAATAAGCATGTATTTCTTGAACATATTACCATCCGATGCAGGCTGACAAGGAAATGTAGCTCCATGCAGTCCTTCATGGACCCAAACTTCATCTCTCCTTTAAGTCCTTAGAGTCCTCTCTCTTCAGCCACAGATCAGGAAAAGAAGGAAGATTCTGTGTAGAATGTTTTTATGGGCTAGACCTTGAAATGATCATATTACTGTCTCTCTCATTCCCTGGTCTGAACTTGATCACACAGCCACACTTAAATCCAAGGGAGGCTGGGCATTAATACAGACATACTTTGGAGATATTGCTGCTTGGTTCCAGACCACTGGAACTGATGAGTCGCAGGAATTTTTTGGTTTTCCAGTACATATAAAAGCTATGTTTATACTGTAGTCTATTAAGTGTGCAATAGCATTATGTCAAAAAAATACATACCTTAATTTAAAAATGCTTTATTACTAAAAAATGCTAACAATCATTTGAGCCTTCAGTTAGCTGTAATGTTTTTACTGGTATAGGCTTTTCTTGCCTCAATGTTTTGTTTTGTTTCTTTTTACCCAGACAGAGTCTCACTCTGTCGCCCAGGCTGGAGTGCAATGGCATGATCTCGGCTCACTGCAACCTCTGCCTCCCAGGTTCAAGCGATTCTCTTGCCTTAGCCTCCTGAGTAGCTGAGATTACAGGTGCAGCCACCATGCCCGGTTTTGTTTTGTTTTGTTTTTGTTTGTTTGTTTTTTGAGATGGAGTTTTGCTCTTGTTGCCCAGGCTGGAGTGCAATGGCGCAATCTTGGCTCACCACAACCTCTGCCTCCTGGGTTTAAGTGATTCTTCTGCCTCGGCCTCCTGAGTAGCTGGGATTACAGACACGTGCCACCACACCCGGCTATTTTTGTATTTTTAGTAGAGATGGGGTTTCTCCCTGTTTATCAGGCTGGTCTCGAACTCCCTACCTCAGGTGATCCACTCACCTCAGCCTCCCAAAGTGCTGGGATTATAGGCATGAGCCACCGTGTCTGGCCTGGTTTTGTATATTTAGTAGACATAGGGTTTCCCCATGTTGGCCAGGCTGGTCTCAAACTCCTAACCTCAAGTGATCCGCCTGCCTTGGCCTCCCAAAGTGCTGGGATTATAGGCATGAACCACCATGCCCAACCTCTTGCCTCAATGTTGATGACTGTTGACTGATCACAGTGGTGATTACTGAAGGTTAGGATGACTGTGACAATTTCTTAAAATAAGACAATGAACTTTGCTGTACAATGGACTCTTCCTTTTACAAAAGATTTCTTTGTAGCAAGTGATGCTGTTTGATAGCATCTACTCACAGCAGAACTTCTTTTGAAATTGGAGTCACTCCTCTCAACCCCTGCCACTTTAACAGCTAAGTTTATGTAATAGTCTAAATCCTTTGTTATCATTTCAACAGTGTTCACACCATCTTCACCAGGAGTAGATTCCATCTCAAGAAACCACTTTCTTTGTCATCCATAAGAAGCAACTCTTTATCAGTTCAAGTTTGATCATGAGATTGCAGCAATTCAGCCATATCTTCAGGTTCCACTTCTAATTCTAGTTCTCTCGCTATTTCCACCACATCTGCAGTTACTTCCTCTTGAACCTCTCCAAGTCATCCATGAGGCTTGGAATCCTCTTCTTCCAAACTCCTATTAATGTTGATATTTTGACCTCCTCCCCATGAAGCACTAATGTTCTTCATGGTGTGTAGAATGATGAATCCTTTCCAGAAAGTTTTCAATTAACTTAGCCCAGATCCATCAAAGGAATCACTATATGTGGCAGCTATGGCCTTCCAAAATGTATTTCTTAAATAATTAGACTTGAAAGTCAAAATTACTTCTTAATCCATCAGCTGCAGAATGGATGTTGTGTTAACAGTCATGAAAACAACATTCATCTCTTTGTATAGTTCCACCAGAGCTCTTGGGTGACCAAGTGCATTGTCAATGAGCAGTAATCTTTTGAAAGAAGTCTATTTTTTCTGAGCAGTAGCTATTAAAGGGGGCTTAAAATACATAGTAAACCATGCTATAAAAAGATGTGCTGTCATCCAGGCTTTGTTGTTCCATTTTTAGGGCATCAACATCATTTGGATTTAGCATCATTCTTAAGGGCTCTAGGATTTTCAAAATGGTAAATGAGCATTGGCTTCAACTTAAAGTCACCAGCTGCATTAGCCCCTAGCAAGAGAGTCAGTCTATCCTTTTGAAGCTTTGAAGCCAAGCATTGACTTCCCTCTAGCTATGCAAGTCACAGAGGGCATCTTCTTCTGATTCATCTGCATTGAAAATCTGTTGTTTAGTGTAGCTACCTTCGTGAATGATCTTAACTAGATCTTGCTGCAGCTTCTACATCAGCACTTGCTGTTTCACCATGAACTTTCGTTATCGAGATGGCTTCTTTCCTTAAACCTCGTGAACCAACCTCTGCTAGTTTCCGATTTTTCTTCTGCAACTTCCTCACCTCTCTCAATCTTCGTGTAATGGAGGAGAGTCAGGGCCTTGCTCTGTGTTAGGCTTTGGCTTAAGGAAGCATTGTGGCTGGTCTGATCTTCTATCTAGACCACTCAGACTTTCCCCAAATCAACAATAATGCTTTTTTACTTTCTTATCGTTTGTGTGTTCACTGGAGTAGCACTTTTTATTTCCTTCAAGAAATTTTCCTTTTCATTCACAACTTGGCTAACTGGCTCAAGAGGCCTAGCTTCTGTCTTGACTTTTGACATGCCTTCCCCACTAAGCATAATCATTTCTAGCTTTAGCTTTTATATGAGAGATGTACAACTCTTCCTTTCACTTGAGCACAGAGGCCACTGTAGTGTTATTAATTGACCTAATTTTAATATTGTTGTATCTCAGGGAATAGGAAAGCCTGAGGAGAGAAAGAAAGATGGGGGAACAGCCAGTGGTGGAGCAGTCAGAACACACAAAATGCATCAATTAAGTCCACCGTCTTATAAGGGTGTGGTTCGTGGCACCCCAAAGCAATTACAACAGTAACATGGAAGATCACTGATCCCAGATCACCATACCAGATATAATAATAATGAAAAAGTGTGACATATTGTGACAGTTACCAAAATGTGACACAGAGACATGAAGTGAGCACATGCTGTTGGAAAAATATCACCAACAAACTTGCTTGATGCAGAGTTGCCACAAATCTTCAATTTGTAAACGAAACAAAAGTATCTTCAGAATTTATGCAGTAAAATGAAGCACAATAAAATGAAGGGTGCCCGTAGTCTATCTGTGTGCCCAGAAAGAAGAGAAAAACATGGATATTGGTATGTACTAAGCAATCTTGTTTTCAAAATGAGGTGAACTGAGCTTACTTTTGGCAGCCTTATTGTGTTAGTGGGACAAAAGTCAGAGACCAGGGCCATCCATGGATGGGAACCTATTTAACTGCCTGTCTCCCCAATTTTGGATAAAGTCCTGAGTAGATTTCATCCTGAAGTCCTGAAGGACTGCACTTAGGAATTAGCATAAAGCAGAAATAAGCCAGCCCTCTCATGGACTTCAGCCAGTTTTCAGCTGAATACTTAGAAAACCTCAAGCCCTGAGCTTGGATTTTTTTTTTTTTTTTTTTTTTTTTTGAGATGGAGTCTCACTTTGTCACCCAGGCTGGAGTGCAATGGCACGATCTCAGCTCCCTGCAACCTCCACCCCCTGGGTTCAAGCGATTCTCCTGCCTCAGCCTCCTGAGTAGCTGGGATTGCAGGCACCTGCCACCGCGCTCGGCTAATTTGTATATTTTTAGTAGAGATGGGGTTTCACCATCTTGGCCAGGCTGGTCTTGAACTCTTGACCTTGTGATCCACCCGCCTCAGCCTCTCAAAGTGCTGGGATTACAGGCGTGAGCCAGTGTGCCCGGCCAGATTTTTTTCTATATGTATTTTTTTTTCAATGGTAAAATCCAGGATGTACAAAGATAACCAGGCATATGAGGAGCCAAGACACTGTGAATGAGAACAAAGAAAAACAACAGACAATAAAATTAAGAACTCCAGATATTTGAATTATGAGCCCATATTTTAAACAACTAGACTTACATATTCAAAGAGCTTTTTTTTAAAAAAAAAATGGACTTGGAACTATGCTTCAGAAGAGATCTAGAGATAACAAAAAGAGACATCTCAACCTTGAAAAAGAATCAGTGGAAATTCTAGAGCTACAAAGTGTAGTAACCAAAATTAAGGGCTCAAGGGATGAGCTTAAGAGCAGATTAAACACAGCTAAGGAGAATCACAGTGGATCAGAAAAACTATCCAAAATGAATCATGGAGAAGTAATAAAGAAATATACAAAATAAAGGATAAAAGGAGAGTATGACATTTAACCTAGTTCGTTTAAAGTATCAGAAGGAGAAGAGAAAGGAATGGAGCAGAGGCAATATACATACGTAGATGTACTTGATACTGTCTGACATTTATGGAGAAAAATACTGACAACACGCTAGTCATCATCCCTACATGGGAAAAAATTGCTAAAATTAAGACATGCTATAAATGGGAGCACATTGACCTGGGCTGTGTCATGGATTTTGACTGGTTTTGTTTAAAGTACAGTCACCCCTCTGTATCCATGGGTAATTGGTTCCAGGACCTTCCACAGACACCAAATCTGCAGATCCTAAAGTCCCTGATATAAAATGGAGTAGTATTTGCATATAACCCATGCACATCCTTCCGTATTTTTTGTTTGTTTCTGAGACAAGGTCTCAGACGACCAGGCTCGAGTGCAATGGTGGTGATCTCAGTTCACTGCAAACTCAGACTCCCAGGCTCAAGCGATCCTCCCACCTCAGCCTCCTGAGTAGCTGCAACCACAGGCACATACCACCACACCTGGCTAACTTTGTGTATCTTTTGTAGAGATGGGGTTTCACTATGTTGCCCAAACTGGTCTCCAACTCCTGAGCTCAAGTGATCTACCCACCTCAGCTTCCCAAAGTGCTGGGATTACAGGCATGAGCCACTGGGCCTGGCTTCCTCCGCTATACTTTAATTATCTCCAGATTATTTATAATACCTAGTGCAATGTAAATGCTATGTAAATAGTTGTTATAATGTATTACTTGTTAATATTTGTGTTGGTTTTTGTGTTATATATTTTTTTCAAATATTTTGATCGGCAGTTGGTTGGATCTGCAGATGTGGAACCCACAGATATGGAGAGCCAACTGAATTGTTTTTCTTGTTTATCTTTCCTATTTATTATTCTCTTTTTTATTTTTTACTTTTTTGAACTTTTCTTTTTAGAAATATGCTTACCCATGAATTTATTAAAAACCAAAATGTCATTATTTTAAATTAGTCCTATTCTTATTGGACCTGATTTTTTTTTGAGGGCGGGGGGGAGACTTCCTTCTTTGATTAATACATTTCATTCTTCTTTCTCATGTTTTTAAAGAAAAAAGTAATATTGCTATCTCTTCATGGCTTAAATTGAGAGAGATCTCTTTGGCAACGAATAACCTCTCCTTGTTTGAATGACTTTTTTTTTGTTGTATATAACATAAAATTGACCATTTTAACTAATTCTAAGTGTACAGTTCAGAGGCATTAAGTACATTCATATCGTTGTACAGTGATCAACACTGTCTACCTCTAGAACTTTTTCCTCATCCTAAACTGAATGTATTAAACAACAATTCCACATTCGCCCAATGACGGTTGTCTTGAAAGGAGACAGATAACTCTATTGAGCTTTGTTTTCTTTATGTGAATGAGCATGTAATTGTTTTAGGGATATGAGGGGAAAGAATAGTTGCTAATATAATGGCAATTGCAGAACCTACTGCCAAAGGTATATAATTTGTAAAATAGCTGAATGGGCAAAATTCTGATTTTCAGTTGCCCTAGGCACTTCAGTGCACTTCTGATAATGATTTTCCTTGGGCATGTAGTTATTCTGATAGAAATCACATCCATGCATAAAGAGTGAGCTTAATTATACGTAACTACATACCTAATATGAGGTTTTACATTGTTTTACATATACTTTCTGGTTTACACAAGATGAGACACTAAATCCTAACTGATCTCAAAAAAAGTAGTGTACCTTCAGAGCATGAGAGTCTTAATGTATGAGCTTTCCTTTTTACAAAAAGACACTGTATTTTGCCCTCCCCTCTCTCCCTTTCGGGGATTGTTTTCACTATTTGGTGATTCTACAGTCTCATCTGGTGCCTGCTGTGACTCCCAAGACAGACAAGTGCACAAAGGCTGATTTAGGGTCTTGGATTCCTCTTGAGAATGACATACTCAATTCATTTGTACTGAGCCCAATCATTTGAGCTCAAAATAATAAAAATAAAAGTCACTAAGATGGTTTGAATACTAATGTATGCCCCAGGCACTGTGCTAAATGCTTTGCATGTATTATTTTATTTAATCCTCACAATTCTGTCAGATAGGAATCAAATCCCCATTTTACAAATGAGAAAACTAAGGAACAGGAAGATGATGTAACTTGCCAGTGGCACCCAGTTGATAAGTAGCAACTGAGGAGTCAGATCCAGGCCTTCCAGAGCCCTCACTCCCAGCTTCTCTATTAACACGTGCTCCTGGTCTGTATTGGGCTCAATAGCAGGATTCTCTTGGAAGAGAAGCAAGTTTAAACCAACCCCACCCCACTCCCAGAAAAACCCACAGCACACTGGAACCCTCCGGCTTGTCTCAGCTAAGGCCAGGCACAGGGTCTGGAGGTAGAGGCTCTCCAGCCAGAGAAGGAAAATGGGAAGGGCGGAGGTTGCCTCCTCCTGGCCACCATTTGTTACCTGGTTGGTGAGAAGAGGTGGGAGGAAGGGGCACGGTCAGCACATTTCCAAAGGACTCGGGTCATTCTTGGTGTTCTTTGTCTCTGGTTTTGTGCCCATTGCCTAGGTCGCATAATCGCTGCATCCTTCTTAGAACTGCTCTCTATGTAGGGAACCACTTCTCCAGAACCTAACTCTCTGGATTTACTTGTACCTCCCACTTGTACCTCCCCACACCTCTATGCAAATTCTTCTTTCCTGAGCACAACTGATTTCAGCTGGTTGGTAGGACAGTGGTAGGCTTAAGTGAATGGACAAAGGTGAGAATGACTCTCCTCCTCCTCACGGTTTCCTAATTCTCCCAGGAATATCGCCTTATCAACATTTCTGAAAGAAGTTTCATGCAAAGGACTTCCCAAATGAGATAGACATTTCTGGGCAGGGAGGAGTAATGATGGATTCTGCCAGAAACTGAGGAGGCTCAGCCACCTGTGTCCTAGAGGTCGGTCAGGGTGACCCAGAAGCTTCCAGAGGGACTTCAGAGCAGCTCCTGGGCCAGTCGGTCTCTGCTTCTCCTGACTCCAGCAGGGCCAGAAACACTCTCCCAACATGTGCTCATGGTTTGCTGCTCACAGAGTACAGTCATCCACAGGCAGCTTAAAACGAGCAGAGGTAACATTTCCTGGGAGTGTCCCTAACCCCAAATAATGTGTTTGCAGATCGTGTTCCTAATGTTCAGGAGTTAAATTCATGTTCAGAAACAAGTGCTTTACATTTGTAGGTGGCACTTTTATGAATAATATTGTGGACCTTGAGTCCCAAATTCTCCTCGTATCAAGAGGCAGTGCCCTGCCTCCAGTTTTTCTGGGGCTCTCATCTGCTCCTGCTCACTTAAGCCCTTCAGTATTTCCTACAGAGGTTAGCAATGTTGCACTTGAATAATTGTACCTTAAATTAAACTAAAAATAATTTCTGATAATTTTCATACTGACGCACAGTCTTTATTTCAAAATGGCGGTATAATCTTCAGCATGCCGTTATCAAATAGCTCCATTGACCAATACTGGCAGTTTGCAGTTGAGTCACGGGAAGGATTTATTAGGACATATTTCTAGGACATGTCATAGAAATAAAAATATGGACAGAGACCTAAAGAGTACCAGCTGAGGCTGTGGCTAGAGATATTCTTTAACTCCCCACCACACTCTTGTCTTCTCTCTTACCCCTTTTTTACATCACTATTAAGGCAACACAGTGTACGTTGTCTGTGTCCTTAGCCTACTCTGAAAACACTGCCCCATTTGATCAAGTTACCCAAAGCTACCACCTAGATCACACCGTGACAAGAAAGGTGTTTTCACACTAAACTAATCCAAAGGCAACCAGAATTGATTTATTTTTTAATTTTCTTTATTTCATTTTAATCATAGCCACTTGGAGCCAGTGACTATTTGGAACTATCAAAGAATTTTGATACAATATTTTTACGAAACATTCCGCAATTTACTCTGGCAAACAGGACTCAAGGTCGAAGATTCATAACTCTCATCGATAACTTTTATGATCTCAAGGTAAGGATGTAGTACATTTTCTTAAAACTAAACACTTTGTATTGTGGAGCCACATTGCCTGGGCTGGAATCCTGACTTAATGTATTTCTATCACTTATTTCACCTCTTTGTGCCTCCATTCCTTCATGTGTGAATTGGGGATGATAATATTATTTACTTCTGAGGGTTGTTGCGATGACTAAAAAGGCAAATCCATGTAAAGCATTTAAAACATTTGGCACAAACTGAATGCTGTATAAGCACTATCAGTGAAGCAGCAGTAGTACTATAGTAAAACTCCCATCACAAGACGCTCTGCTGTGTGAATGATTGCATCATTCTACCAAGCAGCTTATATGCTTCATCTATCCCATTCTGAAACACAATGTCTTGCATAGACTGAATGCTCAGTAAGTATTTGTTGCATGAATAAATGATTGCACTGATAGAATAATGCATGAGCAAGCCAGGTGTGATGGCTCATGCCTATCATCCCAGCACTTTGGGAGGCCAAGGGAGGATCGCCTGAGGCCAGGAGTTCAAGACCAGCCTGGACAGCATAGCAAAATCCTAGCTCTACAAAAAATAAGAAAATTAGCTGGGTGTGGCAGTGTGGGCCTGTCATCCTGCCTACTTGGGAGGCTGAGGTGGGAGGATTGCTTAAGCCCAGGAGTTCAAGGTTACAGTAGTGAGTCATATCATGCCACTGCACTCCAGCCTTCCAGCCTGGGTGACAGAGTGAGGCCCTATCTCTCAAAAAAAAAAAAAAAAAGAAGATGAAGAAGTAGGAGAAAGAGAAGGAGGAGGAGGAGAAGGAGGAGAAGGAGAAGGAGAAGGAGAAGAAAACAAATGAGTGGATGACTAGAGGACCCTTCTGAATACTGAAGCTCTCTCTCTCCCTATGACCCAGAAACCCCAGTAGCTAGCATTATTCCATCTTGTTGTTTGTTTGTTTTTAATCCATATGTTTTAGCGTGAATTGCCAAGCCATCGCCCATTCATCAAAGGCGCATAGCCTAGTGGTTCAAGAGTGGGCCCTGGGGTCAGGCTGTCTATCCTAGAGACCATCTTAATCTCTCTGAGCTTCAACTGCCTTTTCTAGAAAAAGCAGATAATAATGGTACTTTTGAAGTTGTTGTGAATATTAAATGAGCATGTAAAGCACAAAGAATGTTGTCTGGCATATGGTATGCTCTCAAAGGTGAGCTATTAATAGAATGTATCTGTAAATATAGATTCATAGCAAAAGTACATTTTGAAATTAGAATTAATTTAAATATTATTTTACCATTAGATACACTTTTTTCCTCCCTATTCTTTGCACAGAATTAGAGCAGTGATTCTAAATTGAAGGGACTTTGTGGGAAGGAGATAAGCCACAGAATCTGCTGGGAGGGAGAGGTGATAATTTAATATTTCATTTGCTAATTCATTCTGTAAACTTCATCATGCCAAACACTAGAAATTCAGTGGCAAGTGAAACTAGATGGTGCCTGCCTTCAAAGAGCTTAGATAGCCTAATACCAGAGAAAGGTGATTCAGATGTCCACGGAACTCAATGTAAAATCACCACTGTGGGATGACCTCTTAGAGAAGGAGGCATATGGTGCTGTGAAAGTCTAGCGGGGAGAGTGCACTGATCTATGGGGTGGGAAATCCTCTGAGGGCCACCTGTGGCAGAACCATCTGGCCTACTTAAAAATCCAGATTCCAGAGCTCACCCATCCCCACCCCAGCAAATGAGTACCAGGCATGGGGCCAGGAACTGCATGTTCTCATGTTTCTCAGGTGCTTCCTATAAACGCTGAGAAGAGCGAGGGCTAAACTCTATGCACAGAACGAAAGGGGTAACCAGCTTGGGGAGTTTGCAGCAACGGCTCCGGGGTGGGCCGAGTGTGAAAGGCAGCAAGTGTGGCTCTGACGCAGAAGCTGAGGGAAGGCCACCTAAGGGAGTGCTATCAAAAGCTGCTGTGTGTCCCTGTGGAGCCCACACACATGTGACCAGGGAATCTGGAGAGGCAGGAGGCTGAGGACGCAGAGCTGGGGGATGGAGGCCCATCAGCTGTGAGTGGTTTGCCTTCCACAGACTCGACTCTACACTAATGGTGGGGAGGGCAGGGGTGGAATGAAGGGCAGGGGCCTGGAGGCTGCTGTTTTTACAGGACTAGGCTTCAAGAAGAAAACGACGGAGGGGCATGATTAGGATGGCTCATAGTGGAGGATTGAGAGACTTGTTATTTTGATATTTCAGCTAGGAATGCCTTAGAGAAAGCTTATGGCCCCCATCCCTCAGTCCTACCCCCAACCCTACCTCACCCCCACCTTTTCACTTCTTAATTGAAGGAAAAAAGAATTTATCTGGCAATATGATGGAATACTCAAACTACCCTCCTAACATTCCCTTTAACTAAACCACACATTTAGAGATTACACTCTTTATTAAAGTGTAGTCAAAACCATTTTATTTCAGAAATTGGGAGCATTAAACAGACATTATTCTATAATGTATTCATGGAGATTTGTGAAAGAAGGATAGTCCCATGTAAATAATGAAAAAGTGTCTTTGATTAAAATAACTTATAAGAGGAGGTAGAAGGCCATTTGGATATGGAAAATCTAGTGTCAAATGTCAACACATGATTTTTAAGTACTGGTGTATTATTATTTAAATAATGATCTAAAAAGATAGTTATGAATCCTGAAGACAAATTCAGGGCTTTTAAAACATCAAAAAGAATATGTTTTGTATTTAAACTAGTGGATATAAAAGATATAAAAGCTGTCTCCAATATATGATCACATATGAACACTCACTCAAATACTTACATAATCAAGAGATATTAATGTAAATCTTCATCTTTTTGAAGAAGGTCCTAGCAGGATGCTAATATCACTGGCCTAATTAGAATAGCAGTGCACTGAACTTAGCAGTCTGCTGTGCAGCAAAAGGGTAACTAACCTCTTCACAGTGTCTCTGGGGAGCATCTTAGGTGCACAGACCAGCTCCAAACAGCCAGGTATAAATGTCAACATCACAGTGTAATCATCTTAGTCAGTATGTGGTGCTATACAAAATACCATAGACTGGGTAATTTATAAATAATAGGAATTTATTTCTTCCAGTTCTAGGAGGTCTGAGATCAAGGTGCCAGCAGGTTTGGGTGTTTGGTGAGGGTTACGCTCTGCTTCAGGATGATGCCTTGTTGCCGCCAGAGGGCACAAATGTTGTGTTCTTGCATGGTGGAAGGAATGGAAGGCAAAAAATGGTGAACTCCCTCCATCAAATCTTGTATAAGGGCACTGAATCCCATGGGTGAAAGCAGAGCCTCATGACTCAATCATATCCTAGAGGCCACACCTCTTAATCCTATTGCATTGTGGAGTAAGTTTCAGCATGAATTTTGGATGGGACAAAAACATTCAAACCAGAGCAGTAATGGAAAAAGCATTGGACTAAGAACTGAAGATCTGGGCTGATGTCTTGAACTGAGTCCTGTCCAGCCCTGAAGTCTCCCAATAAACCTTTGTGCCCTACTTCACAGGGTGGTAGGAGTTGTGTGGAAATATTCTGAAAAGTACTATGCAGTTTTAAAACACTGCTTTAAAGAGATAAACAATTAGGAAAAAAATATATGGACGTCTTAAAAGCAAAGATCCAAGCTTCTGTATGTGAAAAACAGATTTTTATTTTGTGAGATTTTTCTTACCTTCAACTTGTGAAATGTAAAGAGTAACACATTTACTCATTTTCTTCTATTTCAGGTGCGTGTAATTTGCTCTGCGTCGACTCCTATATCAAGCTTATTTTTACATCAACATCATGACAGTGAGTTGGAGCAAAGCAGAATACTGATGGATGATTTGGGGCTGAGCCAGGTAGGCGATATTAACATAATCTCTTTTTATTATAAAACAGCTTAATTGTTTTTGGTTTGATGCATGGCTACATTTTGAAGAAGAAATGCAGTGTATAGTTAACCATTGATTTGCTGCTTCTCCTGTAAGCCCGTGTAGCAAATTTATCATTCTCAATATCACTAAATATAGAAAATTATAAACTTAACAGTGGAGGGAATCTTAGTGGTCATATAGTTCAGTGCTCCATTTTGCATGTGATAAAAATGAAGCCTAGAGAGGTGGACTAAGGTGCCCACGGTCACACTGCTGAATAGTGGTAGGCCAGAGCTGGATGCCAAGCCACCTGCGTCTGGTTCTGGGCTTGCTCTGCTATACCATGCTGCCGTTTCTGGATATCTTTCTAAATGCTTGCTGGATTTGTAGAGTGCATGATACAGTATCCAAGCATGTGGGCTGGCTAGTCCAGGACCATGGAGTGCCTAGCAAGGTCCTGGGCTCGAAAAGAAATCCCTGATTAATCTCCCTACCTCCATTCTGCAAACATTTATGGAGTACCTGTGGGTGCCAGGCTCTGGGGACACTCTGTAGGGAACAAACAGATGCTAGCCCAGTTTTCCTGGAACTTGGAGTCTGGTGATTCACCCCAGGCCAACCAGAAGTGACTTTGCATTTTCTCCTTCTGTAAGAATGTTACGGGATGTGTTTCTTCTCACCTATCAACAATTGAAATATTAGTCAAAAGTTTACAACTATCAACACTCACCCCCTGAGGGGAGCCCAATTCTTCCAGCCCCACAGGCGAAAGACTGCCTGGAACAAGGAAACAATTCCTTATCAACCTGAGTAGAAATGAGGCATTTTCAGGAGTTTGGGAGAATGAGGCCTGTTTAGAAAGTGAACTTTCCAATATGATGACTTAAACCTATGTGTATGTCTTAGTCTGCTATAACAAAACACCATGAACTGGGTAGCTTACAGACAACAGAAATTTATTTCTAACAGTTCTGGAGGCTGGGAAGTCCAAGATCAGGGTGCCATCTGGTGAAGGCCCACTTCCTAGTTCATAAGCCTCTGTCTTTTCTGTATAAACCTCACACGGTGGAAGGGGTGAGAGATCTCTCTGGGGCATCTTTTATAAAGGCATTAATCTCATTCATTAGGGCTCCACCCACAAGACCTAATCAACTCCCAAAGGCTCCGCTGCCAATACTATCACCTTATGGGTTAGGATTTCAACATATGAATTTTGGATGGACACAAACATTCAGACCATAGCAGTGTAGAAATAAATAGCTGCTTATAAATCTCTGTACTGGGATCATTTGAAATGTTGGTTCTCCAAGAGCAATATTTACATCCAAATACTGTCTTTGACAATTTGAAAGAATACACTTGAGGAGCTACATCAGCTCAGTTTCTAAAGTCCTTTACATCAGGCCCCCCAGCCCCTGGGCCACAGACTGGTATTGGTTTGTGGCCTGTTAGGAACCAGGTCTCACAGCAGGAGGTGAGCAGTGGAGGAGCAAGCATTACCACCTGAGCTCCGCCTCCTGTCCCATCAGCGGCAGCATTAGATTCTCAGAGGACCGCCAACTCTGTTGTGAACTGCATGTGCAAGGGATCGAGGTTGCACGCTGTTTATGAGAATCTAATGCCTAAGATCTAAGGTAGAACAGTTTCATCCCAAAACCATCCCCCTGCCCCCGGTCCCTGGAAAAATTCTCTTACATGAAACTGGTGCCTGGTGCCAAAAGGTTGGTAAAGTTTACATCATTGGCTCTTAAAATTTTTTTCCCCTAGGCTGGTGCAATGAGTCATTCCTGTAATCCTAGTACTTTGGGAGGCCGAGGTGGGCAGACTGCTTTGAGCTCAGGAGTTTAAGACCAGCCTGGGCAACATGGCGAAACACCATTTCTACAAAAAATAAAAAATAAAAAATTAGCCAGGTGTGGTGGTACATACCTGTAATCTTAGCTACTGGGGAGGCTGAGGCAGGAAGATCACTTGAACCCAAAAGGCAGAGGTTGCAGTGAGCCAAGATGGCACCACTGCACTCCAGCCTGGGTGACGGAGTGAAACCCTGTCTCAAATTCCCCTAGGATCAAGACAAAGTAAGCTCAGCAGATGGAGCCAATCATATATGAAGAAATCAGGGAATGTGACCTCAGGGCCATGAAGGTTCACAATGAATCAGTGGAGAAGATGGACTTAGGAATCCAGAATTTTTCTCTGAAAAAGCATACTAGCAAACCTCTAAGGAAAGAGAAAAATTCCAAGCCCACTTAGTGGCCACGAGTCTGTGTTGGTGTCACAGCCTTACAGAGATGGGGTTACTAGCCTCACAGAGACAGGGCTTCCCAACTTGGTCCTAGATGGTGGGATCAATTGTCCCAGCAGCTGAAGACTAACAACAGCCCTGGCTTTCAGCCCTGGCTTTTAGATCTCAGGCACATTCTCCAGAACCCAGACCCACTGTTCATTCGCATTTGCTCTCCTTTAGTCATTGGTTGGATTGGAAAAGGCTCTCCAGAGGTTTGTCCTTAGGGCCTCCCCATTAGGCAATGGGACCCTGTCTGGAGGCCTACACCAGCCTCTTTCTAGCTTCTCGGAACTACCGTTTTTTTTGTTTTGTTTTGTTTAACATTACTTATTTCTGATGTACACTTCTGGAGAAAGTTTTCCCTTTTAAGTTTTCTCTCTGATAATTTGATGTGTTTACTGCCTAGCAGTTTAAATTGGCTGACTCTCTAGTCTCATTTAAGGGATTGTATATGAAAAAAAAAGTTATTAAAAAAAGGCATAATCTAAACCGGTAAGCCTAAAAAGTTTTCTTAAACCTATGCTTAGGTTCTGTAGATTTTCATTTGTGATAGCTTTAATTTAATTTGTTTGTTTTATAACCAGGATTCAGCAGAAGGACTCTCCATGTTTACTGGAGAAGAGGAAATCTTTGCATTTCAGCGCACGATTTCTCGACTCACAGAAATGCAGACTGAACAGTACTGGAACGAAGGAGACAGAACCAAGAAGTAACTGTCACTTTCACATAAATAAAACTCTAGACAAATGGTTAACGCAGGCAGAACTCCTTATTGTGGGACTTGAAGGAATCATTTTCTCATCATTAATTATGCACTTTGTCCTCTGGACCATTTTAATCTAAAATTGCTGTCAAAGATCTAGTGGATTAGTAAGTTAAACACTTAACATTTTTAGGTCTACTTTTTCTTATTTGGCCTTATTTCTGTACCATGAAATTAAAATCATCATTCCTGAAGATGAATGTAAGACCAGACATTTTAGCTTCACATTAAACCACCTGAATGAACCTTGAATGCACAAGTAAATGCAAGATGTCTGGACGCCTTCAAGCTTTGGCTGCATGGTGGTGGCACGTTAGAAATCCATCTTTTATAACGGGAGAAATGCCTTATGTTTGAATTCAAAACAAAGACAGTTTTCCAATCTGATATAAACTAAAAGGGATAATATTTTAGAATATGGGCTTATATGTGTTTTGTTTTTTTTTTTTTTTTGGTTATGAATTATAGTAAATGTCCTAGGCCTTCAGATTTCTACATAATAAAAAAATATGTTTTTAATCCTGAGATCAAGCTTAGTAGGCAGGACTTGATCTCAAGTGGTCACAGAGTCTTCTAAAAAAAAAAATTGAGAATTATAATGAGATCAATTAAGGAGCAAGTGTCAAATTCCAGCCAACAGGCAGATCTGCAGGCAGAACTACCAACTCTGCAACCAGGAATGGGGACCAGTGAGAGAGTGTGGGCGGGGGGGGTGGGTGTCAGAGTTGTAGGCACTCCGTCAGCAGAGGAGACTTCCACTCACATGGGGCTGGCTGGACCCCAGTGGACAGCAGGCTCCTTCCCACTGTCCATAGACACTTGCTCTCCTTGCAGCATGCTGCCCCCGCCCTTGCTGCCGACTCCGCCATGAGATGGACCTAATAGGAAATAGGAAAGAACGCCTGACAAGCCTGCTTCAAAGGAAATCTGATTTGTCCTTCACTGAGCTCATTTTTTGCATCTTTGAGTAAAACCTGGCTTTACTAACTATTGTCACAAAGTGGATCTTCGGCTGTGGATGAGTGTGAAAAAAAAAGAAAAAACATAAAATCCACAAAATCTAGTGAAAATGCAGCATTTAGGGGAAGGTAAGGCAGAGGTAAGTCAGTTCAATGATTACAGTGGTCAACATAAGTAAGCTCTTTGAACCTATTTGATTTATTATTTATTTATTTATTATTTATTTTTTATTTTTATATCTTGGCCACTCCAGCCATCTCCTGGCAGGTGTAGTGTGGCATGGCATGGCCCTATTTAATTTGTTAGTCAATAAGCCATCACAGTAGTCTCTTTTAGACATTAACCTAATTAAGGCAAGCAGATAGATGGATGAGTACCCAAGCCGAGAGAAGAGTTTATTTAAATCAAGCCTTCTGTCAACGAAATGTGGTTTAAAGATATTTTTATTGAAGTGAAACACAGTAATTTCAAAGAGGTTAAGTAATAGGGAAGAAAGATGGGAAATAACCACTTTGTGCCAGATTTAATGCTACATATTTACATTAGCTCAGTTAAAAAAAAATAGTCTTAGAAAGTGAATATTATAATCCCTGTTTAAAGATAAGAAAACTGAGGCTTGGGAAAGTTAAGTAGCTTGACCTGAGATTTACAGTTTACAACTACAAAACTCATGTACTATATTTTATATCACACTGTCTCTTACTATTTAAAAAAAAAAGAGAGATTGTTTTAAAAATTGATTGATTTAACTCGGTGAATGAAGGTGAAGATAAATTTACAACAGAACCATTGATTTGAACTCAGTAAATATAAAATGTTTAACTTTATTCTTTAGATGTTAGCTTTTTACTTTTCCCATTCCTTTGGTAATTATTCTGTACCTTAATTTTTAAAAAAATAATGTGAATGGATAGATAGATAGATGGACAGTATGACCGATAGACAGAACTGTCCCTGAGTGTTAGTGTATGTATAAGAGTCCTCCTCTTCTACATACTTTTATAACTTTTATAACTGTTATGTTAAAAAGTTCATTTGAGGGCAGATATTGGGAATAAAGTTTCATTTTTCCATAGAAACAATCATGTAATGTTAGTTGGGGTGCTGTCCCAATGTGTAGGAGCCTATGTAATTCTCAGTGTAGCTTCCCTATAATGTCATTTTGGTACAAAAGAACTTAAACCCTGAGGGAAAAACTCAGTAGCTCAGTCTCCACCTAAGTAACTGGAGCATGTGTCCACTTCTGTGTCCCCACTCTGCAATCTTCTTCCCCAGCTCCAGGGGCCTGGTGGGACTGGCTACAGTGGAAGAGGCTCTTTGAGCTGGGAGAGGGGTTTATGCAGAAAGTGGGGCTAGAAGGCTTTGGCTGGATCTCTGGAGGGGAGGAAGGAGTTCCATGGTGGCTGGAAATCTACAAAGTTTATTTCATAAAATAGCACGCAAGAAAAAAACCCAAGTCTTCAAGAATAGCCATCACTAGGAAACAGTGTGGTAGCTCTACTAAAAGAAAAGTAATGCCAACATGAAACGCAACCCCTAGATTGGAGAGCAACATTTCAATTTGTCTTTCTTCCAAGCCCTGCCCCTATTACATTCTCAGCATTCCAGTCTTTCTCCCTAGAAGTCTCTCAGCAAATGCTCTTTTTTTGAAATGCTTTAAATGTATACTTTGAGTTGGAGGTTTGAGCCGAGTAGTGCTGTGGAAAGCTCCCATTCAATTCAAAACACAGACGGGGGATGTCTTTAGAGTCAGGAGAAAACACCATGTGCCAAGGGTGCTCTCCAAACTGATCACTGGTTCCCAGACTTAACAGAGGTCAAGCGGAGAAAAAGGAAAGCTTTTCTTAGAGAAGAAGAAGAAAAATCTTATCACTTCTCATATTTCTTTACGCCATGTATGAGCTTATTTGCTGATATCACTAATCCTGAGATGGAAAACAGGATGGACTTAAGTAATTTTAACCTATTTCTGAGGCCGAAAAGACTGTAGCATTATTTTAATCAAATTTATGCCTTTTCAGTGGGACTTCAAAATTTAATAATAAGGCAATACTTTTATCTTCTTAATGTATATATATTTCCTGTACTTACAAGTGTGCAAATAACATAATTTTAAAATTAGTTGGAATATTGAAAAAAATTAAAATTTCACTTGTAAGATAAGTGGATGTGCTTATATCCATTTATTTATTTAAGAAACACATCATGTTTTCTGTGTCCTGGACATGGTTCTATGTGCTTTATAAACTCTTTTGATCCATGTAACAGTCTTATGAGATAGGTGCCATTATAATCATTTGATAGACAGGGAAGCTGAGACACGGAACACAGCTAAAGCAGAATCCTGAATTGCTAAAATATACGCTGAAGTCAATAAAATTAGCGAAGTGCTAACATATTACATTTTCCATTTCATTGCCTCTGTCCTGAAAACAGTATTGCTGGTCCACGTAACTGGAACCTACACTTGATGGCTGCTTTATCTGAGATTAAAAACACGCAGAAGGATTGGGCGCCTGGGTCCCTGACATTTGGGTTCCTGTTCAGTTACGGGAATCTGTCTTGCAGCAAGTCTGTAAGTTACCTTTATTAGATTTACTAATCTCAAAAGACGTCACTTGCTGGTAGGAAAGGATTTTCTTTGGAAATGAGTTTATAACTTCTTATACAGTCAGAATTAAGATGAATGTTCCCTATTGGCATATAGCAGTTCATTTTTCTGGAATAGAAAATTACAAATGTTAAAATCTGCCCTCTTGTCGAGTGTCTACTGACTCAGTCCAGCAGCTCACTAGGACCCTCACATCTGTTACCCGCGCTGGTCACTCGGTCCAGTCAAACATGCCGGTCCGCCAGCCTTTCATCTGTGCTGCATGGAGCCATCAGTCTGTCTTGCCTGCTTGCCTAAGGGGCTTTCCGGATGTTGTGCTGAGAATTTTCCTATCTCAGGGCTGTACTTCCTGGGTTCCTGGTGGTTGATTGCTTGTCTCTAATGATGCAGTGGGAAGGGCTCGAGATCCAGCATTGGAAAATTCAGTTCTGCTCATTATTGTTTTGTGACCTCAACCAAGATAGTGCTCTGAGCCTCAGTTGTGTCATCTTATAAATGGGAATCATAATGCCCATTTCATAGAGTTACTATGAGGATTGTTGGTGAAGAGCGCTTTGCAAATGGCAAAGGATTAAACGATTAAACGAACATCAGTTGTCATTGATACTAATGATTATGATCATAAATCCTACTTTCTACTTTGTGTTATAGCCTTTTGAGGAACGCAAAACAGAAGACACATTCCAACCACTGGTTTCTAACAGAAGGGAAAAGATACTCATTAAATGGCTAGACACCAAGAGCACGTGGGTCTGGCTTAATGAGATGCTGGAGAAGGTTGTTAAATTCAAATCCATGTTTTCAGGATTAATACAGAAATTAATTGTTGTTTGGTGAACATCAAAGATTTCCCAGAAATAGGGCACCATCTTGTGGTCAGTAGGATAAACTGACAGGAAAAAAAAGTCCAGTGGTTCTCAATGCTACACATTCCTAGGCCTAGGTCCACCTCCAGGGTCAGGTGTGGTGAGTCAGATGTGTGGCCCCAGCATCAGCACTTGTTAATGTTCCTCGTAAGATTCTAAGGTGCAGCAGGGTTGATCACCGCCAATCAGGCAGGCCGTGGAGCTCTTGCCTATGACTACACAGCCGGTAAGCACAGACAGCCCTGCCTGCAGCTGGGTCCTGACTCTGGGCACCTGATGCAGAGACCACGGCACTTTCCAGGGAGTAGAGGCTGTTGCTGTGATTCCTGGAGCCCAGGTCATCAGCACACTAGCACACACAAAGGTACCTCCCAGAGCCCACCCCTCTCCTCCCTGGAGACCTGCGCTCCTCTGCCTTTCTTCTCCACCCACACTAATAACGTCAAAATAGGTAACCATGCAGCACTTCCTAGTTTACAAAGCACTTTAGGAGGCCAAGGCGGAAGGATCGTTTGCTCCTACCATATCCGTCGTCCACAGCAAATTCTGCGAGGAGATGTGATTATCCTACTACCCATGAGGAAACCGGGGCACTCGGGGGGGTAAGTGGTTTCACAAGCATATTGAGTAAGCACATGTCTTTTGGATCCCAACCCTGTGCTCTGCAGCCCTCCTGGTAGTAGTAGTAATAGTAGCCCCCATTCTAAAGTCATCGTGGTCTTGAGGCTGGAACAGGAAAGATGTGGGTGTGGGGGCATGCACAGGGGTGTTGTTTTGCACAGCCCCATATGTGATAGCAAATAATTGGAATCACAGTGGCTGGCAAACTGAAATATTTAATCTTCACAATAATTCTGGGAAAGGAGATATTGTTCTTAGAGAAGGGGTTAGAGCTTGAAGAAAATAAGGAATTCCATTGTGGCTATCAAACATTTCAATCTCAGGACTCTCTCTCTCTCTGTCTATTCATTTATTTATTTACTTTGAGACCGTGGAGTGCAGTGGCACAATCATGGCTCACTGCAGCCTTGACTTCCCTGGCTCAAGTGATCCTCCCACCTCAGCCTCCCAAGTAGCTGGGACTACAGGTGTGCACCACCATGCTCAGCTAATTTTTAAATTTTTTTAAAAAACACAGATGGGCTCTGGCTATGTTGCCAGGGCTGGTCTCAAACTCCTGGGCTCAAGTGATCCTCCTGCCTCAGCCTCCCAAAGTGCTGGAATTATAAGCATGAACCACCACATCTGGCCCTACTTTCCACTTTCAAAATGCTTGCAGACCCCAAAGAGCTTTTATGTGGGTGGGATGTATAATCACCAGTATCAGAAATCAAACAGAGAAATTGTTAGATATTTAATTCATTTAAAAATAACAATAAGCATACAAAATATTACCTAAATAGCATTATGAAAAGTAACAGCATTTTCCAAAACAAGAAACAAGTTAGTGAGAAAAGTGGCATTGTTTTAAATTGTTGCCAATGTCTGGGTTAGTAAAATACAGCCAGATTCTCATACCTGCCTTTGCATTCAATCTGTTGGAATATCACACATCATGTAGCTCCTGAAAAAATCAACTGTGTGCATGTGGGAGAATGAGAGAGAAAGGTAAATAATGTCTTAGTGGTTTTATGGAAAATGACTTTCACCTCATGGACTCACCAAGAGTCACAGGTCCCTCAAGGGTCCCTGGACCACACTTGGACAAGGCTGAGTTTATTGCTAATGGGATGAAGGATTCCCATGTGCCCACTGGAGCCCACTGGTAAGAGCTGGTATTGGCAACTGGAGTGGAGAGAGGGTCCTAAGCATGGGAAGGGTGGGGCCAAGCTAGATGGGAATTTGAATATAGGAGAAGATGGTAGCCAGTCTACCCATTGAGACCTCCTAGCCACTGCCTCACTTCATCCTCATTGTTGCCTGCTGCTCTGAGCCCTAAGCACTTTGCCAGCCCAACCCCAACCTTGCAACTCTCTTCTCTAGCTTCTCCTCCTGTGTCTCAGCTCTTCCATCTCTGAAAGCTTCTGGTTCCTTTTCCTTTTCTCACCATCTAAGTTCTTTCTTGGATCCACATAAAAATGCTAATTATAAAAAACAACACCCAATATTATACAAAGTCCTTTCACACATAACGTCTTTTTCACACTCTTTTCTTGATGTCCATAGCAACAAATACCAGCTGATGCCAGTTATTCTCAAGTGTGTCTTCCCATCCCTGAATCCACCAGTCTCCTGTTCTGTACTTCCAATTGCCTGCTGGATCTCTCCTCTTGAATGCTGCTTAAACTCAGTGTGTCTCAAATAGTACTCAACCCAATCCTCCACACTGAAATATCTTCTTGCAATGGTACACTTTTTGCAATGATACTGTCTCAGGCACTCACACAGCTGCAGTACTCTAATACTTTGCCACTGGCAGTCAACAAGAGCCAGTGATGTTGGGAACAGAAAAGAAAGGATAAACATTGGAATCATGTTACATGTTGCAGAAAGGGTCCAAGATAAGTATCAGTGCAGGGCAGGACTTGGAGAATGGTTAGTTATTGGAATGAATGGCAAACCCAACAATCTGAAGACAAGAGCAGGTTAAGCAAAGGTGATCCCAGGACTTTCAGCCTGTCCTGAGTGTTTCTACAGTGATGGGATCAGTTCTGGAGTCTCCCAGTCCTCATTATCCACCTGGGGGCTGGGGATAAGACTCCAGAGAGTCCTAGGACAAGCTGGCCTTTGGGAATGCAGTAGACAGTTCTCATTTCACTGATTCACTCTTTAATTTATTGAATAAACACTGTCAAGTGCTTCTTATGACAAGGCACTCTGCTAGATGCTCTGTGGGACATGATGAAGTTTAAAGCTTTCTTTAAAAGAAAGAAAAAAAAAAGTCATTATTTTGTCCAGGCACAGTGGCTCATGCCTGTAATCCCAACACTTTGGGAGGCCAAGGTGGGGGGATCACTTGAAGCCAGGAGTGAAAAGAAAGAAAAAGGAAAAAGAAAAAAAGTGATTATTTGAATAGGAGAATTTATATGTTGATTATATTGCTCCTTAAAGAAAAGTCAGCAATTTAAATCAAAATTAAAGCTTGAATCTCTAAAACTGGCTAACCTCATCTGGAACATGTGGCTCCCCCTTGCCCCTAAGATCACCTTCTCCGTAGTCTACCAGGCTAGCATGAGCCACACCTGTTCAGTTTTCCAACTCTCAGCGAAGAGAAAGACTTCATTAATATTTGGGGGATACAGGCCAGGTACAGTGTCTCACACGTGTAATCCCAGCACTTTGGGAGGCTGAGGCAGGTGGATCGCTTGAGGTAAGGGGTTCAAGACCAGCCTGGCCAACATGGTGAAACCCCATCTCCACAAAAAACATGAAAATTAGCCAGGCATGGCTGGGCGCGGTGGCTCAAGCCTGTAATCCCAGCACTTTGGGAGGCCGAGACGGGCGGATCACGAGGTCAGGAGATCGAGACCATCCTGGCGGACACAGTGAAACCCCGTCTCTACTAAAAAAATACAAAAAACTAGCCGGGCGAGGTGGCGGGCGCCTGTAGTCCCAGCTACACAGGAGGCTGAGGCAGGAGAATGGCGTAAACCCGGGAGGCGGAGCTTGCAGTGAGCTGAGATCCGGCCACTGCGCTCCAGCCCCGGCGACAGAGCGAGACTCCGTCTCAAAAAAAAAAAAAAAAAAAAAAAAAAAAAAGAAAATTAGCCAGGCATGATGGTGCGTCCCTATAATCCCAGCTTCTCAGGAGGCTAAGGCAGGAGAATCACCTAAACTCAAGAGGCAGAGGTTGTAGTGAGCCGAGACTGCGCCATTGCACTCCAGCTTGGGCAACAGAGTGAAACTCTCAAATATATATATATATATTTTTTTTTTTTTTTGGGGATATAGATAATAAATTCAGAAAATACCTGGAATCGAGATGATATGGCTAATCAGATTTAATGTGATCATCTTCAGCATGAATCTCCACTTTGTTCCAGCTCCCCCTCCAGATTCCAGACACCTCTTCTATCCCCCTCCACAAGACGATACTCATAGACACACATATACCTCTGAGTGCTTCCTGGAAAGGGCAGAATCCAAAAAGAAGCCTCTTCTGCAGCATGACAGTCACCGCTAGAACTTGCCCATAACCAGTTCTCTCTTTCTAAGCACACAGCGGCTCACACTTTCTGGCCCCGTGGCAGTTAGGCAAGGCCATGTGACTACTTCTGAGCAGTTAGTTGGCAGTGAGTGGAAGTGATGTGACATATGTGTCATTTCCAAGGTGAAGCACTTACTAGCTGGCTTGAGAGCTTCTAGATCTCTTTTCTTTTGCATGGAAAACCTGGAAATACCATGTTGAGACAGAGACACCCAAGATAAAATAGCCTGGAAGGCTGAGCCTCCACATGGAAATACCAAACCACCCATGGCAAATGCTGTGTGAGCAAGAAATAAAATTACATTCTGTTTTTCCTTGGAGAAATAAGGTAAAAAATAAAAATAAATTACATTCTAATAAACCATGGAGACCTTTGGTGTTATTTGTTATGGCAGCATAATCCAGCTTGTCTTGACTATACACCAGCCGGCTGGCCGGCCAGCCCCTTCAGGGTCTGTTTCTTGTCTGAGAACCTGACCCTTCCTTGGGAACTGACACTAAGAATGGCTGCTCTCCTTGGCTTCATCTCCAGACCCACGTGGCTTGTCTCTAGAGGGCTTAGCAATAGCAACACAACTCTCTATTGCCCCAAACCTCAACATTCACACATGTGCTATAACTGCCCCCAAGAATCCCCCTGCATCCCTTCACTTCCAATACTTTTTTACTTGGGTTTTGTGTTTTTTGGGTCACAGTGAAAATATTAGGTGGAAAAGTTTAAATGTATCCGATGACTTTAAACCCGACTTTGATACTCAAGTGGGCAAGAAAGCTGCTTGCAATTCTTCAGGGCTTGGACTTGAGCCATCAGTTGTTTAAAACTCTAAGCAGATGCAAGTTATAAAAAACATTTATTCACATATGAAGTCTGCATCCAGAGAAAACCATTTTCAGAGCTGAAATAATCTAACCAAAGAAGAATAGGCAGGGTATAAAATCAAGCAGTGCCAAGGCACATGCTTACCCCGACCCAAAAGGAATCCAGCCATTTCATTCCTCCAGCAGGTGGCGATCCAGAGGCATCCTGAGAGAAGGGGCAGGCAGGAAGAACAGAGCACCACTAGGAGTCAGGAGTGTATCTGAGATCCTGTACTGCTACTAACCGTATAAAACCTCATGCACATAACTGTGGGTAAGTCACTTAATGTTACTCTTTGGGCCTCATCTAAGACCTTTATTTCTGTGAAGCTCTGATGATATATAATTTGATCAAACGGTGTATACAGATGGCCCGTAAGCACACGAAAAGATGCTCAGTATCATGACTCATTAGGGAAATGCAAATCAAAATCACTGTGAGACACCACTTTACACTACTAGGATGGTTAGAATCAAAGAGATGGAGAATAAAAAAGGCTGGCAAGGATGTGAAGAAATTGGAACCCTCATACGCTGCTGATGAAAATGTAAAATGGTGTAGCTTTGGGAAACAGTTTGGCAGCTCCTCAAAATATTAAGCATCTAGCAATTCTATTCCTAGATACCTAAGAGAAATAAAAATATATATCCGCACAAAAACTTGTGCATGAATGTTTGCAAAAGATTATTATATTAGCCCCAAAGTGAAAACCCAAATGTCCACTACCTGGTGAATGGATAAACATGATGTGGCATTACATATAAAGTAGTAGTATCCAGCAATGAAAATGAAGTCCTGATACATGCTGCTACAAGGATGGACCTTGAAAATATTATTCTAAGTGAAAGAAGCCAATCATGATGGGCACACATATATATGGCTCCATGTGTGTGATATGTCAATTAGGCAAATCTGTAGCGATAAAGAGTAGGGCCTGGGGGTGAGGGCAGGAATGAGGAATAATTGCTAATGGGTACAAGATTTCTTTTAGGGATAATGAAAACATCTGAAATTAGATTGTAGTGGTGATCGCAAAACTCTGTGACTACACTAAAAATCGCTGAACTGTGTGCCTTACCTGGTTGGATTTTATGGTATGTGAATCAAGCTATTAAAAATAGTGTACAGGGCTGGGCGCGGTGGCTCATGCCTGTAATCCCAGCAATTTGGGAGGCCGAGGCGGGTGGATCACTTAAGGCCAGGAGTTCAAGACCAGCCTCGCCGACATGGTAAAACCCTGTCTCAAAATACAAAAATTAGCTGGGCATGGTGGCACACCATCTGTAATCTCAGCTACTCAGGAGGCTGAGGCACGAGAATTGCTTGAACCCAGGAGGTGAAGGCTGCAGTGAGCTGAGATCGCATCACTGCACTCCAATCTGGGTGATGGAGTGAGACTCTGTCAAAAAAAAGTGTACAGATATTCACCAGTCATTCATTCATTCATCATTTACTTGCTGTCTACTCTGTGCCAGGAGCTGGGCACACTGAGAATAATGAGACAAACTCCCTCACCATGACAGGCTTGTGATCTTTTAGGGACAACACATAGACATAATGTGGTAAGTGTCAAGGAAGAGCCTCGCCCAGGTATTCTGGGAAGACCAGGGCACTCAAGTCAGCCAGGAAATGTAGTAAAAGGCATAGAACGGACCGAGGGACAAACACTGTGCTCGGGAGGAGAGATGCAGAATGACAAAACCCATCGCTAGTCTCCAGGAGATGAAAAGGGTTGAGAGAGAGCACCAGTGCAGGGCCGAGTGTCATCCATACAACGAGAAATTACAAAGTGCTCTGGCAATTCAGAAGAGGGAGTTATAATGAGTGTTATTCTTCTGAATGTTCAGAGAGAAATTAGACATAATTTGGTCCTTCAAGACGTAACAATTCCCCTTTAGAACCCAAAATTCAGGGTGCACAGTGTAAAAACTGCTGCTATCATCAAAATGTGTCCCTCATTTTGCACTAATAACCTATCATATTTTAACCAAACTCTGAAAAGGCAGAATATTAAATTCAATTGCTAAAGAAGTATCAGTTGATTTCTATTGATTAGAGCAACTTGATTATCGAGTTTGTAGAATTAAAAATAATTGCTTATGCTTTTGTGGTACTGACATAATTAAACTGAACAGCACAAAAATAATGCTCAAACCATGACAAAGCAACTTTAAGTTTGGGGCAAAATATAGACAGCTGATGTATGGATGAGCTAAACTCCCACCTTACAATCACCACTTTGTAGCCCATAGTTACACGTGGGGAATAAGGAACAGAAGGGGCCAGGTGTGATAGCTCAAGCCTGTAATCCCAGCACTTGGGGAGGCCAAGGCAGGCGGATCACCTGAGCTCAAGAGTCCAGCCTGGGCAACATGGTAAAACCCCATCTTTACAAAAAATACAAAAATTAGCCGGGCATGGTGGTGCACTCCTATAATCCCAGCTACTCAGGAGGCTGAGGCAGGAGAATCGCTTGAGCCTGGGAGGCAGAAGTTGCAGTGAGCTGAGATCACACCACTGCACTCCAGCCTGGGTGACAGAGCGAAACTCTTTATCAATGAAAGAAAGGAAAAGGAAGAAAGAAGAGAGAGAGAAAGGAAGGAAGGAAGGGAGGAAGGGAGGAAGGGAGGAAGGGAGGGGAAGGAAGGAAGGAAGGAAGGAAGGAAGGAAGGAAAGAAAGAGAAGAAAGAGAGAGAGAAAGAAAGAAAGAAGAAAGAAAAAGAGAGAAAGAAGAAGGAAGAGAGGACCTGCTGTGGTGGTTGGGAGGGGACTCCCTCATGGAGATGGAGAAGGAGCGGGCAGAATATTGGCACTCAGAGCTCTTGTCATAGCATAAGTCAGAGGGCCCCAGAGCAACCTGATGACAGCTAAGGGCAGGTCCCTCTTCCTGCTGTGACCCAGGGCACCGTCCTTATTCAGGCTGACCTGGATCTGCAGCCTATGTGTGCTCTCTAGACCCACCTTGACTCTTGGTTTGGGGAAGGCTTTCTCCTCCAAGGCTCTGGTTTGTCCCCAGTTTGTGCCACTGAGTTTTGGTCCCCTTCAACTCTGCCTCAAGGCTAGAATTTATGCCCCAGGGGGTGGGGGTGGGGAGGGTGTCCTCAGCCTGCTGTTTACCTCAGCCCCCATTTACATCCTCTGCAGAGCCAAACCTCCTTTCTGTGTTAGTTCATTCTTTCCAAGCTCCATGTGTGGCAGAAGGGTCCGGAATGGGATCAAGAGAGGCTGGCTAGGTTCTCAGCTCCATGATGGGCAAAGCCGTTAGTATGGAGCTTGGCTTCCTCACTCGTCCAGCTTCGTCTGGAGTCAGACCTGGGTTAAATGCCTGCTGTGTGACCTGGCGTGTTAGCCAAAGTTGCTCAACCTTCATCTCCCCATTTGTAAAATGGGGGAAAGAATACCAACCTTGCCGGGTGCTGTGGGCATCAGAGATCATTACTCATAGCGCCCAGCACCGCGCAGACATTCATTAGCCAGCAATTGTTATCTATGATTGTCCTCAAACTCCCTTCCTGTTCTGAGAGAGATGCTGGGTCACAGGGCTCCCATTCTTCGGGCTGGCATTTCAGTTCCATCTGGAAGATGAGTAGAGGCAGCCCTGAGGAACCTGCCCAGGGGCTCAGAGGCACGGATGATGGCCAGATGTCACTCCTCCATTCCCATTCTTGGACCCTGGCCTGGGGTAGCTCGGCCTCCACCTTCTGTCTTCTCTGCGCAGCACTCACGGCCCTTCATGTTTGCATGTGTGCCTTCTGCTCCCTCTGCCTACATGAAGCCGAATGGAGGGTGCGCTTTGGGTCCTCCTCCCAGTGCAAACCTTCACCTGTGAGACAGACTGCAAAGGGCCGAGGGTAATCTGCAGCTTGGTGAGGTGAACCACCAGTCTCATTCTCTAAGCTAGTCTCATTCTCTAAGCTGAGGCCCTAACCTTTTGTTGTCATGGGCTCCACCAAGAAGCTGAGGATGAATGCTCAGAAATCTCCACTCTAACCAAGTTCTACACAAATATCCACTGAGATTTTGCATAGATTCTCCAGGGGCCCATGACCACAAGTTCAGACGCCTGAACTCTGGTCCCTCCTCGTGTGTGTGTGGCAGCCTCTTGCAGGGGCTTGGTGCTCACCTGCTCTCTGGAAGATTAACAAAGTCAGGGTGTTGGTTTTTCCAAGGGCTGAGTCACTGCGGTTGGAAGTAGTGAGGGTGACCGGTACGACCCTCCTATCAGGTAGGGAGGACTGAGGGTCCTCAGCTACCCAAGAGGCTCCTGAAGAGGGCGCCCTAAGGTGCCGGCATGCTGGACATGATCATTTATTAGGAGAATCTGACCAAATATGTCATTATATTACATGTCAGAACATTATACTCAGCACATTCTTGGCAAAAGCGTTCACTTCTTTAAGACTATTTTCCTCACACTACTGAGCTCTCAAGCAAGTTGAGTTTGCCATTGATACTGTTTGCTGGATGATAATTAAGGATGACTTACTACATTGTTCCCCAAACCTAGTGAGCCATCAGAACCACCTGGGAAGCTGATACAGACTATTCAGCCCCATGCCAAACTTATTGAACTTGGATCTTCTTTGGAGAGACCCAAAAAACTGTATTTTTAAAATAAGTGTCATCAGTGAACCTAATGATTAGCTAAGATTAGGAAACAAGGACTCAACATTGAGTAACATTTAACTTTCCTAAAGAAGGTTTTTTTGTTGTTGTTTTTTTGTTTTTTTTTTGGGTGTCTTACTCTGTCACCCAGGCTGGAGTACAGTGGCACGATCATGACTCGTTGCAAGCTCAAGTCCAACCTCCTGGGCTCAAGTGATCCTCCCACCTCAGCCTCTCAAGCAGCTGGGACTACAGGCACACACCACCATGTCCGGCTAATTTTTTTTTTTTTTTTTTTTTTTGAGACGGAGTTTTGCTCTTGTTGCCCAAGCTGGAGTGCAATGGTGCCATCTAGGCTCACTGCAACCTCCGCCTTCCAGGTACAAACGATTCTCCTGTCTCAGCCTCGCAATTAGCTCAGATTACAGGCATGCACCACCACACCTGGCTAATTTTTTGTATTTAGTAGAGACGGGGTTTCACCATGTTAGGCAGGCTGGTTTCAAACTCCTGACCTGAGGTGATCCACCCGCCTCAGCCTCCCAAAATGCTGGGATTACAGGGTGGCACCTGGCTGGCTACTTTTTTTTTTTTTTTTTTTTTTTTAAATTTTGTAGAGACAGGTCTTCCTATGTTGCCCAGGTTGGTCTCAAACTCCTGGGCTCAAGTGGTCCTCCAGCCTTGGCCTCCCAAAGTGCTGGGATGACAGGCATGAGCCACCAAGTCTGGCCTAATAAAATTGTTTGAGAAATCAAATAATTGATGTTATATCCCCAAAGTTTTTAAAATATATTTATTAGTTTGATCACTGTTCTCTGACAATTTAAGGCAGCTTTGAGAGGTACATGAAGCACAGTAAGTTTTTTTGTTTGTTTGTTTGTTTTTTAACTGAAGCTAAAGAAATGAGGCAAAGTAGATTGAAATAGGCATTAAACTAAAACTGCCTGGTAACCTCACACATCAAGTTTCATTGGAGCAATCCCACTCTTTTATATTTCTGTCTCACTCCCCCTCTCTTTTTCCATTAAGTGGTTTTGAGGTCCTCTCAGGTGAGGCCATTTCATCAAACTAGCCTTTATAACAAAGTACTTTAAGAGGACCAGGGTGAAGCTACTCACTCCGTTTTTAAGGTCAGTGATCACAGCAGCCCTGACCCTTATAGTCTAGTGTGGAGGTGGTGGGTGGAGTGGGGGAGGCAGATAGTAAACAAATCACCATAAAAATAAATGAGACAACATCAGGGTGTGTTTAGGACTGAGACAAAAATGCAGAAGGGTGCTGGGCTGGAGAGTGCCCGGGGCGCCCTGGGATCAGATGGTCAGAGAAGGCCTCTGAGGAGATAGCTTCTGTGTGGAGCCCTCCAGGGCATGGGGCCCAGCTGGGTGACCCTCGGGGCAGAGCATTTTAGTCAGAGGGAAGCTAGCGCAAGGGCCGAAAGGCAGGGTTGTGTTTGGGGTATGGGAGGAAGAGTAAGAAAATCTGTGAGTTGGCAACTAATGGCCTTTTTCCCCAGCTGGGTAAAAAGTATTATCAAAAACCCAATGTATCTGGAATACTGTAGCGAGTGCTACTGTCACATCCCAGGCCACCACCTATGGATTTTTGTTTGTCCTTGAGAGCGACCTGGTGAGGTCTTTGCCCTTCCTCCTCCCTCTGTACTTTTCCCCGATGGGTGCTCCTCTTTGATGGCATCTCCAAAGCTTCACCTCATCACCTTTTCTTAGTCCTTTTCCTCTTGCTGCCATAGTACAAAAGCCTATACCACTAAGCAGAATGCCACCTCCTCCAGGAAGCCTTTCTCAGTGCTAGGCAGCATGAACCAGCAGGAAGCGTCTTTGCTGCAGTCTCCCACAGCACTCTGCGAGTATTTCTCCAGCAGCTCTTGCTTCTCTCTACCCTGGACTGTATGGCATGTCTTGCAAACACCTCTCATCCCAGTACCTCAGGCAGCCTCAGGAATGGGATCTGGGCTTTATTCTTCACTGTGTCCCACCTACGCTGGGTCCGCGTGGACATCTGCAAATTATAGGGCTTATTGGCTGTTCACAGCCAGTTCCTGAAGCCAGTGTCATGGAGCAGCTGAGCTTTGCTCACCCTGGGTTAGGTGCTTGGGAGGGATGAGAAGGACAAGGCACAGCTGTTGCTCTTAAGAAGCTTAGAAATCTCTGGTGGTGGGGGCGGGCAGGCAGGCAAGGCTAGCACGCTTACAGTACCAGTGTGGGGCCGTGGTCGCCAGACTGAGGCAGGAGGGGCACACCACAGAGCACTTGACGGCCACGGGGACCCAGCAGGAAGAAAGCATAAGAAATTCTATTTTGTTGTATTAGTGATCTGAAAAATTAGAAATAAAAATTGTTTTACCATTTTTGCCATCTGGATGGTCCTTAGCACCTCTCTGTCCATTGTGAGCCAGCCATGGTCTAACATCTTTCATCCCCAAGGAGACGTGGCATTCGTAATGCTGAGGCCTCGAGGATGGCATCCTTACTTGTGCACTCACCTGCAGTGAGTCACCTCACACTACAGTTTACGTGCTACAGGATGTTATGGACATGACTAATTTTATAAAGACAGGACTTTAAGAAATTTTTTTAAACTTTTTTCTTTCCCATTAACTTTTACAGAAGTCACAAGATCTTTATAGCAGAATCTTTACATTATTTTGTAAATGAAATGGTGGGGGTAGGGGTGGCCATGACAATCTTTTGTACCACATAAAGGTTTTTGGATTGCTCATGACAGTGTATAAATGAATTGTTGGACTTAAAGATGAATTATGCACTTTCTTTGAAAAACAATTTTTAAAAACCTTGATTGTCCTAAATTTGCTGACCTTTCCTATAGGAAGTGGTTCACTAGTATGCTACTATAAGTATTTTTAAAATTAGTACTTTCAAGATATGGGTGATTTTATTTATTTATTTATTTATTTATTTATTTATTTATTTTTGAGACAGACTTGTGCTCTTGTCGCCCAGGCTGGAGTGCAGTGGCAGATCTCGGCTCACTGCAACCTCTGCCTTCCGGGTTCAAGTGATTCTTCTGCCTCAGCCTCCCGAGTAGCTGAGATTACAGGCATGCGCCACAACGCCCAGCTAACTTTGTATTTTTAGTAGAGATGGAGTTTCTTCATGTTGATCAGGCTGGTCTTGAACTCGTGACCTCAAGTGATCCACCCACCTCAGCCTCCCAAAGTGCTGGGATTACAGGCATGAGCCACCATGCCTGGTCAGGTGATGTTTTTTAACAAGAGAAAGAAGTGCCCTTACAACATCTGTGACTGCTGCTAGAAAGAGAATATATAGGCATCTCAAAATGTTGCATCATGATGTGATTTGTGGCCAAAAATTATATTAGGTATTATTTATTTTAAAGCTCCCACATCTGCACACAAAAGGATAATAAAAAAAGACTGAACTGTACACACATAAATTTCACAACTTAAATGAAATGGATTTATTCCTTGAAAAGCACAAACCACTGAAACACACCAAATAGGAAATAGATAATCTGAATAGCCCTATAACTATTAAGGAAATTAAATTACTAACTAAAAACCTTCCAAAAAAAGAAGTCTCCAATCCCAGGTGATCTCCCCAGAGAATTCTATCAAATGTTCAAAAAAGAAGTAACACCAAGTTCTACTCAATGTCTTTCAGAAAATCGCAGTCTCTTTCAGAGGTAACACTTCTCAATTCATTTTATGATACACAAACATTTTATGATACAATTCATTATGATACACAAACCAGAGACAGTATGAAAAAATAAATCCAAAGATCAATATCCCTCATTAGTGTAGATACAAAAATCCTCAGCAAAATATTAGCAAATATAATTCAGCAATATATAAAAAGAATTATACACTATAATCAAGAACAGTGTATTTCAGGATGCAGGGCTGGTCCAATCTAAGACCCAGACTAAGGCAAGGATGTCTATTCTCTTAAGTCTTATACAGTATAGTAGAGTTGAAGTTCTAGCTTGTACAATAAGGCAAGAAAACGCAAACAGATCAGAAAGGAAGGAAGGAAGGAAGGATGGAAGGAAGGAAGGAAGATAAAAAACCTATCCCTATTTGCAAGTGCTATGATTGTCTATGTAGGAAATTGAAAAAAAATATACAAAAAGTTTCTAAAACTAATAAACAAGTTCAGCAAAGTCATAGGATACAAGATAGACATATAAAAGTCAAGTGTGGGCCGGGCGCGGTGGCTCACGCCTGTAATCCCAGCACTTTGGGAGGCCAAGGCGGGCGGATCACAAGGTCAGGAGATCGAGACCACGGTGAAACCCTGTCTCTACTAAAAATACAAAAAATTAGCCGGGCGCGGTTGTCGACGCCTGTAGTCCCAGCTACTCGGGAGGCTGAGGCAGGAGAATGGCGTGAACCCGGGAGGCGGAGCTTGCAGTGAGCCGAGATCGCGCCACTGCACTCCAGCCTGGGCGACAGAGCGAGACTCCGTCTCAAAAAAAAAAAAAAAAAAAAAAAAAAAGTCAAGTGTGTTTCTATATATTGGCAATGAATACATGGATACTAAAATTAAAAATATGATACCATTTACAATTGCCAAAAAAAGAAAAAGAAAAAGTACTTTGGTCCAAATCTAACAAAACATGTACATGATTTGTATGCTGAAAACTACAAAATACTAATGATGAAAGGTCTAAATGAATGGAAAGACATGCCATATTTATAGATTAGAAGACTTGGCTGGGCAGCGGTAATCCTGTAATCTCAGTACTTTGGGAGGCTGAGGCTGGAGGATCACTCGAGCCCAGGAGTTCAAGACCAGCCTGGACAACATACAGAGACCTCCATCTCTACAAAAAATATATATATTTTAAATTAGCTGGGCATGGTGGCATGTGCCTGTATTCCCAGCTGCTCTGGAGGCTGAGGTAGGAGGATTCCTTGAGCCTGGGAGGTCAAGGCTGCAGTGAGCGGTGATTGTGCCACTGCACTCCAGCCTGGGCAACAGAACAAGTCCTTGCCTCAAAAAATAAAATAAAATAACGTAAAAAATAGAATAGAAGACTCAACATAGCAGAGATGACAATTCCAAAATTGATATATAAGATTAATGCAATTCCTATCAAAATCCCAGCAAGATTGTTTATATATCTAGACAAGATTATTCTAAAATTAACATAGTCGGGAGGCCAAGGTGGGAGAATCATTTGAAGCCAGGAGTTTGAGACCAGCTTGGGCAACTTTGTAAGACCCCCATCTCTACAAATTTTTTTTTTAAAACTTAGCCTACCATGTTGGCACATGCCTGCAGTCCCAGCTCCTCAGGAGGCTGAGGGAGGAGAATCACTGAGCCTGAGTGTTTGAGGCTGCACTGAGCTATAATCATGAAGCTGTACTCCAGCCTGAGTAACAGAGCAAGATGCCATCTTAAAAGAAAAATTAAAATTATATAGAAAAGCAAACAAAACTGAAAAAGGTAAAACTATTGGAAAATAAAAATAAAGTAAAAGTAATCACTCTACCCAATTTTGAGACTCATAACTATAGTAATCGAGACTGTGGTTTTGGTGAAGGGATGGTCACAGAGATTAATGGAACAGAATAGACAACTGAAAAACAGACCTACACAGATATGTCCAACTGATTTTTAGAAAGGTGTAAAAGCTCTTCAATAGAAGGATAGGCTTTTCAACAAGTGGTGCTGGGACAACTGGATAAACACAGCTATCAACAAAAAGCAAACAAATCTCTACCTGGAACTCATATCTCATACAAAATTTAACTTAAAATCAATCACAGACTTAAATGTAAAGTGTAATTGTTCAGGAAAAAAATAGAAGAATATATTCAGGATCCATGACTAGGCGAAGAGTTCTTAGACTTGACATTTAAAACACAACCCATACAAGGAAAAACTGATTAATTGGACTTTATCAATATGAAACAGTGCCCTGTGAAAGACTGCTGTGTGTTGAAACGGTACCTTGCTTCTCAGAATAATAAAATACCTTCTAAAATGAATGTTGATAAAGTACTGTAGAGCAGTGGATCTTTTAAGTACCCATTTTGCAGACCAACCCTTAGCGTAGTGTCCAACACCCAGCAGGCACTCCACAAAATGTCAATGGAACCGAATGGCTTGTCTCCACCATACGCTGAAGGTTCTCTGTAGCCGAATGAAGGGTGAGAGGACCTAAGGAAGAACATACAATGAAAGCTACAGGTACATGCCTTTTACATTTTCTCTCCTCCTTTTCCTCCTCTTTCTCCTCTCCCTTTATCTTCACCTTTCTCCCATTCCTCCTTCCCTCATCACACCTCAGAAGATCACGGAGCATGGGAGTTTGAAGTAAGGAGCACAGGAAATGAAGATTGAAATGTGCATGTATGCTCAGCTCACAGCCACCAGATGGCAGGAGGAGATCAGGAAATTCAGGCAAAGCCCTTCTGCTCCACCTTAAAGAAACCACAACCTGCCAGCACCTGGCCAGCTTGCTTTTCTGGTTAAGGGATTATGTACAGACACAGTTTTTTGTTTTTGCAGAACTCCCTGTAAAGCAATACCAGGTGCTGGCCAAAGCAAGTAGATGCTGTGTAGTCTGATAGTGAAGGTACCCGTAGGAAGGGACACTGTGTTTCTGCTTCTCCTTCCCTCTGCCTTTTCTTTCTGCATCTGCAAAATAGGGGCTCTGGTTGTGACCTGCCTCACTGTGATCAGGCCGCTGAGAGAGAAAATGAGTAAAGTGCCCTGGGTGCCACAGATGACAGATGTTTTTCTAGGAAGAATGGCATCAGTGCACCATGTGTGTCTGACCACCACCCCCCACAAGGAACACACGAAATGCCCTGGTACTGTGGGGGCTGTGAACCTTGGGGTGATTTCTAAACATGCTTCCAATCCTGATGTCATTCTCTAGCTAAGTAAGACAATGACACCCACTGAGTTACACTCACCAGAAAAAGTTGCCCCATGACAGGTACCAGAGGCAATGGAGAAGGAGATTTTCTTGGTAAGAATGGTTCTGGGAGGGGCAGATTTGGAGCCAGGAGCTGTAGGTGAGATTTCAGCCTTGCTCTAACCAAGCCTGACCCTCCAGCCTCACTCTCCCACCTGCAAATGAGAGTGATGCCTGTGCCTTAGCAGAGATGATGTGGAAGCATTCATTCTGGCCTGAATAGACTTGGTAAGTATATCATGTGTGGAAGTTAGAGATGTTTCCTCCTCATCCTTCATGTTGAATTCCACCCTTTTCTGAGGATGTCTGAGTGTCTCCACTAAGAAGAGGTGGAGTCCACAGGCTGAGAGGTGCCTCACTATACTAGAGGCATGCCACGTGGGCGCTGTGTCAGGCCGGCAGGTTGACCAGTTTTGGCTTCTTTCTCCTTCCAGTGGGTTACTTCATCCTGTTTTACACATATCATGGTTATTTCTTGGCATACTAAGCTGTGAGATGAGCAATGTAACTGGGGTCAATGTATGTTTTCATTTTAATCGGGAAATTCTTAAGACTTCACCAAAGGTCTTTCTGTTCCCATACTGTCCCTCCAAATGTCTCACACATGGCAGATAGGAGGTAAGAATGATAATAATTAAAAAATGGTAGGAGATGCTACAGTTACTATGATGAAAGCCGTTGGAGCAGGCGGCGGAGTGCTCAGGCCTCAAATGGGAGTCAAGGGATCTGGTTCTCCAGGTGCAGTCAGGGATAGCCTCAGACCGGCTTTTGGGAAAACCAGAAAGCCTGACCTGAAAGCAAGCCCTTCTTCAATGGCAATGTTTCCTGGAATGGGCACTTGGAGAAAGTTTGGTGGTTCAAAGGAGAGGAACCTAAGGAACAGAATGAAAGTGAAGGCATGTCATTGGTACAAAACAACTTTGCAACAAGGGAGGCACTGGTGGAGGCACCTTCTAGAAGTATACTGGAAGCCTGAAGAAGGCTACAGTCCAACGCACAGCCCAGCTGCTGGCTCGCCGCACAACTTGCTGGCCCCCGCCATGTGGCTGAATGCACACAGGGGTACCCTGACACTGGCCATTTTGCAAGGATCCAGGGGACAACGGCAGCTGGCAGCAGCAGGAGTGGGGATCCCACAGCAAGGGGATTAATGATGATCCACAGGGACCCCTGTGGAGAGATGTCAAACAGCATCTGCAGATGATTCTAGCAAGTACGACAGTAACCAGGGGTATTAGGAGTATTGGGATAACATGTGGCTCAGGTTGCAGAGTGGACCAATCCACCCTAGTTAATTGCAGGGTTCACTAAGGCAAAACAATGGTAGCACTGAGGCCTTCCTGGACAAGACCCAGTTTCACCTCCCAAGATTGTTCTGAAACATCATCCCTTCAGGAGAAAGATGCTCCAACCTTGCGTCTCATCCCTAAGGTGAATCCCTTTTCAGTAACTATTCAATTTTTTTAAACTATGCAAGATTAGAATAGGGTGATGATGGTGGTTATCAAACTCAGAATAAATATTAAGCTTTATTATATAGCTCATCTCCTTTTTAAAAGGGATATTTTTCCCCAATAGGAATCTTTCCTGTGACAACAGTTATAGGTCAAGGAAAGCAGAACCACAAAGACATTAAGCCCATTCTTTATTAGGGCAGAATTTCCTTGCTGATGCAAAAGTGCTGGCATTTTTTCCTTAGCCTCATCCCCAAAGAAAAGGAAGCCAGGGGTATGGGCATAGGCTAATCAGCAGTCAGGAAAAAAAAAGAGCCATTGCTAGTTTTGCCCAACTTTCGTGCACAAGATAGCCGTTTTTAATGTCAGATGGCTTCAAGGCCTCTCCCATGATTACTATTACCCATTGATTGAGAAAAATTCTAATGATAAATATTTATAAGGCATACAAATACCATTCAAAAATAGTAGCACATGGTTGCATGAGGTACAGTTTCTCAATCTCAGGCAATGTTTGGAGGCCACTGGCAGAGCTGTTGTAACAGCTCCAGGAAACCCAGAAGGCAAAAAGGCTAAGACACATCCCTTCCTGAAGAACACCACCATCTAGTTTTTAAAGAATGGGCCTATATAGGGCTTAGCTTCACAGCCTTGACATTAGCACTGCGCGGGGCAGACAGGGACCTGGCACTTGACAGAATGCCTTCCCCTCAGGGTCCCTCTGGAAGTGTTCACTGCTAAATAACTGAGGACTACTGAGGAGAGGGGAGGGGAAGAAATGGGAGGCAGTTACCATAATAAAAACGGCAGCCTGATAGGCCAGCAGCTGCTGCAATGAGCCCCCAACCCCCTACGCTAGGGGAGCCAGACCCGACAAAAGCAAGATGATGGGCCCATTCTTACTTTACCTTAGGACTCCTGACATTTGCATAGCCTGCTACGTAGAGAGCTGAGGACAGTTCACCCCTCTGCACCCCCACACCACATCAGGGTAAAGGCCAGACCACCTGTGGTCAGATGCCATCTCAGGACCCCAGAACCTCAAACAGGAGAGGAGCAGGTGGCTGTGAGTGGTTCCGTGGCTGAGGTCTTCCTTCAGAACCTCTCCAAGGCCCAGCTGGCTAGAGAGATGCAAGCCTTGTGAGATAGGAACTTAGCCTGAAGCCATCGACTGGGCTCTATTACAGGGTAATTCCAGCACTTTGAAAAACAGATTTCGCTTCTCTACCTAGAAATTAGTCCTCTTATCTTGGATACCTTAGAGGGAAATGGTAAAGAAAAAAATTAATCAGTGACCTGATCCTCCAAGCCCAGCCAGTGATCAGATTTTGGTTGGGGGTGAGGGCAGTTTGTTTCCCACCCGCTGCCCTCCAGAAAGAGCTCTAGAAGTCCAAGGCTTCTTTTTGGGAGGGCAAGGGTTGCCATGTGAGTGCTAGAAGGTACCCTGGCTAAGCACAGAAGAACACAAGAAAAATTTTACATCTTATGCTCAAGTGAGGGGTAAAGTGGTAACTATAGGAAGGAAAAAGCTAATTGGGGCAGATTATAATAAATCACAGATCACCAGGAAGTTTGGACCCACAGCTGGATGCAGGTGAAGAAAATGAGATCTTCCCAAAGAACATCTCTGAAACACTCTGACAAAAACTAACAAGAACCAGTTGCCTTATGGCAATGCCAATTCAGCAGAAATGAAGATCTCCCAGAGCAGTAGATTTTCTATGATTAGAAGTCAAATGAGTCCAATAACCTAATTATAGTATTTTTCTCTCCTCTTTCGCACTCAGGAGCACTTGGCATCCTTTATCAGGGCCATGATTACATTAGGTACCTGCAAAAAGCTTCGATAAAAATAATCTGATTTTCTATAGCTCTGATGATTTGCTGATTTGGTAAAAGGTCAGAGCCTGCTACCAATGGCACCCTCTGTGGTCAGGGACTGTGGCTTAACTACCAACTGTTTCTTGTGCCCAGTGATATAATAGATATGGGAAGAGTCCAAGGATTAAATCTTCCTTCCTCCCTCCCTCCCTCCCTTCATTCTACATTTATTGAGTGCCTGCTATGTGCTGAGTATACAAAGACCAGTTAGACACAATGCCTGGCCCCAGTAAGCTTCCAGTCTAGTGAGAAAACAGCCCTTGCTAAAAAATCAGCTAAGTTCAAAGGTCAGAAATAGCTAAACCATGAAGAAGCAGTGAACATCCACAAACACGTAAACAAGGGAAAACACAACAGCTTTGTGGAATGTTACCTGTCAGTGATACGGGCCAGAAGTGTTGCTTGTAAACTGGCGCATACAGAAGGTGCTGGGTAAATGCTTGTTGAAGAAATCCATTAACATAGTCACAGAAGCGCACTAGAAAGTGTGTCTGAGATTCTCTAGTTCAGCACTTTCATTTATAAAAGAGGAAATTGAAACTCAGGAAGGTCAAATGTGTTGGGTGAGCCAAGGATGAAGCAGGGTAAAGCAGCCACATCTCCTGGTTCCTGTGCCCTTTCTTCCACATTGATTCCTGACCTGGGCAACCTGGGCAACCTGGGCCTTCAACATGTGCTTTTCTGAAAAGGGACTAGGAGACAGACTTTACCCTCTAGTAGCTCAGAGTAAGAGGGGAAAGATCCCACTGCAAAAGGACTTATAGAAGTAAATGAGGCTGAGGCTGTGAGAGAAGGAAGTGGGCTTCTCATCATTCAACAAAACAGAATAAACAGTTAAAGGTGGCTGGGCGCGGTGGCTTACGCCTGTAATCCCAGCACTTTGGGAGGCTGAGGCAAGCAGGTCACCTGAGGTCAGGAGTTCGAGACCAGCCTGGCCAATATGGCAAAACCCCGTCTCTATTAAAAATACAAAAAATTAGCCAGCGTGGTGGCGCACGCCTGTAATTCTAGCTACTTGGGAGGCTGAGGCAGGAAAATCGCTTGAACTCAGGAGGTGGAGGGTGCAGTGAGCCAAGATCATGCCACTGCCCTCCAGCCTGGGCTACAGAGCAAGATTCCATCTCAAAAAACAAACAAACAAACAAGCAACAAAAAACAGTTAAAGGAGTATCTAAGAAAAATCATTTCTAACAGAAGAATTGTGATTCTACTGGGCTAGTGCAGCATGACCCTCCTGCAACGTTTCCTTGGATGGTAAACTTCGTTAGTTAAAGCAGAGCGTCTGTGAGGCCAGAGCCAGGGCCTGGTCCCCAGTGAGGGGCTCATGTGGGCCAGCAGCAACTTGCCTCCAACCTGGCCAGCTGTCTTCCAGGTGAGAATGAGGGGAAGCGGGGTGCAGGGATGGAGACTGTAGCAGCGTGGGGAGAGTGCGGTCTTTACAGTCAGCCAGGCCTGGGTTCACATCTCAGCTCTGCCAGCACCTCAGCTGGGAAATCTCAGGCCTGTGGCCAGGCTTCAATCTCCTTATTTATATAACGGGGAGAAAATTATCTCCTTTATAGGGGTGATTTTATAATCCTTTATATTATGGTTTTTATGATGATTAAATATATATATCCAGAAGATTCTAGTATAGGTACTACTTCTTAGTAGGTATGCAATAAATCTTTGTTAAATCTAATTGTTTAAATCCATCATCACTAAAAGAAGAAAACACAAAAATTAAACAGTCCAACAATTCCAATGTGGCCAAGTAGATACTCACACGGTGCTGTGGAGAGTATAAACCCTACAGCCACTTTGGAGAACAATCTGGCCTTGAGTGATGTGGAAGATGCACAGGGCTATTACCCAGGCATTGTTCTATTAAGTATATACTAAACTCGGGCCAGGCATGGTGGCTCACACTTGTAATCTCAGCACTTTGAGAGACTGAGGCATGAGGATCACTTGGAGCCAGGAGTTCGAGACCAGCCTGGGCAACATATTGAGGCTCCATTTCTACAAAATTAAAAATAAATAAATAAATAAAAGCATATAGTAAGCTCATGCACATGTGCCCAGGAATGTTTAGAACAACAATGTTTGCAATTGCCCTAAACTGGAAATAACCCAATTAGCCATCAACATTAGAATAGATCGACAAAGTAACTATTATAGATTAGAGATAGAAAACTATTCCTATAATGAACTATCATATGGCCATGAAAATGAATGAACTACAGCAACACACAGCAACATAGGTGAATCTCACAACATAATATTGAGAAGCATCAGCAAGACACAAAAGAACATATGCAGTGTGATCCCATTCATATGAAGATCAAAAACAGGAAAAAAATGAGATTACAGTGTTTAGGGATGCAAACACAGCAAGCTATAAAGAAAAGCAAAGAAATGATTACCACAAAAGTTAGGAAAATCATTACTTTTAGGGAGAGAGAAGAGGGGTTTGTTGTTTAATTGGAAACAGGGTCTTGCTGTGTTGCCCAGGCTGGTGCAGTGGCACCATCACGGCTCACTGCAACCTTGAACTCTTGGGCTTAAGTGATACTCCTAACCTGGCCTCTCAAAGTGCTGGGATTACAGGTGTGAGCCACTGCACCGAGTTGAGAGGATGGTTTTGATGGGGAAGGGCACTCCAGGGATTTATAGGGGACTAGTAATGTTCTATTTCCTGATCTGGGTGATAGTTACACTTGGTTGTTCTCTTTATAATAATTCATTAAACTGTACTGTTAACATAAATGTTTTTCAGTTTTCTGTATGTATGTTATATTTCTTTTCCTCTTTTTTTTTTTCTGAGACGGAGTCTTGCTCTGTCATCCAGGCTGGAGTGTGGTGACGCAACCTCTGCCTCCCAGGTTCAAGCAATTCTCCCACCTCAGGCTCCTGGGTAGCTGGGATTACAGGTGCCCATCACCATGCCCAGCTAATTTTTGTATTTTTAGTAGAGACAGGGGTCACCATGTTGGCCAGGTTGGTCTTGAACTCCTGACCTCAAGTGATCCACCTACCTCGGCCTCCCAAAGTGCTGGGATTATAGGCATGAGCCACTGAGCCAGGCCTATATGCATATTTCTTGATAAAAAGTGAAAAAAAAATGTATGTACTGAAGGAGACAGAAGTACCATCCTCATAGATGTGGGACAAGTAAAAAATACAGGTGTTTTATAAAATATGTGTTTCATTTTGGATAAGTTGAAAGATGCATGGTTAATAAACATTTTTTACATATGAGAGAATGAAGTAGCACTAGGTAGGATATTAAAGAGTTCTAGACAGAATTTTCCAAGCCATCTAACATTTTCATCTTCTGAGTATTTCTTGAATGCAGAAATTAAGCAACATGACATACGAATTTTGACCTGGTCTAATTCCAATATTAATGTACAACAATTGTGAAAAAGTGGAGAGGGACTAACTGAAAACATGTATAGACAAACTAGTTTTTATACTTTTGTGAAAGGAATGCAATTCTCATTGTTCACTTGGGGATCAATTAGTTTGACAATAATTTTTTTATAATATCGAGTTTATAAGAGGGAAATGGGTCAAGATGGCTGCCTCTTTTGGACTGGGCCGCATGGAATTCTTCTGCCAGGAGTTTTCTTCAGATCTGATTATTTAGCAAGTAAAGAAACCTGATTTTGCTACTTGACCCAGAGTTATCAGATCTGGGGGACTGCTGACAGTGGTTTCTGAGGCCACTGACATTTCCCGTAGACCTATTCTGCTGCCCATCCACTGAAGAAAGGCGAGCCTGTGCAGGCCACAGCCTCTCTGGTTCCCAGGCTCCCCATAGGTCACATGGACCCTACTGGTCATGGTTGTCATGACAACCCACTCCCTCTTCAACAAGACATTAATATTTTCATGGCACAAGTGAAAAGAAAGGGCCAAGCTCAAACCTCATCTTTTTACCAGATGGCAATATCCCCAGAAACTCCAAGAGGGGTTTCAGTTTCCACAGAGAATAGGAAGGCCTGGCCCAAAGGGACCAGATTTGGTCAAGTTCCCTAAATAAGACCGCAGGGATTGTGTTTGTTTATGGAATTACTCACTTGGCTTCATTATTTGTTTCCAAAATACAGATTTTATAAAAGTCATTTTAAGTGTAAAAAAAAAACCCCTTCAGATTATACATCTGAGAAGTGAAGTTGCAAAAGGACTCTTGATACTGTGTGAATGTGTGAGGTTCAGATGTTATGCTTTCATAAAATAACTTGTGTTTGAAGGCCTGGAGACTTCCTCCTCACAGATGTCTCACTTAGTGATTTTGTCACCTATTTTGGTGGCTTCAGCTGTCTCTCCAGAAATGAGCACAAGGAGCCCCTAAGGAGACACAGATATGGGATATTAAAGGAATGTGAACTATGCCAGGGAGTGGGAAAGGAGTGGAGCAGAGCTGCTCTCTGAGGAAAGTGAATCTGACCTCCAGCCAAAACCATTTCTCTGGTGAAAACTCCAAGGGTCTCAGGCCAGATGACTTGGACACCATCTCCTGGAGTGGGAAGACAAAGCCTCACAAGCTTGTCCCACTAACACCATTAGGACCCCTTCTCTGAGAGACCACTAAGTAGGGCTCAACCAGGACCTGAACTGAGAGAAAATTTCCTCCAACAAAGGAAAAATTTTCTTCTGAGACAGTTTAACCATCGCTAATGGGTAGCATTCAGACTCAAATACACTATCTGTATAGTGGCTGTGGTAGCTTGACTTGGTACTTTTCTTTCACTTTTTCTTTCTTTGTCTCCAGGTAAACAGAACCCAATACGGCTGGAGAAATGAGAGCAAAGGGTTCCCCATCTGTCCACGGGACTTGCCTTTCTCCCATACTCACACTCTTCCACGGGCGCCGCTGTCTTCTGACAGGGGCAGGAGCGGCCTTGCAAGGCTGAGGACTGTCGTTAGCTCCATTTCTGGTTCTTTGCTTCATTCTGTGCCCCTGCTATTAGTTGATGTTCTTGTTGACTCCCTACTGGGTTATTTACACTGTCAACCAGGGTCATTTACACTGTCCTAATATCAGGACCTACAGTATTTTCTACATCACTGGAGCCTTTGCCTTCCCCGGGCACTCTACGTGTGTCCTCACCTAGAGGTTTATAGGTTTATTATAAAGAATATTACAAAGGATACAGAAGAAGAGATATAGAGGGCTAGGTATAGGGGAAGGGGCTTGGAGGTTCCATGCCCTCCTGGGTACACCACCCTGAAGGAACCTCCTTCTGGTCAGCTTTCTGGTAGTTCCTTTACTTAGCAGTTTTTTATGCCAACATTTGCTGTCATGTGCGCACAGGCCTCATATCTTGCTAGCTTGAAAATTTTAGACTGATGTTTACATCAGAATTGCAAAATTTCCCAAACATTTTATTTTTCCTCTGCTGTCTTCCAGTTTCACAGGTTTACTCCATTTCTAGATATGGCTGTGGGAGGAACAATAATCAGATTTAATGTCCCTGGAGCCCCAAATCACATCCTTTGGGGGGCTTCAGTACCAGGTTATTCCAGGAAACTTTACACATAAGTGGACATGCCGAGCCAAACCAGGGAGATGCAATGTATTCTGCAGAGTAATGAATGGTTCCACATGGCCTTGCTTTCTTTGAAGTATCACATCAATTTTTTTTGGCGGGGGGGGCAGGGATGGAGTCTCGCTCTGTTGCCTAAGCTGGAGTGCAGTGGCGCAATCTTGGCTCACTGCATTCTCCGCCTCCCGGGTTCAAGCAATTCTCCTGCCTCAGCCTCCCAAGAAGCTGGGACTACAGGCGTCTGCCACCATGTCCGGCTAATTTTTGTTATTTTAAGTAGAGACGGCATTTCACTATGCTGGCCAGGCTGGTCTCGAACTCCTGACCTCATGATCCGCTCGCGTGGGCCTCCGAAAGTGCTGGGATGACAGGCATTAGCCACTGTGCCCGTCCCACATCAATGTTTTAAAGCAATTTGTATTTAAAGTTCCAATTACTAGGCATTGTATTTATTTATGTACTTATTTTTAAGAGTCTTGCTCCGTCGTCCAGGCTGGGGTGCAGTGGCATGACCTCAGCTCACTGCATCCTCTGCCTCCCAGTTTCAAGTGATTCTCCTGCCTCAGCCTCCCGAGTAGCTAGGATTACAGGCATGCACTACCAAGTCCTGCTACTTTTTGGATTTTTAGTAGAGATGAAGTTTCACCGTGTTGGCCAGGCTGGTCTCGAACTCCTGGCCTCAAGTGAGCCTCCCGCCCCAGCCTCCCAGAGTGCTGGGATTATAGGCGTGAGCCACCGCGCCCAGCTGACATTTTAAATAGATTTTCTCACAAGTGGACATGGACACATGCTCACGTCACAAGTTTTTGCAAGATGAGAAACAGAGTAGATGGACCACTTACAAAGCTCAATGCCATTTGCTGGAGGCCAGTCAGCCAGAAGCATTGCATTAATTCTTACTTTGTCTTCCTTTCCTCTAGAAGAGATTGATTGGAATTTCCAACAGGAGTTTTTACATTTACATTTTAAAAATTTAGTCACAACTCTCATTCTTACTGCTGGGTTTCAAAGAAAAATTGAGTAGTTTGTTTCTAACTTCCTTCAATTGACAAATGATAACATATAAAGTGTTTAGCCTGATCCCTGTGTCTTCAAGGACATAATATCTAGTTGGGAAAAAAACAAAGAAGTATTTTGATTTCAAATCTACTCAGTTGTTTTTTATAGACTCTTGTTCCTTTCTTCTATTTTCAAACTTCCTTTTTATTTGTTTAAACCTATTAGATACACTTATTTTCTGTGTCAGCTTATTCTCATACCCAAGCCTTTGTGTATCTGACCTTATATTTTGTTTCTGTCTGCTCTTACATGGAGCCTTGCTTATTATGTTTTGTGTTTTCTGATTATGATTATGGAAATTCTTTGGGGCCTAGGTTCAAGATAGCCCTCCAAGAGGACGTGTCTTTCCTTCTGCCAGTTGTTAAAAGCACCACAAACTGGGGCTCATGAAGTTTTTAAAATAATTCCATGGTATCATGAATGTGGGACATAATATTACATATGGACCACACCATAGTTATGAATTCTCAAGGAAGACAATTTTTTATACTCCTTTATTCAGGACTTTGATCAAGACAGACGATTTTTCCTGGGATCCTCTTCTGCACAGCAGGTTAATTTCACATTCACCGTTCCTTTGGCCCTTTGGACTCCTGGTTTTAGAGGGTAGAGTCTTCTTATTCTCCTGATCTTGGACAAGACTGAGGATTTATCTTCTGTGTCCCAGACTCTGCACACCTGTCAAAGTAGAAGTTCAAATGTTGTTTGTCAGATTTTCTAGGAGTGTGCTCACTTCCCACCTTAACTTTGTTTTTGGTCTCTCTGGGTTTCTTGCTTTTTTGCCAGCTCAATAAAATACATTAAAAAAAAATTTGTAAATCTTATCCAGCTTTAGTTTTCATCAGGAAGTTTGTTCTGGTTATTTGCTCCATTGTGTTAAATTGAAGTACTTTAAAAACAAGGTTAGATAATGTATAATCAGTTGCTAAGCAGAATCGAGGTACAGTTTCTCCAGTGCTTCTGTTTCCTTTACTTTCTATTCAGAACAAATCTTCTTCCTCAGAAGGCAAGACAGTGGCTGAGTGGAGATGGGGCAGTGGTGTGCTGGCAGACTGGCCCTCCGAAAGAAGAAAAGGAAAGAAAAAAAAAAGCAAGCAAGCCTTGATGGTTAGTATTTGCCAATTTCTGTTGTGTAAATACTCCCATAATAGTCCATTTCAAACTACCAAGGGATGTGCACAGTCGTCTCTCATGAACTGGAGTGGGTCAATGCCACTGTGGAGGTAGAAGATACAAATCAGGGTAGCTAAGTCACCCAGAGATCAGTGGACAGAGGCTGATGATGAAAAGGTGAACTAACTAGAGCACATACCAGCTAACTGTTGCCCTGTGGGTATAGGGCCAGTGTTACCATATCTTCTTCTCAAGAAGAACTAGAAATCCAAATTTTAGGTGAAATCTCTTCCTTTTAAACGTTGGCAACAGACTAATAAAATTTTTTTTTTTTTAAGAGATGGAGTCTTTCTCTGTCATCCAAGCTGTAGTGCAGTGTGGCACAATCATATTTCACTGCAGCCTTGAGTTCCTGGGCTCAAGTGATCCTCCCACCTCGGCCTCCCAAGCACCTGGGGGACTACAGGTGCATGCCACCACACCTAGCTACTTTTAAAAGATTTTAGAGATGGGGGTCTTGCTATCTTGCTCAGGCTTGTCTTGAATTCCTGACCTCAAGAGAGGAAAAATTTGAAAAATACTGGAGAGAACCAAAAACTAACCCTATTGGGGCAGATTTGGCGAGATAACCACTAGCTTTAGACAGGTCGGGGAAGTGTCTCAGGTTATGTTTGCTTATCTGGTTCCAGGCCCTTTTCTCTAGGCCAAAAGGCTCAAATAAAGCCCCCTTTCTTCAGGCCCGTTTTGGAGAGGCAGTGCAGTGTTGAGGAGCAGGAGAATGTGCCATGGATTCAGAATCATCAGTTCGAATCCTAGGCCTGCCACTCACTGTGTGACCTGAGGCAAATCCTGGTAAAAAGAGAAGGATGGTCCCTGCTGGGGTAGGTTGTTCTAGAAATAAACCAAGATGTTTTGTGTATGGAAGTTGCCCCCTGTGTGTAGGCAGTTAATGGCTCTGTCCTCATTCTAAGCAGGAACCAGAGGGTCAGAGCTGAAGGCAAACACTGGCGTGTGCAGTAGAAAGACCTCTATCTCAGGGTTCTTAACCTTCACTGCCTTAGACTCACCTGGCAAATATTTAAAAACAACAATAACAACAATCAATCAATCAATCAATGCCGACCCTACCCTCACAAATTCTAATTCTGTTGGTCCAAGGTGGAGCCTGGGCATGACTATTTTTAAAGCACTCCCTAGTACTCTAATACTAAGTGCTTTCGATTCATAATTTCAATTATCCCAATCCTTCCAACAATCTTAGAAAGTATTCTCATTTTAAGGATGAGGACCTGAGGCTCCATGGTTAAGTAACATCTGAAGGTCACATGGCTGGCAAATGAGGAATCAGACTTAATTCAGAGCCTGAAATTCTTAACCCCCCATGCCACTTAGCACTATTTTATGTACCTCACATGGTCTTTGTGAGGTCTAAGCACTGCAAATAAAGTGCTTAGTTCAGGACCTGCAACTTATTGACAATTCAAGGTTGGGTAATGACAAGTATCATTACCTCCTATTACCAAAACAGAGAATTCTTCCCAATTTCTCTTCTATCCAATTCCATTTCAGGTAAATATTCACTCTTTTGTGGAACTCCGGCTTTTTTTTAACGATGAAAGCATACATACTTACCCTCCAAATGCACCACAGACAGTCATTGTAACAACCTAGGGGACGCTTTGCCAGGGTTTGTCATGTCCAGGGAAGAAAGGGGAAGAGAGGGGACAGGAGCTGCAGATACTTGTGGAGAGCATGGTGATGAAACCTGTCTGGAATGATGCCCCGAGGGGCGAGCCTCAGCTCATAGCTCTTTGGTACACAGTATTGAATAAAGACACACTGCATGAAAGTAATTTGCTGAGGAGAGGGTAAGCAGAGAAAGGGACTAATGAGGGTGTCAGACATAGACTGGGGAGCAGTTATACCAGATGGGTCACATATTCGTTAGGAACCTCGTCCTACTGGTTTCCTGTCTTCACTGAGATGGACACAGAAGTCAACCCAAGAGGAAAATGTGCACTTGCTGAAGAGCAGTAGGCTCAGTTCCTAGAATGTGGGCTCTGGGGTCAGATGGAGGCTCCAGCTGGCCTAGGTGCAAGGAGAACTAGGCTAGGATACAGGTGCTGAGTGAGTGGTGCCCCCTCAGAGGGAGAGCCCTGGCCTCTACCACGAATCCCCTCACAACTAGGTGTTTGAAATGGTGATTTTACCCAGCTTACTTAGGTAAACATCTTAAATTTTGTCCCTCCAGTGACTGGATTTGCAAAATAGAGTGAACAAGCACCACCTTAAATTATTAATAGAAATAAATAGGGCATAAAATTGTTCAATAAGAGGTGGGAAAAGTTTTGACCAAAAATTCTGCCTTGAAGGGAATGCTGGCATTTCCTCTCAATTAACAACCATAACTTCTGGTAGGAAGAAATGGAGAAGGAACAAGGAGGCCTACTAGAGGAAGGCAAAGGTCAAGGCAATTTGTGGCTAAAAGAGAACAATCTCTGAGATTCAACCTCTGAGTTTTCAAAGGTTTGCCCATATGCACGAATTACAAGGGTATAAGGTGCACATTTACAAAGTTGCAAGTTTACAGTCACTTCCAAATGAAGCTTTGGATCTTCAATTCACTTGAAACTTACTCAACACTCTACATATGACCTCTTGAATTTGTCTTCTACTGTTTTTTTGTTGTTGCTGTTTTGTTTTCCTTTGTGGTGGGGAAGGGAGGACAAGGCCTCACTCTGTCACCCACGCTGCAATGCAGTGGTACAATCATGGCTCATTGCAGCCTGGACCTCCTGGAATCAAGCGATCCATCCTTACACCTCGGCCTCCCATAGCTGGGACTTCTTGTATTTTTTGTAGACACCCGGTTTTCGTCACGTTGTCTAGGCTGGTCTCGAACTCCTGGGCTCAAGGCATCCTCCCGCCTCAGCCTCCCAAAGTGCTGGGATTGCAGGTGTGAGCCACTGCACCCCGCCTTCTACTATTTTTAAACTTGCAATATTTCTTTTTAACGTGTCTTATACCCTCAAGTAAGCTCTTCAAGGGAAATGGCTTTATCATGTGCCTGCCCCCCGTCCCCCATTCCTCACTGTGAAGCTCACAATGCTGTGTTAATCTACTGAATCTTTGACTCTTCCACTCTTTTGGAATGCCCCTGGGATATGCATTCTGTAAATGGACACTCAACATGTTTATACTGAAAATCTAATGGCTGAGAGCCCAGCCACTGTAAACACATTATTTCTACTTTTGCAGGTCTGCACTCTAATGACAAAAGATTGCTTAAATTTAGAGAAGAAAACGCGTGGATTTCTTCTACAGTGTTACAAGTATTTAAACCAGCAACGGAAAATTCTTGGAATTTTATGCTGCATCACGATGCGCGGCCCTGGGTGATCTAGCCTCCCAGTTCTTCGTGCAAAGCTCAATACCAGCTTTTAACCACCACCATACCACCATACCCAACCTGTACCCCAAGCACTGGCACTTGAAGCCGAGTTGTGGTCGTACATCACACTCCACACTCCCAGGCTGTAAACCAAATGCAAACGCGGGGCTTCTCAGTGGGACAGGCCTACAAGGAGAGGAGAGGTGCCTCGTGAGGAGCAATCCCAGTAAGCAGTCAGAGACCCCTTCCCCAGACTTCCCCTTCCAAGGGCAACCCGAAATAGCAGAAGCGCATTTCTAGTGGGCACAGCCGCATGCCCACGAGACAGGCACATGTTGACCGGGGGAATTCGGTACAAGGAAGCGAGGACACAGAGCACGTAGGGTGCTGAGGGTCCCTCTCGCGGCCAAAATATGTGTGCCAGTGAGTGTGTGCGCGTGTGAGATCTGCTCCAGAAACCGTGGCCGCGGACTGGCGCGGCCTCCTGGGCGAAGCACAAGCAGGAGGCTTTGTTCCCTGAATGTGAATGCGAGAGCCGAGCTGGGCGCAAAGACGGCGGCGTTCCGCGGCGGCAAACCGTCGTCTCCGCCGCGGCTCGGGCAGCGCGCGAAACTCTCAGATTCCCCGGCCCGGGCCGCCGGCTACGCCAGCGGCGCGCAGCGAGGACAGCCTGGCTGTCTCGCGAGCAGCGCCCGGAGAGGCCGCGCCGCGGGCCCCGCCGCGTCCCCCAGCCAGCGCGGGCGGCCCCACGCGCCCGCCACTCGGCAGCGCAGCCAGCGCCACATTCCATTTAAAAATAACACCCACGTGCGCTGGTAAACAAGCGCGCGCGGCTACCGAGGCCGCGCGCTCGAGCCCAGCGTGTGCAGCGCGCGCGCCCGCCCTCCTCCCGCACGTGTCGGCCGGCGCCGCTCAGTCCCCGCCCCCTCGGCTGGTCGCGTCCCGCCCACGAGCCCCCAGCCCAGCCGCTCCAGGCCCTAGTGCCCCCTACCCCGCCAGGCGCACCCAGTCGAGTGCGCTGCAACTTTCCGCCCCCGACGCCTCCTTGTCGCCGGCGGCCGCAGGGTCCCAGGTCGGCTCCCTTCCTCCCGTCCGCTGTCTTCTCGCGTCCCCCCTTGAGCCCTCCCACCGCCAGCGGGCGAAGGATTGGTTTCTAGTGCGCCCTTTCCCTTTTTCCCTCTCCTCTCTCTCCTTCCTTAGAATTTTACTCGATTGTTTATTATTTGCTGGGGGGCGGGGGCGGGGGGCGGAGAGGGGCGTCTGGGGCCTGGAGACTGGTAGCCGCGGCCAGTAAGCACGCGGCGTGCCTTGACGAGTAAGCCGCGCAGCGAATGGCGACGCGGCGGAGAGCTCCGGGGTCACGCGCGTGTGGAGACGATGACATCATCTGTTTGTACGCGTCGAACTAGCTTGGTGCAGGGGCGGGGCCGCGCGTCACTTGAGTGACGGGAGCTGCGCAAAGCCCGGAGCCCGGAGGCGGCGGGGCGGGCTGGCTCCTGTGTACGCTGGGCTGGACCTTTTTGTATATGGGGTCGTTGAGGAGCCCGCTTCTAGACTCTGAGCTATCTCTGGTGACTTACAAGGATTTTTTAAAAAAAGATATTTATGAACTAGTGTCTAGACTTTTGGTGTGCATGTCGCGTGTAGTGCATTCGTAGAGTACAAATAAACGATTTGGGGCACGGATCGTAGAAAAAGGACTTGTGCAGATGTTTTTTGTTTAACCTAAAGGATACGTATTTTTTTTTAAAGTCAAAAATGCACACGTAGCGGTTTTGTCGTCATTTACAAATTAGATTAAAATTATTTCTCCTTCTCAATTGTTCGGAATCTGCTCTTGAATGTAGGACAGGGGTAAATTTGCATTTCTTCGGAGTTAGTTACACCTCTCCCCCGTTTGCCATGAAACACATGAAAAGTGAAACACGACTGTGGTCCACCGTCCGAGGCGAGAGATTCAGTGCAAACCTTTTGGTGCCTGATCGAATCTGTGAGCATCAGCTTATCGAAGTTGTGCAGGCGCCAACATCTTCGCCATTCAGTATTTCCACGCCGCGGTAAACCTTGCCATCCACGCCCAGCATCTCACCTCGGGTGTTACCTAGTGTCGGGTTCTAACAGGGAACCGGACACCTGGGCTGGCCCAGAGCCCGGCGGGCGGACGCGCAGGTCGGGGACCCTGGTACCAGGCGCCCTGCCCGGAGTCGGGGAGGCCACGCCGCTGCGCTCCTTGGAGCGTCGGAGGCTGTCGCTCCTGCAGCTCCCGCTTCTCTTTCCTCTCCCTCCTCTCCCGGGCCAACGCCGCGCTTTGTTGTCGTTGGGGCTCTCGGGAGGGAGGAGGAGCCCAGCGGGGACAGCAGCGGGAGCCCGCCGAATCCCGGCTCACGGCGCGCTCCCGGACACCCACGCCCGCAGCCCCGCGGAGCTGGCCCGCGCAGGCGCGCGCGAGCTCACACACGCGCACTCACACACACACGCCCGCCGCGCGCCCAGCCCGCCGCCCAGCCCTCCCCCTGGGCGGGGACCCGCCCGCCCGCCCGCCGTCAGCTTAGGTTGAGGCGCCCTGCGTGTGTCTATAACTTTGTGCTGCTGCTGCGGCCGCCCTGCTCGTGGAAGGGAGGAGGAGGAATGTGGAAGGCGGCGGCGCGCGAGCTGACAGGCGGTTCCTCGGGCGGGCTGCGGCGACGGCCCGAGCGCTCCTCCTTCGCCGAGGTTGCGCGCCCCCTCCTCGCCGTGCCCCGGGCCCGCGCGGGATCGTGCGTCGTCCCGCCGCGTCCCTGAAGGGAAGGAAGCGAGGTAGGCGCCGGAGCCGTGCAGCGGGCGGCCGCCTTCCCGGTGACTCCGGATCTGCTTCCGAGCTGGGCCGGGCGCTTCCCTTTCCCCTCCCCGAGCCGCGGTGTGCGCGCCCCCCTTCTCGCCCGCTAGTGTTTTTAAAGGACTCAAGGGAAGGGGGAAACTGTCAAGATGGCAGCAGCGGGAGCAAGGAGGTGATGAACATGCTGGTCCGGGTTTTCTAGCAGCCCGGGAGACTTGGCGCTTCCCGACCTGTTGGAAGATTTATGTTCCGACTCGCTCCCTCCCCCGGATCCCGACTGGGAAGGGGGCGGAGGGGACGACGTCCGCGAGAATGCAAACCACACAAAATCCCGAAGTGGCCGTCCCTGCCGGGCTCGACCCTCTGCGAACGCCCGCCGGGCTGCTCCTTCCCCTTCTTTCCGTGTTTCCTTTATTTTTTGGAAGTGACAAGGGCCCATCTGCGCCCAGACCCCCGTTCGCCCTCCGCCCCGCGGACGAAGAGAGGAGAGGGAGCTGCCCGCGCAGTCCCCGGGCTCGGGCCATTCGACCGGGTTAGGGGTGACGGGGGGTCGCGGAGGCAGCTGGGCCGGGAAAGGGGAGAAGAGCCGAAGACAGCACAGACTTGAGCGGCGGCGCCGCGGAAGGCACTAGAGCGGGCCCGAGCGAAACATAAACAAACGCACGCACGCCCGAGCTCGGGCTCTGACCGCCGCTCGGCTGCGCCAGCTCCGGCCGCTGCCCGCTTTAAAGGCGCGGCCGCCCCTCCCCCGGGCGCCCCTCCCCCTTCTCCCCGCCCCGCCGCCTAGCCCGGGAGGGACCTGCGGCGGGCCGCGGGGGGAGGGGGCTGCCCCGCGCGAGGCCGTCGATTCGCTCGCGGCTCCCCCGCGGCCTGGCCAGGGGGCGGTGTCTGCTGCGCCAGGTTCGCTGGCCGCACGTCTCCAGGTCCGCCTGTTCCTGGGAGGCGGGCGCGGCAAGGCTGGGAGGTAGTGGCGGCGGGCGAGGACTCGCCGAGGACTGCGCTCCGGCCCGGGATAACCAACTCTCCTTCTCTCTCCTCTGGTGCTTCCCCAGGCGGCGGCGGCGGCGCCCGGGAGCCGGAGCCTTCGCGGCGCCCACGTCCCTCCCCCGCCGCACCCCGCCCCGGCGCGAGAGGAGAGCGCGAGAGCCCCAGCCGCGGGCGGGCGGCGAAGATGGCAGAGGCACCGGCCTCCCCGGCCCCGCTCTCTCCGCTGGAAGTGGAGCTGGACCCGGAGTTCGAGCCCCAGAGCCGTCCGCGCTCCTGTACGTGGCCCCTGCAAAGGCCGGAGCTCCAAGCGAGCCCTGCTAAGCCCTCGGGGGAGACGGCCGCCGACTCCATGATCCCCGAGGAGGACGACGATGAAGACGACGAGGACGGCGGGGGACGGGCCGGCTCGGCCATGGCGATCGGCGGCGGCGGGAGCGGCACGCTGGGCTCCGGGCTGCTCCTTGAGGACTCGGCCCGGGTGCTGGCACCCGGAGGGCAAGACCCCGGGTCTGGGCCAGCCACCGCGGCGGGCGCTCTGAGCGGGGGTACACAGGCGCTGCTGCAGCCTCAGCAGCCGCTGCCACCGCCGCAGCCGGGGGCGGCTGGGGGCTCCGGGCAGCCGAGGAAATGCTCGTCGCGGCGGAACGCCTGGGGAAACCTGTCCTACGCGGACCTGATCACCCGCGCCATCGAAAGCTCCCCGGACAAACGGCTCACTCTGTCCCAGATCTACGAGTGGATGGTGCGTTGCGTGCCCTACTTCAAGGATAAGGGCGACAGCAACAGCTCTGCCGGCTGGAAGGTGCGTACCCACCCCGGGCTGGCGGCAGGACCCGCCGGGCCTCCTGCGCAGCGCGAGACGCGCCCTCGGATTCGTCGGAGCGCGCCTGCGGGCTCCAGGGCAAGGGGTTGGCAGGGGGAGCCTTCACTGTGAGGCTTTGGGTGTTCTCTTTGACTCCTGTAGCAGGGGCACCTGGGGACGGCCCGGAGGGGGGAAGGAGGCTCCCAGAGGCCTAGGGCATGGCCAGGTGAGGAGAGGGGGCAGGGGACGCCGGCGAGGGAAGGGCGAACGGACTGGAGTACATTTGCTGGATTCTCAGGACAGCGCCGAGAAGGTAGGTCTGCAGCCAACTTTGGAGTAGAGTTTACCGTAGTGGGGGTCTGATGCGGGCGCTGTAGGTGGAGTGAGAGGTGTGTGTGGGGGGGTGTTTGGGACGCAGTGTCCAGAGGAGGGGTTGGATGTGTGGTTTCCAGTCTGTCGCAGGAGCATGTTGTGTCGTCACTAGCTGAATCTTCGGGTCCAAGTTTCAGCTTGTGGGTGTTAACTCCTACAGGCACATCAATCCCATTAGAAAAAGTAGTGGTTGCAAACCTCTTCCTGGACGGCTTCCTTTCCTTGCCTGTATTGATACCTTTCCTTCTCAGAGATGTCGCTCCAGTAAATCTGCTTCTTACTAGCTGCTTCTGAAATGTTCTGGGGCCTCGAACCGGCCGATCTGGCCACCTCAATCCAGACTGGCTGCACCATCTGCTCCCGCCGAGGCCTGGACTCTGGCACCGTTTGAGGGAAGGGCTCTGGTGTGGGGACCTGCGCTTCATTCACTCTGGCGATTGGGAGGAGGTTTGGGGGCTTGGCCGGGCCGTAATGGCTTCTACCTGTAAATGAACCCGAAGAGAGACTCTCTACCGTTCCTTATCATCCTCTTGGGGCACGGGACACGTGGTAGGGAGAGAGATGTGGAAAGGCCTATGATGTAATGACTTCCTGCTGTTGGGTATCCAAAGAGATTAACTCCTCTGCCCCTGTTGGGCTGCTGATATCCAGTTGCTTTGCTCTTCCTAGGCACCTCCCTGGCCCCTTTCCCCAAGACAGTAATGTGTCAGTACCAGGCCAAAGAGTCCTGTGCAATTGGAGATACACATCTCTTATCAGCTGCTCGTATTTGCAATTTAGCTTAGATTTTTTTTTTTTTTTTTAATGTGAAAGTAGTTGCTTCCTCATTCCCTTTCTTCTTGTTTTCCTGGGTTTCAGGAGATATAAAAATAAGAACAGTTTAATCTTAGTGGAGAATTCAATGGAAGCACTGGAGACGAGCCTGTATATGAAAAAGCTAAAGAACCTAATGTAGAGAATGTTTTATTTTGCCTCTAGAAAACTCGTCCAAAGTTAAATACGGCTTGTATCAGAGAGGCTTTGTATTAGATACTTCAAAAGTAAAACACATGTGCTTTGATATTAATCCACAAATCTGTCTCATTTCTTTTAACAAATGCTAACATTATGAGTCTTATATTTGGTCTAATTTAATTGCTTTATAAAAGAATGCCAGTTGTATGATATGAGAGTTCTTTACAGAAAGGATGAAAGACAATTCCATTTGAAAAGAGCACTAGTGTGACATCTTTTAAAACTGGGTTTCCAAGTGGATGGGAATGGTTAATCTCACTGTATAGTATCAGGAAGGGGTTAGCAGACAGGATCTGAGAACATGGATTTGGGGGTTCGAAATACTTTTCAGATTTCTCTCACTTGAAATTTAGTCTTGCATGTTTGAATTTGGTGAGGAGAATATGTTAGTGAAAAGTTAGTTAACTTTTAACTTAGTTAAAAAGTTAATGTAGGAAGAGGTTTTCACCTTTCCTGTGATTTTTAAGGTTACAAAAATATAATTTCATAAATAATATTTCTTGTTATTGTGTTTATAGTTAAAGATAATAAGTTTAATGAATTTTATTTTGGGGGGGAAGATTTACATGAGAAAATGGTATTACCAAAAGTAGGCATGAATTGAGATTGGGCTAGTTACATTTTCATATAGTTTGTAGGACTTGCAATACAGATTTTGGGCCTAGTCATAAACTTTATGATTTTATGTCATAACCATTTTTTTGCCTCATGGTTTCTTTTTCCCTTCTCTGCTGTCTCATTTTTCTTCAACTAAAATCTTAAAAATACTGTAAATTGAAATTTTCAAGGCTTAATATGCTTAATACAGGGCACACATTTTATGATTCTTTTTACCTTAAAATTTTTTACCAATACATTTCTGAGTGTCACATGGCAACTGATCCTTGACGGCTAAAGGGATATAATTTTGTTAGAGTTTTTATAAGATCTTCAAAAGATGCAGCCATGCAGGAACTTTCAAATCTTTGATGATGGAGAAGGCCGTTTGAAACTGGGGCTGGTTTCATGTTCTGATTATGACTAATAGGCAACCTTTTCTTTTGTACTTGTGGTTTAGTGGAAGAAGAGGGAAAAGGGAGAGAGGCCAGGAGCTAATTGTGACCCATTTCCATGTGTCCAAGTTTAGGAGTTGATTGTTGTCGTGATTAGTCATTTTGGAAGCATGCATGTGCATTTAAACCACACTATTTTCATTCTGAGTAATGTAAGAGGATTTTTAACTTCCAAAAATGTGTAGAATTCAGATTAATATCTCCTAGTCATATGTGCATAAAGGGCACGCAGGTCTTTACTTCTTTTGAGGCTATTTGGGCCATTGCATTATGAGACCTTGTAACCAAAATTGTCACCCTAACATCATAACATGAAAGAATTAGAAAAAGAGGGCTTGGAGATCAGAATCTAAACCAGTGGTTCTCAGCCCTGGTTGCATGTTTGAATTACCTGGGAACTTTTCTGAAAAATACAAATACCTAGAGAATTTGATTTAATTTGGGTTGTGTGTGGCTTAGCATTGAAGGTTTTGTGTTTTGTGGGTTTTTTTTTTTTTTAAGTTTCTTAGGTGATTCTAACGTAGAGTTAGGATGAAGTTTCCTGATCTAGTTCAACCCTCTTATTTTACTGGTGAAGAACCTGATTTTTGGAAAAGCTAATGACTTTCTTAAGATCACACAGCTAGTTAGTAGAGAGGTAATTAGTAGCCACAGTTCTAGAGGTTTTTGTTCTCCATTTTCTTCTTTAAATTGATCTTTTTTTAAAGGTCATTTACTAGGTAATGGATAGTCTTACATAAGTAGAGGTTGCTTTCCTGAAAGGCATATTTGCCTCTCAATCTAAAAACATCTTGCTTATTATTTCAGCATCAAAAGGATGCGCAAATGTAGATTGAGGCTGAGTGAGTGTATCATGTTTGCGTAACTGTCCAGTGCCTGTCAGTAGGGGTACTTAGGAACTATGAAGTGATAAAAGAGGTGAGAAGGATAGCATTTTAACAAAAAGAGGAAGCCCTTGGTTTACTTACATTTGTCAGATACTGTGTCAGGGAGAAGGATGATGGCTATCTCACAGGTTCCCTTACCTTGGGCATTAAAGTAGAAATGAATAATCAGATGTGGTTAAGAGGGGAAAAGGTTACATTTCCTTTAATTCAGATTAAGCTTGCACTGCACCCATAATTGAACAAGTGAATTCTCTCAGTTCCTCTTGTCTTGGGGAGATCTCTAAGGACTCCAGGGCTTACCTGGTAAGGCCCATCTATCACTTATTTCGTTATACACACCACACATCTGCTTTTCCCATGGGTCAGGATGTAATCAAATTAGGCAGACTTGAGTTTCTGTAGTGGTTCCCATAATTTCACCAATGTGGGGAATACTGTGTTAACATTTCTGCTGCTCCTGCTGCAGAGGATAGTTCTTCAAGAGTCCGAGTCTTCTTTCATGTAAGAATGTGTATTGTTAAGGCTTCTTGCCAAGATAAAAAGATGAGGGCTGTCCTGTCACATAATGCTTATTTATGTCCTCACTGTTTCTGTTCTTTAGATTAATACATCCAGTTCCTTTTCAACACACTGTATTAGGAAAAATGTTATTTTAACTGCAACTCTGTTGAAAATTTTTTTTTAATTTGAAAATGACTAAGTCATAACAATTCCACATTGGCTCATAATTTTGACCTCAGTCACCTTTTGGAGTAACTCACCAAAAGGCCAGTTATGATGGTGTGTGAAGAATCTGTCTGCTTGGCCCGTGTTGCCAATATGTTGTTTTGTAATTTCCTTTGGCAATAGTGTCTTCGTCAGTGATTCTCAACTAATATACTTCCTCTTTCTACAGCCCCAGTACACTAGAGGGACTGTTTTTCCTCTTTTTCAAAGCTGTGTCATTGACCTCTGAAGTGAAGAAATTGGCCCTTTTAGACTTTGATCTGTGAGTCCCATATAACAGAGACTCTTTAAAAAAGAAGCTAAGTGTGTGTTTTGATGTGTTTATCTCCTTCTTAGAAAATGAAATGAAACTACAGCAGACTTATTTTTGGGAGATTTTAGGAGGGTTCTATTTTAAGAAAATGACACCATACAAGAACATCTTGTAGTTAAACTTTTTAGTACTCTGCTTGTGAATCTTACTTAAAAACTGCAAGATATTTTTATTTGGAAAATTAACGAAGAGGCCTTGTCTCACTAATAAGTCATTTAATTTGGTCTGGCAAAAGTTTACCATCCATTCAGAGATCTTCGTGAAAATGCAAAGATAAGGCTGTTTAGGCTTGAGCCCAGGAGTTCAAGACCAGCCTGGGCACATAGCAAAACCCTGTCTTAATTTTTTTTTTTTTTTAAAGACTGTTTAGGCCTGTGCGTTCTGGCAGGTTGCCCCACTTACCCAGAGCTGGTGCATCAGATTCCAGATTCCAGATTCCAGATTCCCAGGGCTGGAGAAAATATGGAATTTATTTTGTTTGTATACCCACTTACTTTGCCTGTGGGGACAGACTTGACCCTGTTCTCAACTCCTCATTTTTCTTCTTTTCCTGCATCACAAGTTGAGGGGTCCTGAAAAGCCACTTTACCTTTTTGGTGCTATGAAAGGAGCTGTGGATCATAAATGCAAAGATGAGTTGATATCAGTGGATGTTACAGCTGGTATACAGTAAGTGAATGAAAGATTGGAAAGAGAAAACCCTTTTTACTCATTTGCATCACATCTCATTTCATGTATTCAACAAATGTTTATCAAAGGCATGCTGCCTGCAGAGCATTCTGCCAGGACCTAGGGATGTAGTGGTAGCACAAGGCAGATAAAGTTCCAGTTCGCTCACAGGAGTTCATATTCTGATGGAGGAGACAGAAAATAAGCTATAGCATATCTGTGCTTTGTGAGCTTGTCATTGCTGCCTATTCCTGTTGCCTTTTTTTTTTTTTACATCTGTATTTCTGCTTTCTCTAGTACTCCAACTCTGCTAAGAAGTTGCTGGCAAATGGCAAATTTGATGTCCAACATGGCTTGGAGCTGGCCTTTAACTCTCTGCAGATCATTTTGAGCTTGCTTTGGAGATGCACAGCCACCGTACCATGGTTCCTGTGGATTGGGTCTGTTTGGGAGAAGCTTTGGTTTTCCAAGCTCCACCTGGATTAGATAGAGCATGTTTTGGCCCTGGACTGATCTGGGATCCTCAGTTCTGTCTCCCAGGGCCTGATGTAGATTTGGCCTTCCTCTGGAGTGGATGTGGAGCCTTGATGCCACTGACTCATCTGTATTACTTGTTGCCTAAAACTCAGAATTAAAAGAGATCTTAAAGATCATCTAACTACCTGATTTTGCAGGTGAGAAACATGCTAGGAATATGTGAGTGACTGGGTTCAGGGTTCCACAGCTAGTAGGGGTGGAGTAACGGTGTGTCCAGTCGGTGCAGTGGTTCATGCCTATAATTTTAACACTTTGGGAGGCCAAGGCAGGAGGATTGCCTGAGGCCAGGAGTTTGAGACCAGCCTGGACAACAAAGTTAGACCTTGTCTCTACCAGGGAAGAAAAAAAAAAAATAGGCCAGGTGCGGTGGCTCACACCTATAAACCCAGCACTTTGGGAGGCCCAGGCGGGTGGATCACCTGAGGTCAGGAGTTTGAGAGCAGCCTTACCAACATGGTGAAACCCTGTTTCTACTAAAAATACAAAAAATTAGCTGGGCATGGTAGTGCATGCCTGTAATCTCAGCTACTCGGGAGGCTGAGGCAGGAGAATTGCTTGAACCCAGGAGGTGGAGGTTGCAGTGAGCCAAGATTGTGCTGTTGTACTCCAGCCTGGGCAACAAGAGCGAACGTCCGTCTCCAAAAAAAAAAAAAGTTAGGTCTGTTGTGGTGGTGCATGCCTGTAGTCCCAGCTACTTGAGAGGCTGAGGCAGGAGGATCCCTTAATCCCAGGAGCTTGAGATTGCGGTGAGCATGGCTGTACCACTCCACTCCAGCGTGGGTGACAGAGTGAGACCCTCTCTCTCTTTTTTTTTAAAGTGTGTGTTTGTACCACTGTACTGTAGTGTCTGCTGCCTACCATTGTGGTTTCACAGCTGTTCATCTTAGTGCTGTTTGCCTCAAGTTCTGCAAGCTGATACTTCACTTGCTGTCTTCTGCTGCTTCTCCCCTCTTCTAGGCTGGCTCGCACTGGAGTCACTGTGTTTCTCTTTTTGTGTTCACCATCAGCACTCTCAGCTTACTATGTTAAATGCCTTTTCTCTCAACGCCACCTCACCCTGCCCACCTCATGGCTGCTACCTGTTTATTTTGTCATTTTCCTGTGACTCTTGAATATTTTTAAGCACGTTGTAAGGGTCTTGAAATTAGGGAATGTATCTGCCAGATAAATAAGTGTTTCTAATATCTGGAGCTGCTTTTTGGATCGTATAATCAACCCATATGAATAGCCTTAGTTCTGGGGCTGTGACTTTGAGAGGGGCTGATTTGACTCACGAGTGAGCTGGTGTCATGAGTGGAGTCTTTTGGATACTTGCAGCTCTGAAGGTGGCATCAGCCTTAGACCTCCTAGCATCGATGTTGATGTGATGTGGTGTAAATGTGAGATGATGCTGTGCTATCTGGGGTTTCTTGCAGCGCCTTGTTACCCAATGCCTAAGTCCCTGAAAACTCTGTAACTGTCCATCGGTACCTACCACAGAAACTGAAGGAAGAGTGATCTTGGGATGACCTTGCATTAAGAGAAAAAGGAAATGAAGTTTGCCTTCTGTATGTAACCTTGCTATTTGCATTATTAACATGCACGGTCCAGAAAGTCACCATAGAATTGTTTTTCCTCAAGTTTATTTTACCCACTTTTAGGAACAAAGCTGTTATGTAAAACCTTAGTTGTTTGTAATGTTCTGCATTTTGGGGCAGAAGTCCCAAATGTACTTCAAGTTTTCTATCCATGGATTGGGATATAGAAGTCATGTATGAAAGGAGAGGAGATAGCAGGCAGTCTTTGAGATGAACTATTTCAAGGACCAGTCTGCAGTTCTTCCGAGTTAGAGTTCTGAATATGTGGTTAGGCTAGTGATGATGATAGAACACCCCAGTTCTGACTGCATCATTGCCCGGACAGACCCAGTATCTTTCACCATTTTATTCTTGACCAAACAACGTTCATTTCCCAGTATCTTAGTCTCCCCTAAAGGAAAAAGAACTACGTAGCTGGCATCCATAGAGTACTGTCATGTATCACTCTTGGTAAAACGGAAATATATGATTGGAGTGTGTTTCAAGCCAGGCTTTTCTATAGTTCGCTTGTTCCGCTTTTCACTCCTGATTTTTTGAGGTTTTAATCTTGAAACTTTTTCTCTGCAGTGCCTCAGTTACTACTATGGAATAACATCATAAGCGAAGAGGATAACTTCTCTACTGGGCTGTGGTTCTTCTAGTAATTCTGCTACTACTGTGTCATTGCCTAGGGTGAGGAGGCCAGGTTCTCTTCTGGAGGCTCACCACACCTTGGTGTCCAGATGTGTCCTAGGACTGCAGTGGAGAGGTGAGCACAGAGTAAGGAAAGCATGTGGCACATGTGTAGGGGGCAAGGCTGCAGCAGAAAGTAAACTCTCCCACAAACAAACAAACAGACAGCATACATCAGCTTCCTTCTGGAGTGAACCTGTAGTAAACCCAACAGAGATGTGTTTGGTAGTTTTCAGTACGTGTTTGAGAATTTGAAAACCACTGGGGGGTGGGGTGGGGTGGGGTGGAAGAATCCACATCATATTTTCCCTTGTTTGTGTGTGTGTGTGTGTGGTTTTTTTTTTTTTTTTTTTTTGAGATGGAGTCTGGCTCTGTCGCCCAGGCTGGAGTGCAGTGGTGCCATCTCGGCTCACTGCAAGCTCCGCCTCCCGGGTTCATGCCATTCTCCTGCCTCAGCCTCCCGAGTAGCTGGGACTACAGGTGCCCACCACACACCCAGCTAATTTTTTGTATTTTTAGTAGAGACAGGGTTTCACCATGTTAGCCAGGATGGTCTCAATCTCCTGACCTCATGATCCGACCTCTCGGCCTCCCAAAGTGCTGGGATTACAGGCATGAGCCACCGCGCCTGGCTCCCTTGTGTATTTTTATTTTTAATTTTTTATTTGAGACAAGGCCTTGCTCTGTCACCTAGGCTGGAGTGCGGTGGCACAATCATAGCTCTCCACAGCTTCAAACTCCTGTCTCTCTGTGGAGAGCTATGATCCTCCTGCCTCAGCTGCTCTAGTAGCTGGGACTACTAATGACTGCCACGACACCCAGCTAATTTTATGCTTTTTTTATAGAGATATGAAGTCTCACTTTGTTGCCAGGTTGGTCTCAAACTCCTGGGCTCAAGCGGTCCTCTTACGTTGGCCTCCCAAAGTGCTGGGATTATAAACGCGAGCCCCTGCAACCAGCCTTCCTTGTATTTTAGATGTTTAGTGAAGTTAATTAAGTTAGCCCTTGAAGGTATTGAGGATTTACTTTAAATTCAGAGCCAGCAGAGGGAGTACACAAGTCTTTAAGCTGATCTCAATTATTTTTTTCTCCACACAGCTAAAATAATACCTTGATTATTTTTTAAAGAACTCTGATATACAGTGATTCCATGTAAGTTTATTGTCATCATTAGAAAAGGAACATTTAGGAGACGGAGTGTGGAGATTAAAAACTTAAAGCAAGTGTTTTAAAGGAAACCTTGGTCTTCTAAGACCTATGATTTACTTCCCACTCCTAGATCATTAAATGAGAGTACTTTTAACTGGAAAAAATATCCTCCCCTGCCTTTCCTCTTTTTGCTACTCAATTCCTGATACTACATATTCGTTTATACCTAAGACCAGATTTTTACAGAGTAGTCAAGTGTCTGGATCGGTGGGATGTTCTGTGTTTTAGTGCTATTTTGATTGGGACTTTTGACATTTTCCAAGGCTTCACAGTTGTTCATGGGTGAGAGAAATGTATGTGTTTACATTTCTCTCAGGTAAGAGAGAAAAGTAAGGTAAAAAGTAAGAACAACATTATTTCCAGTTCAAAAGTGAATAGTCATGGAGCTACAGACTACTAGAACTTTGAACTTTTTGTAATTCTATAATGCTATAATTTGTCACCTCCCACCACTATGCCCCATATTTTGGTGGTAGGGGTTTATTTTTGACATGGCAGTTGGAGTGGGTTGAATAGAGTTCCTCTAAAATTCATGTCTTCCTGGAACTTCAGAATGGTGACCTTATTGGGAAATAGGATCTTTCCTGAATTAGTTAAATTAAAGCAAAGTCATATCAGCTTAGGGTGGGTCCTAAATCCAGTGACTGGTGTGTATAAGAAGAGGAGAAAATACGTAGAAACCCAAATAAGGCCGTGGAAAGTTGGAGACAAATATTAGAGTGATGCAATTATAAGCCAAAGAACACCAAGGATTGCCAGGAGCCGCCAGAAGCTGGAAGGGGCACGAAAAGATCCTCCCCTAGTGCCTTCCCAGGGAGCATGGCTTTGCCAACACCTTGATTTTGGACTTCTAGCCTCCAGAACTGAGAGGGAGTGAGTTTTTGTTGTTTTAAGCCCTGAAATTCGTGGTAATTTTTTTTATGGCAGTCCTAAGAAAGTAGGCCGGGCGCGGTGGCTCAAGCCTGTAATCCCAGCACTTTGGGAGGCCGAGACGGGCGGATCACGAGGTCAGGAGATCGAGACCATCCTGGCTAACACAGTGAAACCCCGTCTCTACTAAAAATACAAAAAATTAGCCGGGCGTGGTGGCGGCGCCTGTAGTCCCAGCTACACGGGAGGCTGAGGCAGGAGAATGGCGGGAACCCGGGAGGCGGAGCTTGCAGTGAGCTGAGATCCGGCCACTGCACTCCAGCCTGGGCGACAGAGCAAGACTCCGCCTCAAAAAAAAAAAAAAAAAAAAAGAAAGTAACCTAGGAGCCTAGGGATAGAAGAGTGAGAATGGCAGAGTTGCAGATGGAGAAGAATAAAAAGACTTTATTTAGATTCAAATTAAAGTGTTAATAATCATTCATAGGCGACTTTCTTGTCATCTACATTTCTTCTTTTTTTTTTATCCTGCAGTAGGACAGAGGGAGGCATGAATTTTCCTTGATTTCCCAGTTAGAGCTACTAGAACATGGCCCTCTTTCGAATTTTGAATAAGGTGTGTCCTTCCCCCTATTCCCCTTCCTTACTGAATTTCTTTTTCTCTGCCTGTTTTGTGAACTGACAGTATGGCTGTGCTTGTTGATTGTGGGCTTGAGGTTTACAGTAAGTCCATGAAGTCTGGCTGAGGGCTTTGGTCTAGAAGAGTCAGTCTTTGAGGGGAGGGGAGGGAAAAGCCAGGGCTCCTCAGTGGAAGACAAGTGTGGAAGAAGCAGCCTCCTTTTGGCCCTGTCAGGGCTTGAGAAGTTGGAGGCATACCACGTTCACTGCTATCAGTGATGGTGGTAAGGCGAATCCAGATCTCTCTGGAGTTCCCTCAGTGTGTCCTATGCTTGGTTCAAGCCTTGCAACGTCTCACACACTTGGTCCTTCAGGCTCGTGTCCCCTGTGTTTATATTTACATCTGAAAAACCAGCTCTTCTATTAAAGCATAGAACGTTGAGTGGTTGTCCTCATAGAAGCAGCAGCAGTAGCAGTAGATATCTTGTAGGTACCCAGTAGGGTTTGGCTTGAAATGTTCAGACATTTAAGAATCAGAATTGTATCAGATTATTCTCATGTTTTAAAATAGTATTTTTGGGGAGGGGTGTCAGGGTTATATTAGAGATACAGTTTGGTTTTTGCAATAAAAAGAGGAGTCTACACAAGACATTTCTGGCCTATTTATAATAACAATGACAGTAATAGTAGCTGTGATTTATTGAGCCCTTATTATGTGCCCGTTACTCAACTAAGTTTTTTACATTTAATATTGATCCTATAAGATAGGCATTTAAATGTAAACCCCAGTTTAAAGACAAGGAAATGGTTCAGAGAGGTGAAAGTAACTTACTTGGGATCCAAACCCAGGGCTCTCTGACTTGGGAGCATTTGCCTTTTCTAGTATACTTTCCTGTCTCCTGGAGTGTGGGTGGGACTTTGGGTGGGGTCCAGCAAGAAATTAAAGAGCTGTTGGCCACGCGTGGTGGCTCATGCCTGTAATCCCAGCACTTTGGGAGGCCAAGGCGGGCAGATCATGAGATCAGGAGATCGAGACCATCCTGGCTAACACAGTGAAACCCCATCTCTACTAAAAATACAAAAAAAATTAGCCGGGCATGGTGTGGTGGTGGGTGCCTGTAGTCCCAGCTACTCAGGAGGCTGAGGCAGGAGAATGGCGTGAACCCAAGAGGCGGAGCTTGCAGTGAGCTGAGATTGTGCCACTGCACTCTAGTCTGGGTGACAGAACAAGACTCCATCTCATAAATAAATAAAATAAAAAATAAATAAAGAGGTGCCATTTTAAAAGTTTCTACTCTATGCCACATTCTTTACCTCTATCCCCAGGAATCCTCACCTTAATCCTTCTGAGTCCGTGTTGAATGCTCATCTTCAGAGTCGTACTCACTCTGAGTAACAACACCTCTCTGTGTGCTGGTGGGAAGTGGACTAAGCTCTGTGATTTAGGCTCCTTCCATTGATTTTTGCATGAGCTAAGTAACTTTTAAGAATTAGCACGTACCTGACTGAGTCTTTAATGGGAGAGTAGGAATGGCTTGAGAATTCTGTTAGAAACCTGTTGGTTTGGTGATTCTCCATTTCTCTTTGGTCACTGCCAGGTGTGACCATGGTTTACTATGGGTCAGATGCACAGTGTATTATTTAGAACAGTAGAGTGATGCATGGTCAGTAGAAATCTTTTGGGATGGGACCTTATCGCAGAAATTTCTGTGTTGGTACAGTAGGATATCTGTGCTTTTATAGGCTTCAAACAGGTGGATGAATGCAGGCAGCAACATCAAGAAAAGCAGATCTCAGGAAAAAAACACATTTACAAGGAGTTATTGGCAGTTTTGGTGCCAAATCAGAAATCATAATGAAAGATATTAAAAATATTTTGTGAGGTGGTCATCTCTTTGCAGTGCAGTTACTGACAGGTTTAAAGGCAGGCTGCCAAGACAGAAACGTAAAATGTTGCATAATGCGAGTTGCTGGCCAGGTTAGTGTTTATCTCTACTGAAGAACCTACTGCTGTTGTCTTCAAGGTAAGAATATGTATGAAGAAGACCTAAAATGGTGGTTTTAATTGGCTACAGGAAGGCAGTGCTGTAAGATAAAATGTAGCTAACAGAATGCTGATTATCCCATATTATTTTGTGTATGTTGGAAAAAAATTACAGAACTCTCAGTTTCATAGTAAAGAGAGGTAAGTAGTGGTGTCTGGATAATGTCCAGAGGATAGACTGAAACTCTGTGATAAACGCGAGCAGGCGGAATGGTGGTGCTACCTGATAACCGAGTATAACAGCATGCAGGGGAGTGTGCGGCTAGAGGCAGCTGCAATAGAAGGTGGCAGTGCCACTGTGGACTTTTAAAGGGGCAACTCTGGGTACAAGCCTGAAGTGTAAGGAGGGCATAAAATTATATACAATTGAGCTTGTCTCCTTGAAAACTGGTTCTTTCTTTTTGCTACGTTAAAAAGATCAAGTGGATAGTTAAGTCATTAATTCAGGTAATTCCAACCACAAAACTACTCTTTTCCTGAAGTGTCCTAATCATTGATTTTTAAAAATGATATTTCTTTCATCATAAATTATCTGCATAATTGCTTTGGTTCCATATTTCATATTAAGCTTGGGCTGAGTGATGTTTAAATCCTCCTGCTCACCTTCCTCCATTTTCTTCCTATTTTATTTTACTTAATACCTTAAAAAAAAAAAAAAAAAAAAACCTCGATGTAGATTAATTTTCTTTGTGATGGTTTCATAGAGTAAAACACTTTCCCTAGATCTCTTCATTCGAACTTTTCCTGTTGATAAATCACTGGGAAAAAAAACAAAAAACTAATTTAAAAGCGTTGCGATGGGTCTTCCAGAGTTTTTACCTTACACATAGCTGTTCTAGGGCTTCCCGCCGACGTTTATTTCCAAACCAAGGACTTGTTAATCTCTTCCTTCATACTTTTGCGTCTGAGTCCGAATTGGGTACGGGTTTTTGTTGTCTTTGTTTTTGCAGTAGAAAACTTCAGTTGGTAGGATGAAAAGGAACAAATCTTTATTCACTTTCAGTATAGTTCCATTAACAGTATTAATGTGTCGTGTATGAATATACCTGTCATGCAGATTGAGGCCTGCAGACTAATAACATTTTGGGCAAGATAATTTTAAGTAAAAATTGAAGCTCTGAACCCAAACATTCTTTCAAATTTCTTTAAAATAATATCACTTAGATGAGGTGCATCATTTATGTAACCCTGAGAAGCCTGGAATTGACTTATGAAAATGTCATAGACCTGATTATTTTAAAGTAATCTTCGAGCTGATACTGTTGTGAGCATGTTTGCTTCAGAACACATGGAGTCTTAAGCTCATGATAGATAATTTCCTAGGTGAACTAGTATAGCGTTTCTTCAAATTAGTGGCCTCGATCAGCCCTTCTCTCTCCAAGCCTGTCCAATAAGGATAAGTTTACGGCCTTCTTTTTAAATACACGCATGTCCTCTGCTGAACTGAATTATCTAAATCAGTCCTATTTAGTCTTCTCCCCTTCCAAGAAAGATCCTTATTTTAGACTGAAACACTAAGAGATTTGGGCCATATTTTAGGTTTTATCATACTTATCCTTCATGTCATTTGTTAAGGTCAAGTTCAGCATTTAACTGTGGACATCATTTAGTAGGTGTTCCTTGGGAAGAGGCTTATTGAGAAGTTTATTCCAATAATCTCATAAAATCAGTGAATGCTTTCAGTTAATTTATCAGCAACTGGTGCTCAATAAGCAAGGTGCCATGTGTTAAATTAGGAAAGGCAACTGGCGCTGCTAGTGAAAACTGTGTCTTCTAAGTCAGCTTTAAAATAAATTGTGTACCAGATGAATGTTTCAATCAGAAACTACAATTCTTGTTTTTAAGATGCAGCTTTATGCACATCTAAGTTTTCTCATCAGCCAAAAAAAAAATTTAAAAGAATGAGTCTGTTTAGCTTCTAATGCAGTGGAAATACATCTGGATTTTTATCTCTGGGCGCCCAGTGTTTGCCCTGTTGATGTGAGCAGAGATGATTTTCAGCTGACATCTTTGTTGCCTGCCCGGAGAGTCCCTGCTCTTTCCATTGACTGAGTTCTTCTAGCTAGTTTCTTTTGTGTTCATTGTTCTGCCTTAAACAGGATCATAAAGCTTTCTAAAAAATTTCTTTCAGCTGTTACCTCATGTGTCTGTGCTGGTCAAGGAGGAAGAGAAGAAAATAACTTAGTTTTATCATTTGCATCACATGATTTTACAGCTTTGAAAACCCATTTGTCAGTGTGGTTACTGGGAGGATGATTTCAGCTATTGAGTGCTCTGAGAGTTACTTCTTTAATCTCTTCCCTCTTCCTTCCCTGTTTAAAGAACAGTTAATTTTGCTGAGGGAGAAATTTTATTGTTTTTTTGATATATGATTTCAAAGTTGAACCTTTAAATGATTTCTGAAAAATTAAAAGTTCTTTGCCCCAAGTTCTTAGTATCTCTTCTTAAAAAAAAATAGTAATAATAGTATACCTTGTTAAGAGGGTTTCCTGGCATGTTCTTTGGACTGGTATCAAGTCTTTGGCACACGAAGGTACTTCCTTGATCATCTAGCCATTTCTGATTTTTGAACCTGAGACAGCCAACATTGGGTTGATCTCTAGATTAGCCTCGCAGAATCTAACAGAGTAACCTCGGTTTCACTTATCCGGGTCACTCCTGGCTGCTGTCCCATTCTTGTCTTTTCCTTTTATATCTACTACACATTGTCTAAAGAGGGCTTATTCCCCTTCTTTTTCCCATCCACCGGTCACCTTACTCCTACATCAGTGGTTTTTCACCCTGGCTGCATTTTAGAATCACCTGAAGAGCTTTCAAAACCACCAGTGCCTAGGTACCATCGTAAGGCAGTTAGGTCTGAATCTCTAGGTATAGGACCTGGGCATCTGTGTTTTTCAAGCTTCTCACGTGGTGATAATGTATAGCCAGGATTGAATGCTTCTATCTTAGAGAAATTAGATTTTGGCTGTGGAAGTTATCAGCTATTTTAGTATTGACTTTTAGACACATTTCAGCCCTCTTCTCCATAGGAAGCTCCACATGACAAGGAGTGCTATAAAGTTGCGATTAAAGAGTAAGGTTGGCTTCTAAGGGCAAGAGCATTATTATCACTTAACAAACTGTGTTTAACTGGGGTCTCCTCTTCTTTAATATAAGTGCATGTGATGTCTTTCGTTTCCAACTCCTACTCATTTTTCTAGTCTCTACTGGACCCTAGTTAACTTATTTTGAAGTTTTCAGGAATTTTTAAGAAGAGATGGTGCTGTTTTAAGTCATTGCATAAGACTTGAAAACTGAGACATATCAACTTACTATTCCTCTTTTGTGCAACCTAATCTAATATACCAGAAGGTTCCACCATATCCTGATGTTTGAAGGTAATGGTTCTCCAAGTGGTCCCTAGCCCAGCAGTGTCAATATCACATAGGAACTTTCTGGGAATGCAGATTCTCAGGCTTACCCCACACAGACTAAATCAGAAACTCTTTAACAAGCCCTCCAGGCGATTCTACTGCAAGCTGAGGTTTCAGAACCACTCTTTTTAAGTCATTTGCTAAGTCTCTGGAATTATTCTAGTGACGGGAATAAAAAATCTAACATCTAAGGCATCTTGGCTTCAGAATCATGGCAAGAAGGGGGAAAATATGGTGGTATCTGTTGAACTATAACAAAGCTCTAGCCCCTTGAGTATGCTGGACTTCCCACAGATCTGTGTTGCTCTGTAGCCTTTTGTACAAGGCAAGAATACTCACCTTTCAGGATCACAACAATAAAGGATCCATTCAGGGAACCACATGTTCACCTTAGGGCATATATTGTGTTCACGGAACTTGTGTTTAGGTTGGATTCATGGTTTTTTTTGTGTGTGTGTGATCTTTTTCTCTTGTTTGTTTTGGTCTTTTGAGGACATTCCTAGTTTTAAAACCACCATCAGACAGCGGAGTAGTTGTACTGACTCATCCCCAGACAGACATGGGACATGTGAGAGAAAGATAAGATAAAAATGTGCTGGGTGTTATCAGTGTGAGAGGCTCAGTGCAGTGAAGGGGAGAGTGACACGGCTCTCGTGACAAAGTCAGAGGTAAGGCGGGACATTCACCTTGGCTCAGGATCCTAAAAGGCACGGGACCTCTCCCACCACAGGTGGAGCGAGGTACAGATGCAAACAAGTATTGCTGCTTGTCAGTGTCACTGGACTCTGTAGTGCGTTAAGCAGGGCCTCATGATCAGCTAGCTATATCAAACCTAGCTGGTGGCTTTAGGAATGTAAACAGTGCAAAACACAGTGGGTTGGCCAGTTCTGGATGTTCATGTCAGGACCTTTTACCAGCTGCTTCAGAATGTTGCCTGAGATTCGTAAACACTAAAACAAAACAAACTCCACTGGGATGACTTTGGATTACTATTCATTCTGCTGTTAGTGGCATTCCTTTTCCTACATGAAGCCATATCCAAGATGATATGGCTTGAGTGCTAAGCCTCCGACGTGCAGTCATCTGGGTTTTCTTCTTGGGGGAGTGGGTAGGGCAGGCCAGTCACTTTCCTCAGATTCACCAAGATTCCTGGGAAGGGTCAAGAAGACAGGTTCGGTGTTGGAACAACATCAGAAGGTCCACTTGGAAGGGAAAGTTGCATTGAGGGACTTCTGTCTGGGGTCAGAGTTTGGAGGAAAGTCCAAAATACTGTGCTGTTAACTGTGAGCAGCATTCCAAATTGGACTCCAGGAGAGTGCCAGGGACTTGTATGCGTTGGAAGTCAGATACAGCTGGTGGGCGCTGGAAGTGCTGGGGACAGTAGGAACTCTTCCTGAGCCGTCACCACTCAAACAAGTGAAATGTGTCAACACACGGCAGTTGCTCATCCATTTTGGTTTCCCCAAAGCATGGGCCTCTGCTTGCATGTTCTGGGGGCAAGGAGAGAGGGTATCTTGAAAGGATCTGGCATCAGGATCACTTCTATAGAGGAGTAAAACATCCGGTAGCAGTCCAGGAGTAAAGCCTGCCCGGTAGCAGTCCAGAAGGCTTGTCTCTCAACCCAAAGGAATCCCCAGTCCTTGGCTTCTGTGTCTCAGACATGGCGATAATGAGGGACATCACCTGCTTGACCCCTCTTTGAACATTTCCTTGAGGCTATAGAGGAGGCCTTTGGTTTAGAGACGGTCGGTGTCCTGACTTCTATGTGCTGCTGAATTGCGGAGTGGTAGTTGAAGTTGGAAAACTTTTAATTCCTCCCTGCCCAAAAGGGGCAAAAAGGACTAAATCTTCCTTCTGTGTTGGTGTGAATGGGTATGATGTGTACAGTCATAACCTTAGATTTATCTATTATTTTCATGGCTATAACTAAAAGCTACTGTTAATTGAACATTTATTAGCAGTGTGCCAGACACTGATGAGCTTTATGCATATTAGCTCTTCTTTTTTTTTTTTTTTTTTTTTCTGAGATGGAGTCTTGCTCTGTTGCCCAGACTGGAGTGCAGTGGGGCAATCTTGGCTTACCACAACCTCTGCCTCCGGGGTTCAAGCAATTCACCTGCCTCAGGCTCCCTAGTAGTTGGGATTACAGACGCCCACCACCATGCTTGGCTAATTAGTAGAGACGGGGTTTCAGTATGTTGACCAGGCTTCTGTTTACACATTTCAAACTCCTGACCTCATGACCCACCCGCCTCGGCCTCCCAAAGTGCTGGGATTACAGGCGTGAGCCACCGCGCCCAGCCTTAGTTTTTCCTCTTTACTCATGAGGAAACTGAGGTGCAAAATGGCTAAGTGACTTGGCTGAGGCCACATAGTTGGTAAGTGATAGAAACGGGTCTCCTGTATCAATATGTCTCTACTTTGACCAAGGAAACGCCAAAGTCCATTTATCAAGGCTTTAGAGATCTTGATTTTATAATACTGCCTGAGACCTCACTGGGTTGTTCTTTTCTATCATATTTCCCATTTTGGTTTAAAAGAAGAGAAAGGAAGGGAGTTTAGGTGATCCATTAGAATTGACACAGATGTGTTCTACCTAGCTGTCATTGTTTCAGAACCCATAGAAAGAACAAACTTGAGTGTTAGGTTGTAGACAAGCATTCACATTGAACACAAAAGGCTTTTCAGACTTGTACTTTTGTGAAGTGTGATTATCCTTAGGGATGGGACACTTCAAACTGTGTTTTTTCTCCAGGCTCTAGAGCAGATGTAAGTGATATTCCAGGAAGGGTGACCCAGCTCATCTTCTGCAGATTCAGAAATGACACACACAGATGAATTTACTCTAAACTGCATTTAAACTTTCCTGTAGTCATTGCTTTCTCTCCCTCCCCCTACCCTTTCTGTGGAAGTTGAAGCAGACTAATTGTATATCATCTTCTGTTGAACAGCCACATCATGCATGGAAGCCAGTAGGTCATTTGGGTCTAGTTTTCATTCTTTTCTTTGGATCTGCTTCACAGTTTAAATTAGGCCCAGGACATTGTATATGGTGGTTTAAGAAGGTGACTGCAGCAGGCAGATGTTGAAAGATGGAAGCAGTAGGAGGAGGCCAAATTGTAGAGGACGGGGGTGGTAACTGGATTGGCAAATGGGGATTGAGGAGCATGGAAGGTGGCCCAGTCAAAATACCTTGGCAGAGGCTGGAGGGTTGTAGTTGTGTGATTGTGATGAAATATTACGGGTGATGGCTGGGTTTAGCAGTGTTAAGCCATTATGAAATTTCTTCAAAGAACATTATCAAGCAACACATATGTACTGCTGATTAAGCAGTATCATTAATGAGCATGCTTTATAATTTAAAATGCAAGCAGATTTGCTTTCAGTGTCATGGGACCACTGAGACACTTTAGGGAGGCAAGTGAACCACTGCAGTTCTTCCTATACTGGAAGGAAAAAGAGGAAAGCAAAGTTATTTTGTGGTTTTGGAATAGTTAAAAAAAAAAAAAAAGTTTGTGTTTTGATAGTGCCTTCTAAAGAGTTCAGCATTATGAATCATTTCTTCTTTGTCAAGGTGAGAGAGGCATTCTGTCTGTGAACTAAATCTCCCGAAGTCGTCAGTGTTTGATGGGCAAAGGAAAGAGAAGAAAGAAATAGGAAACTGCCATGCCATCTTTCCCCCATTATCGCCCTTTCATGAAAAATGATCTGTGGCTCGCTGCCAAGACTTTGTTTAAAAAAACTTGGTTGTCTGGTATTTCTCATCTGCATGAAAAATAAAAAGTGTCTCCATTTTTTTTCTGAGATAAATGGTAAAGATAAAGCTTTCTTAATGTTTAAAAATATAGGCTGCATACTCTCCAAGAAAAAAAGCCCTACAAACAATGTCAGCTATTTTTGGAATATTATATAAACAGGTTTTAACTGTCATGTAGGGACAACGTATTTTTCCTGCACTCCTAACCCTCATAGGAAAAAAGGACATTGGCTCTTTCTTCACCGGCTTGGTGTAGGCCATTTATTTACTAGCCATCTAAGTAAGTGCCTGCCAGCTGCTTTTAGGTGACATCTAGGGATCATCCTAAACATGTTGTGTGCTAGATGTGGGAAGCAGGCCCAGCGGGCTAGGGCTGAATAGAAGTAAGAGTCTAGCGTGTACTAAGAAGCCCAAGGTTCCCAGCCCTGTGTTGTACCCAGAGGCAGATTTTCATCTGTGGAGTCACCTGGGAATCTTTATATCCAGTTGTAAGAACACGGTAACATCCCTTTTCTCAGTCCAGACCAATAACATTTTAAACAGTTGCTGGACTTTAAAAAAAAAAAAAAATTGTGTTTCCTGGCAGGTAAACAGATATTCCTAAAATAAAATAAGTGAACCATTTGTCAGATAATGCATTTATTCTGGTTACCTTAATCCCTTTGTTAGGTTTTTGTCATGGAGATAGTAGGTGACAGCTTTGAAGGATGTTAAACAGTGGGGTTATTTTTTTTTTCCCCAAGGAGACAGTTTTTAGGGCAGACTTCAAGTATTTTTTCTCTTGTTTTTGAGTATGTAGCTGTATATTAAGATAGGAAAGCCTACTCTGACCCAGGAAAAATAGGATGGTACACCAGTCCACCTGCCGAGTCTGTTATTCAGATTCTTGTTGGGTATAACTGCCTTCCATGTGATTCTCAGTACCTAGACCCCCTTCTCAGCAGCCCTGCTTTGTGTCCCTAATGTTCCCCCATTCATCGCACCTGGACTGCTTCCTGAGGGATTTTCTAGGGGAAGGACTCACCTGAGATGCAAATTAATGCCAGATTGATGATGGAACTCCTGAGTCCTGAAACTCAGTGCCTTGGATGTCATCTGACCTACCCCTTATTTTCTGGATGAGGATATTAAGGGTCAAAGATGTAAAGGAGGTGACTTGAAACCACCCAGTGAGGGCACTCTAACCTATGAACTGACTCTGTGGTCACCACCATTCTTACTGAGGAAGATCCACAGCTGTCTCATGAGCATCTGTGATGTGCCTGGACAGTCCTCGCTTCAGACCTCACTACTTTATTTTCTATGGAGGAACTAGGCTTTTTATTTCACTGTGGCTGGTGTGGGGGCATTCGGTGAAAAGGTAGCTATGGGAGACTTCAGGCAGCCAAAGTGCTACCTGATAAACCTCTGGACCTTGAAGAAGGACTGCCTGGTGGTAGCCCTATTATCCAGAGTGATGGGGCCTGAGTTTTCTGAGTGGTTGTTACTTCGATGGTTGTGACTTTGCGAAAGAAGTATATTGCATGTAATGTTTCCAAGAATTAGTTTACTCTGTGCCAGAGGAGTTGGGCACATAAGCTGGATCGGTGGCTTTACTGGGCAGCAGTTGGCTGCAAGAGAAATTTGCAGTTTCACCAGTCTTAATGCTGGGCAACCCATACATTAAATAATATTTGGTGCACTTGGATATCTCTTATTGGGAATTAAGCCCCCAGAGCAGCTTTCTGTAACTGTTAAAGTCCGATGGATAATGCTAAGCTCTTCTTCAGGCACTGGAGAAGTTTGGCAGTCTCTGGAATAAGGAATTTGTTTGGCTTTGGCACTGATAGCCAAAATGCCACTTCTAGTCACTTTTAATATTACGGAGATTTCAGTCTCAGTGCCGATTATTGAAAAGTTTGTGGCAAATAAGGTTTCAGTGCTGTGGTGAAGCAATCTGTGTGTGCTTTAAAGGTAAATAAAAATACAGCATGTTTTCTGAGTATAATTCTTGTAGGCAGAGTTTTGTTGGTCACCCAGATGGTTAGAAGTTCTGGTCCTTCAGCAGTGTGGGTTGGTGGCAGTGGTGCTGGCTTCTGCAGCCTGTGCTGGTCCAGGCCTAAACTGGGAAAAGTATACATGTCCAGGGCTCGTGTGACTTGATCATATGGGGGCGTACTTCATAGGTCACAGCCATGGTTATTCATCCGTTTACTTTCATTCCACCGGCACAGTAATGCATGGAATAAAGATGGACATACAAGTGAGTATTGCTTCTGATGAGTCTGCAGTATAGTGGTGGTAGGGATATGCAAACAGAAAGTTGCGCTATTTCTTGGGAGATGGTACTAATCCACCTTGCCTAGAAAGAAGGGAAGTATTGCTGAACTGTGCATCCTGGCATGTATCTCTGCCATCATTCATTATTTTCACCTTTGATAATGAAATTTCTGACAAGACAGGGTATCGTTGGAGTTCATTTTCTTTTGTTGATAAAAGTATTACTGTAATCAAAGAATTCCTTGCAGAAGTTTTGCAACCCTCAAGGAAAAGTGATAAAAAACAGACCCTGCATGATAGATTGCAGGGTTCAGGGAGGTGGGAGTTGTCCATCTTTTCGCGTTGGCTTTGCTTTTGTTTGTGTAACCATGAAAGGATACTGAATCTGCTTTTTGTAAAGGAGATAACTTTGGCTCATCCCTAACATGCAAAGTGTTGGGTGAATTAACGAGTGGAAGGCACGTAATAATGTGTGGCACTTATGTAGTATTTTGATGATTTCACCTAGAATCTTGCCATCTGGAAACTTGCATTTACTAGGATGTAGAGCCAATTTTGGATGATACTGAGTCCAATGTGTATTTAAAATGGTTTAGATTTTTCATTTTGGCTAAAATCTAGGTGGTTGTAGACTAATAGAATAACAATAATGATAGCCTTTCCTAAGGAGCTCTGAGCAGCCTCAGGAGTACTGTAATGAGAGGGTAAAAGACGAGAATCTTATCTTATTTCATAGTGATGCGGTTGAAACATGGTAGCCTGCAAGGTGGTAGAGCTGGCCCCTTTTGAAATGAGAAGTTGAGTTCCTGATCTATGGCTTTGGCACTTGCTTTGCCACCAAGAATTGCTATCTTCAAAATCTTCCAGCCATGAAGAATCTTTGCCATCTTATTTTCCCAGCTCCTGGGGAGCAGAGGTTTCCCACTTGGAGCTTAGATTTTGCTGAAAGCACCAAAATCCAGGCCTCAAAGATCTCTAAGTGGATCAGGGCATGGGGACCAGCTGTGCACTCTTGAGATTGGAGCCCAAGTTGGCAGGGAGGCCATGGCTCCTTCACTATCCTGGAAGGCTCTCTGCCCTCTTCCTCAGCACTTCAGCATAACAAGGCTGGGCTCTTGATCCTGAGACAGTTGGGAGTCTGCAAGGTGTGCCCCATGCTTTCCTTCGACGTAGAGATGCCTTTTACCTTCCATTAGAGTGCTTCAGAGGCTACTTAGGGTGCCTTAGGAAAAGGTATCGTTATTATTATTCCATTAGTCTGTAACCCTCTAGATTTTAGCTAAATGAAACTCTAAACCACTTAAAACACACTGGGCTCAGTAGCATCCAAAATCTCTCTGTGCTTATAGGCGTCTGTAGAGTGGTGGGCGTGCTGCCCCAGTGGCTGTCACTCTGGCTCCTGCCCTTATGTCTCCTTCAAGAGTACATGGAAGAGAGATGAGGGACACATGCCTAAGGTCAGCTTCCACCACATTCCTATCCCACTTTCTCAGCAGGCTTCCTACTTTTTCACTGCCTCTGAAATAGACACAGACCTGCCATTCCTGGAAGGCCTCAAGCCTCTGGAAAAGCAAAGATCACTTTTCCCCAAAGATGTTAATTCCAAACTTGTTTATGTTCCTCCTTAGAATGACAGCTTACAAAAATATGCGCAGTATTAAGAGAGAAAGCCTGAGGGTGAAGGACAATATAGTACTTGACAGGTACTAGAATTAGGTCACACATTTCACTCTTGAGTTTCATAGCAGCTGGAGCAAAAAGAGACATAAGATTAGCTTCCAAACTTATAACTGCCTTTAAATAAAAACAGAAGCAGCGTGGCTTTTTCTGTTATTCAGAAACTTTTTCTCTCGGGACATCATAAAGAGAACACTGATCTAATAAACGACATTCTCCTGCTTGAAATTTGGTTCTCTGAGGTAATGAGCCAGTCCATTAGTTTCAGTGTTCGTTCCTCAGTGGTGTATCTGTGCCCAGCTACCTGACCTTGTGAATATTTTTTTGACGTAACATGAGCTAAACTGAGTATGAATGGCTTCAGACTTAGGAGTGACTAGAACTTACAGTTGAAGCCGTATGGATCAGTTTCTTTGGGAAGGTTCTTGGAGGAGCCCATGGGAGGAAACCCTGGACAGGTAGGAAAACTGAGGAAGCAGAAGAGGCAGGCAGAAGACAAAAATCCTGGCATAAGAAATTGTCAATACTGAGAAGTGGCAGGGACGTAGCAGAAGGGAATGGTTGAGGGAATACCAGGGGGCTGGTATGTAGTTGGTCCCCAACAGCAGTGCATTGGTGTACTCGACCCTCTAGTGTGATTCTGGGCATGAGACAAGACTCTGGTTTTCATGAAGCAGGGCATCAGGGGATGGGAGTCGGTGAGGAAATTACATTAACATTTATTGAGCACCATTCTCACAATAAACCTGAAGGAAAAATTTTTTTTTTTTTTAAGTAGAGATCAGGTCTTGCTGTGTTGCCTAGGCTGGTCTTGAACTCCTGGGCTCAAGCAGTCCTCTCACCTTGGCCTCCCAAAGTGCTGGGATTAGAGGTGTGAGCCACCGTGCCCAGCCTATTTGTTTTTAATTTCTGAAGAAACTGGGGCTAACAGCTGGGTCTGGCCCATGGCTGGTTCAGTAGGTATTTGGTGGACCAAGTTGACCAAGCTCACCCAGCTTCTGAGTGGCAGAGTGAGTATAAACCAGGTCTGCTCACTCCATTTCCTAGTTTTCTCACCTCTACCAGGGTCTCTGTTGCTCACAACAAGAGCTCAGGGCTGGGGCAAGCCTCTAGGTGACAGACAGATGAAGGGATCCTGCTGCTCTCTGGGGAAGAACTGGTCCCAGATTGCTAAAGGGAGTAAGAAGGTTTTGTTGAGAAGCATGAATGAGATAGGGGGATTGATGGGAATAGGTGTCAGGCAGCCAGTGGAAGTTTTGTGTGCCCACCTGTGGCACATATGCAAATTCATACAAAAGTATATATATGTGTGTGTGCACACACACATCCCTCCCCCCCATACACGCACTTGTTCTACAGCTTGCTTTTGAAGTGAGAGCCCTGGCTCAGTGTTGGCCTTGTTTTTTCTCCCCTCCGTTTTAGACCAGTCTGTGTTCCTGCAAACAGACAAGGCATTGTTTAAAGTACAGTGTACTCTCCTGCTTTTGCATTGTCATCAGAAACCCTTGACGAAATGTTTAATTTTTCTCACAGAGGTTATCTGTACTTAGTTGACTTCCCTGATGGTACATTTGGTTCTGGAACCTGGAACTTTTCCTTTGCCCACCTGTGTTGTGTTAAGTCAGCCATAGGACACACATAAATATTTTTATAGAAAGCTTAAGGATTCTTTCGCTTTGAGATGACTCAGACCCATGTTTCCAAACTGGGACATGCACTAGAGAAGGGCTCCCCCATCCTCCCTCCTCCTCTAGCTTCTTGTCTGTGTAGCTGTCCTTCCTAATACCCACTGTTTGCAGTCAGGCAAAAGGAACATGCTTCCGAAGTGTAAGCTTCCATCTAAAAATGAACATAATTTAAAAGGCAACTTTTAAGTTAAAAGCTCTAAGTTCTGTGATAATCCGCTAACAGTTGCATTGCTTATGATCTCATTTACGAATGTGTTTTATCATCTTTATAAGTTCAAGAAAGGTATGTAAAGTATGTGTTGTTTTTTAATTAGATTATTTTGAACTATTCATTATATTGAAAAATTCAATTTGTGTTTTTCTCTGCATTTGGGCTTGTTCCTTTTGCTAGTTTTCTGATTGATTTGCATGGACCATTGACTCTGGATGTTGTGTTTTGTTTTTTTTTAAGTTAAACTATATGAAAAATCAAGACTTATAAAAAAGGTAAATGGAGGCAGTTGTACAATTACATTTGTTTAATGAGCTTTTACATTTTAAAACTTAATGTTATACTATTTCAGAAATTCAAGTATAGTTATAAAATTATAAAGAATGCATTTGTTATTTAAAGTGAGATACGTGTGCAGAGACACAGACCATGGTCTTCCCTTCTTCCTCTGGTCTACTGCTTCTACTTTATATCCCCTAGATTCCTTCTCACTCCCCAAAAGGCAGAGGCTAAGAAGAAAGTTAAAATATCAAGACACACTAAATTGTTTTTGTGATGAGTCAAGCTGCAGCGCTTGCTGGCTGGGAAACAGTGGGCTGGGCCTCCTAGAATATAGTAGGCTGGAGAAACAGAAAATACAGCTTGACTGGGCCTTGCCCTCTCACTCCAAGCCTCAGCAGGATGCTAGAGCTGTAGCATGCTTTCTGCTGTGCTGGGATTATTTTCTGCAACTAGACAAAAACCCACAAAACTCCACGTGGTTTGTTCTGGGGCAACTGGAATATGGAAAGGCTTGAAGGAATACTTACACTTTTTGATGGAAGGTAATTACCTTAGTTCTTCAGTATTTATTAGGTACACATGGGTTCTGCAGTATAGCATTTAAAAATTCATGTACCTCAGGGTTTCCTAAGACAAAATAGAGTGTGTTTGGTCCAGTGTGATGGAGAAGTTTGATCCAAATCCGTTTTAAGGAGGAGAATGGAGGCTGCCATGGAGTCCTGTGGACTGTTTCGCAAGTAGTTGTTTTCCATGTTCCAGTTTTACTTAACTTCAGAAAATTATTGTTTTTGAAAATAAAGAAAAAATCTAAGTGGTAAAGAGAAATATAGGCTGTATTTAAACTGGCCTTTATACTTTTTCCTGGGCACACGCAGCCCACATTTTGGAGCTCTGTGACATAAGCACCCCCTGCCCCGGAGCTGGGAGTCTTGACCGGGCCAGGCCTTGGCTGCCGTGGGCTACACAGACACAAGCACAACCCAGATCTTTGTTTACTTCCTCTCCAAGTGCTGGGGACATTCAGTACTAAGAAGGACCGTGTGCTTGCACAAACACTCCTGCCAGCATTCTCTCAGCCCTGCCATTCCTGTCTTGGAAAGTTCTTCATTTAAGGCAGGCTTTTGTTCTTAGAGTGCATGCATTATTCCCCGCCAGGCAGCCTTTTCCAGGTTTCCAGTGCAGACTTGCAGGCCCACTCCCCTGCAGCCTAGCCCAGGGGTGGAACCTTAGCTATAGTTGCCGTTAAGAGCAGGAGGAGGAGTTAGGCAGGGCTGACTGGCTGTTTATGTGAGTTTGTGACTGATGTCTCTGAAGAAAGCAGTGCCTTCTTCAGATCCTTATGGGAAATTTAGGGGACTTTTGGATTATACCGTGTTGCCTTTTGCTCATTCTAAGATAGAGCCTTCCAATTGCAAGTACGTTAAAAACACACAACTGTTGCCGGGCGCGGTGGCTCACACCTGTAATCCCACCACTTTGGGAGGCCGAGGTGGGTGGATCACAAACTCAGGAGATTGGGACCATCCTCGCTAACACGGTGAAACCCTGTCTCTACTAAAAATACAAAAAAAATTAGTTGTGGTGGCAGGCAGCTGTGGTCCCAGCTACTCGGGAGGCTGAGGCAGGAGAATGGTGTAAGTAAACCCAGGAGGCGGAGCTTGCAGTGAGCCTGGATCGTGCCACTGCACTCCAGCCTGGGTGACAGAGCGAGACTCCGTCTCAAGAAAAAAAAAAACACACACAACTGTTTCCTACTGAATGTTAGTCAAGCTTAACAGTGAATCTGCAATTTCATGAATAATCAAAACGAAAGCATGCTGCCGGGATGAACTGTTGCAAGAGCAGGTACTATTTTTTTCCAGAAACTTTTTGAGCCTCTGTCATGTTATGGGTATTAAGAGAGTTATTCTTAAAGGATATCATGTTCAGTGCAATGTCTTAATAAAAAACCTTAAACATAAGTATGCAGACAAACACAGGCATATAGCTGTATAAAGTTAAATGTGAAAACTGGAACTGATTAACAGGATTTAATTTAAATCTTTTTTTTTTGAGACAGGTTTACTCTGTCATGCAGACTGGAGTGAGTGGCATGCTCACTGCAGCCTGGAACTCCTGGGCTCAAAGGATCCTCCCACCTCAGCCTCCTGAGTAGTTGGGACTACAAGCGTGAGCCACCACACCTAGCACCCACCTTTTTTTGGGAAATAATACAGATCGAGCATCCCTAATTTGAAAATTTGAAATCCAGAATGCTCCAAAATCTGACACTTTTTGAGCGTTGACATGACACCACAAGTGGGAAATTTCACATCCAGTCTTACGGGAGGGGTTGCAGTCAATACTTTGTTCTGTGCACAAAATTATTTAAAATACTAAATAAAATTATCTTCAGGCTATGTGTATGAGGTGCATATGAAACATAAGTGAATTTCCTGTTTAAACTTGGGTCCTATCCGTAAGATATTTTATTATGTGTATGCAAATATTCCAAAATCTGAAGAAGTCTGAAATCTGAAACACTTCCAAGTAAATTGGATGAGGGGTACTCAACCTGTACTCAAATTAGAGGAAAAAAAAAAAGAAGTAATGGATAGACAAAAGAAAAGTACTTATTTAGAATTTACAATGGCCAAGAATTAGGAATGAAGAATTGAGACTGATGTTCTTGTCGGAATTTTGGATGCCTTGCTTGCAAATATGGTTTTAAAAATATGCAACTTTTCTCATTTTAGTATTGGGATTGTGGCTCTTTTTTGAGCCTCATATGACAGCTTTCAGATTGGAGATAACCTTAGAGCTCATCCTAGCTCAGCTGCCTCCCTTGACAGCAGACGAAACTAAGGCCCAGCACTTGGTGGTGGGCTCAGAGTGCCAAACTAGTTGATGAGGCAGAGTAGACAGGCAACATCCTTCTCATGTAGGTAGGCCTCATCCTTTAGAAGATGTTGCTGCCTGCCCTTGTGACTTGTAAAGATCTGTTTGAAGCATGGGTAGGGAGATGGGGGCTCAGGAGTGTTACGGCCTCTCATTTCACATCCCAGGTGTAGCTGGGACTCATTGGGTGACCTTTTAGAAACTGTTTTCATTTTTGTAACCCACATTGGGATAAGCATGGTCCATTGACAATGAGAATAACCAGGCCTGTTGTAGACAGGCAGCCATCCTGAAACTACTAGGTTTATACTTCTTATCTGCTAGAACAGAGTTTCCCAAGTTGTATTCCCTTGGAAACACGAGTAGTCATGCATCATTTGGGCAGCTAGGTTACACAAAATTTAAATGGTCTATGTATTTTCTTTTCCAGACAGAACTTCTCAGGGCAGCCCCACCTCAAGGGAAATCCCATCACATACTTCTGATGGTGGGGTAACTGGGAGTCAGCATGAATTCTAAAATTCTAAATAATCAGAAAAAAGCAGAATGGTCAGTACCCAAATTAAACTGAAGTCCTAAATCAAGTTCACTTTTCGGTCAGGCATTTGGGAAGCAGCATGTGAAAATTTGCTTGGATACAGTTTCCTCGTAGTTCTTCAGCAGCTTGAAATAACATCTTGAGCTGGCTGTAAACAAAATATCTCAAGTTACCGTTTTTCTTTCCGTTTGATTGAACCAGTTATTGTATAGGGAGGTGACACAAAACAAAACTTGGTGTTTCTGAAGCGGAGATTTTGGGATTGTACTTTATGCACAGTTACTTGTAAGTTCTGACTACTTTGAGAGAAAAATACTACGGTATCCTTAGAAAGTTTTATGTATGTGTTTTAAAGCTAAGCACTACCCTCTTTTTAGTGAAAAAATAGTGATATGTCAACACAAAGGGAATACTGCTCTACGGTAAGCAGGAACACACCACAGATACATAGCATGGATGAATGTCAGAAACATTCTGAGAGAAAAATGCCTGAACAGAAGAGTACCTATTGTTTGATTCCATTTCTGTGGAATTCTAGAAAAGGCAAAACTAACTTATGGCAACAGGAAGCAGATCAGCGATTGCCGGGGGTGATGGGGATTGGAGGAGGTTGACTGCAAAATGGCAGAAGGGAACTTTTCGGGGAAATATGAAATGTTTTATATCTTAATTGTGGTGGTGCTTACACTGGTATAAATATATTTGCCCAAATTCATGTAAGCATATGCTTAAAATGAGTGCAGTTTTTGGTATGTAAGTTACACCTCATAAAGTTGATTTGAACTGAAAAAAAGGGGTTAGAAAAGGCTGTGATTGAGATTTTTTGTGTCACTTAAGGCCAGATAGTCCATTTACGCCAGTTTTTACAGTATTGTAAGCTATGCCCTTTGTGTTCACAATTCTTCAGTTACTCCTTTATTCGTCATCACTTAGGAGCCTTTCCATCTCGTCTGCCTTCCTCGTAGCCCCATGGTTTGAGCAATAGAAGTTCTTGGCTTTCAGGAGCCTCACAGTCCTTGTTAGTCATAAGCAAGAATGCATTTTACATTCACTTGAAATTATTTTCTAAGTAGGGGTTCCGGTGGTTTTCTGTAATGGAGGTATGGTGGAAGCTTGAGTGTATGTGTGTGGGAAGAGTCTGGGTGTTCCTCAGATCATTGTACCATGCTTCCTCACACCTGTCCAAGCTTCTGTGCAAATACTGAAATAAAGTGTCATGAATTTTGCTTCTGGCATTTGTCGGCCACAGCTGTGGCTTCGGGTTGCAGGTTTCAGAGTCTCGGAGAAGCCATTGGTTGGGAGGGCGCTGAGAATGGTTGGTGCGGGTAGTCATTGAGTGCTTAAGGCGAGGAGGATGATTCTTAGTGCACTCATTGCTCTCCAGTCTTTATCTCAATCCCGTTATAATTTAGAGAGGCATTTTCCCAGTGTGTCCACAGAGAGATGGATGCATGCTTAGGAATGCATAATTTAGTGAGCAGTCTGAACATCTAGATGTTGGGAATATTGTTGAGTGTTTATTTTGAAAGTTCAAGTCCTCCACGTCTAGTCAGTGTTAGCCTGTAAGAAAGAACTAGTTGTTCTTAATGGATCATGTTAGCTGGACTTGGTACAAGTGTTTTTTCTTAGAAGGGAGGATTACACGTTATAGTAACAAGATGTTCTTTTATTTCCTAGTTTATCAAAAGATTGTGAAATAGGGTGTGCAGATATTTTAGGTCATACTGTTTTTTAAATAGATGAGCTTGAAAGAGTGAGGAAAGGTTGTATCAGGTTAATTGGGCTTTAGTAAAGCTAAATAATTAGTGGGAGAAAGAAAAGTAAATACTAATTTTTTCCTTTGCTGTGTATTTCTTTTTCTTTTCTTTTTCTTTTTTCTTTTTTTTTTTTTTTTTTGAGATGGAGTCTCGCTCTTTCTCCCAGGCTGGAGTGGAGTGGCACGACCTAAGCTCACTGTAACCTCTGCCTCCTGGGTCAAGTGATTCTCCTGCTTCAGCCTCCCGAGTAGCTGGGATTACAGGCACCTGCCACCACACCCAGCTCATTTTTATATTTGTAGTAGAGATGGGGTTTCACCATGTTGGCCAGGCTGGTCTCTAACTCCTGGCCTCAAATGATCCTCCTGCCTCAGCCTCCCAAAGTGCTGGGATTACAGGTGTAAGCCACCACACCTGGCCCCTTTGCTGTGTATTTTTCTTTTCTCTTTTTCTTTTTCAGTTCTTTTTTTTTTTTTTTTTTGAGACGGAGTCTCACCCTGTCACCCAGTCTGGAGTGTAGTGGTGCAATCTTGGCTCACTGCAACCTCCATCTCCTGGGTTCAAGTGATTCTCCTGCCTCAGCCTCTCAAGTAGCTGGGATTACGGGCATGTGCCACCACACCCAGCTAATTTTTGTACTTTTTTTGGTAGAGACGGGGTTTCACCATCTTGGCTGGGTTGGTCTTGAACGCCTGACCTCAGGTGATCCACCTGCCTCGGCCTCTCAAAGTCCTGGAATTACAGGTGTGAGCCACCATGATCAGCCTTTGCTGTGTATTTCTTTTGGGCATCTTTTGGCTTTGTGTTTGTGTAAACTTTGAGGTTTCTTAAAACTACCAAAGCAGTGAGGAGAAGATGGCAAACAGCTGTGTGCTGATAATCTTTTTCCCTGTTTCTTGTTTTTCCCTGCCCTAAAAGTTGTGGAATTAATTTTAAATAGAAGGAAAAGGGCAGCTCGAGATGTTTAAATTTGACTTAAGTTTTAACTGAAGTTTGTTTGCAAAAAGAGGAAAATGGGTGAATAACTTTAGAGAAAAAAAAGGAGAGCCCCTGTTCTTCTCCTTCCTCTTCTAGGGAGAGTTATAGAATAAAAGGCTTATTTCATACTCCTAAGGTTTGGAAGTCTAATAAAGAAAACGAAACTGTGAAGTTACCATAGTAGTTTTGGTTTCTTATTAGTAAAATAAAGGTATGATGTAGCCCCATGGACCAAGGCAGCAGGAGGGGAGTCCCCAGGGTTTTTCTAAGGTCAGAGGTGTACAGCCTTTTCTTCCCTCCTTCCTGCCTCAGCCACCTCTCCCTCCCGCTTTTGGCCTCCTGCTGATGCTTCTTTTGGGCTTGCTTGGGGCATGTTGTTTTGTTTTGCCGCTTTTTGAACTCTAAAAATATAGGTGGCAAATCCAAGGTCTGCCTTGCAGGCAGTGGCCCTGGTCTTTCCGGACCCCTGGTGCCCCATGGCCCTGTGGGTCTGGTGTGTCTTAAGTGACCCAGTAGGTGTAGGGGAGGATGGCCAGGCACTGGCATGTCCACTCATCCCCAAATCAGGCCTTGTTGAATGTGGCAGAGCTCCAGCTCTTTCCAAACATGACTCTTGCCAGTCCCTATGCTGTGAGATAAGAATGGGCTACATCTAAGCAAAGTTTTGTAGGCAGCTCTCCCTTCCTTTAGGTGCTTATGCAACCTTTTCAGCACGTTGGTACCTACGTGTCAGGGACAATGTGTGATTTTGGTGGAGATGCTTATAATCCGAAGTATTATAATGGTGGTTCCCCAAACAACACTAGGCTCAGATTTCAGTTTATCCTCCTAATATTGATGTTGTATTCAGGGATAGATTTTTCCCTCCCAGGTGTGACTTCTGCTCTTTCTGCTCCCCCTCCACCAAGCAGCTGGATTTTGCAAAACCTCATCAAGCCACAGGTTGTTGAGGCCTAAAACGTTCTTATTTCTGTTGAGCTTTTGAGAGGTATGAGCATAATTGTGTTTTTAGGTAGTGATGTGTAATGCAAATTGAATTTTTGGAAATACTGGGAAGTACTTCTGAAGGGGGAGGTAGAAAGAAAAAACTTTTTATTGTAACTGTGACCTCTGCATTCTTCAGCTTAAGCTAAATTTAATGATACATAGAAAAAGTTTGGGGCTTATTATATTGAATTCATTTCCCAAGCATACTCATTGTTTTGTAAGAAATACAACAAAGTTTTCGTTTTTTAATAACTCAGCAAAGGTACTGGGTACAGGGGACGGACCCCTTTGCCCTTTAATTGAGACCATTTACATAAGTTTTTGTAGTTTCTGTAACTTTTATTATTTTATGTTCTCTCTCATAGAAGTGTATGTTTCTGGAAGGAAGGTGATTTGTTAATACAAATCCTAAAGATAGATTTTTACTCTTGAAAAGAAAGGATCAAAGAAAGCAAAAACCATATAAAATCTGCCTTCCTACATTTCCCATTCCTAAGACTTTAGGATAAAGTCTCCTCTCCCATTTTAAGTCACTACTGTCTAAGGGGTTTGTTTTTTTTTTGCACACAACATGAAATTAGTGACCTCTCTGTTGGCACATGGTTATGAGGGGCCCGATGGTATTCAAATGCCAAGCTGCCATTTTACCTTGTTAGTGATGAGTTTGATAATTCTGCCAGAAATGGATTTTTACATTAATGGGCCAAGTATAGGACATTTTGAGATTCAGTAAGAAATATTTTAATGGTGGCAGCCCTGGTCCCCTTCATTTTGTCAGACTGCCCAAACACTGCTTCCCTCTTGTCTGTTTTGTTTAAACTTTCCATTCTTACTTTTTTCTTCCTAAAATGTTTCTTTACTTTAAAGAATGCCCCCAAATCTTATAACCTGTCAGTGTGCATTATTTTACCATGTAGATCAAATGCTTTATTTTCTACCTTTCTCTTCCCCATCCTATTACCCCTTAGCAATGAAAACATTTTTATACTACTATTTTTATTATTGTTTCCCAGTGGTTTTTGAGAAATAATGGACCTCTTTGAGGAAATGTGTGTTACCTGTTTTCTAGAAAAATGTGGTTACCTAGGACATTTTGCATGTGATTTGCATATGATTTCAGGGGCTTATGAACCCACTAAGTGCCATCCATGGACTCCTGGTTAATGCCCTAAACGAAAAAAAAAAAAAAATCAAAGTAGAAGTAAGAATGTGGACTTAGAGGTATAGAGGGGAAAATGTCCAGATTACTTGAAAAGTTATGGGTTGGTGAATGAACATTTCCTCAATATGTTTTTTTAAGTAGGGAAGGAAAACACTTGTTTGCCAAGAGAATGAGAAAGTTAGCCGGGAGCGGTGGCTGAAGCCTGTAATCCCAGCACTTTGGGAGGCCGAGACGGGCGGATCACAAGGTCAGGAGATCGAGACCATCCTGGCTAACACGGTGAAACCCCGTCTCTACTAAAAAATACAAAAAACTAGCCGGGCGAGGTGGCGGGCGCCTGTAGTCCCAGCTACTCGGGAGGCTGAGGCAGGAGAATGGCGTAAACCCAGGAGGCGGAGCTTGCAGTGAGCTGAGATCCGGCCACAGCACTCCAGCCTGGGCGACAGAGCGAGACTCCGTCTCAAAAAAAAAAAAAAAAGAATGAGAAAGTTTAAGCAGGAAATGGAAATCGGAGATGGGTCACTAAGAAGCAATCTTTAGAGGAAAGCGGAAGGTAAATAAATGTGTACCTGTCCATAGACAAAGTTACAGGCAATTTGGGAGAATCCAGAACACTAGCCTAATTACACACTTTGTTTAAAAAGTGATCTGTGGTTTAAGAAAAGAATCTGGAAAATACTTAATATACACTGTCACCCGTTAGGAACTTCAGGATGCGTACTAGCAGATTGAAGCCCATGAGAAATCCTACAGTAAAGAAACCTGTTTTATATTGTTTAATGCAGCATATCCCAAACAGTTGCAGCTCAAAGGGATGCTTTTTGTTTTTTTGTTTTTTTAACAGAAAACAGTTATCAGCAGAACATACTTTGGGAAATAAACTGTTGGACTAAATAAAACAGGGTCTTTTCTAACTCTTTAGAGTCTGAAGTGTGGATGATATCCTGAATCACAATAAGCAGAGAAGATCCCAAAGGACTGGAGAGAAAATTTACTCTGGAGATGGCAGCAGCTAAGTGATAACAGAACTTGGCCATGCAGTCGTGTCTTAACTTGTCCCAAAAGGGAAGTGCCAGAATGCGGGTGATGCCATTGGGCTATGTTAGAGACACATCAACTCAGAGGTTGTATAACTTGTTTCCATGGCTAGATAAGAAAGAGAGCCAGACCTAAGAGTGTCCCCTTGAGCCATCAGAAACAGTGTCACCAGAGATTTACTCTTTTCAACTTCTCTGTCCCCATTAAATCCAGAAGCACACCAGGCTGAGAATGGGTAATAGGCTTAAGCAAAAAGAAATTGCTTATGATTCTGAATGTGGAAGGCATTTTTCTTTTCAGCTGTGAGGATGCTCATTTAAGAGAAATTGTTTTCTTATTAAACAGAATGATTGTGCTTTTTTTAAATTGGATCAGAACATCCCCATGCTGCCTTGTGGTATTTATACCTAACAAATGGATAATAACTGTGAAATTATGGTTAGGTACTCCATGTTTTAATATGTTTCAATAACTTTTTTATACCGACCTCTGCAGGCTTTGGTAGCTCATACTGTAGACCTGTATGTGGCTGTGTCCAGCTGCAGCATGTGAGGTAGCCAGAGAGCTATTTCAGGAACAAACAGAGCTATTTCATGTTTCCTCTAATTTGTAATAAGCACTTAGGTCTGCCTGACTCTTGAGATGTATCACAGAGTTCATCACATGCCACCTATTGTAGTACTAAAAGGTACTAAAATTCATGCTTGTGGTGTTTTAAAATTAGCGATTCTGCTCCCTCTGTTGAAGCTATGTATATTTGTTAAATAGTGTCTTTTAAACCCATAAATTCTGGGCTAGAATTGACGAACATTCAGATTAAAGCAAGCAAGAAAAAACTTAATAAAAACAAAATTCCTTTCATGGAGTTTGAGGTTCCCAGTGATTTAGTGGGGCATGTGTTTTCCATTAAGGATATAGTTCCCATGCAGTTAATAATGTACAACACTGTGGGTTCTCTCTGCTTTATTAATCTTTGCCTCCTTCCTCCCTGCTGTCCCCTCTTCCATCTCCCTCAATTTGGGGAGGGGAAAATCCCTGTGCATCTTTCTGCTCTTTCTAGAATTTGTCCCTTGGTAGTTTCTTCATCAACTTGAGTCACCTCAGACCTAGAGGAGGAATGGATTAGCTGAATTCGCTGACTTGTTGCTACCCAGCTCTGCTGATAGGGACATTTGTAGGGTGGGGATGACAGGGGATTACCAAGCAGTTGCTGAGTGATAAACTGAACTGAGGCAACCACAAGCAGGATACATAAAAAAGAACCACTGGCACGCACTGACCCATTGCTCTGAACCAGCTGTCTGTGCTGGGCCCTGGTGGGAAATGGGGGGAAAAAAAATCTAGAGCTTTCTCTTGAACAAAGTTACACACAACATGAGTCAGAAACATACTTTTTAAAGGTTTGGGGCCGTACAGATTTTGTTGGGGGGTGGGGAGTGTTACACATTTTATGATGATTGACTTACTGGAAATTCACCATCATGGAAACAGAAATTTAGGGAAGAATTCTGAATGTATTCTGGGAAACCTCTCCTTCATGACACTGGCTTGGCAGACAAATGGCTTCCAGGAATGCCTACCCAGGGCATTGCTTTTTATGGCAAGATGTGGATGGTTGATAACCCCTTGACCTGGTGGTTATTGGAGACTGCCCACCCAGGGCAGAGACCTCTATATACCCCTCTACCTCCTTCATGTTGACTTAGCATGATGGCCAGCAAGGAGTTTCTCTAGTTCTTGTCTGGGCATATTCTTTCTCTTTCCCTTTTCTTTTTTAATGCAACTAATAAAAAGATTGCTAACAGTTGTTACATAGGAAACTTGAGATGTATACAGAGTTCTAGAAAATGGGATGAGAGCTGTTTTTTTTTTTTCCTAGATCAGAGTAACTTTGTGAGAGCAAGCTGTTTTTTTATTCCCTGTCCTCCACCTTCCTTTCACTCGGTTTTTATTGCTGTTAATAAGTAAATGACCCTTCTGAATTGAAACAGGGTTGGGACTGCTCTTTAAAAACATAACCTTTTTATTGGGATTTTCTTTAAGATGGGCTAATTTATTAAAATTAAAAAATCTTGCTAGGTATTAACTTTGTTGCTCATCTAGGACCAAGAAATAATATTAATTTTTATACATCTCAGCTAATGTCTAGAATGTTGTATATGTGTGTAGTTTGTGGATTTAGGTTTTGAATACTTTATTTCTTATTTGAATGGTGCTCAACATTGTATTTAGGAAGCAGCATAGTTGAAGATGATTGGCTTTTCGTAATGCTTCTCGTAATGACGCCTCGCTCAGTATGTGCCTTGCCCTGGGCTCAGTCCGAGTGTCGTGTTTCCACAAACATGCTTCTTCATGGTCTTTTCCCTCATGGTCAGCCACAGAGGCTTTCCCCGGTTCAGCGTGCCAACTTCGGACTGCACATGGTCTCATTTTCTAAAGTCTTTCTCCCGTTCTCCTTTAAGAAAAAAATCTTAGTTGTTAAAAATCTGCCTCACACACTTAGAAATGCCTCAGAGTAAGTATCTGAGAAGCAAGCCCACCCCACATCCATCATATATCATTGTTTCTGTTAAGGGCCATCCCATTTCTTCAGACAAATTCTGTCGTCTTCCTCCCGTCTCACTCACTTTTGACTTTGAAGGTGGATTGTCCCATCTCAGATTTCCTTACAGAATAGAACCACATTTCAGCAAAATATTGGGTGGCTGGTTCTTTTCTTCAAGACCCACCTGCATCTGTGTTGGTCCTCTGTGTGAGAAGATCTGAAGGGTAAGCAGGTTTTATGGACTAAGATTTTTTTTTTTTTGTATGTATAAGGAAGGTGGGAGGAGAATTTTAGAAAACTAGATCCATTGGCCTGCAGTTAGAAGTTGAACACTGAACTTGGGAAAGCTTCTGTGGCTGACTGCGAGGAAAAAGACTACTTTAGTGACTACTGACATAACCTGGTTTGTATTACCTGTGAGGACTAACTTCACACAAATTGATGTTCCACAGATACAAGCCTTTACAATTTTATTTCCTCCCATTATAAAACTATGTGTGGGCTGGGTATGGTGACTCACACCTGTAATCCCAGCACTTTGGGAGGCCGAAGTGGGCAGATCACCCGAGGTCAGGAATTACGAGACCAGCCTGGCCAACATGGTGAAACCCTGTCTCTACTAAAAATACAAAAAATTAGCCGGCGTGGTGATGCACTCCTGTAATCCCAGCTGCTCCAGAGACTGAGGCAGGAGAGGCGCTTGGACTGGGGAGGCGAGGGTGCAGTGAGCCAAGATCGTGCCACTGCATTCCAGTCTAGGTGACAGAGCAAGTCTCTATCTCAAAAAAAAAAAAAAAAAAAAAGTATGTGTGTTCATTGTAGAAAATTTAGAAGCCAGAGATTGCAAAATGAAAACAACCTATAATTCTGCAGTCAATTATTGTTAATTTTTTTGTGCATATTTCCTGGTTGGTTGATTGGGATGATAGGTAAGATTTTAAAATCTGGTTTTCACTTAAGCCTCAGGTACTTTGTGGTTGACTGTCCTGGCTAATTTTTATAAGGGAAGAAGGATTATGAATACTTTTATGTCATTAAGTAATCATCAGTGACATTAAACATCTCATTTTTAAATAATTGTAGATTCACATGCACTTGTGGGAAATAATGCAGAGATATCCCACGTACCATTATCTAGTTCCCGTCGTGGGTAATATATTGCAAAACTGTAGTTCACACAACCAAGATATACTGACATTGATACTGTCAAGATACAGAACATTTCTTATTACCGCAAGGATCCTTCCTATTGCCTTTTTTTTGAGACGGAGTCTCGCTCTGTTGCCCAGGCTGGAGTGCAGTGGCGGGATCTTGGCTCACTGCAAGCTCTGCCTCCTGGGTTCACGCCATTCTCCTGCCTCAGCCCGAGTAGCTGGTCTTACTACAGGCGCCCACCACCACACCCAGCTAATTTTTTTTTTTTTATTTTTAGTAGAGACGGGATTTCACCGTGTTAGCCAGGATGGTCTCGATCTCCTGACCTTATGATCCGCCCACCTCGGCCTCCCAAAGTGTCCTATTGCTTTTCTAAAAATGTTATTTTTATTATTTTATTTTCGAGACAGAGTCTTGCTCTGTTGCCTAGGCTGGAGTGCAATGGCACAATCTCGGCCCACTGCAGCCTTTGCCTCCTGGTTTCAAGTGATTCTCCTGCCTCACCCTCCCGAGTAGCTGGGATTACAGGCACCCGCCACCTTGCCCGGCTAATTTTTGTATTTTTAGTAGAGACGGGGTTTCACCATGTTGGCCAGGCTGGTCTTAAACTCCCGATCTCAGATGATCCACCTGCCTTGGCCTCCCAAAGGGCTGAGATTACAGACGTGAGCCACTGCACCCAGCCCCCCTTCTATTGCTGTCTTCTAGCAACAGCTGCCTCCTTTCCCCTGCCTAACTTGACCCCTGACAACCATTAATCTGCTCTTCATTTTTATAATTTTGTCATTTCAAGAATGTTACATAAGTGATAATGTTATACAGTATATGGACTTTGGAGATTGACTTTTTCCCTTAAGCCTAATTTCCTGGAGATTTATCCAAGTTGTTACACATATCAGTAGTGTGTTCCTGTTTGTTACTCGATAGTGTTCCACTGTATGGCTAGGTTACATTTTATTTATTCACTCATCACTCAGTGGACATTTGGGTTGTTTTCAGTTTTGGGCTATTTTGAATAAAGCCTTGTGCTATGAATATTCATGTACAGGTTTTTGTGTGAACGTAAATTTTCATTTTTCTGGGATAAATGCCCAATGACTTCATTTTAATGATGGCAAAATATTTCATTGTATGAAATAAATATTTCATTAATTTAGCTGATTACTTCTAAATGTTGTTAAGGGTTTTTCCCCCTAGTTTTTCTGCTGTTATAAATATCACTGATCAAAATATTTTGAGTAAATCTTAATGTATATCTACTTTCATTTCTAGAAGTGGAATTGATGTCTGAGAGCATACAAAATTTTAAAGCTTTGCTTTTTCTAGTCACTCTTGTTTTTCTTTCCTAAAATCTACCTAAACTCCTACCATCGGTGTATGAAAGTGCCCATTTCTCATACCCTTGCCAACACAGAGCATTACTACTTTAAAAATTCTTTGTAAATTTCTGTCATGCCGCTGTAGCAGCATAACCTAAAGCTCCACTGTGAGTTTTCCAATCCCGCTTGGCCTAAGAAGATCTTTGAGAATAACAGAAATACCACCAAGATCTTGTTTTTTGCGTGAAGTTTGGGACTCTACAGTTTCATAGAATCTCAGAGGATTTGGTCTAGAATGGTGTGAAGAATTACAGGAAATCACTGAGTCTGCCTGTTTTTGTGTGTTGCTGCTGTCTATTTGTCCCTCATATTTATCCAGAAGGAGGCAAGTGTGCTGTTATAAGCAATAGCATTAAAACCAAACCAAAAATAATAATAACCTTTTATTATAATTAACAAATGTTATTTTTGATAATAGATGTGAATAACTTTTTATAAAGGCTGATTAATATAAACAATATAGATGATTGTGTATGTGTGTCTTTCTGTTTGTTGTGTATTATAGGAACCTATTTGAAGCTCTTAGAGCTGAATGTTAAGTGGTCTTTTAATGGAACTGCTAAGAGAAGGTAGAGTAGGAGATACTCTTCTTCCCTCTTTATGCTAAAGTGTTTTCGTGTTTCTGTCTGACTAGGCAGTAACTTTAAAGGAATAAGATAGGATTAATAACATATATCTACCAAAACTTGGAAAATATACTGTATTTTCTGAGATAAAAATCTTTGTATTGAAAATTACTTTCTGGTGGAATATGGCAAACTGACCTTCATTCAATGTAAGACTTTTTTTTCCCTCACTTTTTGTGTTTTGATCTGTAGTTTTTTTTTCTTCTTCTTTACCTGTGGTACCATTTTTAAGGTGAATCAGGCCAGTTTCAGCAAAAAATTGTTGTATTTATCACTTCAGTAGAAGGTAGGATGACATTGTGCTCAGTAACTTCTCTGGTGCTAAATTAGTGTCCTGTGACAAAGAAAGATCCCATTCTTACAAATAAATGAATAAAGGATACTAGCAGAATCTGGTATTTCTCTTCTTAAAAGTTTGTAATAAATTATTCATTCAGTCATTTAAGTACCTTCTACATGTTTGCAGCTAAAGTCTAATGAGTGTAATTAAACAAGTGGATCAAGTAAAGCCTCAGCCATGAAAGCTTTTCACTTTCTCAGGGATGATAAAGAACCCTCCTTTTTTTCCTTGTCATCTTTTCCAGTTTATTATGATTCTTATGGTATTGGTGATCTCAAGTGTCTAGAAAATTTACACACATTTTGGCCTAGGAAAGAAAGTACAGTATTGAATAACAAGTTGAGGATCTCCAGGTATTAAATATAACCTGATTTCCAGAGGAACTTGATACAAAGAGGATGGGACTCTGCTAATGGGGGAGAGGAGAGAATCACTGGTGAGGTTTGGGGTAGAACATCTTCTTTGAACTAACTGAGCGTATGCCATCATTCCTTGAGGGCAGTAGAAGGCCCTGGGAATCTATCTGACAGCATTACGGAAGCTCAGAGTTTAGTTCTATTTTTGAAATAAAAATTTCCCAGTATGGTACATTATAGACAATTTTATTTTTATTTAAAAAGAAGTATTTTTGTAGTGATCATGGAAATATCTATAGGTCCAGGAATTCCTAGAATAATTTTTTTTACTATGAAATTGCCTAGGAATGGTGACTTAAACTACTCTGAAATAATACGGTGTTGAGGATGATTACATCCTGCAAAACACTGCAGCCTCAGCCTACTTTGACTAAAAGGATTCTAACATGAGTGGTTGGAAGGAAAGGAGGCAGCATCAGGCAAAATTTATTGAAGAGGTCAGAAGTCGCTAGAGGAGAAACCAACGTTTTACTCTTAATCAAGATTATTACGTAAATATTTTAGGAAAGATTTGCTCATTAAAATTTGGAATTATGGTGAAGGAAATAAGTAATAAAGAAAAACTGGAGAACAACAGTACCCACTGTTAATACATTTCTTGGTGAGTAAATGAGGTGAAAGTCATTGCGTTCCTTTGCCCTCTTCAGTGGCAGGTTAAGTTTTTATGGATTATTACACCTATGGATGATTGTGTGGAAGAACTTCCTGATATATTTTTTGTTCTTTTCGAATTTAAAGGTAACATTTAACAGCGATGTACCTTTGCCTGAAATGAGTAGAAATGTCATATGACTTATTAGTATGTAATATTACTTCTGACACTGACATTTATGAGCGAGGAATAATCAGTTTGCTTTCTTGTTCATTATTATGTTTTAACAAGAAATAAGTGTTATAGTGTTAGAGTCTCTACTAGAACTGAACTTGAACAACAACCAGTGAATGCAGCCAAAGAAAACAGCCAGTTTGGATGTTTCAGGCCCCCTCAACTTTTTGAGGGTTGGGTTTTTTTTTCCTTTGTTGCTTTTTTGCTTTTCACTTTGTTTGGTTTGGACCCTTTTTTAAGTATCTGAAGGATTGTCTAAGCTCAAGTTTATCCTTATGGAGATACCCTCACATGGGGCATCTGAATGTCCTGAGTGTGGTGATTGTAAGCCTTCCCATTTTGTGACTTGGCTCACTTATGGAGTGTAAAAGCCCTATAAGAAGAGAGAAAAAGGTATTTTGAAGTCAAATGTTTCTGTTTTGCAAATTTACTTTATACTGTTCCACCACAGGACACGGCCTCTTGGCTTTGTTAATTTTTATTTTTAACCTTAAGATGTTGCTTAGGCCAAAATAAACTTTTTAGCTGAGATAAATGAAGTTCATAGTCACACTCTTTATCCTTATATCTAATACTTAGTATACTTAGGATACTTAGTATACTTAGGATACTTAGTATCCTTATATCTAATACTAACTTTTTTTTTTTTTTTTTCCCTGAGATGGGGTCTCATTCTGTCACCCAGGCTGGAGTGCAGTGGCACGATCTCGGCTCACTGTAACCTCTGCCTCCCAGGTTCAAGCAGTTCTCTTGCCTCAGCCTCCCGAGTAGCTGGAACTACAGGCGCCCACCACCATGCCTGGATAATTTTTGTATTTTTAGTAGAGACAGGGTTTCACCATGTTGGTCAGGCTGGTCTCGAACTCCTGACCTTGTGATCTGCCCACCTTGGCTTCCCAAAGTGGTGAGATTACATGTGTGAGCCACCATGCCGAGTCCTACTAATTTTTTTTCATTTTATTTTTGTGATTTTGAAAACTATTAATTTTTGAGCATTCAGTATGTGTCTGACACTGTACTGTGTCTTTTACATATAGTATTTCTAATCTATACCTTGCAAGTTGCTCATTTCTCAGAAAAAGAAACAGGCTTGGATCAATTAGAAGCTTGCCTAAAATGACGCTTCTGGTAAATAAGAGTGGGATTACAGGTCTGATTTCATAAATGGTTCAGGGATGATTAGAATTATCCGAAGGGAAAGATTTGTTTTTGTTTTGTGTTAGCACAGGGAATATCAGGATGTTTCTTGTTTTGATTACCTGCTTAGAAAAAGTAAGGGACCAGGCCAGGGGGCTGAATGGTTCTGAGAGGGAGGCATGGAAATGCAGCATGAGGCAAATTCGCATGTAGGACAGCAAATTAGATGAAAATTAGGTTGAAGGGAGAAGTCACAAGATCCAATTATTTTGTTCAATATGGTGCTTTCAGATCACTCAAAAGACCAAAAAAAGTTTTATTTTGTCATGTGAGCATGTGATCCTGGATAGTTAATTGCTTTGCAAATTGTCATTGGTAAAATGCTTTGGAGGTTTTTATGTAAGGGTTACAAGTAAATTAAAATTGTGCCACAAAGAAACTTTGGTGCAAAACAGAACAATTATAATTTAAAAGAGGTGGGACAGGATGAGAAAACAACTAATTTGGTATTGAAGGTTTGAAGACTGGAGTTCTGTACAGTATGCGGGGAGACTCATCAGAGCCTCTTCCTGTTGTAAATAATGTTAGTGTCAGTTAATGCCTAATTGCTGCTCTTGCCTAGAAATCCAGAAGCTCTGGAGAGGAGGAGGTCTCTCTGAATCCAGCTCCACAGTATGTCAGCCCCTTTGTTCACCCCATAGACTGGACCCTTCCCAAGCGCGGTTCGCTGGCAAGTCTGTCTGGTAGGGCGGTGTTTTCTGCATAGTAATCAGGCCTCTGCAATTGTGATATTCCTCCCCTTCCCCCTAAACTCTTTGGGTTCTCGACACACATGGCAATGCCACTGGTATAACAAAAAGTCAGAAGGAGAAAAAGAGAAAATGTCTTCTCGAGTTCCAAGTGTCTGCACAGTCTTGCCAGGCTGTGATTAAGGCTTATCTACAGGAGACTCCATGAAAAACTTTCTTCTCCTCTTCCCAGGAAGCAAGCAGCCTTGTGAACAAGCAGGTTCAGAACTGACAAACTTTTCTAGTCCTTTTGCCAGCCTGTTCTGCTTTTACCAAGAGTGTAGTGACAGGACTCTGTTTTCAATAGTTAAAATGTATATTTTGATCACCTTTAGCACATGCTACTTTGCACAGCTCTTTTTAAAGCCTGATGTAATCTAGCTGTTTGACCGCCGTTGTGTGTGATTGTCATTTTTGTTGCCAGATGTGACAGGAGGGAGTGAGGATGGGGGTCCCATAAAGATGCAGAGTAAGTTGAAGAAGACAGTGCTTGTTCTGCCACCAGATGTCTGTTGTTTTTGTTTTTGTTTTGTTGTGTGTAAAAAGACAGATGAACCCTTGGGATGTTAGGATATTTCGGAGCAAGGTGTTGTCACTGTTTCTCAGACTTGGGGAATTTAGAACTCATAGACTTTTTAATTATTAACTTGTATGTTTTGTCTTTCATACCTGAAAGGTCATACTTAGGAGATGAAAGAATTTTTATCCCAAATTGAAATGCCTTAGAAGAATAGTATTTCAGCTGGGCGCAGTGGCTCAAGCCTGTAATCCCAGCAACTTTGGAAGGCCACGGTGGGCAGATCACTTGAGCCCAGGAGTTCAAGACCAGCCTGGGCAACATGGCAAAACCCCATCTCTACGAAAACAAAAATTAGCTGGGCGTGGTGGCGTGCACCCTTGGTCCCAGCTGCTTGGGAGGCTGAGGCAGGAGAATTGCTTGAACCCAGGAAGCGGAGCTTGCAGTGAGCCGAGATCCCGCCGCTGCACTCTAGCCTGGGCAACAGAGCGAGACTGTCTCAAAAAAAAAAAAAAAAAAAAAGAAGAAGAGAAAAAGTTTCTGTACTCCCTTCAGAAATTCTTCACTGATATTTTCTTTTCTGATCCTGGAAAGGTTACATGTTTTGAAAATGGGATTGTAAAATGTGTTTGTTTCTAACCCTGTTTTTCTTGCTTTGTTTAGATGTCTAGATGATTATGGATACATTCTTTTCAGTCTCTAAAGTCTGAGGGAGTCCCTGGATCCTAATTTTTCTGCCAGCTGACATGTAGTAGACTCTAAACCTCCGTCTGCCTTTAGGGACTTGCAGATTATATTCTTTGGATGGCTTACTTCAAATGCTAAGGACAAAATTTATTCATTTACTCAATAGATATTTATTGATGCTTACTATGTGCCAGCTCCTGTTAAAGGGTTGGGGAATAAATACATCAGTGAACAAAAGATAAAATCCCCCTGCCTACAGGAGATCCCATCCTAATAGAAATGTATGTTCTTTAACAGTAGATTATTATCCTGGAAGAACTAATCTTTATCATTACCAATTTCTTACTTCAGAGCAGTGGCATTTGGAAAGTTGGTGGCAGGTGTAACCTTCACTCCTGCCCCTATTTACTGCCATTTCCAAGGACCTCAGGATCATATAATGGTAGAGTTAAAAGATACGTGGAAATTCTAGTCCAGTTCCCTCATTTTATTCACCAGAAGTAAGTACAAATTCATATGCATACTTCCAGTGGGCCTTAAGATCACCTTAAGTTTCTCTATTTCAAACTGAAGTGTCTGTTTTATACTCAGAATCATCTTTAGAACACTTGAGTGAGATCTCGAGTTCAGCCCTTTGGAAAACTGACGCTTGGATAAATTGACACGCTCACTTTATTTAAAGATGATTGAGAATTGGCTATCACTGGCCTATTTTCTGGTCTTACAAGTAGTTCTGCCAAAGAGGCTAATTTCTAACTGGGAAGTACCTTTTGTCCCCAGAGGGAAATGGAACATGAACTAGATTGACGGCACGATACTAAAGACAGGGATACTCAGAGAACTTTGCAGAACTTTTTGGGTTAAAAAAACCAACTGCTGTTTTCTGGTGCTACTGCAGTTTCTCTATCAAAAACAAAATCCAGAAACAAAAATACTCTGACAGAAACCAGGAAACCAAATATCCTACCTGCTAGCCAACTCTGGTTTCTGAACAGAGTGTACCATTTAGGATCCCGTTTAGCTGTCTTCGGGTTTATTTGAAAACTACTCCATTGTGGTTACAAGTGGAAAACAATTTAAAAGCTCTTCTTTGGCCTTGGTACTTTTATAGGGTTTCACATTTCTAATAGCAAACTCTTCAGCAAGTCTGAAGAAATATCCTATTCTCAGAGAGGGGGTGAGGGTAAGCTTAACTGTTAATTTTTCTCTATCCCTCCCCTCCCAAAGTCCAGAAAACGGGCACTAAATTCCCGGGACAGATTTGTTTCAACCTCAGGACAATTGCTTAAGCAGTTAATGCTCAGCAGTATAGAACATGTTTCCTTTTGTTAACGCTGAGGTTGCTACGGTACTTGGCCAGCTGTGGAGGTTTGTGAAGTGGACCCCAAGCTATTAAGAATGTCTTTGGTTGGTTTTGCCTTAATCCAAATGAACCAAAGTTACCAGAGGACATGATGTAGAAGAGGTTATTGGAGGTTAGTTCTTAAAGGTCTTTAAGATCAGCCTATTGTAATTCACATTCAGTAAAGCTATGGTTTATAACTGGTAAGCTGAGTAAATGGATTATCTCTAAGCCTTACTATTTTTAACCTTACCCCCCAAATAAATGGTGAATTGTCACGTCACTTCCAAAAGGTTTTATTTCAGTGAGTGTTTAGAGACTAGACAGATGTCACTTTGTTCCTGGAGCAGTCATGGTTGTGGAGACTGAGGGCATTGTCTGCTATTGTGGGAGAGGCACCAAGATGTTACACACCTGGTTGCTGATGGGCCTGGGTTCTAGGCCAGGTTTAGATGCTTAGTATCTGAGTCACCTAGAGCAAAGTTGTAAAGCTCTGCTCTTGATCTCTCTAGCTTTAAAATCGGCCAAAATACAATTTGGCCTATTACCTTTCAAGGTGGTGATGAAAACACACTATTGGGGTTGCAGGTGGTATTTGTTAAGAAGGGAAGCAGGAGGACTGAGCATCAGATAGGCCTGTGAGTTTGTTTCTCACTGCATCTCTATATATAACACTGTGGATCGCTTTTAAGGCTGAGGTATTTGTGTTTCTGGGTTAGCCACTTGTGCCAACAAAGTGATCTCTCTTTAACTGGAAAGCAGTTTGGTGTTCTCACCCATTTCTTCAGGACGTATCATTACAGGTCTCTGAGTTGCAGTTAGGACTTTACATTACACATACGAATATGCTGCTAACACGCTTGGAAGACTTAACTGTTGACAACAGGGCTCCTTCTTGCCTAGAGTTCTTTCATTAAACTCAGGAAACGTGCCTGTTGAATTTTTGTTTAAATGTACACGTACATGCACACATATGTGCATTTTTGAAAAGAAAACAGTTGGAAACCTGTCACCACTCCTCTTAGGTGAATTCCTTGCAGTTTTGGCCATATATGCATGCATTGTTTGCTTCGCTGCACTAAAAGATTTTTTTTGCACTTTGCTTTGTTTCCCCTTCCCCTCCCCATATACAGGCTTTACAATGGCTATGGAAAATCATTGCTTTCATAGGACAAGGGTTGAATGGATTTATAATTTATTTAATTATTTCCCCATTGGAGAGCCCTTGATTTTTTTCCTCTTTATTTTAATATTCTTTAATATTACTGTTTTTGTAATTCTAAAATAAAAGGACTGAATCTAAGAGTCCTATAAAGTGCTTAGATTCTGTTAATAACTGGACTCCTGATCAGGAACTCCTAAACTGGCCACAGGAAAATTTGCCTCACAAGAAACTCAATAGAATTAAAAGGAGAGGATTCAGTGTTCTTAGTACAAGTGAAAGTCGTGGGACTGAACCTCTCAGCTTCATGGGCTGAGCCTCTTCACCTTTGTGCTCTAAGAGAAAAAAACAGTGGAGCTTTCTGTGTTGTGTGTGTGACCCTGTGTTTTGGTTTTAAGAGAGAGAACGCATTCACACTCTGTTGTCTTTGCAAGTAGATAGAAGTGATAGGACAGGGACTTGGTGAAGTCTGAGGCGTGTAAATACAGCGTAAAACAATGCAGAGAGCATCCCTCCCCGTTTTCCTATTACCCACACCTTTTGTTCCTGTTCCTCCCTGCACATCTTGTAACCCAGAAAGGATAAAAACTCTTTTCCTATAATCCTGCTGTTTTTGTGGCATTTGGATAATTTTACAGTGACATAAAATTGCCTCCCTGTTTTGAAACTCTGGTGATTTATTTTGAAATTTACCTGTGAAAAACAATCATAGTTATTGAGTCGTAATTTGAAAACACTGAAATTTACCAATTTAAGTATAAAATTTAAGTTTTAGTGAATGTGTACAGTTTTATAACTAACACCACAATTACAATAAAACATTTCAAACATTTCATCACCACAAAAAATTCCCTCATGGCTTATTTTCATCAGTCCCTCTCCCTCCCCCTACCCACCCACAACTGCTGAGCTGCTTTTGCCTTTTCTAGAATTTCATATAAATGGAGAGTCATACTGTATGTAGCCCTTTGTGTTAGCATCTTTCACTTAGTAGAGTGCATTTGAGATTCATCCAATGCCTTTTATCAGTGGCTCATTCTTTTAATTGCTGAGAAGTATGCCATTATTGTATGGATATTCTGTTATAGAAATATACCAGAATATTTTATCTGTTCACCAGGGGATAGACATTTGGGTTGTTTCCAGTTTTTTACAGTTATGAATAAAACTTCTGTTAATATCTATGTTCAAGACTTTGGGGGATATATTTATTCATTTATTTGTGGTAAATGCCTAGGAGTAGGACTGCCGTGTGATAAGTACAGAGTATGTTTAAATTTATAAGAAACTGCCAAACTGTTTTCCAGAGTAGATGTACTGTCTTGCATTTCTGCCAGCAATGTATGAGGGTTCCAGTTGTTTCACATCCTCTCCAACACATGTACTTGCCAGTATTTTTACTTTTCTCCGTTGTATAATGTAGTGAGTGTGTAGTGGTAGATATCTCATTTTAATTTTAATTTGCATTTGCTTAATGATTAATAATGTTATACATCTTTTCATGTGCTTATTTGTAAATTGTATATCGTCTTTGGTGACATGTCTATTGAAATCTTTTGCCTGTTTTAAAAAAAAATAGGATTGTATTCACACCATTTAGTTAGGAATTCCTTATGTATTCTGAATACATGTCTTTTATCAGAAGTAAGTATTGCAAGTATTTTTTCCTGTTTGTGGGTTGCTTATTCATTTTGTTAACAGTGTCCTAACAACTGAAGAGGTAAGTTTTAGCTCTTAAATTTAAGACTTTCATCCATTTGGAGATAATTTTAATATTTTGTATAAGATTAGATTCATTTATCCATTGAATTCCGTGACACCTTCATATATTTGTAGACCCTCTGTCCTATTGATTGCATGTTTTTTTCTTATACTAATACCACATTGGTCTTTATTACTGTAGCTTTATTTTATCAGGTAGTATAACTCTTCCAATTTAGTTATTTTTCAAAATCATTTGGACTGTTCTAGATCTAGTCATCTTTAATTTCTCTCAGCAATGTTTTATATGTTTTAAAATACAATTCTTACATACCTTTTGTGAAATTTATCCTCAAGAGCTTCATCTTTTGATGCTATTGTAAATGATATTTTAAAAATTAGTTTCTGTTTGTTTAGTATGTAGAAATATAATTAATTGAGTTTTGTGTATTGACCTTAATCTTGTAACTTTGCTAAACTCATGTATTAGTTGTAATATCCTTTTTGTAGATTTCTTAGGATTTTTTTGCATTGATGATTATGTCTTTAAATGGAGTTTTCTGGCCATGCGTGGTGGCTTACGCCTGTAATCCCAGGACTTTGGGAGGTCAAGGTGGGCGGATCACTTGAGGTCAGGAGTTCGAGACCAGCTGGCCAAGATGGTGAAACCCCGTCTCTACTAGAAATACAAACATTAGCCAGGCATGGTGGTGGGCACCTGTAATCCCGGCTACTCGGGAGGCTGAGGCAGAAGTATTGCTTGAACCCGGGAGGTGGAGGTTGCAGTGAGCCGAGATTGTGCCATTGCATTCCAGCCTGGGTGACAACAGCAAAACTGTCTCAAAAAAAAAAAAAAAAAAAAAGTCAGTTTTCTTCCTTTCTAATGTATACTGTATACCCTTTATTTCTTTTTCTTGCCTTATTTCACTGGCCAGGACCTCCAGTACATTGTTGAATAGCAGGGGTGAAAGCAGAGGTCCTTGCCATTTTTCTCATCTTAAGGGGAAAGCATTCTATCTTTCACTGTTAAGTATCATGTTAGGTGTAAGTTTGTCACATGTTTCCTTTATCAGGCTGAGGTAGGTTTCTCTCTTCCTATGTGTTGAGTAGTTTTTGTTTTTTAAATTATGAGTGGGTATTGAATTTTGTCAGATGCTTTTTCCTTACCTGTTGAGAAGATCAGATGGTTTTTCTTTTTCAGTCTTTTAATATGATGAAATACATTGACCGATTTGCAGTGTTCAACCAACCTTACATTCCTGGGATAAATCCCACTTGGTCATGATATGTTAGCATGACATTCAAATAGCTAAAATTTTGTTAAGGATGTTTGTGTCTGTCTTCATGAGGAATATTGATCTATACATTTCTTATATCTTTGCCTGATTTGGGTACCAGGATAACGGTGGTCTCATAACATGAGTTGGAAAGTATTCTCTGTTCTGCTCTTTGGTAGCACTGTAGCACTGTACTGTCTCTTCCTTAAATGTTTGGTAGAATTCAACAGCAGTTATGCCATCAGAGCCTGGAGGTTTTTTCTGTGTGAGAAAATGTTTAACCGCTAATTCAGTTTATTTCATAGATACCATGCTGTTGGCTTGTCTGTTTCTTCTTAAATGAGTTTTGGTAGTTTGTGTCTTTTAAGGAATTTGCCCATTTTATTTAAGTTATCTAATTTATAGGCATAAAGTCTTTTATAATGTTCTCTTTTTATCCTTTTAATAGATATATCATCTGTAGTGATTTCATTTTCATTCCTGATGTTGATAATTTGTCTTAACTCCCTTTCTCCCTCATTCCTTATCTGTTTAGTGCCTTGCAATTTTATTGATCTTTTAAAAGAATTAACATTTGGTTCCACTGATTTTTCCCCCCTTTATTACTTTTATGTTTTTACTTCCATTAATTTTTTTTTTCTCCTTTAGTCTTTTATTTCTTTCCTTCTGCATGTTGTGGGTTTAATTTGCTCTTTTTCTGGCATGTTAAGGTGAAACCTTAGATCATTTACTTGAGACCTTCCTTCCTAATATAAATGCTAAAAGCTATACATTGCTTGCTACAACTGCTATAACTGCATCCAATGAAGTTTGCTTGTTTTTGCATTCAGTTAAAAATTGTTTCTATTTTACCTGTAATTACTTTGGTCTGTGGTTTGTTTAGAAGTGAATTTTTAAATTTCCAAGTATTTGGAGAAATTTCTGAATATTTTTCTATTATTGTTTTCTAACTAAATTCTTTTGTGGTTGGAGAATCTATTTTGTGTTCTTTTAAATTTATTGAGACTTGTTTTATGGGCCAAGAATATTGTCTATTTTATTGAATGTTTTCTGTGTACTTAAAAATAATGTGTTTTCTGCTGTTTTGGGTGATTTGTTCTATAAATGTCAATTAGGTCAAGTTAGTCAAGTTTATTTTCTCACTACATGTTCTATCAATTACTGTGAAAGGAATGTTGAAATATCCACCTGTAATTGTGGATTTGTTTACTTCAATTCTATTAGTTTTTGCTTCATGTTTTTAACAAACTTTAATTGAAAAATAATAATTGTATACTGCTTTATGTATTTTGAAAATCTGTTATTAGGCAGATAAACATTTAAGGTTGTTATATTCTCTTGATACATTGACTCTTCTATTATGAATTGTCTCTCTTCATCCTTGGCAGTATTTGTTGTTGAAATCTGTTCATTAATAGCTGTTAATAATATAGTTACTCCAGCTTTCTTTTGATTACTGTTTGTATGACCGATCTTTTTTCCTTGTACTTTTAATCTATCTGTATCTTCATATTTAAAGTGCATTCCGTGCAGATAGCAAATTGTTGGGTGTTTTTTAATCCAGTCTGACAATCTCTGGCTTTTATTTGGAGGGTTTTTTGTTGTTGTTTTGGGTTTTTTGTTGTTGTTGTTGTTATTTTTTCATTTCTTCAAAGACCACTTTGTATAATATAATTATATTTGGGTTTAAATCTGTTATCTTGCTGTTAGTTTTCTATTTGTCCCATTTGTTCTTTGTGTCCTATTCCCCCTTTTCTTGCCTTCTCTTGAGTTAGGTGGTTTTGTTTGGTTTTAATGAATCCATGTTATCTCTACTCTTGGCTTATTAGGTACATCCCTTTATTTTTTAATGGTTGCTCTAGGATTTACACATCTTTAGCTGATCATAGTCAATCTTCTGCCACTTTACATGGAGTGTAAAATCCTTGAAACAATATACGGCCACTTCTTCCTTACTATTCTTAACGCTATTTTACTTCTACATGTATGTTATAAGCCCCAGAATATATTGTTATTTTTGCCTTAAATAGTCATTATCTTTTAAAAAGATTGAGGACAAGAAAATATTATCTGTATTTACTCATATTGATCATTTCCCGCTCTTCATTCCTTTAAGTTCAGATGCCCATTTGGTATCATTTTCTCTCTGCTTGATGAAACGACTTTTTAAAACATCTCTTTGAGTGTACCACTGTTGGCATTGATTTTCATTTTTGTTTGTCTGAAAAAGTCTTTATTTTACCTTTGTTTTTGAAAGACATTTTTATTAGGTATAACTTTCTAGATTGGTAGCTTTTTACTTCTCTTAGTAAGGATGTTCCTCCATTGTCTCACATAGTCTCTGGAAAGTGATTTGCTCATTCTATCTTTGTTTCTCTGTCTTTTTTCTTCTGCCACTTTTAAGTTTTTTTTTTTTTTTTTGTATCACTGGTTTTGATTATTATGATGTGCCCTATTTATTACATCTGTTCTTTTTGGAGTTTGTTGAGTTTTTCTTGGATCTGAGTGTTTATAGTTTTTTATAAAAAAAAATTTAAATTCAGCTATTTCTTCAGATTTTTTTTCCATCTTCTCCCTCTTTCCTCTTCTCCCTCTTTCCTCTTCTTTTATGATCTCAATTACACATATGTTAGACAATTTAATATTGTCCCCATAGATCACTAGATACTCTCAGTTTCATTTTCAGTCTTTCCCTGTGCTTCATTTGGGTTAGTTAGTTGCTATTGTTGTGTCTTACAATTTACTGATCTTTCTGCAATGTTTAATTTGCTGTTAATCCCATCCAGTTTATTTTTAAATTTATTTTTCTCTACTGGGTTTATTTCTTTTGTATCTTCCATTTTCCTGCCCTTTTTTCCTTCTACCTTCTTACTACATAGAGTATATTTATAACTTTTTTTTTGAGAAGGAGTCTCACTCTGTCACCCAGGCTGGAGTGCAATGGCTCAATCTTGGCTCCCTGCAACCTCTGTCTCCCAGGTTCAAGCGATTCTCCCACCTCAGCCTCTCGAGTACCTGGGACTACAGGTATGTGCCATCATGCCCAGCTAATTTTTTTTTTGTTTTTTTGAGACGGAGTCTCGCTCTGTCGCCCAGGCTTGAGTGCAGTGGCACAATCTTGGCTCACTGCAAGCTCGACCTCCCGGGTTCACACCATTCTCCTGCCTCAGCCTCCCGAGTAGCTGGGACTACAGGCGCCTGCCACCACGCCTGGCTAATTTTTTTGTATTTTTGATAGAAACGAGGTTTCCCCGTGTTAGCCATGATGGTCTCAATATCCTAACCTTGTGATCCGCGCGCCTCAGCCTCCCAAAAGTGCTGAGATTACAGGCGTGAGCCACAGCGCCCGGCCAATGTTTGTATTTTTTAGTAGAAATGAGGTTTCACCAAGTTGGCCAGGCTGGTCTCACCTCCTTGACTCAAGCAGTCCTCCTGACTCTGCTTCCCAAAGTTCTGGGATTACAGGTGTGAGCCACTGCGCCTGGTCATATTTATAACTTTTTAACAGCTTTGTTGAGACCTAATTCACATTGCCATATAATTTACCAATTTAAAGTGTGCAAATTAATGGTTTTTAGTATATTCACCGAGTTGTGCAACTATCTGTTGTGCAACCACAGTCTAATTTTACAATACTTTTGTCACCCCACAAAGAAACCTTGTATCTATTAGCAGTCATTTACCATGTACCCCACTCCTTTTCAGCCTATATTGATAGGAAATGTCAGTCTATAGGGACTATTCTGGACATTTCATGTCAATGGAATCGTATAATAGGTAGTACTTTGTGAGTGCCTTCTTTCACTTAGTATGATGTTTTCCAGGTTCATCCATTTATCAGTACTTAGTTTCTTTTTATTGCTAAATAATAATCCATTATATGGATATACTACATTTTATTCATCAGTTGCTGGGCATTTGAATTGTTTCCAGTTTTAGCTATTATGAATAATGCTGCTGTGAACATTTGTTACCAGTTTTTATGTGGACATACTATTTTCATGTCTTTGGGTATATGCCTAGGAGGGAATTGCTGGGTCATGTGGTACCTCTCTTTAACCTTCTGAGGAACTGCCAAGTTGTTTTTTAAAGAAGCTACACTGTTATAATAGCTAGTTCAGTGCCCTTGTCTGCTAGTCCCATCATCTTGTCTCATTTCTGGGTCTATTAATTGATTGATTATTTTCATTTTCATGGGTCATATTTTCCTGTTCCTTTGCTATGCCTGGTAATTTTTACTTGGATGCCAGGCATTGTGAATTTTACATATTTTTTTTTCATATTAAACAAGAAGTTTATTTAAACAGCAAGACACTTGACTTAAAGGGAAAACTATATAGGATTCTTTTTTTTTTTTAGAGTGATTTATCCTTAGTTAAAGACAGACTGCCCTGCATGTCACATCTACATACGAAAAAGTTGTAAAATTGTCCTTGGTTTTACAATGATCAATGAAAAACATTAAAATTCTCCAGTTGAACAAGGTATGCAAGGATTTTTATGGGTTTTCTTGTTTGTTTTTTTGTTTGTTTGTTGTTGTTAAAACAGTGAGAACAAAATAACTTACTGGAACTTGAAGAGCAGAATGAGCATGCCACTAATGGAGAGTGGGGGTATTTTCACAGAATCAGTATTTTTCTCCATCCTGTCTCCACTTGCTGTCAGTCAAAACATACTGTTGGCTGTTAAAAAAAAAAATGCAATATACTTGTGCACGTATACCAGTTACTTTTATATACAGTAAAGGAATGGAGGAGGAGGAAATGAACAAACAGAGAAAACTATACCATAGTAGTCAGGGATGTGTTGGAACCAAATTGCAGTTTTCTACCTGAGAATGTAATCTTGGTCTGCAAGAACAGAGTTCTAGAATGAAGAAGCAGGTTCCCTTCTTAGTAGACACTTCCCATCTGCTGTTGGAACACACCAATTGTATCTTCATCCTCCATTTCCAACTGTGCAGGTGTGTCTTTTTCATTGGTTGCCGGTCAAATCGGAGTCTGATCTGCCTCATTGACAATCCTCGTCGTTCACAATAGGCTTTCATTAGTTTACTAAGTGTGTATGCCTATAAATATTAAACTACACCACAGAACCACCCTGCCCCACCACCTTCAAATTAATACTATCGTTGTTCTCAGTCTTGACTCCTTCCTGGGGCTTTTTGTCAGCCGTGATGGGCGCCAGAGTCTCCTCAGCTGCCGCTTCACAAGAGAGGTATCAGGTCCACACTGAATGAGCACACGAGCAGCACCAGGAGCCACAGAAGAGGGAGGCAGCAGCGGCAGACGAAGGGGAGGGAATTTTACTTCATTGAGTGCTAGATTTTGTTGTATTCTTTTCAAAAGCGCTAGACTTTGTTCTGGCATGCAGTTAAGTTACTTGGAATCAGTCGTATCGTTTTGAAGCTAGCATGTAAACTTTGTTGGGGTGGCTCCAGAGCACCCATTAGGGATGATGTAGCCGCAATACTTATCCACCGTAAGGCAGTATTCTTCTGAGGACTTTACCTGACGTTGGGTGTCTTGTGAATTACTCTTGTTTTTGTTGCTGGTGGAAACATGAACCATTGCTAGCTTTGTGTGAACTCTAGGAGTTCTTAGGCCAACTGCTTTCTGGTGCTTCTATCCCTAACTTTAAGTAGTTTCCTTTGACAGATGTGCAGATCAGTCTAAGACTCTAGGAACCGACCCTTTGGGGCTGCTCTCTTCTCCTGGGTGTTCTGCCCTTCCGATTCTAGCCATTTTGGCCTCCTTGAATGCGGCTTCCCTGATTACTAATCTGTGTTACCTCTACTCAGTGAGACTGACATGTTCTGTGTTCCCCCTTCTCTTTGCTATGGCTTGGACACTACCTCCTGGCAATAAGTTCAGGCAAATCAGTTCAAGGCTTGCCTCATTTGTTTCACTATTCTCAGAAATTAAGTCCTCTACTGCCTGTTGTCCAGTGTCTGAAAACAGTTGTCTCCTGTGTTTTGTCTGGTTTTCTAGTTGTTGCTCTGTCATAGATGGAATCCATGATAAATATGATGCCAATGCCAAAATCTGCTGCTATATTACTCTTTAAAGCAGAGCCTGTATAGGAAGAGGAAAAAAGAAGTCACTGTAACCTTGGGGGCAAGGCAGGAAGCATTCTGCCTATGTAACACAAACATGGCATTCTTTACTTTCTAACTTAGGATGTTTGTGATTTGAAGAAGAGACACCTGAATTTTCAACATGCTAGTCTTCGTTGGAATAATTGGCTCTTCTCATTCTTTAGCATCCAAATAATATTTATTAAATACCAACTAAGTGCTTTGTGCCCTGCTAGGCATTACTTCTCTTTATTCTACTTCTTAACAGTTGGAATATGCCAAACAAATGAAATAAAAATAGTTTTCCTATTCTAGTTACAGGTTGGATTCTTGGATTTATCTCCCAAGCTTTGACATTCAGAAACTGAAAGTGGAATATAGTGTATTCTCAGATGTAAAGTTGATCTCATTTCCTCACTGGCCATCTGTTTATTTGCGTCTAAGAATAACAAAACTTTCATAGTCATATCTGTATTTTTTAATTACTAAAAATAATGAATGGGCTGAACCATGCTTGCCCCACTTTTGAAACAATTCCTTCTATAGACTGTTGCAGTAGGAAGCTAATACCCCCGATTAAGAATAAAGACCAGACCCACATAAGCATATGTTGTATTGGTATATCTGAAGTCATGAGGATGCGATTAATGATCCTTAAGAGTTTTAATTTGGCATGTCTTACTCCTAAATCTCACTTAAGCTTGGTTGCAAAGCCTGGCAAATCAGTCTTCTGTACATGGCAAGCTAAGACGTGGCACCACCTTCTTGAGGTTTCATGTCCTAAACCTGTCTGTCCTTACTGGGTAAATTCAAAGGATAGGGCCAAGCTTGATTTGCTGTAGTCATAGTGAATCGTCACAGATCTATTCTTAGTGCAGAAGAGTTAAATAACTCCTTGGCCGAGAGCATGGTGCCTTCCCCAAACCAATTTCTAACAGTGTCCTCTGTTAGATCTTTAAATTAATAAATTCTTTTATTAGATTTTTGGATCAGAAAAACAGACCATGCTTGTACTCAGGAGCCCAGAAATATACAGTATAATTGACTAATTCATATCTTTGAGGTCTTAACATGGTTTCATGTGCCTTTTGATTTGTTTTTACATGTGGAACATTTTTCCTTAACACTTTAACATATTATTTTCGTCTATCCTTTTCCTTAAATAGGAGGGAGAAAATTTTCTTAGTAGGAAAGTATCTGGTGGTAAGTGGCATCTTTTTATTCCAGGTGGGTTGCAGAAGTTTCTCCCAAAAACTGAAGTGAGCTGCTTTTTGCAGATAGGACCCCTGTGTTTCTCCTATAGTACTTTATAGATGGTAGATGGTAGGGCTGTACACAGCAAATGGGTTTGAATGCTTGATGGTTTTCTGGTGGAGCTGAGATAATTACTATTATGAAGCCACGCTTCTGATTGTGAGAATGAGAACATCAAGTCATTATTTATCTTGGAAAGCACGAATAATTTGTTTATAGTAATAACAATTTTCTTTTATTTTCCTTTCTCTTAGTCAATAGCAGCTGCTGTTGGCAGCTTATTATGAAAAGATTTCAAGTTGTAGTTTTTAACCTGGGGTGGGAGTAGGGGAGAACAAAATTAATATTGTAAATGTTTTTACTTGATAAAAGTTTTATTTGATACAGAGCCTGTACTGGTGTTTTTATTGAATAGTGTTTTATTACTGACATTCAATACTCTCTTTGCCTGTAGCCTCCCACGGTATCCAAAATGAAGGCACTCCTTAGATGTTTCAATGAATGATACAACCAAAAATATTAAAATGCCTATTAAAGTCATGTCTTATTTAAAGCCCCATTTCAAAGGAGGATTTTGAGGATAATTAGTATTTTAATTGTTAAAATTAGATAATTTTGTTTGGATGGAAAATCTATGTTCCTGTGAAATTGGGGTTTATGAAATAAGATTGGAAAAAATAGAGTGTATAATTGGGCACATTCTGTACTGCTTAGTGAATCACCAAACCAGCGTAATCACCATTAAGCACTTTAAAAGCTGTGCTTGTATGTCCTTGTTCTGCCTGCAGAGCTAGGAGTGCCCACGAGGAGCAGCAATTCATTCAGGCTGTAGTCATTGGGGTGACTCGTGGAACCCCTGCCTGTGTAAGTAAGCCCTGCTGCCCTGCCAGCTGCCTGCTGTGTGAGACCCAAAGGCATCAGATGTCATCAAGTCATAGGGACTTCTTGGTCACTCTTCAAAATGCAATTCACAAGGCAACGTCCAGAAGAAAGAATCAAGTATGTGTATAGTGCATGACGTACCTCAGCTACTGTAGTGAAAAATTATTGGAATGAATCTTTCGCCATGTTAGGTTTTTTTTCTGTTTTTTTTTTTTTTTTTTTAAGACAGAGTCTCGCTCTGTCGCCCAGGCTGGAATGCAGTGTGGCAATCTTCGCTGACTGCAAGCTCCGCGTCCTGGGTTCACGCCATTCTCCTGCTTCAGCCTCCCGAGTAGCTAGGACTACAGGCGCCCACCACCATGCCTGGCTAATTTTTTGTATTTTTAGTAGAGACAGAGTTTCACCCTGTTAGCCAGAATGGTCTCGATCTCCTGACCTTGTGATCCACCTGCCTCGGCCTCCCAAAGCGCTGGGACTACAGGCATGAGCCACCGCGCCCGGCCTCACCATGTTAATTTTTCAGCCCAATATAAGAGTTTAGAAGGAGCAAATGGATCATTAGAATTTAAAAAAGCCTGAAAAAGTGAAATTCAAACCTAGGGTCAAATTAAGAGTTCTGCATCTTTCTGACCTTGTGAAATGTAAAAGCTGTTTCAGTGTTTTGAAGATGGTATGCAGTAGATTGTGTGTATGAATGTTTTTTCTCGGATTTGGGTGTGTAGCATTCACTAGATCCTCAGAGGGGTCCATGACTCCAAAAGAATGATGACCCACTGACTTAAAAGATGGGTATGGTTGTGAATGTGAAGTTTTAAGCCCGCCAGAAAGGAAGACACTTATCCCTGGAAGAAGAAAGAGCATTTATTGGCCTTCATCTGTACCTGCCTGTAGCACCCCAGCACCGCATTCACTCCAACCCCACAATCCTTTCAAGGAAAATCTTTGATTTATCTTGTGGGCAATAGCATTTCCGATAGCTGGTTAAGTTGCTATGAGACATGGAACTAGTTTTTAAAGGACTTTTTGCCGTGGAAGCACTTTTTTTCCTCCTTTGCCATGCCTGGTCTTTGGTTTTCCTTTGCAATCCCTGTGGTGACCAGCCTCAGCACCCTGCCCTTCTACACTCTTATAGTGTTGTGGTCTTCAGTGCAGTATTGGACGGTGGTTAGAAACATGCGTTTGGAATGAAAGGAATCTATATTTGAATCCCAGCACCCCCACTTATCAGCTGTATGTCCTCAGATAGATCACTTAGTCTCTTTGAACCTCGATTTTTTTTTTCAGTTATAGAATGGGGATATTAATCCTCCCTATATTGTAGGGTTGTACAGATTAAAATAGATAATGGATATAAAGTGCACAGGTTAGAGCTTGGCAAATTATAAGTTTCCAATAAACCTTAGCTGCTGCTATTAAGTGGTGATGAAGATGTTAATGGATATGTACTTAATCTTTTCTCTGCCCAACTTGATTGTCAGCAACTTGAAGGCAGGAATGTTTTACCTTTTTTGTGTAATATCCAGATCTCCTAGAATAATGGTTGTTGGTTCGTCTTTAAATGTGGTTCCAAGTTTCTTTGAGGCCACCAATAGCATCATTCCACTTGCATTAACCCTCTCAGAGACATCATAGGTTTGTGTCTCACCTACTTCAGTTTTTCTACATGGGACGCCAGGGCACTTGGCCAGATACTCCTAGAGAATTTCCTCAGTCAAATTGCTGGAATTTTGGGCTTCATTTCATTGGGCAGGTCTAGTTTGACCCTTTGGTTGTGAATGATGTGGTTATTCTCTCTAAAGTTCTGTTAGCTTCTTATAATGTCAAGTCCATATCCTGTGGATAAGACAAAGACTTGATTGCTTCTGTTCCTTTGTAAGTAGGGGGAGAAGCAGCTTCAGGTCCTGTGCTGTGAATGAAGGTCAGCTGTCTTATCTTGCATTCTGTTTCCTATTGCAGCATTCTCCATTCTCATCTGCCCCCTCAGCCTTGCCCCAAAGGGCTCCAGGTCTTACTTCTCCCTCATAGAATATGGGAATTTACAAAGAGAATATGCAAAGGTGGTATCTTAAGCTGATGATTCTCAAGGGGTTTGGGGAGGAGGAAAGCATGTAGTTTTGCCCCTAGGGAATATTTAGACACTTTGATTGTCACAGTTGTGGTGGGGGAAGGGTGGTGCTGCTAGAGTCTAGTGGTTAGAGGCCTTTGTGCTGCTAAATATCCTGCAGTGCACAGGAGAGGCCCACAACACATTTGTCCAGCTCAAAATGCCAGTAGTGCCAAGGCTCAGAAACCTAGCTGAAGCCTCACAGGGGCATGGTCCATTTCAGAAGTATGTGGGGGAGAAAATTGAAGGTGAGAGGTCTGTGGCTCTCCTGAAGTCAGGCCACATAAGTACTTTGCCAGGTAGGTAGTGTCTAGTGACAGGGATGTACTAGAAAGAATTCCTTTTGAGCTTGGCCTTGGGTCTTGTGCAGTCATGTTCATGTGACAGTAGGGAAGGCTGTGGGCCTGAGGCAGCTAAGGAGTAAACTGGCAAGTTTCGTATGGAGAGTTGGGAAGATAGAAGCAGAGGAAGCCCGGCGTGGTGGCTCACGCCAGGAATCCCAGTACTTTGGGAGGCCAAGGCGGGTGGATCACTTGGGATCAGGCGTTTGAGACCATCCTAGCATGGTCAACGTGATGAAACCCTGTCTCTACTAACAATACAAAAAAATTAGCTGGGTGTGGTGGCGCACACCTGTCATCCCAGCCACTCGCGAGGCTGAGGGAGGAGAGCCGCTTGAACTCAGGAAGCAGAGCTTGTAGTGAGCCCGGATCATGCCACTGCACTCCATCCTGGGCGACAGAGCAAGACTCTCTCAAAAAGAAAAAAAAAAAAAAAGCAGGGGTATCTGAGACTTAATTTCCTCTTGGAGAGCTGGAGAGTCAGGAGAGCGAAGCTTTCTATCTTGCTTTGTCCCTGAGAGTCTACTCGAATCAGGGTGGGCAGGGAGGGACAGGGGATCTGTTCAGATGTTTCCCTTTGGGGTCAAATGAGAGGAAGGAGTCCTTGCCCCTTGGAGAATTACTACAAGGATCTGGTTGAGATGAGAATTTGTTTCCCCCACCAATATTGTTTTTTGGTGTTTTTTGTTTTGTTTTGTTCTAACATCTCTGTTTCTTTCCCCTTTCTATTGTTGCTCCTGTCATCCTCCCACTCTGACTACCACACAAACCCTGATGGGAGGCTTTCTGCCCCTCTAGGGAAGGGGCCCATGTGAGGAACTCTTACTGGATGCCCCCTTCCCTGTTGCTGTGCTGATCTTACACATCAGTTTCCACGGATCCCTTGTGAATCAGTTGTCTTCCTCATTTACTCTGAGCAAGGGTGGCAGCAGCAATAGCAGAAGATGTAGATGCAGTGGCTCATTTTGCATGATGTCTGTGAGAGAGCCGGGCCTCCCGTGTGCTGTGGCTCTTGTTCAGGCATTGCTTCAGAAACTTGATTCCTCTGGAATTGTGCATAAGATTGCCTTTTAGAAAAAAAAAAAAAAGTTGGAAGGGTTTCCCTTCCTGAGCTTCAGTGGAAGCAGCAGGAGGTTGGGCCACCTCCAGGACAGTAGGAAAGCCAGAATGGACCCTCTGTGTCCACCTCCAGTCTGTGGCACTATTTTCCATCTCATCTTGGACATATCATGGGGCTACAGCATGCCTCAGAAACCTGCCGGAACGTGGTGATGGTTTCCAGCATCTGAGTTTGGGGAGGACTGTGGTGATGCGCTAGGGTTAGCCATCGGGAAGGGGTGGGCCGAGACAGCAGGACCCTACTCTGATTAGCATATAAGTTGGCCTCTTTTCATGATTTCTGGGTCATTGGTGAGTGGATAGGAGTTATAGGATCCTTTGTGGGTGAGTAGGGGATACTGTGGCAGATAGGTTTTAGTAAACCCACCTGCACATGTAAATCTGTCCTTTTTAATGTGTCACCTTCTCAGTCTGGGTGGAGAAGCTTGCCACCCCCAGGTTCATCTGTAAGCATTGTGGTAGGCTCAGGACTAACAGACACTAGCTTAGCCCCACTGAGGGCCCCCAGGCCAGGCTTCAGCTTTCGGAAGGCTTGTTTTCTCCTTGGGCAGGCCTTGTCAGACGTTTTGCTCCTTTTTTGTGTTTGACATTTTGATATCTGTACTATACAAAGCCACATGGGAAGGCAAAGGAATACACCCCTTTGTATAAATGACAGTCGTAACCAATGAAGTATATACCAGTTTGTGCTGTCTGTCAAGAAGTAATTCATCTCAGCTAGTAAAATAAAGGGGAAGGGAAGGGAATTCAGGTCTTTAGCTATGGATTCATAAACTGGACTTAAGAAGAGCCTCCTCTTATGATATATGATGCTAATTGGTCGTAATATTTCCTTCTTAATGAACAGTTGACATAAGAGTTTTCCCCTTTCATCTAAGAAATACATAACAATCTGCAAGTTTTCTTAGTTGTTTGTTAAATGGACTTTGAAATGATTGAGAAATTTGTATTCCTCAGTGAAAGTAGGTATCAAGTTAATGGACAGGGAGCAGTCCTTGTTGTCACCAAGATTTTGGCATCTGAATTGTATATTTAAACTGTGTCAGGAATATAAAATCATGTTGAGGCTGCAGGGAGAAGGAAATTCCATTCTTCTCATGAATCTGTTTGATATTTTTGGGATGTCCTGAGAGAAAAATTCTTTGACCTGCTTAGTGAGCAAGGTCTAAGTTTGTACACCCGGGTCACATTGTACCCTTGGCTCCAAAGATTTATCCTGCATCTGAGCCAAAGACTTTTGAAGGCTGTAATTGCTGGAATTTTAGGGTATATCTCTTTGCTTCTTCAGATGAGACATTTCTTAAGATAGAATAATGGTTTAAAAAAAGAAAAACCTCTCGGTTTACTCTAGAAAGATACAGCATTTTTGGTATAAATCTAAGGAAGTCCAAATGAGGATCAGGTTTTAGAATTATATTTTAATATGTGAAGGGAGAAATCCGTTTTATCAGGCCAGTAGGTTTTTTGCTTAATAAATAGAGGCAAGAAGAAAGCTATGGGCCCAGCTGGAATGGGTGCAATTTTTAGAAAAGATTATTTATAGTTGTTGGGCACATCCTTGCATGTGGACTTTGAAATAAGAAATTAAATCGCCACCTCACTTTTGCAGGAAATAATCCAAATGTAAAAAGTTAAAGTTAGTATTGCACTTTGGTAACGCTTTAGATGTATTTTATATTTCCTAAAATAAGCTTTTTTTCTATGCATAAAAGTGGAGGTCAAATGAATTACAAGTGCATTCTTAACTGAGTGGAAATGGGTGCTGGTGTTTCATATATACATATAAATTTTGCAGTTACTTACCTTTTTTTTTTTTTTTTTTTTTTTAAAGAGTCTTGCTCTGTTGCCCAGATTGGAGTGTAGTGGCACAAGCATAGCTCACTGCAACTGTGAACTCTACCTGAGCCTCTGGAGTAGCTTTTCCACCTGAGCCTCTGGAGTAGCTGGGATTAGAGATACAAGGCACCATTCTCAGTTCTTTTCTTTTTTTAAAGAGATGGGATATTGCTTTGTTGCCCAGGCTCATCTCGAACTCGTGGGCTCAAATGATCTTCTTGTCTCAGCCTCCCAAGCTGCTGGAATTATAGGTGCAAGCCAATGCCCCTGGCTGCTTGACATTTTTATAGACTCACACTAAAAAGTTTATTTATTGAATGAGTACTATGTGCACAGGGTTAAATGTGTCTGATGTTTGTTACAATTTAAACAGGAGTGTTGATAAAACTGTGTAAAATGAATTAGCGCATACTTGCCATTATGTTTTTATCTTAAAAATTGTTATGTAGTTTCTATGAAAAGTTCAATTACTTAACATTTCCATGGTTTTTTGTGTTTGCTTTATTTAACCTTAAAAGAGTGATTGAAATAATAGTTTTGTTAGGTCATTAGATTGGTGATCTCCCCTTTTGTATAGTCAAATTTAATTTCAGTCTTTAAGATTGAAAACTAGTGCAAATTCTAGGTTGATCACAGGACCACAGTTAAAGGTGCATTCACATATCTCATATAAAATACCTATTTTCACTGTATTAATCATTTGCAATAATCAATAAATTTTAACTTTTAAAAGATTTTATGGTTAAAAAGGTGATAGAAGGAATTATTTCTCTAAAACTCAAGAAATTCTTGCTCTGGGAAGCTGTGTTGAGAAGAGTTCTAAGCTCTGCTGCCTGTGTCAGTGTTCTCTGGAAAGGCCTCTCTTAGAAGGATGCTGCGATGTGGAGTCAGGAGGCCAGGACCCAGCCCTACCCTCCCTGCCACCTGCCAGCTGTGTGGCCTTGAGTGAAACAACAACTCTGCCAGGAGTCATTTGCCTTGTCTTTAAAATAAAAGAGCATTACCATGTCCTGGGCCATTTAAGTGAGATTATATAGTGTTAGTAGGGTGCCCCCCACCAAAGGTCCTCTGTACGTTGAGGTTTCTTTCCCTGCCTGCTGCCTCCTTGCAAGGAAAGCCAGAGCACTTTGACTTAGAATTGTGTCTGAATTCAGCTAGTGTGTTGCGTAAGTTCGGTTATCTGCTTTTCCTCTCAGTTCTTCCTAGGTAGAGGTGAGGGTGGGGGAAGGGAGCTTCATGCAGAGGAAATAGTCTGAGGCTATTTACTGTAGGAGCACACTTCAGTGTAATCTAGAAAAGGCTAGTTTATGTCCAGTATATACTTTTCAAACAGCTACCATTTTAATGTTTTGGTACTGGGAAATGTGTTAGTTGAAAATTTCACTTACAAGTAATCCTTTTATTTTTCTGTGGTAACAAGACAGGTAAGGCATATCAGTTGGCCCAGACTCATTGGTCCTCAGTGACTGACTGCCAGACTCAGAGTTGAGGGTCTGATCTCAGAGGATGCAAGTTGTGTTGTCAGCCCAGATACCTACGGCACCTGTCCTAGCAAGTGGCCACTGTTTTCTGGAATATCTGTCACTACCTTAAGGCAAGCCTCGTTATTTTAATCCTTATTCTTAGGCTAATGTCTTGAGCCATGTATCAGAGATCGGCAGGCAGGTTGTTGATTTTTGAGATGAAGAACAACTATCTGGCCAGGGAGAGAAAGAGAAAATTGGCTTATAAGTTACAGTGGTACAGAGTGCTCTGCCTTCTCAGATTATTTTGTTTCCAAGAATCATTGATTATATAGTTTTTTTTTTAGTTTAAACCCATACCCATTCTGCATATTTCAGAGTGAAATGTCCTTTCAGGACAATCTTATTAAATCACTAATCTGAAATTATATGTTCCCTAGTTGGCCATGCCAGTATTTTGGTTAGGGTTTTAGGTCATTTTTGCATCCACTGTAAACTTGGATATAACTTACCATTAACCAGATACTTAAAACCAGGGTTATTTCCTAAGATTTCACATTGGAAGTGGTACGTGAGCTGAGCTTTGAAGAGTGACACCAAGTTTTTTTAGACGAAAAGGATGCATGAGCTAGCTAAAGGGCTTGTTTTTTATCCTGTAGGGCAGGGGTGGTTGTAGGCGCCTTCTTGCATGCTGACATACTGATTGATGGTGGCTTTTAAGGTCTCTCCTGAGTCTAGTAGGAGGGAGGCCTCCTGTCACAGACAGCAGGCAGGCAGGTAGGAGAATGGAGCAAGATTTGGCAGTCCAGCTGCTGTGCGTTTGCTCTCCAGTGGCTTGGAAATGGGAAGTAAAGGAATCTGATCTTCTGTGAGACCATTTTCAGACTGTCCTAGTCTGCCCTCACATATCCCTGGAATGGACACGTACAAGCTGGTCAGGGCTGTCTTGGGGCACTGAGGTGGGAGAGGCTGGAAACCTGGGTAGGGTAGTGGAACTGGGAGTGAGAAGCCCCCCGCACTTGGATCAAGATCTTGTGTATCACACGAGACTCAGTTATTTATTGATGACTGCCTAGTTGGCTCATCATACTGATGGCTGAATGAGGGTATGAAAAGTGGTCTCTGTCCTCAAGAGCATCCAGTCTTATTGGAGAAATAATGCAAAAACAAACAAACAAAAAAGGGTAAAATAAAAGAAACAAAAGCCCAGGTCGTAAATTTTCCAGTCTTGTTGGAGAAATAACGCAGAAAAAAAGGTAAAATGAAAGAAACAAAAGCCCAGGTAGTCATTTTGCAGTACAGCTCAGTGACTAAGGGCAGAGTCCCTTGCAGAGGTGTTCAGTGTTTTGGCTTCCCTGGGCCACGCTGGAAGAATGGTCTCGGGGCACACATAAAATACACTAACACTAACAATAGCTGATGAACTGAAAAGAAAGAAATCGTAAAAAAATCTCATAATGCTTTAAGAAACTTTACAAATTTGTGTTGGGCCACATTCAAAGCCATCCTGGGCTGCAGGTTGGACAAGCCTGGTTTAAATCCTCTGCTTAACAGCTGTGTGAGCCTGGGCAAGTGACTTAGTGACTTCTTCCATTGGTTTGCTGGTCTGTTAGAGCATCACATACTTTATAGGGCTGTTGTGAGGATTAAATGAGTCAGTATATGCATATTTAAGGTACTTAGAACAGAGTTTGGCACATAGTAAGTGCCAGATAATTATATATAATTATTATTTTGGAGATAGAGTCCCTAAGCCTGTTTTGTCTTTGAAATAGGAACTTCATAGCATTGTGCAGGTTTAGTGAAGTAATGTTGGTAAAAGCATCTGGAAAAAAGCCTGGCAGAAACCAAGTGCTCAATAACCAGCAGTCGTTATCATTCTTATCATTCAGTACTTGCCCATTGGTGTGAGTTTACTTGGTTCTCCCTCCACAGAGATAGAGGAAGATATAATGTATTTTATAATCGATTTTTGCTTTTGTTTTCAGAATCTGGTTTTCAAAACAAAATGTGTTTGTTAACAGGCTGCTCCTTCGCCAAGAAAAATGACAAAATTACCTCCGTGTACTCTTCTCTCCTCACCCAAAAGCCCTGTATGAGCGTGTCTCTGGCTGCACATATTTAAGTATTAACTGAGATAAAGCACGAGCTCAGCAGGGGCTTTCTAATGGCTAATCCACAGTAACCCATTTAAAAAATCTTTTTCTCCCACATAAGAAAAAGAACTGGTAGGGAAAGGACATTTTGGTGGTTATTTGAAAGAAGTGTCGCTCGGGGTTTTGCGGAAGGTAGAGGTGTCTCACCATTGAGTTTTTTGCTTGGTGGATGCCTCTTTTCCGGGTCCAGTTGCTGAATCCAGGACGTGGAGTGGAGACAGGGAGTGGGTAGGAGGTGCTGTCAGAGTTCTAAGCAAGTTCAGCAGTGCTGAAAGAATTCAAACTCACTCTGCAGCCAGGCTGTCGCTAGACAGTACTCTACCCTGGGATAGTGTGGAGAGGACATCCTTTCCCGTTGGGCACTGACAGCCCAAGACAAAAAATGGGAAGAACCTTGGGTGGGTGAAAATGCTTTACACATCGGGTTCTTGGTGGTCTCCTGACCTCTAGGGACCTTTGAACTTCCAGAGTTAAGATGAAGGCATGGACAGTTTTGTTTTTGTTTTTTTTTTTTGCAAAGCGTCATGTAGCAGCAGAGTTTGGGCTTTAGAATCTGACAGACCTGGGCTCTAGTGAAACCTCCTTAGGAGCTTACTGGCTGAAACCGAGCAAGTTCTGTAACCCTCTCTGTCCCCATTTTTCACAGGTAAATCCTAGTCGAGGATTAAACTGAGGCTATGTATATTAAGTGCTTAGCATAGTTCCTAGCAAAAAGTAAATTTTAAATGATCTCTTACTGTTGGTGGTGGCGGTAGTGTGGTGATCACCTGCAACAATCAGCGGGTGGTGGACTGAGGAGGAAGCAGAAGACGGCATTCTTAAGAGAGATGGAAATTGCCCTCTGGATTATAGAGGACCCGTCTGAGACCATCTCCCAGTTCAGTTCTGTAGGAAAGGCAGGTAAGATTGAGAATGAGGGTTGTGTAATTTTCAGGTGCCTTCTTCCTCTGGGGCTCTTAAGATCTGAGCCACAGTAGATTCAAGTAAGGGAAGGGAACACTACCAGTAGGGAGAGGTCTGGTAGTTCGGGGTGTCAGTTTAGGGGGAGGTTTTTTGTTTGCCTTTTTTTTTTTTCTTTTTCTGTCTTAGACACTATGTTGAACTTTGTTGGAATTGTGAAGTCAAAGGATGATAATATTGTAAGCAAATATTCTCTTTTCAGAAAGGATTAGGAGCAGGTAAAAACTTCAGTTAGCTAATATTTTTGCTTTATAGTAAAACCTCTCCAGCAGAATTATTTTATAATCTTTTTTTAACACCTTTTTTTTTTCTTCTGACAGGAGATATTAAATAAGAAAGGTATCTACTTTTTATGTGTTGTTCTGGTTTTTTATGAATAAAGTATTACTTGTCTTTAAGTACCTCTGATAGGAATTTAGATAATAAGCCAGTGAAAGATCTTTTTCCTCTATAAATTCCTGTGTCCGTAATGGTGAACCTGTGATGAAAAGATTAGAAATACTGACTCTGAAATTGATTCAGCTACATTTGCTTGGTTATATAAATTCTATACTTTTGGCCCTGAAATAGAAAAAACCCACTTGAAGCTTTGGGGACCTTCTTACTACTTCCAGGTCATCCTCGAAGGTCTTAAAATGTTTTTAAACATGACCAGTTCTTTTCTACTGTATTGGTCTAAACTCTATGTTGCCCTTTCCTGAGAGAAGATAGTTTCCTCTGGTTTTGTCTGGACCACAAGTGGTTTCAGAGAAACAGGCTTCTAGGTATAGCATGGAAAGGGGAAGGTCTGGTGGATAAGGAAGGTTTTAGAGGACACAAGTAATACTGGGGACAACTGTGGAAAAAAGAGTGAGAAAGGTGTGAAGAGGAGGGTAGGAGGAAGGCAGAAACAGGGAAGAGCAGGCTGGAATCGAAAGAAGGGAAGAAGGCAGAATGGTGAAAATGGGGAATAAGGAACAATCTTGAGAGGACAGAGAGGGTGTTGGGTCGGAGTAGAGTGGGATAAGTGGGTAAAGAGACTGCATTAGACTGGTGAGTGAGGAGGCAGTGCCTGAGGTATATATTTGTGGCTGTGAGACTTTCAAGAGAATTTGAACATTTGAGGTGGCTAGGGTAGTATTGCAGACCTGGCTGCTCGAGGGAGCTGTTGGGTGTTTGTATGTAGTGAGATCACCTGAACTTTTGTGCTTTGGAGTGGGAGGAAGTAGTAGAAGGAAGCTTTGCCTATCCTTTTATGTTAATTGTCTTGTGATCTTGTGCGGAGGCCTGTCCTTGTTGGATCGTTTAGTTCTACCAGTCTACCTCCTTTCTCTAAGTTGTCTCAACTCATGCATAAGTCTTACCACTTCTCTCTATTACTAACTCTTTGCAACATGTTTCGCTTTAAGTATTTTTTTTTTTAAAGCTTTTTAAGGGAAAAAGGAAAAACTATATTAGACCTTCTCAAACTCTGCTGCCCTTTCTTCCTGTTTTCTCTCTCTTTGCCACCAAGGGTCATTGTACTCCTTCTCAACCAGTCATTACCAAAAGGTTGTTAGTTAATTGATTAGAATGCAAAAAATAATCTTGGGCTTTCGGTTCCTTTATTGCTTTTCATTCCATAGAGAATTTTTTCTTTTTGTTTAACATGTATAAATGTCTAAGCCTATTTATTTTAGACATTTTATAGTAGTTTTTCTAAAATGTATTAAATTATACTGCTTTCTTAAACTAAGTCTGGAACTTACTTTATCATCATGAACCATCAATATTTTCCAAATCAACTGGTTTTCAGAAGACTGCGGTAGTTAGGGTTGTGGGTACATTTACTCACATTCATTTGAGTGTGTTTTATGTGATGGGCACCTGGGGAAATAGGGGCAAGCAAGACAGACACTGTCTCTGCATGTTGGAATTTAGTCTGTAAAGTCCAAATGGTGGTGATCTGGGCCAGCACAGTGTGGAAGGTGCTAGTCTGTGTTCTGGATGATTTAGGTTACCAAGCCATCTCCAGATAAATGGAGTATTGCTGTTTAGGGCCCTGACTTAGGCACTTGGTCATTTCCACCTCTGGTCTACAATTGCCTACTCCGCAATCCATATGCAATTCTGGGTTTTATTTTCTAGGAGACGGAGGGAGGAAAAGAGGTGAGGATTTGCGTGAAGACAAGCTAGTGTTGGTCCGGGTTTTTTCTGCTTTCTCAATTATCCTGTAATCTTTGAAAACACATTGTTTTGTTTTGTTTTTTTTCTCTTGACATTTTTTCCCCCTTTCCTCTCTGAGGACTTCAAAGCAATTCCTAGGCTTCAGATATTTCACCTCTGAATACTTCAGTGTGTACAGAAGAACACAGACATGAGCTTACCTGACCAGGGTCATTATCACACCTAACTGTAGGTACCATATTTTGTTGTATCACCTAATGCCCACTGTATAATTTTAAAAATTTCTCCCTTGTACAAAATAAATGTTCTTTATGGTTTTGTTAGAATCAGGATTCACATGTGGCATTTGGATATTATGTCTCTTAATCAAGGGCCGTTCTCTGCTCTATCCCTGCCCCCCCTTTTTCCCATGCCATTGACTTGTTGCAGAAACTGGGTCAGTTGTCCTGCAGAATGTCCCACATTCTGGATATATCTCTTTTCTTGTGGTGTCATTATCTGGTTCCTCTATCGCCTGAATTTCCTGAAACTGGAAATTAACTCTAGAGGCTTGATTAGACTCAGGTTCAGCCTTCTTAGTTGGGTAGTGCTGTGTGCTTCACATTGTATCACACCAGGGAAAGCCCCCTTAATATAAGTAAAAATAAAAAATATTAGTGAGCACTGAGTTTGTTTTAGATACGGTGCTAGGTGCTATGGGGACTACAGAGATTAGCAAAGTGTAGTCCCAGCTGCCTTAAATTTGTTTTTGGAAGCAGACCATGACCAACAGCATGACAGAGGATAACTAAGGTGTATCTGGGGAACAGGAGAGGTCAACAGCCAGTTTCTCCATATCTGAGAGACTGCCCATGAAGCCTGTAGCATTTTAGCAGTCTGAAAAAATTAATACAAAAATGTAATACTTTTACCATATAATAGCAACTATGCTCTTTTCTAAAACTAGTTTTATCTCACATAATTCTTGAGTAATTTCTCTCTCTCCCCTAACCCACTGTGCATTGCATTATTTGAGGCACTATAATATGGCTACAGATGCCTTTTCGTGCACCTGGGTCAGGATGGGACCTGCGGAAATCCCTCCCCCTTCCCATATTTAGACAGTGAGACATACCAAAGACAAGTGAAGCACCTGGTAATAGAGAAGGCTGGCACTCCGTTTGAACTAGTGATCTGCCGGTGTCAACCGGTGGTGTTTTTTCAGGTCATCCTGCCTGACCCTTATAAATGGAGAGAGGCCAAGTACAGTGTCAACTTCCCGGTGGACACCTAAGTATTTTTTCCCCTTCTTTTGGAAGGGTATGTGGAGAGATTTCCACTTTACCAAGAATGAAGCTGGACCTTTAAATGGTTTATGTGTGCTCTGTAAAACTTTTTAAAATCTTGCGAAATCGTATGTTAGTATATTACAGTTTTTACTTGTGTCTTGTCTACCCAGTTGCCACCACTTGTAAATTTTTTTTTTCCATGAGCAAGTAAAAGTTCAGCTGGAAGATATCTTCTTAATTGAGGGTTCAAAAGCCAGGAATTTAAGCAAAAGAGGAAATTCTTCTCAATATTCAAAATACACAAAACTGAGAAGCATCTTGTCGACTGGTATATTTTAGCATTGAGCATAGTGCTGGATGCTCAGTGCCCCATAAATACTGATTGGATAAATAAAATGAGGCGTTGAGGCAGTAGTGTTTATTCTCATTTATAAATTACAGGTAAACAGTGTGATCACAGTGAAAAATCCTCAGCTTGCTTTGGATAAGAAATTTCACTCGTGCACTAGAGAGAGAGGGAATGTGGGTATGAGTGTGTCTGTGTGTGTGTGTGTGTGTGTGTGTGTTGTGTGTTTGTGACATTGGCAAATAGAAGAGAAGGATTTGTCTTATCTGCTGATTAAAAAAAAAGATTTTATGTTTATTATCAAGAACATAGCACTTAAGATATATGCAACTTAAAAAACCGCTGAGTAAAATTCTGGGTTTTGTCCTTGAAAGAAAAATGGCATTTCCTGCATAAAAAACAGTTTCTATTATAAATGACAAAAAATTGTTAGGGAGCCAAGCTTTGATGCATTCGCTACATGAAGGTCAAATACTTAGGTCATTATAATTCTGCTCCCTTTTGTACATGCAGTACAATGAAGCTCTTTGACATGGCGCTACCACATTCTCAAGATGAAGGTCACGTGTTTTCAGGCATTAAGAGCATGATCTATTCTTTTTTGGTTCCCTGTTATAAGTGGCTGTTGAGGGTAAAGTTGAGGGGAGAAACTGGACTAATGAATGGCTTTTGTCTACCTTTGTACTATTTTTTACTTTTCTTGCAAAGAAGTCAATTAAAAAAAAAAAAAAAAAAAAGGTAAAAAGCTGAGAACCAATTGCCCAGAACAATCCACAGACAACCTTCAGTCTGGCTCAGTTACCCAGATTTATATCACGTACTTGCTGGCAGAATTTTGATTGCCTCCAAACCTCAAATGAGTGTGTGGCTTCTTTATATTCCATGGAACTGGTCCTTTTGTTAAGGAGGCCTTGTGAGTTATTATATGGGCCTTGGAGCCAGTTCATCTGGGTCTAATATGTGGTTTCATTTATTGGCTATTGGCCTTGGAGGAATTATTTAACTCTACTGTGCCACAGTTTCCTCATCTGTAAAATAAGTTAATTTGCAACAGGAGGCATGAAAAAAAAATGCTTGGCATAAAGAAAGCACTTGGTAAACATTAGCAACTGCTGACCTGTGTGTGTGAATTTATCAAGAGATGCAGTTCAGGTATTGAGTATATAAAGGAGGGTAAAGATGGGGTTTCTGTGTGATGAGGATATTATCTTGGGTGGTGCAAGGATTCAGAGATAAAAATCTGACCTGGGGTTGAAGGTAGTGGGCGATGGAAAGGGTCAGGGACGATGACCTCCTTCCCAGCTGCAGATTCACTGGGAAAGGAGCAGCTCACACTCAGACTACTGGGCCAGACTACAGCTGGCATTCCTCGTTGCCTGTTTGGTCCATCTGTTAATGATTTGAGCCATAATGTCTAGGGTGCTTGAGGTTGTGCACTTGGGTCCTTCCTTCCCCCTTCTGCCTTGGCTTCTTTTTAGAAAGCCAACTCTCAACAGGCATGAGACCTTTAAACTTTTTGCATGTATGGGATTTGTTTCAGAGTGATTGGAGGGTCAGGAGGGGGATGAGTGGGTAGGGGATAGATATGAATCTAAATACAGATAAGATGGGTCATGAGGCTGGATGATGAGTACATGGGGGTGGGTTTATTATAACAATCTTTCTACTTCTGCATATATTTGAAACTTAATAAGTGTTTTTTTAAATTAAGCAAAAAATGCAAGTACATAACAATACGGATGGTATACCTTTTATATACAATTTTAAAATATGCAAGCAGTATTATGTATTTTATATATAATGTATTGATATACATTGTGTATGTATTTTATATATAATGTATTGACATATACATTGTGTGTGTGTGTGTATATATATTCATATAAGAATTTAAAATGTTATAAAATAATAAATATGGCAGGCATGGTAGCTCACAACTGCCCCAGCACTTTGGGAAGCTGAGGCAGGCAGATCACTTGAGGCCAGGAGTTCAAGACCAGTCTGGCCAACATGGCACAACCTCATCTCTACTGAAAATACAAAAATTATACAGGTGTGGTGGCAGGTGCCTGTAATCCCAGGTACTTGGGAAGCTGAGGCATGAGAATTTCTTGAACCCGGGAGGTTGCGGTGAGCCGAGATCACGCCACTGTACTCTGGTCTGGGCAACAGAGCAGGACTCTATCTCAAAAAATAATAATAATAATAATAATAAGTACTAGCTTTAGGATAGTGGTAGTGGTTGCCTCTGAGAAAGGTAGAAAAAAGATGGAATGAGGAGGGGGAATATGAAGGTATTTCACCTGTATGTGGAATATTTTGTTTCTTTACAAAAAAATTTTTTGAAGCAAATATGGTACAATACTAAGATTTGCTAAAGTTGAGCAGTGGGTACACAGGTATTTGTTATATTCTGTGTAATTTTGTTCGTTTAAAATGTATCACAATAAAAAGAATAACATGTCATGATTCTATAACTAGAAGTGTCTTTAGACATGTCAGGAGCTGAGCTGCAGGAGGTGCTGGGAGGTGCCTTGCCTTTCTGCTAGAGAGGCACATCCTGTCATAGCACTGCACGGGGGTGGCGAAACTATTGGCCACTCGTACAGTTGCATAATGGGGGAAGCCCTTGTGGTTAGTAGAGGTGGATGGTGGTAAGTAAGGCTGTGTGAATTACAAGCAGTTAGATACAGCAGAATTCATGTTTTCTGGACCATGCTGACCTACTGCCTCTGTCAGAGGGATTGGGCTGGGTCATGGATGATGAGTTGGTTACAATGACTGGAGGAAGATTTTTAGAAAGCAAAGCTTTTGTGTATAAGAACTGGTTTCCTTGATAAGACTTCTCAGAAAAAAAGAAAGCTGTTTCTACTCTGGATTCGTTGTCTGTGTGGTAATCTTGTCAGTCTTCCCGCACAAAGCGGGATTAAGCTTGTCACTCCCCAGCTAGGGAAGCAAGCCCTCCATCTGGGGAGTGAGAAGACAGATTGTTCTGAGGGCTGGGTTCATGGGCTGCTTCTGAAATGTGACTAGCACCTCTGTGCCTCCCGCGGCTTCTGGGGAGGAAGCCCTGGAGATTGAAGTGATCCTTGTACTCAGGTCCCAGTCTGTGTGTTACCTAGTGTATAGATGTTGTTCATAGATGTTGGGGGTAGTGAGCTTGTGCGGTATGCACACATCAAGTGTTAGTTTGATCTCTCAGAGAATACAGATGTCAGATGTCCACTTCTTTGGTATTTATTCACTAGATCTCTAAACAGGAGATCACTGTTTTGTATGCTCTAGAGAGCTCATTTAGCTGAGGGGAAGGTTAAACCTAGCATCCTTACAGGTTAAACGTTCTGGAATAGAACAAACCCTGTGCTGAGCCCAGTGGAACCGGGTAGGGGTGGGGAGTGCATGAGGCAAGAGATCAGCATCTCAGAGACTGTTTTTTCAGCACTCATGTGCTAGCATCCTAGATTCTCAGGAAGGCAGTGACTAGACCAGACCAGCCCTTCACCACTTCACCACTGTGCATCCTGGGAAGTGGCCTCCTCCTTTATATAGGGATGGAGGTGTCCAGGGGGGGTCTGGAAGTTTGTGAGGATGAGGATTGGAGAATAAGGGATCTTCCTTTGACATATGCCAGATGAGAAACCACAGGAAGCAAAGACCCCCCAGCCTGGCAGCCACCCACAAGAGCTGTGTTCTGGAGCAGGACTCACTTCATGTTATGTGTCCATCCAGCCTGATTTGCATTCCCTGGAAGAATTTGAGGTTACAGGACCCTGGCACCTGGGCAGCTCTGCAGCATCCTCCCAGGCGGTCCCACTGAAGCACCTGTGTTGAAATCCCCTTGTTCTGAATAAGGAGGCTGTGGAAATGGACCTGCAGCTCTTTTTGACATGTAGGAATGGACTGGGAGAGATGCAGACTTCTGCAGAGGGAGGGAGTTTCTGAGCATTGGGCAGCCACGTTGCCCCGTCCTTTATTTTAGTTTACAACTTTATATCTTCCCTTAATGACGTTTTCCTCAAAGCTGTGAAAGAAATAAAATAGATTAAGGTATTGAGAGAATACATAGAAAATGGAGAGGCTATTTTTCTGTTACCTGTTTTTGTCTTCCTTAATTGTCTAGTTTAGCACCACTTGAAAAAAATTGCATTACGTTTAAGTTTGATGAGCTCTTTGTGAACATGTGAATCGGTAGTTTCTCGAGGTGCTGCTGGGTTCAGTGACACAATACAGAACACAAAGCCAGAAACTAGCCTAGAAACCAGACAGAGGGCTTTGTCCCAGAGTCCTGCTTAACCTTATTACAGCTAAGTGTCAAAATTCAGCCTGTGGTTCTCCCCAGGAATACCGGGGGGCAAAACTGATTCAATAATAGAAAGGTATGGTTAGCCTCTGAGTGTGTTTTATGGGTGTGTATATAAAAGCAATATTAGATGAGTTAAGCCTATACAGGTTTATTATACACATCAGACTCCTGATAATGATAGAAAGAGTTCACTTTCTAGAGTCATGATTCTGGAAGACTTTATTTCCACCAAGGATTTCCTTAGTGTCTTTCTTTTCCCCTGGTGTTTTCTCCCTGCCTCTGAGTCAGCAGCGCGTCCTCTCGTCATGACCTGGCTTTGCCTCTTCCCCCATTCTGTCTCCTCTCTAGTAGCTTTTTGGTTTTCTTTCCCTGTAGTTAATACTATCCTCATTTAAAAAATTTTTTCCATTCAGTTGATAAAATGTTGAAATGTTGTGACATATTTTAGAAGGTAGCCATTTATCAAAAAGAACATCTTGAAATCCTCAGGAGTATTAAAAAAGTTTAATGTGTTAAAAATACAAATATTCAATGTTAGCTCAGTAGAACAGGAAAGAAAATTGTGTTTCCAAATTTGTGAAATAAATATACTTAAAAAAAATGAAAACAAAATATAAAAATGTCAAAAATGGTTAAGTTAGGGTAATTAGAATATGAGTAACTTTTTACCCTGTTTTTCTCATTTTCAGTATTGTCATTATATGCTTGCGTGCTTCTACTGCATATATCCCTATGGCATTTTGAGATGAATGGGACAGGAGAGTATAAAGAAGAAGTGCGTGTGGAGGAGTCATTTTCAGATGCAGTTCTAAGAAACCCCACCGACTCTTGGTAGGGGGTGCCTCAGGGCCCTGGACCTTGAGTCACCCTTTAGCCAGAGCATTTCCACTTTTCATTTGCTGTGCCTATAAGGTTTGTCCAAGATTTCTTTTGGGAAAAGGATTCTGCTACTAAATACAAGGTTTGAAAACCGTACAGAGAAAAGAGAACACATTGGGATCAGAGGTAGGAGGTGTGGGTCCTGACCCAGCCTTTAACTAGCAGTGTGTCTCTATGTCCAAGGCACTTTAGCTCTCTGGACACCAGTGTTTTCATTTCTAAAATTATGGGCTTGAGCTAGTGGATAAGCTGAAGGTCCCCTACAGCTTTGACATTTTAGGATTCCATTCAAGTGGTGTCAAAAAATAAGTAACTCCAGGAAAAGAGGTTTGTGATTCCCAGCCTTCTCCCACTGCCCCAGTGGTTTTCAAGGCACCTGGAGGACAACAGACGACTTGGGCAAGCATCGCATTGTGGAAGTTTTGCTTTTTTACCTTGCAGTTTGTTTTCTGTTCGTATCGTGTAGATAGGACACAGAGCAATAGGACCTAACACAACAAGGTGTAGAGCTGTTTTAAGACGATTTACTGTTTTTAGGTTAGAGGTCCAGATTCTTTGGAAAAGTGAATGGTGATTTCTCTTATCCTAAAGTTATTCCTGAAGTTTCGTTAATAAAATCTACAGTCAGAAAAGTGGCACCATGTCCTGCCTAATGGTGTTTGGGGTGTTCATTCCACAGGCCATCCAGAGTCCTTTTCTGCTGAGGTGTCAGCACTGTCTATCTAGATGGCCTTCCTTGGGAGGCTGGGCTCCCTCTGGACAAACAGGCCTATAACAGGAGACTTTTCAGGTTAATGGACCCAGAGGAAAGATAACCTCAGGATCTGTCCTTTTTCACTGGAGACGCCTGGAGACCTGGCACCAGTTTGCTTCTCTGACCTGAAAATAGAGCATTCTCGTTTCTGGCCCTGCCTCCCACTGGGTGAGAGAAGGGCACTGGGTGGGTGAGGCTAAATCCTGCTTCCTTTCATATGCAAAGCATAATCTCTTTCCTGGACCTCTTTGGGCGCTGAAACAAGAGCTCCACTAGCTGCCACACTGTCCAAGCATTTAGCTTTTTTGACTTTTGGGGAAAGCTTTTATTTCCAGGTACCTAAAGTGTGTGGCATTGTAAATAAAGTCAGAAGCTCAGTTTGTTGGTCACAAATACTTTGGACAGAAATGAGAGAAAGCCAATGAGACCATCTTCTTTCTGTACTTTGCCCTCAGAACGTATTCCCTGGGATGAAAAACCCTGCTTAAGCCTGGGTACAGTGACCCAAGGTGACAGCAATGACAGTGGCGCTTCAGAAAGGAGCAAGTGGAGGTGGACCCTGCCTCAAACAGGTTTGGTTTGCTCCTGGTTGAGCTTAGCCCAAACCTCCCCCTGCCAAAAATAAATAAATAAAATCCAGATACTGCAACTACTTACTCATCTTCCTTTTCTATTTAATTTCAGTAAATTGTGGACTAATTCTCCCTAAAAGTACATATCAATTAAGAAGACAAAACTTGAATGAAATGACTGGTCCTATAGCATAACATTGTAGATTTTACTTTCTAAATATTTATCGAACACCATACTCTGTGCATCAAACTGAATCAATTACGGCGAGGGTCAGAAAGAGCATAGAACTCACTCCTTGGTCTTTGATTTTACAGTCTCCTTGGAGGGGTAGAATCTAACAGAAAACCATACACCTGTGAGACAGAGACTAGTTCAAGACAGTAAAACATCGCATAAAAGACAGCTCTGTTTTTAAATATGGAGCACCTGCTCCCAGATGCAGAGGACCACAGCAGTCATCCAAACAGGGTGCGGCCAGTCTTGCTGCAGGTAGTGAGTTTCAAGTCAGAATTTGGAGGAAGTGATGGGTGTGAGGAGGAGGAAGGAGGGGCAGTGCTCCCAGAGAAACTGCTTTCATTGGAGAAGAAATGTAGGGATGATATTGTGTGATAATAAGAGGACTGTGGCACAGTAAGCCTTAGAGACAGTCTTGGACAGTGGAATTTTTCAATTGTCATAATTGAGGCAATAGTACATATAGGCTGAATTGAAATGGGGATCCCACACCCACTTGTTAGCCATGTGATCCCCCATGTGGTTTACTAACGTCAGGTCCCTGAATGCTTGAACAGCAGTATACAGTTTGGATCAGAGTTGATGAACTAAACTTTTACTAAGTATTAGATAAATTCACAAAGATCTACGTCATCATTAACAAAAATGTGAGCATTTCATGTAAATACATGTGCATTATCTTGATGTTTAAAGTGTTTTTTAATGAAACGTTTTCATTTGTGTGAACATTTTAGCATTTGTTATATAGCTTGTTTAGGACATTTAGTCAGTTTGAGGTTTTTGATACTTCACAATTTCCTATGTACAATTAGTAGATAGAAAATTTGGGTCATTAATTATACAGCTTATTATAGTAATGCCTTCTGGGTGTCTTGACTTTGTACTGCTTTGATCTTGCCCTTTTATGTTGGGTTTTCTTAAAAAGTTAATGGATCCTATTCATTCATAGTTCATTCAACAAATACATATTTTGCCCTACTATGTGCTGGGCACAGTTCTAGGAATTGAGCTCCCAGTTACTGATTTGGAAACTCAGTATTTCTTTCTTTTTTGTCTTTTTGAGGCAGAGTCCCACTCTGTCGCCCAGGCTAGAGTGCAATGGTGCAGTCTTGGCTCACTGCATCCTGTGCCTCCTAGGTTTGAGTCTCATGCCTCAGCCTCCTGAATAGCTGGGGTTACAGGTGCACACCACTACGCCCGGCTAATTTTTATATTTTTAGTAGAGATGGGGTTTCACCATGTTGGCCAGGCTGGTCTCAAACTCCTGACCTCAAGTGATCTGCCCACCTTGGCCTCCCAAGGTGCTGGGATTATAAGCATTAGGCACTTTGGCCGGAAACTCAGTTATTTCAATATTAAGGGATTGTTGTAACTAATTTTGATTTTCTTTCTTACTATGCCTTTAAACTTAAGTTACTAATTTTATTTAAAATATTTCATCATCAGTACAGAACCCAAACATTCTTACTAGTGCTTTTGAAAGAAATCAATTTAGTAAATTTGGCACATTGAATTTTGACAAGTTGGTCTGCTTCCCCCTCTCAGAGCCTTAAAGAACCTCTAGGGCTCCATAAACAGTTTGAAAACCACTGAGTCAGATAAGCTCTAAAGCCTCTTCCCATTCTAACGCTTTGTCTCAACTTCTCTGTGCCATTTTTCTTTTGCATATTTAACTTAGGGAATAATAAGGCAACTTATCCAGACAGAGTCGTGATGACTACTTGATACATATTTAGAGTATAATTCACCTTACTCCATTTTTAATGTGTCTTTGCGTTCCCCTGGTGGTTTGGTTGCCCCCATAGCAAGCAGGATAGTACGTGGGGACTGCAGAATACGTAAACACCCCTTAAAATATGAGTTTTTGAGAGACGTCCTCAAGCCTGTGGTGTATGTGGAGGGCTAGAATTGCCACCAAAAAACATACAGAAAAAGTACATTGTACAGTAAAAATCTCTTGTATTTTGCTTGTAAAGGAGAACATTTTAGCTAAAATAGACTTTGTACTTTGAATACAAATGCCACTCGTTGTATTAAGACCTGTCCATATGAATGGGTTAACTGGAAGAGCATTCTGCATATTCTGTGTTGTGCGTGGAATTTAGAAGAATGCATGAATGCATGAGACTTGAAGCACAAAGCTTTAATTCAGATTTTGAGAGCAGTACCCAGGTAAACAGTGAATAGTACAGGTCATTGAAGTTTTTTGTTTTTGTTTTTGTTTTCTTTATTTATTTTTTTTTTTTTGGAGACAGGGTTTCACTGTGTGGCCCAGGCTAGAGTACAGTGGCATGATCTCAACTCATTGCAATCCTCCAGCTCCCAGGCTCAAGCAATCCTCCCACCTCAGCCCTCCAAATAGCCGGGAGTATAGGCACGCATTACCATGCTTGGCTAATTTTTAAAATATTTTGTAGAGATGAGATCTTACTATATTGCCAAGGCTGATATCAAACTCCTGGGCTCAAGTGATCCTCCAGCCTCGGCCTCCCAGAGTGCTGGTGTTACAGGTGTAAGCCACCATGCCCGTCCTGAAGTTATAAGAAATATACTTAAGAGGGTTTTTGGCAAGGGGAACTGCTGATAGTATAACATTAATTTGGGAGAGTGGCGTGGATCAGGATAATATGCAGGATGTTCTCATCCACATAAACAAGAAACTACAGAAAATAAGTAGCAAAATCTACAAAGGTTGTAGATTGGAGGGTCAATTACGTAATGTTTTTTTCTACTTCTCCACACTTATCTTGCCAGATTTTTAGAATAAGCATGTAATACTTTGATACTCAAGGAAGAGGTAAAGACTGAAAATAAAAAAAGTTCAGCAGCTCTCATCCAATTTAAGGCCAGCAAACAACAGGAGGTTTCGAAAAATTAGAATGATGTGTGTATGGCAGTAGGTGCCCTCTAAATTACTTTAATACTATCACTGAGACGGTCATTTTAACTCTTCACTTGCAGTGTTTGGGACAGTTGCTGGGAGAGTCACAGGTAGGACAGTCTGATCCCTGTCCAGTTAGTAGTTCCATAAAGTCCAATGAGTGGTTCCGTAAAGCTAATTCGTTGTCATTTAATGTAACTTCAGCTTTTGTTGTTGCAGCTTGTTTGTTTCTGGTGTTTGCATACAGATTGAGCACATTTGCAAGAATCCAGAACATAATGTGTATTTCACATGATCAGATCAGTACATTTAAGCTTCTTAGCTAAAGAATTTCTATGGGCTACTCTTTACTTCCAAATCCAAAGAGACTAAATCATAAAATGTAAATAGACTTCTAAAGTCTCATTTCCCCACCTTTTGGTAATCTATATGGAAGGCTTTACTGTAGTAGGAATTTTATTTCACCCCCGTTTTTGAATAGTGCTGTTCTACAGAGGGTGACTTCATTTTTAGTTCATTCTTGTATTTTAACTGTGTAAACAGTCAGTTCTTTGCCCATGCCCAGCTTGACCTTTTCAGACTTCAGTGCAAATTAAAACTGGCTGGAGGTAGAAGGGACAGGAAGGGACCTGGGGAATGAGGATGAGGGGACTAGTCCAAGTACCTTAGGTTACTTATGTTGCTTGTTTTCAACCTTGAGGTCACGTCAGAGAGGAGTGCTCACTCCTTCAAGTGCCTAAAAAGTGTTCCAAAGTGGATGTGAAGTTAATGAGATTGCTAGGTTTTGAAAACAAGATGAGCAAAACTCAGAAATCAACAACTGCTCTTCTATTTTGTTTTTGATTTTTGTTTGTTTGTTTGTACTCCTGGTTATGGAATGAGAGGGCTGTTCAGCTGCAACCCAACAATTTCTTCTCTTTGGTCAGCTTTTCCTTTTTGACCAGACTAAGAGGAGAGGACAGATAGCAAGAATGATTCCGTGTGTTTTGCTTCACCCTGCCCTCGCCCCAGCTGTGGCAGTGGTGCCCACTAATTAACAGTGGTATCATCCAGAGCTGAATGGCAGAAAGTTCAAGAGGAGTGAAGATCTGACCTTCAGTGCAGAGTTCAGCTGTGTTTGCCCCTCAGGTCATCTTTAGGATGGAATGATTTTCATGGGTCATTAATGAATAGTGGAGAAACAAGCGGGAACTTATCAAATCTATGTTCTAGAATGTACCATCCCCAAGATAGTAAGTTTTTTGCAAGATGGAAGGACTGTTCCTGTGGCCGTTGTTACCCAGTGTACTCCTAGAGCCTGCAGGATTGTTTTATCCCATTTTATGTCCCTCACTGGGAAAGGCCATCGTGTGGCTTGAGGGTCAGGACAATGCCAGTTCCCGGCTATAGGCTCTAGATCCTGTTCCCTCTCCCTCTCTGAGGCCTTCACTGCATCATGCTTAGGCCCTGGTGCAGACCTTTGAGTTCTCATCCATGTGGTCTTGGGCAGGTTTTGCAAGCTTCAGTTTTCTCATCTGTAAAATGGGGACCATTATTGCCCCCATTGTTGTGAGGACTTACAGAGATAGTATTAAACTCTGTAAGTTAGAAGAGTGTTTAGTACATCATATGCACTTAATAAATGTTAGCTTTTTTATTATTAGTACTGACCCCTTGCTGGCATATTTCCTGGCTTCTGTCCCTACCACTCCTTTGATACTGCTGTTGCCAAGGCAACTAGTGATAACCTCTTTGTTGCCAAAGCTCATGGACACTCTCTTTCTGGATCTTTCAGTGGTGATTCCTTTCTCCTTGAAGGACTAAGCTCTCCTGGGCACAATCGCCACACTCCCCTCCTGTCTGGTGGCTTCTGTTCTTTCTTTTGTCTGATCCCTGTTCTCTACCCGCCCTCATGTTGCATGACTCCCACGAGAAACTCTCAGGTTTTCTCTTCTCCACGTCCCCTCTAGGTACACCCATCCGCTCCATCCTCTCTAGGTAAACCCATCCCAGTGACTTTTATTACTTAGTTGCTCCTCCTCCAGGTCTTAAGTCTTTCCCGACTTTCCAGTCTGTCTTAGGTACACCCAGCTGACCTTGTTATTTTCTCTTATGGTACCCTGTTGTTTTCCTTCAGAGCACTTTTCACAATTTGTAATTATGTGTGTATTTGTTTGCTTTAATTAATGTCTGTCCCTTACCTCCCTCTCACTCCACGAAATTATAAAATCTATGAATGAGACCAGGGACCATGTCTGTCTGTTCACTCACATTTGTATGCCTGGTGCATGGAGGGACCTCAGCAAATACCGATTTGAATGACTGAACCTGTGGCCCCTCCAGTTCTTCTACCACCATTCCAGCCCTGATGTTATATGATATTAAATGTTAATGAAACTAACATTTTTATTTTTTAGATTTGATGCTCTGGGCTTGAGTGGAGACTGCCTTACTTTCTGTTCATTTCATGTTACTCCAAAGTTAGAAAAGCATAAACTTAACCAAATTACAGTATCCTGGTATGTTGTTGATAATCCGTGCTCACTGGCTGTTGATGTTATTTTCTGATAGTTATGTGAAAATTGTTACTAAGGCATTGGCCCAGACAAAATTCCCATGATTGGTAGAAATAACCCTATATATTCTATTACCATTAAATTAATTCCCAGTAAATGGTAAGACCATATGTCTCTTCAAGCCTTCTTTCCCATAATTCATTTTTTTATCTTGAATCCCCAAAATTGCTTTTTTTTCTTTTCTTGAAATCCAGGTTGACCCAAAACAAGTGTCAATAGCCTCATCATAATACAGCCTCTTAGCTTACAAATGTATTTAGTCCCTATCCTTAATGGCCTCCACATGAGAACTTGACCCTGCCAGTCTGCAACATTAGACCATGACAGAACCCAGCACACACACAGTCATTTACTGAAAAGCACTTTGAAAGTGCCTGATGACACATACATCAGGTTAGGTATAGAATATAGGCACATAAAGGTCTTTCTTGTTAGGTGTTTTATCTTAATATGAACAGAAACCTCTAATTACCATTATTAATGCTTGGAATTTTATAATTTTAAAAAAATCTAATATGTGCAAAAGTTGAGAGTGTGTGTATATACACACAGAGATAACATGCAGGAGGGCATATCAGTAAAATTAATTCCTAAAAATAGAACCGTTGGGCGTATCAGGTAGGATTAGATTTGGCTAATGGAAAACAAATTTAATAGTGAATTATTCTCATGTAAAAGAAGTCTAGGGCTTGTGTGGCCACTGTAAGAAGTGATTGATACTCAGTCTCCTCTTATTCTCTGCCCTTTCATCTCAGCAAGTGGCTTTCATCCTCAGGGTCTCCTCATGGTCCATCCAAATGGAGGCCAAAAGGAGGAAGAACAGCACAAGTGAAGAGACTCATCTCTCACCTGAGTCAGCTGCCTTTAAATAGTCTTCCATGGAACTCTTCCACTTCCGTGCCATTCGATTTTCAAAGCTAAGTGACGTGGCCACATCTAACTTCGAAGATGACTGAGGAATGTAGTCTTTTTGTCTGGGCTCAGCTAAAAATTGGCATTGTGTGAATAATGAATAAGAGAAGAATGGAGTAGTCTGTTCTACTAAGTCCAAGGTTGTGTGCGGTATCAATAGATAGTGATAAACACTCCTTCAAAAACTTTGCACCCACTTTAACACTTTCACCAACCAATACAAGTGTTGTTTTCCCAAATCTTAATTAAAAACAAAATATCTTCTGTTGCTGTATTTGAGTTGTGTAGTCTTCTTGAAACATGAGTATAACTTCTAATAGAACTTAATTTTCTATTCAGATTTTAAACTTATAAATGCTTCTGAAGTTTAAGGCAGATAACCTAATTTATTTAAGTCTGATAGTTTATTACGTGTGACTTCCAATGCTAAAGGTAGGTTTTCTTGGAGATGGGAAACCTGGGAAAGAGAATGTGTACTTCTTTAGTGGTGGAAGAACGTCTGCTTCTTTTCTCCTGCCTTTCATTGCAGATGCTAACCTTACTCAGCATGGTTTAGTTCAAAAGATAAAATAAAGGGAGAATTCATTTATGCTTTTGAGAAAATATGTTGAGTCTTCCACATGCCAGGCATCTCCAACATAAAAGAAAGAGATATATCTCTGTTGCTATCTAACTCTTCCCACTTTCCTTTTTATGATCTGATGTGATTTCTCCATGTCTTATGCACCTTCCCCCCAATAAAAATTTTAATCATCATCACTAAGCGTAGCACTGCACAAAAGAGACCTATCAGGTAAAAGGACAGAAAAACCGCAGGAGCTATAAAATGTCCAAGTAGCATCTAAATTTGAAACCTTACTCTTTTCTGTTTCTAAACCTCAACTATACGGATTTTTTAAAATATATGGATTTTTAAACCTAAAATATATGGATTTCGACAAACTAAAACCTGTTTACTATAGCAAGAATACCTCATTGTAGCTTAAATTGGTGTTTTTAAAATGATGGCTTTGGCCAAATTCTTTGGCAGCTACCCTAGACTGGAAGCGTTAAAAATTGATTACTTGCAAGTTGTTGCTAATAGTTCCTTATTTCTGCAGGCCTTTCCACTCAGCACAAACTGGGGTCCCTGTATAATGTTTGTTGTAGCTGGAGGGCTGTGCTGGTGTCCTGCTGCCTGAGTGGAGTGAGTTGACCCTAATTTACTCCGGGATGCCTGCATTCTTTTTCATGCATGTCCACAAATAGCATCACAGCAAATTAACAGAATTTTCTGATTGATGTAGGGAGAAACCAAAGAAGGCTTGTGTTTGGTGGCCAAAACACCACACAGTGTGAGCAGAGTGGAACTACTGGCCCATTTTATAGCATCCTAATTGATAATTATCAAAGAGCACATTATTTGGCCATGTGGCAACAATCCAGTATCATTTCAGAGGTACTAGACATGTAGATGCACGTGAACACCATAGTAAATATATCCCTCCTTTTGCCGAAATTGAAATCGGTTATCCAAGAGGAAAGGGGAGGGGAAAGAAAATACCAATTTCTTGTGTACAAAACTATGGCAAATGAAATGTCATAAAGTTTCTGTATTTCATGATAAAGCCTCCTGGCTCATCATTAATAAGTTAGAAAATTAACTCTTTTTTTGGGAAACTTGGAGAGAGTCTATAAATGTCTATTGTGTATGTTTGCTGTTGGTTCACAGGCAATGCCTAGTCCATTTTCCTTCATAGAGATGTAAAGCTGCTAAATACTGTCAGAAGAAAGAAGAAAATTTATGTGGGAGAGCTAAGTGGAAAGAGGAGGGAATCCTAGGTATCTACATGCATGACACTTTACAACAGCAAAGTCACTGTGGCCAGGGGGAGACCTGGAAGCACCTCTGCCAAGGTTAAATTGAGGGCCGTCCATAGACAAGGAACTGAGGAGAAATGCTTCCCGGCCCAGGGCTCCATAATAGACTCTGTCAGGACCCCGCAGAAACTCAGTACTGTTAGAATTGCCTTGAGATGAGGCAGCCCAGTTGTCAGGGAGATGGGGATAGGAATGGACATAAGGTGTCTGTTCTTGTATTGGTGGAAGAGGAAGGTGAAAAGAAATAAACCTAAACCTGCTGCGCACTTAGCTCTATTCCCCAGAAGCAAACCGCAACGTTGAGTAACAGCTGAAAAAGATGGTGACTGATGCAAATGAAACACTGAAAGTGACTCTCTGGGGATCTTCTCACCCCTATTCCCTTTGATTAATGGTTTATTGTCATAAAGCCCTAAGGGTCGTTGGCAGAGTCAGGTCAGAGCATTCAAAGTGCTGGAGCCATGTGTGTCTGCCTCTCTTGGTTTTCCTTTCTCATCCTATTATCTTATATTCCTTCTTATTTTATATAGGAGAAGAGAAGAAAGATGGCTAGAGATGATCATTGCCCAATTTTATCTTTCGTGGTTAAGGAAATAATCAGTTCACAAGCTAAAGCAGTGGACTGTGAAGAATGGCAAAGTGGCCAGGCACAGTGGCTCACATCTGTAGTCCCAGCATTTTGCAAGGCTTAGGTGGGAGGTTTGCTTGAGGCTAGGAGTTTGAGACTAGCTTGGACAACATAGTGAGACCCCATCTCTACAAAAAAATAAAAAATTAGTCAAGTGTGGTGGTGCACACCTCTGGTTCCAGCTTCTCAGGAAGCTTGAGGTAGGAGGATCACTTGAGCCCAGAAGCTCAAGGCTGCAATGAACTATGGTTATACCACTGCACTCCAGTGCATTCCAGCCTGGGTGATAGAGTGGGAACCTGTCTATCCCTTAAAAAAAAAAAGGACTACAAGTGTCTCAGATTTGCCCCTATGAGACGCCAGACTCTTGGGTCAGAGGCAAAGGGATCGTTATTCTCTCATGGCAGAGCAGCCAGCGTGAGCAATAGATTATTTTGCATTGGTTCTTCCTTGCCCCCAAATCCCACAGGGTTGACATAGATAGGCCCAGGTTGATGGCTGCACGTGTAGGGTTGTGCAGGAACCTTGAGTTTAGTGATCCTAAATCATTTGTAATAGGCAAGAAGTATGTCTGCCCTTTGCTCTGGAGGGAGACACTATGACTACCTTTCAAGGCTGCTCACTGTGCAGATGAAAGATAGCCCTACCTTGAAAGATAGTCTGGAACAAAGACCCATTAGTACTTTGCTTGACAAAGCAAAGACATTCAGTAACACAAGAAACCCCTGGCAATTTGTTCTCCAAATACGGATTTGTTAACCTTACAAGTAGCTGATACCCCTACTTCACCATCACCCTCAGCTTTTTTTTTTTTTTTTTTTTGAGATGGGGGTCTCACTGTGTTGCCCAAGCTGGAATGCAGTGACGTGATCTTGGCTCATGATAACCTCCACTTCCCAGGCTCAAGTCATTTGCCTGCCTCTGCCTCCTAAAGTGCTGGGATTACAGGTGTGAGCCACTGTGCTCGGCCCCTACTTCCCTTTCCATCCACAAATTAATACCAGGACTCAGCTGCCTTTCTTCAGAAAACTCCTTAGGTTGTAGCTGTTTGAAAGGATCCAATGAACTTGTGTCTAGAGAAACAGCTAATATAGGGTACTGTCATTCCACATAATGCCTCAGAGAGTTGTGTGTTACTTGACGTTCGTTGTGTGTTACTTTGAACCTGAAAATGACTCAAGAAACATCTATTTATTCATATTTTTCCTCCCTTGTCTTGATGTGAAGGGATTACTCTCAATGGCCCCTGTATATTTAATGATTTGTTAATCCTTAGGGAAAGACCTAGTACCTGTTCCTATTATGAGCCCACACACCGTTCCCATTAGCAAGTGAAAAACCTTACTAAAGGGAAAGGGCTGGAAATTTCAGGAGGACCAAGTTAAAGGGTTCCACAATGTTCGGGGAGATAATCCAAGGGCTGACCCTGCCAACTCAGTCTTAACCAAGGAGGTAGTTATAAGGTCAGGGGTCCTGCATCCTCAGGAATGCCATTAGAGTCACTGACGGCTAGTATGGGGAGGACCAGTGAGCCCTGGAGCACAGGGACACGTGCTGGTTGAGGAGTGGGCTCACCCTCCAACTCGCCATCATATTCTGACCCCTCCCTCTTAGGCTCTTCTGTCTCCTCCAGCCACCTCTGCCACAAGCAGGGTCTAAAAGAACTGTTTCCTACATTCTTTTAGCACCTGAGGCACCACCCAGTTATAGGAATTTTCTATTTCTACTATGTGTTCAGCTTTTATAGTCTCATGTATGACTATCCTTGCCAGTTAATACTATTTCTCCTGCCGTTTGGGTGATAGATATTACACTACTGATGCTTGTATTTCCGGTTTCTTAAGTGCTTTCAAGTTTACCTCGCATGTACATGAAGTAGATTAGAGCCTGGTACATAAAATACTGCATTTCTGTTACGGCCTTTAGAAAAACTACGATTTTATCTCATGTGCATTCAATCTGCTTCATTCATCATAGTTTGAGGGTAGTACTAATAATTAACTTACACACTTGGAAACACCCCAGATTTAAAGTTGGAATACATGTGTATCTGAGTGGCTCAGTGGATGCTTTTTCAGAAAAATACAATCAGTGCCTGGTTCTTTAGTTACTGGAAATGTCCTTTCTTTCTTTGATCTTTTTTTTTTGAACTTTTGAGCTTTCTGATGCTCATCTGTGTGTGTAATTAGCACCCAGGAGTGTCGTGGAATAAATGGTTGACTTGGTCAGCATTTCACAATATCATTATATTGGTCATCAGCCACTTTTGCATCCTGTGGTTTTGAACAAGAAAAAAAATCTTGCAAAACCAGTACGGTGAAATACTGCATATGCAAATGAGGTTATAGGTTAGAGAAGGCAGTTCCTCAGGAGGCTCCTTAGAGCTGAACTTCAGTGAGGTGTGGAGGGCTAATAGGTACTATTAGCCCAAGTCATTTTATAGAATTGACTGTGTTGTGCTCTTTATTTCCATACAGAAAAAATACATCAATTGTTTTGTTTGCAGTAGCCAAACAAAACAATTGTTGTGTAGCATTTACTTACTTTCTCTGCTTCTCTCACTGGTAACACCTTGATTTACAGTGACTATTAGGATAATTAACATTGACACTTGGAAGATAGCCTGCTTCCAAATGCATGCACACTTGTCTGTTTTATAAATACTAGCCGAAACTTTTTCCTTTCCTAGCTGAAAAATGTGTCTCCACTCCTTCCAATCTTTCCAGGGTGTGGGCCTGTGCGTAGCTGTGTGACTGTGCCCACACACTGGCATATATTTCAGAGCTACCAAAAAGAAATCAGTTGCTCTTGAAATAACAAGACAAAAAGGAACGGTTTTTCTGAGCCATAACATCTGAAGAGCTAGAAACAGTTGTGTTTGTATGTGTGACGCTAAAGCCAGTAAATTTCATGTGAAGGAAGGGATTGTAAACGAAGAACAGAAAAGCAGTTTTCCTGGATTTCAGATGTCAAACTCTCAAGCTGTTTAACTCACCCACTCAGCACCTCCACATCCATCCCTGTAATGTGCTTGCATTGTCAGTGATTTGTTTCTGCAGGTTTTGATGCCAGAAGACAAATAATAGAATAGTAGGCATATGTAACCTTAAAGCAGTTTTCTACCAGAGTTTTTGATTGAGGTTAAACAGAAGTATCCTAATCATGTTGTCAGTTGGCAGGCAAAAGGCATCATATTTTAAGATTCACATAGTTTTAGAGCAAGCTCATCTTTTCTGGCTCAATAATAAACTAATTACATGTTTTAAATAGTATAGAGCTGAGTCCCTGTTTCAGATTAAGCCTCATAATAGCAAGGGTCGGGCACTAGCAGACATTTGCTTGATGTTTCTGGCTTGAGGATCCATAACATGGTGCCAGCTGTTTTAGGGCCTGAATAGGCCTGCCAGGGACAGCCAGGTAATACTGGCTTGACGTAGTCACAGGCTAATTCTCCCAGAACACAGAAGCTTCCAGATGTGCCACCGAGGAAAGCCTGAATATGTAGAAGTCCAGTTTATGACTGTAGTAATATTTGGGCGTTCCCCAAAATAGTGATCCCAGTTTAGGTTAGGACATGATAGTAATGTTCCTTGGAGGTCTGTCTGAGAAAAAGTGTCATTTCTAAAAAATTAGTTTTAGCAGATGGGCAGATCTGGCTCCAGCAAGGCTTGCTTCACGTCTTATCATTTTTCCACATTTTCCATCCCTTTCATAAACCTAGGGACCACATGCTGAACATTTAATTGAATCACACAGATTTTGCAGTCTTTAAAACTTCTTATTCCTTGGTCACTTGTTAATGGTGCCTCCCTCCTTGGTCAGTTTGGTGACTTCAGAAGGAAATACACAGTGCAGTGGTGAGCGCTTCACTTTTGAAGTTAGCCTCCGGCTTGATTTCTAGCACCACCAACCACTAGACAAATTGCTTAACCTTTCTGCACCTCAGTTTATACCTGACAGGCTTGTTGTGAAAATAAGATCAGATTTGTCAAGCACAGAGCATTGGCCCTAGTAGGCACCACATACATGAATTTCCTTCAGACTGTAGGTGAAGTAGACTTGATTTGGGGTTTCTCTTGTTACCTAGGTGCTTGTGTAGAGGAGACTTTAGAACCAGAATGTGTTATCTGTGGTTTTGAGTGGCCTGGGACTCTGAGCCAACTGAATTACCAAGTAATGGGGGCTCCATGGCATCCCATGACAGGTGGAGAGCCGGCTCTTCACCGTGGATGGACCTGAAATGCCTGCTAAGGCCTTGCTCCACCGAGCAGCACACACCCTATCAGTTTGCCCTTCTTTCCATCTCTTATTCTAGAGACCTTAAAGCCTACTTGTTGGTATATATTTTCAGGTTTTTGGAAATTGGGCTGTATAATTGAAGTTAATACCTATGATGAGACTTTTCAACCTGAGAACAACCTAGATGCTACTTCACACTTTATTTACAATGGAAGCTTACTTCCATCTTCACTCGTGTAGGACATTCTTTGGTCTCATGTTTTATCACATCTCATGTTAAAGTAGAATTCAGGTCTATTTTGTGGCTCCTGCCCCCTTCCCATTAATTCAGTGGTTAAACAAATACTATTTTTTGAGCCCCTGCTATGTACCAGGCCCTCTGCTGGGTGCTAAAGCTATAATAAGACATGGTCTCTGGTTTAAAGAGCCAGACCGCACCCTGCATTTTATCTTTGCTGTTAGTGTGCTGATCTAGACATTGGTACTAACGTTCTCTTTCTGGGTGGTGGTTTACACCTCAAGGCCAGGTGATGTGAGTCTGTCTCTGCTCTGTTGACACTTAGGAGCTGATTGGATTCAGGTGTAGCCCTGTGCCTCTTTGGTCCTCAGGGTCTGCGACTGTGAAGTTGGGGCTGCCTGTTTCATAGAAGGAGGGTTTCCTGGCCCTCTCCATGTTCCCCAAGTATTGCATTTTTACAGAGCTTCCTGCCCTGATTGCTTGTCATATGTCATGAAAGTGATGCTAAACTCCTGGATGTGCTCCTGAGTTCTGGATGCATGTTTCCTATGCCCTTTTTATTCAATGTCCACACACAGTAAGTTTACAAACTGGAAAAAGGTGCGGCCTTATTTTGTTTAAGCTAAGTGAACATTAATAATCAAAGTATTTCTGCTCCACTTCATGGCTTTTGTAACTTCATGGCTGTTAACTCTTTGGGGCAACCATTTTGTGTGGCTAATTTGAGCATGGTTTTCAAAGAGAATTACAGTAGCATGTGTTTGCTGAGCACCTTGTGGGAAGGGGAAACAGATTCAATAACATCACAGGAAAAGCTTGGAGAAAGAGAACAGGGGCATCCAAATGCTGCAGCTTTAACCTACTTTCTGGGACTGTCATCTCGCTGACTGCACGCCTTTAGGTGCTGCTTCTCAGTCTATGGGGAGAGGGACCTGGGGCTGGAAATAGGAGAGTTTGTGGGGAGGGGCAGGATGCTGCAGGGAGTGGGTGTGGGCAGAGGTTGCAAGACTGCCAGGGTTCTCTGTGTGCCGGAAGTGCAGGTTTGGCTGTGAGGAATGGAATGTTCCCTCTTGCCCTCCAAGAGCAGAAACAGCTGTGGAAGAGCTTGAAAAGAAGATTACTAAAAAGAAAAAAAAAATAAATAATTAATATGAAAATAAAATCCACCCTAGAAAACCCAGCAGAACTGTGTGCGGGGTATAGTGGTAGTCATCTTTCATGCTATTTAAGAGAACTTTCTTCCTATCTAGGATTTCTTTTTCAGTTGGGGGCAGGATAAATTGTGTACCCAGCCCTTCCTCCCCCTGGGAAAGCCTCGTATGTCTCATTTGTTTGGATAGAAAATTGATTCATTATTCTGATCACCAGTTGATTATTTTATTCTTTCTTATGAGGGACCAGAACCTGTCACTTGCTTGCTACTTGAAAACTTAAATGTTAGTTTCCAAAGGCCATCTCTGTGGGTAGAGGGCTATCGTCAGCAGTTTAACGGGAAATCTTGTTTCTAACTGGAAATTTAATTATTCAGCCAAGTTCCCAACAATGTTTACTTTAGAGCATCATCTTTTTTTTTTTTTTTAAAGTTCCTTAATGGTTTAAACTTTTAACTTTTAGGCAAGAGTAGAGTGGAGCTAGATATACATATCAGGTTGTTTGTGGAATCTTTTATATGAAAGTTTATGTTTTCTTCTCAGTCTGAAAGATTTGGTTTTGGCCATTATAGCTGGTATTATAAATAACTCTATTTGATTTCAGATACATTTTTATGCTGTCATACCTTCTGTACCTGCTTTTGAACAACATCTTAGTCCCAAAGTAGATAAAAATCTAGCAGAAGGGAGTAGGCAGCTTAAAACTAGATTCTAGCAATATCTAAGAAAATTACAAGGATCAGTTAGTGTTCCATTCCTTCCTTCTTCAGCTACATCAATTCCTAGTTTTGTGAAAGTCCACATGCCTTCTTTCTCTCCATGCCTATGCATGCTGAGTGGAGAAGCATCACAGAGCAGAATGAGATGGCTGTCCCCAAAGCAGGGTAAGGTCAAGGACCTTTCCCCTCACCTCATGATTTTCAAAAGAAAAGCAGATCTGGACCTCAGTTACCTAAAATAAAATAAAATAAAATTGCTGTAGCTCTTATTCTGCACATAAAATCACAGCTTTAATCTCTCATCCCAGCTCTCATCCTTATCTTCTCAATGGTGGAAACTTGAACTTAACGGACATTACTGTGCTGTGTTACCAGATCTAAGGAGACTGGGAATCATTAGATTGGAATCAGATCCTCAGTCAATGGAAATATAAGGGGGAAAGGCCAATGGTTCTTGGCCCTAATTGCACATTAGAATAATCTAGGGAGCTTTAAAAATGTACCTATATCCAGACCTTACCCCATCTATTGAATCAAAACCTCTGAGACTGGGATGTGTTTAAAGTCTCCCCAGGTGATTCTAATAGGCAGGGTGAAGAAGTGCTACTGAAGGGAAGTTGAGGGTCTCTTCCTTGAAAGAGCCTGTCGTTATACACTGAAGGCGCCCACCCGGGCCTGCTCTTGAAGCTCTCTGTTTGTAGTGCTCTCCTGTGGCACACAGACCTATGGGTCTTCCTGTGACTCGTCGTTCCATTGGGCTGTTCACAAAGCCTTTGTCATCTGTGGTTCAGCAGATGCATGTGTTAGAATTCAGGCATTTGGCAGCCTCATTCTGAATTGTCAGTGCCCACAAGTCAAGCAGTGAGACCCATTTGAAATGCTGGTCCTGTACACAAAGTGGGTGAGCACTGAATTGAAAGACAGTCCTTTCCAGTGCTTTCCCCTGAAATTCCTTGTAAGGACCAGGAGACGCCTGCAGTCGGCCTGGGGGGAAGTAGTGGGCCTGGCTTTGGAGATGACCATAACTCATTTTGCTGCTCTGGACAGTCCTCCTCCCACCCCACCTCACCTCAAAAAAAGGAGAGAGGAGAGGGGGCTGTCTTAAAAAAAAAAAAAAAAAAAAAAGGGGGGGCTTTTAAGAGTTAAATTACACAACTCACTTTTTATTTTTAAAGTGAGCAGATTTCTTGTTGCCATTGCTGAGAAAGATAAATTGATACCACATGTTGCTTCCAGACAAAAACGTCCCTGTGTTCCAGGGGAAGCACATGCAGCTGGTGTATGGGTGAGGGGACAGTCTCCACAAGGTAAACATGGTTTGGAAGGGCTGAAGCGGACGTAGGGTACAACATTTAAGAAATTACCAGTTACTTCTGACTGGCACGGCACCTCTGAAATACTTTTTAAAAGTTCGAAATCCTTTCCTGGAAGGGGCTGCCCTGGAACCTTTTGGCTTAAAGTATATGATGCTCGGAAAACAGTAAGTTAACATTTATGATGTCACTGCTTCCGTGTGGGATCTAACAGTTGTTGGGAGCTGCTTTTGTACTTGGCACTTCGCTGAGTAGTTTGCATGCAGAGCTTTATTTAATCTTCCCAAAGATCCAAGAGATAGTCAAAGAATGTTTTTATCCTGCCTGTGGGAATTATCCCCTTTATAAATTATTGGTGGAATACTTTTCATTTCAGGAAGCTTCTCTCTGACACCTAATCTAATCTGTTCGGGGTCCATGTGTCTTCGCCACCAGTTCGCATGTATTAGAGATCATGGATACTTCAGTATTAGCAGTAATTGTATCTTGCGTTAGAAAATGGTCTTCATTATAACAAGAAAAATAATTGCCAGATTCTGCTAGGCGCAGTCATCTTTATGCTGATTTCTTCAAGGTGGACCAAACAAAGGAATCTCTAGGCAGCAGGACTGAAATGTGAATTCCATCATGCTGCCTCCTTCACACACCTACCGCACCTGCCTCCTGGAAGGGTTATGCCACTGACTGCCAGTTCTGTAACTGATTACACCTAATGGGTTTCTGCCCCAGTGCAGGGCTTCCCTCAGTGTAAATCGTTTAGTAAAAGAGAAGATGGACATACAAATGAAATGAAGAGTATTCTTACCACTGCACTCTCTTTAGACATGTTGTGATAGAGTTGTTTCAAGGGCTCTTTAAACCTTTAGGCCCACGTTGGGGGCAAGCTGGTACTTTTGTCCCTGAAGCTGAAGTCTTTTCCTAGAGATGTTTCTTTCTTGTAATTTTATCAAAATCTTGATCTCAAAGTACTGGATTTAAATCACATGATTTTGGGTTCTGGGGTCACAGTAGCTTCTTAGCCTCTTTAGTGAGTAACTGTGACAGTGGCCTGAGCTCTAGCAGTAGGTGTCTTGGTTATTATGTACCTTACTATCTTAGCCTTAAGGAAGGCACATCCCTAGTTCTTCAGCAAGTTACCATTGGCCTGCCTCAAAGGGTATAGCAAAATGTGTATTTAGAAGTGATTAGAAAAATCATTCTCGTTCTGTCAGACCACTCCTTTTTTATCTTCGGCTCCCAATCCCAAAAGTAATGTAAAATCGTAGAAATTTAGTATTTGGTAAGGTGATAATATGAATTAGTGAAAAACCATAGAACATTTGTAATGATAGTTTTCCTGGGATTGAGGTGGCAGGAGGGACATTTGAAATCTTACAGAAATCGCATCACCATTAATTTTTGATTTCAGGGAAGAAGTGGGGAAACATTGGAGTTCTGGTATTTTATCTGGCATCTATTTACCTTTCCTGCTTTACCAACATTTAAATAGAGAAGTTAGTACAGTTGAGCCTTGAACAATGCAGGTTCGAATTGCACAGGTCCACTTACACAGAGCTCTTTTTCAACCAAACACAGCATTCCCGGCATGTGAAACCCATATGAGGACCTGGGGGAGTTGTGTCTTATAAGTGAGTCTCTTCTGCGGGGCTGACTATAGAGTATGCACAGGTTTAGTTATATGCAGATGGTCCTGGAACCAGTCCCCTGTGTATAACAAAGGATAACTATAATTGGAATCATGACCTGTGAGGAAAACAGTAGAATGCATTTCTGACATCTGACTTTGAGGGGTGACTGGGCATTTGAACTAGAAATGGACAGATGAGCCATATTTGTTGGCCTTTGTCAACGCCGTACTTTCAGATTGTGGATTTTGTCGATGGAAGACTGGCCACCCTGTATGAATCGAAGGCTGCTGAGATTGGGGACTATGAGACTGATGGTGGCACAGTTTTTGTTTGTGTTGACTTAGTAATGTAACTGGAAAAACCTGTCTGAACTTTCTGTAGGTAATAGGCTCCAGGGAATGCATTCTGCAACTAAGAAACCTCTAAACTGAGAGTCAAGCAAAGATTGGCCATTGAAGCTAATCATCTATTTAATAAGTTGGGCTTTGTTTCAGAATCTAAGAGTAGTTAATATTGGTATTGGCGGGGGGTTGGGTTGTGTTTTTTTGTGTGTGTTTTTTGAGACAGAGTCTCACTCTGTCACCCAGGCTGGAGTGCAGTGGTGCGATCTCAGCTCTCTCCAACCTCCGCCTCCCAGGTTCAAGCAGTTCCCCTGCTTCAGTCTCCCAGGTAGCTGGAATTACAGCCACGCACCACCACGCCTGGCTAATTTTTGTATTTTTAGTAGAGATAGGGTTTAGCCACGTTGGCCAGTCTGGTCTCAAACTCCTGCCCTCAGGTGATCCACCCCCACTTGGCCTCTCGAAGTGCTAGGATTACAGGTGTGAGCCACCACGCCTGGCCAACATTGGTTTCTATGGTAACCACTGTCTTCTTTAGAATGAATGCTATCATGGCCACTTTACTAAAGAAAGACAAGTAAGTCCTATAGAGTAAGCTCATAGTTTGAGGTTTCCTCTTCTGAAAGACTTTTCTTGTTTGTTTTTTGGGGTTTTTTTTTTTTTTTTTTTTGAAGGGGCTTGCTCTGTGGCCCAGGCTGGAGTGCAGTGGTGCATTCACAGCTCACTGCAGCCTCAGGCTGCCAGGCACAAGTGATCCTCCCACCTCAGCCTCACCAGTAGCTGTGACTACAGGTACATGCCACCACACCTAGCTAATTTTTGTATCTTTTGTAGAGACAGGGTTTTGCCATGTTGCCCAGGCTGATCTTGAACTCCTGAGCTCAAGCGAGCTGTCTGCCTCAGTGTCCCAAGGTGCTGGAATTACAGGCATCAGGCACTGTGCCTGGCTCAGACTTTGTTTTTAAAAATCTTTAAAAAAATTTTTTTTTTAAGGAAGGACCCACCAAATAAATACCTATAACTATTTCATAAACAAAATAATAAGATTGTGCTTTATATTCCTCCTCTTTCTTAAATGTTAAATGATTCTTTAGATAATCTCTTTAACTGTTAGCCCAAATAGATTAAATGGTGACTTCTGCATAATTTGGTAAGAGGCCTCTATGAAGGGTTGTAGAAAAAGCAGTGGATTGGAGTTTAGGAAACCCAGTGTCAGTTTTGCCTCTCGTGAACACTAGCTGTGGGACCTTGCATTAAGTTATTTAATATCTCTCAGCCTGAGTCTTCGTATTTAAAATTAGGGCGCTGATGTACTAATTCTTGCAGGTTTATTATGAGAATTAGAGACAATGAATCTAAAACACTCTGGCTCAGTAACTGACAGTGCTGTAATCTGGCAGGCTCTCATTTCTTCATCCTTGCAATTAGGGACTTGGGTGGGTGGGCAGTCTCCATGGTCCTTGCCCACCCCAACACCCTGTGGTTATGGCCCTGGATGTGGGTGTTCCAGTCCCTTTTTACCACATGCCCTTATAGAAGCTTAATATCTGTGTCCAGATTTTAACCCTGTGTAGCTTTTAATTTTATAAAACTATACGCATACATTGTTGGAGGTTAGAATTGTAGTGATCGGTGGCCATCAGAAAATAAATGTGGGGCATTTTGCAGTTCTGTAAAATGTTTCATACTTTTTCTCAGTTGGGTTGGAATTCGTGAAGCTAAAGTACATTTTAAAATGTTGTTCCCTAAATGCTTTTTAAAGGGGGGATAGCTGAATACTTGATTGGTCATTCTAATTAATACTGTGTATTTGGTGTGATCTCCTTCCAGAATCTAACGCAGAGGGGGCTGGACAGAGTGGGAGTACTTAGGGTAGGTGTCCACATTTCCATATAGCCTCGGGACCTCACTGTTTTTTTCACTTCGAAGCTTGAGTTTGTTTTTATTTAATGTATCTAGTCACCTGAATTGTAGATCCGCCTGTACTTGCCTGCGTTCTGAACCCTGCAGAGTGCATGTTGAGAGCATGCTTCATACCTATTGCACAGAGAAATTGTTTTACTTTTTAAAGAAGTTGCCTGGGCAACCTCGAGACTCCATCTCAAAAAAAAAAAAATACAAAAATACAAATATTAGCCGGGTGTGGTGGCACGCACCTGTAATCCCAGCTACTTGGGAGGCTGAGGCGGGAGAATTGCTTGAACCCCAGAGACGGAGGTTGCAGTGGGCCGAGATCAAGCCATTGCACTCCAGCCCGGGCGACAGAGCAAGACTCTGTCTCGGGTGGGTTGAGGGAGGAACATTCTGGCAGAACCATGTATTTGTATCTTCTACATAAATATAGTTGGTGATTGCCAATTTAAACAAATATGTATATATAACTTTTAGGATTGTCCATATTTAATATATGGACAGTTGCATCAGGCAATATATTTTACCTTTAACTTGCAAATAAAAACTCATCTGGCCTGCAGATACTGTTCTGGATGTGGCACATACAGATTCATCAGCTCCTCCCTTTTACTGCACATGAGGCATTTTACAGATTAGAATGAGCCTGCTGCAGGCCATGAACTCCCTCCACCATGGACTCTGTGTTTTATAATAGCAGTAAGAACACCCTGACTTCACAGCATGACTGGCTTCTGAAGTATATTATCATGTATCATCCTTACGTCATTCCTGTCAGAGATGGTTTGGATATGATTATAGCCATAATGAAGGTGGGGAACTGAATGTTGCAGACAGATTAGATTTGTTCAGGGTCACATGGTTGGTCAGTGGCAAAGATAGGACTGAATCTGGGTCATCACTGTCAACTGGGTGTATCTGCCAAGCCAGGAGGAGAATTCTTGCAAGATGGGTGCAGTCACTAGAGTTTTGAGGATATTTTGCAGTACTCTTTAATTAAATATTTTATTTTAGGATACTTTTAAATTTATAGAAAAGTTGCACAGATAGTAGTTTCCATACACCCAATATCAAGTTACCTCTGTGGTTAACATCTTATAGTGTGTGACATTTGTCACAACTGATGAATCAATATGGATATATTATTATTAAGTTCATACTTTCTTCAGATTTCTTTCATTTTTACCTAATGTTCTTTTTTTTGTTCCAGGATTCCATCCAGCATACCATATTACCTTTAGCCATCATATCTCCTTAGGCTCCTTAGGCTCTTCTTGGCTGTGACCATTTTGAGAAGTACTGAATAGGTATTTTGTAAATGTCCCTTAATTGAAATTTGTCTGATGTCTTTCTCATGCTTAGACTGAGGTTATGGGCTTTGGAAGGCAGACCACAGAAGGTGCCATTCTCATCATGTCATATCAAGGGTACACATTATCAGCTCATCTTTTCCTTGTAGATATTGACCCTGATCACCTGACTGAAATAGTGTGTGTCAGTTTCTCCACTCTAAAGTTGTTCTTTTCCCTCCTTTTCATACTGTACTCTTTCTAAGGAAGTTACTATGCTCAGCCCACACTAACTTGACAGGCAAGTATCTATATAGTATTTGAATTCTTCTGAATGGGAGACTTGCCTACTTCTCTAATCAACCTGGCAAATCCTGCTCTACACTTCTTGTGTCTGCAAGAGTTACATGCTAAGGTGTGAAATCTGGCAGGATGAGATGGAGTCATAGAAAGGTCTGGTAAAAATTCTCATCAGTTCTTAATTCAGAGAAATTAAGAAAAGGTAGATGTTGTGCCTCTATACTAGTGGAGGAGGGGACCATGAGAAGATAAAGCAGCCCTCCAACCAAGTGATTAATTACACTTAGAGAGGAGGGGAAGTTTGTTGGAAAGTGCAGGGGACAGAGGAGTGTGGTAGTAAATTCCAAGTGTGAACTTCAGTATGGGCAGTATAATTACAGAAAGGCCAGTAAACCTAGGAATTTGGGGAAAACTACTATCAGTGAGCTTATCTATTCCCAGCATCTCTTGGACGTGAAATCATCTCCCTGCCCCCTAGATGTGAAAACTGCCATTTAACATGTCATTTTATTCCCAAAGAGGGTCGTGCAGATACTTGTCTTTTTGAATTAGGTTGGATTTTTTTTAACCTTTGAAATTGAGGCAGCTTTAAAAAATGAGGAGTTGGCCAGCACGGTGGTTCATGCCTATAATCCTAGCACTTTGGGAGGCCGAAGTGGGAGGGTCTCTTGCGTCCAGGAGTTTGAGACCAGCCTGGGTAACACGGAAAACCCCATCTGAACAAAAAATATAAAAATTAACCAGGCGTGGTGGCGTGCGCCTATCGTCCTCGTTACAGGTGCTTCGGGATCGCTTCAGCCCAGGAGGTTGAGGCTGCACCGCTGCATTCCAGCATGGGCAGCAGAGTGAGACCTTGTCTCAAAAAAATAAAATAAAAAGTAAACGAGGAGTTGGGTTACTATATCATCTGGGTGCTCTGTTTTGGACCATTCTGGTTCATACTCTGTTTTCTCTTCTCCCTGCAGAACTCCATCCGGCACAACCTGTCGCTGCATAGTCGATTCATGCGGGTCCAGAATGAGGGAACTGGCAAGAGCTCTTGGTGGATCATCAACCCGGATGGGGGGAAGAGCGGAAAAGCCCCCCGGCGGCGGGCTGTCTCCATGGACAACAGCAACAAGTATACCAAGAGCCGTGGCCGCGCAGCCAAGAAGAAGGCAGCCCTGCAGACAGCCCCTGAATCAGCTGACGACAGTCCCTCCCAGCTCTCCAAGTGGCCTGGCAGCCCCACGTCACGCAGCAGTGATGAGCTGGATGCGTGGACGGACTTCCGTTCACGCACCAATTCTAACGCCAGCACAGTCAGTGGCCGCCTGTCGCCCATCATGGCAAGCACAGAGTTGGATGAAGTCCAGGACGACGATGCACCTCTCTCGCCCATGCTCTACAGCAGCTCAGCCAGCCTGTCACCTTCAGTGAACAAGCCATGCACGGTGGAACTGCCACGGCTGACTGATATGGCAGGCACCATGAATCTGAATGATGGGCTGACTGAGAACCTCATGGACGACCTGCTGGATAACATCACGCTCCCGCCATCCCAGCCATCACCCACTGGGGGACTTATGCAGCGGAGCTCTAGCTTCCCATACACCACCAAGGGCTCTGGCCTGGGCTCCCCAACCAGCTCCTTCAACAGCACGGTGTTTGGACCTTCATCTCTGAACTCCCTACGCCAGTCTCCCATGCAGACCATCCAAGAGAACAAGCCAGCTACCTTCTCTTCCATGTCACACTATGGTAACCAGACACTCCAGGACCTGCTCACTTCGGACTCACTTAGCCACAGCGATGTCATGATGACACAGTCGGACCCCTTGATGTCTCAGGCCAGCACCGCTGTGTCTGCCCAGAATTCCCGCCGGAACGTGATGCTTCGCAATGACCCAATGATGTCCTTTGCTGCCCAGCCTAACCAGGGAAGTTTGGTCAATCAGAACTTGCTCCACCACCAGCACCAAACCCAGGGCGCTCTTGGTGGCAGCCGTGCCTTGTCGAATTCTGTCAGCAACATGGGCTTGAGTGAGTCCAGCAGCCTTGGGTCAGCCAAACACCAGCAGCAGTCTCCTGTCAGCCAGTCTATGCAAACCCTCTCGGACTCTCTCTCAGGCTCCTCCTTGTACTCAACTAGTGCAAACCTGCCCGTCATGGGCCATGAGAAGTTCCCCAGCGACTTGGACCTGGACATGTTCAATGGGAGCTTGGAATGTGACATGGAGTCCATTATCCGTAGCGAACTCATGGATGCTGATGGGTTGGATTTTAACTTTGATTCCCTCATCTCCACACAGAATGTTGTTGGTTTGAACGTGGGGAACTTCACTGGTGCTAAGCAGGCCTCATCTCAGAGCTGGGTGCCAGGCTGAAGGATCACTGAGGAAGGGGAAGTGGGCAAAGCAGGTCAGTGCCCAATGCTATGGCGTAAAAATAACAATATGGGGATCAGGGGGGATCTCTGGGGGAGCCTGTCTTCTCTTTACTTTGAACTTCATTCCACATTGAGAACCGTGGAGCAGTGGTGCACATAATATGGCTCCCAGCCAGTTCCATCTCAGGGTTTTACCTGCAAACCAGATAGGGCTGTCAGGTGCCCTTCCCCACAGTTTGCTGATAGTTCAGAAATTTACTGCTAGTGAAGAGAACACATACACATTCAGAGATCACATTCTTTTTTGCATCCAGTTGTCCTCACTGGCCTGTGACACAGGTTGCCCTACTTGATGGACGGATGAGAATAGAAGAGAAGGAGAGGGATGGTCATACTTCAGGGTCAAGGACCCCAGCCAAAGGGCTTTCCTAGAAGGACTCTCTGGTCCATCACTGCTTTTGTCAATCTTCAGTGTTACAGGTTCTTCATCTTTGGTTGCTTGTAATGATGGGCAGGTGCTTCTAATTTACCTGCAGAATATGTATTCTGGACTCTTTCATATATGAATATTTCTAACAAGCAAAATCTGTTAATCTTTATCTAAGTACTAAGCATCTTTATTAGCTAGCACTCAAGAGCTAAGCCTTTAAAAAAGTAAGAGGCCAGGCACAGTATCTCATGCCTATAATCCCAAAACTATGGGAGACTGAAGCAGGAATTGCTTGAGGCCAGGAGTCATAGAGACCAACATGGGCAACATAACAAGACTCCATGTCTACAGAAAACTTAAAAAATTAGCTGGGCATGGTGGCACACACTTGTAGCCCCTGCTTCTCAGGAGAATCCCTTGAGCCCAGGAGTTTGAGGCTGCAGTGAGCCATGATCGTGCCACTGCACTCCATCCTGGGCGGTAAGAACAAGAACCTATCTCTTGGAAAAAAGCCAAGAAATTAAGTTGAAAGCACAAGTGTTTGTGTGAGGGAGTACTTACTCGTGTTCTTTTGCTTGTTCCCCAAACTATAAATGATGTCAGCAGTTTCCAAACATAGAGTGACACAGGTTGTGAATGGCGATGGAGATATTTTTCAATTGTGGCATTTTAATGTTCTTGGAACCACAAAGATCAGGCAGTGTGATGTGGTAAGAAAAGCATTTGATTGAAATCAGGAATTGAGGTTCAGGCCCACTTCTACCACTTTCTTGCTACCACTGTGGGTGTGTCTTAGGCCTCTTGAGTCTCAAATTCCAGTTTTATAAAATGAGGATAATAGCCCCCATTACTTCACAGGGTTATTACAAGAATCAAATGCACTAAAGCATGTGAAAGTGCTTTGAAAACTGCAGTGGGGTGAAATATGTACCATGCAACTAGGTATACTGACAAATGGGCAAGCAGGTAGCCCAGAGAGGTTAAATAGTTTGCCCAAGGTTACAGAGCTAGATTCATTTCTTAAATGACTTGAACCCCCATAGTAGTTCTTCCTTATTCTGTCCAACTGGTTAAAAAAAATGGGGGACGGGGAGTGCTCTGAACTGGAGTCAAAGTAGCAGATAATAGACAAGCTTTCCCTAAAAACTCTCCTCTTCAAGAAGTAAGATGAACACTGGGATCTTCTACAACAGGTTTGCACCACTGGCCACCCGGATGTGAACGGGTTCTGTTCTGTGCCCCAGCCCTTTTGCTTTGTTTTGTTTCAGTCTCAGCAAGCTACTTACAGCCTTCTTTAAGTGGTGTAAAAAGCAAGGGAATTCAAAGCCGTAAAAACTTGAGCCTCGTTTAACCCTCCGCCACTGTGATGAAGGACTTACAAGGGTCTCCTGTGGTGAGCTCACTCCAGCTCATGGGTAGTTGCAGAATGGGGAATGTTAAGAGTGTTGTGATGCTAAAGCCTCTCAACTTTCTCAGGCATAAGAGACCCCTAATGGAACTCAGATATCTGATTTCAGTCATTTAATACCCCTTGAGATGGTGAAGAGACTGTAATGGAAGCTAAGTAGGGTGACAGTACTTCCATGCCGGCCAGTTCAGTACCATACCAGAACTTGGGCTGGTGGAGATTTGACTTTAGAAATGTAGATATCTGGCCTTTAGAAGACTAGTTTGTCTTCCTTTAAGGAGAAGAATATGGAAGATTTGTCTTTAGAAATGTAGATATTTGGCTTTTAAAAGAATAAATGGTTTGTCTTCCTTTAAAAATAGGCTTTTAAAGACACGAATACATTTTAATTTGAGTGTGATTGTAAGGAGACCACTTTCTAGTTCATTGGAAAAATGTGTTCAGAAGAAAAGGCATCAGTTTTTGTCTAATTTTTCAAGTGTTGGTTTCCCTGTTGGTTGAACAGCAGATCTTTCTCGTATGTGTGTAATTCTAAAGGATTGTACAAAAAATTAAGGGAGATTTAAATACTTAGATTTTTTAAGGTTATCTGGTGAACTATGATTTTGATGATAATAATAAATTATTGCATTGAGGATAATGCATTTCATTATTATATCCTAATGGAGCCTTAGTGTCATCTTTGCCTCAGAATATTTTGGGGGAGGTTGTTTTGAGAAGATACTTCTTCAGCTAAAAATGAAAAGTCACCAGATTTTCCTGAAAGTAGACTAGCTCAGCATGACCACAGAGCATTTAAAGAACCGTCCAAAGGGCAGTGGGGGCTGTGAGGGGATCTAGTTTCTGGTTTAGAATTTCCATTTTTGCCTTGGAATCCATTGTTCATTTCAGCAGCCAGGAGCACATGCAACCTGAAGTGTATTTTTTACTTTAAAACTTAACTGTGACTATCACTTCATTGAAGACTCTCCTCAATTCACAGAATGGGGCTGAGGTCAGACTCTGATACCCCACTTTTCTCAAATTAACTGTCCCAGCTTCCCAAGAGTTGCTCTCTAATAACTTTCTTGGTTGAACTTTTTCTTAGTGTTTCTCCAGACTGACTTTCTGGCTTGCTCGCAGAAGGTCACGTGATGCTGCGTCTGAGCCTTCTTGTGTTGATGGAGCGGTCTGCTCAGTTGACAGGCAGTCTTGCTGAGGAGCTGTGGCAAGATGCTTCTCTGGAGGGCTGGGTGTTTCACACAGGTCATTCATTTTAGACCACGTGTAGAATCCTTTGACCCTTAGGTCTATCTGGAAAAGAAAAAATAGCCATGCTTTTTTTGGAGGGCTGGCTGCTGGGTCGTGAAGGGCACTGTGTTCTCTCAGGTGTTCATAAAGCTTGGTGCCCGTGTTTACAGTTGGTGGCAGAGATGGTCATGAGCTGGTGTGGTGCTGTAAGCTCAAGTTTCCGGTCAGCCCTCTTGAGTTCGACATGTGTCCTCTCTGAGGGAAAGCAGCTTCAATCTCACCTTAATTTGATATCAAAGATGCCTGCATTCACGGACTTTCATTCATCTTCATCTTTGGACATTTGGAGACACCATTAGGGAGCAGCCCAATATTTAAAGTGCTTTATGATAAAGACTGGGAAACATCCACCAGCAAAAGCCCAGAGGGAGAGGGGACGGGTGGTTCTCTTCTTGTCTCTGCCACATCACTCAATCTCGTAGAACATTAGGTTTCTCATTTGTCAAAAGAAGACAGCCTCATCGAGTTTTAAAGGTGCATGGTATGTATAATTTTAAACTTGAACCCTAACATTTTGTCTGTGGAATGGACCTGGTGAGGTCTATGTTATGATATGGAGCTGGAAAGAAATAGTGATGTACTCGTGTGGCATCAGCAGGCTGCAGTATTGGAAGCCGTTTAGAATTTACATGTAGGCTACTGCCCAAAAGGAGTAAATACTTGATGCTTGTTTGACTGATGTTTGAATGCTGTGATTCTAGTATGTCTTTAAAATTTATGTTGGGGATAGGACTAATTCTAACCAAATACAGGTGATATAGACTAGCTATATCGTGTTTTTGATTGATGTAGATATTTCTGTTTTAGGGAATGTAACATCTGATAAATATGAATCTGTTATGAATTACATGGAGAATATACTCTTGTTATTTGTACTTGTGACTGTAGTCTGGTTATAGTATGCTAGCATGAAGAATTCTGTGTCTTCAGGGATCTTTATTCTTACCTTTTAAAAAAAGCCAAAAGTCTGAACTATCATTCAGGGAGAGAATTTGGGGATCTTTTTAGTGTCAGTGAGTGCAAGAGAAAATTGATATGGCCATAAAAAGGGGTTTTCTTTGCAGAGGCTGGTATACTCGCTATATACACTATTTTTTCCTGGAAAGCAGTGACGTTTAGCATGAAGGCTGCTCTTCCTGGGCTTGTCGGTTTTATAAAATGCACCTGTTTTCACCTCTGGCCAGTCTGCTCAGCATGGAGACAGAGGCTGAGTGGCTCCTCCTTCAAGCAGTTGCGTTTATAAACAGCTTTCTGGAATTTCTTCTGTCCAGAGAGCTCATGTAGAACATAAATAAACAGGGTGAAAATCACCAGAATTACTCTCACAACTTAGAGTGTTCATAATGCTTAGCAGCGTCTTGTAAACAACATTTTCTATCAGTAGTCTTCCCCCAGGGGCCACCTGTGCTTCTCACAGGCTTAGCTTGCTATTTGGAGATGGGAGAAGGGGGCTTTCTGGGACCCGCTTCTTTGCCGTTGCTGGAGAGATTGCCTCCTGGAGGTCCTCCTTGACCTTGGGCCCAGTGGGAGAATGTTTGCAGACTGCTTTCTCTTCCCTGACTTGGAGACACATATTTACTGGACTTGCATCCTAAGATGGAGATTCTCCACCTTGCAAGAGACACCACCTGCTTCACCCTGGTTTTGCTGATGTGTTCATTGAATTTCAAAGTATTGCTTTCCCCAGTCCTCCAAATTGTTTTGAATTTTAAAGTTTCAGAAACTAAATTGAATTTAAAATGTGTTTTGCAAATTAGTATTTAGAGGTCCTATAAGTCAATGTTTCTCAAAATGTTTCTTGGAATACTAGATCCTCAAGATAGTCATAGGTGTGAAATAGAAAATGGATTTTGTGGTCAAATAAGTTTAAGAAATACCATGTTAAAGAGAAATTGGATTATTTCCAAGAGAACTTCTCAGAGCGTTAAAGGTTAATACACATTATGAACCTTCTAGGGATGGATATGTTATGCAGTGTTTCCTAAAGTGTTTGATATCTTGAATCAAATCCTTTTTCTTCAAGAAACCATAGCACCAGTGTTCTAAGGAACCCCCTTAAGAAATCCTGTCCTAGAGTTTTGCTGAAAGGAGTCAGCACCCCTTTGGAGACTAGGGCTTCTTTGTCCTTTTCCTCCCTTTCTTGCTGAGTTTTTTGTATGACCTTGTCATATATCTCGTGTTTCTCAGCCATATCCATGCATGGGCTAGCTGCCCGGCAAAGTGGTAGACCCGTGTTGATAGAAGTGCTCAAGAAATGCCTGAAATCGTTAAGCACAGTTCATCTGTTGAGTACCTGCTGGGCACAGGGGGCAGAAGTGGATAAAAAGGGTCCCTCCCTTAAAGAATGCGTGGCCTAGTGGGCAAAGTGGTGGCAGTGGTGATGACAGTTTGTCGTAGAGCCAAAGTCTGCCTTACAAGGTTGGAGCAGAGGCGCATGTGGTGTGGCGGACTGATGTGCCCGGTTTTCTGGGACAGCCCTGCATTCAGGGCTTCTGTTCCATGATCACACGGTCTGTCCCACAAAAACACAGACCCTAAGACTTGAGGAGTTGCATACTAACAGGTCAGAGTTCAGGCTGAGTCCAGATGCTGGTTTCTTTTCAAAGCTCTGCAGAGCACTTTATGTTTGATTTCCAGAGCTGGTGAGTTCATCACGGTTGGACATGAGCCGCCCACTACAGCACACTGTCCCTGGGGCTCTGCTCTGAGGGAGCTGTGGATTAAAAAAGCCTCCCCTGCAGCCCACTCCAAGTTGAGTGAGATCCTGTGGGATGGCAGAGGAGCTGTGGGACTTGCAGCAGACGGCTGCCTTTTTCATGGCTGTGTGTCCTGGAGTCAAGTCGCTCATCTCTCAGTTTCAGTTTGCTTATCTATAAAACGAGGTTAAAATTAAAACTGGCCTCACAGAGCTCCTAGAAGGGCTACCTCTGATATGGGCTAATGTCTTTTGGCACCTTTTTAAAAACGTTATTTAATGTTTATTGTGATTTAAAACAGCTCCAGAGGTTAATAGTGGAAGCAGGAAGCAGCCACGCCAGTCTTAAACTATGGGCAGAAAGAGTGACTGTTTTCCTCAGTGAACTAGACTCAACTGGGTTTTTCATTAAAAAGGGATCTACAATTACCTGTTGGTGTGCAAACTTTTATTTCCAGAGTCGACGTCCCTTAGAAGTTCTGCCTACCAGTTTGGGGGTACTCATTAGAGGGGCTGTTAAACGGTCTCCCCAAAGCTGGTGGTTTGTTTATCTCTTATTTGTTAACTGTGATACAACTTGGGGTTCAGAACTAATGCTACAGATGTTGTGAGGAGAGCTGTATGTGGTATCCGAAGTGCTCCATTAGCATCTTTAAAGGATCGCCTGGGAAGTCCCAGCTGTCTGGCTTCAGCTCTGCTTAGCATGGGTACTCATCGGTGTCCACAGAGGCTAGCAGCAAGCCTCGCTGAAGGAGACGCCCCACCCTGCTCTTTTCAGCTGCCTCAGAGCCTCAAGCCTGAACCTCTCCTGCTGTTGGGAGGAATCTGGCAATGCCATCTTTGTCTTCCCAATGCCAGTCATCCCAAGCCACTCAGAGAGACCAAGAGCCATTGCAGTCCCTCCTAGGGCTGTCTTGGAGCAGAAGGACAACCACATAATAGCATGGTTTTGGCAGTAGTCTGGCCTTGGGTCTCCCCAAAGCTGGTGGTTTTTCTCTTATTTGTTAACTGTGATACAACTTGGGGTTCAGAAAAGACAGTCACTGCACCCTTAACATCTCTTCCAATTCTAAATTGAGTGAAAACCCAGAAAAAAAAATAGGCTGTTCTTCTCTAGGCGCTTCTAAATAAGCAGCAGCCAGGCCTGGGACTAAAATATACTACCCTGTAGAGCCACTGGACACTGGGATGCAGGTCTTTTGTGTCTTTCCTGCTCAATAATAGATGTGCACCTTAGTTTTTAATTTTAGGTCGACTTTGTTTTTAATAGCCTATTTTTTGCTAAAATCCATGGTATTCATTTATTAAAGAACAGGATCACTTAGTCACGAAGTCTCAGAGGGTAATTCCAGTGTTTCTGAAGGCTGAAACTGTAATTGACAGTCTTGGTTTGATTGAAGGTTTGGATGTCAGTATGTCTCCTCTCTCTCCCTCCCTCTCCTTCTCCCTGTCTCTTCCTCTCTCATCCTCTTTCTTCTTTCTCTCCGTCTCCCTTCCCTCTTCTTTTCCTGCTTTGACTCTGATGAAAGAAGTCTGAGCCATAAGGTTGTGGGGAGTTTTGTTTTATTATTTCTTTTAATGTGTTTATGTTTGTGTGGAGTATTTGACTTGAATCCTTAGGGGAAATCAGTGACTAAGAAGAGAAGACCAGAGGTAGGAGTCCAACAGTTCTGAGGTCGAAATTTTCAGTTAATTTCCACTAGGCCTTCATTTCTGTATTCGCCACTGTAATTACTTGGAGCTTTCATTGGTCATTTGTATGTTCAAAAAAGATCAGACAGCAAGACCGCCCAACCTAGTTATAAGTAATCAGAAAGTGTCGTCTGATAGACCTGTTAGAAGGTGGCCCTAATGTTTGTTTACCTGAAAATGCTGCCTGCCCACCGAGTGACACAAACCAAAGCACTGCCTGCCCTGCCCGTCACGTTCTACTCAGACTGTCCTGCTGGCTGGGGTGGGGTGCCCCGTGGGAGGCAGCCCCGGCCGGCGCTTACACCGTGGTGCAAGTGCAGGCCAAGCTGTAAGAAGAGGGGCACCGGGGCCACACATGCAGATTCCCTTCACTACTGGAATATGTATGCCTGGCCAGACTGCTGGCCTCAGGGTGCTCCTTTGTCTCTCTCAGTCCTGGAGCCACCTGGAGTCCCTCTCAGTTCCTCTGTTGCACTGGTGTGATGGTTGTTACATGACCACCATCTGTGTCACCTGTCTGTCCTGGTCATACCTTACAGGTGGTTTGGACTATTTGTAGAACTTAACTAGCTGGTTCTGTGTTTTCAGTTTCAGAATCACTTGGAAAAATTACATTGTCTCTCAAAATCCTGTGTATCTAAAGCAGGAAAAGAGGACTTTAGAGACGCTCCCTTCACTGTCTGGTAGCTCAACCCTGAGATGGGCTGGCAATTACACCTGCACTTCCGCCCACCCTCCAGGGATCCAGGGCATCCCAGCCTGCACACTCCTGTCATTCATCCCGGCCCCGCCCCCCCCACACACACACCCCAGTAAATGCAGTGAAGAGTCATACAGGATAGGGTCACACCCAGCGAACATAAACATCGTGATATGCAGGTCATGGTTGATGACTCTGAACATTTCCTCCTGTACTACAGTTCCCTGTTATTTTTAAACGGTGAATCACTTTATTGACAGCAACTTGAGACTTAGAGTAGCAAGTCTCTTAATTTGGGGGCTGGTGATAAGGATATATATAGTGGGATATACAGAAAGGATGGGAGAAGATAAACTTTTTATTAAATACTTGAGGATGAGTTGAATGTTAAAATTGTGCCTTGTATTGATTTCATCTGTAAGAAATAGGAGTTTTAGAAATTTAATTATTGGAAACCATCCTTTTCACAAAAAGTGCCACAAATCCTAGGTCATATCCCACCAGGCAGTAGGTTCTGCCTGGACTCAAACTAACTCTTGGCAAATATGAGTAGGTCATGGAAGCAGTTGCAATGAAAGGATGCTGAGTGTTGGAGTTGTCAAAGAGGAAGAGGGTTCTTCCAGGAGGATGGTTCTGTCATTGATTCAGCCAACATTTATTGTGCATCCGTTTAGTACTTTCAACTTACCAGGTTACTTGGGACATCAAGAAAATTGTGTTTCTTCCACTGGAATATTTGAAGAAACACAATTTTGATTTAATTTGAAGACTTTGCTCAGCTTTCAAGAAGTTCAACATGTTGGGAGCCCCTGAAAAAGTTGCCATTTCCGGCACATTATGATTAGGTACTAGGTGAGTGGCATAAGAATTGAGTCAAGGATAGCATAGGGAAGGTGGGGCTGGAGGAGCCTTCTGAATGTGTAGGTGATTCGCATGCGTGGTAAGAAGAGCCGTCCAGGTAAAGTGTCTTTGAACCTGACCCATCAGACAAGCAGAAGGTTTGTTCCCAGAAGCAGTAGTGGGCCTTAAAGCATGGATGAGGACAGTGGAACTTGATCCCACAGGCCTTTACCAGCTAAGTGTTTTGGATATTATAATAAAGTTAAATAACCATAAATTCAGAGAGGATCGAGACACCCTTTAAAGGCTTTTTGCCTAAAAACTGGGCCTTTAAAAAGAACATAATCTAAAACTTTACATACTATTATATGTGGTTTGCCAATCTAAGAATCTTAAGAAAATACTAAATCTCTGCAACTTTGCTGTTGACGGTAAATCAATACCTATCATATTTCTGCCATGTTAGTATTCATAGTTGACTCTGGATATGTGAAGAATATTAGTTAACATAATCCCTGCCCCAACATCAAGTCAGAGATAGGGTATTCTTAAACTTACTCTAGCCATCGATAATCGCTAAATTTAAGCAACAGAAAAGCTGGTGCCTCCCAGCAGGTGACCCCCAGCTCTTTGTCCCTCAGCTGTGAAGTATGAGGATGACTGCCGCTCTCCCCGTGTGTCTCCCTTGGGTTTTATCAGCACAGCACAAAGGCTGGCTGGAAGGGCAGTCTACTCCCGGTCTAGGCTCTGAGGTGTCCTGGAGGCGAAGGCTCTGGAGGGCCCTGTCACCAGCCTTCCTAGACTGGTTCACCTGCTGCCTTGACCAAGCCCAGGAGTTACTGGGAGGCAGTACAAGGCAGCCTTTACACAAGTCAAGCTTGTGTTTTACACAAATGAAGGGGTTTTGTTAATAATGTGTATAGTTGTGTACCTTTCTAGTATCATCCTGTCTTCTTTGCCATGGAAAGCTCATTCTAAGCTTCCCTGTAACATCCTCACTTTCTCCACAGGTGCTTTACTTGCCTGTTAGAAATTACCAGAGTCAATGAGGTAGGTTTCCTGGAAATTTGACTTTCCTTTAGGGAGGCTCCTCAGCGGAATACAAACCTGGCCGCCATCCTGGCTTAAACTTCTGTACCTGTTGTTTGCCTCATAAACTGTTCAGTGCCTGAAATGGCAACTTGACAGCCTTTGCCAAAAGGGATTTTAACAGAGCTACACCTCCTAAATGTTCCTGTCCGGCAGGCACGGAGGATGTCCCTGTTTGGTGTGCGTCGCAGGCAGAGGACTGGATTCTCATCGACCAGGCCCCTGCCGTCAGCGACCATCAGGCTGGTTCCCATGAACCTCTCTAACTCTTTCATCACCCATTTCAATCTAGAAGATATTGAAAAATGACCAAATTAAGCCAAAGCGTGGTATGCATTAGCGTGTTTTCCTGAGCTGCATAAGTTTTGCCTGGAAGATGAACTCCAAGGGACTTGTGCCATTTTGGTGCTCCAAAATTAGATGTGGCTGCCTAACCCAAGACCTGCAAAAGCGTTGTTTTCCTGGGGTGACACCAGCTACCCAAGCCTTAGTGGATGCTGGCAGATGACTGTGGCTCAGTGGATTGAGTGTCCCTGAAGTTCCTCTGGGAATGAAGCAGAGATGGCATCCGGCAGACATTTCTTGGAGTGTTTGAATAGAAATATTCAAACTCTGAAACCCACCCCTGTCGTCGGGAGTCCATGTGAGACTTCCTTGTCAGATTGCGTGAATATCAATTCCTTTTCTATCCTAAGTGTTCCATATTTAGTCCCCGGCTTGCTCCAGGGGTTGAAAGTTTGGCTAAAATTATCTTTCTTTTTAAAGAACGAGGAAAGTGGTGTTTCACTTTATTTTTACTTGTGGGGCAAACTTACCTCAAATCATCTAGTTCTGTCTAGCTAGGAAAACAGTTGATAACCTTCATGGATTTGTGGATGTGAAGGTTCCAACTTATGATCTCTTTTTTCTTCCATGTCCTATTTAGTATTGGGTTCCTGTTCTGTTCTTCTCTGCCAAGAAGATAAAAACACTACTGAAAAAATTTTCACAGTGGATTAAGTTGTGGGAGGACAACAGTAGGAACATGTATGTTGTTATGCTGTGTGTAGTTTTTGGAGGCATTTTCCTTTCTTAGAGTATCATGTGATTTATGGTGATAATTAGGCAGAAACTTGTCTTCCCTACAGATGCCAAGATTATAGAGGGACTTGCTCTCACCAGAGACCAGATGACAGCATCCAGAGATATTTTTAGAATGGACCTCATCATTTATTTGGTCTCCGCATTTCATTTTCTTTGTATCAACAATTGATTTCAAACTTGTTTATTGGGCAGGGAGGGGAGGGAGGACGTCTTCCCCTATTAATGAAAGCCACTGATGGGACATTTTTGTATTTATTGTTAATTGGCATATTGCCCAGTAGTTGCAAAGTGAACTATAATTCCATCAGCTGTATGCTTTATGTTCTTTTCAAAAGTTTTACTTAATCTGATGTGTTTTCTTACAGCATTTTAAAATTTTATTTATTTATTTTGAGACCAGGTTATGAGACTAATTTTTGTATTTTTGGTAGGGGCGGGGTTTTGCCGTGTTGCCCAGGGTGGTCTCCACCTGCTGGGCTCAGGGAACTCACTTCAGCCTCCCAAAGTGCTGGGACTTACAGGCGTTAGCCACCGTGCCCGGCCCCTTAATCCGATGTGTTTTTAAACTAGAAGAGCATCAACACATACACATAAATCTCACAGTTAACTAAATAACCTTATAACTAAAATGTCATACTTTCAACAATTTAAGAATGACATGAGCTTTCTTAAAACCCATGAAACTTGCACCCAAGCTAAGTATCATTGACTTTCCCAGCTCAGTAGCTGGGTTTCATCACTTAAAATACGCTCCCTCCACTCTTCTGTCCTTGACTGAATCAGATAAGCATGTACAAACATTGAGCCACAGAAGAGCCATTAAAAATCTAAGACAGATGAGCTGCTGCTTTCCTTTTGATTATTTTTATTACCCCAGTTTTCATTGTGAATGGTGATTCTGGTGTTCCTCTGAGAAGGATAATTGTATTTCTGTTCAACATTTATCTTCTATATTTTCAGTGTTTTACAATCTGTTTTCCTTCTGTCACAGAGGAAACCAGCGGCCTTTCTGTTCTCTGGAGTGGGAGTTTCTGTATTAAATTTGCCCTCTGCAAGAGTTGCCTCGATACCTGGGCCAAATCCTCTACCAGTTCAGCCTGTAAGCACCAAGGCGATTTCCTGAGCAGGCCTCCCTGGGAGGGCATTGCCTGGGAGACCGCAGAGGAAGCTGTAGAACATAGGTTCACAGGCGACCCCAACCCCATTCTACAGAAAGGAAAAGTGGTGGTTCGCACATTTCCTTTTTAATAATGGAGTTCTCTGAAGATTTGGGGCCTTTTGATGAAGGAATGGATATTAAGCCTGGGGACTGTGGTTGGTTGGTGCTTTAGACTGTCCCACATGGGCCTCCTACCCCTGGCTTTGGGGTGATGACCTATTCTGCTCAAAACTGTGCTCTGTTAGGGGCTCATGGGTGTCCTCTGTCCTCTTCCTTCCTGTGTTGGCCCTGCCCACATTGAAGCAAGCCACACCCCCTGTGTCTGTACTTGGGGAATGAAGTGTGTCACCTTCCCATTATGCACTGGCTTCTGTGGCTGCATAATTAATACCCAAGGGAACTGGAGAGGGGTCTGAATTAGATAGTACTTTACAGCTTCTCCCTCGGCGCTTACAGTAAGTCAGGATAGGGACTTGGGGATGGGAGTCCCCGATGACTGATCGCATAGTGATGTTGGATGGTGGTTTATTAATTGTTCTTGTGCAGGAAAAACCTCTGGAAGAGTCCAGAGGACTGTGTCTGTGAAACACTATCTAATCATTCATACTTTACGGGACGAGGTAAAGGAGTTAGAATAGCACTGACTTCAGCAAGCTACGGTCTTCACAGATGATGAGATCTAGTATTTACTTTAGCTTTTACTCCCTCTAGAACCAACAAGCCATTATTTTATAGTCCAAGATAATATTATCTAGTAGCTTTACAAAGCAAAGAATGCCCCCAAAACACCATCAGCCAGGGAAACTAAATCCTAGGAATAGGCAGGAAGAAGAAAGGGGCTGCTTTTTCTGCCTTATTGTCCCTGCCTCCAGTAAAACAACCTTAATTCTTCAATTTGGAGCTTTAACAAGGATAGGTAAATATCATAAATACTAAGTCCTGCTGTGTTTGCAAATACTGAGAGTGAAAGGTAAGATTGCCAGCAAGTGCAGAGTCACAGAAGAGATTGAAGCTACAGTACATGCATGAGAATTCCTGATGACCCTGCGGCACAGCCTGTAAAGGTGGGAGAAGCAGATGCATATAATGTGATTTTGTGTGTGAGTTTATTGATGCTTTTTTCATTACTTATTTACCTTGTCTAGTGAGAAAAGCACGAGTTCATGTTGTTTCACTACCACTTTTCTATCCATTTCTTGGCCTAGAGCCATTTCTTTACTACCATAACTGCCAACACTGTCTCTGTAAACAAAGAATCTTATGTCTGGAGGTCTGTCATGTCATGTCCTTTTGCTATTAAGACATGTTTATGAATATACTTTTTTTTTTTTCATCCTTTAACTTTTCTGGGCCCAGTGGTCACATGACATCTGATAAGACTTGTATAAATTCAGATGCTCTACGAGCACCTCTTTTGTGCCTTTCCATTGAAGACAAAAATAATAATTGGAGGCAGAATAATAATAATGTTGTTGATTATTAATGGGATGTTTTGTGGGGGATTTGTTGGCCATATATGTGTTACATAATTTTTTTCTGTGCAGATTTGTAATACAAAAATCAAATTCCTAAACCCAGTGCATTGGCATGCCTGTAGTCCCACCTACTCGGGAGGCTGAGACGGGAGGCTCTCTTGAGCCCAGGAGTTCAAGTCCAACCTGGGCAACGCAGCAAGACCCCATTTCTTAAATTCTTAAGATGGCCCACTTAGTAATTACTTACTCTTTTTATGGTGGGGGGTAGGGGAGTCAGGATTACCCACACACAGCAGTGCAGGCTTATTAAGGCCTTTATAGAAAGTGGCCATTTCATCTCCCCTGGTGTTGGGGTATTCAGGGAAAGGGGTGGTAAGCAATTCAGTTAGTCCACATAGCCAATAGGGAAGAACCAGAAACGTATAACTCATCTACTTAGGGTGACCGGCTCTCCTTATTTTAGCATGGAAAGTCCCATGTCCTAGGAAATCCCTCAGTCCAGAAGTCTAGAACAGAATCTTATCTGCACCTTGAATGTCTAAAAAGAACCCCCAAAACACCCCTAATATGGCTTTCTTTGTTAATCTCCCAAAGTGAATGATCCCATTCCCTTTGGGCTTTTCAACTTCAGAGCATTTTGTAATAAGAACAACATAAGAAATAAGGTAAGTAGTCTTTATGCTGTGTCCTTAGGATTTCAGACCTTTGAAACTGGCGTGGCAGAGCAGCTTTGCTGTGCCAGCCCTGGGCTCTGAGGTGGGTGAGGGAGATGGGAGGCCTTGACAGGTGGCCCTCAGGTGTCCACTGTTGCTGTTGCAATGCCCTTAATCTCTGGTTTTCTTTTCTCCTCCTTTAGACCCTCAAACTGACACAAGACCTACAGAGAAAACCCTTTGCCAAATCTGCTCTCAGCAAGTGGACAGTGATACCGTTTACAGCTTAACACCTTTGTGAATCCCACGCCATTTTCCTAACCCAGCAGAGACTGTTAATGGCCCCTTACCCTGGGTGAAGCACTTACCCTTGGAACAGAACTCTAAAAAGTATGCAAAATCTTCCTTGTACGGGGTGGTGAGCCGCCTGCCAGTGGAGGACAGCACCCCTCAGCACCACCCACCCTCGTTCAGAGCACACCGTGAGCCCCCGTCGGCCATTCTGTGGTGTTTTAATATTGCGATGGTTTATGGGATGTTTTAAGTGTTGTTCTTGTGTTTGTTTTCCTTTGACTTTCTGAGTTTTTCACATGCATTAACTTGCGGTATTTTTCTGTTAAAATGTTAACCGTCCATCCCCTAGCAAATTTAAAAACAGAAGGAAAATGTTGTACCAGTTACCATTCCGGGTTCGAGCATCACAAGCTTTTGAGCCCATGGAACTCCATAAACTAACAAATTACATAAACTAAAGGGGGATTTTCTTTCTTCTTTCATTTGGTAGAAAATTATCCTTTTCTAAAAACTGAACAATGGCACAATTGTTTGCTATGCGCACCCGTCCAGGACTGAACCATGCATAGGCAAAACGAGTGGAGCACAGCATCCGGCCCAGTGTGTTTCCAGTTCTGAGTCAGGGTGATCTGTGGACGGGACCCCAGCACCAGGTCTACAGGTGCCAGATCAGTAGGGCCTGTGATCTCCTGTCAGTGTCTTCAGCTAATGTGAACAGTGTTGGTCTGCTGGTTAGAAACTAGGATATTGATATTTTCAGGAAAGAAATCAGCTCAGCTCTCCACTCATTGCCAAATGCCACTAAAGGGTTTAGTTTTAAGGAGAAAGAAAAGGAAAAAAAAAAAAGTAGTCCTGTTTTGTTTTGCAGAACAAATGAACTTACAGGTGAGCATTAAGCTTGCAGTGAGAAATGTGTGAAGAGTAAAAACCCAAGTCAATGCTGAGGCAGTTCTAACTTCACTGTTTTCCTAATACACATCCTTAATTATTTTCAGCCTTGCTGTGTATAATCTGATCTGCTAGAAGTGTATGAGTGAGAGGCAGTAGCATACAAACTGATTTTTTAAATATAAGCTTAGGTTGTAATTGTACAAGTGACACAATGGAAGTACAAAATAGGGCAGTTTTAACTTTTTTTTCTGCTTTATGGATTTCATTTTGTTGTGTTTTCAAAAAGTTATGGTGCTGTATAGGTGCTTTCTGTTTAACCTGGAAAGTGTGATTATATTCGTTACCTTCTTCGGTAGACGGAATAGTTGGGACCACCTTTGGTACATATGAAATTGGTGTAATGATGCTCTGATTAGCACAGCATATGCATACTTCTCCAAAGTGATATATGAAGACTTTTCTTTGCATAAGAAGCATTAGGCATATAAATGTATAAATATATTTTATCATGTACAGTACAAAAATGGAACCTTATGCATGGGCCTTAGGAATACAGGCTAGTATTTCAGCACAGACTTCCCTGCTTGAGTTCTTGCTGATGCTTGCACCGTGACAGTGGGCACCAACACAGACGTGCCACCCAACCCCCTGCACACACCACCGGCCACCAGGGGCCCCCTTGTGCGCCTTGGCTTTATAACTCCTCTGGGGGTGATATTGGTGGTGATCACAGCTCCTAGCATAATGAGAGTTCCATTTGGTATTGTCACACGTCTCCTGCCTCGCTTGGGTTGCCATGTTTGAGCGATGGCCCTGTTGATTTCACCCTGCCTTTTACTGAATCTGTAAATTGTTGTGCAATTGTGGTTATAGTAGACCTGTAGCACATTGCCTTTTCTAAACTGCTACACGTTTATAATCTTCATTTTTAAAGTATGTATAATTTTTTAAAGTATGTATTCTATTCATATGTTCTGCTTGTCAGTGAGCCAGACTTGCTTACTATATTCCTTTATAATAATGCTAGCCACTTCCTGGATTCTTTAGTAGTATGCTGTATGCAGGAACTTTCCAGTAGCAGTGAAGGAGGGTTGCCTCTCCAAGCTTCCTAAGGGATGCTGCCCTGGGTGGGGATGCATTGCAGAGGCAGTAGTAGCATGGGGGCTGCAGTAGGGAGTGAGATGGAAAAGGGTGGGGGGATAGGAGAATTCCAGAGTACTTCCAGCATGAGGGTCCTGTGAACTTCTGTCCTGAGTTCAGAGAAACATGCAAGGTAACTAACAAAATAGCTACTTGCCTTTGCAGTTTTACAGACCCTGGGAGCCACTTTGGGAGTGAGAAAGGCAACCCTCCAATGTGTTTCAACTTTAAAATGTTGAATTCTTTTCAGACATGTGGTATCGCATTTATTCTCCTTTTCTAGTGTTTGTTGGATTTCAGGCAGAATGTCTTACAGAATGTCCTAGAACCAGATTATCATTTAATCTGAAACAGCTGAGGAAGGGACAGAGGAGATACAAGGGCAAGGCAGCACAAAACAGATCAGGAAAATGAAGAGGGAATGCTTTGGTTTTTTGTTTTGTTTTTTTTCTTCTTCAAGTAACTGAAACAGCATCTACATGTAGAGTGTTGTGGAGAGCTGAGACCAGGGCACAGTCAAGTGCAGCATAAGTACCGTGAGACCTGCCAGCCCCTGGAGAGGGTCAGCCGAGGATCTGGTAGTGAAGCCTGTCTAGGGTCCCGGCACCCTCACCCTCAGCCACCTGCAGAAAGGCCAGGCCCCCAGAGACTAGCCCGGTTCTAAAGTGGTCAGGCTGGGCAGGGGTGCTGCCTGAGCCCTCTGCCCCTTATATTGAGACCCTGCTTTCAGGACAGGCCAACTGTTGGCCACCATGTCACATCCTGAGTGAGTGTCACAGGTCCCTAACAAGAATTTTCTGATCTGGAGCATATCAGCAGAACGCTTAGCCTCAAGGGGCTGGCAGCTGTAATGTTTGATTTATGATGAGAACTATCGGAGGCCACCCTCAGCCTCTAAATAAGCTGCTCTAGGGAGCCGCCTACTTTTTGATGAGAAATTAGAAGAGTACCTAATGTTGAAAACATGACATGCGCTCTTGGGATCTGCTGTTCTCTTCACGGCTCCAGAACCTGATACCTGTTACCAAAGCTAGGAAAGAGCTTTATCACAAGCCTTCACTGTCCTGGCATGAGAACTGGCTGCCAGGCTCAGTGTACCCCATTAACTGTGAATGAATCTGAGCTTGGTTTCCTTGATTGCATCCTCTGTGATATAATGATTGCTGAAACACATTTTAAAAATTCAGAAGTTTGTCACTCCTGTTAATGGGAGGATCATTCACACATGTGTAGTACAAGGCAGACTTTGTGTTTGTTTTTGGTGTTGATTTTTAGCATTGTGTGTGTTGCTTCCCCACCCTGAGGAGAGGACACCATGGCTTACTACTCAGGACAAGTATGCCCTGCTCAGGGTGTGATTTCAGGTGACTTCCAAACTTGTACACAGTTTAAAGATGGTGGAGACAGATTTTGCCTCTGCCTAGTGAACCCCATTTAAAGAATAAGGAGCATTTGAATCTCTTGGAAAAGACCATGAAGAATAAAGCAGTCAAAAAGAAGTCCTCCATGTTGGTGCGAAGTGCTTGCGAGGGGAAATAAAAATGTTACCCAGCCTGACCAACATGGGAGAAACCCTATCTCTATTAAAAATACAAAACTAGCCTGGCATAGTGGCGCATGCCTGTAATCCCAGCTACTCTGGAGGCTGAGGCAGGAGAATCGCTTGAACCCAGGAGGCGGAGGTTGCAGTGAGCCAAGATCACACCACTGCACTCCAACCTGGGGAACAAGAGTGAAACTCCACGTCAAAAAAAAAAAAAAAAAAAATGTTACTCATCCTCTCTCAAAGCAAAAAGGAAACCCTGAAAGCTCTGAACTCTAGTTTTATTTTTCTTGCTGTATTTGGGTGAACATTGTATGATTAGGCATAATGTTTTTTTTGGGTAGAAATGCAATCACCAGTAAAGAGGTGCGAAAAAGCCAGCCCCTCTTGGAGACTGGAGAGGCAGAGGACTACTACGGTAGGCGAAGTTCTGATGGAATCATGCCTGTCAAATGAGATCTTAAAGCAGATGCCCAAATAAGAGAGTATATTATATTTTATCTAAATCTTAAGTGGGTAACATTTTATGCAATTGAAATGAATGGAATATTTTCCTCTTGTTTAGTTGTATCTGTTTATATTTTTCTTTGATGAATGATTGGTCATGAGGCCTCTTGCCACACTCCAGAAATACGTGTGCGGCTGCTTTGAAGAATTATGTGTCTGGTCACTTATTTCGCTAAAATTATCTCATTGCCTGGCAATCAGTCTTCTCTTGTATACTTGTCCTAGCACATTATGTACATGGGAAATGTAAACAAATGTGAAGGAGGACCAGAAAAATTAGTTAATATTTAAAAAAATGTATTGTGCATTTTGGCTTCACATGTTTAACTTTTTTTAAGAAAAAAGTTGCATGAATGGAAAAAAAATCTGTATACAGTATCTGTAAAAACTGTCTTACCTGTTTCAATTCCTTGCTCATACCCCATGTAATCTAGAACTAAATATGGTGCGTGGCCATATTTAAACACCTGAGAGTCAAGCAGTTCAGACTTTGATTTGAAGCACCTCATCCTTCTTTCAATGCGAACACTATCATATGGCATTCTTACTGAGGATTTTGTCTAACCATATGTTGCCATGAATTAACTCTGCCGCCTTTCTTAAGGATCAAAACCAGTTTGATTTGGGAATCTTCCCCTTTCCAAATGAAATAGAGATGCAGTACTTACTTTCCTTGGTGTTTGTAGATATTGCCTTGTGTATTCCACTTAAAACCGTAATCTAGTTTGTAAAAGAGATGGTGACGCATGTAAATAAAGCATCAGTGACACTCTGTCTTACTCCGAGAAGTCTTTTGTTCTCCCTCCCCCTTTCTTGAACCCTAGGAATAAAATGGCAGTTGATCTCCAGGTCTCCCTGTGGAATTCCCCCACAGGCTGGGAGAGGCACAGAGCTGAGAGACTATCGCGAAATCTTTAAATGAACCTACTACACTTTTTCTCGGGCCCACTTCTGACCTCCACAGACAACTTAATAAAGGCAGATTTATGGTGTAGTTCATGGTGGCTGGTAGCCACTTTTGGCGTGCTCTGAGTCGTGTTGCCCAGGAAGCTTGGAATAAGTAGGGAGTTGGGACTTAGAGACGGTCCTCACTGAGCATCTGAGGTTTTAACTTGTCAGTTGCTTGACCTGGATGAGGTCCTCCTCACGTGAGTCCAACACAGGAACGTTGGTCGGCCACAGTGCCCTCCTGCCCGGCCTGCATACTGAAAGTGAGACACGACACTTCAGGTTTCTGGTGGCAACAGTAAACATTTCCTCTGTGTGTACCTTTAGGGCCTCTTGAGTTAAGTGAGAGGGAACTCCACCTATTGTAAAACTATTCTTAGTAGTCTGGATTGTGTGTTTCATTTTAATAGCCATATAAAAGTTATTCAGATGATATAGAATAAGCAGGGTCTACTTTAAGGTCCCACATAATAGGTTCTTACTTCAGATCAAGGAGGTGAAAGATTTTAAAGTTGGGAATTGGGATAAATTCTGTATTGGTGGAGACTCATGCTTTCATAAATTTTTCCTCACCATTGTTTTAATTACTTACAAAGGTAAAACTTCACCATCTCCTAATGCCAAAGCCTACTAGGGATGGGTAGTTCACTAGAGATTACTTTCCAATTTTTATTCTGTCTTCCAGAGGATTAAAGATGGAACTCTAATGCCAGTTATGACAAGATTCTTAGTAGAGAGTTCTCCAAAACCAGGTAACAATGCAACCAAAAACCAGTAAGTTAATTTAACGACCAACAGTTACGAAGCCCATCTCCAGTGTGGCAGTGGGCCAGCCTTTGTGATGGGCACCAGGAGAACGAGGATCTGCGCCTGCCCTGCAAGAGTGTGTGGTCTAGGAGGGATCTGTCTGCTCCACCTGGAGGGATAAAGGGCCAGCTGCTTACTCTCCTGCTTCGGCTTCCTGTTTAAAGGAGGAAGAGTTTGGACTAGTTAATCTCAGACACATTCAGGATTTGATTTTGCAGTTTATTCAATAATGAGGGCAAAGCTTTAGGCCAGCAGACATTACTTTGATGTGTATCAGCCAAGTCACCCACACAACAGCTAGGATACAGGGGTCCCAGGCAGAGAATTCATAGCCACCATCTGCCAGACACAGGCACACACACACATACATACAGTCATCCCCCGACACACCCACAGTCACCCACATCCCCAACCCTGAGACATGGGAAGTAGAGGGACAGCTGTGGGTTGGTGGTGGGGTGCAGTCTGCGGTGCCCTGAGCTGCTTGCAGCCCTGTGGTGGGAGCCAGCAGGGGAGAGTATTTGAGGGGTGGAAGTGAGAGATAAGCACTCAGAAAAGGGGCCCACTCCAGCTCTGCTTTCCTCTCCATCGAAGAAAAGCAATGGTGCTGGGCCCAGAGGAACAGACACATTCGGAGCAGGAGGAAGAGTCCTTTCCCCCGGATTTTCCTCGTTTAAAAGCTGAAAGAGGAAGACCGTCAGCAATATTTAAGACTGGAAGAAAATTAGATTATGTGTGTGCACGCGCGTGTGTGCGTGTAGTTCTGCCTGCCAACCATCACACAGTAATGGCTCAGAACGGTTGGGGTTTGCCTACCTTCTCTGAGGACTTGCTAGAAACACACGACAAACATCTCCACTCACACTTTGGGAGGAGAAATCCCAGTGCCCTGCTAATATTGGCACAGGATCTCCTCGGCATCCTATGATCCTTCCTCCACCAGCACCCGCGTGTGCCAGGCGCTGTGCTTGTGTTGGTGAGATGAGTTGAAGGGGCTGAGCTGGAGTGTGTAGGACTGCTGGCGTGTACTTGAGCACCTGAGTCCCATGAATGCTGCTAAGGATAGGATGGAGGGACAGAGGAAGTTAACATTTGAGCTGAAAAGCAGAAACGAATCAGGCTTTCTGGCTGAAGTGAGAATTCCAAAGACAGGAAGGATTGGAACATGCTCAGGAAACTGAGAGGTGAGCTTGTTTGGGATTTAAAGAGTTCAAAGAAGGTGAGAAGTCAGGCAAGAAAAGAAGGCTGCCAGGAAACTCGAGACCAAGGAGCTTGGAGTGTGTGATCGAGCATGGGAAACCAGCAGGGTGGTGGCCTAGTCAGAGCTGGCCTTTGGGAAGGGCCCCAGGGCACACTAGGGATGGATTCTAGAAGGAAGATGAGGAAATGAGAAAGCATGGTAATTCTAGAACTGTTCTCACAACCTGGCACCCACAGAGAGTGATGTTTATGCGCCCCACTGGAAAGGCGGAGAAAACTGCTTCGGGTTTCAGGTGACCAACTCAGCTCTCCCAGCCACAGGCCCTGGAGATCGCCCTATGGGCTACGGGAGCCATAGCTCACACCCCTGCAACCAAGTTGGGAAGCTCTGATCTGGAAGAAATCACGAGAAATTTGGTAATGGGTTAAGTCTAGAGGAGGGAGGCAACGGGGTTTGGATTTCAACTCTTCACCTGGTGTACCATTTTATCAAAGTGGAGTGTATTATACTTACATAAATATAGCTTCTAAAAACCAATTGGGAGAGGCTGGCTTTGACTGAGACTGGAGGGAGTAAGGAGTAAGATGAGGGAAGGATACTGGGGAGTAGAAGTAGGTGATGAGGTGACTATACTATTGAAGGAATCTCACTGACAAATGAATAGTATTGTTACAAATTTGTGTCTTCATCACCTTGGGTTTTCTTAACTTCCTCCTATTAACATCTTGGATATCATAGTATAGGAAGTACCTAATCAGAAGAAAGGAGTATTATGTATCTATCAAAACAATAATTATGAAAACTATGCATCTATGTAAAAAGCACTCATTTTGGATACATGCTTAGAAGGGTAATTATTGCTCTTATATTGTAACCTTATATGTTGATACAAGAAAAAAAGCAGAATACGAATAATACCTAGTAGTGTAAAATTGGCTGGGAGAAGCGCTAAAAGATAAAATGTAAAAATAATTCTTGTGTCCCGGACTCAGGCCCTTGGTATTGCCACCAGAGGTGGATAGCGTGTGAGCTGCACCTGAGCCCCAGCAGGCAGGAGTAGGGATCAGGAAGGCATGGCCCCCTCTGTAAGGGTCGGGGAGGGACTCTTCCTCCCACTAAGGCGCACCTAGTGGGTAACTCCAAGTAGGAAGGCAGTTCTCATGCTGGGACATGCCCTCAAAATGACACATGTCCACTGTAGGAGGACAATTGAGTCATGGCATTTCTTCGCAGAATTATCTTCATTTCGTTGTACTTTCTTTTAAAATTAATATCTTGAAAGGTGGTGCATTCACATGATTCAAAAGCCAGAAAGCATGAAAAGACACACACTGGGAATGTTTTCCTCCCATCTTTGTCCTCTGTCTGCTTAGTTCCTCCCACCCCAGAATTCCTTACATTTCCTTCCAGAATGTCTTATGTACCTACAAGTAATAAAAACACAGATTCTTACTTTCCCCTTATTACACAAAATGTACATCATACACGCTGTATATACATGGGCATCTAGCTTTTTAAATTATTTTCCCCAAGATGGAGGAGATTTTAATACATAGAAACCTTCCTCATTCTTTTTATAGTTACATAGTATTCCATTGTATTAATGTGTCGTCATTGATTTAACCAGTAGTCCCCTGTTGATAGATACTGGACATTGGATTATTCGTGGATGTTTGTTATTACCAGCCACACTACAACTAGTAACCTTACACATCTGTTATTTCATACATGTGCAAGAATCTTTGTAGAATTAGTGCCCAAACATGGAATTGCTGGGTCAAAGGGTAATACATTTTTAAAACTTTTATTTCAGTCATTTTTGGGGAACAGGTGGTTTTTGGTTACATGAAGTTCTTTAGTGGTGATTTCTGAGATTTTGGTGCATCCGTCACAAAGGGTGTATACATTTGATCAAGGTTGACCAAATTGTCCTCCAGTGTGCCAGTTCACACCACTTACACCAATCATGTAGGAGAATCTCATATTTTTGACATTTTTAAAATGCAGTTGTGGCGCAGTGGCTCCCCTTTGTAATCCCAGCTCTTTGGGAGGCTCAGGTGGGAGGATAGCTTGAGGCCAGGACTTACAGTGAGCTATGATCACGCCACTGCACTCCAGCCTGGACAACAGAGCAAGACCCTGTGTCTAAGAAAAATTTTTTTTTTTATAAAGAGCCCAGGCTTAGGAATCAGATAGCCCAGGCTTTTTCCTTGCAAAATGAAATAAAATTGCAAATCTGTTTTTCCCCTCCCCCTCCAAACTTTTTTGTTTTAAGCCTGTTCCTAAGGTAAGGAGGGCTTGGACTGCTGAGAAGGAGGCGTGAAGGTTGGGAGGGAGGCTCAGGAGGTTTGGGGAGGCAGAAGGCCTCAGGTGATTTCCACACACAGAAGAGTCATGCCAACAACTTGTCCATCCAGTCTGGCCACAGACTCCACCCCTCACACCACCAGCTTGGACCGCCCGTTCTCAGGGTCAGAAGCCTGACCTCACAGCTGCGCTCCCTCACCTCCCACAATTCCAGAGGGGAGCTGTCACTCCGAAGGAAACAAGTCTGGTCTTCTTGGCCCCAAACCACACACCCAGACCTATTCATAGCGAGATTGCACAACCTGCTGGAGGACAGCCCAGCCGGGCATGGGAGAGCAGCCCTACTCCTGTGCCAGGCCCTGGCCCTCGGGTGCCCCTGGGTGAGCCTATGCCAGGTTTCAGAGCAGAGCTGTCCCCATAGCAGGGGGACTCAAGGGTCTGATTGGCTCCTCCTCCCAAGTGGGAGAACTTGCTCCTCCAAAGAAGAAGCTCTCACGCCACCCGCCCACTGCCCCACTGTGCAGGTTGGCACCTGGGCGGAGGGCTCGCTCTCATTAGTGCACACAGAAGCCAGGAGGCAGGCTCCTGCAGAAGAGGAAGCTGAGTCACAGCAGACACTCTTTACGTCCCTATGGGGAGCAGTGCCATGGAGTGGGGAAAGGAAACAACTTGGGAATAGGACAGACCTCAATTTGAACCCAGCCCTGCAGTGCATTAGTCGAATGGTGACATGTGAGTCAGTTACCTTCTCTGGGCCTCTGTCTTCTCGTTTATGAAATGGAAACAGGGCTCTGCCTGTCTTGCAGGGTTGGGTGGCTCCCATGAGAGCATGCCCCGGAAGTATCTATAGCACACGTCAAGCAGGTCAGGAGCAAGCCGCTCATCCACGTCCTCTTCTCTTTAAACACATCTCATGGGCCCACACTCCATGGGTTATTGTTTTTTTTTAATCTTATAAAATCTTGCAAAACATGCAAAATTAATCTGACATTAATGAACCTCATCAGTATAATTAGATTGCAAAGTAATTAAAAAACGAAAGGTAACCAACTTGTAAGGTTTTTCTGTTCTTATTTTCCTTGATGTTCTTCAGGACCTGTTGAGAGCAGCCGTGCTCATGGTCAGCTTCTTCCATGCTATGTCCCGTAGAATCACTGTCGTGAACGCCAAGAACTCAGATGGCAAGAGAGGGTGGGAAGACTTGCTTCTGGTCCTGACTCTGCCACTGAAAGCTGTGTGTCCTTGAGTGAGTCGTTTCCCTCTCCCTGGTTCACTTCACAAAGATTCCATACTTTTTAAGGGGTCGTGATGCGTGAGCCCAGAAAGGGAGCACACGCTTTATGAACTACACAGCAAGAAACAGAACCACAGACACTGTTTTGAGACAGTAAGTTGGCAAATGTGAATATACTCATTTTCCAGCAGGGAAACTCAGATCCAAAGTGGACTCAAAGGTTCATTGTTACTTGCTGCAACCTGCTGTTCTGCCTGCCCCAGGCCTCCAAAGCTGACACTTAAATGGCCACGGAACCCTGGTGGGAGAGTTAGGGTAGAGGACGCATCTGATAGGCTAGGGAAAGAAATGGAGAAAGGGGAAAGGATGGAAGAGAGGAAGGGGAAGATGGAGGAGGAGTAGGGAGGACGGGTGTGGCAGGGGAGTAGAGAGAGAACAGCATTTCAGGGGAGGTGGTGCACCCTACACAGATGTTCGCACTAGAACCTGCTGGTGTCACACTGAGTCTCTCCAGTTTCTGTCCTAAAGAAGTGAAATGATCCAGGGGCCCGTGGTGGCCCAGCCGGAAGGTCTTTCTGATGAAGACAGGCGGCCAGGGTGATTTGCTGCTAGTTCGAAGGGGGCAGAAAGTGGTGACAGCCCGGAATCCACCTGTGTGATGCAGGGAAACTGTCCCGGGGTGTGTGTGCGTGTGTGTGTGTGTGTGTGTGTGTGTGTGTGTGTGAAGAGGAGGCCTCTGATGTTGCCATCTCTTCGTCAGTGCAGATGGCATTTCCACAGCAAACCCCTCCTGCCCAGCGCCCTGTTGTGGCCCTCCCAGGTGTTTGGAGAAGCGTTTAATTAAAAAGAACCTACCAGGGTGGTCTGAAGCTTTAATTGCTATGCTTGTGCCTCCCTGAGTGTAAAGGTTCAGGCCACCCCTCCTCAGCTTGGCCATGCCCAGGGCTTGCTCCACCTCTGGAGGAGTAAAAACATCGCTGAGTGGTGGAGCCACCACTTGGCCTGATTTAGTACAATGAGGTTCTTTTGGATAGAAGCCAGTTGTTAACTGCAGAACTCAAAGCAATTGAAGTTTTTTGTATAGTATAAATGCACAGTGAAAAAACAATCTTTTGAGAAGGCATGTGGATTGTGGCTTGTAGCCTCCCTGATCTGGTAAGAAGCATATGGACTTTAGACATACACTAAGACATAGTTACAGGGTTTTAGCTCCCTGAGTTTCAGGGTCCTTGATGTTTCATAGAGGATAATGATAATATCTCCCTTGAGGATTAGCGTTAACGCATGCGAAACCCCTATCTGTTTATTCACCCTGTAATTCAACATGTATTTATTGAGGGTCTACTATGTGCCAGCACTGTGCTAGAGTTAATGGTTAAACTCAAGCTTTAGAAAAAGACAAGGAAGGTGGATAGGCTTCTTTCTGGCTTTGCCTGTGCAGCCACAGGTAAGTTACCTAACCCCTTGAGTTTTTGTTTTCTTATCTGCAAAAGAGGAATAATAATAACCCTACCTTGTTGTGTTATTTTGAGGATTAAGTGAGATGATGCATGGACAGCCCTTGAAGCAGAATCTGGCACACAGCAAGTGCTTGATAAACTTAGCTGTATTTATTAGTACACTGAAATTGCTCAATAAATTATAGACCATAGATTTTGTAATTAGGTTTCCAAAATGTAGCCACTATGCCCTATCCGAAGCCAAAGGAAAGCAGATTTTTCTAAATGTGGTCTTTAGATCATGTGTATCAGGAAAGCCTGAGGGAGCTTGTTAAAAATTCAGATTCTTAAAAAAAAAAAAAAAAATTCAGATTCTTTGGGCCCATCCTAGAAGTACTGAATCAGAATCTGATGAGGCCTAAAATTCTGCCTTTTCAAACACTGTCTCCCATGATTCTGAAGTACACTCAAGTTCTGGAATCCCTGAGAGTCAAAGGTAAAAATGCCCATCCATTTGAGAAGATCCCCTGTGTAGGCAGAATAATGCCCTCACCCTGCAAGGATGGCCATATCCTAACCCCAGAGCCCGTGAATGTGTTGGGTTGCATAGCAAGGAGTTAAAATTGCTAATCAACAGACGCTTGTTAAAAATAAGGAGATTATCTAGGTGAGTCCAGTGTAATCACAAAGGTCCTTAAATGGGGAAGAGGGAGGCAGAAGAGTCAGAACCAGAGAGATGGCATGGTCACAGAAGCTCAAACAGCCACTGCCAGCCTTGAAGATGGAGGGAGTGCCACAAGTCACGGAAGGAGGGCAGCCTCTAGAAGAGGGAAAGTGCAAGGAAACGGCCGCTCACCTAGAGGATCACACGGAGCATGCCTCGGGAGTATCTGTGGCACAGACACTAGTAGATACTTCCAGGGCATGCTCCCGTGTGATCCTCTAGGTGAGCCTCCAGAAGGAACACAGCCCACCAACATCAGATACCTGATTTTAGCCCAGCAAGACCCATTCTGGGCTTCTGACCTCTAGAGTTTTAAGATTATAAATGTGTGCTGGTTTTAAGCCTCTAAGCTTGTGGTGATGTGTTACAGCTTTTCTTTTCTTTTTTTTTTTTTTTTGTTTGAGACGGAGTCTCGCTCTTGCCCCCCAGGCTGGAGTGCAATGGCGCAATCTCGGCTCACTGCAACCTCCACCTCCCAGCTTCAAGCGATTCTCCTGCCTCAGTCTCCCGAGTAGCTGGGACTATAGGTGCCTGCCACCACGCCTGCCTAATTTTTGTATTTTTAGGAGAGACGGGGTTTCACCATGTTGGCCAGGCTGGTCTCGAACTCCTGACCTCAGGTGATCTGCCCGCCTTGGCCTCCCAAAGTGCTGGGATTACAGGTGTGAGCCACTGTGCCCGGCCTACTCTGTCCTTTCAAACCAGGTTGGATTCATGCACTGGATGTGGAAGACACCGTGAGATCCAGGCCTGGGCTTGGGTGGGAGCCTTGGCTGAGGGGCACTCTCAGAATTGGGGGAGGGTTGGGGCAGGTGCACAGCTCATGGGTAGTCCTCACAGCTTTGCTGACCCCCCTCTGCCATTTGTTCCTTGTTCATTTACACTCCGGTGCTTAGACAGCTGTTGAGCAAAACTCATGTGTCAGGGGGCTCAGAGTGTCTGTAAATTGTAAACAGTCTCAGGCCCAAAGGATCTCTGTCATCTCTATCATGGTCTCACCTCAACCAAGAGGGCCTGGAACACCTGAAGATGGCCTGATTGCTCTTCCCAGAATCCTGAGGAAAAGGAAAGAACCATACCAAAAGCCTCCTAACCGGAGTGGGGCTCTCCCTCCCTCACCCCTGGATTCCCTTGAGATGGGAACAGGAAGGGCAGCTCTCACACCCACACTCTCCCAAGGGTGGGCATTGCTGGGGCTCCTGGGCCCCTTCCTTCCTTGTCTCCTCAGTGCTCCTCCAGCTCTGGGCCAGCCTGCAGCCCTTCCTCCTCCTCCTCTCCTCTCTGCCCCCTTCCACTCCCTGCCCTGCCATCCTCACCTCCCCCAGTCCCCAGCCAACTGAGACCTGTCAAGTGACAGGCACTGGGCTGATGGCCTTATATTCATCATCTCTTTATTCTGATTTTATTATGAAAGATTTCAAACATATAGGAAAGTTGAAAGAATGACTAGTCATACACCCATCACCTAGATTCAACAACTCTTTTTTTTTTTTTTTTTTTTTTTTTTGAGACAGAGTCTTCCTCTGTGTGCTTAGGCTGGAGTGCAGTGTTGTGATCTTAGCTCACTGCAACCTCTGCCCCCCGGGCTCAAGTGATTCTCCTGCCTCAGCCTCCCAAGTAGCTGGGATTACAGGCACCTGCCACCGCGCCTGGCTAATTTTTGTATTTTTAGTAGAGACGGGGTTTCACCATCTTGGCCAGGCTGATCTTGAACTCCTGACCTTGTGATCCACCTGCGTCAGCCTCCCAAAGTGCTGGGATTACAGGCATGAGCCACCGCACCTGGCCAGATTCAACAGCTCTTAACATGTTACCATATTTACTTTATAGATTGATGTATATATGTATATGTACATATGTTTTTGTTTTGCTGAATCTTTAGAAAGTTCAGCCATTGTAACAAGTCCCCTCCCAAGACCTCAGCATGCATCTCTCAAGCCCCATGGGATCCCTGCAAAATAAGTATAGATATTAGTCCAATTTTACACGTTAAAAATTTGAATGTGGCCGGGCACGGTGGCTCAAGCCTGTAATCCCAGCACTTTGGGAGGCCGAGACGGGTGGATCACGAGGTCAGGAGATCGAGACCATCCTGGCTAACATGGTGAAACCCCGTCTCTACTAAAAAAATACAAAAAACTAGCCGGGCGAGGTGGCGGGCGCCTGTAGTCCCAGCTACTTGGGAGGCTGAGGTAGGAGAATGGCGTGAACCCGGGAGGCAGAGCTTGCAGTGAGCTGAGATCTGGCCACTGCACTCCAGCCTGGGCGACAGAGCGAGACTCTCTCTCAAAAAAAAAAAAAAAAAATTTGAATGTAAGAATTTGAGGGTAAATATTTGAGATTCTAAGAAATGACATTACTCGCCCAGCATCACACAAGTGGTAAGTGATGGAACTGAGATTTGAACCCAGCTTGGTATCCTGCCTTCTCTAAAGTGGGTCCTAGAGCTCAGAATTAGGGGTGTCCCAGAGTGGCATTGCTTCTAGCTTGGGATTTTGTTGTTGTTGTTGTTTGAGAAAACTGAAAGCATTTCAGAGAAACAAAATTTCCTTTCAGCAATATCCCCTGTGGCCAAAGCTACCACTTCCCAAGAAGCTGGGTAAATTCCAAGATTACAGGTTTGTGGAGAAAGATGTTCGGGGTGCAGGCCCAGAGGAGCAGATGGTTAAAGCTGCTAAGCCTATTGCTGCTAGAATGCAGGCAACCCCTCAGAGCCCCCAGCATGTACCTGAATGTCTCCCACCTGGGATCACTATGAAGCGTGAGAGTCTAAGGGGCCCATGGAGAAACACCAAGGAATAAAAGAAGCCTGCTCATGAAGCATAAATCCCAAAATGATGAAGAAAGGCCTCATGGTGGGCCTCAAAATGTGGGCCATTAACCACCTGCATCAAAATAACCTGGAGAACTTGTTTAAAATGCAGACTCCTGGATTTACCTCAGATCCAGTGAACCAGATCACTGGGGCATGGGGCCCTGAACTCTTAACACCTTCCCCAGGTAATGGTTGCCAACTCTAGGTAGAGGACTAGTAGCCAAATTCCTATACTAATACACATGACACAACACGACACGACTGTGCACTGTACTACACACTGCATTACTGTATATACTACACTGCACGTAACACCGTACATGACACCACAACTCACTGCTCCATGGTGTCATGCTGTCCTCTACCACACCACGCGCTGCCACTGGACTCACCGCTCCACAGTGTCATGCTGTCCTCTACCACACCACACGCTGCCACTGGACTCACCGCTCCACGTGTCATGCTGTCCTCTACCACACCACGCGATGCCACTGGGCTCACCGCTCCACAGTGTCATGCTGTCCTCTACCACACCACACGCTGCCACTGGGCTCACCGCTCCACGTGTCATGCTGTCCTCTACCACACCACGCGATGCCACTGGGCTCACCGCTCCACAGTGTCACGCGGTCCTCTACCACACCACACAATGCCACTGGACTCACCGCTCCACGTGTCATGCTGTCCTCTACCACACCACGTGCTGCCACTGGACTCACCGCTCCACGTGTCATGCTGTCCTCTACCACACCACGCGATGCCACTGGGCTCACCGCTCCACAGTGTCACGCGGTCCTCTACCACACCACACAATGCCACTGGACTCACCGCTCCACGTGTCACGCCGTCCTCTACCACACCACGCGCTGCCACTGGACTCACCGCTCCACAGTGTCATGCTGTCCTCTACCACACCACGCGATGCCACTGGACTCACCGCTCCACAGTGTCACGCTGTCCTCTACCACACCACGCGATGCCACTGGACTCACCGCTCCACAGTGTCACGCTGTCCTCTACCACACCACGCGATGCCACTGGACTCACCGCTCCACGTGTCACGCAGTCCTCTACCACACCACACGCTGCCACTGGACTCACCGCTCCACAGTGTCATGCTGTCCTCTACCACACCACGCGATGCCACTGGACTCACCGCTCCACAGTGTCATGCTGTCCTCTATCACACCACGCGATGCCACTGGACTCACCGCTCCACGTGTCACGCAGTCCTCTACCACACCACGCGATGCCACTGGACTTCCTGCTCAACTGATCTACTTTCTCATTGATTCATTTTTTAAATTTTTCTAAAAGTAGTTTATTTTAAAATTTTTTATAAAGTGTTTTAATTTACATACAGTAAACTTCACTCCTTTTGGTATCCAGTTCCATGAGTTTTAACAAATGCACAGAGTTGTGTAACTGCCACCACAGCCAAGATACAGAACAGTTCCATCCCATCTTCCAGATTCCTTTGTGCTCCCCTGTTCTGGTCACTCCCTTCCTGCACACTTACCGCTGGTAACCACTGATCTGTTCTCCATCCCTGGAGTTCTGAGGCTTCCAGAATGTCGTATAAATGGAATCACACAGTTCATAGCCTTTTGAATCTGACTCCTTTCACTTAGCATGAGGCATTCGAGATTCATCCATGTTACTGCAAGTAGGAGTATTTAATTCCTTTTTATAGTTGATATTCTATTGTATAAATGTACCTTGGTGGTTTATCCATTCCCCAACCGAGAGACATTTGTGTTGTTTCTGGGTTTCGGTGATAAACTCAATGATCCAAATGTAATGAATTGATTCCTTTCTATGGCAGAGGAAGAATCTCATATATTGGCCTTGTGATAAAAGGAGTAGGTGGCGTGTCAAAGAAAATGGCCCACACATGGTTCCTGCCATGGGCCACCTGTTTAACAGTCCGTGGTCAGCCATGGAGGACCCATATTTGTCATTATGACAAACTTGCTGGTCTTCCAAAAATCATAAAAACAACCAGGTCTTCACAATGCTTCAGCGCCTGTCTTTTACAAATAAAACAAAGGGCTCTTGGAACATCAGGCCCCAAACTCACTGGGAAGCCATCTGAGTGAGCACCTCAGTCTTCCATTGTGGTGTCCCCCATGCCTTCCATTGTGACGTCCCCCAAAGGGGAGTCATCCAGTGGCATCATCCTTCTTCACAGCTCTCTTCAGCTTACAATGTTTTTGCCCGACTCAATCTATTTGATCTTCCAACAAGCCCAAGAAGGAAGAAAGGCAGATATTTTTATTTTTACTTGCACCATTTTGAAATCAGGTTGCCAAAGCTCAAAAGCTCAAGGCAGCTGGTACTTATTCAAAGTCAACAAGCCTCTTTGGCTGGGAAGACCCCCTGACTCTTCCCATTCTCAACCCAGTGTTTTCTGGTTTTAAAGATATAAAACCTCTGGCCGGGCACAGTGGCTCATGCCTGTAATCCCAGCACTTTGCGAGGCCGAGGTGGGTGGATCACCTGAGGTCAAGAGTTTGAGACCAACCTGGCCAACATGGTGAAACCCCATCTCTACTAAAAATACAAAAATCAACTGGACATGGTGGCAGGCACCTGTAATCCTAGCTACTCGGGAGGCTGAAGCAGGAGAATCACTTGAACCGAGGAGGCGGAGGTTGCAGTGAGCTGAGATCATGCCTCTGCACTCTAGCTTGGAAGACAGAGCAAGACTCTGCCTCAAAAAAAAAAAAAAAAGAAAGAAAAAGATGTAAAACTGCTGCAGATGGACGATGCAAGGTAGTGGTCAGCTCTTTAACCTGCACATTTTAGAATCCAGTTTTGCTCAAAGTAAGTAATAAGGTGGGCGAAAAAGAGAACAGAGCTGAGTTTAAACCACACATCTGCTTGCCGGCGACACAGCCTCCATGCTCTCATTTATAGGATGAGCGAAGGAATTCCTACCTTCTAGTGTTGTTGCAAACTTGAGAGGCTGCAGAAGAGTTCATAATGCAAGTGGGTAAAGCATAAGAGGCACTCCATAAATGGCAGCAATTATTATTAATTTGGTTTATTAAGAGAAACCATAGCATATACACACCATTAACTATCTGTGGTAGGTGCTCTCTGCCTCTCAGCACTGCTCAGGATTTCTGAGGCCAAATTTTTTTTGGCAGCAGTAAGGGAAACCAAGGAGTTAACAAGGAGGCCTGGAGGCTGGCATGGCTGGGACTGTTAGTTCCTAATGAGGGGCCAGCCCGGGGAAGGAGGCCTAGCAGCTGTGAGGAGGGGTGCTGAGGGTGTCTCCCGTGGAGGAGACTTGGGCTGGAAACTTTGTTTTTCTTATTTCTGAACTCAGTTTTACACTCCTGAGGGGAGTTCCTAGTGTCTGAACTTGGTCTTTGAGCCCTGGCGCTGGTGGTTCCTTGAGGAAATGCCTCGCGGCTTCTTGTGGGGCAGTGTTGTTATTGATGTTGGGCCAAGGTGGTTAGAAAATGGGATCCTCCAAATGGGGGCCTTGTGGTTTGGCCACACGGAGATGTCTCCACAAGCACAGCCGGGGTGGGGACAGCTGCCCACAGGGTAGGGCTTGAGGGTAACGTGGTGCTTCTCCTCAGCCGCCCCATCCTCTCCCGTCCTTGGCATTATTCTTACGTGTCGCCTGTATGCTGGCTTCAGACTCTGCTGAGAGAAACAGGCTGTGTTAGGACCAGCTGGGCCCTGAGCAGGCTCCTGAGAGCCAAAAAGCCAGGAGACCAGGGTGCCAAGGGCGCCCTGGAGAGTGAGAGGTGTTCTCTGACAGCACCCAGCGGGTAGAGATGCCAGACTGAGAATAGGGAGAGGGAGAGGCAGCTCCACCTGGAGCAGGCCCCAGTAACCTCTGCCCCCTCTAGAGGCAGAGCCTTCCGTGACCCTCAGGCAGCCCTGTCCCCCTCAGCCCTGGGTGGTCTCCCCTTCAATGTGGTTGGCTGTGCCCACATCGTGCCTACCAGACAGCTGTGGCAGGTGCTTTAAATATGTCAATGGAGTGGTTGAAGAAATCTGAAGAAAAGAGGGAAGTCTGGTGGTATCTCCAAGACGACTTGGAGGGGCTTTCGGAAAGGATCTGCCCACTCTCCAGCTTTGCCATGAAGGATAGGCTCTTCCAGGGGTGTGGCCGGTAACCGCCCTCACTCCTGGCCTTTGAGTTGCATTTCCAGTGAGTTTCTCCTTCCTTTGTATTCCAACTCTTCACAGAAGCAGTGAGTGCTGGTTTAGTTTTAGGTACACATAACATTTGTCTTCATTGCCCCCACAGATGCGAGGGGCCTCATCCCTGTTCCGTGTCCCCTCTGGACACAGAGGAGTAGGCTCATGTGTGCAGAAGGCAGCCTGGGGAAGCCCGTTCACGGAGCTCACTTTGCTTGTTCTTTATCGCGGCTTCACGCCCTCCCATTCGATGCTGCAGGTATAAAGCAAATTCGGTGCCGGCTGTTACAAAGGGGAGGCTGCAAAGAAACAAAAGCATTTCAGCCAAATGCATGCCCAGGATATGCTGGGGAGTGGGGAAGGGAGGGGAAAACATAGAGCCCCTGTCCCAAGGATACAGCTTACGCCCCCTGGTCTAATGTGGGAGGGGGACGGTCATGACAATAGTGTGAGAAGAGCTAGGGCAGGGTTAGTGACTGACAAGTGACCCAACGGGCAAAGCCGATGGCCCCCTCCACGTTCCACCCCCTGGGCATGCGCACCCTCTCCCCGTCTTGCCACTTGATTTGTTGTGTCCTTGCCTGTCACCTTCAGCAGGCTGACTTCTCTCCTTCCGCACAGGGAGGTGGGCAGGAGGATGCCCAGGAGCCCATGTGACATCCAGCTGAGCCAGTGAGCCATTCGGTGGGTTCGCAGCAGTTTTGATGATCCCCTGTCCATTTGTCAATGCTTTTCCTCATCATCCTTGCCCCAGAGGTTGCTGGTGCATGGAACTGTGATGCGTATTCTATTATCTTCCCAGGAAATTACCTCAGCATTGGCCAGAGCTTAGCATTCTTAGCCACACAGGGCTCTGGAGGTATTTTTGGCGAAACTCGGAACTCCTGAGTGTCCATGCACTCTGGAGTCGGGCTAGGATGCAAAGTAGGGATAAAGTAGACGTGGCGGGTGTGGCATGTCCCATCGACCCAGGCTTGGCCTTGTGTCCCCTTCTCCCTGAAGCGTGTTCCTCCCACTTGCTTCCTGGCTCCTTGGCCTCCCGCTGTCGTCACTCTGAATCCCTTCTTCTCCCCCCCACCGAGCAGGCAGAGGGAGACAACTCTCGTTACAGCTCAGACCAGAGAGAGGAATCCTAGGCCCTTGCTATTTTCAGAGCTAAAATTAAAGCCCATGGTTTGCTTCCTCAGCACTTAATTAGACTCCAGCGCCTCACAGGGCAGCCTCCTTTCCGCCCACCAGTGAAGGCCTGACCAGTGGGTTTGGAAGCTGACGCCATGTTCCAGGCAGGAGGGCTGGGGCCTGGAGTATTTTTACACATTGGAGGCTGTGGAGAGCAAAATGCTTGGCACTGAGCCAGTTACACCAAGTCAGTTGGGAGAGGGAGGGAGCAGGAAAGCTGTTATGTCGCCCTTCCTTCTTTGAACTGCACCGTAAATCTGCTAGACAGGAAATGGGATTGGGAGGGTAGAGGAGGGAGCTGTACAGTGAGGCTGGACTGGGGCCTGGGATACCACCATCCTTGCAGCCTGGCTCAGGTGAGGCCCTGCCCTGAAGGTGGGGTGAAGGGGGGCCTCACCTGAGGCTGGGGGTGAGGCACATTGGGTGGGTGTTCAAAGTTGTCTGGGTCAGGTGGGGTATGGGCTGACTGTATCTGCCCTCGTGTTATTTCTGGGCCCCCTTCAGATCTTCCAACTAAAACCACTATCAGTGGAACAGTTTTTCGGGCTGGAAGGGACTTCAGAGACCCTGTAATTAGGGTTTTGAGGACAAGAGAGGGAAAATAAATTACCCAAAGCCACATACCTTATAAGAACTGGAAGTGGGGATGAGATTTTTGACCTAGGACACGATGGCTCTGCACTAGGTCTCTCCCCTTCTTGTTGCTGTCTTTTGACTTTCTTGGGGGCACAAACTTTTCGTTCCAGAATGAAGGTAAGATATAAAATGCAGATGTATGTAAGTAAAATGACATACAGTCAATTCGCACTAAGAGCTAAATAACTGATATTTAGCACTGTTACTGAGTAGAGATCTTGATGAGCAGAAGGCCCCTGTGCTCCGTGGAGGAACCCTTCTGACCATAAGGGTGGTGAGGCATCATTGACTTCATAATCAACCTAAGGCCATCTGGCCTCGGGGTTTCTGGAGGGGGCAGGTGGGGGAGGTTGAGACCTGTGATGTACCTGAAACAGAACCTGCTCCCTCCCAGGGAACAGTGAAAGCAGGACACCTGACTAATGACATCTCATATTCATCGATTTATAGCATTTCTCCAGAAAGGTCTAGATACCAGCCTTAGGGGAGCCTCCTTATTGTTGGATTAAACTTATGCCTATCCATGCATCTATAAGCCAAGGAACCTCTCCTGTTTTTTATCCCTCCTTTTCCCTCCAATAACACTCCTGAGGCTGCCTCTCAAATGTGGGAACCAATAGGTGAGAACCATGTAAGATCTTCACATATACTCCTGAACCCTGAATTAAGTTAAATAGTAGCCATAGCCTGTGTTTATTTTGCTTTTATATTTTTTAAGCACTTTACTAGCATTATCTCATGTCATCTTGAAAACTATTATTATCATCATCCCCATTTCACAATGAGGAGACTGAAGCTCAGAAAGGTTAAATGATTTGCCTAAGGTCACCCAGGTATCAGGGCCAAGATTTGAACCAAAGTAGACTTATTCTAGAGACTATGCTTCACATACCTCATACTGCTTCCACTGGCAGAAATGAAGTTTTGGAGAGTATAGAGGGAACTATAGAATTTTGTCCAGTAGCAAGAATGAGGAACACACTGTTTATTGTCTGGGCTAGAGGAGTCAGTGTGAAGAGTGTCAGGCCTTGGAGAGTGTTTGGCTGAGAGCTGAAGTTGGGGTGGGATTTCCATGTTCCATGGCTGGTGTTTGGCATATATTTCTGCTTTTCTGGGCAAATAGCCTAAATCTCCTCTTTACTTCTCTTGGATAGGGTCTTAGGCCAAACATGCCATATCACCCCCATTCCATTCTTGTCTCAAATCTGTCACTTAGCTCATTTCAGTGGCTTAAACCTGCAATTATTTGATGTCTACTGAATGCAAATAAGGCTGATTCTTGACCCCCAGGAACAGTTGACACAAGCTCTTTGTTGTTGGTGGTGGTGTTGATTTCAAATCCTCCTCCTCTTCACCCTCCTGTTATTTCTCTGTTATTTACTTTAGACATTTCATCACCACCACTAGGAAGCACACAGTGGAAGGAAACCATGTTTATTGTTAGCCTTATGCTGGCAACTAACTAATTTTGCTAGTAGTGTCACTGGAAAAAGACTAGTGGGGAAGTAGTTTGAGGCTTGGAGATTTTTTGCCTCTGCATTCCCTGTAATCTGAGATCCCAGATAATGTCTAAGGAGCTAGAGAAAAGGGAAACAGAGAGGTGAATGGTTTGACAACTGCAACTACTATCCCATGAGGCATTTTCTGATTTTGAAGCACTAAGAGTTGCTGAGTAGCTGAGCAGAACTCTTGCCAGCCTTACAGGCCTGAGGGGACAAAAGTTAGAATTCAAGAATTGTCGAGGGGAAGGGGTCCTAATAAACATCCCAGTCTTTCAGGTGGGAGCCTTGAAAGGCTATACACTGGTAATAAAGCTAGTCTGGTGATAGACTAGCACTAACAAAGACTGAAACCCAGATCTGAATCATTTTGATTTCAGATTAAAGAGATATTCTCCTAGCAAACTGCCTGCTAGAAACAAAAGTAAATTTACTCTAGAGGAAGATATCAGCTAAAACCTTAAATTATCACTACAGTTTTTCATGCATAGTTTCTGGCATGAACTTTTCAAAAACTACCAGGCATACCAGGAGATAGGACCAAATGACTGAATATCAAGAGAAAAAAAAAGTTATGATTTTAAAAGATATGTAGAATCTGCCTTAAGAAGAACCACATTCTAGGAAAACTGTAGGACTGAAATTAAGAACTTGGTAGAAGGGCTTAAAAGCAGATTAGACACAAGTGAAGAGAATATTCATGAACTTGAATATAGGTCAGAAGAAAATATTTATTCAGATGACTATAATTATAACAAGATAAAAAATTTATGAAATACAGAAAAGAGTCTAAGAGATATACAGGATTCAATGTAAACATTTGTGTAATTAGAGATTTGGAAGGACAGAAACAATGTAGCATAAACAATATTTGAAAAGAAAATGACCGAGGATTTAAAAACTGACAAAAACATAAAGCCACAGATTCAAGAAGTGCTATAAACTCCAAGCAGGGAAATAACCCAAGAAACAAACAAAACTACAATACACATCATAGTAAGACAGCCTAAAAACAAAGAAAAAATGTGCAAAAGTAGCTAGTGTAAAAGAAAATAAAACAAAAAATACATTATACGCAGACACAATATGCAGCTGTTTTTTCAACAAAAACAATGGAAGCCAAAGAACAATGACATTATGTCTTTAAAGGGCAAAAAGGAAACAAAAACCCAAACAAAAAGACAGCTAACCTAAAATTCTATACCTAGAAAAAGCATCACTCAAAAATGAAAGTGAAATAAAGAGATTTCCAGACAGACAAAAACTGAGATGGTTTATAAGTGGCTGACAGACACTAAAGGAAAAACTAAATAGTTTTTCAGGTAAAAGGAAAAGAATTTCAGATGGAAGCAAGGAGTTGCAGAAAGGAATGAAGAGCATTGTAAAGAGTAAACATATGGGAAAATAAAAATTAATACTGACTGTATAAAATAATATCTTGAGAGAGTTAGAATATATGTAGAATTAAAATAACCATGCACAAAAAATAAGAACAAGGAAAATGGAGTTGACACATTCCAATGTCCTTAACATAGTCCAGGAATTGAAAAAAATACTAATTTATATTGAACTTTAATAAGTCAAGGATGCATATTGTCATCTTTAAGTCTAGAAGCATATAATTAATTCCACAGAAAGAGAAGTATTGTGCTCATGTTAGAAGGTAGTTTTGATTTGCCTACCTTCCTCTGAGAAATTTATTTCCTTCAACAGCCTAATTGTCAATGTTAAAAGAAAGATTAATGAAAGATTTTGTAGCAGAAAGAATTAACCCATAATCTCATTATCCCAAGTAATGATACAAGATTAAAATAATAAATAGAGCTTTTTTTTTTAAGTTTTGGATAAATTCCTGGATGTGAGATCCAAAATTGACTCTGAAAGAGAAACTGGATGCTGCTTGGGTATAGCTCCAACCTTTAAAGTTGTCTTCCCTGAGGAAAACCATGTGCTTCTACTGTGGATGGACTTTGGGTTTGACCCAGTGCAGGCATCTTATTAAGAATAAGCAGGCCAGGGCCAGGTGCAGTGGCTCACACCTGTAATCCCAGCACTGTGGGAGGCCAAGGTGGGTGGATCACAAGGTCAGGAGATCAAGACTATCCTGGCTAACACAGTGAAAACCCATCTCTACTAAAATAAAAAAATTAGCTGGGCGTGGTGGTGCGTGCTTGTAGTCCCAGCTACTCAGAAGCCTGAGGCAGGAGAATCGCTTGAACCCGGGGGGCCAGAGGTTCCAGTGAGCTGAGTTCACGCCACTGCACTCCAGCCTGGGTGACACAGCGAGACTCTGTCTCCAAAAGAAAAAAAAGAAAAGAAGAATAAGCAGGCCAGCAGCTTGGTTCAGAAACATAGGCGTTTTAGCTACCAGGATGAAGACTCTGAGGATCCAAGCATTGACCTCACTACTAGTAAACTCTTAATATTGAATGTGGCTCATGCCTATAATCCCAGCATTTTGGGAGGCTGAGGTGGGAGAATCACTTGAGCCCAGGATTTTGAGACCAACCTAGGAACGTGGCAAAACCCCATCTCTACAAAAAATACAAAAATTAGCCAAGTTTGGTGGCACACGCCTGTATTCCCAGCTACTTGGGAAGCTGAGGTGTGAGGATCAGTGGAGCTCAGGAGGTCAAGGCTGCAGTGAGCCATCGTTGTGCCACTGTGCTCTAGCCTGGGTGACAGAGAGAGACCCTGTCTCTAATAATAATAATAATAATAATAATAACATTAACAACTGTGTGTTTGCATATGGAAGCAGTCAAGATCATACAAATTAATATGATTTTGGAGTTGGTGACCGGATTGTCCCTGGCTTTAGCTCAAGGTCTGTGCCTAATCAGCCGGGAGACACTGGGCATTAGGCATGCCACTCAGTGTATCTGGGTCTCATTCGTGAATAGGGATGCAAAGTCTACTTCTGCAAGGTTGTTTTGGGAGTTGAATGAGAAGTGGCATGAAAGCACCTGGTTAAATAATGATGTACTGTTCGAATGTGTGGTATTGCTATTTTACCCTCAAAGGAAAAAAAAATAGTGCTCTGGTTACCATATTTTATGGTCAGAAATATTTGTTTAGTGCAGTAAGATGCCCTGTGATAGAAGGATTTCATGGTCAAAGAAGCCTAGGAATCCCCAAATGCCTTTCTGCCTTCGGAGATCCCCAGCGCTCACAACCCCTTTTTCTCCTCCAGAAATACGAACATTCATTAGCCTTTGAAAGGCCCTGAGAAGTCCTGCAGCAAAGAAATCAGTTGAAGTATGTTTTCTCCGGTGTTTTCCAACATAATTTGACCAATGAAGCTTCTTTGTATAACATCTCACTACATCTCTATATACATTCATACTTTCATCCTCTCCCTCTGTGGCTTCATCCATACCCACACTCATACACCGGCATGAGTGTATCTGCCCAGCTGATATTTCTAGTCTGGACTGCTGCTGTGAAGTTCAGGCCAGTACACCCAATTGCTTCCACTTGGCTGTCTCAGGACAACTCAAATTCAATCTATCCAAAATGTCTAAAATTAAAATCAGTACCCTCCATCCCAAACCTGGATCTTTTCCAAGATTCCCCAGCGTAATGAATGGCCCCAGCACCCTTCCAACTCCACAAAGCCCAAAACCTTGCCACATCGCTTCCCCTCATCCCTCACATCCCACACATCTATTCTATCACAATTTCCTTCCCAACTTATGTTCTACACATGTTTCCTACCTATCCTGTTCTCTCCAGACCCATTGCCACCAGCGTGGTCCAGTCTACCCAGAGCTGTCCCCAGGACCAGGACCAGAGCTTTCCAAGTAGTCTCCCTACTATCTCATCCCCCTAAACTATCTTCCATGGAGGAGTAGGATAAGGCTTCAAAACCCCTGTCTAATCCGTCTTAAACCTTCTAACAGTTTCTTCTTGCTCTTAGGTTCTCTGCGTCCCAATCACTAGGGTTTTTCTATTTCTTCAGATGTCTCCAAGACAGGGCCTTTGCTTATGCCCTTCCTGATGCTAGGACACTCTCAGTGCCCCAGCCCAGTCCCTTTCCTAATTAACTTGCTCCCTCCTGTAGCTGTCAACCCAAATACAACTTCCTCAGGGAAGCTGCTCCCCAGACTTAGTCAGGACCCTCGTCCCCCACCCCACCATGGGCCTCTGCTTCATCTGTAAGTTGCCTCTCAACTTACAACTGCGCATTTGCTTTTTTTTTTTTGAGACAGAATGCTCACTCTGTTACTTAGGCTGGAGTGCAGTGGTGCAATCTCTGCACATTGCAACTTCTGCCTCCCGGGTTCAAGCAATTCTCCTGCCTCAGCCTCCCAAGTAGCTGGGATTACAGGTGTTCACCACCACACCAGGCATTAGTAAAATTTTGTGTTTTTAGTAGTGACAGGGTTTTACCATGGTGGCCAGGCTGGTCTCGAGCTCCTGAGGTGCCCACCACCATGCTGGGCATTAATAAACTTTTATGTTTTGGGCCGGGCGCGGTGGCTCAAGCCTGTAATCCCAGCACTTTGGGAGGCCGAGACGGGCGGATCACGAGGTCAGGAGATCGAGACCATCCTGGTTAACACGGTGAAACCCCGTCTCTACTAAAAAATACAAAAAACTAGCCGGCCGAGGTGGCGGACGCCTGTAGTCCCAGCTACTCGGGAGGCGGAGGCAGGAGAATGGCGTGAACCCAGGAGGCGGAGCTTGCAGTGAGCTGAGATCCGGCCACTGCACTCCAGCCTGGGTGACAGCGCGAGACTCCGTCTCAAAAAAAAAAAAAAAAAAAAAAAAAAAAAAAAAAAAAAAAAAAAAAAAAACTTTTATGTTTTTAGTAGAGACGGGGTTTCACCATGTTGGCCAGGCTGGTCTCGAACTCCTGACCTCATGTGATCTGCCTCCCTTGGCCTCCCAAAGTGCTGGGATTACAGGCCTGAGCCACTGCAACGGGCCACATTTGCTTTTGTATTATTCGAATTAATGTCTTTTCTCCCAGACTAGATTGTAATGCACCTCATCAGGGGAGGACCTTGCCTATTTAATTCAATATTTGCTATCAGAAAGCCCCACAAATAATTTTTGCTGTAGAAAAAAAATCTCCTCTTCTTCACCGCACATTCCACCTCTCTACTTCTGCTCTCTTGCCTCTCTGGTCTCCAGCTTTTTCAGAAAACAAAAACTCAACTGTTAGGCTAAGCTCCTCTTTTCTCTCCAAAGATTAAGCCATCTTACTGACTTCTCCAAAGATCCTCTTTCCTGCTCGTCTGTTTCAAGTTCACATTCCGGCTGCCACCCAGGCTGCCCAATGCCTGCTGCAGGGCTCCATCCACATCCATAACAGTGTGCATGGCACCCCTGCACTGTGCGAAGCTACAGCCTGAGGCCACTCTGCCTTATCTTTCATCAAAAGGGCAATTTCTGTCTGATTTAAGTATCTGACCCAGAGCAGTTTTGGAGGCTAATTCGTACCACTATTCCAGATCTCTGTTCCCCTGCTGAAACCCCAAGCCCCCTGCCCACATACAGAAACATGCTGATGCTTTTGCTTGGATCCCTGGGACGAAATGGGTGCCTTAGTTTGCTTTTGCTTGTTCTGGTTTCATTTGGGTTCCAAGTCAGCCCCTACCTTTCACAATTCTAGGGCTTAGGACAGGCTGTTCTCTCTGCCCAGGAAGGCTACTCCACATCCCACCTCCTTCCCCTCCTTGGTTTAATCCTACTCCTCCTTCAGGCCTCAGCTTAGGTGCCACTTCTGCAAAGGAATCTTCTGACAAATCAACTTTAGGTTACCCTGCTATTGTCTCTCATTCCATGCTTGTCCTTCTAGACATCCACTGCAATTTGTATTTCTGTATTTATGTGTGTACTTATTTGCTTAATGACTATCTCCCTGCTAAACCATGAACTATATAAGGGTAGGGCTGGTGTCTGTTTTTTCACCAATCCTGCGTGCAGCACAGCACCTGTTTACTCAGCAGGCGCTCCGTCCATGTGTACTGCAAGGAAGAAGCAATGAATGGACCAATGAATGTGCTTGCTCTTGAAACACCATTTGACCCTTGGAAATCTGCCTGGCTTGAAAACAACTCCAAGCCCAAGCAAAACTTAAGGAAGTGTAATTTGAAGAAATAATTTGTGTCTTGAACTTGTCAATGCCAATTATCTGTGTATTTTGATTTGTTTTTTCACCCCTTGGGTTCAGAGTGACCTTGCCAGGCCTTAGTCTCCTGGGGCACATATTTCCTTCTGCCCTGTAATAATAGGCTGCCTGGGGCTCACTGGGCTATGGTTTAAAAAGTCTGCAGGTGGCTTCTCCTCTCTCCAGCTAGGCTGGATGGAAAGGGAGGGCAGGGTTGTGTGTCCCTCCTTTTCTGCACCCTCTCCCCTTACCCCGCCAGTCCTCAGAGGGAAGGCTGGGCTTTCGATGCCCAAGCTTGGGTACATGCGGTCTTTTGGTTCTGCTGAAACAGACTCCCTGTGCCTTCTTGGTTCCATGTTTTTTACCTGAATTCATTCTCACTTGGAGCAATGCAATGCCAAAGCCATTTTTGCAGTAGAGCTTGCAGCAGAAAATGTTAGTGGCCCACCCCATATTTCCCCCAGTTTACCATTTTCTGTGTGTCCTGGGATTTGGTGTGCATTGTCTTCCAAAGCCAGCACTGTGGCTTTTTTGGCAGGCAGCCCTCAGGGGCTCTGGAGCCACTTTGTGTGCATGGATGAAGCGCCTGGAACCTGACTTACCCCCAGTTCCCTGGATTAGGCTCTGAGAATGCTGGCCTGAGGTCCTGCTCTGCTCTGCCCCCTCCACTCCTCTACTAGTGTCCTTATATCACGTCCACACAAAGCCTCAGCTAGGGGCCTGTTTAGCGGGATCCCAGCCTGAGACACTAGACATCAGGAGTGGGGCTGGGAAGCGAAAGCACACTGAAGCCAGGGCGAACAAGAACCACAAGAAGGGGTCCAAGAGCGCCTGGGCAGAGCACGGACACTGTCCACTTACATCTCACATTCAAGTTCACACCTTCCTATCACGGGGCCTTCATCTTGGTGATGGGCCACAATTTATGGGGGAAACTTACAAAAGGAGAGTTAGTTGGATGATCCACCATTCTCACCTTTTATAGCTTGTCTGGAGGCAAAACGGATACTCATCACAACCCTCCTGGACCCCCCCCCCCATCCTCAGCTGGTTGGCACTTCTGCTGGTTGTTTCCTAATGGGGTGACTCAGCCCTTCATCCTTGAGGAGTCTAAGCTCCTGGCCACCATGGCTGTGGTTGCGCTAATGACCCGGTCACAGTTAACACTGGGCAGGGGAGTGACCTAGAGGTGCCCTGCATTCCACACATCCTTCCCCCAGCTCCACTGAAACAGGGACAGAACCTCCTCTTACTGACTGGGGCTAGTCGTCCCTGCCAGTATGGCAACTCCTTTCTTTGCCTGATGGTCTGCCAAGATGAGGGGACCATCCTCAAATGACATGGTGGTTGCCATCGATTTTGGTTTCGTGGGACTCTGTCCCTGGTAGAACTGTCTCCCTTCCCTTCTGGGAATTAGGACTTCTAGACCCACAGAACCTAAAGTTGTGGCAGCAGGAAGCACAACTTCCTCCAAGTAGGTCCCTGGGAATGCTGGGGAGCAGGGCTTCATCCCATTGCTTCCTCCCTCTCTTGTGGGGGCGACTCAGATGTGTCCACTCGGGGTCCTTTGCAGGATCAGCCTAAAGCTACACTCGGAGCCTCTGCTGTGACTTTGCCCTTGCTTGGTTTTGTCCCCTTCCCTGTGCTGCTTCCCCCACTCCCTTACTGGTTGCCCCTGGGATCTCTTCCTTAATCAGTTACTTGTACCCAAAGTCTGCTTTCTGGAGAAGTCGACCTAAGACAGAGCTGGAAGCCATGAGGAACGGGGCGAGCCAAGCACTCCAGCTTTGAACATAAGACATTGGCAGGGGCCAGGGTTGAAGGGAGGAAGTCAGAGCTACTGACTAGACCTTGAACTGGAAACCCAGGGTCCTGCTCCTATTTCTACCTCACTGAGAACCAAAAAAATGGGCCTCTGCCTTCCCAGGTGTCTGATAAGGATAATGCTTTAAACTCTGACAATGTAGGAGAAATACTGTCCCAAAGTGCTTCTCGCACATGTATTTAAATGTGATGAATTTTAAAACCAATGAAGTTATTTGCAAATAATGTGTTGTATAATAGTATAACACCACTGCCCATGACAATAGCTAACATACCCCGTGCATCCCTCTGGCCGTGACCTCTACGAAGTACCGTACATGGTTCTCTCCTTTCCTCCTTACAACTACCTTATGCAGAAGGTACGACTATTAGTCCATCGTCCCATTTCACAAATGTAGAAACTGAAGGATAGAAAGTGATCCACCCGTGTGAGGGGCAGAGCCAGGATGAAATGAAGGCCTGTGCTCTCAGCTGCCCGCCGCACCTCCAGTGGGGAGACAGAAGCGGCCCATCTCTTTTCCCAGCTGAGGAAGTGGGATGTCTGTGGCAGGCAGGGCATCTACCATTCGGATTTTTAAGCTTGCACGCACAGAGCCCACGGTGTATTTAAGCTGACGAGAAACTGCTACTTGGCTAGGCTCCTCAGAGGCCAGGGGCAAGACCCAAAGCTCCTTTGATCCTCCTCCAATCCAGGAATCCAGCTGATATTAATATTCGATATTACGATGGTTTCATTTGACATTTTCATGAGGAAATCTTGGCTTTACTTGGTTCCCGGGCTGGCAGGTGGGGCCAGTGCCAGGAAGCGCACTGTATACTGTATACAGAGTCAACAGCCGCACAGCAGGCTGGTGTTCCAAACCTTCTCCCGAGGCCAGAGCCACCATTAAAACACACCTTCACTTAGAGCTGTTTTTCTCAAATAAGAAGATTACATCTGGGCTCCGAGAAGTGGTTTGTCAGGACTATCTTCATCATGAGGTGAAGTCGAATTAGGCTTGGCAATTTGTGGGTCTAGGCTCCCCCTTTCCCTGGGCTGCCCTCACAGACAAGATGCGTCCCCTCGTGGAATTAACATCCGAGACTGCAAGTTCTGTGCGGGTGAGGACTGTGTTTTGTTCACTGCTGGCAGTGGGGCCTGCCACGCGGTGGCCTCGCTGTGTGTGGTTGTTACCAATTAATAAATGATTTGGTAAATGAGTAAAGACAGTCAGCATCATTTGCTATTAAGAGCCCAGCCTCTGGAACCAGACACTTGGATTCAAATCCCAGTTAGACATGTGACCACAAGCGGGTGACTTAACCTCTCAGTAGCTTGGTTTTCCCCTCCGTACAATGGGTGTGACGCTACCTCCCTCGAGACTGAGGGGAGGATGAACTGAGTTAGTATGTACAAAACACTCAGAGCTTGGGCACACAGCACAGCACTCGGGCGGCATCTAAGCTGCCTCCCTGAGTCTTTATTGACTGGACATCTAAGTGTGGCATTGGGCTAACACGCTCTCTCCTCAAAATTGCTTCCTTCTGCTCATTCAACACTGGAAGAAATGAGCTTTGTTGTATCTGTATTTGTGTGAGATCTCCTCATTCTCATTCCTACCTCGAAGGGCTTTTTACCTGGAGGTGTGGTTTGCAGACTGCTGGATCTCACTGTTTGCACACACAAAAAAGTGCTGATATTCTTAAAAATCTCCCTCGTGAGATTTTTTTTTTTCTTTTTTCTTTTTTATCTTTTTCCTGGAAGCAAGGTCGACAATTTATCACCACCTGCCAAAACCTTCCTCTAAGGCATCACTTCTCAAACTTTTAAAGCACTCTCCCTGTCAGCCCAGTCAGAACGACAAAATCCAGAGTCATTCTCAAGAGAGAGGGGTGACAGGAATGGAGGGGCGGCTGAGAGCGTTAGCAGGGAGGGAGGGATGTCTGGGGCTCTTGTGGAAAAGCCTGCTCACCACCAAATCTAGGACCCTGAAGTCTGCAAATGGCTACAGTTACAGATCAGTTTACCTGGAGGCGCTGCTTTCCACGGGCTTAGCAAGCTGTTTAGTTCTTTATTTGTTATTGCAACACATTTTTATTGAGCACTTCCTGTGTGCCAAGTGTTCGGGAAAAGGTGACCAAGACAAAAGTGTCTGCCCACGGGACGCTTACATTCTGCCATCACTAACGTCTCCACTCACCACACTAAAAACAGCTCACCCAGGAAGGGTTTCTCTGAATGCATCGAAGTTCCTCGGGGATTCTCTAAGACTCATCTCTAACATGCCCGTGCGTTTTCAGCACATCAGTAGGAATCACTTGGCTTCTCTGGCCGTGGGAAACCTACCAGGACCTCTTGTTGGCACGTGCGGGCTTCAGTGCTGGCACTGGGAGGCCTGAAGCTCCAGTCAGTCAGTGCCATGCTCAAGGGTTAAGGCTCCACCATGCATGTCCATTAGGATGGGCACCATCAAGAAAAACAGAAAATAACAGGTGTTGGTGAGGATGTGGCCAAATTGAAACCCTTGTGTACTCTTAGTGGGAGTGTAAAAGGGTGCAACTGCTATGGAAAGCAGTAGAGAGGTTCCTCAAAACATTAGAAGTAGACCTACCATAGGGCCCAGCACTTCTGAGGATATATCTAAAAGAATTGAAAGCAGTGTCTTGAAGAGATATTTGCACATTTATGCTCATAACAGAATTGTTTAAAATAACCAAGAGCTAGAAGCAACCCAAATGTCTATGGATCGATGAATAGATGAACAATGGAATATTATCCCCTCTTAAAAAAGGAAGGAAATCCTGTCACATGCTGCAACATGAATGAACCTTGAGGACATTATGCTAGGTAAAGTACGTCAGTCACAAAAGGACAAATACAGCATCATTTCACTTATATGAGGGGCTGCTTTCCACGGGCTTAGCAAGCCGTTCAATCCTTCATTTGATGAGGCAACACATTTTTATTGAGCATTTACTGTGTGCCAAATGTTGAGGAAAAGGTGACCAAGACTTTAAAAGTCTCTGCCCACAGGACGCTTACATTCTGCCATCACTAACGTCTCCACTCACCACCCACTGAAAACACGGCTCACCCAGAAAGCGTTTCTCTGAATGAAACCCTTAAACCCAGGTTCAAATCAAATTTAAGCCACAGAAAGTAAAATAGTGTTTGCCAAGGGCAGTGGGGAGGGAGAATGGGGAGTTGTTCAGTGGGTGTTGAGTTTCAGTCTTGCAAGATGAGAAAGTTCTAGATATTGGATGCACAATAAACCCTATGGAACTGTACACTTTAAAATGGTTAAGATTATAAATTTTATGCTACTCACATTTTTTACCACAATAAAAAAACTGGGGAAAAAAAACAAAACAAAACAAAAAAACATAGTTAAGGATGCATAGTTAAGGCTGTGGCTGCTGCCCAGACCCAAAGGGAGGAATGGGAGGTGTGTGTGTCTGGGTGTCTGTGCGTGTATGGGGCAGGGTGAGGGTGGGGGAAGCTCTGCTCTGCCTCCCCTCCATTTCAGAGGTCCTAGAAGCCCAGATTAAACAGTCACTAGAGAGTTTGCGGTTATTTTTTCTTGGAGAATAACAAGTCCTGCCACTGGGCCTCTAGAGAAAGTCAGTTGAGGCTCAGAGGTTGGTAGTTGTCTCTGCCAGGAATCCAAGCCCCTGACTTTCTATTGCAAGAGAGGAAATAGAACCTAGTGCAGAGCAAGCTTCCAAGAGTTCAAATCCCGTCTGTGCCACTGACTTAGCTATGTGATCTCCGGCGAGGTACCTGATTTCTCAAGTGCCTCAGCTTCCTCATCTGTAAAATGGGGGTAGTAATAGTACTCACATCATAGGCACAGAGCCATCCTATGAAAGCCCTTAGCATTTTGCCCCATGCTATGTTTATGTTTAGGGAGTTCAGAGATTCTTGATAGGATTGAAGCATGTATGTGTGGGAGAATTCATGTCACAGTTTAAGAAGTGGGAATCAGGCCAGGCACGGTGGCTCACACCTGTAATCCCAGCACTTTGGGAGGCCGAGGCAGGCAGATCACCTGAGGTCAGGAGTTTGAGACCAGCCTGGCCAATATGGTGAAACTCCGTCTCTACTAAAAATATAAAAAGTAGCTGGGTGTGGTAGGGCGTGCCTGTAATCCCAGTTACTCAGGAGGCTGCAGCAGGAGAATCACTTGAACCTGGGAGGCGGAGGTTGCAGTGAGCCAAGATCACACCACTGTGCTCCAGCCTGGGCGACAAAGTGAGACTCCATCTGAAAAAAAAAAAAAAGAAGAAGAAGAGGAAAAGGAGGAAGAGGAGGAGGAGGAGGAGGAGGAAGAAGAAGGAGGAGGAGGAGGAGAAAGAGAAGGAGGGGGAGGGGGAGGGGAAGGGGGAAAAGAAGGAGGAGGAGGAGGAGGAGAAGGAGAAGAAATGAGAATCAAAATATTAGCTGGGTGTGGTGCTGCACATCTGTAGTCCTAGCTACTTGAGCTGAGGTGAGAGGATCACTTGAGTTCAGGAGATGGGGGCTGTAGTCAGCCATGGTTGCACCACTGCACTCTAGCCTGGACAACAGAGCAAGACCCTGTCTCAATTAAAAAAAAAAAAAAAAAAAGGCCATCTCGGTGGCAATGTGTTCAGTGACAACATGGCTTCTTCTGGCCAGGAGAAGCTGACAGCCTGAACTGGCCTTTCTCTGGCCAGAGGACATTTTGCTCAGCCATGGAAGGCCAATCTAAGAGCAGGTGGGGTGACAGTAGGATGGTGGGATGGCCAGTGCCTCCCTAACCACGCTCCCCTAAGCATGCTGCATTTTCCCTCTCTGCACGCCCCCAGCTGGATGGGAGGAGGCGCTCAGGTGTGTAGGAGGTGACCAGCCACATCTGCAGGAAGTTACAGGTGCCCTGGGCTGGGGCCCTGGGACACATTCCATTTCTGGGGCTGGTGCCTCCCATCCAGGCTCCAGACCAACTCCTGAGGGTGCATTTTAAAACTGGTTCTTCCAGCTATTAACCCTGCAACTCCTGAGAGAACACACACCCAGGTGGAGCTAATTAGCGTGGGATGAGAGATCGGGACTCTAGGAATTCAGTGCCAGCCTCCCCTGCAGTCACTCAGGGGTGGGGCTTTGGTGGGCCTGCTGCAGACAGCTGAGAGCTCACATCTAGCTAATCAGGGCCCCACTCTCTTCGGGCTGCTTCAGGAATAAGTCCCCAGTCTAGGGGTGCTGGGGAATCCTGCACGGTGATTGCTGTGTAATCGTAACACCTAAAGATGAAGGGTTTGGACAAAGGAGCATTTATTGAGCACTTTGTCTGTGGTACTAGGCCCTTTATATTCATTGTTTCCAGTCTCAAAACCACCATGTTATACAATTATTATTCCCATTTTTTTGACGTGGAAACTGAGGCTCAGAGGTGGTAAGGTGCTTGTTTAAGCTCCCCTGCCTTTGAGCAATTGAACTGGCATCTCAAACTAGGTCTCTCAGACTCCAAATCCTACACATAGCTGCTTCCCCTTTCAGGTTGATTAAATGATCAACCTGAGCTAGGCTATCTTGCACTGCTTCTCCTGCTTATAGGTAATTGCGCGTGTTAGATGTTGATAAACAGCAATGTAGTAATGATGTGAACCAGTCAAAACCTTAATCCTCTCCACCTAAAATACGATCACATCACGTCCTTTTTCAAAAACTCTTCATTGATTCTCTACTCACTAGATCAAGTTCAAACTCTTTGGCATATAAGACAAAACACTAAAGAGACTATGACCAAATGCCAAACTCATGCTTCCCTTTTCTCTTTCAAGAATGACGTCCAGTCTGGGAAGGGAAAAATAACCCTACTGAGTTGGAATTGGGGTCCAAGATTGGTGAGAAAGCACCCAAGAAGCATGACAGGGTTTGACGGGAGTCCAGGTCTCCTCACCCTGACCAGTGACTGCCCAGCCTCAGTTGGGGCATGTAGAGATTGCTCAACAGCTGTTGTTAATGTTTCACAAACCATAGCAAATGTGAGACAGTCCCCAAGGATGGGGTGGGCAAAAGTCCCAGTTTTTAAAAGGGAGAACACTTTAGATACTGCAAACTACAAGCCAGTAAGTGGGAAGGGGAGCCCCGACAAAACTGTAGTATATGCTATTAAACGGTTTATGCCTCTTACAAATAGGAGCACAGATCTTTGAAGAGCTTCAGGGGGCTGCTGGAAACAAGTCATGCCAGTGTCACCTCATTTCTTCTTCTAATGGCATGGCAGGGCTGGTAGATCAGGGAGACATCGAGGATGTGGTACATCTGGATTTCAGCAAGACAGTTGATAATGTCTCTTGTGACTTCCTTATAGACAAAATTGGAAAATTGTGAGCTAGAGGTGCTTTTAAGTAGAACTCACAACCCATTGAATGCATAAACCTGAGACATGCAGATAGGGAGTAACTCAGAGGAAGTCTCTAGTGGTAACAAAGCTCAGTTCTGAGCCCTGTGTTTTGGACATTTTTAATCAATAACTTAAAGCGCAGATGACACAGCATTGCGGGGGTGGGGGAGGGGGATAATTAATAGCTTTGATGCCAGAAATAGCATCCAGAAATTTAAGTGGAATAAATGGAAAGTTCTGGACTTTGGTTTAATGAACCCGTGACACAGCTTAAGGATTTTAGCTGACTAAATGCTCAATATGAGTTCATAGGAATCAAGCCACGTTAAGCAGCTCATGGTTCTCCTCTGCCTTCAGGATGCCAGATCCCTCCTTAGCATCCAGCGAGGGGTCCTCCAGATGCAAGCTGGCTACCAATCCTGTGTCAGGTTGCGGACTTGCCATGTCCTTGAACACCTTCACACCTCTGCACATGGCCCCACCTCTTTGTCCTATAGCTCGCCAGCTGATTCCTATTCACACTTTCTTTCTTTCTGAGTCAGTCTCTGTCCCCCAGGCTGGGGTGCAATGCCGTGATCATGGTTCACTGTAGCCTCAAACTTCCAGGCTCAAGTGATCCTCTCACCACCTCAGCCTCCAGAGTAGTTGAAACCAGAGGCTTGTGCCGCCACACCCAGCTAATTTTTTTATTTTTTGAAGAGACAGGATTTTGCCATGTTGTCCAGGCTGGTCTTGAACTCCTGGGCTCAAGCAGTCTGCCTGCCTCAGGATTCCTATTCACTTTTTACAATCCAGCTCTGCAGCACCCCTGAGCTTCTGGAGATGCCAGGGAACACTCGTCTGTGCTCCCTTGTGGCACTCACCACATTTTGTTAAAATGACCAATCCCCCTCCTCCACAGGGCTGTGTGCTGCTTGAGAACAGGGACTGTCTCATTCACGATGGAAGTTCAACACATGTCTGTGGAATGGGTTTTGCTGCCCCAACGCTGATTCTATCTTTTGCTGTGTTCACATTGGAACAATGGGCAGAAATGATTTCCTAATTCTGCTCGCATGGGGCAGGTCAGACAACTTGAATGTGGGTTTTAGTTCTGGGTCTTATACTTCACATGATGCAGGGCAGAGTGATCCCACGCCAGGGCAAGCTGGGTGCTAAAGGATTTAGGCGCTCTATCACAAGAGGAACAGGAAAAAAGAAGGCTTAGGTGAGGATACGAGAGCTGTCTACAAACGTCTGGGAGAATGTCCTGTGTCCCCTCACTGTCTAAGGCTCAGGGACTTCTTCAAGAACAGGATGGAGCCCTGGACACACAACTACACACACGCACGATTGTCACAGAGTGGGAGGCAGGATTAAGTGGTGAGTAAGAGCCTGGCTTGAGATTCGGGCATGCATCTGACTCCGGCTGAGCTGCGTACTAGCTGAGTGGCCTTGGGCATGTTTTGTAACCTCCTTGACTGTTCCTTTATCTGTGAAATTGAGATACATGCACTACCCACTTCATAAAAAGATCAAATGTGATAATACATGAAATATGTTTAGAACAAAGTTGGCCATATTCAATAAATATTAGCTTAAAAAAAATCAGAGAGTGTGTCATACCTCAAAGCCTAGAGGAGTTCCCTTCAGAGGCTGCAGACACCCAGGACTCAGCTTCTCGGTGCTTTTCCAGATTCCCACACATCCCTGATCCCTGAGCATCTGTGGTTCTCAGCCATCTGTCTTCCCTCTCTGCCTGAGCCTCATCCTCTCAGGGCCCAACTCTACTTTATAAAACTTTTATTTATTTTTAATTTTACAAATAATAATTGTATATATTTACAAGTACAATGCGATGTTTTGATATATGTATACATCGTAGAAAGATTAAATCAAGCTAATTAAGGTATCCATCGCTTTACCAACTTAGTCTTCTGTGTGTGGCGAGAATGTTTAAAATCTATTCTTTTAGCAATTTTGAAATATATATTTTCCAACCTCTGCTTTTAAACGAACCAGCCCACTGTGACCCAGGCAGAGTTGTGGGGGCCGGGGCTGGAAAACAAATCAAGTTAACAACCGGTAAATAGAACATGTCGACAGTTACTCCGTAATGTCCTAGCACGGGGAGAACTGCCCTCTTCTTTTTTTACACCCCTAGAGACATCCCTTGCCATGAGGGGGTTCACATGCAGGTACGCGCACACCCCAGCCTGTGTGCTGAGTGAGCTAAATTTGCAACCATAACCTTCTCTTCCCTCCGCACTCCCGGCAGAGGCCAGTCCTCAGTGTGGAGTGGAGCGCGCTCCGTAGGAGTGAGTGGATGCGGGGACCCGCAAGCGGGGAAAAGGCCAACCGGAGCTGTGAACAGGCTCAGGGCAGTCTGGGCAGGGACACTCAGAGCAAGGGGTAGCGGCCAGTCCTCCTTGGTTCTTGGAATCCTGGCCGCTTAAAGGTGGAGCTCAGAGCGGGGGCTCCTCCGCCCGGGCCCACGGGCAATTCCATTCCTGGTAACCCTCGAAAAGCCTCCAGGCCTCTGCTCTGCCTGTGGCCTGGGCCACCCGGCCTGACGCATGTTCCTGGAGTGGGGGCCGTGTGTTCACCCTCGAGGAAGACTGCATAGGAAGAGAGTGGCAGGTCTGTTTACCCCAGGGCCGGTTGATGGAGAGACCGACGGTGGTGACAGGGTCAAGAGAAGCAGAACAGGGGCGGTGTCTGAGGCCTGCAGGCAGCAGGGAGAAGGCTGCCCTGACCCGAAGAGGGTTCCCGAGGCTTCGGTGTGCGGAGGCCGGGGCAGCTGCAGGACTTCGGGTCTTCGGTGCGGACGCAGGACCCGCCTCAGATCCGTTCCTAGCCGCCCCTCTGCTCTGCATGGCAGGGAGCAGGCCCTTAAGAATGCGCCTCCCAGGATGCCGGGCCAGCGGGCTGCCGGCTGGGTGTGGACCATGGACAGAGGCTTTGATCAGACTTTGGAGGCTGGGTGGGGTAGGAGGAGGCACTTCTTCCCGCTCCTTCTCCGCCTTGGGTGCCTTCTCTAGCAGCAGCTGCGTTTCTCTCATGACCCCGCTCCCACTGTGGCTGCAGTTTCCTTGCCGTGACCTTGGTGCGTGGCCTTGATCAGCGGCCTCCTCCCTTGTCCCTCAGCCTCAGGCAGTGGTGGCTTCCTGCTGTTGCTGGTCCCGGGGTTGCCTTACTGACCTCTGGTTGACTTCCTGACCTTTTTTGTTTTTTTGTTTGTTTGTTTGTTTTTGTTTTTGTTTTTTTTTGAGACGGAGTCTCGCTCTGCCGCCCAGGCTGGAGTGCAATGGCCGGATCTCAGCTCACTGCAAGCTCCGCCTCCCGGGTTCACGCCATTCTCCTGCCTCAGCCTCCCTAGTAGTTGGGACTACAGGCGCCCGCCACCTCGCCCGGCTAATTTTTTGTATTTTTAGTAGAGACGGGGTTTCACCGTGTTAGCCAGGATGGTCTCGATCTCCTGACCTCGTGATCCGCCCGTCTCGGCCTCCCAAAGTGCTGGGATTACAGGCTTGAGCCACCGCGCCCGGCCTTGTTTTTTGTTTTTTTAATCACCTGTGTAATCAATTCCCCACATTAAATTCCTCCAGTTTTATATCCTCTGTTACACTTATGGGCAATTTTAGGATTTAGATCAAAACCAATACATAGTGTTACACTTATTTACATAGTGAAGAAATTGGGTTTTAGAGACGCTAAATAATTTTCCAAGGTTACCAGCTAATAAATGATAGAGCAAACAGGATTTGAATCTAGTTTGCTTCACTTCCTAGCCTATTCTCTTTCCAATAGGCCTTACTGCCTCTGGGAATACATCTTGATCAACTGTATTGGGGAATATGTGAGGCAGTGTGAGAAGCCAGAGGAAGGAGAGCTGATGGGCTGAGGATGGCTATGGCCTTCTAAAATCACCCCAGCACGCTCATTGCTAGGAAGCCAGGAATAAATATCATTTTTAAACTCTCATTTTAAGTATTTTCAGAAAATCTGAATAGAAAGAAATCTCACTGTGTCCACAGTAGACTGTTATTTAGACTGCTGGAAATAGATTAAAATTGTTAGGCTTAATGGAAAGCTGGGTAAGATACTATGATTTTTTTGAGAAACGAGAAGTCAGGCTGAAAGGAAATGCCTGCTATAATTAGAGAAAATTAAGATTTAATCCAGTAAATACCAATGCAAACAATTCTTCCCTTTTCTCTCTCTCTCTTTCTCTCCCTCTCGTGTGTATGTGTGTGCGTGTGTGTGTGTGTGCGCACATATTTCTTTCATTTCTCTTTTAAAACCTTAAACCAGTGGCTCCTAGTGAATACCCCTGCATCACATCCTAGTTTGGAGTGAGTTGTTCCCAAGGCAAAGAACTTGGTCTTGTCCCAGTTCATGGTAGGGGCTAGGAAGGGGTGTTGAGGGGGAAGTAAGAGAGGAAGAAGAGGGAAGGAAATTAAGTTAATGGTATAATTTTCCTTAATTTAAAATTTTTGTGTTTTGTTTTTCTTAAATATCACCTGAAACACTTGCATGGACTAGCATCTGTAGTATGAGATGCATCTGACTTATCGTAAGTTTTCTTATGAATAACTGAAGGTGTGGCACAGAGTGGCAGGACTCCAGTGGCTCTGCCCTGAAAACAAACTTGGGAACTGCCGCCTCTGTATGACAGGACGCCTTCCTGGGCATGCTGTGTGGATCCCATCCCAGAATCCGTTCTAGGAGTGGTGATGTTAGCCCTCAGCTTCCTGAATTCACCCAGCCCCAGCTCTTCTTACCCTCCACATACACAACGGCACTCCAGACCACAAGTGCCCCAGCCTCATTTTGGTTGAGAAAACATGGTTACATGTTACATGGTTACATGGTTACTGTTGTTTCAGTCAGAGGAACTCCCTGTAGTTAGGATGAGCTACACACAGCTCAGATGGTGTTGTTCTGGAGTGACCCGGCAGCATCTAGAAGGTTTAGAAGGTGCCTTCTCTGCTCTGGTTGGGGGAGAAAGAGACTCGGTGACCATCACTCCTTGAACTTGAACAAAGGCAGCCAAGACCTACAGGTGGATTGTTAAAGCCATCAGTTTGACCTTCCCAGCCTGGGAGTGCAGGGAGAACAGCAGCTCCAGTTCAGGGTGGACACTTCCTAAACATTTCCCCTGGAGCCCGAGGTCCTCAGTCCTCCAGCCCCCAGGACCTCGCTTCCTCCCTCCCCTCCCCAATCCCCAACTGTTTGCTGGAGAAGAAGGCTTGTCAAATAGAGCATAGCAAAGACCCAGCCTGTCTCTGTGTGTTTTGCCAAGGACTAAAACAATTTTCCAGGAATCAATAGTTGGTGGTGTTTGAAGATCTCATCCCAAACCCCATCTCGTTAAACCAGGTCATTTTGTTCAATATTTGCACCACAGCCAGCGGGGAGTTAATGGGATCCAGATTCATCCTGGAGGGGAGGGTCTTTTAGAAATTCTAATAAGTCACAAGAATTGGCAGCTTGCAGGTCAATTTTTCAGAACAGCCAATATTTAATAGACTACCTCAGATGATTAAGTGAAATGATTTCTTGGAGCAGTCCCAGAGATGGCTCTAAAAGTTGTCTCAGCTAATTATCTCAGAACTAAAGAGGAGAATTGCAATACCACTTGCCAGTTTAAATCTGGTTGCTGCCAAGAGTAGAGCTTCTTAATTTAGGCTCTGCATACCCAGAAAGTCCAAGGTGTGGCGACAGAGGGACAGTGAGCACCTTAGGTGTGGATAAAGTTATGTGCGTTTTTATCCATTTTCATAAGATTCCCAGGTGAACCTACGACTCTACAGAAGAAAAACTACTGACTTGGATTATTGGTGCCATTTATTTTACTGGTTTATTTCTACAATCTGGTTAATTTTCAGTTTGATTTCTCTCTTTTTTTTTTTTTTTTCTGAGACAGAGTTTCACTCTGTTGCCCAGGCTGGAGTGCAGTGGGGCAATCTCTCACTGCAACCTCTGCCTCCTGGGTTCAAGTGATTTTCGTGCCTCAGCCTCCCAAGTAACGGGGATTACAGGTGTGCACCACCACGCCAGGCCACCAGGCTAATTTTTGTATTTTTAGTAGAGATGGGTTTTCACCATGTTGACCAGGCTGGTCTCAAACTCCTGACCTCAGGTGATCCACCCATCTTGGCCTCCCAAAGTGCTGGGATTACAGGTGTGAGGCACTGAGCCTGGCTGATTTCTCTTTTTATCCCCTTCCTACTGTAGGTAGTCTTTGTATTACTATATGGACCACTGGACCCAAGAAAACTGCCGGATGATTTATCAAACTGTTTTTGCAGTAAGAAAGAGACAGCATCATTTATTTGGAAATCTAACACCTCACTGCTCATTCCTCCCCATCCCCCTCCCCTGCCCAATGTTAAAACATTCCAGTCTAAACCTGGGAATAGCGTGGCAAGGTTCAGTGACTTCAAAACAAAGGCAAACCCGAGTTCTCCCTTCAAAGTCAGATTTCCAAACATCTGAGGACAGTGTCTGTTTCATGTCTCAGTAGGATTGGAATTACACCTAGCTTCCTCCGATGAGGTCTTTTCCTCTCCACACCCTGCCAATTACTTGCCAATTAATACAATCAAGTAACCACTTTGAACAGCTTTTAACTTTGAATGTCAGGTTAACATTTTACCTCACTCTCCTCTACCCACGATTTCCTGAATTTTCAAGGCTTGAGCTTTCCCTCCCTCCTCCCTCTCAATCATCTTAAAACTCTGCAAGGCTAGGGCTAGTGAAGAATATATGCACATGAATATCCGATGGACTTCTGCCTACTTCTTCCTAAATGAGCAATAAGGTCAACAAGGGCTGGGTAAAAAGCCTCACAAATACGAAAGCCGTCATGTTTGTGAGCCCAGAATTTCAGTTCTGAGTGATGATTAGCTCTGGAAAATATCTGGTGTCTCCAGAAAACAAAGCCCTTTTGTTCAGGGAGCTCAAAGTTTCTAAACACCCACACATTCATTCCCTCTTCCGAAACCCCACCTGCGAGGAAGGTTAGGTGGGGGTGAGCCATCTGCACCTGCACGCCGGTGTCCTCCTGGAGGAACTTGCACCTGCATCTCTGTCCATTTTTGCCCCAGTGACCAGCTCACCTCAGGTGGATGGAGGCAACTATGATGAACTCCTGCCCTGGTGCCCGATGACGGGACACTTCTTATTCCTCCACAAGCTGTGTGACTCTGAACAAGTTACTTAATTTCCTTCTACTGCCATCAAATGGAGATAATGATGCCTACATATCAGGCATGGTAAGAAGATTAATTTAGGGCTGGGCGTGGTGGCTCACGCCTGTGGTCCCAGCACTTTGGGAGGCCAAGGCAGGTGGATCATGAGGTCAGGAGATCGAGACCATCCTGGCTAACACGGTGAAACCCCGTCTCTACTAAAAATACAAAAAAATTAGCTGGGTGTGGTGGTGGGCGCCTGTAGACCCAGCTACTCAGGAGGCTGAGGCAGAAGAATGGCGTGAACCCAGGAGGTGGAGCTTGCAGTGAACCGGGATCCTGCCACTGCACTCAAGCCTGGGCGAGAGAGCAAGACTCCATCTCAAAAAAAAAAAAAAAAAAAGGGCAGATTAAATTTAGATGAAATACATAAAGTGGTTAGTGTTCCATGTTAGGTTTCTTCCTCATCTGTAGAATGGGGATAATAATACCTGACAATAATATAATCCTACTTATCCATAGCCTACTAAGGGCTCTGTGGAAGGCTACAAGGATTGAATATACTTGAATTCTTCTAAAAATGTCTGATTTGGAGGTTAAAACTTCTGAAAGATGATGTCTCCGAAACAGGAGTAAGAACTACATCAGGCTTTCCTAGAATGTGTCCTTTTGGAACCAAGAGACAGTGAATTATGAAATAATTCTGAAATCAGAGATGTTTGGGAAATTCTGCTCTCTCTCTCTGTATATATTATATATACACATATATATATAATATATATGTATGTGTCTATATATATCTTTTTTTTTTAACCCAGTCCTCAGAACTGAAATTCTTGGATCACAAACCTGACAGCTTTCATATTTGTGAAGCTTTTTACCCAGCCCTTGTTCACCTTACTGCTCACATATGACTAGTGTATTTAGGAAGGAATAGGCAGAAATCCTTCATCAGCTGTTCACATGAATATTCTTCACTAGCCCTAGCCCTCCTGAGTTTTAAGATGATAATATATATATAATTATACATATATTCTCCTTGTAGATTCACATTGCACATTAGTATCTTCAAGTCCTGTGACTTTAAAAAAAGTTTAAGTATAACTAAACCAGTGTTTGCACATTTGTTTGACCTTGGAAAACTTTTATTCATGTCACACTGTTAATATCCCTGATTTGATGTAACACACTTTGAGTTATGCTAAACTACCCTACTCTCAGTGTAGGCTATTCCAAGGATTGGATGACCCACTTGCTGTGATAATTTTAAAGATTGTTTTAAAATTGAATTAGAAATCCAAAATGGGGGTGTTCCATGACTGCATTTAGTCATCGGGAAGTCTTTTTTAACCTATGATTGAATAGTTTTTAGATTCATGGCCTAAACTCTTCTTGCAAAAGATGAGTTTTAGATCTTCTGGATTCATCATTTGAGCATTTTGTTTTACAAAAAAAAAATTATTTTTGGATGTATAAGGCTTTTTACCTAGTATCTGTCTGGTATTTAGGATCATCAAGACATAAGGCAAGAAGTGGAAAAAAGGTTTTATCCACATATTCCCGTAAGTAGCTTTCACCACTTTCTGCTGACAGTGGGTTGGGATGTTAGTCTTTGCCATCACAGTTGTACCTAACACTTTATCTTCATCCTCAAGGACCAGTGCCTCCAGAGTTTCACATTCAGCGCCAGATGCAATGGTATCTGTTATTTACATGTGCTATGTATGTATGTGCTATGCACTGTGTATGTATTTTTCTAGTTTAATCCTTGCCACAACTTTTTATGTTAGCTATTATTTCCTTCATCTTACAGAGAAGATAGAGGCTCACAGTGGTTAAGTTAACTTGCTCACAATAAAATGTAGAACTAGGACTCCAAGGCAAGGTCGACTGACTGCAAAGCTGGTGCTCTTTCTAATTTTCACATCACCTTCACTCCTATTCCCCAAGATGTTGGGGCTTCCAATCCTGGCAGGATCTCATATTCCACACCTTCTCTTATCTTTGTAAAATTACACCTGTTTTAGTAAAGGAGGAAGACCATCTGATCATTTCAATCAATGCAGAAAAAGCATTGACAAAATTCAATACCCACATGATGAAAACTCTCAGCAACTAAAAACTTCCTTAGTTGATAAAGGACATCTTTAAAGACATCTTTAAAAAACCAACATCTAACATCATACTTAATGGTGAAAGAAAGCCTTCTCCCTAAAATCAGGAACAAAGCAAAGATGCCTGCTTTCACTTCTATTCAACATTGTACTGGAGGGCCTGGCCATTGCCATAGGCAAGAAAAAGAAATGAAAGGCTTAAAGATCAAGAAGGAGCAAATAAAACTGTTCCTGTCTGCAGATATTATAATTGTTTATATATAAAATCCCAGAGAATCTACAAAATAAATAATAAAAGTAATAAATGAATTTAGTAAGGTTGCTACAGGATACAAGGTTATTTTAAGAAAATCAATTGTATTCTTATATGCTAGCAGCAATGATTAGAAAATAAAGTTGTCTTTTGGTGTTTTGTTTTGCTTTGTTTTGAGACAGAGTCTCACTCTGTCACCCAGGCTGGAGTGCAGTGGCACGATCTCAGCTCACTGCAATCTCCACCTCCCAGGTTCAAGCAATTCTCCTGCTTCAGCCTCTTGAGTAGCTGGGACTACAGGCACCAGTCACCATACCTGGCTTATTTTTGTACCTTTTTTTTTTTTTTTTTTTTTTTTTTAGTAGAGTCGGGGTTTCACCATGTTGGCCAGGCTGGTCTTGAACTCCTGACCTCAAGTGATCTGCTTGCCTCAGTCTCCCAAATTGCTGGGACTGCAAGTGTGAGCCACTGTGCCTGGTCAAAAATGAAGTTTTAAAAAAGCAATTCCATTTATAATAGTACCACAAAACACAAAATAGTTAAAAATAGATCTAATAAAAGATGTCCAAAGCTTCTACACTGAGAACTATACATTATTGTGGATAAAAAAGTAAAAGACATGCGTAACCGGAAAGCTATACTGTGTTCATTGACTCAATATTGTTAAAATGACAGTTCTTCCCAAATTGGCCTGTAAGTTCAACATATTCTCAATCAAAATCTCAAGAAGATCTTTTGTAGAAAGTGAGAAGCTGATTCTAAAATGTATGGCCATGGAAAAGACACAGGCTAACCAAAGTTAACTTTAAAGAGAACGAAGTAGGAGAACTTTTCCTACCTGACTTCAGTACTTTTATTGAAAAGTTAGAGTAATCAAGACAGTTTTAGTATCGGCAAAAAGTTTAACATACAGATCAATGGAACAAAATGAAGTCTGGAGATCTACCCACACATATAGTGATAGGAGGTGTTTGATAAAGGTGCCAAAGCAATTCATCAGAGAAAGAAAGTTTTCAACAAAACTTGGGAGGTATAAAATAACTGAATACTATACAGAAGAATAACAAACATCAATTCTTACTTCCCACCACATACAAAAATTAACTTCAAATGGGCTATAGACCTTCCTAGTTTTAGTAACACCTAAAGCTGAATAATATATGTGGAAGAAAATATTTGTAACCTTGGAGTAGCCAAAGATTTTTTATATATGTCACATAAATGACAAAATAAAGTGGCTTCATCAAAATTAAAAAAAATTTTTTTTGAGACAGGGTCTTGCCCTGTCACCCAGGCTGGAGTGCAGTGGTGTGGTCACAGCTCACTGCAGCCTTGACCTCCTAGACTCAAGTGATTCTTCTTCTCCAGTCTCCTGAGTAGCTGGGACCACAGGTGCATGCCACCACACTCAGTTAAGTTTTGTATTTTTTGTAGAGATGGGGTCTCTCTATGTTGCCCAGGTTAACATTTAAAACTTTTATCTTCAAAAGACACTGATAAGAAAATGCAAAAGCAAACCACAAACTGGAAAGAAAACTATTTATTACACATACGTCAGATAAAGAATTTCTCTACTATATAAAGAATGCTTACAACGAAATAAAAAAACAATGAAAACTTGTCGAAATATTTGAACAGACTCTTCATGAAGACATAAAAATAGCCAATAAACACATGAAAAGATGTTGAACATCATTAGTCATCACAGAAATGCAAATAAAAACCACAGTGAGAAACCACTATTCCCCTATTGGAATGGCTAAAATTAAAGCATGTCTTGCTAAGTATTGGTAAGAACATGAGGCAAATGGAGTTATTGTACCTTGTTGGGAAAACCAAATGGTGCAACTACTTTGAAAAACAGTTTGGTAGTTTCTTAAAAAGTTAAATATCCATCTACCAAGTGACCGGCCATTCTACTGGGTCACTTGGTAGATGGATATTTACCCAAGAAAAATGAAAACATGTCCACGGAAGAACTGTTCATAAATGCTCATAGCAGCCTTATTTGAAATAGTCCCGCCGGGCGCGGTGGCTCAAGCCTGTAATCCCAGCACTTTGGGAGGACAAGACGGGCGGATCACGAGGTCAGGAGTTCGAGACCATCCTGGCTAACACGGTGAAACCCCGTCTCTACTAAAAAATACAAAAAACTAGCCAGGCGAGGTGGCGGGCGCCTGTAGTCCCGGCTACTCGGGAGGCTGAGGCAGGAGAATGGCGTAAAAACCCGGGAGGCGGAGCTTGCAGTGAGCTGAGATCCGGCCACTGCACTCCACCCTGGGCGACATAGCGAGACTCCGTCTCAAAAACAAACAAACAAAAAAAACAAAAAACAAACAAAAAAAAAAAAAAAAAAAAAAGAAATAGTCCCAAATGGGAAACAACCCAAATGCCCATCAGTAGGTGAATGGATGCAAACTGTGCCACAGTCGCTCTCTTGGGAACTACATTCCAAGACCCCCAGTGGATGCCTGAAACCACAGATAGTACTGAACGCTGTGTACTACTGTGTTTTTTCCTATACACGCACACCTATGATAAAGTTTAATTTATCAATTAGGCACAGTAAGAGATGAACAACAATAACTACTGATAAAATAGAACAATGATAACAATATACCATAATAAAAGTTATATGGACTGGGCACAGTGGCTCACGCCTGTAATCCCAGCACTTTGGGAGGCCAAGGTAGGCAGATCGCCTGAGGTCAGGAATGTGAGACCAGCCTGGCCAGCGTGGGGAAACCCCATCTCTACTAAAAATAAAAAAAAATAAAAAATAAAAAAAAAAATAGCTAGGCATGGTGATGGGTACCTGTAATCCCAGCTACTTGGGAGGCTCAGGCAGGAGAATCGCTTGAACCAGGGAGGCAGAGGTTGCAGTGAGCCAAGATCCCACCATTGCAGTCCAGCCTGGGCAACAGGAGCGAAACTCTGTCTTAAATAAATAAATAAATAAATAAATAAATAAATAAATAAAATTATATGAATGTGGCCTCTTTCTCTCTCTCTCTCAAAGTAGCTTATAGTATCGTACTGCTGGTAACTGAAACCAGGGAAGGTGAGACCGTGGATAAGAGAGGACAGCTGTGTATCAATATAACCTATAACTGAATGCGACTAGTGATAAAAAGGACCAAACTATCGCTGCATGCTGCAGCGTGGATCAATCCTAAAAGCATCACGTTGAGTCAAAGATGTCAGACACTCCCCCCAAGTACATACACAGTATGTTTCCATTTATTTACAATTTTTAAAAATGTACACTAATGTGTAGTGATAGAAAGCAGATGAGGATGGGGTGCAGACAGGGATAGATTACACAGGGCACAAGGAAACTTTTGGAGGTGATGGAAGTGTTCACTATATTGATCATGGTGATTTGCTAAAATTCATCAAATTGTACAATTTTAGTTTTTGCAGCTTGTTGAATGTCAATCATGCCTTAATAACATTGAAAAAAACTCCACCTGTCCTGGGCCCATTTGTTCAGAGCCTGCTCCTGGTTTCCTAAGAGCCAAATCATCAAGCAGTAAAATCATGAGAGGCTTTTGAGAACCTAAGGAGGAGAAACTACTAAAAGCCAAGAGGGGCCATCAAGACTAGGTGCATTCTCTCCTAAAGCTTCTTGGCTTGGGAGAACCAAGGGGTGTGTAGACATATGCTGAAGGGAGGTTAGCAGGCATTTGGAGCACTCACGTGGTGCCCTGGTGAACAAGACTTGGAGGTGCCAAGGGGCATGGGCCACGTGAAGATACAGGAGGATGGTGCTGGGGGTTAAATGACCCGGGTGGTACAGATGAGGGGCCTGACATCACCCAGAAGATGTTATCTGCTGGCAACCACCCTTCCACTTTGGCCTACTTCTGGTTGGCATTTTCAACTGTGACTTAGATGACAACATAAATTACATGCTTGTTAAATACACATTCAGCAAATATCGATTGAGTCCTACAATGTGACAGGCACTATGTCGGCCCCACAGGGGATAGATGATGGGAGGAGATGACTTGGCCACCTGGAGCTTAAACAATAAAGAAAGGCTCTAAGACTTACGTACTCACAAATATCCCGTTCAAAGTCTTGATTTGACACACAGAGCTGTGCTTAGAGAAGGAGGGTAGGGTTCCAAGGACCGAAAGGAGGAGGAGTGTGTCCAGGGACAGGAGAGCACACGGCCAGGGAGCCCAGAGGGCTGGGTGAGTCTGGCCTTGTGCGATTTGGGCGTTTGGTCTGAGAAGGGCAGCGATGGAGAATTTAGAGCAGCGGGGGTTGTGGTCGGATTTGTGGTTTTATTGGATTGCTCTGGGAGCTGGAGGGGGACTTGGAGGCAGAGGGGGATGGCAGCCCAGGGGAGGGAAGGCAGGGCCTGAGGGGCACAAGGGAGTGGCCTGCGTACACGACTCCCAAATGCACTCCTCAACCCTGGCCTCCCTTGTCACGCGCTGCGACCCTAAGCTGTCTCGCACCTCTTGTCCCCTATCCCTGCTCCTCCAGCTCAGGCTCTTCTTGTCTTGGTGTGTCACTGCGAGCATTGTTTCTGAGCTCATCTCTGAGTGTCTGCCCCAAACCTCGCCCCTCATAAAAGCATATCGATTTCGGTGTGGACAGATCCGGCTGCAAACCTTGGCTCCATTACTTATAGCTATGACCTTGGCAAGTTACTGCGCTTTCTGAGCCTCAGTTTTCTCATCTTTACAATGGGGATATCTCCCTCAGTAAGATGACTGTGAGGATTAAACTGAATAAATATGTAAAGTGCTAGGGAAACTTTAGGCTTTCCCCTCAGGTTTTGCCCCACAAAATCAGAATGATTCTTTGGCCTTTAATTTGGGGGCACAGAGGCAAATGATAAAAACATTAGGAAATGTCGGAAATGTTAAAAATCAAACAATCTCTAGGGTCCAGTAAAATCCTCCCTCCCCCATTAAGTTAGGAGACATGTCAGAAAGCGTTGAGAGTGTGGCGGGGGAGGGCCTCGGTGGCCCCGGCACTAGGAAGGCAGCAGCAGATGTTCCTGCTACTACAAGAGACAGGCTGGCCCATCTCAGGAGGCTCTCGAACACTTAGTGCTTCTCAACTAAAGGCAATTCTGCCCTCCGGGGAGCATTGGCAACGTCTGGAGACATCTGATTGTTACAACGGGGGAGTGCTACGGGCATCTGGTGGGTGGAGGCCAGGGATGCTGCTGAACATCCTATAATGCAAGGAGAGGGAGGACAGGGTCCCCCTAACAAAGAATTCTCCAGCCTCCAATGTCAATAGTACTGAGGCTGAGAAATTCCGGGCTAGTAAGAAAGCTGGGTCCAGGGCCGGGCGCGGTGGCTCAAGCCTGTAATCCCAGCACTTTGGGAGGCCGAGACGGGCGGATCACAAGGTCAGGAGATCGAGACCAGCCTGGCTAATACGGTGAAACCCCGTCTCTACTAAAAAATACAAAAAACTAGCCGGGTGAGATGGCGGGCACCTGTAGTCCCAGCTACTCGGGAGGCTGAGGCAGGAGAATGGCGTGAACCCGGGAGGCGGAGCTTGCAGTGAGCTGAGATGCGGCCACTGCACTCCAGCCTGGGCGACAGAGCGAGACTCCGTCTCAAAAAAAAAAAAAAAAAAAAAAAAAAAAAAAAAAAAAAAAAAAAAAAAAAGAAAGCTGGGTCCAAATTCCAACTCTCTCATTAATAGCAGTGTGACTTTGGGAAGGTATTTAACTTCTCTGTGCTGGTTTCTACATCTATAAAATGAAGATGATAACCACAGTAGCCTCATAAGGTGGTTGTGAGCATTCAGTGAGTTTATAGTAGGGATTGTGTTTAAATTACTGACTAGGACATAGGAAAACCCTATGTAGGAGCTGGGAATTGAACCATCTCCCATTGGAGATGCCACCGGGGTCATAGCTCTTCCCCCAGGGGCCACATCCTTGCCCCCCTCCCAGAGAATTCCTCTCTTCCCTGGGCTGCACATCCCCATTCTTTTCAGCTGACACAGCGCCCAGAGGCTTTACCATGCTGTTCTGTTTTCTGGAAGGCATCTGGTATGTCAGAGTTACTTTTTTAAAAAGCCGCCCTAATCACGAGGTCAAGAGATCGAGACCATCCTGGCCAACATGGTGAAACCCCGTCTCTACTGAAAATACAAAAATTATCTGGGTGTGGTGGCGGGCGTCTGTAGTCCCAGCTACTCGGGAGGCTCAGGCAGGAGAATCGCTTGAACCCGGGAGGTGGAAGTTGCAGTGAGCTGATATTGCGCCACTGCACTCCAGCCTGGTGACAGAGCGAGACTCCATCTCAGGAGAAAACAAAAAAGCTACCCTAGATTGTACCCCACAAGCCCAGAGTCCTGAAAGCACAGAGGGACCACCATGCTATCACCTTCCTAAACCAGTGCAACCCTCTGGTGAATGTTATCTAAGATGGGGTTGGCATTTGTCGTGAGAGTGTGTGCTGCCGTTGGCTACTTACACTTTCATCAACTGGAAACTCCCAGCCCTGCTTCAGCAGAGGAGTCCCAGGGTGGAAAGTGTCCTGAGAGGGCATCGCAGAGTACGTGGCTCTCCAGTGACAAGTGCTGTATCAAAAAGGAATTTTCTACTCAGCCTGAAAATTCAGTGAACTAAAACTCTGCTTTCCTTGGGATTAGGTGGGGTGGCATTGAACTGAAAAGATCCTCCCAGAAAAGCTATGTCACCAAGCAGGAGACCCTGACCCCTGCATGCTTTATTCCTCTCTCGCCTCATCTCCTCAGTGGGGTTATTAGTCTGATTCACTCTATCATTTCCTAAACTCCTCAGAGAATAGCTTCTTCTAGAAACAGGATCATATAAAAGATTGTCCTGGCCAAGCGCAGTGGCTCACGCCTGTAATCCCAGCATTTTGGGAGACCTGAGGTCAGAAGTTCGAGACCAGCCTGGTCAATATGGCAAAACGCTGTCTCTACTAAAAAACAAATACAAAAATTAGCAAGGCGTGATGGTGCACACCTGTAATCCCAGGTACTCGGGAGGCTGAGGCAGGAGACTCACTTGTACCCGGGAGGCAGAGGTTGCAGTGAGCTGAGATCGTGCCATTGCACTCCAGCCTGAGCAACAGAGCCGGACTCCATCTCAAAAAACAACAACAACAACAACAACAAAACCCTCCTTTGTCTAACAACATCACCCCACAGCAGTCTGCAGAGTAGCAGTCTGACAAGCAAAATGCGAGATGCAGCTACTGCAAATAGCAAAAACCACTTCACTTCCAAACTTTCCCAAGTCCTGGGGGAGCTCACTTAAGCGTTCCTCCAATAGAGAGCCTGTTATACCGTAATGGCTTTAATTTGGTCCAATTAACCTCACACTGGGCTAACTTCTGCCCTTAGCTATGGGTTGGCAGCTACTGCTGACTCCAGGTAAAGTAGTGGGCAGGTAACAGCAGAAACAAACTTGGTGTATGAAGGGAAAATATGTTCGCCACATCCTCCAAGCAGGAGGGGAAAAAGACCTGGCTCAGGCGTGCTGCTCCAAAGTGTACATTCAACCCAGAAATCTTCCGAGAAGCCAAATGAGGTGAAAACAGGACATGTCAACTGAGAATGCGAGTGAGTTTTGTTTGTTTATTTTACATTGTCAGTTGCCTTTCATTTGCAGAACATGCTGAATGGATGTGATTTCCAGCTCTCTGTGATTATAAGTCTGATTCAATTCCTTTCAAGGCATAAAAGCCTTTTCTTGCCGAGTTGTCTTTGGGAATTCTTCACTTGAAGTTTATTCTTTCAGCATAAGGCTGCCCTGCCCAAGTGGGAGACCGAAAGCCTGCGGTCTCTTTTACGCACGGCGCCGTGTGTGGGGTCCTCCACACCCAGGATTAATGTTCTTCTTTTTGGGCATTTGAATGGTGGTTTTCACCATCAATGGGCTTTGGTTTGTAACTGAATAATGGGAAATGGCAAATAGAACAGTTGGGGCGGGGACTGGCGAGCTGAGGGCCCCTGACCCAGCCACCTGTATTATATAAGAGAAATCAGAACCCAGACTCCGCAGCCTGCCCCCAGAACCCCGGGGTCCTGAGAGGGTTAAGTGGAGGGGCATGGGGGAAGAAGCTGAGCACATCGAACCCCTCTTCCTGTTCAACTAGAGCATCTCCATTCTGATATATTTTCAACTTTTAAAGTTTCACATTTATACAGAAAAGTGCACCAATCACAAATGCACAGCTGGAGGAACTTTTACAAACAGAACACACCTGCAGAACCAACCCAGACCCAGGAACAGGGGCGCCCCTCACTGCTGCCTTTCAACACCACTCCAGAAAGAAACCACTGCCCTGGCTCTCACAGCATCTCAGCGGTACACTTTATACATCCAGGCTCCACACAGGACTGTTTTAAACTTTTTATTTTGAAATAATTATAGATTCACAGGAAGTTGCTGAGAGTACACGGAAGCACATCGAATTTTATATTCATTTTCAATGTTCAGGAAAAAAAAAATTTAAGCTTAAAAACCAGTTATTTAAACCGATGGTTTAAAGTAAATTAGCAAATGGACGGGTTTTGGAGTCAGGCCACGTGAGATTGAGTCCAAATTCCTTTCCTTACCAGCACATGACCCCAGACTTGTCCCCTAATCATCCTGAGTTGCAAATGAGGCTAATACTACTTTCCTGCTATTGGTGGGATTAAAGTCAAAGTGAGCCCGTGTGTGAACGTGTGTAAACGTGAGGCGCCGCCGGAGGTGCGTGGAGTGACGGATGCGGCAGGAGTGTTCAGGCAGTGCCCCTCCCATCTGCAGCTTCGTCTGGTTTCCAGTCAAGCACTACTGTGCGCCCAGAACCCCAGCTCCTCCACCCTGCCTCCCACACCTGCAGCAGCTCTGCCCTCCAGCTGTTTGGACAGGTGGGGTCTGGAGGAGTAGCCCCGCCTGGGTAGGAGAGCTGGAGAGGGCTGACCAAGCAGGCCTGCCCTTGGTGCCTCACCTGTGGGCTGGCCATTGTGAAATCAGCCCTGTTCACGTGCCACCTGGAAAGGCTACCCTGCCCATCCCCCTCCACTCTGAGAAAGGGTGTGGCGCTCTGCTCATTAAGGAAGCATTCCCACTGTGGATGGGTAACAAAAGGCAACCCTCAAGGACTGACCTTACTAAATCCAAAGGAATCTGGCCTCCACTCATTAGTGGGAGGGGAGCTGAGGGTGACTCTCAGCCAGCCGGCCCTGAGTCATCAAGGGAAGAAAGGCCAAGCCTGCGTGACCCATCTCAGAGGCCTTGCCCTGGACAGAAAGGGACCTGGAGCCACCCGAGAGATAACATCTGGGCGGGCCTGGGGCTGTATCCACCCGTGGTTAACAATGGACAAAGGCTGTCCACTCTGCCCATCTAAGGCCGTGCCTGCCACACCTCCAGATCAGATCCAGGAAGTTGGCAGCAGTACTCAGGGAGGCCCCCAGATCAGCCCCCACAGGTCTACACTGTGGAACCTGCTTCTCTCAGGAAAGGCTTCTGGCCTCACCCCCTCTTCTAGAGCATGCGATTCTAACGAAATGAGCTTCCCACTGGGGCCCAGGTTTCCGTTCTGCCCATGTCACCTGTCCCTAGGGGAAAGGCTACCCTGCTTGCCCCTGCAGGGGTTGTCCTGTTGTGCCTCTGCGAGTGCTTGGTTCTGGCCCTACGTGCCTCCTCTCTCTGCCTTCCAGGGGCTTCTCTGCTCCAGCACTTCCCTCAGGCCCACCCTCTGGGGGTTGTCAGTCCAAGGATGGATGGAAAGGAAGAACCTGTCCTTCTGGTTGCCTGCCATCTTTCAGGTGTCAAAATGTGGCACACTCCAGTAACACCTCTGGGGACCAGAGCATGACCCGACCTGCACATTGAGGCAGCTGTGCCATTCTGGGAATTTTCCCCTTTCCTTCCTCAGTGGTTAATCTTAGGGTGGCAGTTTTAAGCCTAAAGTCAGGAAGCTCTGGCAGAAGAGGCAATGATGTTGATGGTGATAATGACGATAATAACAATAATAGGGTGGCTGGAGGGATGGTGAGTGGCGTGGGAGTGGGGACGAGTCCCAGGTGGTAGTCTTAAGTAGTCCGGACACCCTGCTGCTAATGATAGGCATCACTTATTGAATACCTGTATGAACCATGGGTTGCACTATGTGTTTTGCATGTGTTGTGCCATTTAATCCTCCCAATAACTCTATGGAGGTCATCATCATAGGGTTACGATGAACTCTTAAGTAAATTGCTTAAGGTCAAGTAGCTGGTAAACACAGAACTAGAACATGAATGCAAGTCTGTGTGACTCCATACTCCTTTCCTTTTTCTCTCTTGGTCTCTTGTTCACCCTACAGATACTCTTAACCTTGTTAATGTTCTATTCTAGAAAGGGTTTCTTTTTAGCTAACCACCTGCTATGCTTGTTGAGAATAACCAACAGCTGTTAAAGCTTAAGGTGTCACCCATCCTGGGGGTATTTGCATTTTAATGGGAGCCTGGGTGACAAGATAGTAACCAACACTTCTGTAGAGCAGTGGCTCTCAAAGTGATGATGTAGGCATTGCAGTTTGTAGACAGTTTGAGAAGCACTGTTTTATAGTAGTGTTTCTTAAACTTTAGAGGGCATTGGAATCACCTGGAGTGCTTGTGCAATCACAGATTACTGGGCCTTACCCAGAGTTTCTGATTCTGCAGGTTTAGAAGGGCCTGAGAATTTGCCTTTTCAACAAGTTCCAGGTGATGCTGGTAATGCTGGCCTGGGAACTGCATTTTGGGAATTATTGCATTGTAGCAATCCAGTAAGATTAGAATAGCAAGCATTATTGTTTCCATTTTTTAGACAAAGAAATTGAAGTGCAGGGACATTAGATGACTTGTGGTTGAGTGATGGAGTTATCAAAAAGCAGGCGAAGGACTTTGACCCAAGATGGGACTCTTCTATACAATTATTTCTCAACAGGTCTGTGCAGTACTGAGATTACTGCAAAGATGATTCAAAAAAATTATATGAGCCTCTGCTAAATCACCCAGGTGGCTATGGAGACCTGAGTGTTGCCTGCTCTTCAGGGCACACGGCTGCATTTGTGTATGCAAAGGCATTACCCCAGTGAAGTGGGAGCATGTGGCAGGGAAGCCTGGTAGGGAAGCCTGCCAGACTCAAAGGCCTCATTCATGTGTATGCAGACATGTCACACACAGACCCATTTTACTTTACTTTCATCTAACAGTTTGCAGTGAGAATTGGCCAACAGGACCCAAACTGTGTCTTCAAGTGGAAAAGAGCAGTCTCCAAAGGCTGCAGCCAGAGCTGGCTCTCAAGGATTGCTCCTAGCAGAGCTTTGGTTAAGTATGAGTGCGACATCCCTGAAGTGGGAAAAACAGCCCTGAAGTTCCCAACTTCCACAATGTACCTGGGTACGTAGGCATCCTCTGCTAATGGCGTTATTAAAGTCCAGTGCAGAAACAGATGCAGACTTATGCTAAATTGACCACTTAATTCAGTGTTGGCAATTTAGTTTCAGCAAAACCAGACACTTACCTAAGAGCCATAGGATTAAAGAGTTTTTATTAAATTTCATATCTTATTTATATTTAATTTGGACATATTCAAGAAACAAACACGGTGAAAATAATTTAAATCCATACTAAGAGATTTGAGGGGTTTTGTTTGTTTTTTTAAACAGAGAGTCATACTTCTTAAGTTTAAGAAATGCTGCTGTATCTATGTTGCCCCCACTTAAGATCCTAATAAATACATACTTCACCTTGGGATCCCCAGGGATGCAGAGGGCAAATCCCACTGTATGTGATGCCTCTCCTTCCCCAACCGCCAAAAAGTGAAATTTAGTTATAAGAATATGACAAAAAGTTTTGATAAATGGAACTAAAGAACATAACAGTAAATTAAAGTAAAAAGGTATCAAAACAAAACAAAAAAAACAGAGCGGGAGAGAGAGAGAGATGTCCCCACAAAGCATTCTGTGGCCTGAATGGCAGTGTGGCAGGGTAAGGGTCACTGGGACCTGGTCACACCATTGCCCCGGGGCAACCAGTGTCAGGAGTTTTACAGCCAAGTAGTCAGGAGGAACTTAGTCATCCTGGTGCAGTGGGAAGGGCATTGGATTTAAAGGCAGTCTGTATGGGTGATGTTGTACAAGCTTGTAGTCCCAGCTACTCTGGAAGCTGAAATAGGAGGATCGCTTGAGCCCAGGAGTGGGAGGATACAGTAAGCTATGATCACTCCACTGCACTCCAGCTTGGGCAACAGAGCAAGACTCTGTCTCTAAAATAAAAAATTAAAATAAATAAATAAATAAATAAATAAATAAATTACAAAACAAAATAAAGGCAGACTGTAGGCTCTGCTCTAGCATTTCCAAGTCATGTGACTTTAGACAGCTTATTGGGCTTCTTAGCCTCATTTTCACTGTTTGTAAAACAGGGACTGTGCTCAGAGTGCTTCCTGCTTTTAAAGGAGATCATGTCAGCGGGAGTCTGTCTACACTGGGAAGCTCCAAACACGTTTGTCCTTATTGTTTCATCTGTCCTTATTGTTTCATCTGTCCTTTTTCCAAGTGCTGGTGGCCTTCCCCACCAGTTCTATAACTCTGCTCTCCATCTCACTTCTCCTCCTACCCCATTTGCAAGGTAGTATCAGCCTCAGTCCCCATTGCCAGGAGGGGTCGGCTCCACGGAGGTGACCAATTTCCAGGGCATGCCGAGGGAGGGTCGATTCTAATCTCGCTAAACCTGGGTGGGCCCTGGAAGTCTTCTGGCCCCACCCCTCTTGGGAGAGATAAGGAAGTGAAACCAGACATGGTGGATGTGACCTTCTTAATGCATCACCGGGACAAAGATCGAGGAATGTACTCTCTGGGATTCTTTTTCAATAAGTTCTCTCTTTTCCCCATTCTTCCTCTTATATACAAGGATGGAAAAGGGGCCCAATTTTCTGGAGGCTTGAGGCCCATTTGGCAGAGAGAGTGACACACGGAGAAAAGCCAGAGAACCCCGCCTGGGCGGGAGATGCAGGTCAGGACTCAATGCCCGGGAACGGAGGGCATAGTGGCAGGGGACAAAAGGAACGAGCTACTGGAGGGTTCCGAGTCCCTGGGAAGATTCGGAAGGAAAGCTGAGGTATTTCTGTTAAGAATATTCTCAGAAGACTCTCCTTGGTATCCTTGGTAGTAGAGAAGTTGTATGTTTTTTTTCCTTCTCGTTTTTACCCATTATGATGGTAATTCCAAAAGATCACTTGCAGGGAGGGGGGTGGGGGCCGGGAGGGCTGACAGAAGTGGAGGGAGTCATTGCAGAAAACTTGAGCGGGGCAGAGAAGGGGTTCAGGATCTGAAACAGGAAAGGCTGGGCCCTCTGTTACTCATAGGATGTGTCAATCATTCCAGCTTGGCAAATGCCAGGGAATCCAGAGGGACTTTTCCCACTGGAATCAGGACCCTGAGCCTGAGGACGTATTGAATTTAAGTAACAACTATTTGGCTGGAAATTAAAAGAAAGGTAAGTTAGAAAGAAAAGCGTTAATTAACCTCAGGAATATGTAGACTCCAGAGAGGTTAGGGCCAGGCAAGGGCCTAAGAGAGGAGTGTTTCTTTCTCATCTGCGAGCCATTCTATCAGAAATCCTTATCTGGGCATGCTGCTGCATGACATTTTTATTTTTTATTTATTAATTGTTTTAAGCTCATTGGCAAGACATGCATGGCATTTTCTATGGTAAAGTTTTTCGCTATTCAGACATGTAGATGTGTATCCGTAACACAAAAGCAGTCCAAAGAATTTTTTTTGGCTGGGCGCGGTGGCTCAAGCCTGTAATCCCAGCACTTTGGGAGGCCGAGACGGGTGGATCACGAGGTCAGGAGATCGAGACCATCCTGGCGAACACAGTGAAACCCCGTCTCTACTAAAAAATACAAAAAACTAGCCGGGCGAGGCGGCGGGCGTCTGTAGTCCCAGCTACTCGGGAGGCTGAGGCAGGAGAATGGCGTGAACCTGGGGGGCGGAGCTTGCAGTGAGCTGAGATCCAGCCACTGCACTCCAGCCGGGGCGACAGAGCCAGACTCCGTCTCAGAAAAAAAAAAAAAAAAAGAATTTTTTTTGGATCACAGTATACAGTTTACTGGCCTAGAATTAGTTTATAATCAGTTGTGTTCAGGTCAAGAAAATTATTGATATTGGGCCGGGTGCGGTGGCTCATGCCTGTAATCCCAGCACTTTGGGAGGCCGTGGTAGGTGAATCATCTGAGGTTGGGAGTTCAAGACCAGCCTGAGCAACGTGGAGAAGCCCTGTCTCTACTAAAAATACAAAAATTAGCTGCCGTTGTGGCACATGCCTGTAATTCCAGCTACTCAGGAGGCTGAGGCAAGAGAATTGCTTGTACCCGGGAGGCAGAGGTTGCGGTGAGCCAAGATCATGCCATTGCACTCCAGCCTGGGCAACAAGAGCAAAAAACTCTGTCGAAGGAAGGAAAGAAAGAAAAGAAAAGAAAAGAGAAAACAAAAGAAAAGAAAGGAAGGAAGGAAGGAAGGAAGGAGAAAATTATTGACATTTAGAAGTCAGAACTATTCTCAACTACTGGATTTAAGTAAATCAAAAACATGCCCCATGTAGGTTTGCTGGAGATGACTTAACTTCATTCCAGCCGATTTGTGATGAGTGAGGCATGGAGTCTGGCTCATAGCAGACAATTCAGTACTGATTCTGAAACGTATCTCCAATTCCGGAAGTACCGTGTCTTCTAGGTGGTCAATCCACTGAAACTGAGTCACCCTCATGGGACAGATGCTTGATAACACAGCCACGCCCCCACACTCAAACTCCAGAGGCAGCTAAAGAAACTTATGCATGATTCATATTGCTTCATCTGTGAATCCTTCTTAAATTGTGACTTCATTTTCTCCAAATGGCTCTGCAGTGTTTCAAATCTGTGACTCTGTGGCACCCAGGGCAGTTCAGGAATGGGACAGAAAGGCTGCCTCAGGTTCATTTTCAAACCCCATGCCCACGTGAATCTGGACACCTGCACGTCTGTGTTCACATTAGAAATGCTCCCCTCTTCCCAGCAGCCTCGATTCGATACATTCAGATAATTCGTATTACAGCAAGAAGGTACAACTGAAACCTCTAATTTGTCTGGGGTAAATACCCGAGGTTCACAGTCTCGCACCAAGAAAATTTAGGACACAGACACATGGACACACATGAGGAGTTTAGGAGCGGAGGTTTAATCGGCAAAAGAAAGAGAAAGAGAAAGGAAAACAGCTCTCTCTAGTGAGAGACAGGAGACTTCCCAGAGGAAAAAGAACCAGAGAGGAGCGAGTTGGCCGTGGATGTCTCGGATTTTATAGTCAGGCTTGAGGAGGTGGTGTCTAATTTACATAGAGCTCACAAATTGGTTCGATCAGGTATGATGTTTACATAGCGCGCTGGCCACCCCACCCTAATCTTATAAGCAAATCAACTTTCCCCTTAGCCGGTGCCATCTTGTCTGCTCCTCACTGTACACGTGACTGGCAGAGAAGGGAAGATGGAGCCGCCATTTTGAACATGTCTGCAGCTCGACTTTATAGGTTACCCTTTGCGGGAAAGGAAAATGATTTGGGGTTGCTTTTCATTAAAAGGAAAACCTTACCAAGGACTTTCATACCCTCACTATCTGCCTAAGTAATTGCCTCTTTATTCCTGTATCACAGCTTTGTGAGCCACGTCAGAATAAATTCTGACAAGCCCTGGGTCTGAGGAGGCTGTTTAGTGTATCTCTCCAGGTTTTGACAGCCCAGCCCTTTGCCTTTATGAAAATAAACTGGATGTGCACACTCTGCTTTAACTTCTTCCAAGTGCCCCATAAACTGGCCACAGCACAGGGCTTGAGCATGAAGGAAGCTCGCCACCTCAGTCACTTCCTCCACCACTTCATTACCTGCCAGAAGCCCGACTCACCAAGTCCACCAAGTCTTCTGAAGAGGATCCCATAGAAAGTGGGTACATCCACCTTCCCTATTAACTTGAATAAACTTCCATCTGCATCAGGTAAACTCACTTTTCCATGCTGAGACCAAATGTCTCAAATTCCTCATAGGGAAGTAGTTAGCCCCTGCCTAATTTGTATGCACTAATTGGGTAAAGGTTAAATTTTGCTAAAAACAAACAAAAAGCCTCAGTCCTGACGTACCTGGTAGGGCGTTGGGGCAGGTTGGCCAAATGCCTGTTGGCTGATCCTTCCTGAAGCAAGAGCAAAGCAGCCAGTATTTGCTGGAAGCTGGATACAGCCTTTGCCACTGGCTGATGCATGTATCTCACTCAGACTGCAGGATACAGGACAGGGAGAACAGGAATGACAAGTCCACCTCACGTGCTGAATCCAAAGAGCTGTTCATGGCTACTGATAGCACCTTGCTGAGAAGGATGCTGGGGCAGCATCCAGGCTCTAGGAGACAGGTCTGTGATTGTTCAGCCAAGTCTGCAGCAGGCACAGGATGCGGGAGCAGCAGTCCCTGGCATCGTGGGTCGGTGTACCTTAGACAGTAGCCAATAATTCAGAGATCAGTTCTTCCAGCAGGGAACCCACATCAGATGTAACATGGCCTCTGGTCTCTACAGGTTGGCCCAACATCCAACACCAACTGGGAGAAGCTACTTGAGGTCACATAAGAAAGAAAATGTCAGGGTCCAATCTGGGGTATACCTTGGAGACCTTGGGGAGATTCCTCGAACTTTCATAGCTTTCTTGTACTTGTTATTTTGGGCACCCGCCATTGATTTTCACAAAGGAATTGGCAGTAAGTCTTTTGAATTACAGGGAAACCAATTGCTTATTTGCTTGTTTTGAGGAATGTGGAGTTGGGGAGACTGTGCCTTGCCCAGGAACAGGACATGAGGAAAAAAAAAATGCTCTTTGTTGGGGGTAGCAGCATTAGAATGGAAAGAAAAGCAGGTCAAGTGCCCGGGGTCTGTGTACTGGGAGACATGAAGTACACCTAGAGGACAGGTGAGAGACAGGTGGGCAGGTGAGAGACAGGTGGGCAGGTGAGAGGGAAGCCATAGGGAGAATGAACAGGTGGCAGTCCTGTGTGATTTTTTTAAAACATTGAGAATGCTTTTTGGCTTTTCCTCTTATAAGATGATTCAAGGGAAATATTGATAACTTGGTTATATATGTGGCAATAAAAGGACCTGACCTATAGTTTGGGCAAAGAGGACCTACCTGTAGGTTTGAAAATGTCAGCTTTAGGCCAGGCGCAGTGGTCATGCCTGTAATTCCAGCACTTGGGGAGGCCGAGGCAGGCGGATCATGAGGTCAGGAGTTCACGACCAGCCCGTTGAACATAATGAAACCCCGTCTCTACTAAAAATTAGCTGGGCATGATGGCAGACGCCTGTAATCCCAGCTACTTGGGAGGCTAAGGCAGGAGAATCACTTGAACCTGGGAGGCAGAAGTTGCAGCGAGCAGAGATCACACCACTGCACTCCAGCCTGGGTGACAGTGTGAGACTCCATCTCAAAAACAAAACAAAAACCAACCAACCAAACAAAACCCCAAAAATGTCTGTTTCACAAATGAAGACTTTTGCTTTTCCTTCTGCAGAAGTATCTCCTAAATCTATAAATCTACAAACTTATAGAAAAGGACTATAGCTTGCTGAAGGAACTGGAAGAAACTGGTATGTGTGTGTGTGTGTGTGTGTTTTGTTTGTGGCTATCATGGAAGTTAAACTGGTTCTAATTTCTAAACCATAAAAAATTTATATTCCCATTAAACTCTATATTTTTTGTAACCATTCTATATTCCCTCATAAGGCACATTGCCCAATTAAGTCTTTTAAGGAAATTCAGTACAAATTCTTTTCATGGCCCAAATACTCTTGGAAGAATGAAGAAAAACAAAATATGCCCATTTTCCTTGGAAGATTAGCTGGGCTATTTTATGAATTGAGACTCTTAAAATTAAATCATTTTGTTTGAAAGAAGCCAGAACACACATTCATTCTCAATACTTCCTGCCTCTCGATGGGATAGTAGATATTTCCAGAGAATTGCCGTGCCAAAGTTCTACAAGTCTGGTCTTTAAACCTGTGTTCCAAGCCTGCCCTCCCGTTGTTTGTGGAGAAACATGCCTTTCATGGTAAATGGAAACATACCCAGCATCAAGTTCTCTGCTCTCAGCTCTAAAATTAGAAAGTCTTGGGTGGGGGGAGTCAAGTAGGGGTGAGGAGTGTGGGACTGACTGTACTTACTCAAAAGCTCAAACTAGATGGCATTATCGTATGGAATGTGTGTTTGATTTTCCATGAAACCAGGGTCTCTTGAACGCTGGGGGGAGGGGGATGTGTTCCAGGGAGTATGACAAGAGAACTGTGATCCTGGGTTGACGGCTTGTATTCAAACAGGAAGCCCTTTTCCATCCCACAATACTCTGGCCTCTGTTTGTTTTTTAAATTTCTACTTTTAAAATCAAAGTGGAAAGGGCAATAGATGGATGGATGTGTGTGTGTGTGTGTGTGTGTGTGTAAGTAATGTTGGGCAAGTTCTGAAAATTTGAAGTTCTACCTCTGAACCGTCCCTGAAAATCAGCCTCCTCCTATCATATTCTTCCCAGTGTACCTGTCCCCAGGACACTCCAGTGTCCTGACCTTTCCATGTTTCTAAGCAAAACTGTGAGGGTGGATGTCCCTGTTGCCAGAGCCACAGAGATGGGGCGGGAGAGAGGAAAGAGCTAGTGTCCAAGTGCATCTATTTCTGCTGCAGGTTAAGAGGTGGGTCCTCCTTTCTCTTCCACTTTGCCAGAAGGGGAGGAAGTATGTAAAAGAAGTCCTCGCCCTCAGTTTACGGTCCTATGAGCAGTTTTGCCCTGCCCATCAAAGCAAAGTTTTACCAAACCCATTGCATGCCTGTGCATTTGTTTACTTCCTCCTTTGCTTAGGTCGTAGGTCCTATTACATAAATCTTAGCTCTTCTCTTCATGTCCGCCGTTATTATATAGCCTTCTGGAGTGCAGGGGCTAGCCCTCATTTATCTAAGTCTCTCTTCGGGGCTGGTATGTAATTAAGAGTTCTACAGACATCTGAATGACATCAATGTGTGAGACCCATATTCCAGCACTTGAGTATGTGTCTGTGTGCGTGGGGGTTGTGGGATTCCAAAGGTGGCTCAGGCACCTGCAGTTTGCAAGATCCTAACTTCAGGGAAGGGAGAGGACATGATCTACTGTGGAGCCAGGCAGAAACAGCGCTCAGTGCCCGCTAGGAGGTGCACACAGAGGTGCACACATATACACATTATCGAGTCTCTAAATCCAACCTGGTGCTTACCACATAGTTATACATGCTTGTTGGTTATGTTTAAATGTTCTAAATCCAAGAAATACTAAGTTTAAATATTTTAAATCCAAGACATACTATTTCTGAGTAGTGTTTCAGGTTTCCAGCCTCCAACCCACTCTTGAAGCTGCACTTTGGTGCAGCCCTTCTCTCTCCAGTCTTTGAAGGAGCCTTGAGTGGGATTCAACAAATGACCCCCTCACCCTCATCCAGGGTCTGCGGCACCTCTTTCGCATTTCCTGAGGCCATGGGGGATGATTGCAGCCCAGGGCTCTAGAGGCCAAGGGCTTCTAATTAGCAAACTGATCCCATTTGTGATGCTGGTTAGTGGTTGTAGTAAAACACCTCAAATTAATCTCTGGTGAAGCATTGGCTTTGCTCAGGCAACCTCAGGCGGGTGGAACAAAGGGCTTGGGGGCAAGATTTGCAGCCTGGCCACTGAGGAAAAACTCCAGTGGGGTAGGGCGAAGGGAGGAGGCCACACTTACTCACTAAATAAAAGCTGAAAAGGCCCAGCCAAGTTCTATTGATTGCTGCTTGCTGGCAGTGGTGGCAAGGGAGAGAGAAGATGGATACAAGGCTAGGGTCTGTTTTGAAGTCACAGGAGGAGCCAGAAATCGCTGGTAGAGGTCACTGCTTTGTTTCAAACAACTGAGATGACGTTGCCAAAGGGGAAAAGTTCAAAATCTGAACCTATTGTAGAAATTATTTGGCACTTCTCCCTTGATTTATTTGACATTAAAGTGTGGTGTAGGCTGGGCACCATGGCCCACGCCTATAATCCCAGCACTTTGGGAGACCGAGGTGAGCGGATCACCTGAGGTCAGGAGTTCAAGACCAGCCTGGCCAACATGGCAAAACCCCATCTCTACTAAAAATACAAAATTAGCTGGGCGTGGTGGTGCATGCCTGAAATCCCAGCTACTCGGGAGGCTGAGGCAGGAGAATCGCTTGAACCCGGGAGATGGAGGTTGCAGTGGGTCGAGATTGGGGCACTAAACTCCAGTCTGAGCAACAAAGCAATAAATACTCTGTCAAAAAGAGAGAGAGAGGGAGAGCGGGAGGGAGGGAGGGCAGGAAGAGAGGGAAGCAAGGGAAGGAAGGAAGAAAGAAAGGAAGAAAGGAAAGATGATTGTAATGTACACTCTTTGCATGGCGCATTGAGAAAGCTTTCTGGCAATAGCTACCAGTGTTCCTGTTTCATAGAGAACTCCAGTCACTCACAGCATTTTGACTCTTGCTGTCTCCCTCTCTTTTTTCTGAAACCAAAGGGTTCTTTGCTCTTTACCAAACAATTTAAGCCTTGTTCTCATTTTTCACTTGGGATGTTAAAAATGCTCTCGGGAAACAGTTCTCCCATTCAGAAATTCCAAATATATCCGTGAGTCTTTATTATTCTTCAAGGTTACAGGAATTTTCCTTGGAAGCTGTTTGGATTTGAGTAGAGTTTTTGCCTTTCATGTCTCCTCTTGCTTTTAAAATAAGTTTTAGTAAATTGAAGTCGCTGAGCTTATATTTGCTTGTTTATTTTGCCAAATTTAGTCTGTCTAAATATGCTTTGTCATTAAAAAACAACAAAAAAAGTAGTTTTATGCTCTCCTCCCGAATTTCCTTTTAAAAATTAACTGGGGAAGATATTACAATGTGTCATTTGTTACCTTCAACAGTAAGCTGGTATTGACATTAAAAAATGAAGCCAGCTGTACATAAAAAGACATCTTTTGGCATCTCTTTTAACAATTTGAACAAAACCTCGAAAGCCATTTCATCTTCTGGTCCCAACTTTGTAAATTAGACCCTTGAATCTGCCAAATTTCAGGAGCTCCTTTATCTTAATGCTGGGATACTCCTCCAAAGAGAACTAACTATATAGAATGTTGCCAGTAGAAACAAAAGCATGTGTATGTGAGACACAAAGGGAAGAATGCTGTCGGTCTCACTTCTTGCCTGACATATTGAGTGGAAAATGACAGCTGGCACAGTAGCCTCTCCCAGAGGCAAGTGTGTTCGCTCCAGAGCCACTTCTGCATCCCCGCAATCTGCCCTGCCCAGGCACAGCACTGCTGTGGCGGCCCAGCTGAGAACTGGATTCTGCAGACAGGTTCCCAGGATACAACTAGGGACCCAGGAGGAGGGACTGTGTCATCACTCTTCCTGGGAACAAGAGTGCTGCCTAGCCAAGGTGAACTCATATGGGGCAAAGTCGAAGGACCTCAAAAAGATACATGAAAATCGAAAGATGTCACTCCTGACATTGATCCGAAACTAACAGGGGGCATCTGGGTGGATCTTGAAGATGCTCCGTGTGCTCTTGTTTGGTTGGGTTTAACCAGGTTTGGTGGGAAGCTCACAGATTTGAGATCACATGATTGGAGGTCATGATGCCTTCCTCCTTTAATAGCTGTGCATCCTCAGGCACATCCTCTAACCTCTCTGGACCTGTACAATGTGGACAATGTTGTCTGTCATGGTGCTGTCCAGGTCCCTGTGAAGAGTAAGCAAGTTGATGGCTGTGAAACCATTCAGTAACCTGTAAAATGCCAGTGATGGTGGCATTATGACTGTCTGGGCTCTGTGCCAAGAGTCTAAGCTTGGAGAGTGTATTCTGGCTTCTAGGCAACTAGCTTTGGCTTGCATTGACTGAGACATTTGGCTTCATAGTTATTTTTTTGCAGTCCATCAGCCTACTCTAGTCTCATCTGTCCAACTACTTCACCATGGGATGTTGGCCAAACCACCCCACCTGTCTGTGCCTCAGTGACTCCTTCTGGAAAATGGGCCTGGTACATAACTCCATTTGTCTCAGGGAGACCCATCAAAGCAAATCAAGTTCATTCACTTAACCAGCATTTATCAAGGGTTTACTCTGTGCCTGGCACCTTTAGGGTAGAATCTTGAATCAAATAAAGCTCCTGCCCTAGAAGAAGAGACAGACAAGTGATCAGTCAGTTCCAAGGCAATACAATCAGGTTACAAAAGAAAAACAAGGATGATGCCATGGGGCCCACCAGAAGCCTTGTGCCAAAACAGCAGGATTAGAAGAGACCTTCTTGCCACCTTAATTTCACTGATGTCTCCAGGAAAGAACCTGTGCTGTGCTCATCTAGGGAGAAATGGTTAAATTGGGAACATTCACCCATCTCTCACAGGGTTGACCCCCCATAACACAGAGAGCCACAGGAGGAGAAGTGTCTATACTTCTTATAGTAATCTCAGGCTTATTGTCCAGAGAAATGTCCAAAGTGGAGATGTCGTTACCTCAGTACCAAACAGAGGGTGACATCACACCTGGATACTTTGCTAATTTGTTCCCAAAAGTCATTTCTTATTGGGGACGAAGTAACACTCAGCAGTTGCGAGATTTGATAAGCTGAGAGTGAATCACCGCTGTGGGGCACACCTGGGAGAAGTCAGGAGTGCCCTGAGGTCAGCCTTCTCTGACTCACTGAATTGATGACTTCCCAGCTTCACCTCCAAAGCTGATGGACAGGCCTTATCCTGCCCTCTGCCTGTGCTGAGGTGAAGACATTATCTGGACTCTTGTTGTATGTAGGGTAGGCAGGGGCTACTGGACAGGTGGCCATAGCACCAAATTATACAGAAATTCATTCATTTATTCATTCTTTCATTCACTTACTGAATGGAATCGAATATATCACATGGGCTGAACTCGATATGGCATAACCAGGAAATAGCAGCTTCTTCTCCTCCCTCAACTCCCATCACTGCCCTTCCAACCTTATCTGTCAGATCTTCTTCCACTAGTAAACATCTCGGGCAGATCCCACACAATTCAGTCCGTTTCATGTCGAGCTGTTTTCATGTTAGAGTGTTTTAAAAAGCCTAGTGTTAAAACAGTTTAAAACTGTTTCCCATCAAGTTCCATGCTCTTTCCCTTCCCCCCAGCTCAGTCCTGACCCAAGCTTGTAAAGATTGCATAGTCTGTCTTTTATGATTGCTCTGTCTCTTGTCACTCACTAGCTGACTTTTGCTCCCAGGGTAGGGCAGAGAGTCGGGGGAGAGGGAAAGAAGCAAAAATGTCTTTTTCCTTTGGTCCAGCTGCTGTTGTCTAGCCATTGGCATTCTTTGAATACAGATGCTGAAATACTGGTTCTTATAAGGTACTTTAGTCAGGTACTTTGGAGTGACCCCATCCCCCTGCCGCAGGTCCTGTGCCTTGCAGTGCCTGGACTTGGAAAAGTACCCTCCCTGGCGGATTCTTAGGATTCCCCTTCAATGGGACACCCCACGTGACCATCTCATGTCGGGTTTACCTGGCCCTGGCAGTCAGGGCCCATGGCTGGGGACCTATTAAGAGGAGTCAAGCTCAAGTCCCATCTTCAGAGTCCACGTGGCCCATGAAAATATGTTCCCCATATTAAGCTCTGAAAAGCAAGCCTTGCCTAGAGCTTTTTGCTTCCCAAGATGGTGGCAACCAGGGCAGGCCATGACCCTGCAGCTCAGCAAGCACCCACCACAAAGGGGGAGATTTTAAACTCTTCTCTGACTCCCACACTCTCCTGAAGCTATCTTTACTTGGCTCAAGGGGCAGGGAAGCAGCCCACCTCTACCACCTCACTCAATGAGAGGAAAAGGAAAATAAATGCACAATGCCTTTTTTTTTTTTTTTTTTTTTTTTTATTTGAGACGGAGTCTCGCTCTGTCGCCCGGGCTGGAGTGCAGTGGCTGGATCTCAGCTCACTGCAAGCTCCGCCTCCTGGGTTTACGCCATTCTCCTGCCTCAGCCTCCCGAGTAGCTGGGACTACAGGCGCCCGCCACCTCGCCCAGCTAGTTTTTTGTACTTTTTTAGTAGAGACGGGGTTTCACCGTGTTAGCCAGGATGGTCTCGGTCTCCTGACCTCGTGATCCACCCGTCTCGGCCTCCCAAAGTGCTGGGATTACAGGCTTGAGCCATCGCGCCCGGCCGCACGATGCTTTTTACTAGACATCCCTTACAATCAATCCAAAACCACATCTCTGTATTTCTATCTGTATCTATCTGTTGTTTCGGCCAACTCTTAACCAGTCCTGCATGGTTGGTAAGCTGCATCTCTCTTTAGAATATGGGGCCACTTATTCCCCATCTCAGCTTTGGTCATCAGCAGAAATTCTCAAACAGAAAAATTTCAACTTAACTTTCTGCTATTCACTCATTCATTCATTCATTCATTCATATTATTCAGCAAACATTTATCCAATGTGAACTATATGCCCAGGGCTGTGCCAAGGTTCACCCAGCAAGAAGCAAAACTGACATGGACTCTGCCCTTTCCTAGATATGCTGGGTGAATCCATCAACTGCTGGCTGCTTGAAACCTTTCAAGAACATCTAAATTTGATGAACCCGAGATCCTATCAACTAGAACTCTGTTACTCTGTCACTGGTGGATGACTACAAAGATAGTTATGACTTCATGTTTGAATAATGATCCCCAGTGCTGCAAGATCCTAAAGTGCCTTTGAGTCATCACCAATAACTTACTCATCAGAATTGCTTTCGCGTTGAGTAGATTTTGCTGATATCTGATTGTTTAGCAAGTACAAACTTAATTAAGCTTCTATTTTAATACTAGATACATGCTCTAAGATCAAGACAGAGTTCCCTATAAACAGAATATTTGCTAGATCATATCCCATTATTTGAGCAAACTGGATCCAGAACATTTTCTTGTTTGTTTATAAAGTAGTTCATGTGTACATTTGTGTGTGTGTGTGTTTGTAAATTCTTCCCTTCCTGGTGAATTTTCTTTTATTAGATTGAATTCTCCTGGTATTTTCCTTTTTATCCAGAAAATAGGAGTACCCACTTTCCTGGCTTAAATGGGTAATTCATGGAAAGATTTAACTTGATTTTTTTAAAAGCAAAGTGATATGTTTTAAAAACACTGTTCCTGTTCTTGGCACTGCCAGTCAAAAACATTCAACTTAGAATATCTGATTTGTTCCTGAAGTTGGATTCTATGTATTTTGATTTCGTGAGAATTTAAAGAATCAAGTTAAACCTCAGTGTTGATAAAAAGTTTTGATCTCATACACTGGAAAACACCAGAGGATCTTTATTGTTGCCAAGTGACATTGATAAAGTTTTGCATTCTAACCCCAGTTGCCTGATGGAATATATAAATCTTGTTAACCTTATAAGTATGATTTTTCAAGAGCAAAGAACTTCTCCCTTCTTCCTTTATTATGTCTAATTTGCATACAAGTACATAGTCCAAGTTTTGGCAGATAATATTTTAAAGGGCATCGAAGTATAAGAATAACTACATACTTGCAGATGTGTTATGAAATATACCCCATTAGTCACTTTATATTTGAAAGGCAGAAAAGCAGGCACCTAGCAACAGCATGCCATCACTCAGGATTAGAGAAAAACCACTTTACATCCGGGAACTGTTACCCCTTCATTTGGGAGCTGTCAAGTTAGTACATTGAATTACACAAAAGATCCTTGGCAGTTGATTGTCCGTATTCATGGTGAATGACAGTAATGACATCACCTAAAGGGTGCCTTTTGGTGGTGGAGGAGACAGGAGACTGGGCTTAGTAGGAGCTCTCCAGACAGGCTCGTCGGTCAGTCCTGTGCAGAGAGACCCGAGGCTCCACTTGAAAACTGTGCTTTCTCTTCTGGAAAGCCATTCATCCTTCCTCCTTTTCCCTCTGAGTGGATTACAGGGTGGATGGGGCAGGGGGTTGCCCTCCCAGAACCCAGAAATAAGGGTCCAGCACTTAACACTGTTCAGGAGCAAACTTTCCCCCACCAGCCATGGGGGAAAGCATCAGATGCTGAGCTCTTATTAGACCCAATCAGATGGAATTTTCTCTTTTTTATTCTTTCTTTCTTTTCTTTTCCTTTTTTTTTTTTTTTTTTTTTTTTTTTTTGAGACGGAGCCTTACTCTGTCACCCAGGCTGGAGCGCAGTGGCGTGATCTCGGCTCACTGCAAGCTCCGCCTGCCGGGTTCACTCTATTCTCCTACCTCAGCCTCCCGAGTAGCTGGGACTACAGGTGCCTGCCACCACGTCCAGCTAAATTTTTGTATTTTTTTTAGTAGAGACGGGGTTTCACTCTGTTAGCCAGGATGGTCTCAATCTCCCGACCTCATGATCCGCCCACCTCGGCCTCCCAAAGTGCTGGGATTATAGGCGTGAGCCACTGCACCCGGCCTCAGATGGAATTTTCAGAAGGTTCCTTTCTCACACTTGTTAGGATGGGTAAAAGGTAACAGGTAGCAAAGGAGATGACAAGAAAGAAGAAAACATCCAAACCTAACATTTGGCTGGGGAGAGATTCCTTGTGGAACATCTGCAGGTGCTTGCATCTGGGCCAGACAATGTAGGGGCCCCCAAGGCCACTCTATAGAGATCACTGAGCCCCTGTGGAAAAGACCAGGGTCCAGAACAAGGATACACAGCTCAGTCCTCAAACAGCTCCCTTCAGGCAGGGGAGCTCGGCACCCGGGGAATGTCCCAGAAGCAAGATGTTCCCACTGTGTCCTAGAGACTTGGGTGTAGGCAGAAACTCACATATGATCAGGTCTTGCCTTCCAGTTTGAGCCTAGGTTAGGTAAGTAGAGGAGTGTCAAGAAGAGCAGTGGGGATTTGCATGCATGGGGAAGGCCAGGGCTGGAGGCGAGATGGACTTTCCCTCTCTCCTAAAAAACTGAAAAATAAACATAAGAAACAGGAAGGAGGAAGAGAGAAAGGGAAAAAGAGAGGGACCAAGAAAATAGAATCCATTTGAAATAGATGGTTTAAATGATTGTATTGCAATGTCTTGCACAACATTGTGAATGCAATTAATACCACTAAAAATAATTAAAATGGCAAGTTGTATGTTATGTAACAATTTTAAATGATGTAATATGTCAAAAATCACAGTGTGCATTTTAAATGAATGAAATATATGGTATCTGAATTTATATCTCAATAGAGCTGTTTTTAGAAGGTGGTATCCACAAGCAAGCATGTGTGTGTGCATGTGTGTTGGAGTACATTCGCATGTACATATGTGTGTGGCAGGAGTGTCAGTTTCCTAGCTAATCTACTTTGGGTGGAAACTGTCAGTGAGGACTAGGCAAAAGTGGAGAAGAGAAATGTAACCTGCCTGTCCATTGTTCACTGGTGCCCTCGAGGAAGAGAGAAAGAAGTATGGCAAATGCTAAAATAATATGATATTATAAGCTTCACATATTTTTTAAGGGGGAGTATTCTCTACCACAACTTCCACGCCTGGTTTCCCTTTCTCAATGCACTTTGTTTACAGAGTTACCCTCATGAAGGCTGTGGCATGAATGATCACGCTGAAGCTCCTATTTTCCCCTTGAAATATGCACTTGTGCTTAGGAATGCAGCAAATCTCTTTCAATTATACCTTGGCGCCAGAGTCCCTTTTCCTGGAAGTGCACCTCCAATGTCAAGAGGGTGTGGTGCCGTGCTGCATCTGGGTCAAAGACCTGCCTCCCTGCCTAGGAGACCTTGAGCAGTCATTGCCTGGACGTCTTTGACCATAAAATGCAGATGATGATGATGATGCCTCCCTTGCCTTCTCCCTGGACTAGCGTGTGAAGCAAAATCCAAACAGGACAACATGTGAAAGAATTCAGTAAACTGTGAATCACCGCCTCAGTGGAAACTCTTCTGGATGCACGTAATAGAAACACAATCAAGTAAGCAAAAAGGAAGACACTGAGTTGAAAGCAGACTGGGATACCTCTCAGAAACTATGGCAGGAGGTGAGGCTGGATCCAGAGCCAGGGTCTGGAGAGCGGGGAATGCAGGCAGCTCGCTCCTGTGGCTTCTCACTGCTTTTCCATCTGTTTTCATCTCTGTCTCTCTCTCCAGAGTGGCTTCCATTGTTCTGGCTTGCAGGGCCAAGCAGGGATACCCCATGGCTCCTGTGACTACATAGCCTTAATTTAAGCCATGAGCCCAGACGTCTATGCCAGGTCCTAATTCGGTTGGTTTAGCTGGGCTGGGTGTGGACACGTGTTGTCCGGTGAGTCATGAATATGGACAGGGGTCACATAGAATAAATTTGACCATTCTTTGTCCATCCCTGTGGGTGTGAGCTGGGCAGGTACCAGGAGAAGACACTTCTACAAACATTTGGCAACATCTAGTGGTGTGATTACAACAGTCAGTGAAAGAGGAAGATTCCATTTTGAGAGCCTCTTTTCCTAGTGTCCCCATCTTTGCTGCCTTCCATGAGGTTGATCATGTGAACTCCATGGTGGTTGGCCATCGCTGGGCAATGCAGCCAAACAAAGTGAGCAAAAGTAGGCTGGAGGGCTCCGTGGGTGAATGGGACTAGGCTGGCTGTGGTGCCCCAGGAGCCCTGCAGCCACCTTGCAGCTTTTCTGAAATGGTGAACGGGCTGCTATTCTTCTTGTACCAAGGTGTCCATGTTGCCTTTCTCAAAAAATGAATTGCAAATAAGAGCGGGTACAAGTCATAGAAACCCATTCCAAGCTAGCTTACACAAAAAGGAGACCATTCTGGGGCTGCTTTTCCAGATCCCTCTGTCCTTTCTTTCCTGCTGCCCTTTGAGCCATTCCACTGTTTCCAGCTCTCTGGAGACAGGCATGGTGAGGTCTGCATTGATCCCCCCCACCATGAAATGAAGGGGAAGATGCTGAATTGCTGATTTTTCCCCCTTCTTTTTCTGTCATTGCCTGTGGTCTGCAATTACCCATTCCCCTCTTGGCCTTCAGAGCTGCGCGAGGGTGAGCAGGTGTTGAAAGCAACTTTGTTCTTTTTGAGTCAATTTCATTACATGGAGAGGATCCAACTCTCTCTGTGTAGCTGGCAGCTCCCAAGGCCAGACCACTGGGCAGGATTCCCAAGAGCAGTGCTAGCCTCTTTGGTGTCACAAAGGGTCGGGCCAGGCCTGCTCATCTCTTTCCCCAAGAGCAAGCTGCTTTTTGAGCAGATGTATGAACAATTGGATGCGTCTGATAGACTGCAGTTCTGTAAGGTTGCAATCCTACCAGCCTTGCAGAAAAGTAAAAAGAAAAGCTCCAAACTGAGGCCTCTCAGTTCTGCCATCTTTCAGACTTTCCTGCATTCTCACAGGTGGGCCAGCAACTAACCATGGACCAGTAGGCCTGTCCCCTGCACTATAGAAGATGCTGGTTATGGGATGTACAGGTGGAAGAGTGAAGGGAGCCACGCAGAAGACCCAGGCCTTTTCCTTGCCCAGAACTTAACTGGGCAAACACACAGCAGATCCCTGCAGGATTTAACCCTTAAGGATTAGCCCTTAAGAAGCTACAAAGGTAAACAAGTACATGATTACATTCAGGCTGGTTGCTGAATAATAATAGCATCTGTTCCTGGCACCATTCTAATCAGTTTACATTTGTGAGTTCACACAGCAAATAAGTGACAGAGCCAGGATTTGAACCCAGACAGTCACTACACAAACTTCCTCCCACATTATCAGCCTCTCACAATGCAAACAAAACACTGACACAGAATGTGATCGTCTTTGCTCTTGTGTACTTGTGGTAATTTGCATGATTGAAAGATACCATTAGGCAAAAGAAATGTTTTAAATAACTAACCCCTGGAAAAGCAAGGTTTAGAGACTAAACATTTCATGACCCATCCGAAGCTCAGCGGTCAAGTTTGCAATTTTGCCAACTTCCCGCAAGAGTAAAACTGGGTGCTCTCGTTGCTGTTAATGGAGGAGGACCGTGACCTTGATGTACAGGTGGTGGGAGGGTGGGGCATTATTTAAGCAATGTGATCTGATGGGGGGTGCTGGAAAATGAACAAAAGTGTGAATTATTCCACAGCTGCTCACCCTGACGTTTATTGTGACTTTAAAATCTGTGAACATATGGTAACGGCTGGAAGCACAAAATAGCAGTTGGAAACGTGTAGACTTAAGGAAAAACCAGCCACCCTTATACCTCCCCACTTAGCTTCTCTGTAGAATGCTGTTGTCTTGCTAGCCTTTTTCGCTCCCAAATCTGAAGAAAGCCCAGGAACAAATGTCCCCTTTTCTTCAGCCCATCCGCCCATGCATCCGTGAGAGCTTTTCCCCCTCTGGTAACAGAAGTTAGTGTTTTGGTTCTTGGCTATGGTATTTTTATGTATTGTGCCCTTCCACAGTTTTTGTTGGATCTTGCTAAATTCCACATCTTTGTTTTACAAGGCTGGATAGAGAGCTGGAAACATTGGGATGACATTTTGTTTGGGAATCCATGGTGGTCCTTGGAAATTCAGGTCAACAGCTGCTTCTGTTGCCAGTTGAGGGAGCCCCACTGTGTGGCTAGGAGATACCACCAGTCCCCGGCCTCCCAGTTATCCCCCTGGTCATCCAGCAAGCCTCACATCTTCCCCTTCCTCTTGAAAGCCTTTGGGAGCATCCTAGTGGCAATGACTGCCCCCTTCTCTGTGCCAGGGGCTGACTTCCACTTAGCCTGTCTAACTTTCTAGTTTTCTTTTTTTTTGAGACAGAGTTTCGCTCTTGTTGCCCAGGCTGGAGTGCACTGGCATGATCTCAGCTCACCACAACCTCCACCTTCTGGTTTCAAGTGATTCTCCTGCCTCAGCCTCCCGAGCAGCTGGGATTACAGGCACCTGCCACCATGCCCAGCTAATTTTTGTATTTTTTTTTTAGTAGAGACAGGGTTTCACCGTGTTGGCCAGGCTGGTCTCGAACTCCTGACCTCATTATCCACCCGTCTTGGCCTCCCAAAGTGCTGGGATTATAGGCGTGAGCCGCCGCGCCCAGCTCACTTTCTAGTTTTCATGTTTTGTGTTGCTCTCTTCTAATTTGTAAGATTCTGAAATTTCAGAAGCATGTTTTCTTGATCCATCCCCTGCCTCACTACATTGACAAGTAGTAGCCGGGTGCTTCCTCTGTCAACATACACATTCGTATTTGTATACTTGCTGCAAACCACCATGCCTTTGATCAAGGAATGAATCCACTGCTTTACAGAGATTTCCATTTCCTGATCCTCTCCTTTCCTAATCAAGTTGACTTGGGAACTAGGGGCACTCATAGAACCGAAGCCAGTTCACCCCTCTCATAGTGAGAGAGACCTAGAGGTCAGTTTCATGGGTAAACTGAGGCTCCCTCAGATACCTGCTCTTTCACATAACAAGCTGTCCCAGAAGGACCAGTTCATACAGCAACTTCTTTTCTAAACACATCTCTCTGGAAAGCCCCATGCAGAGAGTGCTAGCTTCCTACCCGATATCCACCCCCACCTTCTCTCTTAGAGATCCCCGGTGTTATCCTGGTTAGCACGTATCCAGTGAAAAGATGAGTTCTCTTGCAGAAGATAAAAGCAGAAGTTGTTGGGTGGGACTTCTAGGAAAGCCTCGTTTGCCATTCCATCCTTCCTGATTCCTGTTGTTTGAGATGTGGATGTGATGGCTGGAGCTGCAACAGACATATTGAGGCTGTGAAGAAAAGACTAAAAGAATCATGGACCAGATGCAGTGGCTCACGCCTGTAATCCCAACACTTTGGGAGGCCGAAGCAGGTGGATCATGAGGTCAAGAGATTGAGACCATCCTGGCCAACATGGCGAAACCCCGTCTCTACTAAAAATACAAAAATTAGCTGGGCATGGTGGTGTGCCCCTGTAGTCCCAGCTACTTGGGAGGCTGAGGCAAGAGAATCGCTTGAACTTGGGAGGCGGAGGTTGTAGTGAGCTGAGATCGTGCCACTGCACTCCAGCCTGGCGACAGAGTGAGACTCCATCTCAAAAAATAAAAATAAAAAAATTACAAATACCTGTCCCTGATTTTCTCAAGCCACCAAACCAATGCCAGTAATTACCCATGTCTGCATTTCTCATGACATGACAAAAATAAACACCTTCATGCATTTACACCACTACAGTCAGTTCTCTATTGCTAGCGACTGAAAGCAATTCCTAACTGATATACTGTGTTAGAGAGAGAGTAGTTCAGTGATTATTCACAGGCTTGAGTGACAGGGAGCTGAGCTCTTATGAAGCCAGTTCTCAGGAGTTCTTCCTTTGCTGACAAGCCCTAGAGTCAATCTTCCCTGAGTTAAGAGATTCTTTTTGGTGTTCCCAAATATAACTGCTTCAGTGTAAGTGAAACACGAAAGCCACCAGGCTCCCTCCCTAGAAGCAGTTTTAGGAAAGCAAGTCATCATCTCTCTTTGACGTGTGGTCACCTGCCAAAGTGTTGCTGATACCAAAGCCCACGAGCTACATGTCCAAGTTCTCCAACATCTGGCAGCTGAGCTGCTACTTGCTTTTTTAAGCACAAAACCAAGCATTCAAATGTTCCCGATTTAGCCTCATAAGCTTTATGTTGGGCTCCTCTACCTTGGCCCACAGCTGCCAGTAATTCAAAGCTCTCTCTTATACAGATATGTTCAGTTTTTTTCCCTGCATGCATTCCCTTCATCCCCAACTGTGATGAAGTCACACTGGAGGAATTTTTCTAAAGGCAGCCACTCGTGTCTTACCAAGATTAGGTGTCCAAAAGGTTTCTCTGGGGCTGAGGTGGAGGTGAGAGTGTCCTCAAAAGGTGGCCCTTTTGAAAAACCCTATCCTCTCTGTAGCCAGGCCCTCACTGCAAGCAGCCAGATTAACTTGTGCCATGAAGGGGGATGGTATGGCGTTGGTGGGGAAATCTAACCCCGCCTTTTTTCTCCTTCACATCTGGGCAGTTTGAGAAGCTGGTTGGTGGGAGGCTGAACTCGGGAGCCAATAAACTGCATTCCCAAAGGCTAAGCATCCCATTTTGTGAGCCCCTTCATCTCTTGCTGATGCTGTGCAGGACCTGAAGGCTCCTAGGCTGCCTGCTCCCTCCCTCTCTGTTTTCTCCTGTCATGCCCCAGTTTAGTGCTGCCTTCTGTAGGGAGCCTGTGCAGTCAGGGAATATTGGCACTAAGGGGCTTCAAGCTTATCTCATCTCACTTTTTTTTTTTTTTTTTTTTGAGACAGAGGCTGGAGAGCAGTGGCATGATCTCGACTCACTGCAACCTACACCTCCCAAGTTTAAGTGATTCTCCTGCCTCAGCCTCCTGAGTAACTGGGACTATAGGTGCCCACCATCATTCCCAGCTAATTTTTGTATTTTTAGTAGAGACAGGGTTTCACCATGTTGGCCAGGCTGCTCTCAAACTCCTAACCTCAAGTAATCTGCCTGCCTCAGCCTTCCAAAGTGCTGGAATTACAGATGTGAGCCACCATGCCCGGCCCTGTCTTACCTTCTAATTCAAAGTATGGGTAAACTGACGTCGATGGCAGGTCGGAGACCTGCCTCAGGTTATATCGCTAGTTAGTGGCCCAGGTTTTAGTCCTGATCCTAAACAAGCATGCCTGTCACAATGATAGATTAGTAATAGATTAAAGCTGATTTTTTTTTTTTAGATGGAGTCTCGCTCTGTCGCCCAGGCTGGAGTGCAGTGGCATGATCTCGGCTCACTGCAAGCTCCACCTCCTGGGTTCATGCCATTCTCCTGCCTCAGCTTCCCAAGTAGCTGGGACTACAGGTGCCCACCACCAAGCCTGGCTAATTTTTTGTATTTTTAGTAGGGATGGAGTTTCACCGTATTAGCCAGGATGGTCCTGATCTCCTGACCTCAGGTGATCCACCTGCCTCGGCCTCCCAAAGTGCTGGGATTGCAGGCGTGAGCCACCGCACCTGACCTATCTGATTCTTAAATAGCATTTACTATGTGCAGGACACCATTCTAATGTATACATAAAATCGTCCCATGTTATGCATGAAGAATGTAAGGCAAAGAAAGGTTGAATAACTTGCCCAAAGTCTCAGATAGTAAGTGGCAGAGTTGGGATTTGATCCTAGGCAGTCCGGCTCTGTTCTTGACCACTCCACTATACCGATACACTAATACCCATTCTTTGACTTGTTTACATCAGGTCCAGATGAGAGCTCTCTAATAAAACTCCTCGGTCAGAGGAATACTGGCTTAACATCTTACCCCTGGAGGAGCATTTCCCAAAATATGATAGCAACAGGTGTTGAAAAAACTAACAAAAACAAAAATAAATGCTATAGCCAAATAAATTTGCAGTTACATTAAACCAAGTTAAACAGGTTTTATATTACAGAACTTCTCAGAGCCTTTAATATGCTAATAGACATTATACATTCTCTGAGAGAGTCTAAAATATTTCCCAAACTTTTGGGACCATAGAAGCTTTTTTGATGCATTGATGTCATGACATATCATGTGCCCTGTGGAAAACTCAATTGAGTAAAAAAGGCAAATTGTGTATTATTACAAAAAGAGTTTTGACATCAAGAATGTCCTAAGATGGGTTAATCCCAACACTTTGGGAGGCTGAGGCAGAAGGATCCCTTAAGCTCAGGAGTTCAAGACCAACCTGGCCAACTTAGGAAGACCCCCCATCTCTATATTTTTTAAAAGGCCTCTTTAAAAAATGAAAAAAAAAAAAAGAAAAAAAGATGAGTTCAAAACCCCCAGGGTTCCCTGGTCCACAGCTTGACAATGGCTATTCTAGAAAATACTATTTAAAATATAAGACTTGAAGCTCATCTTCAAGGGAGGCTAAATACCATATCATACTGCCCCATGCATAGGATGAAGGAGAAAAGCGAATGAAAGAATGTGGATGTGTGTTTTAAAAACAGTCCCCTTTCATTTCACATTCTATGTCCATATAAATAAAAAAAAATTAAAAAAAAAATCAGTTCCCTATCCTACTAGTTCTTTTCTTTTTTCCTTTTATATTCTCTTTCCTCCCTTTTTTTTTTTTTTTTTCATTTAAAAATCTCTTGTTGCTCCACAAAGATTTAAGGTAGCTTAATCTTCCAGTGAGTCAATGTTCCTGTTGACGGAGACATATTTAAGTAAAGGGTCATTATTTTAGGTGGATTCCTAACCCTTCACTCTATCCTAAAAATTCCCTACTATCATCCTACAGGTCAACCTAAAATTTCTGCCATTGGCATTTTGTTTATTGGGTTAAGGCCATGTCTTTCAAGAAAGAGGCCTTGGGTTAAGATACAGTTTCATTTTGCAGCTTGGTGTGAACACAGGTGGCTACTGCCACATGGGAATGTGTCTCTCAGATTAGGGCACTCATCCAGGAAGAGACCCCTAAGGACAGGGACCTGGGATGGGAAAGTACTACGATGGGTACTTGCATGCAGCCCTAGAAAGTGAGGTGCCCTGCTAAGAAGTCACTCTTTCCTTTTTAGGGAGATGTCCAAAGATACGTTTTATTTCTTTAACAGGTTTGCTTTTTTTTTTTTTTTTGAGACAGAGTCTTGCTCTGTCACCCAGGCTGGAGTGCAGTGGCACGATCTCCGATCACTGCAATCTCTGCCTCCTGGGTTCAAGCGATTCTCCTGTTTCAGCCTCCCAAGTAGCTGGAACTACAGGCATGCACCACTACGCCCGGCTGATTTTTTTGTATTAAAGTAGAAATGGGGTTTCACCATGTTGGGCAGTCTGGTCTTAAACTCCTGACCTCAAGCAATCCACCAGCCTCTGCCTCCCAAAGTGCTGGGATTAAGGCATGAGGCACTGCACCTGGCCTCTTTAACAGTTTTATCTAGGGCCTGCCCTTATCCGAGGTCATTTTGTGTTTATATTAGACTGCAGGTCTTTGAACCTGATTTCAAACCTCATGTCAAGGCTAATGCAGCATCTGCAGTACTGCACCCGAATGTGACAACCCAGACCAGGTGGGGAAAATGAAATCTAGTTCAGGCTGGGTGGCCCAAGGTCCCCCTTGTTACACTGGCCAGCAGCAAGGTAACACTGGCCTTGGCTCACAAGGCATGTAAACCACACAAGATGCTGCAGTCAACACCATCCAGGCGAGAGAGAGAATTATAGACTGGAGGGGATGCGAAGGGTCCTCTCCCTTGAGAACCCCACCGTCTCCCATGCTTGTTTGTTCTGTCTTCACAGGACTGGGGGTCCAGCTATCTGTAATTGGGAAGTGAAGAGGATGTGACCGCCAGGTGATGCTAACCCCGAATCCTTGGTGCCTGTATTATGCACCCTATGCTGAATTTCGGTTCCAGCTGTGTGCTAGGTGAGTCTTTGGGTATTTGACTGAATGATCTTTTAAGGCTGGTGTGCCCCTTGTCAAGGCTAACCCATCCAGCTAAGTGTTTTCTAAACAACAACACAGTCTGGGCACAGTGGCTCACACCTGCAATCCCAGCATTTTGGGAAGCCAAGGCAGGTGGATCATCTGAGGTCAGGAGTTCGAAACCAGCCTGGACAACATGGTGAAACCCCATCTCTACTAAAAATACAAAAATTAGCCAGATATGGTGGCGGGCGCCTGTAGCGACAGCTACTCAGGAGGCTGAGGCAGAATTGCTTAAACTCAGGAGGGGGAGGTTGCAGTGAGCCAAGATCGCGCCACTGCACTTCAGCCTGGGTGACAGAACAGGACACTGTCTCAAAAACAAAAACAAAAAACAAAACAAGCTTATTAGGAGTTTTTGTATGTATGTTAGTAATACATACGAATTATAGAAAATTTAGAAAATATGGATAAGAAAATGGAAAAGTCATCATAATCCTATCACCCAGAGATAACCACAGCCGACTTTGGATGTAAGTCCCTCCTGTCCATCCTTCCAGTCTCTAAATCTCACTACATATGCTGCTGATGGGATTCATGTGTGGTCCAAGCATCGCGCTGCCCCACCCCTCAGACGCTGATCTGCAGCCATGACTGACTTAGGGGAAGGGGCCGGTTTTTCTGTTGGGCTTCTTGGGCCTGGAGGGTAAAGGGAGGGGCTAACAGGGAGCCCGGCGCTCTCTCTGTCTCAAGGCCAGGTCTGACCTGGCAGAGAGGAACTGGCTCCACAGCTCTGGGCAGAATCCACTGCCGCTTCCATGCAGGGAGGACCGGGGGAGCCGCAGCCCCACTCTGGTAAGTGAAGAGAGGGAAGCTGTTTATCTTCAATAGTGCGTTGGGGCTGGTATTTTCTCTCCTGGCACCCTCATCCCGGGGCAGGGTCCTTGGCAGGAATGGACAGAAACAATGCCCTCTTGGCCACACTTCCACGTCCTTAGCTCCTCACACCCCCTCCAGCACTGGCCACTGAGGCTGCTCTGCTATTCCTTTTAGATTTCCCAATTCCAAGTCTATATTTAGTCTTTTCTGCACTAGAACACGCATGGCAGTTAAATATGAAATCTAAGATGTCATCAACCAGCAGCCTAGGATTCCACATAAAATGCATGCAGAAACGTACCGAGGGCTGGCTGGCTGCGATGAGTCACCTCAGGGCCCCCAGCCGCTCGCCACCTCTTAATTCTTCACATTAAGCAAGGAGAGCAACTGGGAAAGCTGGGCTCTTCGGAGGCAAACACCGGCCAACTAGGGGATGCTCCTCTGCTGTTTCCACTTCTTCCCAGGCAGCCCCTGCTGGCTTTCTGTTTATTTTGCAATTAGCACTTGAAGGAGACTCTGGGGACATTTTTGCTTGGGGGCTGAGAGCTGATATTTCAGAATTTCTTCCCCTCCTTAGAGCACTAGGTTCTGGAAGGAGGGTTTGAAAACAACAGCTCTCAGCGTTCTTTCTAATAATACTCTTGATAATGATCCTTGGCAATTTCATTATCCACAGACATGATCCTTCTGATACTCAGCCTCCCGGTTCCTCTCCTTGCTCTTTTCCACCAATCTTGTCCTTTATGGTATAGCGGCCACTCACCCCCATGGCCGTTCCCTTGACTCTGTCGTTACTCCCAGTTGCGCTGTCTATACCATCTTGACTTCAAAGGTCCCACTCTCCTAACACAGTACCCGTCCCACTCAGTCTTCCCTCTCCAGTGATTCTTCAGCTTTACTGCGACCCACAATGGACTGATCTGCGATCTTTTCACCGTTCCTTGCTCCTACTTGCAAGTCTTCCCTGCCCTCTGTACCCACTTAGATGCTGTGATCTGGAGTCTTCATCCCTCCCATCAATACACAGTCAACTCCCTTGACCCCCTCTCCTTTGTTGTACCTGCCTGGCAAGACCACAGTCCTGGCTGAATCCTACTGTCTGCCCACTGTGTGCACCTGCCCGGCTGTGTGCAGCTGCCTGGTCTCACTCTACGTTCAGCCTCACTAGCTGCAGGTGGGTCCTGGCGTCTGGCTGACACTCCTATTTCATTTCCCTGCACTACTTATTCTCACACTCTCCAAGACAGTGATTTCATATTTTTCCCCCACTCAAACTTGCAACACTTCCTCCCCTATCCTCACCCTCACCTGGTGACCTTTCTTCCAAATTCACTGAGCTAATAAAATAACTGGCTGCCAAGTTCCCATCTTCCCACCCTTGCCCGCACTCCCACCTCCATCTGTGCCTACCTGCTCTGCCTTCCCGCCTTAGACAAAGAATGAATTTCCCAAGCGCCTGTCAGCAATTCTCAAAGTGTGGGCCTGAATCTTGACTGTATCAGTATCACCTGGGGGATGGTCAGAAAATGCAGCTTGTCCACCCCTAGTCCAGACCTGCTGAATCAGAATGTCTGGGGCAGGGCCAGGCTCAGTGGCTCATGCCTGTAATCGCAGCACTTTGGGAGGCCAAGGCAGGTGGATCATTTGAGGCCAGGAGTTCGAGATAAACATGTGAAACCCCATCTCTACTACAAATGCAGAGATTAACCAGGCGTGGTGGTATGCACCTGTAATCCCATCTGCTTGGGAGGCTGAGGCATGAGAATCACTTGAATCTGGGAGGCGGAAGTTGCAGTGAGCCAAGATTGTGCCACTGCATTCCAGCTTGGGCAACAGAGCAAGACTCTGTTAAAAAAAAAAAAAAAAAAGTCTGAGGTGGGGCCCCAGAATCTGTTTCAATGAGCTCTCCAAGGCATTCTTATGCATGGCACTGAGCGAGGTCCCTTTCTGTGTCACCTACTCAAGGACATCCCTCTAGCAGTTGTCTCTTCTCTTTTTTTTTTTTTTTTTTTTGAGACGGAGTCTCGCTCTGTCGCCCAGGCTGGAGTGCAGTGGCCGGATCTCAGCTCATTGCAAGCTCCACCTCCTGGGTTTACGCCATTCTCCTGCCTCAGCCTCCCGAGTAGCTGGGACTACAGGCGCCCGCCACCTCGCCCGGCTAGTTTTTTGTATTTTTTTAGTAGAGACGGGGTTTCACCGTGTTAGCCAGGATGGTCTCGATCTCCTGACCTCGTGATCCGCCCGTCTCGGCCTCCCAAAGTGCTGGGATTACAGGCTTGAGCCACCGCGCCCGGCCAGTTGTCTCTTCTCTACAGGATCGTTTCCAATATCATACAAACAAACCAGAAACAAAACACCTCTCTAGACCCCAAGCCTGCTTTAGCTACCACCCCATTTCTCTACTTCCCTGTTTTCTCTTGAACTCCCTTCAATCAGTCTTTGGTTTTCACCCTCCTCCAAAAGTGCTCTCGCCAAGGTCATTGTGAGAGAAACTGGCTAGATGGTCACCAAACCACTTCCTCTTCCAGGGCACATAACCAAATGATGTTTCCCAGTTACTTTGCCTTTAAATGAGGCCGTGTGACTAGTTCTTGCCATGGGAACTCCAGTAGGGTCAACGTGCCAGCTTCAGGCTGAAGCACCAGAGCTCAGGTGTGCTTCTATATGGACCACTCCTTCCCTTTCCAAGGGAACCATGGCAGGTGTGCACTGAAGATGGAAAGAGCCTGGTACCCAAATCACCAAGAAGGCCACCTGCCAAATACTTGATTGGACTGTGAGATGAGTGAAATATAAGCTTTTTATTGTACTAAGTTATTGATTCCAGGGTTATTCATTGGAGAAATAAGACTGCCCCAATAAAGTCACCAGGGACTTCCAAATTTCTAAATCCAATAGTCAATTCTTAGTTATTATCACTTGTGACCAAATAGCAGCATTTGGCAAAGTCAATCAATGGTTACTTTTTGAAAAATTTTCTTTATATATTCTCTAGGCTGTTTTTTTAAGAAAAAATTCTTTAATTCACTTTAGTATGCTTTGCTAAGTCCTCTTTGTGTAAGATTGCCCCAGGACTTAGTCCTTGGATCTCTTCTCTCTCAGTACTCACTCCTTTGTTAATATCAACCTCACTCTTGGCTTTGAATACCTTCTCTACACTGATTATTTCCAAGCTTACATCTCTAGCCTGAACCCAAGACTTGCTTGATCCACAACCTACTAGACATCTCCACTTGATGTCTAATAGCTACCCAAACCATACCCAAAACCATAATCCTGATGCCTTTCACCCTACTTCACCCATAACCTTCCTCTTCTCACTAAATATTAACTCTATCCTTCCAGTTGCTTCAGCAAAAGAAGCTGTGGACTAATCCTTGAGTGTCGCTCACTTCCCATATCCTATTATTATTAAATTCTGCAGGTCTTACCCTAACAACATCCAGACTCTCAGCTCATTCTTATGCTGCTGTCATGGTCTGAGCCGCTGCCACCATCTCCTGCTTGAGTTGTCCTGCTCTCCTCCTCACAGTCTTGCTGCTCGCTTTCTTTTCTGCCTTCTTTATAGTCTTAATCCAGCACCCAGCATGAGCTTCATACACAAAAATCAGATTGTCTCACTTTTCTGTTTCAACCCTCCCCCTCTGCCAGTATTTTCCCAGATCGCTTGGAATTAAAATGCTGAAGGTGGCTCACAGACTCCCTGTTGCCCCTCTGCCTTCATCTCTCTGGACTCTCCTTGGCTCAGTCCATTCCTGTAACACCCTCTTCTTCGCTGTTTGAATCCTGCTCTTGCCTGGAATATGCTGGCCCAGATAGTCATCGCTTGCTCCCTCACTGCCTTCAAACCTCTGGTCAAATTTACCTTAACAGAGGGGCCTTCCCTGATGTCAGCTCATGCCCTACACTCCCTGTGCCTTATCCCAGCACTTATCACTACCTAGACAGTTACTTTATTGTTTGTCTACTCCCACCAGAATGTAAGGTGGGCAGGGACTTTGTCTTGTTTATTCTGTGTCTCCAGAACATAGAACAGTGTTGGGTACACAGTAGGTGCTCAATAAACATTTGTAGAATGAATGAAAGAACAAACAGCTGAAAGGGCCAGCTACAGCCTCCTTGGCTTAGTGAAGAAGCAAGTTTTTCCAGTTGTATTTTGCACTTGTGCTTCCATTCTGGTGGATCCAGAGTCTTTTCTTCCTTTCCTTGTGAAGTTTGTCTCAAGGATCTTGTCTGCCTCTTGTGTGACCTGTTTTGGACTGTCCTGGGTGATTCGCCCATCTTCTCAAAAGTTGGCCTTGCAGTTACCTGGTGACATTGTACGTGATTCTCTATCACAGATTCTTGTTCATGAGGCTCCAGGACTTCATTGTACACCACGGGGAGGGCTGATCCTCCACCTGCTGAGGTCTGACTAGAGTCACCAAGGGCAGCATCGGGTTCTTCTTTTGCAAAAGTGCAGAAAAGCAATCATGAAACCATCAGAGGAGAGGATGGAGGTGTGGAGGCCCGTCCAGTCATAGGATTCTGGAAGAAGTCATAGGATTCTGGAAGAAGTGCTGCTTCCTGGTGCCCCCTCCTCTCCAGCACTGTCTCTGGGAAAGGTTGTTGGAACCAGAAAACACACAGCCTTGGTTGATGAAAAGCCTGTTTATTCCTAGTACACTGGACACTTTGTTCAGGAATAGTTCATCCATTTGAAAATATTGCCCTTGTAATGGTGCCAAGGTCATTGCCTGCTGGGGTTATCAGCACTGTGTGTGCCAGCTCTGACTGGGTGTTTTAATAGGTGGATCATTTCCCTGCCAGAGGGACTACAGAACATTGAATGGTTAATTTGTATTCAGTGCTATCCCTGCATGCAGTCTTCATATTCAGTTTTTGTTGGGACTTTAAGAAAAAAAGAGAAATGAATAAATAGGTTAGGATGCAATGAACTGCTTTAAAAGGAATTTTAAGTGGTACTGACGCACTTTAGAGTTCTCCATACCCATCTGATAATAACAATGTACCTACCTTTGCAAAGTTTGCCAAACAACAGCAACAAACTCTTGTATTCATTGTCTCCTTTGATGCTGAAATCCGTCCTGTAAGGTAGGGTGGTGTGCTCCTACCTTACAGGATTGATTTGAGCATCAAAGGAGACAATGAATACAAGGTGAGAAACTGAGGCTCAGGGAAATTAAATGGCTTTTGTCAAACAAGGTCAAAGAATTAACACAGTGGAACCAGCATTGTGACCCAAGTCTCTTAGTGCCCAGATTTGACCCTGTCCATCCCATCATGGTGAGCCAGGCAGGTGTACAGGGGAAGGATCTAGCTGGGTTTGGACAGAGATGCTTGATGTGTCGAAGTGAATGTGAGTGAAGAATAATTTTGTTACTAGCTATAGCCCTCTGTCAGCCAACACATGGTAATAAATACAGTTGCTCACCTTGAAAATGGTGTGAAGCCCCTACCTGCTGAGTGGATGATGAGTGTCCACTCATGTGTGGCCAGGCCTGGGGGAGGCAAACATTCCATGCAGCAGCCTGTGGCACTGTGGGAAAATCTCCTCTCTGGTTTTTAAGAGATCAGAGTTCTAGTGCCAGCTCCACAGCACATAGGTCCATCGTGTGACTTTGAGCAAACAAGGTCTATAATCTGTAAAAACATATTTGATCACATCTGTTCACCCCCCTAGTATAGACAGACAAGTTTTATTGCAATGTACCAGTGGCTGGAATAAAGAAATAAAAAGCTCACCCATCAAATTGGTGAATGCCATGAAGTTAGAGTGTAGCTAATGACAAATGACAGATAAGTTTTCTTGAAGACCTTGAGACTTGTAGGAACATTTAGATGAAACGTCTAAGGTAAATGCACAGAATTGTATTTAGGTTTAACAAAAATTGCACCAGTGACAGCATTTGTTCTTGATGCACACTAGTTTACTTGTTGAAAAGATTTGGGAAAGGGAATACACAGGTTTGGACTCGAGAAGATTTAGGAGTTTTAATTGATTCAAGTCTCAATATGAATGGGGATTGACAAAGAAATTAGCACAACCATGGACTCTCCCAACACAAGTGTAGAATCTAGGACAAGGAACCATGTTGGGCTTGCATGCGTGGCCAGGTAAGCATTGGGTTCTGTAAGCATACGCTTAATAAGGTTATTGACAAACTGGAACTAGCGTAAATGGTTGGGAGATCATAGTCTATATCAGTGGTTTTAAGGCCTGTAAGGAGAACACTTAATGGGCTGACATGATGGTGGTTTGCACAGAAATAAATAGTGAGGAGGATGAGGAAGTGCATAATCCATATGGGTATCTGCAGGGCCAAAGCGAATCCAGCAGATGAAGCTAAAGGGAGGCAGAGTTTACCTGTAAAAATGGAAGCAGGAGGCCTTGCCAGGTGGTGAGCTGCTTCTTGTCAGATGTGCAGGCAGTGGCAGCCTGACCTCCTTGTGGGGACTGGCACGGAGGTTCCAGCACCATGTGAGATTGGAGCTAAGGAAGGGCTCTTGACTGACAGCAGCAATCTAGGAAATGGGAGAATGAGTGAGATGAAAACTGGAAATGCTTTGTAAATGTGAGGTTGTACTGTTAGGCGCTGAGGAGGAAGGCCCTCAGCATTGCCTCAACTCAGACTTTCCACCATTCCTAGGTAGGGCGAGAAGTGTCTGTCTATACTCACTCCTCACTATCTACAGCCGGTCTCTAAGCTCTGCCCGTCCCTCTGCATATGCCTGCACACAGTCACACAGTTTGCTAAGAAGTGTTCTTTTGTTTGTTTTAGACAAGGTCTCACTCTGTTGCCCAGGCTGGAGTGTTCCTGAGCAGCTGGGACTACAGGCATGAGCCACCACGCCCAGCTAATTTTTACATTTTTTTGTAGAGATGGAGTTTCGCCATGTTGCCCAGGCTGGTCTGGGACTCCTGGGCTCAAGCAATCCTCCCACCTTAGCCTCCCGAAGTGTTGGGATTACAGGTGTGAGCCACTGTGCCCGGCCTGCTGAGACTTTTGAATGTGTCCTGTTTCCACTATACAATTGAGAACACTGAAGTACCAGAGAATTCCAGAGTCTGCTCCTGAAAGAGGCCACCCTTGAGTGTGAGTCTGTTCCAGGTAAATCAAGTGAGCTGGAAGATCAGTGAGCTTGCATTTATTTGGTATCTTTTTTTTTTTTGTTCCTTCTTTAAAGGGAGCCGTAGAATTAAGGGTTGAGGTTTTTCTTTCTTCCTTTTCTTTTTAGAGTTTTTTTGGGCTACCTAATACATCAGCTGAACTAATCTGCAGAAAATAAATTTATCTTTAAAATAGAGCTATTTAGATGCCTGAGTAACAAACCCTATCTCAGTAGAAGCTGTTGGCAAAATGAAGCTCACCTCTTAGGCTGACAGCACAGTGGAAATGATGCTCATGGTTTCAGGGGTGAAACCAGATTGGCTTCCAGCCAAGGGTGCCTTACTAATGGGCGTATTTGCATTTGGGGAGGAAAAGACCTGTGGCAACACAGCCGCGTGGTTGTTCCTCATAACCCACAGTTGGGTTTCATCTGGACTGCCTCCCCACCCCTAGCATCTGCTGATGTATCTGTGTCTAAAGCCATAGTTTACTCTTTTTTGTCCTCATCCTTCAACAAGCCCTACGTCTTATGTGCCTACTGTCCAGACTTCTCTTAAATCTATCTATTCCTTTCCACCCCAACTATCAACTCAACTGAATAGCCACTAAATGAGGCATTGTGCTGGGCTCTGAATTGCAAAGATCATTAGGGTATTTGGTCTTATTACTTCAATTCTGGGTTATGCACCTGTGCCAAGGAGGTGCAGCTGATTTTCCTGATTACACTTCCAGACCTGCCACTGCTTCTCATACACACAACTGTTGCTCAGATGCTATCGTGTCCTTCCTGTGAGGTATAGTCAAAACCTGCATTTTCAGAGGCCTCTGTAGCATGCACCCATTGTGACTGTGCAGTCTTAGCTCCTTTTGGCCCTGTAGAAGGAGAGTGGATTCTAGAAAGATCCCTGCCCAGCCACTTCCTGCCCACTGTGACCTTGAGCAGAATCTCAGGCTCCAAGTGTTGTATGAGTGATGGTGAAGGGGTAGCAAGGAAACTTGAGTGGGTTTGTCAGAACTAGGAGCAATAAGAAAACTTGAAAGAGCCTCCTGTCTTAAGAAGGCACTTGACTGCCTCTGATCAATTCAGGGAGGCTTCAACAGCTCTTAAGAGGATTAGGCCAAAGGACTTCAGTGAAACTTTTGTGCTTTTGTTCCCTAGAGTAGAAACCCTTGACACGTGTTACACACAAACAACACTTGGGGTAGAACAAGAGCTTCGCAATGATCTGTCTGGAACCCATGATACAATTCAGCATCTCTTTAGAGCTTCAGTCTATCAAACATTTCCAGACTATTTCACTTAACCTTCACAATTATTGAAATGCTTAGGGGGAAAAAGAAACCTCCACATTTAAGATTTCCAAAGCAGAAGCATCACCAGCAGCCTCAACAGCCATTCAAAAAGATATCTTCTCCGGGCTTGTTACCTCTTATCCTCCCTCTGTTATATTATAGAACTCTTCTTAGAGAGATTGCCTGGAAAGAGGTAAAGTATGCATAGACATGATCAGCCCCATTTGCAGCTGAGGAAATGAGACTCAGAGTGGCAAAGTGACTTTTTCAGAATCACAGCAGTAAATGGTAGCATTAGGAAGCTAAGCCTGATAATCCTGTTCTTGTCCTGTTGAGGAGATAGTGAGAGCAAAGGGAAGTGGCCACAATGAAGGAATAAAACCAAGCTCATCCCCCTGTTCCTCATGCCCAACGCTTGCCAAGACTTTAGGTAACAGAAGGAAGAGAACACATGGATGGGGACATGCTGGGCCCGGAAGAGCTGTGTATGTCCTGCAGACCACGCATGTGGAGCCCATGACCATGTGAAGGGGGTGGGGTTCCAGTCCTAGAAGCAGGATCATGGAAGTGGCCTTGGAGGACCTGACGAGGAAGCCTATGATCTTCCAGGTACCTTTAGGTGATGTGGATTTAGACACTGGGTGTGGCTGTGAAGCAGACTTTTGCTTTTTTGGTTGTCCGGCATTCATTTAATCATTCCCCAGCTTCCTGCTTGGGAACTTCCACTAATGCTATCAATCCATGGACTTCTAGAGGAGCTGAATCTACCGCTGGCTCAGGAACAGGCACCTGACCTGGGCCTAAGTTAATGAATACATCAAATTTACCTTGGCAAAGTGATTGCCTCAGGAATGGGCAGTGACCCAACTAGAGCCAATAGGACTTTTCCCAGGTATCCTGAAACAGACACTCTTTTTCTCCTGGATGTGGACCTGAGACAGTATAGTTCTGGGAGTTGCTGACAACCATCTTATGGTCATGAGCTGATTTGAGATTGGCTTCAACAAACAGGAAGTAGAACAGAGAGATAGAGATAAATTGGATCCTGATAAAATTTGTTTGGAATCTTGTATATGATGATTTTTCTCCTGAATTTTTTCAGTTATATGAACCAATACATTTTGTTTGTTTAACGCAATATGGGTCATGTCTTCTCTCAACTGCAGGTAGATGAATCCTGTTTCATAAAGTAGGATTTTAAACGTAGTCTGCAGAGTGAAAGTTTGTCATACAGGTTTCTTATCATGGAACTTCTTTTTTTTTATAGAATTGTGGAAAGCTTGCAAAGGGCTTCTGCTTCTGACTATGATGGAGTGACTGGTATCAGATGGCCCTCTTGTCAGGAACAACCATAAAAGCTACACTTCACCCAGCTTTTTGATAGCATGGAGAAATGTCAAGATAGCTAGGATTGGAAGGAGTAGATAGGATCCCTGACAGAATGAAGTATGGTTCCAATCGAAAGCCCAGATTTTGTGGAAAGTGATAAGCTAATTTCAAAATTTATATGGAAAGGTAAAAGTCCAAGAATAGCAAAGACTATCTGGAAAAGGAAAAAATATTTTCTTAACATTACTAAATATGACAAGTTATTATCAGGCTACAGTAACTAAAACAGAATGATATTGCCTCAAGTAGATATCAATAAATAGATTATTGGAACAAAATAAAAAATCCAGACCCAGAAATATAGTCTTTTATTTTCAGCAAAGGTGCCACTGCAATGCAGTGAAGAAAAGATGAGCTTTTCAATAAACAATGTGCTGAGTCAATTGGATATACACTTGAGAAAAATGTAATTTGACCCCTACCTCACACTATACACAAAAATCACTTTCAGATTGATTATAGACCTAAACGTGAAAGATAAACAGTAAAGCTTCTAAAAGATAGCATTAAAAAATATCTTCATGGCCTTGTTCATTTTGATATCTCCTCAAGAGTTTGGTACGTGGTCAGTGTTTGATAATTGTCCATTACATGAATTATGGAGTGGGGGAAATAAAGTGAGAGTAATGGATGGGAGGTTGGTGTGACAGCAGCAAAGGTAGCAGTCATGGGATCAGGGAGAAAGGACACACTGCATCATTCTGGGGTAATTTTTAGCAAAAGATACATAATCCCTCCATCAGGGAAGGTGTAAGCCATGGCAGGTTGGAGGAGCAGGCCAGGAAGGCTCTAAGCCAGCCAGGCCCACAGAAAGTCGAACATTTGTACTCTCCTGAGGATTCCAGGCTTTTAGCTTGTGGGACTTCATTCAAAATTTCTGTCCTTGTATTTCATAGTTATTTTAAAAATTGGAATAACTATTTGTTATTAGTCAATAACTTACATATTTCACAGGTTAAATTTGGTGTTGCTGCTTACAAAGTGCCACAACTGGCCAGGTCTGGTGGCTCATGCCTGTAATCCCAACACTTAGGGAGGCCGTGGTATGAGGATTGCTTGATCCTATGAGTTTGAGATGAGCCTGGGCAACATCATGAGACCCTGTCTCTTTAAAAAAAAAAAGAAGTAAAAAAAAAATTAGCCAGGTGTGGTGGTGCATGCCTGTAGTCCCAGCTACTTGGGAGGCTAAGGTGGGAGGATCCCTTGAGCTTGGGAGGTCGAGGCTGTAGTGGGCTGTAATTACACCATTGCACTCCAGCCTGGGTGACAGAGTGAGACCCTGTCTCAAAAATAAAATAAAAAATAAAACATGTCTGCAAATTCTTTGATGCTTCTGCCATTGAGAGGTAGGTTTATGTATCCTTCTGCTTCAATCTGGGCCTTAGTTACTTGTTGACCCACTTTAGTGACTGGTTGGCCAATGGAATAAGGCAAAAATTATCCTAAATGTCTACAATGTTAGGTTATAAAAAGCAACACTGCTGTACCTGGTTCTCTTGGGATACTTGCCTTTGCAGCCCCAAGTTGTCACGTAAGAAGTCCAAGGTTGCCAAGCTCTGAGTAAGTCTCAGCCACGTCGAAGGCCAGATGAGGGTTTTCTGGATAATGGGCCCAATTGAAGTCGCAGCCAACAGATGCCATCAATTACCAGACACATGAGTAAGGCTGACTCCCAAGGACTCCTGTACCTCATGACTGAGTTGCTCCCAGCCTCCAAGTCTTGCCAACCAAGACTCTAGACATTACAAAGCCATGAAAAAGCTGTCCCCACCTTGCTTTTGCCAAATTTCCAACCCACAGAATCTGTGAACATAATACAATGATTATCTTTTACTGCTAAGTTCTGGAATAGTTTATTACACAGCAGTAGATATTTGGACTATCAGTCATGATGTATTTTCATCAGAACACACAGTTTGCAGTAACTGATGCTATGAAAAAACAGTTGCTTGTGTCTTATGTTTCAGATATACATCTATGTAGTATCTAACGGTTTCTATTTACTCTAATAGTCAATGATGTCAATTTCAGTGGCTTCTACAAATTAAAAGCCCCAAATACAATGTCCCTCCACCCAAAACAGATGTGTGAACACGTTGATATTGTGTGATTTATATAAACATGCTCATGAGACTGAGGGAGGAGTAAACACGTAGCGCTTTTATACTCAATTTTCAAGTAAGTGTCCTGCATTTTGTCTTGGGCTCAGAAGGTGTTTCTCACGGTCTGGTAGGAAGCCTGGTGAGGGAGGCTGACACTCTAGTTCACCTGAAGGCAGAACAGAAATGGATGATGGGAAGCTGGTGTTGGAGGCAGGGAGGAAAACGCCCTGGTAATCTGGTTGGAAGTGGCCAGTCCTTCTGTTTAGATAAAAGAAAAAACTCAAACTAAACTTCAAAGTAAAAATGCCTCATGGGCTATACATAAGACTCCATGTAAAACAATGTGTTGTTGAAAGCCTGAAAACAAAGGATTGACAAAATCATATGAAACAAAGGCAAATAAAAAATAGGGATTGGCACGGCTAAAATCAAACAAGTTTGAATTTAAACAAGAAGTATTAAGCAAGACAAAGCATGATGTTTTGTAATGCTAAAAGTGTAAACCACAATGAAACCCTAGTAGTTATAAATAGATATATGGTAAGTTATAATAGTGATAAATTCATAAAACATAAACTACAGAAATTCAAAGAGAAATAGAAAAATACTAATGGTAGAAGATTTTAATTCTTTTACCTGAGACTTTGACAGGTACAAAAAAATAAGAATATTGAAGACTAAAATAATGCAATTTAAAAGATAGTCTTTGTGAACATATATTCAAATGCTATATCAGAATATATCTTCTTTAAAGTACTCATGCAATAATCACAAAAATGTTACTCTTAGATTAAAATAATACTTCACTAATTTGCAAAATGGAGAAATAGTGCAGGTAAAATTATCAGCATTTCCACAAAATGAAAATTAGTTTTTAAATAATTATAAATCTAAAAACCTTATCATTTAGAGCATTTAAACTCTTCATTAACTTTTTGATCAAATAGGAAATTTAAAAATATAGGAAATCTACAAAGTAACAGCAACACATATATAATCAGAATCTATGGGATATTGCCAAATCGATAAACAAGAAAGAAAATAAATGAAGTATCCAGTTCTAGAAGTTTAAAAGAACAATAACACTAAGGCAAACAGATGGAAAGAATACTAAAGGTAAAAGCTTAACTTTTGCATTACAGAACAGAAAAATGGTGATACTAAAAAAAAAAAAAAAAAAAAAAAATCCAATAACTGGTTCTTTAGGGGAAAAATAAAAAACTATATAGATGTTAATTAATCTAATCAAGAAAATAGGGAGCACAAATATATAAAATTTTAATAAATGAAGTGAAGGAATCATAAAAGGCTACTTTGCTTAACTATATGTAAATAAATTGCTAAATGGATGTTTTTCTAGGAAACATAAATTGCCAAAATTGGTCAGAACAAAAAGAAAACTAAACAAATTAACATGGAGAAATTAGAAAATGTTATTAATAATATTAACAACTAAATAGCAATAGGCTCATATAGTTTATTAAGCAAATTCTATAAAACTTTTAAGGAACTGGTAATTTCAATGCTATTTAAGATGTTTCGGAACAAAGGAGGAGAATCAAAGGTGCAAATTCTTTTTATGAAGCCAGTATAACATTGATATTAAAACCCAACAAAATGGCAACAAAAATAAATAAAATTATAGCCCAGTGTCACCTAATGATTATTGCTGTAAAAATCTAGAATAAAAGAAACAGACCCATTAAAGTCAGAAAATAGATGAAAATATGTATTATTATTTAACAATGAACTGGAAATGCTAGTCAACATAATTAAACAAGAGAAAAATAGAGGTATGAAAACTTGAAAGTGGGAAATAAAATTACCATTTTGTGTAGATAATTACTTTACAATTCAAGGCAATCAACTGAAAATATGTCATAAATAATAAGAAAATTTATTTAAGAAGCATGTTATAGAGTTAACATTAGGAAATCAATAGTCTCATTATGTAGAAACAATAGCCAGTTAAAATGTGACAGAAGAAAAAACTCATGTATAATGGGAACAAAAAAATAAGTTGTCCAGAACAAATTATTTTGTGTGTTTGTTTTGAGACAGAGTCTCGTTTTGTTGCCCAGGCTGGATTCAAACTCTTGGCTTCAAGTGCTCCTCTCACTTCAGCCTCAAGAGTAGCTGAGACTACAGGCAGGCGCTACTACTACTCACAGCCAGAATAAATTTAAAAGGAAATTGTGCAAGGACTATGTAGAGAAAACTTGAAAATGCAAATGAAGACTTTAAAAAATAGACATGATGTTCTTGGGTAGGAATATTCAACACTGTAAATATGTCAATTCTCCCTAAATTAATATGTAAATGTAAAACAATAACAATAAAAATACTATCAGAATATTCTTTTGGAATTAAATAAGCTGATTGTATAGTCTATTATAAAAATAAATAATTACTAACCAGAAACAAATCTGAAAAAGGATACAAGGAGGTGTATTAGTTTTCTATTACTGCATAACAAATTACCATAAATTTAGTGGATTAACACAATACCTATGTATTAGCTCTCAGTTCTGTGGGTAAGAAGTCCCAACACAGCAAGACCGGGTTCTCAGCTCAGGGTCTAATGAGGCTGAAATCCAGATGTCAGCCACGCTGCGTATTATCTGGAGAAGGGACTGCGGGAGAATTAGCCTCCAATTTCATTGAGCGTGTTAGCCAAATTTAATTCCTTGTGGTTCTAGGATTGAGGACCCAGTTTCCTTGCTGACTGTCAGCCAGGGGCTCTCAGCTCCCCAGAGGCCTCCCTCATTCCTTGCCACACAGCCCCCTCCATTTTTAAAGCCAACCAGAGAGAATTTCCCTCATACTGATTTCCTTTCATGTGTTGAATCTACGTCTCCAGGAAAAGCTCGTTCTATTTTAAGGTCTCATCTGGGTCAGGTCTACTCAGCATAATCTCTCTTTTTTAAAGTCAGCTGTGCCAAAGAACATAACTTAATCGTGGAGTAACTATCCTGTCATTCACAAATTCCAGGGATTATAAAAGATGTTTATACCCGGGAGGGGGAACGTTGGGGATCAACTTAGAATTCTGCTTACCACAGGGGGTAATAGCCTTACTATTACTATTACTAATATTAAAACATACTAGAAGGTAACAGTTAAAACAGTAAGACACTCCAAGGTGAGTAGATTGCTTGAGCCCAGGAGTTTGAGACCAGCGTGGGTGACATGGAGAAACCCCATCTCTACTAAACATAAAAAAATAAAATATTAGCTGGGCATGGTGGCGCACACCCATAGTCTCAGCTACTTGTGAGGCTGAGGCAGGAGGATCACTTGAGCCCAGGGAAGTTGAGGCTACAATGAGCTCTGATCGTGCCACTGCACTCCAACCTGGGTGACAGAGTGAGACCCTGTCTCAAAAAACAAAACCAGTATGACACTGATGAACAAATAGGTCAATATTTATTGATCAATAAATAATAGATTCAGGGCTGGGTGCAGTGGCTCACATCTATAGGAGTTTGAGACCAGCCTGGCCAACATGGTGAATCCCTGTCTCTACTAAAAATTGAACAAGGCTGGGCACGGTGGCTCACACCTGTAATCCCAGCACTTTGGGAGGCCAAGGTGGGCGGATCACGAGGTCAGGAGATCGAGACCATCCTGGCTAACACAGTGAAACCCCATCTCTACTAACAATACAAAAAATAAGCCAGGCATGGTGGCGGGTGCCTGTAGTCCCAGCTACTTGGGGAGGCTAAGGCAGGAGAATGGCGTGAACTTGGGAGGCGGAGCTTGCAGTGAGCCGAGATCGTGCCACTGCACTCCAGCCTGGGCGACAGAGTGAGACTCTGTCTCAAAAAAAAAAAAAAAAAATTGAACAAAAAAATTAGCTGTGCATGGTGGTACGTGCCTGTAGTCTCAGATACTTGGGAGGCTGAGGCAGGAGAATCTCTTGAACCCGGGAGGGGGAGGTTGCAGTGAGCCAAGATCGCACCACTACGCTCCTGACTGGGCGACAGAGTGAGACCCTGTCTCAAAATAATAATAGTTTCTATAGATAAGTAGGTCTAAATTGAAAGTCAAGGAATAAATCCAAAAGCATATAGAGATATAGAACCTGAGAAAGATGATTTTCAAATTATTGGTGAAAAAGATAAATTATCAATTATTTCATAAGTGACAGCCATCTGGAAAAAGTAGAGTATGATCTCATATTAATTATATAAAATCACATAACTGCTATAACAAACCCCAGGTTCTCAATGGTTTCACATAATTGAAGTTCTTCCTTATGTATGTCATGTACAGTTGGCTGTTACCAGGTTGTATAGTCTCTCTTCCGGTCATTCAGGGAGCCAAGCTCTATTCATCTGGACACTCTCTAGAGCTGTGCTGTCCATTGTGTTGGTTACTAGCCCCAGTCCAAAGTGAGATGTGCTGTGAGTATAAAATACACATCAGATTTTGAAGATATAGTATGAGGAAAAGAATGTAAAATATCTCATTGATACATTTTACACTGATTACTTGTTGAAGTGGTAATATTTTTGATATGTTGGGCTTAATAAAATATATTTTGACAATTCCACTTTTTTCTTTTTTTTTTTTGAGATGGAGTCTCACTCTCCATCTTCAAGTCTTCACCTCCATGGTGAAGATTTGAAATACCTAAATGTTGACAAACCTAAATGTTTGTCAATGTGGAAACAGTTAAATGCAATGGAATACTGTGGAGCCATATAAAGAATGGGGCCTAATATATATGTATGGTATGTATGGTCATGACTAGTATTCCATACTCTAGTCACAAAAGCAATGTAAAATAGTGGATAGTGTGGAAGGGTAGACAGAGATTGACTTCTGAGAGAGGAAGGAGAATATTTAGAAGGTAATCAGGGGCCAGAGGAAAGAGATGAGAGAGCAACTTTCCAGCCAGGGATGGTGGCTCCCACCTGTAATCCCAGTACTTTGGGAGGCCATGGCGAGCAGATCACCTGAGGTTAGGAGTTCGAGACCAGCCTGGCCAACACGGTGAGACCCTGTCTCTAATAAAAGTACAAAAATTAGCTGGCCTTGGTGGCACATGCCTGTAGTCCAAGTTACTTGGGGGGCTGAGGCAGAAGAATCACTTGAACCCAGAAGGTGGAGGTTGCAGTGAGCCAAGATCGCGCCACTGCAATCCAGACTGAGCAACAGAACGAGACTCTGTCTCAAAAAAAAAAAAAAAAAGCAACTTTCCTTTTATAATATATCCACTTCAAAAACTTTTTGCTGTTCAAATTTCCTACAATGTGCATGTATTGGCCATTTTTAAAAGTAGATAATATATATTTAAATTTTGGAAGCAATGTTCTTCTTTGTGTTATTTGTGTCCTCTGAGATGCAAGTAATTTATTGGGGAACACACCTGTAATGGAAAATGATGATGGAGCCAGAGGCGATGGGGAGAACACACAGAGTGTAATGAAGGTCTGACCCTGGAGAAGACAGGAGAGAGGGAAGGAAATTTTGACAAGGTCAATGAACGTCCTTGAGCCAAAACTGCCCATCAGAAGAAGTCCCATCTCTCCCAGGAGAAGGCGTGCCTTCCTATTCCTGCTACACTGAGAGGTGGACTGGGGGCAGCCCCTGGGAAGCTCAGCCTCAGATGTGTTGATAGATTCAGAGCACAGCAGCTGGGGCCCTTGATCAGCGGCACTCCCTGCCGCAGATCTCATGGCTGTAGCCCCTCCAAAATCTGTGCTGATCACCTCTTTACTGAAGTTTGCAAATATTGCTCTTATGACTTCCTTGATTTTATAGTTACAGTGACTTGGATTCTTCTGATTCTAGGAAGTAACTTTTTTCTTTAATCATGTATTCATCCATTCATTTAACCAGTCTTTATTAAATACTTACCACACACTATGTACTGAGCTAAGTGCTGGGGACACAAAAGTGAGCAAAACAGACCTGGGTCCCAGATTCATGGACTTGAGGATCTGCTGAGCAGGCAGAAATGAATCAAACAACCAGCCATATAACTTCCCACTCTAATGAATACGGCAGAGAAAAAGTGTAGAAAGTCATGATGCATCTGACACCAGTCTGGGAGTTTGGGGAAGGCTCCACAAAAGACATGAAATATTAGAAATAAATGCTCATTGAGAAAACAGTGTACAGAAGAGTGTAAAGTACAAAACTAGGCTAGGTGGTGGCTCATGCCTGTAATCCCAGCACTTTGGGCAGCTGAGGCAGGAGGATTGCTTGAGCTCAGGAGTTCAAGACCAGCCTGGACAACATAACAACATCCTGTTTCCACAAAAAAATTTAAAAAATGAGCCAGGTGTGGTGGCACGTGCCTCCCATAGTCCCAGCTACTCAGGAGGCTTTGGTGGGAGGATCTCTTGAGCCAGAAGGTCAAGGGTGCAGTGAGCTGAGATTTGAGCCAGAAGGTCAAGGGTGCAGTGAGCTGAGATTGCACCACAGCACTCCAGCCAGGGGGACAGAGCAAGACCATGTATCAAAAAAATTTTAAAAAAGAACAAAACTAAAATCACTCATAATTCTAGAACCAGAAATAACCTCACCTAGCAGCTTTCTTTGTCTTTTACAAAAAAATGCAGTTGTCTAACACAGTACTGTTCAATAGAACAGAATGTGAGCCACATATGTAATTAAAAATTTTTAAGACTCTTGAGACATTTTATAAAACTTTTGGAGAAATACTGTTCTCATTTGCATTGCTGGCAGTCCTCAGAGTTCATGTCTCACTGTGACTCTGGCAGTGGTGACCAATGTAATTTCCTCTAAATTTGTTAATTCGATTTGTCAAATTTGGCATTTCCTTATTTTCACAAACAATTCTGAAGTCTTTGCATTCTAGAGAGGCTGAACATTCTTTGTCCCTCTGCTCATTAGCTAATTCATTTCTAGTTTTACATTACTAATTTTCTTCTCTTAGAAGTGAATGAATGGTGCCTCTTACATTGAATGGAGTCAGATGAGGCCTGATACTTGTATTTATTTTCATATGCTAACATGGTTTGATTTCAAATCTCACCAACAAAGGTTCAGCTTTGCCGACTGGAAGACGCAGTGCTGAGTATTAGGGGAAATGCACTGAAAGCTGGAGGGTGCTCACAGGAAACATATGAGTCCTGGAGGAAAACGGCAGGTTGGGCACAGCAGCCGAACCATGAGGCTGTGCACACTCGGATGCCATGGGACATCTGGGTGCCCACGAGAGCAAGAGTGGGGCTGGGTAGTCGACTCTGGAGGGATCAGGTTCGTGGAAGCAGTGAGATTTGAAACAGACCTGGGGGAGAAGATCTCCAAGAGCAGGGTGGGGTGAGAGGAGCTGAGGGCTGGGCTGGAACAGTGAGTGTCTAACAGCAGGTGTGGGAGACAAAGCAGGAAGGTTTGCTGGGCCCCTGTTCCAGCAGAGTTTAAACACCCCCTGAGGCTTTATTTTATAGATTTTGAGAACCTGGCCGGCGTAGTGCTCATGCCTCTAATCCCAGCACTTTGGGAGGCTGAGGTGAGGAGTTCGAGACCAGCCTGACCAACATGGTAAAACCCTGTCTCTACTAAAAATGCAAAATTAGCTGGGCTTGGTGGTGCACACCTCTAATCCCAGCAACTTGGGAGGCTGAAGCTAATTTTGCATTTTTTAGTAGAGACAGGGTTTTACCATGTTGGCCAGGCTGGTCTCGAACTCCTGACCTCAAGTGACTTACCCACCTCAGCCTAAATCCCCACCTACCCTGGGGGGAACATCAACTTGGTCTTCTTTAGAGCAGGCTGACCAATGGCTACCTCCATTCAGAAATGCTTGCTGTAACTCAGGACATCCTGTGTTGGCTTTGTCCCAAAGCCCAGGTGAAAATCTCCAAGCCCTCTGCCAATCTTAGGAAGGAAGAGGGACCAAGCATCGAATGAGGTCTCTGATCTGGGGAGGAGAAGCACCTTGAGGCAGGGAAAGCCTCCTTCCAGCACAGACAAGGCAGCCCTTTCTTTAGGGGGGTGTCCTTTTCAGAACCAGGTGCTGCTAAGATTTAAAAAGTATTCTGTTTGCTGATTCAACTGAAATCCACAAAATCTGCCCCCAGTGCTGGGTTCAACCTCTTTTTGCCAAGGCGGTTTTTACAAATGCTGATGAATCACTCCTTGTGGCTTCCTAGGCAAGCACATTCCTCCAGCATTTTGACACCTGCTAGTGATTTAAAGTCCGTTTGGTGCCATAAACAGTGGGGGCCGGCCCAAAGTGTTGACTGATTAGAAACCCATTGGGCAGGCTCGCCCAAAAGGGCCTGGGACTGGATTAGCGCTCCACCTGCCTTCCCTCCTTGGGTGAGGAGGAGTGGGGTGGAAGGAAGGTGAGAAGGTGGTGCCCCTTTTCTGGATCTCTTGATTTCCCCTTGACTCTCCATCTAGTATTGTCTGCATACACACACACTCGCACACACACACGCGCACACTCATACACGCATGCACACTCGTCTCTGCCTATGGCCGTTTGATATCTTGTTGAATAGGCTGTGTGAGGGGCTGGAGGAAGGGCACATGTTGGAGAGAATGCCTACTTTTACTTCACTCGCAAAGATTCATCCCAAATTCTGTGGGGGTGTGTTGGCAGGGAGGGGAGGCAAGACTAAACAGAGGGGATAAAAACTTGCATCAGCATGATTGCTTTTAAAAAATATGACAACTTGTGAAAGCTTTATTTTCTGTTTATAGCGAAAGGCATTTCTTCTTGCCATTTACAGAGCAATTCTGCAAGAGAGCTTCAGCAAAATTCCAAAACAATCGCATTGAGAGTCGGCACAACCCAGGTCTCCCGACTTTGGTTCCAAGCGAAGTTTCTTTTGTCGTTTGCTCGCCTCCAGGGATGCAGTCTCTACACTCTCTGTGGGACGGAGGGGGAACTTCAGTGGAGGGAACATTAAATATTAGGAAACCCGAAGAAAAAGCAGAAGCAACTGCTGTCTCAGGCTGCCCTTCCGAGGCTCGTAGTCCGGGAACGATGAAGGGAGACTGCCACCTATGGGCCAGGTTCCAGGGACGCCCGCACGTGGGGTTCTGTGGGACAGACGCAGTCTTAAGGTAGAAGGGAAGGCGTCTTCGTGGGACGGTGAGTCATCGCACACTCTGCTTGCAGGCAGAAGCACTCTTAACTCATTCAGGACAGATGAGATGAGCATTTTCCCAATTTAAAGGGCACACTTTTTTTTTTTTTTTTTTAACAGGAGTGTGATCTTGTTAGCCAAATTCTATAATGCAAACAAAATAATGGAACTGACGCCCCAGGACCCACCATCAAAAATAAACAGATGTTCAGTTCACATTGTTTGGCTGCTAGGTTCCACAGTGGGATCCACTCCGGCACTACACCTGAAGTTGTATGGCTGCTTAATAAAAAGAACCAGCATAATGAATCAGAAACAAACATCCTCATGCCATGCCGTCCCAGTAGAAAAGCAACAGGATAAATAACAATTAGGCAACTATCAAACCCATTCCAGCAGATGCCTGTGAGTGGGACCACGGGAAATGAAAGTGGAATCAGGCACAAAGGGGAATATAAAAGGAAGCACAGTTGTAAAACTAGAGAGGGACCTCACACGCAGTCATGGTAATGGGATAGGAACTGAAGAGTATAATTCAATCAGCTCTGCTCCCAACGTGAAAAAGAAAAGTCATATGCTCTGAGCTTGGCGAGTGGGAGACGGCTATTGTGTTATAATGGTTCCAATGGTATCATACAGTTGTCCTTTGATATTTGAGATCTATGTGTTCATGAATAGCATTCCCATTGTCTTTCATTATAAAATCATATCTGCCACAGAATACCTATACAATACTGGATTTAGAGTAACCAAGCAGTCCCGACTCCTATTGCAGAGAAGGGAGTGGTGTAGGTATTTGTGTGTGCATTTTTTTGTCTGAGTTTGTGCATATGTGTGTTTGTACATGTGCATGTATATGAAAGCATGTGTGTGTATATGTGTGTTTAAACACGGAGCTCAGGAAGGATTATGGTTCTGTCACTCCAAACCAAAGGGGATTTAAAGACCCTTTGCCCAGCATTGTAGCACCTAGAGAAAAGCTAACCCTGTCCAGGGAGGCAGCTCCCCTGAACAGGCACATGTACTGAATAGGCACAGGTCCAGACCCATCAGAAAGGTAGAGTGGGGCTGTGGAGTCTTCAACAGAAATCAGCAGGTAAAATTTGGGATGCTAGAACAGTACTGTACTTTCAGCAACTGGCAAAGGAAACACAGGAAAGAATCCAACAGAAGCAGGATGGGGATTTTCTGGGCAAACTTGTAGGCTGGGTGAGGAAGAATAACCCAGTGTTGTATTGTGCGAATAATCCACATTTTGTTTGCCCATTTTGCTCCTGAAGGACCTGTAGGAGACAGGAGCTAGGCCAGAACTGTTCTCTTAGCCCCACTGACTGAGGGTTAGTAGCATCATTTCCTAAGTGAAGAAGAACTGATACCAGAACCCATCAAATAACCTTTAGGGTTCTTTGTACATAAAAACATAAATAGTGCCAAATTCTCGTTAGTAGCTCAGTTGCTCTTTTAAAAAACACTCTTTTTCTCTTTTGTGAAGTGTAAGTTCAAGGGTCTTTCTAGATGTTGTAACATTCAGACACCTGGCTTAGGAGGCCTCTCTCTCCCCTCTTCATAGATCTGAGCGATAACCAGGAAGATGTGGGTATCTTTAACATATTAGTAAATTATATATACTATCATTTCATACACTTTACATTTTATGTAAATTATATTGTATAAATATTTATGTTGCATCTTTCTAGTTTATCATTACACGTTTTAGATGTATCCACGTAGGTGATAAGGATCTAGTTCACTCATTTTAATGGCTGTGCAGCATTGCATTGCATGAATAATCCACATTTGATTTGCCCATTTTGCTCCTGAAGGTCAGGTAGCTTGTTTCCACTTTTAAGCTATTACCCAGAGTGCTGAAAGAATGTGCTTTTGTTCATATCTCCTTGGACCCATGTGTCTCTTGGGAACTTCTAGACATATAGTGGCAGAATTTTTGGTCATAGGTTATGCATTAACTTTACTGGGTGTTGCCAAATCACTCTCTACACTGGGTCTGTCATTTTACACACCCACAAGCAGTGAATGTAAGTATCCATTTCTCCATTCTCATCAACTCTTTGTATTGTCAGAGATTTTTCAAGAAATTCCCAGTCTAATAGGCATGAAATAGTATCTATTTGTTTTAATTTGCATCTCCTTGACTACTAATAAAGGCGAGCACATTTTCATGCATCTATAGACCATGAAATGGCCTCTTTTGCCAGTTGCTTATTGACATCCTTAAGCTTTTTTGATGTTCGGTTGCTTCTCTTTTTCTTGCTTATTTGTAGGAACTAGCTATATATTTTGGATAGTAATCCTTGGTTGGAAATGTGGGATGTAACTATTTTCTCCAAGTCTGTGTTTGTCTTCTTGCTTTGCTATTAGTGCCATTTGTTGTTAAGAAGTTTTAAAACAATTATATACTTCAACTTCTCACTTCTCCATGATAATTTTTTGCTTTGTATTGTTTAAGAAACCCTGTCCTCCTTGGATATCATAGAAATATTTTCCTATAGTTCTGTCTAAATGTTTACTTCTTTTCCTTAACACATCTGAAATTTATTGTTGTTCACGCAGTGAGGTATGAATCTAATTTTTCCCTTAGAAAATACTATTAGCCAATAGTCCTAGTGCCATTTATTGAATAGTCATCCTTTCCCTGCTAATTTGCAGTGTCACCTCTTATATCTTAAGTTCCCACTTATGTGTGTTTCCAACTTTTTCAGAAAATTTGCCCCATTGATCTATTTAGCCAAATGCTGATACCAGAATATTTTATTTTATTTTATTTTCCAGGTGTAATTTTATTCCACCTTCTCCAACTTCAGAGCTCCAACCTTAGAGGCAGAGCATTATGTGGAAGGAGGGTAAGGACTTGATATGAAAAAAGTGATAATGACATACCCCTGGTTCATTTCTGGATTTCTTCCTAGGCCAATTCAAAACCTCCAGAATAACGTCAAGTAACACAATAGGCTCACACTTGCATCACAAGCTGTTTAGAAAATGTGCCTAGATCTCTGACTCAGACCAGATGTCCTCCCCACCATGGGCAAGGGCTGGTGGGGAAGACACTCCCAGCCTCCTTCCAATGCTAATAAATAACCTGCAGAATGAGCAGCGCTGGAGAGCTGGCCCTTGGCCCACCCATGCTACTGTTGTGGAGCCAGGCCTGCCTTATAGCCCTCTGTCTTTATGTCACTGAGCTCTAGCTCCTCATTTTGGTCAGAGGTGCGCTTGTAATGCTCCACCTTCATCTCAGGATCATCTTCAGGTGCATACACGTTTTACAAGTAACTGTTTCCTGCTGGATCATCCATAATAAAGTGGGTCTTCGTGTTACCTTCAATGATCTGGTCCATCTTCTGGCTAAACTCCTGCAGTCTCTCCGTCTGGCCAGGATTGGAACTGTCGCCCAGTGTGAAAGGGCTTTTGGTCACCAGTTCCCACATATCTTTCAGTGGCCCTTCCAATGTGATGAACTTGCCCCCGAGGATGGCCATTCCCAGTCAAATTCTAGCTCTGGGATTTCCACACTACAAACCTCACACTTGAGGAGGTCTCTGATCATATCTGAGGGAACTGTGATGTGGAGGGTGATCCTGGTGCCCAAGGATTCTACTGCTTCTCCAGATTTCACCTCACTGGTCTGATGCCTACAGTTCTTGCAGTTAGTAGCCATGATGATAACCTCCTTAAAGGGAGGGATTTGTACTAGCTTCATGTTGGTCTGAGCGGGGGCATTTCATTCTGGGCCGTTTGTGTTAAACTGGAGCACTTCATTTCTGACATCTTCCTCCTCTGGCTTCTCTGTGGGTGCTCTGCCTGGAGCCCCAGCATCTCTTCCTGCTGTCGGGTCCAGTTGTAGTGTGTGATCACCAGGGCATCATCTTTCTGAGCAGCACGTGGGTTTTCCACGGAGCTGTTCCCTGAGGGATCATCAATGATCAGAGTGAAAGGGGAGACTGCTTGCTTCAGCTCCTCCGGTTTGACAACGAACTCATCAATTCTTTCAGCTGTGGCATCTTTGTTTGCCCTTCGTGCAGGCTGGTCCTGCTCCAGGCCAGAGATAGCAATGGGTGATCAATCCTTCAACAGCGGACAGAGCTCCTTTCTGGCTAAGGGCAGGAATTTGAAAATCTAGCTCAGGAATCCTTGTGGTAGCAGAGTCAGTCTTCACTGTTTCTCTGTCATGTCCTACAGAGCCCTGAAGGTCCGAGTGTAGCGCACTCCCTGGTCCTGGCTCCTGCCTGCCGACCGGATCTCTGTGTTGTTCCAGCCACAGTGGTGGCAGGAAAAGGAGCTCACGATTATTTCTCAAAAGAAGGGAACCTTGGTGAGCAGGAGGTGCATCATGCCATTGCGGTAACAGTTGATGCACAGTGACTCGATCTGGGTGGGATGCTGCTCCTCATCCTTGGCGCTGATGGGCCAGAACAGATGACCCAGGACAGGCGGTGAGGTTGGGGTGGGCAAGGGGGCGACGGCCGACCCCGGGACCCCACTTCCACAGCCCCAGTGGTCGCCGTCACCACCCCGTGCCCAGAATATTTTAATTACTGTAAGCTTGTCATAAGTTTTGCTATCTGTTGGGGTGAATCCTTTCTCTTTATACTGTCTCAAAATTGTGGCCTGGCACCGTGGCTCATACCTGGAATCCCAACACTTTGGGAGACTAAGGCAGGAGGATCACTTGGGCCTAGGAGTTTGAGACTGCAGTGAGCTATGATCATACTACTGCACTCCAGCCTGGGCGACAGAGCAAGATCCTGTCACTTAAAAACAAAAGTTGTTTTGGCTGTTCTTAACCCCTGTATTTTTCTGGATGGATATTCTGATTTGCTTATCAAGGTCAGTGAAAACAATTCTCCAGGGATTTTGAACAGAAGTTATTAAATTAGTAGTATAAATTTAGGAAAGCTGCTACTATTAAGCTGTTGTCTTTCCATATATAAACAGGGTATATCTCATCATTTTTTCAGGTTTTCTATCTTTCAACGAGGTTTTAGAGCGTTCTTTGTAAAAGTTTCATGTCATTTGTTAGATTTATTTCTAGGTAACTTATAGTTTTTAAAAAACTATAAATGTAAATGGCATGTCTTTTTATTTCATCCTCATTCTTGAATGATAGCTTAGCTCTATATAGAATTCTAAGTTAGCTATTTTCCCTCAACACTCTAAATAGAACTTCTCTCAGATAACTAGGAACATTCCTTGCTGAGCACAGCAGCTCACGTCTGTAATTCCAGCACTTTGGGAGGCCAAGGCTGAAAGATTGCTTGAGCCCAGGAGTTTGAGGACAGCCTGGGCAACATGATGAGATCCCATTTCTAAAAAAACTTTTAAAGCTTAGCTGGGCATAGTGATGTATGCCTGTAGCCCTAGCTACTCGGGAGACTGAGATGGGAGGATTGCTTGAGCCCTGGAGGTTGAGACTGCCGTGAGCCATGGTCACACCACTGCCCTCCAACCTGGGTGACAGAGCAAGATCCAGTCTCAAAAAACAACAACAAAAAAGGAACGTTCTTTAACCTGAAAAATGGCATCTACCAAACCCTAAAGCAAATATTATTCTCAGTGGTGAAATCCTAAAAACATCCCATTTAAAGTCAGGAACAAGACACGGAAAATACTGGCATGCAACATCATTCTAATTATCAGGAACAAACAAGACACAGTTTTTTAAAAACATGACATATAGCTGGATTTCTTTAAATTAACTAAGTCCTTTACCTATGAAGTTAGTCCATTTACATTATTGTGATTCTATACTGTGGTGGATTTATTCTTTAATCTTGCTTTGTGATTCTGTTCATTTTTTCTCCTTTTTTTTTTGCCGTTTATAGAAGTGATCAATATTATCTTTCAAATGATTATATTTCTGTTTTTTCATATTTACTTTAAAATTGAACATACTGTTCAACAATTTTCTAGGCTAATCAATATCCCTTGGTTTCCTTTCAAGCAAAATAAGGACCTTAGGTTGTTTTCTCTCTTCTTCTTTTCTTCTCGCACATTATTGTTTCTAGTATTTTAATTCCATGTTTTTATGGAACCTCCATTAGTACTTTTGTTACTATTGTTTCATATAGTCAATGCTTGTTTAGATTTGACTATATATTTTTCAACTTTTTAATTCTCCACTGCTTTTCTAAAAACTTTTGAGGTGTAATTTATATATAATTCCTCCATTTAAAGTATACAATTCAATGGTTTTTAGTGTATTGACAGTTGTACAACTATCAGCACAGTCAACCTTAGTACATTTTTATGAACCTCAAAAGAAACCTCATAACCATTAGCAGTCACTCTCCATTTTCCCCCCAACCCAACCAGCCCTAGGCAACCACTAATCTGCTTTCTGTCTCTATAGATTTGCCTGTTCTAGATATTTTGGAGCAATGGAATCATACGCTATATGGTCTTTTGTGACTGGATTTTTCACACAGCATATTTTCTATTTTTTTATTATACTTTAAGTTCTAGGGTACATGTGCACAACGTGCAGGTTTGTTGCATATGTATACATGTGCCACGTTGGTGTGCTGCACCCATTAACTTGTCATTTACATTAGGTATTTCTCCTAAAGCTATCCCTCCCCCAGTCCCCCACCCACGACAGGCCCCAGTGTGTGATATTCTCCTCCCTGTGTCCTTGTGTTCTCATTGTTCAATTCCCACCTATGAGTGAGAACATCACACAGCATATTTTCAAAGTTCATCCATGTTGTAGTGTGTGTCAGTACTTCATTATTTTTATGGCTAAATGATATTCCACTGTATGGATATACCACATTTTATTTATCTATTCATCAATTAATGGACATTTGTATTGTTTCTACTTTTGGGCTACTATGAATAATGCTGCTATGAACATTCATTTGTAAGTTTTTGTGTGGACATATACATTTCATTTCTCTTGGATATATCTAGGAGTGGAATTAGAGGGTCAAAGGGTAACTTTCAATTTAGCTTTTTGAAAAACTGCCAAACTGTTTTCCAAAGGGGCTGTGACATTTTATATTCCCACCAGCAATGTATGAGGGTTCCACTTTCTCTATATCCTTGCCAAAACACACCTGCCTTTTTCGTTATAGCCTTTCACCTGTGTGTAAGTGGTATTTCACTGAGGTTTTGGTTTCCATTTCTCTAATGACTAATGATGTTTAGCATCTTTTCATGTATTTATTGTCCATTTGCATATTTTCTTTGGAGATTCATATCCTTTTCCTCCCCTGCTGTTTTTTGAGACAGGGTCTCACTTTGTCACCCAGGCTGGAGTGCAGTGGCACAATCATGGCTTACTGCAGCCTCAAACTCCTGTGCTCAAACGATCCTCCTGCCTCAGCCCAACAAATAGCTGGGACTACAGGCATGTGCCACCATGCCCACCTTTGTCCATTTTTAAACTGTGTTATTTGCCTATTTATTATTGAGTTGTAAGAGTTACGTTTTTATTGAGTTGTAAGAATTACATAGGCGATTATAGGTGTAAGCCACTGCACCTGGTTCCGACAACTATATACTTCTTAGAAGAAACATGGGCTTAAATCTTCATGGCCTTGGTTAGGTAAAGCCTTCTTAGATATGCCACCAAAAGCATAAGCAACAAAAGAAAAATATATGTAAATTGAACCTCATCAAAATTGAAAAATTTTGTGGTTCAAAGAACATCATGAAGAAAATGAAAAGACAACTCACAGAATGGGAAAAAGATATTTGCAATCATATATTAGATAAAATACTTGTATTTACTTACTATTATTGAGTTGTAATTTTTACAACTCCTGAGGTCAGGAGTTCGAGACCAGCCTGGCCAATATGGTGAAACCCCATCTCCACTAAAATACAAAACTTAGCCAGGCGTGGTGGCGCACACCTGTAGTCCTAGCTACTCTGGAGGCTGAGGCAGGAAAATCACTTGAACTTGGGAGGCAGAGGTTGCAGTGAGCCAAGATCACACCACTGCACTCCAACCTGGGCAACAGAGCAAGACTCCATGTCAAAACAAAAAAACAAAAAACAAACAAAAAAAAAACCAGGATATAGTTGTAGGTCTTACATTTAGGTCTGTGATCCATTTTTAGTTAATTTTTTTTTTTTTTTTTTGAGAAGGAGTCTCACTCTGCAGCCCAGGCTGGAGTGCAGTGGCACCATCTCAGCTCACTGCAAGCTCCGCCTCCCGGGTTCACGCCCTTCTCCTGCCTCAGCCTCCCGAGTAGCTGGGACTACAGGTGCCCGCCACCATGCCTGGCTAATTTTTTTTGTATTTTTTAGTAGAGATGGGGTTTCACCATGCTAGCCAGGATGGTCTCGATCTCCTGACCTCATGATCCACCCGCCTTGGCCTCCCAAAGTGCAGGGATTACAGGTGTAAGCCACCGTGCCCGGCCCATTTTTAGTTAATTTTATAAATGAAGTGACAAGGGGGTGCAAATTCATTCATCTGCATATACCTATCCAGTTATCTCAATATCATTTGTTGAAAAAGAGTCATGTTTCCTCATTTAATGTCTTGTACCCTTGTTATATTGAGAGTAAATGTGGGGCAAATAAAATATATTTAACAAAAATGAACTTATTATTTTATTAAAATAATAAAATTAAAATTAAATTTTATTTAAATTTTTTGTATATACATATATACACATATATATATACACATTTACATATATATATTTTTTTCCTTTTGAGATAAGGTCTCCCTCTGTCACTCAGGCTGAAGGCTGAAGTGCAGTGGTTCAATCATAGCTCATTGCAGCCTCAACCTCCCGGGCCCAAGCAATCCTCCTATCTCAGCCTCTCAAGTAGCTAGGACCACAGAAATGCACCACCACACCCAGCTAATTTAAAAAAAATTTTTTTAGAGACAGGGTCTCCCTACATTGCCCAGGCTGGTTTGGAACTCCTGGCTTCAAATGATCCTTGTATCTCAGCCTCCTAAAGTGCTGGGATTGAATGAATGAGTCACCACACCCAGCCTGTTATTTTTATATTTCTTAAATAAAAATATTATTTCAAAATAAAATATTTTGGACTAGGTCTATTTTATTAATCTATGTCTATTCTTAAGCAAGTACCACAGTGTCTTCACTACTGTAACTTTGTAGTAAGTTTTGAAATGAGCAGGACATGTGAATCCTCCAACATGGTTCTTCTTTTGAAACATTGTTTTGACTATTTTGGGTCACTTGCATTTACATATTAATTTTAGTATCATTTTCTGCAAAGGAAAGCCAACTAGGATTTTGATAGAGATTAACTCTGTAGATGCATATGGGAGTATGGCCATTTTAACAATATTAAATATTTGAATCCATGAACATGGGATGTCTTTCCATTTATTTTGGAATTCTTTAATTTCTTTTAACAATGTCATAGTTTGCAGAGTACAAGTTTTATAGTTTTTTGTTAAATTTATTCCTAAGTAGTTTGTTCTTTTTAATTCTATTATAAATGGAATTGCTTTATTAATTTCTTTTTCAGATTGCTCACGGATAATTTATTGCTTCTTGACCCTTTTCTCATGGGTTCATATTTCCTAGTCCCTGGAGTATATCCTCGATTAATTCATAAAATAAATCTGCAAATACAATTCTCTTACTTTCCATCTGAAAATGTCTTTATTTCACTCTCACTCTTGAATGATAATTTAATTAGCTATAGAATTCTAGGTCAGTAGTTTAGAAGATATTTTCCTATTTTATTTTGGCCTTACTTCTTGTTACTGAGATGTCAACTCTGAGTCTAATTGTTTCTTTGCAGACAGAGTGCCTTTTTTTCCTGGTTGTTTTTAACTTGTCTTAGTTTATTTTTGAGGTTCCACAGTCTTATTATATATATATATATATATCAAAATGGAGCTTATTTTATTTATTCTATTCAATGTTTGTTGTACGTCTTCAACCTAAGGATTTGTGATTTAATTCTAGAACATTCTCAGCGATAAATTTTTTGAATATTGCATTCTCCCTAGTATCTCTTTCTAGAACTCTCAGGGATATACTTTCTCATTTTGTTCTCCCAGTGTCTATTTTTGTCATTTAAAATATCTCATTCTGGTTGGACGTGGTGGCTGACACCTGTAATCCCAATACTTTGAGATGCTGAGGTGGGGAGATCACTGGAGCCCAGGAGTTCAAGACCAGCCTGTGTGACATACTGAAACCCTATGTCTACCAAAAAATACAAAAATTAGCCAGCCATGGTGGTGTGTGCCTATAGTCCAGCTACTTGGGAGGCTGAGGTGGGAGGGCCACCTGAGCCCAGGAGGTCGAGGTTGCAATGAAAAAAAAAAAAAAAAAAAAAAAATATATATATATATATATATAATTCTGAACTATATTTTTAGTACTTTTCAATTCTATATTCTAGTTCTTTTTAATACAAAGTAAAGGAGTTAACTCTCCTCAAAAAAAAAAACTTTAAAAGGGAGAGGACAGGAATTTCATCCAGGGGAAAAAACAATTTCCATAAAAGACATTATACTTCTTCCAATCATACTCCTTCAAAACAGCGAATGGCCCTAAGATGGCTGTTTTTTTTAACATAAATATTTGTGAGATGATTAGATTCATGCTAAGGAAATATGTCTGAAATTGTGGTGGGAAAGGACCACATATTTCACGATTATGATTTACTGTCCTGGTTTTGCCTGTTGAATCTGACAGTGTGGCAGGATGCAAAAGAGCATGTGCTTTGAGGTCAACCAGACTTGGGTTCAGGTGCCAGCTTTGCTAATAGCCAGTTATAGGACTTGGGCAGCTTATTTTAACCTCACTGAGTTTTTCTGAATCTTAATTTCATCATCTATAAAATAAACACATCAGTGTTGTTATGAAGTACCAATGACATGGCAGATATAAAGTGCCTTGTGCAAAGCCTGGCCAACAGCAGGTGTTTCATGCAAGCTTATCATTTCTGGTAGAAGAATCTTAATTAGAATTGGTGCCATCATGTAGGTTATCCTCATTTAGTATTTGAGACATTCTCATTAGTCATGTCCCATTGTAACCTGTTTGTTGTGATCTGACCTTCCTAGGATATACAGATTAATAATTAATCCAAGTAAGAGATGGAATCATTGCTTGTGGAAATGTTTGTATTGATATTTCCCACACTTTTCTTCTGCGGCAGTCCCCTTAGACAGCTATTGAAGACCCCAAGTAAAACATTCTGGGGTTCTTTCCTGCAGATGGTGTAATGCAAAGTTCATCTGGGAGGCACACCCCGTAAGAAAGACCTCTAGGACTCTTAAAAGATAAATGCTTAGAAAATTGATCCAATCAAAATGGAACTGTTATAAATACGCTTTCCCTGTAATTTTTCAAACTAATATATTTAATTCTGTCTGGCAGCATCCTCTAAATTGAATCCACGTGAGATAGATGAGACCATTGGAAGAATATAATATACTGACGCAGGAATTACTCAGCCTTTGGTGGGGGCAGTCGGTGTTTCCTGACTGCCTTCATGCTTGGGGTGAAGCTGCCTCATGCTTGGGGTATGATGGCAAATATTGCCTTCAGTAGGCTCCTCATGAATTCTTTCTGTTGTGAGATTCATGACTGGAAATGGGATTTTTCTGTAAGCACATTTTAATGACTAACATTCCTATATGTGCAGTACAATCCGGTCTTTTCCTTGGGTGGGCTTCTTTTTTTTTTTTTTTTTTTGAGACGGAGTCTCGCTCTGTCACCCAGGCTGGAGTGCAGTGGCCGGATCTCAGCTCACTGCAAGCTCCGCCTCCCGGGTTCACGCCATTCTCCTGCCTCAGCCTCCCGAGTAGCTGGGACTACAGGCGCCTGCCACCTCGCCCGGCTAAGTTTTTGTATTTTTAGTAGAGACGGGGTTTCACTGTGTTACCCAGGATGGTCTCGATCTCCTGACCTCGTGATCCGCCCGTCTCGGCCTCCCAAAGTGCTGGGATTACAGGCTTGAGCCACCGCGCCCGGCCTGGGTGGGCTTCTTGATTGTACAACCACCTGAATGTCCACTTTTATTAAACAATATCAATTAACCTTACCCTGCAATGTAATATTGCACTTACCATCATTACCCAGAGCACAGAGAACACGTGAGCCACTAGGAGAATGGTGATGTCATTGTTAACGTCACTAAGCTATTTAAGGTGGGGAAAACCTCGATAATTTAGTAATATTAATAATTGCAATAGTTCATAGTTATACAGTCTCTGTGTGGCTGATACTATGCTAAGCAGACACCTCTATTAATCTGTGTTTATATTTATATGTGTTAAAGTTAGTCTTCACAATAGCCTTGTGAGAGGGGTACTGTGATTAGCCGCATGTTCTAGATGAGGAAAATGAAGCATGAGGCATGAAGTTACCTTGCTCAGGGTGGCACAGCGAGGCAGTGGGGGAGCTCGATCCGTACCCGGGTGGGCTGGCACCAAGAGGAGAGTGGCCTTACCTTCACCACATGAACACGAGGCCTGGAAGGTTCAGAGGGCTGCCCTCTCTGTGCTCAGAGATACCTGGACTCAGCTGATGTGCGAAAGCCATGCTTCGACTCCCCAGTGAGTGTAACCCCTCTAGATAGACTGTCCAAAAGGCTACATACAATTCAGAACATTTAGCTCCTCTTTAAATTGTATACTTGCCTTACCAACTCCACTGCCATTAGGGATTCTTTTTGTTCATCATTCCTTCCTTTCTCTGTCTTCACATTTGCTGGGTGTTTTGGGGACAAAAGGAGGAGGAGGAGAAACAGGAGGATGCAGAGGAGAAAAAATTCTCTTTGCTTGGGAAGTTTGCATTTCAGCTCCGGCAGTGGACTCCATAACTGTGAAATAACTGCAGAGTGACATGATGGGGTTTGGTAACAAGTCGTTCACTCCTTAGATAGCTCAGGCGGGACCAGGTGAACATCTCCAGACTCTTCCCCACTCATTCAGCCTCTGCCTCACCTCTCCCTGGTGGGGTTAATTCACTATGTCCCTACTCTGTGGCCTTCCCAGCCAATTGCCCTGACTCTGTCATGATCCTCTTTACTTTGCCACCTCATAGGGCCTTCCTGATAGAGCAGGAGGCCAAAGTCCTCTGACCAAGTGTACAGAGTAAATTTGAGATGAAATGAAATTCCACCTCCTAAGGTGACAGAAGTCACAGTCAGAACATTAAATTGGCTTTAGCACATAGAATAATTCTTATATATTTTGAGAGGTCTGGAAACGTTTGCTTATAAGCAAGTGTTTCAGAAAGACCTCCTTATACTTTGATATGGTGATTATAAGATAAAAATATTTCTAGTCCATCCTCTGTCCAGGGAGAGGTGCTTTTAGCTCTTAGAAGCAGGAAGAACCACATGGTTCGTCTCCTGGTCAGTTTCCTCTCTCCCAACACCTATCTCAGGTAAGTCAATGCTGTAAACAATATTTACCTTTAAGATCAGAATAACTGATCTTTCCAAAGTGATCACCTCTTACTTCTAATTTATGGACCAAAGAAGGTATCTGAGATAAGCATTTATTCTATAAAACTTCTGAAGAATCTAGCTCAAACGTATGTTTCCTTAAAATTATTTTTTGTAATACATGCACAAAGCAAGAGCATAAAAGAACATAACATTTGTTTGTCAAAAACTCATTGAATAATATATATCAACAAAGTTGATTTAAATGGGAAAAAAACCCAGTCATGACATTAAAACCTAGTTTTTCTCACTTCCCTGTCCCCTAACCACCCTACCCCTCCCCAGAGATTACTGGAGTAATTGCTGTGATATTTTTTGAAGAGGGTGGCATATTGACTTCTAGAGAAGTTCCCTGCATGTATGCATTTATAATCTTTGTTTTGTTGTTGTTGTTGTTGTTGTTTGTTTTTGTTTGAGACGAAGTCTTGCTCTTGTCCCCCAGGCTGGAGTGTGATAGCGCAATCTTGGCTCACTGCAACCTCCGCCTCCCGCGTTCAAGCAATTCTCCTGCCTCAGCTTCCCAAGTAGCTGAGATTACAGACGCCTGCCACCACACCCGGCTAATTTTTGTACTTTTAGTAGAGACGGGGTTTCACCACATTGGCCAGGCTGGTCTAGAACTCCTCACCTCAGGTGATGCACCTGCCTCGGCCTCCCAAAGTGCTGGGATTACAGGCGTGAGCCACCGTGCCCAGCTACATTTATCATCTTTTTAAACAACCTGCACATGGCAGCATTTTCTACACTCAGTTCTTCTTGCTTTTGTCTCTTACTACTGTATAATGGAGACGGTTCCATATCAGTTCAGTCAGTGCTGCTTCATTCTTTTGATGGGCAACACAGTTCCCCCCTGCAAGGATATAGCCTAATATCCATACCAGTTCTTTTTGAATAACTTTTAAGTTGTTTAAAATCCCTTGTTATTACAAGCAATGCTTATGTATAAGCATATCTATAGAATAAACTCCTATGCATAGAATTACTAGGTCAAATGGTATATAGACTTTACGAAATAGTTTAAATACAAAAAAAGTATAAAAAATAATGCAACTAACAATGTACCCAGCATTATTACATCTCAACAAGGAAAATCACATTTCATTTAGGAAGCACTGAAGTGTGAGGTCACTGAAGTCATGAGTTATTGCTAATTTATTTGGAATAAGGGAGTTATCTAATTTTGCTTTGAAATCTGGAAGCCTGCACTCAAATGCTGCTAGGGTTGTAAATGTATTCCATCTAGTGGGCTCAGCTGTGTTCAAAGTGGATTGTTTTTTCTAACCAATCACCTGTGTGTTCCTAAATTTAGTTCTTTGCTGTGTTTGACCCTGATCAATGAGATACACAGGCCTGGCCTGGCAAAAGGCCTGAATTAGCTCAAAGGTAACTGCTTAGATCATGTAGCCTACCCCAAGTATCCTGTCATACAAGTGACTTTACAGGGATTTGTTTTATTCCTTATTAGATGGAATGAGCTTTCCGTTTCATTCTTATCATTTAAGTGAATTGTGGCTTAATGTATTTGTAAAGGCATACCGTGTATCTATGCATATGTGTTATTTCCATTATGCTTTATCTCAGGCCTCATACCTTCTGCAAGGATTTTCATAATGTTTTTCTGAATGGGAAGCCAGGAGTTCTCTCTGTGCCTCAACCCCCTGCTCCCACAGCATTCATTCTCTTTGGGGGTTGCACATAGGGTTAAGGATTTCCAGTTTTCCTTTGAACAATGATTGCAGATTTAAACACAGCTTGGTAACTTTCAGCCTATTATTTGTGTAAATGGCTCTCTAGTGCTTTTAAATTTACTTAATTAAAATTCTAGAATGATATGATTCCAGTGGGTTACATTAGTCTCACCCTTAACTTCTTCAATCAGTTTTCTCTTCTAGCCTTTTTTTTTTTGCAAGAGTTCTTATTGAAGACAACAACAGCTTAGCAGACTGCTCAACTCACAATTCATTACTTAAAAAAAAGTTAAAATAATTGAAAGCATTTGTTGTTGAGCACAGTGGAGTTAAACTCAGCTTGATATTCATGCAACATTGCACTGCCGCAAGAATGTAGCTAACATATCCTTAAAATGAAAAGGGAAAGGTTGCAGTTCCCAGAGATTTTCTATCCATCTTTTGAGCTGAAATTATTTCATAAGTTAACCACTGAGTTTGAATGTATCATCTAGGTATAGTCTAATAGGAGGGAATAAAGGATGCACATTATCTTTTCCCTTTATACGCAGGACATAGTAAGATTCACACACCACAACTTATTGTCCAAGCATGCAAGTATTCCTATGCACGAACAGACCTCTTGTGTGTCTGTGTTTTTCCCTCCCTTAGTGACAGAAAATCCACTGGACTCCAGCAAGCGTTGAGCTCTGGCAGCCATTGGCCCCAGAGCTCTACCTCCTGCCTCTCAGTAGGTAGAGGCTAGCTAGGGAGGTGGCCAATCCGGTGGTTTGTATCCGGGAGAACATGGCACAGTTAGCTATTTAAATCCAACCAGGATGATGTAAGCGAGCGGGCTGAAAGGGTTAGGCGAAAGGCGAAAGGAAAGGAGAAATCTTGTCAGGCTGCATTATTTACAGTGAACTGGGCTGAGACTAACATGCCCGCCACCTGTACACTGAGCCAAACTCCTGGCACCTCCATGCTGCCTCCTTGCAGCCCTCGAGAAAGAAGGAATCACAGCAGAAAATTATCTGATGCTAAACTATGTGGGGCGAGGGAATGGTTTAATTTTTAATATGTTTTTTTAACTGGAAGAGCAGGTCTCTCTACTGAGATAAAAACACACAGACCTGCTCAGGTTTGCAAATTACTGGAGTGTCACAGCAAAGCTGGGCTCTCTGTCTCTCTTGCTGATAAGAGATTAGTGTTTACTCTTGCCTCTGTGGTCCCAATAATCCCGAGTGAAACTTTGCAAAATGAGTTCTTGTTTTGCAGCATGAGCAAATGTTCAGGCTCAGGAAATGATGCTAAAGGCACTTTGAAAAATGTAAGATGGGCTTGACACAGCATTGGCACAGGATACGTGACAGGAAGCAACGTGGAGAGCGGTGATAACAGTCCCTGTGGCAGGCGGAGGGTTGGTTTCACACTCCAGCCTGGGTCCCCACAGCAGGAGCAGGCTCAGTGCACTGAGGCGAGAGCCTTGTTGCACTGCAGAATGAGGGGGGAAATCTGGCTGTGCTCCTAGGGGCCTTGGTGGGGGGAGTCCTGAAGAAGCAGGGGAGGGCCCTGAGAGCACCTTCTTACCACTAAGGGCTTGACATTCACCTGCACACACACCACACTTTTAAAAATCGTGTTGACTTTGCTTGGTTTTGGCCCTGCTCACACTACTTTTCCAAAGCACCTCCTGTTGACAAAGCTGGCTTTGGGACAAGAGAGGATGCATTTGTCCTTAGGGTCTCTCAGGGACAGGCCATGCAACACCACATACCCAGGTGCTCAGTAAGAATTAGATAGAGCGGACAATGCTGATTACTGTTAATGACGGGGTAAGTTAATAAAGGCAAGAAGCCTGTTTCCGGGCAAATCCGCCCCAGTGCGATGGAACCTGCAGCTGATCTGCTTAGGAGGGTGGCTTTTCTTCCAGATGGCCATGGCCTTTGTGTCAGGGAAGGGCTTTTTTTCGACGCATGGAGCACTCTGGTTGTGATGCAGATTAGAAATTCATTTTCATTTGCCACTCTTAAAAAAAAAATAAACATTCTGGGTGCATGAAAGGGAGCTTTTGAACCCCGAGAGTGTGCTGTGTGTTTGAGTGCATGTGGCGGGACCCTCTCTTAGATCATTAGCAAGTGCGCCTGGCTCTGCGGCTTTATTCAGGCTTCAGCCCTGGCGTCGTTCCGACAGCTCTGTTCTTAAAGATGAACTCCCATGCATCCAGTAACTTTTGCTGTAGAGAGGGGAGAGGAAAACTTGATGGTATGGATTTAGAGCAATTATTTTACTAGGTTTGTGTTTCTCCTGCGCTATATTCTTCTTTTAAAGAGTCAGAAGGGAGAGATTGATGCCTATTTGCCATTGTTTCTTTAATGTTGTCATTGCTGGTGTAATTTGATGAATACTGGAAAGCAGAACTATTCAAACTGTGTGAGTTCTGAAGGGGTCACCAAATTTAAATGATACAAAAGGACCAGCGCAGGCAATGAAGTGACAGGGATAGCACGGAGGATAATTCCACAGTATTGCAAAACCAACAAACAGCATCTCATCTCTGTTGAGCACAGCCAAGCATAGGAAGATAGCAATCTTTTTTTTTTTTTTTTTTTGAGACGGAGTCTCGCTCTGTCGCCCAGGCTGGAGTGCAGTGGCCAGATCTCAGCTCACTGCAAGCTCCGCCTCCCGGGTTCCCGCCATTCTCCTGCCTCAGCCTCCCGAGCAGCTGGGACCACAGGTGCCGCCACCTCGCCCGGCTAATTTTTTGTGTTTTTAGTAGAGACGGGGTTTCACCGTGTTAGCCAGGATGGTCTCGATCTGCTGACCTTGTGATCCGCCTGTCTCGGCCTCCCAAAGTGCTGGGATTACAGGCTTGAGCCACCGCGCCCGGCCGGAAGATAGCAATCTTTATCTATGTCTAGAATATGATTCTTGCTTCCATGTGCTTAAAATCAAGTGAGGTAAACAGATATGTATACAAAGAACTCTAAGACAAGGCATGCATGTGACCAAAGTGAAGTGTAAACCCAATACTGCCCACATGCTGAAAAAATATGACTTGTTCTGGTGGGTGAGGTCCCTGAGTTGAACTTGAATGAATGAGAAGGATCTCAATAGGCAGAATGGGGGATACCGTATCTGAAACTCTATAGCCTTGAAAAAAGAATATGCAAAGTCTATATGAACAAATATAACAAGATGTCTGAGACTGATCAGATAATAAAGGAGTTTACCCAGCAATATGTGTAGAACTCCTACTTTTAGGGTTAAAATACACACAGTATATGAAGAGTAGTTAAGCTTTTAAGCTCTAAAGACAGGCTGGTTAAAATCCCAGCTCAGGACTTTCAGTGGATTGTGTTACTGCTGAAAAATATTTACTGTCTCTCCCTGGGGGAAGGTTATTCGTTCCTGTTCATTAATAGCAGGCTGGTCCTAGAACCTGCTTTGGCTAAGAAATGAGAGCAGAAGTGATATATGACCCTTCTAAGTAGATGCTTCAGGAGCCACTGTTTGCTTCTGCTGTATTATGATGATCAGCTAAGTCCCAGATAGAGGGTGCTCCTTCAGCTTCATCCTGGGTCCTGGAACAAAGACAGCATGGAGCAGAGCCACAGCTGACTCTTAATCGACATGATTCATTAGCATAAGCAAGAAATAAACCTTTGTTATTATCAGCCACTGAGATTTTGAAGATTCTTGTTGGCTGGTCATGGTTGCTCATGCCTATAATCCCAGCCCTTTGGGAGGCTGAGGCAGGCAGATCACTTGAGGTCAGGAATTTGAGACCAGTCTGGCCAACATAGTGAAACTCTGTCTCTCCTTAAATAATACAAAAATCAGCTGGGTGTGGTGGCATATGCCTGTAATCCCAGCTACTTGGGAGGCTGAGGCAGGAGAATCGCTTGAACCCGGGGGGTACAGGTTGCAGTGAGCTGAGATCACACCACTGCACTGTCTCAAAAAAAAAAAAAAAAAAAAAAAAGAAAAGAAAAGAAAAGAAAAAGAAAAAGAGAAAAGAAAATGCTTGTTACCAGAACATAACTCAGCCTAAGTTGACTGAGAGTCATTTTACCACCTATGGGGTCTTATTTGACCTCATTAAACCTCAGTTTCCTTGTCCATAAAATGGGGATAATAAAATACCTACCTCAGAGGATCATTGCGATGTTAAAATGAGTTAATATTAAAGTGCACAGCATAAAGGTTTGTAATCCATGCTAAGAATTCAGTAAGTATTAGCTATCTTTAAATACACATAGAAAAATGTCTGGAGGGATATATGCTGTCTTAGTCCGTTTGTGTTGCTATAAAGGAACACCTGAGGCTGGGTAATTTACAAAGAAAAGAGATTTATTTGACTCATGCTTCTGCAGGCTGCACAAGAAGCATGGCACCAGCAACTGCCTCTGCTGAGGCCATAGGAAGCTCCTACTCATGGCAGAAGGGAAAGGGGAACAGGTATCACATGCTAGGAGAAGAAAGAAGGAAGACAGATAGGGGAGAGGTGCCATGCTCTTTTAAATAACTAGCTTCCATGTGAACTAATCGAGCAAGAACTCACTCCTCACCAGAGAGAGGGCACCAAACCATTCATAAGGGATCTGCCTCTATGACCCAAACACCTCCTGCTAGGCCCCATTTCCAACGCTGGGGATCACATTTCAACATTGAGATCTGGAGGAAACTGTATCATATACCAACCTATTAACAGCAGTGCTCTCTTGAATATGAGATTACAGGTGACTTTCATTTTCTATTTTATTTCTGCAATCAAACTGTTTATAAGAGGCATATGCTATTTTAATCATAAAAAGTAGGTAGTTTCACTTTGGAAAAATGAACAAAAGCACCTTGTACATTTCTCTATCACAATGCCTACTGCACCAAACTCAACTCCTTGAAAGAGGGAGCTGTGTGCATTGCCCTGTGCTGCTAGCGGCTGGGTGGCAGAGAGTAGATACTCAGTAGATGTTTGTACAAGTGTAATTGATCAGCTTCTCATCTGGATGACTGAGTGAATGGCAGGTAATGACCTGCTCTGAGATGAGAAACACAAAAAGAATACTACACGAGGTACGAACTCAGAATGTTCACACTCTGAGTTTCTCATAGAAACAGTAATCAGGCAGCTAGAAATAGGAATTTGGATATCAGAGATATAAAGGTGGGGTTTATCAAATAGAGGCGATTACAGATTGAGCATCCCAAATCCGAAATCTAAAATGCTCCAAGATTTGAAATTTTCTGAGTACTGACATGATGGGCAAAGAAAATGCTCAATGGAGGCCGGGCGCGGTGGCTCAGGCCTGTAATCCCAGCACTTTGGGAGGCCGAGACGGGCGGATCACGAGGTCAGGAGATCGAGACCATCCTGGCTAACACGGTGAAACCCCGTCTCTACTAAAAAATACAAAAAACTAGCCGGGCGAGGTGGCGGGCGCCTATAGTCCCAGCTACTCGGGAGGCTGAGGCAGGAGAATGGCGTGAACCCGGGAGGCGGAGCTTGCAGTGAGCTGAGATCCGGCCACGGCACTCCAGCCTGGGTGACAGAGCGAGACTCCGTCTCAAAAAAAAAAAAAAAAAAAAAAAGAAAATGCTCAATGGACCTTTTTGGGGTTTGGGTTTTCAGATTTGGGTTTCTCAATCAGCAAGTATAATGCAAATATTCCAAAATCCGAAACACTTCCGGTTGCAAGCATTTGGGATAAGAGATACTCAGCCTGTAGTCGAATCTGTGGCTGTAGAGTCGAAGCGTGAGCTCTCTGCTTCGCTCTAGCCCTGTCACCCTAATTGTTCTCTCAAGACCAAGTCCAAGGAATTTTTAACAACAATATTCAGCCTATCATTTTTATTGAGTACCTACCACCTGCCAGGCACTGATGGTACAGAGGTGAACTATAAAATCAAATGTCTCTACCCTCAACCAGTTTCTGTTCTACAGTGGGGGCAGACAATAACCAATAACTAAATGAGTAAGATATAGAGTGTATTCTGTAGTGATAGAGAGAATGATAAAACAGGGAAGAAGGAAAGCGAATGCTGGGTGGGGAGTGTTACCATTTTCAACAGGGTAAGTCAAGGTAGGCCTTGCTGAAGACATGACATTGGAGCATAAAGCTTTAAAAAAGCACAAGATATCTGTGAATCCTGAGAGAATGATCCAGATAGAGAGAACAGAAAGGACAGAGGCCTTGAGGTGGAAACATGCCCGTGCTCAGAGGAATAGCAAGGAGGTCGGTGTGGCTGGAGCAGAATGAGTAAGGGGGTCAGTGGTAAAAGAGTTCAGAGAAATAGTGAGGGGTGGGAGTGGGGATGGAGCAGTGGATAGCTCATGGAAGACCTTATCCCCAGGCTACTGAAGGCACTTTGACTTTTATTCTAAGCAGTATGGAGGGGAAGCTAATGAAGTTTGATTAGAGGAATAATCTGACTTATGTTCTAAACTGACCAGCCTGGTGAGTATATTGAGAACAGACTGATGGAGGGGAAGGGTAGAAGCTGGGAGAACAGTAAGGAAGTTATTGCAGTCATAGGTGATGGGTGGCTTGGGCTAAAGTGGAGGTGATGAGAAGAGGTTGGATCCTGGATACATGTTGCAAGTGCAGCCACTGTAATATGCTCATGGATTTGATGTGGCACATGACAGGAAGAGAGGAATTAAGGATAAGTGCATGGTTTTTGTCAGTAGCAATTGGGAAGATGGAGTTGCTGAGACGGGAAGACTTCAAGAGGTGCAGTATTGGTGGGAAGTTAGGAGTTCAGTTTTAGACACGCTCATTTTGAGATGCCCTTTGACATCCAAGTGGAGAAGTAGGTGGATGGACATGTGAGCTTTCAGCCTAGGGGAGGGATTCGTGCTGGCTCAGGACATTTGGGGTTCTTGGTGTATAGGCAGTATTTACGCTGTGAGAAGGGTGAGATCCCTTAGGGAGTAAGCGCAGGGAGAAAAGGAGTCTGGGGACTGAGCTCTGGGTTCCCCCACATTTAGAGCAGGCGAGAAGAAGCAACCAGCCAAGAAGACTGAGTGAGTAGTCAGTGAGGGCAGAGGAGAATCAGAGGTGAGTAGTGTCCCAGAGATACATGAAGAAAGTGTTTGAAGGAGGTGGGCATGCTACTGCCAGGCCAGCTGAGATGGGGACTCAGCACTGTCCATTGGGTTGGGCCAGATGGAGGTCACTGGTGACCTAGCAAGAGCAAGGGAATGGGTGGTGGGGAGTGAGTGGAGAAGCCTGGCAGAAGGAGGTTTGAAAGAGAATTCTAAGAGAGGAATCAGAGAGAGAACATTTAAACAACTCTTTGGAGGAATTTTGCTGCAAAGGGGAGTAGGAAAATGGAGTGATAGAAAGAGGGAAAGATAGATATGAGCCCAAGAAAGTATTTTCTTTCTTTTGTTTTTCTTTAAGATGGGAGAAATCACAGTAGTCGGTATAACTCATGGAAAGACTCCGTTAGACAGGGACAAATTGCTGATGCAGAAGAAATAAAGAGGACGTTTTGTGCTATGGACTTGGATAGGTGAAAGGAGGTAGGATCTATTGCACAGATGGAGAGACTGGCCTTAGGCAAGGTTCCAGCTCACAGTTCAGAGAAACAGAAGGCGGAGGCAGGGTGGCTGGACACAGGTGCAGGTAAGTTGGCAGATGCAGTGGTGGCAGTGTGGGGGTGGCAAGGGTGCATGTTCCCTATTGATTGCTCCTTTTTTCTCTGGGAAATGGCAAGCAAAGTCAGCAGCTTAATGACAAGATAGGTAAAGGGGTGTTGGAGATTTGAGAATGGAGGCAAAGGTATAATCTGGTGACCTAGGGGGGAGACAGTCCTGGGTGGTCTAGGGAGTATCAGGACAGCCCTTAAGGACCCCCAAGTTCAGTGGCCCTGAAGTCCAGTGAAATGGTCATCAGGGGTATGCATTAATTTCCACTGTGGATATGCAGTTACAGCATGGGTGGACAGGTGGATTTAACTAACTCCGAAGCTGAAGAAATAACCTGAAAGAGAGAGGAAGGAATGGGATCAAAAGCAGATGTGGATGGGCTAGGGAGTTGGAAAGGAACTGGGGAAGCATCTATTAGTTTGAGAAAGGAGGAAAAATAGTTATCTACTGCTATGTAACAAAATCATTACAAACTTGGCAACTTGAACACACATTAATTATCTGACAGTTTCTGTGAGTCAGGAATCTGGGAACAGCTTAGCTCAGTCCTGTTTCAGAGTCTCTCAGAAGGCTGCAATCAAGGTGTCAGCCAAGGTGTCACCTCAGCTGGGGTCTCATCTGAGGCTTGACTAGGGAAGGATTCCCTTCCAAGCTTATGTGGTTGTTGGCAGGTTGCAATTTCTTGTGGATTCTCAAAGGGCCTTACTTCCCTGCTGCGGTTAGCTGAGGGCTGCTCTCAGTTCTTGCCATGTGGGCCTCTCCATATGGTGCGTTACTTCAACAAAGCTAGCAAGGGGGAAACTCGATGGAGACAGTCTGCTAGCCAGATGGAAGCTACAATCTTATGTAACGTCATCACAGGAGCGACATCACCTCGCCCTGTTCTATTGCTGGAGACAGTCACAGGCACCCTCATACTCCAAGAGGAGGAGATCCACAAGGGTGCAAACACCAGGAGGCAGGGATCATTGGGAGCCATCTTGGAGTCTGCCTGCCACAGGGAGAAATACACAACATGGCAGATTTTGCATAGCGAGAAGGGAAACTGAGGGAGCTGAAACACAGCAGGCAGCCTGTCTTCTAATGAAAAAGGGGACGGACTCACCCTTGAGAAAGAAAGGACCATGGGGGAATGTATGGCAGGTGTAGGGAAAAATATGTTTGCGACGAGGAGAGGGAGCCCAGGGGGTAAGTAGAAGGTTTCTGAGCAACACGGAGGGCCCACAAAGGTTATTATAGAAAGCATGGATTTGCTGCAGAGACAGCGGGTAGTTAAGCGATTTGCTGCAACAATAGATGGCACCCTGTTTTCAGCCAGAGAACAAATGGATGGAGCGATTGGCCCAAGGTTGGGTGTGTTAAAAGGTCAGGGTCAGGTCAGGTGTGGTGGCTCACACCTGTTATCCCAGCACTTTGGGAGGCTGAGGCAAGGAGATTACTGAAGGCCAGGAGTTCAAAGCTGTAGTGAGCTAGGATCACACCACTGCGCACCACTGGACCACAGAGGGAGACCCTGTCTCTGAAACAATGAAAAAAAATTAAAAAAAAAAAAGATTAAACAAAAGGTCAGGGTCAAGAGAATCTACGGTGCTGGGTAAAAACAACAACAACAACAACAACAAAAACTCAAGTGACTCAGAGTCATTTTTCTACTTCCCACTTCCTCATTTCTACTTAGCCAATGATTCTAAACTAAGTGTGAGCCCCAGGCTGGCCTGGCTCTGTGAGGGTAGCAGTCTGTCACGATGCAGACTCAGGCTCTGGCAGGAATTCCAGACGACCCCACTGGGGACCTTGCAGAACAGAATCTGTTTCTGTGGAGCGAGGATCCCCACTGGAGACCTCCGTGTGTCTCCCTGTCTCCAGGCACTTCCTGGCACTTCCGCTGGCTCTCACCAACACTCTCCCTAGGACCAGATCTTTCTCACCTGCACCCCCATGACCCTCTTCCTCTGCCTCCACACAGCGTTTGGCAAGCTCATCCTGGTGTTTAGCTCCTTTCCAGAAAGAGCTTTGAGTGAGTTATTGGTGCAGTCAATACACTGACCTCAAGTTCACAGCTGGTCCAGGAGGTTAAAATGCTGAAGTAAGTAGAACACACTGTGATGACTTTGTTAAGAAATTTGACTCTCAATTTCCAGGATAAACTGTTTTCTTCTTTACCATGTCACAACTTCAGTCTTGTTATTGTGGTGTAGAATAGGGCGGGACCAACAAATGACAAGAATCCAATGGCCCCTGAAGGTCATCCTGTCCAGCCTCCTGCCTTCGAGCAAGGATGGCGCCTGAAATAAGAATCCCTGTGGGAAGAGTTCAGGAGGAAGACATAAGGCCTTAGCTGCATGGAATTGTGATGACTGAGAAGTATTTTGTTTAAAGCTGAGAGTCAATGCAAATGTTTTCTTGCTTTAGAAAATTCTTAGAGAAAGGATAATTATTTCCCACATGAATTGAGCTATGTTGTGTCTCACTCATCTCGGACCCAGCCCATTGTGAGTCCATAATACTTGTTGGATAAACATTTGTTGAACTGAAATGAGTGGATCCAAGGGTGAGGCATTAGCAAATATGAGTCATCCCTGAATGATATGAAGTGAAAATTAGAAGAAATTCAGGTGCTTCTAATAGGATACTGAATATGAACACTTGGAGACTCACTCCTATGCAGACTCCTTCAGTCTTCCTGCATAAGACACTTTTTAAAAACAAAAGGTCCAGAACTATTTTTAAAAGAAAGCTTTGGGTTGAAATGTTTTCAATGCACATACATCTAGAGAAGAAAATAGCAATCACCCACAGTCCCACTAAGAAGAATTAAGTACTATTAACATTTTGGAATATTTGCTTCCAGCCTTTTTAGTCAGTACTCTGTTTTTAAAACCTTTACTAGTGCAATTATGTGCTGAAAAATATGAGTGTGTCCGTGCATGTGCAGATGTGTGTATACTCTGAACTCACATGTCTCTGCTCACACATCTGTGACCTGTTGCTTGCCCTTCCCCAGAGTTTCTGCACTGGGAGGTGCTACATTGCACACTGCTATGGCAATAGTGGAATAATGAAGCCATGAATTTACATGTCAGTGTACAGATGCACAATCTGAATTACACATTTTTAAAGCATAAAAGCTATAAGGAATGCACACAGTAAAAAAAAAAAAAAAAATTCAAACCCGACTCCCTGGCCTTCAGTCGTTCAGTTTTCCTCTCCACGGGCAACCAGCATTGCCAATTCCTTGCAAATGTTTCCAGAAATATCATTTGCATATACAAACATGTATTTTCTATTTTCCTATACAGATGGTGGCATACAATGTATACTGTTTTGTACCTTAGCATGGGGTTTTGGAAATTTTGCAAATGCTTCTTAACAGTAAGCTTTCTGAATGTGCAAATTAGCAAGCAAGGCCTTCCTTTTTTCCTTAGTCTCAGACAATGAACTTGGTGGTCAAAAAAATGTCCTCCACTTGCCAGACAGGTACCTTCAAATCACAAATTTCCACGTCATGGTTAGATGGCGTGTTCTTGCCCACTCCTGTTGAACTTACTTATTTAAACATCCACAAGAAAATCCTGTATATTTTTGGTAGCTAAAGCAAAATCCTGCAGAACACAACAAAACCAAACAGAGGGAAATTTGGGGCTCAGCTTAAAATACAGCTGGGCAAGCCTACACTTAGTTGCTGGAATAACAACCAGCTGGGAGGACTAAATTTAGCTTGGAGCCTTAAACACGGTCAGCCCTAAAGCCCACAACCCCCACACAGAGAACTTGGGCCCCATCTCCCAAGTTGGGAGACAAGAAGAAACAACAATGTTGGCCTAAAAGGCTGACTTTGCAAAAACCACCTAGTCAATCTGCTGTGATTTAATAGGCTGTAAAAGGTTTGATTTACAGCCGGTCAATAGGCAAGCAGCATGATTTGTTGTTAGGGGTATATAGAGCACAAGGACTAGGATGATGCCAAACAGTGAAAGAGGTTAATTAAAACGGTAATATTATTTTAAAACAATTTTTTAAAAATAATAGAACAAACTGGAACTAGAAGTGGGTCCCACTCTCGGGGCTGGCTTGCAGGGAAATGAAAGGCAAGTGGGACCGGTCTCCCACATGGAGCCTTCCTGGGACCCCCGTACCTGTGCACCACCCTCTCCTCCAGGGGAGGGCTGCAAAGGACAGAGATCCCCAAACACAGGCTCTTGTCTTGATATTACGACTTGGTTAGCCTCAGTTTCCTGGTTTGGTCAAGTAAGGTGGTTGGACAGATGCGCTCTGAGCCCCAATCCTCCAGGTCTGCAGTTTTCATTTTCTTGTGTCTCCTACAACTGCCTGGAGCCCCTTGATTCTTTGAGTCTCCTCCTACAATCTGGGGGTGCCTTACACCACCCCCCATAGCCCTCTCCAAACCCAACCGGTGGTCTTGGTGCCTCAGGGTGAGACCACGTGTTGAAAATATATTAATAACTTGGTAAAGGAGGAACATGAGGGAGCTGGAAGCGTCTGGCGTCTCCCCTGAGCCTGAAGATGGCACCATGGAGAGCCTGACAACCCACACAGCATCACAGGCATCAGCTGGGCTCCACTGGAGAGGCCTGGGACGTAGTTTACTGAAAATAAACAGGACGAGGATGTCCCGTTTAGCTCAGGTGGTACCCAGGGAGTAGCGGGACTTCTGACTGATCATGCTCACATGTGCGAAGAAAATGTCTATTGGGGTTCTCATGAGTCCCCCACCCACTGGGTAGCAACAGAAATAAACTAGACAGAGTCCAAGCAGTTCAAGACTTAGATGCCATGATTTAAATACTGTGCCTTTAGGGTAACTTTGGTCTCCACGGTTGAATTGTTGTCTTCCAGATTCTTCTCCTGCTCCTGCTCCTTTCTTAGAAGGTATTTGTGTGGGGTGTGAGGAGCAGGCTTTCAGGATGTCATGGCAGGCCTGTGTGTGAGAACACCCTTGGTGACCCCCATGCTATGTGTGGGCTGGTTTGGTGTGCTACTGGTCTCAGCTGTCTGCAAACTCTTGCTGTGGTCTTTCTCAGCCCACTGGCCCTCCCTACGGATATGGCCTCCCCTTGCCTCACTCTATCATCACAGACATTTCTGAGTCCCTGCCACACTGTCGCTCTGGGTCCTGGCCCAGGTTGCCACCCACAGTCTGGGCTGTAGGGTTATTTTGCTCCCAGCCACATTAGGGCCTTGGAAAATCTCCTGGCTTGTGGGAGAAAATGTGTTCAAGAGTACACACTAGACCGCTCTCTGCGCTCCTAGCAATGCAAGGCTGCCTATCTTGACCTTCACAGCAGTCCCCACCAAGATCCCAGATGGGAAACGGGGCACAGCCCTGCCACTCGCAATGTTTCCTTCAACCTGATCTAAATGTCTCCTCCTTCAGGCCTAGAACAGAGAGTGGTGATCAGGTCCCAGAGCTGACTGATGGAGCACCTTTCACTGCCCAACGCTATTTAAGGTCCGAGGGACGGGACTGAAAACAAAAATTCCCATTCCTGTCTACCTGCAATTTACCTCCCTCCCTCACTCCCTCCCTCCCTCCCTCCCTTCCTTCCTTCCTTCCTTCCTTCCTTCCTTCCTTCCTTCCTTCCTTCCTTCCTTCCTTCCTTCCTTCCTTCCTTCCTTCCTTCCTTCCTTTTTTGACACAGGGTCTCTCTTTGTTGCCCAGGCTGGAGTGCAGTGGCATGATCATGGCTCACTGCAGCCTCAACGTCCCGGGCTCAAGCGATCCTCCCACCTCAGCCTCCGGAATAGTTGGGACTGTAGGCATGCACCACCACACCTGGCTGATTTAAAAAATTTTGTGGAGATAAGGTCTCACTATGTTTCCCAGGCTGGTCTAAGATTCCTGAGCTCAAGCGATTCTCGTACCCTGGCCTCCCTAAGTGCTGGGATTACAGGCTTGAACTGTGCTTGGCCATGCAATTTCTGTGCTTGCCATGCAATTTCCATCTTGTAAAAAGTTCCATGATCTAATACTTCACCACACAGAGCCCTTAATATGTTACACAAGAACTAACGTTTTAGAAAACCTTTATTTATTTATTTTTTAATTTAACGCCCAACTTTCAAGGTTACTGTTTTGCTTCAAATCTTATTTTAGATACCAGAAGCTGAATATTAACTTTTTTTCTGTTTGCATTATTTCTGAAATAATCCTAATCCTCTGCTTCAGTAAGACCGGGGAGAAGGTCATGAGCTCATAAAAAGCAAACAAAAAGTAATGCCTGGTAATAATTTTCAAAATAGTATTCTGCATTAAATTTTTGTGTGCTTATTTACAACGTCTCCCCTGTTGAAAGGCATACTACCTGAGGTGGGGATGGAGGGACAACGCTTTAATAAATTGGTCTCATAAATTGCCGCCCTAAGGAACATAGGACAGCAGAGTGTTGACAAGGGAAAATTCCAGGGCAGAGGTGAGACTGGGAGAGGGCGCAGGTCTAGCAGCTGACAGGACACTTAGGTTTATCCATCTAGGAGTCCAAAACTCACATAGGATCTGAGTCTATCAGTATGAGGGTTTAAGTAGAACACGAGTTAATTTGTCATTTATAGTCTCCTGAAACAGTGCTTCCCAGCTTCTAGCTGCATCAGAATCACCTGGAATGCTTGCTGAACCCGACCAGGCCTGACTCCCCAGTCTCTGATTCAGTAAGTCTCGGGTGAGACCTGAGGATCTGCATCTGTTACAAACTCCCAGGTGCCCATGATGATTGATGTCGGCCTTTCTACCACTGTTTGAGTGGCACTGTTCCCAAGAAAATGGCACAGGGACCAAGATAGAGACTACAAATGACCGCTAGGATCAGCAGCAAGCTGTATGACTTGCCTTAAGATTTTGTTCTGACAATTATAGGCAGTCGTTCGATTCAGACACATTATAAAGAAGAATAAGACAGGATCTAGGAGGTGATTTCCACACCTCTAGAAAGGAGGAAAATCATCATGCTAGAGCGTCTTAGTAAAGCTCCAGGTCAAGGATTTTCTCTTTATTTTATTTTAATTAATTAATTAATTAATTAATTAATTAATTAATTTAGAGACAGAGTCTCACTCTGTTGCCCAGGCTGAGGTGCAGTGGCATGATCTCAGCTCACTGCAACCTCCATTTCCTGGGTTCAGGTGATTCTCCTTCCTCAGCCTCCCAAGTCACTGGGACCACAGGTGTGAGCCACCACGCCCAGCCAGAGAGGATTTTCTTCTTACAGCCTTTATCAATCTGAGCTGCCCTTGGATGGGAGGAAAGGCAGGGCAGAAAGCCCCTTTCTTCATCCTGACTCATCTCCAGTGAACTAAGGGCACTTTTGGAAATACTTGCAGAGTGCCCGGGCTGTGGATAGGTGCCCTGTGCATTATGGAGGTGGCTGTGTGGCTGCCTCCCAGGCCCTGGGTGAGCAGCGGAGCCCCTGGAGGCCATGCACACTGTGCTCAGGAGTGCAGGCTCCACACCCAAGCCTCCCTTCAACCCTAGCTTTGGACTTGCCAATGCTGTGGCTTCAAGTGCAGGCCTTAACTGCTGCCCAATGAGAGAATAATATGCCCCTCACAGGGATGAATGCCGTGAGAGTCAATCTGACATTTTCTGTAAAGCAGTAGCTCCTGATTTGAGGCAGGAAAGCTGGTGCATAGAGGAAAGTGTTTTTTCCGGCTAGCAAAGCAGGGTCTGTGGGATTGTGTCCTAGCAATCCTTATTTTGACCTAGACCCTGCCCCTATGCAGCTCCCTGCACTGGAGTGTGCCAAGGTTTTGCTTTTTCTGAGTCTATTAATGTTTCCATGGTTGAAATACCACTCTCTGATTATCTCAATAAGTCATTTTAAAAACAGCAAATTTTTAAATGATACCTAAAATGTTTTTTATTATACTTTAAGTTCTGGGATACATGTGCAGGACGTGCAGTTTTGTTACATAGGTATGCACGTGCCATGGTGGTTTGCTGTACCCATGAACCTGTCACCTGCATTAGGTATTTATCCTAATGCTATCCCTCCCCTAGACCCCCATCCCCACAGTATGTGATGTTCCTCTCCCTGTGTCCATGTGTTCTTCTTGTTCAGCTCCCACTTAAGAGTGAGAACATGCAGTGTTTGGTTTTCTGTTCTTGTGTTAGTTTGCTGAGAATGATGGTTTCCAGCTTCATCCAAGTCCCTGCAAAGAACATGAACTTATCCTTTTTCATGGCTGCATAGTATTCCATGGTGTATATGTGCCACATTTTCCTCATCCAGTCTATCATTGATGGGCATTTGGGTTGGTTCCAAATCTTTGCTATTGTAAATAGTGCCACAATAAACATACACGTGCATGTGTCTTTATAGCAGAATGTTTTATAATCCTTTGGGTATATACCAGTAATGGGATGGCTGGGTCAAATGGTATTTCTAGTTCTAGATCCTTGAGGAATTGCCACACTGTCTTCCACAATGGTTGGACTAATTTACACTCCTATCAACAGTGTAAGAGTGTTCCTATTTCTCCACATCCTCTCCAGCATCTGTTGTTTCCTGACTTTCTAATAATTGCCACTCTAACTGGCATGAGATGGTATCTCATTGTGGTATTGATTTGCATTTCTCTAATGACCAGTGATGATGAGCTATTTTTCATATGTTTGTTGGCTGCATAAATGTCTTCTTTTGAGAAGTGTCTGTTCATATCCTTCACCCACATTTTGATGGGGTTGATTGTTTTTTTCTTGTAAATTTATTTAAATTCTTTGTAGATTCTGGATATTAGCCCTTTGTCAGATGGATAGATTGCAAAAATTTCCTCCCATTCTGTAGGTTGCCTGTTCACTGTGCAAAAGGTCTTTAGTTTAATTAGATCCCATCTGTCAATTATGGCTTTTGCTGCCATTGCTTTTAGTATTTTAGACATGAAGTCTTTGCCCATGCCTATGTCCTGAATGGTATGCCTAGGTTTTCTTCTAGGATTTTTATGGTTTTAGGTCTTACATTTAAGTCCTTAATCCATCTTGAGTTAATTTTTGTATAAGGTGTAAGGAAGGGGTCCAGTTTCAGTTTTCTGCATACGGCTAGCCAGTTTTCTCAATACCATTTATTAAATAGGGAATCCTTTCCCTAGTGCTTGTTTTTGTCAGGTTTGTCAAAGATCAGATGGTTGTAGATGTGTGGTGTTATTTCTGAGGTCTCTGTTCTGTTCCATTGGTCTATATATCTGTTTTGATATCAGTACCATGCTGTTTTTCTTACTGTAGCCTTGTAGTATAGTTTGAACTCAGGTGGCATGATGCCTCCAGCTTCGTTCTTTTTGCTTAGGATTGTCTTAGCTATTTGGGCTCCTTTTTGGTTCCATATGAAGTTTAAAATAGTTTTTTCCAATTTTGTGAAGAAATTCAGTGGTAGCTTGATGGGGATAGCATTGAATCTATAAATTACTTTGGTCAGTATGGCCATTTTCATGACATTGATTCTTCATATCCATAAGCATGGAATGCTTTTCCATTTATTTGTGCCCTGTCTTATTTCCTTGAGCAGTGGTTTGTAGTTCTCCTTGAAGAGGCCCTTCACATCCCTTGTAAGTTGGATTCCTAGGTATTTTATTCTCTTTGTAGCAATTGTGAATGGGAGTTCATTCATGATTTGGCTCTCTGTTTGTCTATTATTGGTGTATAGGAGTGCTTGTGATTCTTGTGCACTGATTTTGTATCCTGAGACTTTGCTGAAGTTGCTCATCAGCTTAAGGAGATTTTGGACTGAGATGATGGGGTTTTCTAAATATACAATCATGTCATCTGCAAACAGGGACAATTTGACTTCCTCTTTTCCTAATTGAATACCCTTTATTTCTTTCTCCTGCCTGATTGCCCTGGCCAGAACTTCCAAAACTATGTTGAAAAGGAGTGGTGAGAGAGGGCATCCTTGTCTTGTGCCAGTTTTCAAAGGGAATGCTTCCAGTTTTTGCCCATTCAGTATGATATTGGCTGTGGGTTGGTCATAAATAACTCTTATTATTTTGAGATATGTTCCGTCAACACCTAGTTTATTGAGAGTTTTTAGCATGAAGAGCTGTTGAATTTTGTCAAAGACCTTTTTTTGCATCTATTAAGATAATAATGTGGTTTTTGTCATTGGTTCTGTTTATGTGATAGATTACATTTATTGATTTACATATGTTGAACCAGCGTTGCATCCCAGGGATGAAGCAGACTTGATCATGGTGGACAAGCTTTTTGATGTGCTGCTGGATTGGGTTTGCCAGTATTTTACTGAGGATTTTCACATCGATGTTCATCAGGGATATTGGCCCGAAATTTTCTTTTTGCTGTGTCTCTGCCAGGTTTTGGTTTCAGGATGATGCTGGCCTCATAAAACGAGTTAGGGAGAATTCCCTCTTTTTCTGTTGTTTGGAATAGTTTCAGAAGGAATGGTACCAAACAGCTCCTCTTTGTACCTCTGATAGAATTTGGCTGTGAATCCATCTGGTCCTGGGCTTTTTTTTTTTTTTTTTTTGGTTGGTAGGCTATTAATTACTGCCTCAATTTCAGAACTTGTTATTGGTCGATTCAGGGATTTAGCTTCTTCCTGGTTTAGTCTTGGGAGGGTGTATGTGTCCAGGAATTTATCCATTTCTTCTAGATTTTCTAGTTTATTTGCATAGAGTTGTTTATAGTTTTCTGTGATGGTAGTTTCATTTCTGTGGGATCAGTGTTGATATTCCCTTTATCATTTTTTATTGCATCCACTTGATTCTTCTCTCTTCTTTATTAGTCTGTCTAGTGGTCTATCTATTTTGTTGATCTTTTCAACAAACCAGCTTCTGGATTCATTGATTTTTTGAACGGTTTATCATGTCTCTATCTCTTTCAGTTCTGCTCTCATCTTAGTTATTTCTTGCCTTCTGCTAGCTTTTGAATGTGTTTGCTCTTGCTTCTCTAGTTCTTTTCATTGTGATGTTAGGGTGTCAATTTTAGATCTTTCCTGCTTTCTCTTGTGGGCATTTAGTGCTATAAATTTCCCTCTACACACTGCTTTAAATGTGTCCCAGAGATTCTGGTACGTTGTGTCTTTGTTCTATTGGTTTCAAATAACATCTTTATTTCTGCCTTCATTTTGTTATGTACCCAGTAGTCATTCAGGAGCAGGTTGTTCAGTTTCCATGTAGTTGTGTGGTTTTGAGTGAGTTTCTTAATCCTGAGTTCTGATTTGATTGCACTGTGGTGTGAGAGACTATTTGTTATGATTTCCATTCTTTTGCATTTGCTGAGGAGTGCATAACTTCCAATTATGTAGTCAATTTTAGAATAATTGTGATGAGGTACTGAGCAGAGTGTATATTCTGTTGATTTGGGGTGGAGAGTTCTGTAGATGTCTTTTAGGTTCGCTTGGTCCAGAGCTGAGTTCAAGTCCTGGGTATCCTTGTTAATTTTCTATCTCATTGATCTGTCTAATACTGACAGTGGGGTGTTAAAGTCTCCGACTATTATTGTGTGGGAGTCTAAGTCTCTTTGTAGGTCTCTAAGAACTTGCATTATGAATCTGGGTGCTCCTGTATTGGGTGCACATATATTTAGGATAGTTAGCTTTTCTTGTTGCATTGATCCCTTTACCACTATGTAATGCCCTTCTTTGCCTCTTTTGATCTTTGTTGGTTTAAAGTCTGTTTTATCAGAGACTAGGATTGCAACTCCTGCTTTTTTTTGCTTCCATTTCCTTGGTAAGTATTCCTCCATCCCTTTATTTTGAGCCTATGTGTGTCTGCACGTGAGGTGGGTCTCCTGAATACAGCACACTGATGGGTCTTGACTCTTTATCCAATTTGCCAGTCTGTGTCTTGTAATTGAAGCATTTAGTCCATTTACATTTAAGGTTAATATTGTTATGTGTGAATTTGATCCTGTCATTATGATGCTAGCTTGTTATTTTGCCCATTAGTTGATGCAGAGAAACAGCAAATTTTATGTTACTTCAATTAACAAATCTTCTGGTGATGAGGTTCATTTATACAGTAATTAGCAGACATTAAAATAAAGGAGGTGGTTTCCTTACTGGGCTCCGAGGTGGTGTATTAATCTGTTTTCATGTTGCGGACAAAGACATATCCAAGACTGGGCAATTTACAATTTAATCAGATTCACAGTTCTACATGGCTGGGGAGGCCTCACAATCATGGTAGAAGGCAAGGAGGAGCAAGTCACATTTTACATGGATGGCAGCAGGCAAAGAGAGCTTGTACAGAGGAATGCCTGTTTTAAAAACCATCAGATCTCATGAGACTCATTCACTATTGCAAGAACAGCATAGTAAAGGCCTGCCCCCATAATTAAATCACCTCCCACTGCGTTCCTCCCACAACATGTGGGAATTGTGGGAGTTACAATTCAAGATGAGATTTGGGTGGGGACACAGCCAAACCATAACAGGTGGATGGCAGAAGTATGGCTAAATACATCAAGAAGGTAGGAGTCATTGGTAAATATGGGACCCAGTATGGTGCCTTTCTCAGAAAAATGAAGAAAATTGAAATTAGCCAGCAAGTAACATTTTGCTCCTTCTGTGGCAAAACCAAGATGAAGGAGTGATGTGGCACTGTGGCTCCAGCATGAAAATGGTAGCAGTGGTGCCTGGACCTACAACCCCAAAGTAAAGTCAGCTATCAGAAGAATGGGATTGGAAGACCGGTAGAGGCTCCATCTCGAACATTACTGGCCTATAACAAATAGGTTAACTTATGTGATTATTTTTAAGGGATCATGTGACCCAGCATTGCCTTCCTTGGGCCACGATGCCCCAGGGCACAGCTTCTTCTGCCTTCGGTCCACTGAAGGTGAACACAGCAACTCCCCAAAGCTGTGCCTCCCAGTTCCCTCTTCTGTCACAGACTCTCCACTTTCCAAACCCTCCTTCCTCTCTTGAAGGAGGGAGCCTCCAGTCCCCCGCCAGCCATGTAGCCTTTGGCTCTATGAAAGGATAAAGTAACCAACTTATTTACACAAAGTGCTACCTAGCCAATCTTTTGACTTTTATCTTTAACTGGAATGTGTCTTTTATCATCAACTGCTTAAAGGAGTTTCAGGCCTCAGTAGGAAGAGGTGGAGATGTTCCATTTTCAGGACATGGGCTCTGGGTCAGTGCACCTGGAATTGTCCCAGGCCTATCTGCTGATCTTGGGGTTTTAGGGAACCCTGGGGTAGGGAGCCAGAAGCCTAATGGTTCCCTGCTTCTTCCAACGGGGGTAGCCCAGCAGGATTGGGCCTGGTACCAAAAGAGCCTGTGGGAGGAGGAACTCCTGCCTCTTTTTGCCAGTCTTTCATATTCACTTCCCTACCTAAAGACAGATCCATCTGCTTCCTGTCTCCTTAAATGAGTCCTTGCCTTGCCTGTCCTTGACCCCAAGACTCTTAGCTACATATATTATCATACCAGAGTATTTTAGATCATATTTAATCATTTGTTTGTACCAAACTTCCTGGCTGATATGGTTTGGATATTTTTCCTGTCCAAATCTCATGTTGAAATGTGATCCCCACTGTGGAAGGTGGTCCTAGTGAGAGGTGTTTGGGTCATGGGGGTGGATCCCTCATGAATGGCTTGATGCCCTCCCCACGGTAACAAGTTTATGGGAGATCTGATTGTTAAAACAATCTCAGCACTTTGGGAGGCTGAGGTGGGCAGATCATCTGAGGTCAGGAGTTTGAGACCAGCCTGGTCAACATGGTGAAACCCCATCTCTACTAAAAATACAAAAATTAGTTGGGCGTGGTGGTGCATGCCTGTAATCCCAGCTACTTGAGAGGCTGAGGCAGGAGAATCATTTGAACCCTGGAGGCAGAGGTTTCAGTGAGCTGAGATCGGGCCACCACTGCACTCTATCGTGGGTGCCAGAGCAACTCTGTCTCAAAAAAAAAAAAGAGTCTGGGACCTCACCCTTCTCTCTCTTGCTTCTTCTCTCACCATGTGATGCATCTGCTTCCCCTTCACCCTCTGCCAGGAGTAAAAGCTCCCTGAGGCCTCACCAGAAGCTGAGCAGATGCTGGCAGCATGCTTGTACAGCCTGCAGAGCCATGAACCAAATAAACCTCTTTTCTTTATAAATTACCCAGCCTCAGGTATTCCTTTATAGCAATGCAAAATGGACTAATACACTGGCCTTATTTCCTATCTCTTACCTCCCCTCTACCCCTGTGTTTTCTCTTCTCTTCTATTCTCTTTTCTTTCTTTCCCAGGTCTCTCACTGTGTTGCCTAGGCTGGAGTGAGTGCAGTAGCATGATCTCAGCTCACTGCAACCTCTGCCTCCCAGGTTCAAGCAATTCTCCTCTCTCAGCCTCCCAAGTAGCTGGGATTACAGGTGCCTGCCATCATGCCCAGCTAATTTTTATATTTTTAGTAGAGATGGGGTTTCACTTGTTGGCCAGGCTGGTTTCGAACTCCTGACCTCAAGTGATCCACCTGTCTTGGCCTCCCAAAATGCTGGGATTACAGGTGTGAGCATCATCCCCAGCACCCTCTGTTATTTTTACCTCTACTAATAAAATGTCTGCCAAGGAAATGTGTCATTGAAATTATTCTTTCTGACTTTGTAGGAAAGCCATGGCAGGCATTTTGAGACATAAAATGCAGCATCAGTAACATAACCAGAGCAAAAGTTCTGACTTGAGCATAAGAACTTGAAAGAGAACTAGAAACATATTGTTTCCTTAACTTTAAACTCTGAAGAAGTCAAGGAGGCAACTTAATTTAAGGGCTATTTCTGTCAGGGAATTTGGTAGTGTCAGAAAAGCTGCAAGTCTGAGGGAAAATTCAGTAAAATAAAAGGAAGCTTGTTGTGTAACAATACTATTAAAATGTCAGCACGCTTCTTGGAGGTGGACCCAGGCGGTCCAAATGAAAGCAGGGAGGTGAAAATGTCACATTGCTCCGCTAAAGGGAACTGCCCTCCCAAACGTGCTATTTGACTTCTGGTTACTTCTCTCCATAATTCAAGTTATTTATGTACCTTGTAGAATCAAAACAAGGCCGTGATGGCCCAAGAATAGACTGGCTCATTTTCAGTTTGCAGGAATATAAGTTGGTACTTAGACTTTTCATTTGATTTCTTATTTTTATTTTCATTCTTTCTTTTCTTTTCTTTTTTTCCTTTGGGTTTTTTTGTTTTGTTTTGTTTGTTTTGTTTTGTTTTGTTTTTTGAGACAAGGTCTTGCTCTTTTGCCCAGGCTGGAGTGCAGTGGCATGATTGTAGCTCACTGTAGCTGCCACTGCAGCCTCAACCTCTGGGTTCAAGCCATCCTCCCAGCTCAGCCTTTTGAATAGCTGAGACTATAGGCATGTGCCACCATGCCTAGCTCATTTTAAACATTTTTTGCAGATGAGGTCTCTCTGTGTTGCTTAGGCTGGTCTTGAACACCTAGGCTCAAGCCATCCCCCCGCTTCAGCCTCCCAACGTGCTGAGATTACAGGTAGGAACCTCCATGCGTGGCTTCCATTTCATTTCTTTTTTAAAAAAGAGTTTAACGATTAGTTCAAATCCTAATCTGAAACCACGTGGTGTCTAAATAAAATTAAATAAAAATGCCATTGCTGTCAGATTAAACACACCACTCTCCAGCAGCTAATCCTGCAGTGGCTTCCCCTTACTGCAAAGTCGAGAACCAGTGCCTCTGTCCTGAATTCAAGGACCTCTATATTGGGTCTCTACAGCTGCATTGGTTCTGTCTCACTGTTCTCCATTTGAAAATAACAACCTTGGCAAACACTGCTTCTCCCAAGAAGACTGCACCACTCTCAGCCCCCAAACGAGACCCTCTCCTGTTCTGCATTCACAGGAGTTCATCTGCCTTCCGGGTATCCCTCTCATTTTGTCTTGCAATATATGTATTTACTTATCTTTCAATCCACCTTCCAATCCTCACAGTGTAGGCCCTTGGAGCACAAGAACTGGGGTTACTTACCTTTTTTTTTTTTGAGACAGAGTCTTGCTCTGTCGCCCAGGCTGGAGTGCAATGGTGCCATCTCAGCTCACTGTAACCTCTGCCTTCCAGGTTCAAACAATTCCCCTGCCTCACTCTCCCGAGTAGCTGGGATTCCAGGCACCTGCCACCACACCCAGCTAATTTTTGTATTTTTAGTAGAGACGGGGTTTTGCCACATTGGCCAGGCTGGTCTCAAACTCCTAGCCTCAAGTGATCTGCTCGCCTTGGCCTCCCAAAGCACTGAGATTACAGGCATGAGCCACCACACCTGGCCAGGGTTACTTATCTTTGTAATCCCCTGAGTGCTTGAGCAGAGATAACACTCAGTAAATGTTTGTTGATTGATGGCAAGTCACAAAAAATAATTTTTGTAAGGATATTATTAAGAGATTTGTACTCAGCCAGGCGCGGTGGCTCAGGCTTGTAATCCCAGCACTTTGGGAAACGAGACGGGCGGATCACGAGGTCAGGAGATCGAGACTATCTTGGCTAACACGGTGAAACCCTGTCTCTTAGCCAGGCATGGTGGCAGGAGCCTGTAGTCCCAGCTGCTCGGGAGGCCTGAGGCAGGAGAATGGCGTGAACCCGGTAGGCAGAGCTTGCAGTGAGCGAAGATCATGCCACTGCACTCCAGCCTGGACGACGAGCGAGACTCCATCTCAAAAAAAAAAAAAAAAAAAAAAAAAAAAGATTTGTGCTCAAACCATTCATGGAAGTTGTCTGTGCAAATTGTTTAAGCTGTTAGGGATAGGAATTCTGTAGCCTAACCAAGTGAGCCTACTTTTTATTTTAACCATGTTTCAGGACAAAACTTTCATTATTTTGGCAAACCAAAGTATGATTTTTCTGCAATATTACTCATTTTCTCTAATTTTAGCTTTAACAAAGTTAGAAGCTAGTTGAACAATTAAATCAGAATAAAAAGGCTAGTAGAGCAATTTGGTCTGGACAGGAAAGAATCCAAAGAAAACAAAGGAGACTCGGCTTTGGGGCAGGCAGGACATCCCTGGGTCAACATTGTTTTCCTACTTAAAAGCAAGCTCGTAGGCCAGGCGAGGAGGCTCATGCCTGTAATCCCAGCACTTTGGGAGGCCAAGGCGGGCGGATCACCTGAGGCCAGGAGTTGGAGACCAGCCTGGCCGACATGATGAAACCCTGTCTCTTCTAAAAATATAAAAATTAGCCGGGTGTGGTGGCAGGTGCCTGTAATCCCAGCTTGGGAGGCTGAGGTAGGAGAGTTGCTTGAATCTGGGAGGTAGGGGTTGCAGTGAGTCAAGATCATGCCATTGCACTCCAACCTGGGCAAGAGAGCAAGACTCCGTCTCTAAAAGAAAAAAAAAAAAAAAAAAAAAGCAAGTTCATGGTTTACTCCACAACTCATTTGACAAAGGCTACCAAAACAGCTTCAGTACTTCTTATCAGATAGAGATGCATACTCAGGCTGTTAAAAGACCATTTAAGAAGGTCTTCCTTATTTATTTCCCCCAACTTACTCCCAAAAGGATTTGAGTTGGCTTTATACAAATGCACACAATATATCAAAACTGAAACAGGCAAAGAGATAGGGCAAGGGGAAGATAAAAGTGGAATAGTAAGACAAAGACAACAGTGAAGTTAGTTCACAGAAATATCTGCCAGTAATTCTTGAGCTTCTAAATTTGGTTCTGAGCTTCCTGGGCACCAAGGCAAAGAAGGGAACACATTGGCTACACATTTCACAGAGTGTTTAAAATCAAAACCTAGTTCCCTAGCACCTGTGTGCCAGAGACTGCATCCCACCTCTCAGCGGTTCTCTTTATTTACGGTCAGCTATCTGGTGCCTGCTGAGGTGGGCCACATGTGTTTGAAACCATAGAGTAGCAGGGGAACCCTCAGCTAAGCCTGTGGTCCATCTGTCTTTAGGTACAATGCCTATTCTTGACATGAGTCAAGCCAGCAAGGCTAGCTTCAAGAAAGAACTCGTTCCCCAGGGCAGCATCACATACAAGATCTTCAGCAGTGGTCATGGTAGTGAGAGTTGCCACCAACAATGACCTTAGAAAAGTCAAAAGTGGAAAAACAGTCTTTAACCTCTTCTTGGCAATTGACATCTTCCTTGTTTCTGCCCTGCAAGAAACCATGATACTCTCTGGTACCGAAAGCCCCACCCTGCTTTCCCCAGAGTCCTCTGCCAAGTGGCCCTGGCTCCACATTGCTTCTCTTCTTCCCCACACCCTCCCAACGATGACACATTTCTTTCTCAGATAGCTATTAGGAGGAAACCCATGTAAGTAAAATCATTAATACAATGATGTACATGACCGATATATAAGCCTCCCAGGAATGGATTTTATTTTTTGAGAGTAGCTTTTTAACCCACTTAAAACTCTAATTAACTGACTAGAGGATTGATTGAGTAATAGATTGTGGGTGTGGGTAGCGCAGAGCCAGAGATTTTTTAACAATGGCACTTCCTCTGGTGTCTCTTGAATGCCTTTAAGGACAACTTTGTCATCCATCAAAGGCCAAGGATCTGGCAATTTGACATTGAACTTCTAAAAATTTACAACCATTGCCCTAGTGGTATGTGCAACAGACTGGAGTCACTTAAGCCAGTGACCTCTCTAAACCTCAACCTTAATTCATAAAGGGGAATAACAATAGAAGTTACTTGAGGAAATTTGGATATGAAAGTCATTGGCATATGCTTTCTCTTCCCTCTTTTTCTATCATTCATCCTCCTTCGTTCACACTCTTGTTCAATGTAACAACCAATTTCATGCTTGAAACTGAACCTCCTTAGCTGGGCACAGTGGCTCATGCCTGTAATCCCAGCACTTTGAGAGGCTGAGGTGGGCGGATCACAAGATCAGGAGATCGAGACCATCATGGCTAACACAGTGAAACCCCGTCTCTACTAAAAATACAAAAATTAGCTGGGTGTGGTGGCGGGCGCCTGTAGGCCCAGTTACTCGGGAGGCTGAAGCAGGAGAAAGGCATCAACTTGGGAGACGGAGCTTGCAGTGAGCCAAGATCCCGCCACTGCACTCCAGCTTGGGTGACAGAGCAAGACTCTGTCTCAAAAAAAAAAAAGAAAAGAAAAGAAATCGAACATCCTTAAAAGCACTTTTCATCCTACACTGCCTGCAGTTGCTCTGTTTCTGGACAGTACAGAGCATTGTCTTATGTATCATTCTACTGTCCACCTTCCATACAAATCTTTCCCATTGGTATTGTCTCATAATTAAGGCTATCAGTCTGCTGGTAGGCTAGTTTTGCCAAGAAATTACATGTGGGGTACTCACTGCTCATCGCTTAAGAGTTATTAGGTTGGTGCCATTAAAAGTAATGGCAAAACCGCAATTACTTTTGCACCAACTTAATACATGGCACATGCCACCTGCTCCAGACTGCTTTGTCCTACATCACCTTGCCAATAGGAATAGAATTGTCAGCAGCATTCATCAAGGGGAAACACCTTGTGATTATTTAAATAGGTTCTATATACTTTGTGTATTAAGGCCCAAATTATGCTTTACTTTCTCTTATGTATAGTTGGGTTTCAGAGTTGAGCATTTGGGTAATTTTGAGCTTCTCAATAAATAATTTCCAAATTTTGAATATATTTAAAAATAATATACAATAGTGACAGAGTACTTTGGTTGGACTAACCCTCCCAAACAATAATTATGACATCTGGGAAACATTATTTATAAAAACAACTATGAGAAAGCTCTGAAAAAGAACCCGAAGCTTCGAGAAATTAGACAGGGATCTGCTGTGGTAAGACCCACTCATTTGCAGGAGCTTTTTGCTTTCATTCACTTCCTGATCTGTGTGTGCACAGCTTAAGGACAGCAGAAATTCACAGCATCAGTGGGTTGACTAGTCAGATGCAAACAACACATTTTATACAGTGGAAGAACAATACATATAACGCCTTCTAATAATCGCAGAGGCCATGCTGGGCATGGTGGCTAATGCCTGTAATCCCAGCATTTTGGGAGGCCAAGACAGGTGGATTACCTGAGGTCGAGAGTTTAAGACCAACCTGGCCCAAATGGTGAAACCCTGTCTCTACTAAAAATACAAAAATTAGCTGGATGTGGTGGCATGTGCCTATAATCCCAGCTACTTGGGAGACTGAGGCATAAGAATCACTTGAACCTGGGAGGTAGAGGTTGCAGTGAACCGAGATGGTGCCACTGGACTCCAGCCTGGGTGACAGAGTGAGATTCCATATCAAAAAAAATTATTAATAACAGTAAAGGCCAGAATAAAATGGAATAACATCTTTAAAGAACAGAAAGGAAAAAAATAATTCATTCACTGGAGAATTCTATCCAACATTTAACAAAGTAATAATACCAGCTTTAGACAAAATCCTTTAGAAAATAGAGGGAGGAGAAATATTCTTCTTTTAGTAGGCCACATCTTCTTTTAGTAGGCCAGTAAAACCCTGATACCAAAATCTGACAAAAGCATTAAATGAAAAGAAAATTAAAGATCACTATATGTCATCAACAAGACACAATAATTCTGAACAAAATGATACATCATGATAAAGCAGGTTTTCTCCAAGAATGCAAGGTTGGTTTAATACTTAAAAATCAAACAGATCTTGGTTCCAAGATGGCCGAATAGGAACAGGTCCAGGCTACAGCTCCCAGTGTGAGTGACACAGAAGACGGGTAATTTCTGCATTTCCAACTGAGGTACCAGGTTCATCTCACTGGGGCATGGCGGACAGTGGGGGCAGGACAGTGGGTGCAGCCTACCGAGCGAGAGCTGAAGCAGAGCAAGGCATCACCTCACCTGGGAAGCACAAGGGGTAAGGGAATTCCCTTCCCTAGCCAAGGGAAACTGTGACACACAGCACCTGGAAAATCAGGTCACTCCCACCCTAATACGGCACTTTTCCAAGGATCTTAGCAAATGGCACACCACGAGATTATATCCTTCACCTGGCTCGGAGGGTCCCACACCCTCGGGGCCTCCCTCATTGCTAGCACAGCAGTCTGAGATCTAGCTGCAAGGCAACAGCGAGGCTGGGGAAGGGGCGTCCACCATTGCTGAGACTTGAGTAGGTAAACAAAATGGCTGGAAAGCTCGAACTGGGGGGAGCCCACCGCAGCTCAAGGAGGCCTGCCTGCCTCTGTAGACTCCACCTCTGGGGACAGGGCATAGCCAAACAAAAGGCAGTAGAAATCTCTGCAGATTTAAATGTCCCTGTCTGACAGCTTTGAAGAGAGTAGTGGTTCTCCCAGCATGGAGTTTGAGATCTGAGAATGGACAGACTGCCTCCTCAAGTGGGTCCCTTGCCCCCGAGTAGGCTAACTGAGAGGCACACCCCAGTAGGGGCAGACTGACACCTCACATGGCCAGGTACCCCTCTGAGACAAAGCTTCCAGAGAAACAATCAGGTGGCAACATTTGCTGTTCAGCAATATTCACTCTTCTGCAGCCTCCACTGCTGATACCCAGGCAAACAGGGGCTGGAGTGGACCTCCAGCAAAAACTCCAACAGACCTGCAGCTAAGGGTCCTGACTGTTGGAAGGAAAACTAACAAACAGAAAGGACATCCACACCAAAACGCCATCTGTATGTCACCATCATCAAAGACCAAATGTAGGTAAAACCACAAAGATGGGGAAAACACAGAGCAGAAAAGCTGAAAATTCTAAAAATCAGAGCACCTCTCCCCCTCCAAAGAAACACAGCTCCTTGCCAGCAACAGAACAAAGCTGAAGGAGAATGACTTTGACGAGTTGAGAGAAGAAGGTTTCAGATGATCAAACTTCTCCGAGCTAAAAGAGGAAGTTCAAACCCATCACAAAGAAGCTAAAAACCTTGAAAAAAGATTAGACGAATGGCTAACTAGAATAACCAGCATAGAGAAGTCCTTAAATGACCTGATAGAGCTGAAAACTGTGGCACGAGATCTACATGACAAATGCACAAGCTGCAGTAACTGATTCCATCAACTGGAAGAAAGGGTATCAGTGATTGAAGATCAAATGAATGAAATGAAGCAAGAAGAGAAGTTTAGAGAAAAAAGAGTAAAAAGAAATGAACAAAGCCTCCAAGAAATATGGGACTATGTGAAAAGACCAAATCTACGTCTGATTCGTGTACCTGAAAGTGATGGGGAGAATGGAACCAAGTTGGAAAACACTCTTCAGGATATTATCCAGGAGAACTTCCCAACCTAGCGAGGCAGGCCAACATTCAAATTCAGGAAATATAGAGAAGGCCACAAAGATACTCCTCGAGAAGAACAACTCCAAGACACGTAATTGTCAGATTCACCAAAGTTGAAATGAAGGAAAAAATGTTAAAGGCAGCCAGAGATAAAGGTCAGGTTACCCATAAAGGGAAGCCCATCAGACTAACAGTGGATCTCTCAGCAGAAACTCTATAAGCCAGAAAAGAGTGGGGACCAATATTCAACATACTTAAAGAAAAGAATTTTCAACCCAGAATTTCATATCCAGCCAAAGTAAGTTTCATAAGTGAAGGAGAAATAAAATCCTTTACGGACAAACAAATGCTGAGAGATTTTGTCACCACCAGGCCTGCCCTACAAGAGCTCCTGAAGGAAGCACTAAACATGGAAAGGAACAACCGGTACCAGCCACTGCAAAAACATGCCAAAATGTAAAGACCGTCAATGCTAGGAAGAAACTGTATCAGCTAAAGAGCAAAATAGCCAGCTAACATCATAACGACAGGATCAAATTCACACATAACAATATTAACCTTAAATGTAAATGGGCTAAATGCTTCAATTACAAGACACAGACTGGCAAATTGAATAAAGAGTCAAGACCCATTGGTGTGCTGTATTCAGGAGACCCATCTCACGTGCAGAGACACAAACAGGCTCAAAATAAAGGGATGGAGGATGCTCTACCAAGCAAATGGAAAGCAAAAAAAGGCAGGGGTTGCAATCCTAGTCTCTGATAAAACAGACTTCAAACCAACAAAGATCAAAAGAGGCAAAGAAGTCCATTACATAATGGTAAAGGGATCAATTCAACAAGAAGAGCTAACTATCCTAAATATATATGCACCCAATACAGGAGCACCCAGATTCATAAAGCAAGTCCTTAGAGACTTACAAAGGGGCTTAGACGCCCACACAATAATAGTGGAGACTTTACTACCCCACTGTCAACATTAGACAGATCAACGAGACAGAAAGTTAACAAGGATATCCAGGAATTGAACTAAACTCTGCACCAAGTGGACCTAATAGACATCTATAGAACTCTCCACCCCAAATCAATAGAATATACATTCTTCTCAGCACCACATCGCACTTATTCCAAAATTGACCACATAGTTGGAAGTAAAGTGCTCCTCGGCAAATGTACAAGAACAGAAATTATAACAAACTGTCTCTCAGACCACAGTGCAATCACACTAGAACTCAGGACTAAGAAACTCAATCAAAACTGCTCAACTACATGGAAACTGAACAACCTGCTCCTGAATGACTACTGGGTACATAATGAAATGAAGGCAGAAATAAAGATGTTCTTTGAAACCAATAAGAACAAAGATACAACATACCAGAATCTCTGGGACACATTTAAAGCAGTGTGTAGAGGGAAATTTATAGCACTAAATGCCCACAAGAGAAAGCAGGAAAGATCTAAAATTGACACCCTAACATCCCAATTAAAATAACTAGAGAAGCAAGAGCAAACACATTCAAAAGCTAGCAGAAGGCAAGAAATAACTAAGATCAGAGCAGAACTGAAGGAGATAGAGACACAAAAAACCCTTCAAAAAATCAATGAATCCAGGAGCTGGTTTTTTGAAAAGATCAACAAAATTGATAGACCGCTAGCAAGACTAATAAGAAAAGAGAGAAGAATCAAATAGACACAATAAAAAATGATAAAGGGGATATCACCACTGACCCCACAGAAATACAAACTACCATCAGAGAATACTATAAACACCTCTACACAAATAAACTAGAAAACCTAGAAGAAATGGATAATTTCCTGAACACATACACTCTCCCAAGATGAAACCAGGAAGAAGCTGAATCCCTGAATAGACCAATAGCAGGTTCTGAAATTGAGGCAATAATAGCCTACCAACCAAAAAAAGTCCAGGACCAGATGGATTCACAGCCGAATTCTACCAGAGATACCAGAGGTGCTGGTACCATTACTTCTGAAACTACTCCAATCAATAGAAAAAGAGGGAATCCTCCCTAACTCATTTTATGAGGCCAACATCATCCTGATACCAAAACCTGACAGAGACCACAACAAAAAAAGAGAATTTTAGACCAATATCCCTGATGAACATCGATACAAAAATCCTCAGTGAAATACTGGCAGACCAAATCCCCAAATCCATCAAAAAGTGTATCCACCATGATCAAGTCTGCTTCATCCCTGGGATGCAAGGCTGGTTCAACATATACAAATCAATAAATGTAATCCAGCATATAAACAGAACCAAAGACAAAAACCAAATGATTATCTCAATAAATGCACAAAAGGCCTTTGACAAAATTCAACAGCCCTTCATGCTAAAAACTCTCAATAAATTCGGTATTGATGGAACATATCTCAAAATAGTAAGTGCTATTTATGACAAACCTACAGCCAATACCATACTGAATGGGCAAAAACTGGGAGCATTCCCTTTGAAAACTGGCACAAGACAGGGATGCCCTCTCTCACCACTCCTATTCAACATAGTGTTGGAAGTTCTGGCCAGGGCAATCAGGCAGGAGAAAGAAAGGGTATTCAATTAGGAAAAGAGGAAGTCAAATTGTCCCTGTTTGCAGATGACATGATTGTGTATTTAGAAAACCCCATTGTCTCAGCCCAAATTCTCCTTAAGCTGATAAGCAACTTCAGCAAAGTCTCAGGATACAAATCAATGTGCAAAAATCACAAGCATTCCTCTACACCAATAACAGACAAACAGAGAGCCAAATGATGAGTGAACTCCCATTCACAATTGCTTCAAAGAGAATAAAATACCTAGGAATCCAACTTACAAGGGATGTGAAAGACCTCTTCAAGGAGAACTACAAACCACTGCTCAAGGAAATAAAAGAGGACACAAACAAATGGAAGAACATTCCATGCTCATGGATAGGAAGAATCAATATCGTGAAAATGGCCATACTGCCCAAGGTAATTTCTAGATTCAATGTCATCCCCATTAAGCTACCAATGACTTTCTTCACAGAATTGGAAAAAAACTACTTTAAAGTTCATATGGAACCAAAAAGAGCCCACATTGCCAAGACAATCCTAAGCCAAAAGAACAAAGCTGGAGGCATCACGCTACTTGACTTCAAACTATACTACAAGGCTACAGTAACCAAAATAGCATGGTACTGTTACCAAAACAGAGATATAGACCAATGGAACAGAACAGAGCCCTCAGAAATAATACCACACATCTACAACCATCTGATCTTTGGCAAACCTGACAAAAACAAAAAATGGGGAAAGGATTCCCTATTTAATAAATAGTGCTGGGAAAGCTGGCTAGCCATATGTAGAAAGCTGAAACTGGATCCCCTCCTTACACCTTATATGAAAATTAATTCAAGATGGATTAGAGGCTTAAATGTTAGACCTAAAACCATAAAAACCCTAGAAGAAAACCTAGGTAATACCATTCAGGACATAGGCATGGGCAAGGACTTCATGTCTAAAATACCAAAAACAATGGCAACAAAAGCTAAAATTGACAAATGGGATCGAATTAAACTAAAGAGCTTCTGAACAGCAAAAGAAACTACCATCAGAGTGAACAGGCAACCTACAGAATGGGAGAAAATGTTTGCAAACTACTCATCTGACAAAGGGCTAATATCCAGAATCTACAAAGAACTCAAACAAATTTACAAGAAAAAAACAAACAACCCCATCAAAAAGTGGGTGAAGGTATGAACAGACAACAGACACTTCTCAAAAGAAGACATTTATGCAACCAACAGACACATGAAAAAATGCTCATCATCACTGGCCATCAGAGAAATGCAAATCAAAACTACAATGAGATACCATCTCACACTCGTTAGAATGGCGATCATTAAAAAGTCAGGAAACAACAGGTGCTGGAGAAGATATGGAGAAATAGGAACACTTTTACACTGTTGGTGGGACTGTAAACTAGTTCAACCATTATGGAAGACAGTGTGGCAATTCCTCAAGGATCTAGAGCTAGAAATACCATTTGACCCAGCCATCCCACTACTGGGTATATACCCAAAAGATTATAAATCATGCTGCTATAAAGACACATGCACATGTATGTTTACTGCAGCACTATTCACAGTAGCAAAGGCTTGGAACTAACCCAAATGTCCATCAATGACAGACTGGATTAAGAAAATGTGGCACATATACACCATGGAATACTATGCAGCCATAAAAAAGGATGAGTTCATGTCCTTTGTAGGGACATGGATGCAACTGGAAACCATCATTCTCAGCAAACTATCGCAAGAACAGAAAAGCAGACACCACATGTTCTCACTCATAGGTGGGAATTGAACAATGAGAACACTTGGACACGGGAAGGGGAACATCACACACCGGGGCCTGTCATGGGGTGGGGGGAGGGGGGAGGGGGGAGGAATAGCATTAGGAGGAATACCTAATGTAAATGACGAGTTAATGGGTGCAGCACACCAACATGGCACATGTATACATAAGTAACAAACCTGCACATTGTTTACATGTACCCTAGAACTTAAAGTATAATAAAAAATAAAAATAAAATAAATAAAAATCCAACAAATGCATTCCTCCCAAGTAACAGAATAACAACACAGATTATCACAGTAGATACAGGAAAAGCATTTGACAGAACTTGACCCTCATTCATAGTTTTTAAAAAAAACTCTGGAAACTTGGAATAGAAGATAACATCCTCAATCCGATAAAGGGCACCTATAAAAATTTATAACTAATACCTATATCTATTGTTGTAAAGATAAATACTCTAAGATTAGGGAATATCTGCTCTCACCATTTTTAGTCAATATGTACTGGAGGTGTTAACCATTGTTCTAATTGTTAAATAAAAATTAGAAAAATTAGAAACAAAGTAAACCTGTCTCTATTTGCAGATGTCATGATTGTTTACTTAAAAAACCCAAGGAATCAACAATAATAACAGCAAATATCTAAAACTAGAAAGTGAATTCAACAAGACCTGAAGAAACAAAATCTATAAAGATATATAAGCATAAAAATTTATATTTCTGTATACTAGCAGGAAATAATTGGAAAATAACATAATAGCCCCAAATAAGTTTATTTATAACAGCAACAAATTATAAACTACTTAGGACTAAATTTAATGAAAGATCTCTACATGAATGTAAAACCTCTACACTGAAAACTGTAAAATATTGCTGAAGGAAATTAAGGAACCCCTAAATGAATGGTGAGTTATACTATGTTTATATACAAGATGACTTAATATTTTTAAGTTGTTAATTCTCCCACATTCTCAAATGTACATAAAAATGCAAAAGACCTAAAATAGCCAAAACATTAATGAATAAGAACAAAGGGCTTACCTACTGTGGCAGGCTGAATAATGGCTCCCTAAAGATGTTCATGTCCTAATACCCAGAACCTGTGACTATGTTACATTAATAGGCAAAAGACATTTTACAGATGCATTAAGAATCTTAAGATAGGAGAATACCCTGGGAGAACATGCTAGATTACTTGAGTAGAACAAATTCAAGTGTCTTTATAAGAGAGAAGCACTAAGAGTAGAGTCAGAGATGGAAATAAGATGACAGAAGCAGAGCTTGGAATGATGTAGTCACAAGCCAAGGAATGCAGGCAATCTTTAGAAACGGAAAGAAGCCTCAAGAAGGAACCAGTCCTGCCAACACCTTGGTTTTTGCCCCTAACACTCATCTCAGACTTCTGACCTCCAGAACCTTAAGTGAATATGTTGGTATTGTTTTAAGTCACAAAGTTTGTAATAGTTTGTACTAGCAAGTTACAATACTGATATGGTTTTGATGTGTGTCCCCACCCAAATTACATGTTGAATTTTAATCTCCAATGTTGGAGGAGGGGCCTTGTGACTGGACCATGGGGGTGGATTTCCAGTGGTTTAGCATCATCCCCCAGTGCTGTCTCATGATAGAGGTCTCATGAGATCTGGTTGCTTAAAAGTGTGTGGCACCTTCCCCCCATCTCTTCTCTTCCTCTTGCTCCAGCCATGTAAAATGTGCCTGTTTCCCCTTCTGCCATGATTGTAAGTTTCCTGAGGCCTCCCCAGTCACGCTTCTTGTACAGCCTGCAGAGCTGTGAGCCAATTAAACCTCTTTTCTTTATAAATGACCCAGTCTCAGGTATTTGTTTACAGCAGTGTGAGAACAGACTAATACAGAAACTAACTCTTCTAACATATAAGACATATACTCTAATAGTAATATAGACAGTGTGATATTGGCAAAGAGATAGTCATATCAATCAATGAAAAATAATAGAATTCAGACATACAGCCTCACAAATACGGTCTATTGACTTTTCACAAAGGTGCCAAATAAATGAATGGGGAAAAAAAGTATTTTCAAAATGATGGTGGGATAACTGGATATCCACATTTAAGAAATAAACACTGACCTCAGATAATACACAAAAGTTATTTTGAGATGAATTATAGATATAAACATAAAGGCAAAAACTGCAAAGTGTGTACAAGAAAACACAGGAAAATATCTTTACATCTTTGGAGTTGGCAAAAAATTGCTCAGACAGGATAAGGAAAGTGAAAACCACAAAAAAATTAACAAATTAGTCTTCACCAAAATTAAGATATTCTGCCTGTCAAAAGACACAAGATAGTTAATAGACAAACCACAGACTGAAAAATATTCATAAAACCTGTATCTGACAAAGATCTTGTATCAGGATATATAAAAGAACTCCTAAAATACAAGAATAATAAAAAAGAACAGCCCAGTTTTTAAAAAAGGAAAACTGTTTGAACAGACACTTCACAGATGAAGATATACACACATAACTAATAGCATATGACAAAGCGATCAGCCTCATTACTCACCAGGGGAATGCCAATGGAAAGAGCAATGAGGTGCTACTATATATCCACCAGAGTGGCTACAATGTAAAAGGCAGATAAAGTGGAGTAACTGGAATTTTCATATGTTGATGTATAATGTGGAAGTTATATGTTGGACTCTAAAATGGTTCAACCACTTTGGAAAATGGTCTGACAGTGTCTTATGCACAGCATAGAGTTACCCTTTGACTTAGAAATTCCATTCCTAAGTATTTATTGAAAAGAAATGAAAACATGTCCACAAAAGGGCTTGTACAGAAATGTTCATAGCAACTTTTCTTCACAACAGCCAAAAGCTGGAAGCAACTCAATATCCATCAACCAGAGGATAGATGAGCAAAGTGCAGTATTTGCTTATCTAGTCCATTGTATTCTATAATGGAATACAACTCAGCAATGATAAAGGAGGAACTACTCAACAGCACCGACAACCCTCACAAATATTATGCTACGTGAAATTAGATTCAAAAAGTACACAGATAGTTCCATTTTGGTAAAGTTCTACAATAGGCCAAAATAATCAAGGTGAAAAAATGAAAGCAGTGACTTCCTCTGAATGGGGGACGATATAAAGGAGACACGAGGAAACTTTCTGGGGAAACAGAAATGTTCTCTATTGTAATGGGGTGTAGACTACATGTCAGTATTCATTTGTCAGAATTGTACAGTTAAGATTTGTGCACCCTCTTGGGTAGAAATTTTACCCAAAAGGACTAAGTAAAAATTATTTATTTGAGACGGAGTCTTGCTCTGTCACCCAGGCTAGAGTGCAGCGGTGCAATCTCAGCTCACTGCAACCTCCGCCTCCTGGGTTCAGGTGATTCTCCTGCCTCAGCCTCCCGAGTAGCTGGGATTATAGGTGCCCACCACAGCACCTGGCTAATTTTTGTATTTTTAGTAGAGACAGGGTTTCACCATCTTGGCCAGGCTGGTTTCCAACTCTAGACCTCATTATCCACCCGCCTTGGCCTCCCAAAATGCTGGGATTACAGGCATGAGCCACCGCACCCGGCCTATTTATTTTTTTGAGACGGAGTCTCACTCTGTCACCCAGGCTGGAGCTTACTGCAACCTCCGCCTCCTGGGTTCAAGCAATTCTCCTGTCTCAGCCTCCTGAGTAGCTAGGACTACAGGCATGTGCCAACACACTGGCTAATTTTTGTATTTTTAGTATAGACCAGGTTTTACCATGTTGGTCAGGCTGGTCTTGAACTCCTGACCTCAGGGGATCCACCCACCTCGGCCTCCCAAAGTGCTGGGATTACAGGCGTGAGCCACCATGCCCGGCCTAAGTAAAACTTACAATAACTGGATGTAAATGTGGGAGGGTGAAGGCGAGAGCTATAGATCAAAGAAGAATGGCAGAATATTGATAATTGTTGAGACTGAGGGTTGGCTAATGGGGGCTTATTCTACTCTTGTCCGCTTTGTAGGCACCGGAAATTTTTCCTAATAAATTTGTTTTAATAGTGATGTAGGCCAGGCCCAGTGGCTCACGCCTGTAATCCCAGCACTTTGGGAGGCCAAGGCGGGCAGATCACAAGGTCAGGAGATTGAGACCATCCTGGCCAACATGGTGAAACCCTGTCTCTATGCATGCCTGTAGTCCCAGCTACTCAGGAGGCTGAGGCAGGAGAATCGCTTGAACCCAGGAGGCGGAGGCTGCAGTGAGCCGAGATTGCACCACTGCACTCCAGCCTGGGCAACAGAGCGAAAAAAAACAAAGTTATGTATAATTCCTTTTGACTACTATAAGACCCACTGAACATTATCTAGTATTTCTAATTAGCTGGAGGTTTAAAATGAGAAATTAAATGACTTACAGCATGAATATGTCTCTTTATTTCTTTGATCATTTTCATTTGTTTCAATGTACAGAAACAGAATAGAAGTCATTACTACAATGTGGTCTTGAGCTTTACAACTAACATTTCTTCAGAGAGTAGACAAAAGAGTTTTGGTTTTACTTGAAAATTCACAAGCCTTCACATTAGCAAATTGTATAAGAATATGTTTAGTAAACTCAAAATATTACACTAACTTAAAAAAATTCAACAAAATATAATACTTAAAAGTTTAAGATGGATTGCTGGTTGCAGTGGCTCATGCCTGTAATCCCAGCACTCTGGGAGGCCAAGGTGGGCAGATTGCTTGAGTCCAGGAGTTTGAGACCAGCCTGGGCAACATAGCGAAACCCCATTTCTACTAAAAATACAAAAAATTAGCTGGGCGTGGGGGTGCACGCCTGTAGTCCCAGCTACTCAGGAGGATGAGGTGGGAGAAGCACCTGAGCCCAGGAGGTCAAGGCTGCAGTGAGCCAAGATCATGCCACTGCTCTCCAGCCTAGGCAACTGGACTGAGACCCTGTCTCAAAAACAAACAAAAAAAAGTGTTTAAGATGGAAATTTTATGTGTATTTTATCACAGTTTAAAAAAATTATGTAAGTTAAAAAAAATCCAAATGAAGGCTGAAATGGTTTTTTCTTTCATATCCTCAATATTTACTTTTATTGCTTTTTGAGGTCACATGGTATTCACTATTACAGTTCCTAGAAATAAAATACTTTGAAAAATATTTCATATAATTGTCCTCAAGTTCCCGAGAAGCAAAGATCTGGGATACCAATATTCCCTTAAATTTTAAAACATAAACGTTCCATGAACAGTTGATTCATCCGTAAACTTCTTCGTGAGTTTAATTTTAGCAGCTTGTTTTATATCAGCCTTTTTATTTCATAACTTAAACACCCCAATTTTGACAGGGGAACAAGAAGAATAAATAGGATGAGTTACATGTATAAAGAACACCTCAGTATAAATTCACTAACACAGTCTTCAGAGAAAGAGGTAGAATTGTAAAACTGGACTTTCATAACGTTCTGATTTGGATTTTCTTCAAGTGTGTACGCTTTCGTGCCGCAATGTCTCTAGCTGAGCTATTGGGGATGTTTTGTAATCTGTTTTCCGAGAACATGGTGGTTTTAGAAACAGAACAGATATTCCTCCAGGGCAGCTTTGGGCAACTAGGCAGCTGGAACAACTTGGCAGTCTTGGCCAGATACCAGGGCTACAGTGGGAGTTTCTGGGATGAATGAACACCCACCACTATTTTCTATCCTTGAATCACTTGGTTGGAGACATAAAGTCTTGAGAGAAAGCGTCTGATTGACTGAGCTTAGGTGTGAGCCTGCTCCTGGCTGCGTGGGGTGATAGGAAGTATCTGCCAGAAAGAACCTTCAGGAACCCTTTCAGCCTCCTTGGTGGCAGGTCAGATTATTTCCATTTACTGAACATAATGGAGGAAAGGAAATTCCACAAAATGAAATTGGCTGCTATTGTAGAGGGAGAATGGATGCTGGGTCCACTTCTGAGAGGGACAGTTGTTCAGAAGGGACTTTCTGAATATGGCCATGCTTTGTATCCATTTTATTTTCATGGATACACATCCACAGGCTGCTCAGGTCCAAGGAGGTGGCCACGCCTTATGTTCCTGTCTATCACAATCATTTTTATAGGGCTGGACACGGAAGTAGATCACAATGCTTTGGGTGGCACGTAATAGGAAAACTTCAACTTAACTGGCCTAATCATTACAGAAATGTAATGTGTGTTCCGGTGAAGGTGGAGGAGTATTTCACATAAGAAGTAATTCTGAGATGGAACAAACACAGGGTGGTTAATTCAGTGGCCAAGTAATGTTATCAAGGATCCAGACTGATTCCATCTTTCTACTCTGCCATTCTAAGCGTGTCAGTCACTGGATGGCTGCAGCAGCTCTGGGCTTCAAATCCCCACACACCACTCTCCAGAGGCAGAACAAAGGAAGTACTGTGTCTTTGTGTCCCTTTATAAGAACTAAGTAATGTTTCCTGGAAATCCCTCAGCAAATGTGTCTTCATGAATCATTGGTCACACTGAGTCACATGCCTCTTCCATGAGGTAACATTAAGGAAATGGAATGTCACAACTGGCTTAATCAGGGTAGCTGGGAAGGGGGCAACCTTCCCGAAAGCTCATGGCCACAAAGAGTCAAATGGACAGCTGGACAAAGTTAGGTAAGATTTTGTTAGCAAATAGTGAACACTTGTCACATTTGTGGCTGACTATATTTGAGAAATTTCCCACTTTAGGAGTCCTGCCCACCAAAGAGGAAAACAGAATTCACCTTCCCAGTCAGCAGGCGTGTTTGGATAGAGGTATGTCACCTGGACTCCTCCAATCAGACACACCTGCATAATGCTTGAATTCAGAACGGAGAAAAGCATGGAATTAGGTGCCAGGCAGAATCCATGTTCCGGTGAAGGTGGAGGAGCACTGCAGAAAGACAGTCGACTTTTCGGAGACAGCTGAGTGGTAGCATCCTGTGCATAGCATCTGCGCTGTAGGCGGCAGCGGATGCAGGCCTCCGCTGGAGCAGCTTGGTAGGATAATTTGGGTATTGTTCCAGGTTATGTAGCCTTCCAGCCTTTATTTTCCAGCCTTCCTGGAAATTCTATGAGCTCCCTATGTTTCTGAAACAATTCCTTTCTGGCCTAAACTAGCTTGAGTGGGTTTTGTCGTTCATTACCAGGAATTCTGCAAGGAAGAAGTAGGCAAAACGGTGTCCACTACAGTAGGGGATCAATAGATACTTGACATTGCAAAACACCAGGGGGTTGTATGCTCTGTGGAGCACCACAATGTAGCACTCACAGACGATAAAGTATGAAGATGCCCCAGACATTATACCCTGATGCCAAAGTCGGCTTCCTTTCTGCCATTGTCTTCCTTGTGATGCCCACTCACCAAGCTTTCCCTGGAAGTCTGCCTGGTCTCTCCCCTTGAGCCTTGCCACCAAATGGCTTGACACCCTGAGAGTTCCTCCCACCCCTGCCTATAACTTAATACGGTGTGGAAGTAATCATAGACCAGCCCAACCAAGACAAGCCAAGCATAAATGTAAAAGTTTTTAAAAACAAAATGCTACAGAGTGACATAATGGGTTACAGAGACACAGAAGGGGGTGGGTGGAGGGTGCCGAGGGATAAAAAACGATATATTGGGTAGAACGTACACTACAGAGTCTCAGACTTCACCACTATACAATTCATTCATGTAACCAAAAGCCACTTGTACTCTAAAAACTACTGAAATAAAAAAATTTTAAAAACATGAAATGCTATGTATGCTTAACTTTGTATCCTCTTACATACGACCAAAAGGTAATGTACCTACCCTGCAATTAATTTAACATTTTTATAAAACAAAAAACATTACGGCAACATGAATGATACTTTAAATAGCAGAATGAAAAACTGCATTTACAATTATGCTCCTCCCCCTGCCTCAACAGAACTATTTGTGCCTCTTAACATTGTGTCATTTGTATATCTCAATGCCTCTATTTTACCCTTACATTCATTAAATGGTTACAATGTATTTTACCTAACCACTACCACCCTCACTAGATGGTCAAGAAGCTTCCGGCTTGCAAATGTTCTTAGAGTAATTTTGTATTAAACAGGTGTAAAAGATTATGCTTCTTTGGATAATGCAAATCACTGAACCATGTAAATATTTCTAATAGCTTTGCATTGCTATTGGCAATGTAGGTGTGGATGAGTTTCACTACACCATCGCCAGCAATGGGTATGTTTCTAATATTCAATAGAAGCAAAATGGAAACTTATGCTGTTTTGTTCTGTAGATTTTAATATTATTGTTTTCCTGTGATTGTAAAGATGCCCTCATTCAGCATTGTCACAGAATCTTCGAAGACACAGGCTGAGCACCAGGCTCATGGGTTGTAACTGTGATAAAGATGTGCACATTATCAAGAACGTTTCAGAAAGTGCCATGTGGTTTTCTTCAGGAGCTGGTTTTAGGCAGAATTAATCCTTTTAGAGGGTTATTATATTGGATTGTCCTAGTTATGTCAAAGGATGGCCTGGGGGAGGGGATTTCTTCATTTGTCTGAACTTTCAAATTTTCTGCTCAGTGCATAATGAAGAATGTTCACCAAATTTGTGGCAGTAAATGTAAACTGCATTCTTCACATTTGAAAAATCTGAAATAGATTAATGTTACAGAACTATAGCAGTTCTCTGTGACATCCCTTCCCAAAAATAGAATTGCTATTTTTTAGATAAATTATTCCTCCTTTTCCCTCTTCTTTTATCTGCTACAAATATAAGCAGTGACTTTAAAACAAAGAGCCATGAAAGAAATTTACATTTTGGCAAACATGACTTAATTTTGAATGCTAGGATAGGCTTTCTCAGAGAAAGCCAGGGTCCTGAAAAGCAATGTTCTTTTTTGAACTGCATTTTGAAAAGGGAAATTAATTGTAATTCTTGCTTTTCCAGGCCGTGCCATCCCTGGGGAGGACAAACAAAAAGTAACAAAAATAATTTTTGGCTTCAATCACCCAACAATGGAAATGGTGAAACCCATGTCCTCTAAGTCCTTTTGTTCCCTAGCAGAGGGCCCTCTGCCTACACGGTGCACCGTGGTGGCCATTTAATGTACTCCTGCTTGGTACCCACCGCTGCTCTGCCCCCTGGTGGCCACAGACACCATTGCTGCTGCCTCAGCACAGTTTGACCTTGCTGCTGCCAGGAGCCACCTCTCCTCTCATCACTGTCCCCACTCTCCTGCCATGCCTCAGGGGACTGCTGAAGCTGTTCTGGCAGAAGAGCAGTGGGCTTTGTTTCCTCAGCACATCATAGCAACCACTGTCTAATAAGCTCACACTCTCAGGATCTTACCGCCCCTTTTCCTGAAAAGCTCCACTCCGGCAACCCTGGCCCTGCATCATCGAAGGACATTTAAGTGACATAACATATTGTTGCCTCAAAAAAGTTTCTCCCTCTTCAACAGCTGGGACAACTGGATAGCCACATGCAAGAGAATGATGTTTGGCCATTAACCACACCATACATAAGACTTAACTCAAAATGAATCAAAGACTTAAATGTAAAAGCTAAAACTCTTAGAAGAAAACGGGAGAAAATCTTCACGACCTTGGATTTGGCAATGGATTCTTAGATAAGACAGCAAAAGCACAGGCAACACGTGGAAAAAAGAGACACATTAGACTTCATCAAAATCAGAAACTCTTTTTGTGCATCAAAGGACCCTATCAAGAAAATAAAAAGAAAAACTACAGAATGGGAGAAAATGTTTACAAATCATATATGAAAGGATCTAATATCCAGAATATTTAAGAAGTCTATGACTCCCCAAGAAAAAGACAACCCAATTTAAAAATGGCCACAGGACTTGAATTGATATTTTTCTAAGAAGATACGCAAATGACCAACACACACTTGAAAAGATGCCCAGAGCTGGACATGGTGGTATGTGCCTGTGGTCCCAGTTACTCAGGAGCTGAGGCAGGAGGATCACTTGAGCCCAGGAGTTCAAGCCTGGAGTGAGCTATGATATCACCACTGCATTCCAGCCCAAGCAACATATGGAGACCTGGTCTCCAAAAAAAAAAAAAATTAAAAAAAAAAAAATATATATATATATATATATATATATATATATATACACACACACACACTCAATAGTCACTAGTGAAATGCAAACTGAAACCACATTGAAATAGTACTTAACACTCCCTAGAAGGACTATAATTAAAAACACAGACAATAGCAAGTATTGGCTAGAATGGGGAGAAATTGGAATCTTCATACTTTGCTAATGGGAATGTAAAATGGTGCAGCAACTGTGGAAGACAGTTTGATGGTTCCTCAAAATTTTAAACAGAATTACTCTATGACCCGGTAACTCCACTCCTGGATGGAATAAAAACTTTGTCCACACAAAAACCTGTATGCAAATAGCAGCACTATTCATAATAGCTAAAAGGTGAAACAATCTGAATGCTCCATCGGCTGATAAATGGATAAACAAAATGTAGTCTATCTGTAGAAAAGAGCACTACTCAGCCCTAAAAAGACAAAGGGAGTACTGATACATGCTGTAACATGGATAAGCCTTGAAAACATTATACTAAATAAAAGAAGCCAGACATGAAAGGCCATGTATTATATGATTCCATTAATACAGAATGTTCAGAATAGGTAAATCCATACAGACAGAAAGCAGGTGAATGGTTGCCAGGGGCTGAGGGGAAGGAGAAATTGGAAGTGGTTGCTTAATGAGTCCTTTAGGGGTGAGGAAAGTGTTTCGGAACTAAATAGGGATAGTGGTTTTACAGCATTGTGAATGTACTAAATGCCACAGAACTGTGTACTTTAAAGTGGTTAATTTTATGTTAATTCCATCTTAATCAAAATATGAAAAGTTTAAAATTTGTTAAACAGTCTCCTCCAACACTGATGCGTATCCCCCAGAACAGAAACCTTCTGTGTCGGGTCTCCCAAGGCCCAAACATCAGTCCCAGGGGCCGTCTATCATTTTCTTTCAGAAATCTCACTGGGGCCTCACGTAAATGGAACTGGGAAGGGGGAGGGAAAAAATGTCCCTTGGGCCACCTAGGTCTTACTATGTAATGAAAGAAATGATTTCCAAATATGCCAAAACTGGAGAGCTTGTGTAACCAAGAAAACCCGTAAGGATGAAGGAGCAGAACAGAAAGTCAGTGGTTTGGGGTTGGTTACATTTGTGGTTAAGGAAGGGCAGGGAGAGGGGAGGAGAGGACTGTGGGAGGGGAGAAAAAAGAAGAAACAGAGAAACAGAAAAAGGAGACAGGAAGGCAGACAGGAAAGCAGGAAGGAAGGAGGAAAAGAGAGAGAAAAGGAGGAGGCAAGAGAAGAGAACTCAAGATCCCTTTTCAAACTTTGAGATCCTGACAACTTTGCCTGTGACATCTGTCCTGCTGTGAGGGAGGACTCCAAACTCAGTCTCATTTCCCCCCAGTGCAAGTGCATCTAAGTCCCTATTCTGTGGTTAAAGCTTGAAACAAATGCAGAAACCCACATGTTGCATTTTATTACAGCATTAATGCCAGTAGAAGATCACGAGTGATGCCAGCGCCTTTTCTGTCTACAACCTGGGCTAGGAGTATGACCAGCCCCAGATAGGAGAGGTGCCTTTTACCTCTGTACTTACAGAGGCTGCCCTCTTTGGTGCTGAGGGTGGGCTGTGTCCTCCCCGTGCCAGGGTATCACTCCCTTGCAAGCCTTTCTTGGCTAAACTGATTTCCTCACCCCCTCCCCCTCTTCCTTCCTGCACCCCTTGTCTTCACTTTCTTCTCTCAATATCTCTTGGTACCACATAGAACCACTTATTTCACAGACCCAGAAACTGGGGCCACGAGCTCCCATGATTTCTGCCCCCATCACAAGTGGTTAGGAGCAGCAGCTGCCATGTGAGCATTCATGTGAGTGGCCGTGTGAGACTTCACCAGACTCCGGGTCCTTAGCCGGGAGCTCCTTCCCAATCATTCACACTTGGCCTTGCTGCCTTTACATCTGGGAGGCTGGTGACCCCTGCAGGTGCCTGCAAAAGGAAGGAGTTTGTTGGTGCCAGAGGAAGAAATGGAGAGACCAGAAGTGAGGGGGCTAGCAGAGGTCTGTCCCTTGGCCAGGCCTGAGTGAGGGAGGTGTGGGAGGGAGTCTGAGGGCGTTTGTGACCAGCCATGTGAGAGCCTGGGTGGACGCAGTGCAGCTGTGCCCAGAGACAAGGGAGGCACGGATCTGGAGAGCCCAACCTGCCACTCCCACCTCAGAGTGTCCTAGGGGAAGGACAGCAGAGCCACGCCCTCCCCAAGAAAAGGCACTTGGAGCCACAGCAGTGAGGGGCCCTTGAGAAGGCGGGAATGGGAGGGAGAAGCGGGTTTGTTCTTGTGCACAGGTGAGGTGGCACCGCCACAGGCACTCCCAGAAATGACTGGCAGCCTGGGGAGGGGGAGGCGAGAGGGGTCTGGGGAGGTGACTGGCGGTGGAACTGCATCCTGGCACATAAGCATTACACTTGAGGACACTCTCACCCTGCATAGCACATCCTCAAGTTCACGTTCATTTGGTTGCTTATTCTACAGAACATCCATATGTTCCAGCTGGCATTCTTATGTGGAGGGCACCCAAAGGTGTGCAAGAAGGACAAGATCTCTGCTCTCTGGGTGTTCGCCTGCATACAGTTTAGCATCTCCATTCTTTCATTGGAGTTCCCCGCTCCACAACCCAGCTGGACAAGAAGTGTAATACACAGTGGGAAAAAAACACACCAATAACCGAAAAAGAGACAGTTTGGGGTAGCTTTGAAAACTTCCTGCAGAGGCATCATTAATCTTTTTTCTTGGTAAGGTTCTTGAAAGCAAGGCCTGTATCTCTGCAAAGGACCTCCTTTACGAAGTGCTTGGCGGACATGAAATGATGCTGTTCCATTTCGGATGGGCTTTCCTCATTGCAGACATGACCTCAGGGTGGCTCCTGGCGGGAGACCCACAGGGGGCTCTGTCTGAAGCTGCTCTAGGAAACCAGCTGGTACAAGACGCTATCACAATTTTTTTTAGTGCACAGCCCGATTGGGTGCAAGGCTGCAGTGGGAGGTGGTGCATCACGTGGTGGGAAAGTGGTGGGGGTTGTGTGTGGGACCCTGCCGCCTAATTAGAGGGCTGGGGAAGGTAGGATCCGTGGAGGGCATGAGCAGCGGCAGACAATGGACAGAGCCCAGCAGGGTCCTAGCAAAGCCAGGGCTCTCCACTCCCGATAGAAAACGAGCTGCTGTGGGTACTGCCAGGGAGGCCAAGAACACCTGCCTTTGAGTTTGAGCTCTCAAAATAAAAATAAAAACAGAAACATTTGTTGCTTTCCATATCCTAATAAGAATGGTGATTGACACACCACCCTTCATTTTAACACTCTCTGGGTGTGAACGAAAAACACAAACAAACAAACAAACAAACAAAAAAACCAGAAAGAATAATTTCACTGAATGACTTTCAGCGCTGAAATTCACTTTTCCTGGGCAGTTAAGCCACGCTATTGGTTTTCAAGTTTCAGAGGGAAATTGTTTTATCCACACTGCATTATGGAATAATCATCCTATTTATTTCCAGAATGGTATTTCCTCTGCATTTTAACTTTTCACCTATAAGCCTTACAGAGATGAAATAGTAAGCAAGAGAGTGAAAAGGTTTATTTTAAACTTTTTACTTTGAGATAATTGCAGAGGCATGTGCAGTTGTATATGTAATATAGCGAAATTCTAAGATGTCCTACGTACCATTTGCGCAGTTTCTCCAGTGGTAACATCTTGCCAAATTATAGTGCAATATCATAGTCAGGATATTGATTGACAGAATCCATCACCATATTCAAATTTCCCTTGTTTGATATGTGTTGTGTGTGTATACAGGTGTGTGTGTGTTTAGTTGTACGAAACATGAAGCATTTTGTGCTCTGACGAGGAAAAGTGCCTTCCAAGTACACAATGATTATCATGACATTTTGTTTGTGGGTATTACTTCTGCATTCTTTTGTTTGGTTGGTTTGGTTTTGAGACAGAGTCTGGCTCTGTTGCCCAGGCTGGAGTGCAGCAGCGCGATCTTGGCTCACTACAAGCTCCGCCTCCCAGGTTCACGCCATTCTCCTGCCTCAGCCTCCCAAGTAGCTGGGACTACAGGCACCCGCCATCACGCCCAGCTAATTTTTTGTATTTTTATTAGGGACGGGGTTTCACCGTGTTAGCCAGGTTGGTCTCGATCTCCTGACCTCGTGATCCACCCTCCTCGGCCTCCCAAAGTGCTGGGATTACAGGCATGAGCCACCGCGCCCGGCCTACTTCTGCATTCTTGGTAGATAATTTTGTAGATCCTATTTATGTAATACCTTCTATCTAATAACATAAAGACTCGTGTGACTATTCTCATGTCAATGAAGATATGTGCTTAACATCTTTAGATTTTAAAGATCTTGCTATTAGAAGCCTGGATACATTCAGCTAGATTTGGAGCCTGCTAGGATTCCTTGAATATTTAAACCTGAAGCTGGACTCCACATTTCTTTGAATGATCACAGTTAAATCAAACTTTCCTTTTCTCTATTTAAATTGTCCTTCTTGTCATATTGCCAAAATAATATATTCTTGGGCTAGTAACTTAATAGCACATAAGTACATCGTTGTTATTTTGTTGTTGTTGTTGTTTTTTAACTGAATTTGAGAGCACTAAGGAGAGAAAAAAATAAGTGTCCTGGGGGATCTCCTTTTAGCCCATGGGTCCCCAGACTGCCTAGGGGGTTCCTTCTAAGGGAAACTCACTGCTGTCATCACCCAAGAGAACCAGGGGGCATGTTTCTCCCGGAGCCACAATCCCTGGGGGTCACCGCCTTCTCTGTGGGGTGGCGCATACAGGTCATTCTGTACACAGGTGTCATTAGCACAGCACAAGGGGCTTGAGATACCAACTACTGACAGTTCAGGCTTTCTCTCCTTCTGTCCCCTCCCTCTCTGTCAGTGCCTCATCTGGCCTCTTGGGACCTCTGACCTCCCCGACTTTCTCCAGGACAGTAACCAGCCAGGCCACTTCTTAGACCTCATCATCTGGCTCTCCCGTCTGAGCCACCTCCAAAATCTCAACTCTCAGCCCCCTGACTACAACCTCCTCCCATGGAATCCCATAGCTAAGCAGTATCTTAAGGGTCATTGGGTTCAACTTCCACATCTCAAAGAAAAGCCATCTGCAGTTATTAAGTGATGTGACCACAGGCAAACAGCTGAGGGTGTTGCCTGTATGACCTGGGTAAGTGAAGAAACAAAACCTCAATTTCTATGCATGTAGAATGAGGGTAATAGTAGTACTTTAGGGTTGGAAGAGGAACTGATTTAAAGTGAGCAAAGCACTTTAGTGAGAGGCAGCATTTGAATTAATAAGATCTCCTGACTTTCCTTCCTCAAACTGCCTCATCTGCTCTGTTCCCATCAGTGACCTCAGTCGTCCAGCCTCTCCCTAACCCTGCAGACCATTCCTCCTTCCCTCTTTACTTCCCCATCCAGCCTGTGCCTGTTGCCTGCCCCTTCAGACTTTGTTCTCTGGCCATCCCCAGCCCTGGTCATCCCCATAAACACAATTTCGGCTCCTCCTCCTGGGCCATGGGGCCTTGCTACATAAAGCCATAAAAGGTGAGTGCTGACTGGATCCACCATGAACTTGACCAATTGATCTTTCTCTCTCCCGTGGACTACTTCAAGGTGAATTCCTCTTTGCAGTCCTTCCTGATGGGTGCCCAGTGCTGAGTAGACATGTTTGCTGAGTATCCCATGGCAGGGACCATTCAAAGCCAAGGCACAGAGGTGGTGAGATACAGCGGGTGATCAGGGAATGGCAGCAGTCTGGTTTGGCTGAGCGTGCAGTGTCTATAGTAACATGGCCTCCTAAGTCCAATGTGATGATTAATACTGAGCATCAACTTGACTGGATTGAAGGATGCCAAGTATTGATCCTGGGTGTGTCTGCCAGGGTGTTGCCAAAGGAGATTAATGTTTGAGTCAGTGGGCTGGGACAGGCAGACCCACCATTAATCTGGGTGGGCACAATCTAATCAGCTGCCAGCATGGCTAGAATATAAACAGGCAGAAAAACATGAAAAGGAGAAACTGGCCTAGTCTCCCAGCCTACATCTTTCTCCCGTGTTGGATGCTTCCTGCCCTTGATCATCGGACTCCCAAGTTCTTCAGTTTTGGAACTTGGACTGACTGTCCTTGCTCCTCAGCCTGCAGATGGCCTATTGTGGGACCTTGTGATCATGTGAGTTAACACTTAATAAACTCACCTTTATATATATATTCCATTAGTTCTGTCCCTCTAGGGAACCCTAATACACATACACCCAACAAGCTGGGCTTGAATCCTAGATCCACCACTTTTACCACCCGTATGACCCGGGTAAGCGAAGAAACAAAACCTCAATTTCTATTCATGTAGAATGAGGATAATAGTCGTACTTTAGGGTTGGAAGGGAACTGATTTAAAGTGAGCAAAGCACTTAGCACAGAGCCTATGACATCTATCCCCCAAATAAGTCCTAGTTCTTAGAATAACAGAACTACAGGCTCTCATGCAGATCACGGAGGATCTGAGACTTGACTTGGTGGTCAGTGGGCAGACATTGAGAGCTCCTGGGCAGAGGGGTTGGGAGGGCATGTCCAGAACTGTGGTTGATGACACTCACTTCGGTTGCTGAGTGTAGCGTGAACAACACTCTTGGAGCAGGAAGGGAGTGGAGTGGGGTCAGAGGGGCCAGTTGGAGACTAGATGCAAAAAGTGCCCAAGATGGCCTGGTGATGGCGGGGGTTGGTGGGGTGGACATGAGGTGGTACACATCTTGGAGAGCACCATGAGTCTGTGACATGGGGTTTTTCATCTCTGGGTCAGGCATCAATTAGGCTCTTCTCCATCCCTTCTGTTCTGAAGGCCAGGGATTCTTCAGGCAGCTCTGCCTCCTGCTGGGTTGTGGCTGAGGTTCTCAGGCAGGGGAGCTCTGGCTTCACAGGGCTGAGGTTCTCCAGGCTGGCTGTGCACACCACAGTCACCTCCGCAGCTCTAAACAGCTGGCTCCACTCCCATACTCCCACCTACCCCAGGCACTGAATCAGTTCATCTGAGTGGTACTGGGCGGAGATGGTGTTGAAGCTCTCCAGGTGACTCCACTGTGCAGCCAGGACGGAGCCGCAGTGAGACCAGGGACCAGGCCTCACCTGAGAGTTAGCACCAAGATAGAGCACCCTGCCTTGTGTTACACCTCCAGCTGTCTCCAGGTGGGACAAGCAACTGCCACAATCTCTTGATTCTCAGGACAACTCTCTATTAGAGAATCGAGAGATTGTGACAGTTGCCCATTTGGACTGGGGAGACCTGTCACCAGGCCACTGTGGCGGTCTTTCAGATCTATCCAACAGCCACTGCCCCTCCTTCCTGCTGAACAGAGCTCCAGTTTGCTTCAGGTTGTGGCAGCAAAGTGTGCAAAGTGGGCTCCTCCCCACCAAACCCAAAGGATGAACCTTGATGGATTGAAATCAGCCACAGTAATGGTAGCCCCATCCATCTCTGCCAGGGCCTGGTGTGTGGCCATGTGACACAGCCTGGCCAATGAGATGTAAGGACAAGGTGACCAAGAGGCTTCTGGGAAATGTTTTCCTTCTCAGTGTAGAGATATACATAGAGAGGGCCCTTCCCCTTTCCCAGCTCAGTGTGGCCACCACCGTCTTGTGACCATGTGGGGAGACTTGACTGATCCTCCTTGGTCCCTGAGCTGTGGGGCCAATCCTGAAGCAGCCCAGTTCCAGTGACTGTTAAACAAAACAATAAATGTCCTTGGCGTGTAAGCTACTTTTGGTGGAATATTCTGTTATTTGCAGGCAAAAACTTCCAAAAGATACAGGCATGCTCACTAAGTAATGTTTCATAAGTGAGTTGTACAAAGAATATTGGGTTTCTGATTGTCTTAGTTGGTCTGTTTTAACATCCAAGAGTTGTTCAGGATGAAGTAATTCATAGTTACAATCCTACTGACACTGACACACTCCCTGAAAACGAGAACCTCCTCCCTTCCAGTGAAGTGCAGGGTCCTTAGAGACTCTGTAATCTACTGGTAATTAAATGGACCCTTATTAATTAGCATTCCTGTCAACAGCTTGGCAGCTTGGTGGAGCACGTGGCCTGGGGTGGCAGGGGTGATACGGGATAGTGTACTTAAAGGTAAAGTAATACTTAGGTGCACAGGTCACAGCTGAGCCCCAATAAAGACAGGATTTACATAGACATTTTAGCTGATAAGTTTTAGGACAATTCCACAGTCTCATGTCTATCCAGTTCCATGAAGTTAGTTAATTTTCATTGAATTATAAATTTCCAGCAAGTTGCATTTTAATGTATTTGTGCCTTTAAATTTGTATACAAAGATTGCCTAGGTTGTCAATTTGATGAACTCCTCACACTATATTGTGTGATACATATAATTAAAGCACCAAGATTCTATACTGACAAAAGCAGAAAGTGTCTTGAAGTGTATATTAGAATTCTAAATTGGCAATTTTCATTCCATGCCAGAAGTATTTTTTTCCCCCTGTGAGTCACAGCTCAGTTGTAGTCATAAAAATCGGGGGAGGGGGGTGGGGGGAGAGGGCAGTGGGGGGAATTGTGAACATTAAAGAAGTATTTATTTAACATGTATCTTTTCAAAAATATATCTAACAGATAAATTAGGATGAGCTATAGATATCAAATAAGAGGTATATGTGATAGAAACTATGATATAAACTGTAAAATCTACTAGTGGAGTCTGGATGAAAAGCATCTATGAGTTCATCATTCTGTTGCAATTTTTGCATCTGAGACTGCATAAAACCGTATCATTACCCAATCTCCTGCCTATATAATTCTTGCTTTAATTCAAAATCCAGAAATTCAGAAGGCATTTTCAAGTGAATGTAAAGATTCTTAAGTTCCTCTTGATCCCTATAGCCCCACGCAGCAAATACTCTGGGATAAGTGAGAGGAGGAAATAAAGAGCATAGCTTGACAGTTTCAGTAACCTCCAAAGTACCTTTCCATGCTGGGGACAAAATGCATGTATAATAGCAGCATGGTGTACTGAACTTGGGCATCAAGAACCCCAGATCTCAGGTCCTTTTACTAGCTGTGTGCCTGTGGGCCGACGAGTTCACCTCCCTGAACCTCAGTTTCCTCCCACCTCAAATTGAGATACCTACTTTCCAGGCTTCTTATAAACTCCAAATTAGACAAAAGAAATGAAGTGTCCCAAATAAAAGCAATTTGGAAACTATAGAGTGCTTTATAAATGTCAGATACTTATAATACTTTGTCTTCCTCTTTCATCTCTCTAAAGTATATGAAACATGTCAACAGTTTTGTTTCTAAAGCAATGCCACTTACAAAACCGATGTAAAATTCTGTATAATAGCCATCAGGTAACAGTGGAGAAACAGCCAGGTCCGTATAATACGCCACTGCTGTGACAGCCGAAGTATTTTCTCATATAGTGTCCTGCAGTGAGGTAAGTTGGGGAGCTTCGTTGCTTCAAATAACTGCTTCCTCTAATTCTACCCATGTCATTCTTTTCAATGGTTCTAATTTGCCCAGCAGATATTTCCTGGCCAGCTGAGTTGGGTAGCATCAGGTTCCAGTAGCTTGCTTACGGTCTATTTTAGACCAAGATCCTAAGGTATAAGACCACAGCTAGTAATTGGCTGCACCAGAGGTTTTTAGGCTGATGTTTCCACTCAGATGGTAATTATGTAATCATCAGTTCTAAGTGAGGTGAGGCAGAGTCTCCGTAGGGCAGGTGACAAAGAAACCTAAGACCCCCTCAACTCCTCACCCAGGCTGCAGCTAAAAATAAGGGGTCAGAGAGTGGAAAGGGAAGATGTGTGGGGAAACTTCCTTGGAGAAAGGAGTGTGGGGTGCTATGCCCTTCATCTCAAGCCAGCGAGGGGGGTTTCCCCAGGGGCCTGGGACTGCCAGAGACTGTAGTTACGTGGCCTGGAGAACTGGAGCCTGACTCACTCTTGGGTAAGCTAAAGCTCCCGCCTATGGCAGCCTGGAAGGGGCTGCACGCAGACAGGCCTGAGCTCTCAGAATCACTAGGGTAACAGATGTGTGGGTTTTCCCTTGGGACCTCTCTAAAGGGGCACTGAAAGCTGGAATAAACCCTGTGTTTTTAGGATTTTCAGGAGCCCCCAGGAGGGAGGTCCCCATCAGTGGGAGACTCCAAAGGATCAGGAAAGACCTACATGAGCTGCTTTAACCACAGGCCAGCACGGCAAGCTTGAAGCTGCTCAACTACAGGAAGAAATGCTCCATCTCCTTCCTTCACCTCCTTCTCCTCACTGCCAGTTTGATCCAAGCTGGGTCTTAAACAACCTCTAGTGAATAGGGGGGCGGGTGGGGGTGGGGGGCAAGCCTAAGCCTAGTGCATCCCTTCAGGGAAGGCCAGCTAGAGAGCTTAAACTGGGGGCTGGAATGGGGGGAGGAAGACTTACTTTCTGTGAAATTTGATGCATTTGTTTAAATCTTGCACCCAACATTATAGTTTTGAAATGAAGCTGTGGTTGAGATTTAGTTATGACAGAACTGTCAGTTATCTAAGAATGAGCAGAAAAATCCAGGGCTTTACCCCCAAATTTCTTCCCATCCAGGGACAGGAGAAGATAACTAACACTGAATAAATTTTAAAATGATAGTGAGAGACCAAAATAAAGTGGCATTGTATGACGTCTCACAAGTTGTGAATTCAAAACACATAGTTTTATTTAAAATGGGCAATGGTCCATTTCACAATGGAGTCCACTGACCAGTAAATGGGAATTGTTGATATGTCATGTTGAGTCACTGGAAAATACTTTAATCCTGAAGAACACAAAATATTTTGTTTCGGGTCCTAAAATTATCCAATCAATGAATAGGAACTTATTTTCTGTTATGTTTGAAATCCTCCTGAGTATTTTGAAGAATATTTACATTCCTTTAGTTCAGGTTAGCATCATTTCCCACCTGGAACGATGCCTTACACATGGTATGTGCTCAAAAATATTTTCAATTTAGTTATTCTTTACAAGATGCTTAGCACCAAAGGAAGTGGCATTTTTCCAATGTTGATGACAAATAGCACTTCAGCTGGAAAATCCCCATATTTATAAAACGTAGTGCAAACCTGAATGGAGAGTGCTTATGATCTCACTTGTATTTAACACCGTAAAGTGTTGCTAAATGGTCTAATAGGAGAGAAGGGAATTTAAACTAGAAACACATAAATGGAGTGCTTTTTGCCGTTCAACTGTGATCACGAACAAAAAACGATTGGCCACGGGGGACCTAGACTGGAATCTCCTTCTCCTGATCACTACACCTCAGGCCCCCAGTTTCTCTCCTGTGGATGGGGACGCCAGGCTGCCTCCTCAGATTCAGAAGGTAGGATTACGTGCATACTCTGCGAACTCTGAAGTGCTCTACAAATGCAGGGGCTTAATAACAGCCAACAGTTTAATATTCGTTGATTGCCACGTGCATAGCTCTTTACATCTATTTTCTCATGCAACCTTCATAACAGCCCAAGGTACTATTATTAATATTTCCTGCCACTCGACATCAGAGGAAACAGAGGCTCAGTTATACAACCTCTGTATAACTCAGAGGTTATACAGACCCCTAACCTGAGCCAGTAAATCCTTCTTACCCGCAAGCATTAAGCTTCCGGCCTGCCTGTTGTTATTTAACAGATGCGCTGGGATCCGCTAGGGGAGCAACAGATGTGGCTCGGCAAATTGCTAATTTAAAAGCGGACACCTGCACATGATGCCGGCTCTGCTCTGACCTCCCGGCCTCCAGCCCTCTCCAGGCTCCTCCCACCCGCTCCGGCCGTCGCCACGCCTCGGAGCTTCTACGCATGCGTTGGCGGGACCCGCGCAGGCCCAGTGGCCGAGCGGCGACCTGGGGTTACCCCGCTAGCTCCAGCGCCGCTTCCTTGGCCACTGCCTGGGGAGAGCCGGAGGATGAGCTGAACCTCGCAGCCGCTGCTATCTCAAGCGCTCATTACAGGTGCTTTGGGTCAGGCCGGAAGCCTCCTTCCCTGCGCCCTCGCCAAGCTCATTCCCCGGCCGGCTCCGCCCGCCCTGCAGCGGCCTGGCCCCGCAATCTGGCGGCCGGGCGGCGGGAGGTAGTTTGTGTACGGTTACCATGGAGACGCTGGCGGCAGGGCGAAGTGGGAGGGTGGCCGGGCGGGGTGAGGATGCTGCTGCGCTCTGCCCTGGCCGGGACCGTGGAAGAGCGGGCACTGCCGTGGGTAGGGGACCCGCTGTCTGCGCGGGAGGTGAGGTCTCCCCTGCGGCTCACCGGGGACCCCTCCTGCCGTCGTCTGCCTGTGTGTCCTCGGATAGGGTAGAGAGGCGATGTTGCATGTTGTCAGGGGTCCCTGTGCATGTTGTCAGGGGTCCGGGGCGGTTGTCTTTATTTATGTACTGTCGCACTTAGCCAAGTGCGTGGTGGTTAATAGAAGCCCAGTAATATTTGTTGAATGAGAGTGGTAGACTAAGGGGCTTTGTCTAGGCAGGCGGTAACCAGGCCAGAGTCATACAGTTTATATCTGGGCACTTTCAGGCAACAGGGCCTCAATAAATAAAAATGTATGTGTAACAATATTTAACATACGTTAAAATCATGGAGTGTATACATAATGCTTTTTGTGATCCATTCCCACAAGTAACACAACAGATCTTACGTCCCACCCTGATTTATAATTATTATACTTTAACTTGGTTGAAAAGCAAGCACCATTTATTATTTTTATCCTGGTTTCTTAATCTATGGGATTCTGGTTAGTTGTTGATGTTAATTTGGCATCGCTGATATTCAATAAAATGCTTAATAAAAATTATCTGTTTTCATAAAGGCAAGCACCACCACCCGCAGTTTAAAAGGAGAAATATCTAATGTAAATGAGTTGATGGGTGCAGCAAACCAACATGGCACATGTATACCTATGTATCAAACCTGTACGTTGTGCCCATGTACCGTAGAACTTAAAGCATAATAATAATAATAAACTTTATGTATAGAAACACTGAACAAACGTCATTCTCTCTTTTGCAGTTTCTTTTTTAAAATGCAGTTTTTCGTTCGTGGAAATGAGTTTGCTGTATCCTTTTATCATGTAGCACTTGGGCAATAATTGTTAACATCTGTTAACATTGTTAACATTTTAAGGGCCATATTAAAACACCGTGCTAATGCACTTTACATGTATTATATCATTTAATTCTTCAAACAATCCTATGAGGCAATTATTACCATGCACCTTTTACAGATGAGGAAACTGATGCTTAGAGATATTAGAGGCATTGCCCAAGGTCACATGGCTGTGAATTGTCAGCATTTAAACCCTTACTCCAGCATCTAAGCACTTAACCACTGCCTTTTGGATGCTCATATTAATACAAAAATGATTCAGAGTTACAGAAGGGTCCTGAGTATTTGATTTGCAGGGAAGGCTATGAAACTGGCCTGCTTTTCCCCTGTTGCAGACATCCTGGTAGCGCAGTGTTGCATTTAGCAAGAAGGCTCTGGTTCCAGTGGCTATTAGCAACAACAGTAAAGACAGGTCTTTATAATTAGTTATAAACTTCTATAAATTATGACTCTGAACCTTCCCCCAGACCAATAAGAAATATCTTGTTGAAAAAAAAGTTCTTCACTTTCAAATTTCCTACTGCTGGTGGTGTTCACCCTCTAGAGGTCCTGTGGATACGACAGACTCAGGATAGTGTGATGCAAGACAGAACTCAACCTCTTTCTTCTTTCCTCTTGAAGTCTGCTTCTCCTGTTTCTTTTAAAAGGCTCCTTGCCCTCTAGCTCCCCTAGGTTTGCATACCCGGTGTTGTTTCTGGCCTCTTCCTGGAATCATGGATGCCAAATCCTGTCAATTCTGTTCTCAGTTTTTAATTCTGTTCTCAGTGCACCTCACTTGTTCTCTCCTCTAACCTGTGCTTCACCTTGACTCCTGTATCTCAGGCTTTCCATACTTCACTCATTCATCACAACATTGAGTCCTACTCTGTGCCAGGCAACTTGAAATAAGGCAAGTCAGGGAAAGGAGGCTAAATCTGAACTCCTCTGACCACATAACATCAAGACAGATTGGAAATAAGGTCCAGATTTCACAATTCACTGTAACAAATATCTCCAGTTAGAGAAACTATGCAGCCTTCATCTGAAAATGTCTTAGCTCAAGTCTATATTTAAAAATGGAGTCTAGTGATTATGTAAGTGTTGACCTTCAGCTGTGCCTCACGTGGAGGGTTGGGGCGGAGAGTCTCGGGCCAATACCACGTGCACAGGCAATTCTAACACAGTGGGAGGGTGGAGTGGCAGAGACCCGCTGGGGGCCTTTGTGGAGTCTGGAGGAGGGACCCTTAACTCAGGCTAGCTGGGTGGGAGAGGCATGTTCAGGAAAGCTTCCTTGAGGAAATGACCTTTGAGAGTTAGCTGGGTGATTACATAAAAACTGTCCGATTTCACTACTTCTGGTCTTTGCCCTCCTTTCCTTCCTGCCCATCTCTGCCAGATCACATCATCCCTCAAAATGTTGTTATTTGATCTGCTCATCAACTTTTAAATTCTCGCCATTTAATTTAGCGGGTTCAGCCCCAATCACCATTTTCAGAGTTCCCCTTGTCCACACACACCCTGTATGTCTTGATGCTTTGCATTGGCTCACTTGCTGACTTTGTTGGAACTTCCTTCCCTACTCCGGCTCCAGTGCCAGCCACTGCCACTTGCTCAAATTCAGCCCTTTTTTCACAACCTAGCTCAAGCAACACCTCTTCCCGGAAGTCCACCTGATGTCTTCCCCCAATCAGAAATCTCTTCTCTTTGTGATCACATAAATAATTTGTCTCTCTCTTTTTTTTTATTGCTGCCATCAGTTTCTACCTTGTATTTAAATCATTTGAGTATAAGCAGGGTAAATACTCAGCTGGTACACACCAAGAAGGCTGTTCCTGTTGGGAAAATATTGGGGTCTCTATGTGAGTGGGTTAATAGTTGCAGCCCCAATGCCTCTAAGTGCCCCACCTCCTACCACCCCATCTAGTGGGTAGGAGTTTGAATATTATCTGTGGGCAATGTATCATAGCTTTTTTTCTATTGCTTAAGACCCTGTCCAGACCATAGATTACATGGTGGCTCACACCTGTAATCCCGGCACTTCGAGAAGCCAAGGAGAATAGCTTGAGCCCAGAAGTTTGAGACCAGCCTGGACAACATAGTGAGACCTCATCTCTAGTTATTTTTTTAAAAAGACTCTGTCCACCTTGCAAAATTGTTGTGGGGTTAATTGAGATAATGCAGTCAAGAGGACTTAGCACAGTGCTTGGTGTTAGTAAATGTTTATCTCACATTAGTGGTTCTTGCTTGAGAGTGAAGATGGTTTTGTGTTCCTTTTAGGAAACAGTTAATCAGTACTAAAACTGGCTGAATGGATTTGCTCGACTTGGCAGGAAAATTTTGTAAAGTTAGAATTTCTGTAGGATTATTGTGTTATGGTTCAGGTATACTTTAAGTAGATAAGCTTTCAGGTCCTGAGTGATTAATTTTTCAAGTTGGCAAAAACCATCTATAATAATTTGTAGTTTAACAAATATCAATTTAAAAGTTCTCCGCCCAAAGCCCCACTTCTAATTCTTCTAAGTCAGTTCACATGTATTATTAAATATTTCCATGATTGATTTAGTGAATATTAACATGATCATAACATATTGTGCAGATTTTACATTATTGTACAAGTTTCTCACAATATAATTGTTAAAGTGAGATTTGGTGGAAAAAGAGAAGAAGAAGGATAGAGAAAGTTGTGTTAGAATTTTTGGTAAAAATTATAGACAAAAATATTTTTAGCCCTGTAACTACATTGTTTCTGTCAGTATAGTATTTGTTCAGTCTAAATTCCTGTATGCCCCCAGGTAATTCACAGAAAGAATTTGACCTGAGTAAATATTCCTGCTTCATCACTCTCTGAAAGAGTATAGTTTTTTTTTTTTTTTTTTTTTTTTTTTGAGACGGAGTCTCGCTCTGTCACCCAGGCTGGAGTGCAGTGGCCGGATCTCAGCTCACTGCAAGCTCCGCCTCCCGGGTTCACGCCATTCTCCGGCCTCAGCCTCCCGAGTAGCTGGGACTACAGGCGCCCACCACCTCGCCCGACTAGTTTTTTTTTATTTTTTAGTAGAGACGGGGTTTCACCGTGTTAGCCAGGATGGTCTCGATCTCCTGACCTTGTGATCCACCCGCCTCAGCCTCCCAAAGTGCTGGGATTACAGGCTTGAGCCACCGCGCCCGGCAAGAGTATAGTTTTTAATACAAACTCAAAGGTAGCCAGAGAGAATCTTAGGTCAGGAGTGAGAGTCCGTTATTACTCCCCACAGAACTTTCTCTAATCTTTATTAGATTTGCCAGATGACTTTTGGACATTGGTAGACTAATTAATGCCATGTGAGGCCAAAGGGGTGGCAAACCTGATTTAGGCTCTGGAAGAAGCCTGTTTGTTGTGCAGAAACCTCTTCTCACTTAGTGGCACAATTTCTTCCTGCAGTAGGTCTTTTAGAAACAGACCAACAAACCTGTCATGGCCGCTTAAGTTAGATGTTATGGGACTGAATTTGTATTATGCATCCAAAAATAATATGCATATATGTAGATATAAAAAATTGTGTATATATTTTAAATAATTATCATTGCATATTTTAAAGTGAAAGCCAATCATTTCAAAAGTATTAGAAATAAAATGTACTAGGCCCCTCATCGTTTTTGGTAGTTATATTAATGAACATAATTGTAGGGACTGTGCTTAAATTCAAAATCCTGTATCAAAAATTCCTAAAATAGCATTGCTTATCAAGTAATTTTTTTACTATTTTAACTCAACACCTGGCATTTCCATATGAAAAGTATGACATATCGTTTATAGTTTTCATCAGAAACTCTTTGGTTGGGGCCTGTGTAGAGCTAAACAAATGTTCTTGTTGTCTATTGTTATGTAACAATGTTTAGAATCATAATATAGTAAATCTTTTTTGTCTAAGGAATCACCTGTTAATTCTACTTATAGAAATGGAATCTTTTTAGTTTCCTGGGGAATATGTCACAAAGCAGTTTTCTGTTTTGCAGAAGTTATTCTAAAATTGGGCAGCTGAAATAGGTGGAAAATCCATGTAGACCTCTGTCTCTCTAGAGATATGGCATTTTATGGGGTTTGGGTTTTTTTTTTTTTAAGAAACACCTAATGCCATGTACTCATTAGAATTACGTTTTAAAAATCTGTCCTATTTTAAAGTTTAGATTTGTCTCCATGGAACACACCAACGTTTGAGAAGGATCTGCATTCTCATGGCCCTTGTAATGACTTTAACTCTTTCAGAAAGGGGAGTTGGGAAAGGATCAGTTGGTATTGATATTTGGTATTTATTTACTTAGGTCACTACCTCAAATTATAGGTGAGTTGGATCAATTCATTCAGTTGTACCATGGACAAATGTGGGGCTGAACCATTCTCTGAGGTTTGTTGCAAAATCAAGTGTCCTTTAGAAATACAACATTTCTGTCTAAAATTTAACCTTATAGTATCACATAGTGTGGAGGGCAGTGGGGACCCTCAGTGTTTTTTGTAGGCTGAAGACCATGAGATGATTCGCTCTTCCTATTCTGTCTTCTTTCATGATTAGTCTTTCTCTCTGGGTTTAGCTTTCATCCTGGGTTTCTTCCCTGCACATCTTTTTCCTCAGTTGTGTATTTTTGGGGAAATTTTCCTCTCTACATTTTTGAGAGTTGTTCTCAGATCCTAACCTTCTAACTGCTTGGTGGGTTTTTAATTAAAAATTCATTCAGATTTTTAAAGCTTAATATAGAGGAATGGTTTAATATATGGATAGGCTTAAGCATTCATTTTTATAAAGCCCTGGATACAAATAATTAATGGGTTTTGTACCATGTATTTGCAGGGCATGGTGTCTATCTGAAGAATATTTTACTTTCAAAGGAAGGATGCTGTCTCCAGATGATAAAATGTTAGGAAAACTGGATCCATTTTATCGATCTTCAGTGTCCAAGCAGAAGACCAGTGCAGAAATCATAAGCGAAGCACGAAATGCGTTAAGAACAGTTAGAACCCAAAGACCATTTACACCACAGGAAGCCCAAAGAAAACTATTCGGACCTGCATCCTCAAGAACGTCAGAAAATAGACCTCCTTCCTCCTTCAGGTATATGGTATTTCGCATTCTTGTTCACTCAGCTATTTAAGCACCAGGTTATACTTTCCCTTAATTCTTATGGATAATTTTTAAAAATAGACTTATTTTTTAGAACAGTGTTAAGTTCACAGCAAAACTGAGTGGAAGGTACAGAGATTCCCCATGTACCCCCTACTACAACACATCCACAGCATCTCATTATCACCATCCTCCACCAGAGTGGTACATTGGTTACAATCGACGAACATACTTTGACACACCATTATCACTCAAAGGCTGTAGTTCACATTAGGGTTCACTCTTGGTGTTGTACATTTTATGTGTTTGGACAAATTTCTGATGACATGTAACCACTATTATAATATTATACAGAGTAGTTTCACTGTCCTACAAATTCTTTGCTCTGCTTATTTTTCACTTCCTTCCCCCACCCACTAGCAACCACTGATCTTTTTACTGTCTCCACAGTTTTGCCTTTGCCAGAATGTCATATAGTTGGAATATATAGTATGTCACCTTTTCAAATTGGCTTCTTTGACTTAGTAATAAGTTTCCTCCACGATTTATCATGGCTTGAATAGCTCATTTCTTTTTAGTGCTGAATGATATTCCATTGTCTGGTTATACCACAGTTTATCCATTCATCTACTGAAGGACATCTCATTTGCTTCCAAGTTTTGGCAATTACAAATAAAGCTGCTATAAACATCCATGTATAAGTTTCTGTGTGGACATAAGTTTTCTTTTTTTTTCTTTTTTGAGACAGAGTCTTGCTCTGTTGCCCAGGCTGGAGTGCAGTGGTGCGATCTCGGCTCACTGCACGCTCTGCATCCCGGGTTCACGCCGTTCTCCTGCCTCAGTCTCCTGAGTACCTGGGACCATAGGTGCTCGCCACCATACCAAGCTAATTTTTTTTTTTGTATTTTTAGTAGAGACGGGGTTTCACCATGTTAGCCTGGATGGTCTCAATCTCCTGACCTCGTGATCCGCCCGCCTTGGCCTCCCAAAGTGCTGGGATTACAGGCATGAGCCACCACACCTGTCAAAGTTTTCAACTCCTTTGGGTAAATTCCAAGGAGCATGATTGCTGGATCATATGGGAAGATTGTGTTTAGCTTTGTAAGAAACTGCCAAGCTGTCTTCCAAACGGGCTGTATCATTTTGCATTCTCACCAGCAATGAATGAGAGTTCCTGTTCCTCACATCCTTGCCAGCACTGGCATTGTCAGTGTTCTAGATTTTGGCCATTCTAATGCGTGTGTAGTGGTATCTCATTGTTCTAATTTACTTTCCCTGGACATATGATGTGGAGCATCTTTTTATATATTTATTTTACATATGTGTGTATTCTTTGGTCAGGTGTCTGTTAAGGTCTGTGGCCCATTTTTTAAATGGGTTGTTTGTGTTCTTGTTGAATTTTAAGAATTATTTGTGTGTTTTGGATAACAATTCGTTATCTTACATGTCTTTTGCAAATGTTTTCTCCTGCTCTGCGGCTTTTCTTCTTCTTCTCTTGATGGTGTCTTTTGCAGAGCAGAAAATTTTAATTTTAATGAAGTCAAGCTTACCAATTTCTTTCATGGATCTTGCTTTTGGTGTTGTATATTAAAAGTCACCGGAATATCCAAGGTTTTCTAGACTTTGTCCTGTGTTATGTTTTAGGGATTTTATAGTTTTGTGTTTTACATTTAGGTCTATGACCCATTTTGAGTTAATTTTTGTGAAGGGTGTTAGGTTTGTGTTTTGTTTTTGTTTTGCATGTAGATGGTTGATGTCCAGTTGTCCTAGCACTGTTTTTTGTTTTTTTGTTTTTGTTTGTTTGTTTTTTAGGAATATGAGCCAAGGTTTTACTTGTCAATTTCTTGCATTTGAAGTACTCTTTGATAACATCCTTGGCTTGAGACTCTTTTCCAAAGTCCTACGATACAACTACAACCAACCATTTTATGGGGTTTCCCTCCCTATCAGTTTTAGAGAAACCTACCTATTACCCTAGTTTCTTGTCATCAACCTTAGTTAGGTTGATTTGGTGTTCAGCTCAAAGGGCCTCCATCAAGTTGACATAGACAGGCTCATCACAGTTAGATGGAAGCAACAAAGATGGGCTTGGCTCTTGTCTGAGGCTTTGACAGCTTTGCAAATTCCATGTGCTAGGCTGTCCTGGATGAGACTGGTCTTCAGCACCTCTTTTAAAGCAGTATTAACATCCACTGCACCTCCAGCAGCAGTGTCTTCTTTGGCCATGGCAATGGGTTATGAGTGAAGGTGGATCTTGAATGCATCGAGCCTCCACCTCCGTGAAATAGCCCAGCACCATTTTTTGAAAAAGCTATGTTTTCTCCATGGTATTGCCTTTGCTCCTTTGTCAAAGATCAGTTGACTGTATTTATGTCAGTCTACTTCTGGGCCCTCTATTCTGTTCCATTGATCTATTTGTTTATTCTTTCACCAGTACTATACTGTCTTTATTATTGTAGCTTTATAATATGTCTTAAAGTCAGGGAGTGTCAGTCCTTTAAATTTGTTCTTCTTGTTCAACATTGTGTTGGCTATTCTGGGTCTTTTGTCTCTCCATAGAAACTTTAGAATCAGTTTGTCGATATCGACAAAATGACTTGCCAGGATTTTGATTGAGATTGCATTGAATCTATAGATCAAGTTGGGAAGAACTGACATATTGACAACATTGAGTCTTCCTAGCCATGGAAATGGAAGCTCTCTCCATTTTCTTAGTTTTTTGATTTCTTTCACTGAGTTTTGTAGCTTTCCTCATCTAGATTTTATCCATATCTTGTTAGAGTTATAAGTATTTAATTTTTGGAGTGCTAATGTAAATGATAATATGTTTTCATTTCAGTTTCCAACCTTGTATCTTGCAACTGTACTATAATCACTTATTAGTTCCAGGAGGTTTTGTCAGTTCTTTAGGATTTTCTACATAGATAATCCTGTTATCTGCAAACAAAGAGTTTTATTTCTTCCTTCCCAATCTGTATGCTTTTAATTTCTTTTTCTTATCTTATTGCATTAGCTGGGATGTTCTGTATGACACTGAAAAGCAGTAGTAAGAGGGGACATCCTTGCTTTCTTTGTCATCTTAGTGAGAAAACTCTTTCTTACTGTAAATATGATGTTAGCTGTAGGTTTCTTGTAGATATTCTTAGAAGTTTTCTTCTATTCCTAGTTTGCTAAGAATTTTTATTATGAGTGTTGGATTTTGCCAGATGCCTTTTCTATGTCTGCTAATATGTATCTTCTTTAGCTTGTATTTTCTGTATCTTCTTTAGCTTGTGGTGTGATAGATTACATTGACTGATTTTCAAGGTAGTTGTCTTTTTAAGTTTGAATTTTGTTCAAGATTCCTAGAAGTGATTCCAAACACTGGTTCAGGAAGTTACTTTGGAATGAAATGGTTACTAGCGGTTGTCCCATACCAGCTTTCTGAAGTGATATGAACAAAGCTTTTTAAAAAATTCCTCTATACACTTATTCTTTTCATTATTCAGTATATTTCAAACTTCCTAGATGTAATCAAAAGACTTCTTAATAAACTGTTTACGTACAATAACATTAAAAAATGTTTTTCCTTAAGGCTTATGCATCGCATCCTTTTACTTGCTTTTTAGCTAGAGTTAACTAATATATACTATAAATAAAGAAATGATTCTTCACAAACTAACACTCTGCACCATCTTTTATGCTAGCCTCCATGCATCCAGTTTTGAGTCATCTGATTCCAGGCCTATCTCTGGCGCACGTCTTAGTCCACTAGAGCTGGTGAGTACTTTATATAACCACCAGTACTTTATATTATGTTGTGCAATGAAATTGGCCAAAAATACTTGGAATCAGTACTTATATATGCTATGATAATTATCATGTACACCTAAATGGACTAATAATTTAATATGAAAGATTATTTTATATTGTTCAAATGTGATGGGTAATATCTAATGAAATACTTCTATAATTTACCTATAGTTTGATAATAAAGAACAATTTTTAAAATATATAATAACTTGGTAAGCAATATTTCACAATATTTTTGCTTTCTTAGTTATACATACATATTTTCTTAAGTTGTATATACAAAAATTATATGTATAATTTATATTAAAGTTATATATCTTATACATGTATAAAAATCATATATTTATATGTAGTCTTTTTATATATACACATTTACATATAAATATATGTAGTCAAAGATTTATTACAAAAAAAGTAACAAAAATCCAGTGATCTCCTGTCCCCTTATTCTTCATTGTTCCCCTCTCAGTGGCTTTCACTTTAAGCTCTTTTGACGCATCCTTTTAGCATTTACATCCAGACTTCCCAATGCCACAGTCTTGCTGCTTTCTGACTTATGAACTTGAGGAATTATCTAATGACTTCTAAGGAAGATGAAGATTTTGTTTCTGTCTTTTTGCCTCTTATCATAATGCGTTCACCTTTTCTATTCCCATTATTACTCCCATATAGATATAAAACTTTGGTTAGGTCTGTTTTCTCTGACTATGATTACATAAACCTGTTCATAGTTGAGCCTTGAATTAATGATAAATTCTCCTTTCCTGCACCACTTTTTGTTTTCCCTGGCATTAATAATTGCCTTACTTTTTAAGTTTTGTATTATTAGTATTTCAAATTTCAACCCCAGACTCATCCCCAGTGGTCTTAATCTCCTTTTATGTTCAGGCACATGAGGCATTCTATGGATTTACCTCCTTGGAGAACTCTTCACACGTCCTGCCCAACCACTTTCCCTGAGCACAGCTCTCCTGGGATGCCCCTCACCATCCTCCTGGGGAGATGGCTTCTCCTTCTTGTGCTGGCTTTTTCGTGGTTCCTGTGTCTCAAGTCCTCTTTCTTGATTTTCTATGGATTTGGTAGAGCATTCCCTCCCATAGTTTCTTGAGAAAGGGTACATGGGAAGTAAATTATTTGAAACTTTGATTCCTGTTTTTTCCTCTCTGGAAGTTCGTCGGATGTTTCTCTTTGTTTCTAGTGTTCTGAAATTTAATGACAATGGTCCTTTGTGTGAGTCTATTTTTATCAATCATGCTGGGCACGTGAAGGGCCCTTTCAATGTGGAATCTCATGCCTTTCAGTAAACATGGATATTAATTGAATATTTAATATCATCATAGTGTCTTACCCACTTTTTTTCTGTTTGCTTTTTCTGGAATTTATTATTCAGATGTAGGACTTCCTGGGCCAGGCGTGGTGGCTCATGCCTATAATCTCAGCGTTTTGGTGGGCCTAGGCAGGCCGATCACCTGGGATCAGGAGTTCAAGACCATCCTGACCAACATGCCGAAACCCTGTCTCTACTAAAAATACAAAATTAGCTGGGCATGGTGGTGCGTGCCTGTAATTCCAGCCACTTGGGAGGCTGAGACAAGAGAATTGCTTGAACTCAGGAGATGGAGGTTGCAGTGAACTGAGATTGCGCCGTTGCAATCCAGCCTAGGCGACAAGAGTGAAACTGTCTGAAAAAGAAAAAAAGATGTAGGACTTTCTGGACTGACACTTCAGTTTTCTTATTTTCTCTCTTTTCTGTTTCACATCTTTTTGTGGAAGAGACTGTGTTCTGATCCCTTTATTGAGTTTTTTAAAATTTCCGCTATCATATTTTTAATTTTCAAAAGTTTCTTTCTCCTCTACGTTATCTCTTTGTATAGTGGTCTGTTCTTATTTCATGGTTGCAGCACATTGTCTGAGTATATTAGTGGTGAGTTTTGATTTTTTAACTAAGTTTTCTCCCTTTATAGTCTCTGTTGCATTTTTGTCTCTGCTTTTTATACTAGAGGCTTCCTCTGATGCCTCATGCTGTTTGTTTGGCTGCTCTCAAGAGTAGTGGCGGCTGGGCACAGTGGCTCACGCCTATAATCCCAGCACTTTGGGAGGCCGAGGAGGGCGGATCACAAGATCAGGAGATCGAGACCATCCTGGCTAACACAGTGAAACCCAGTCTCTACTAAAAATACAAAAAATTAGCCAGGCATGTTGGCGGGTGCCTGTAGTCCCAGCTACTCCGAAGGCTGAGGCAGGAGAATGGCGTGAACCCGTGGGCGGAGCTTGCAGTGAGCTGAGTTCGCACCACTGCACTCCAGCCTGGGTGACAGAGTGAGACTCCGTCTCAAAAAAAAGAAAAAAAGAGTAGTGGCGTGTGGATTGGGTTGGTCAACCTATAGGTGGTATCTACCCACACCTATAGTTAGGGGGATCTGGCTGGGCTGTGTTGTTGATGACACCCCAGTGGCAGTATCTTTAGGACTTTTCTTACGGACTAGTCATATTCTCTGTAAAGAAGTATCTTCCATGCTGTTTCCTGGATGTTAAAGTCTGGTTGCTAGCTTCCAGGTGCAGGAAGAAGGCGGGAATGCCCAGCATTTAGGATATAAATATTCAGTTAACATCCATGTTTATAATAAGTACTCTGACACTCAACAATAAGGGTACTTTTATGAAATTGGTATGTTAGTCAAGCGCTTCTCAATTTCTGTTACTCTGTGTGTGTGTGTGTGTGCGCGCGCACGCGCATGTGCTTGTATGAATGTTTGTTTTGAATGAACTATTTGAAAGTAAGTTGCAGACATTGTGATACTTCATCCACAAAAATTTAAGTGTGCATCTCATATGAACAAGGATGATCTCCTACATAGCCACAATACCATCATCATGGCTCAGAAAATTAACATTACTCAGTAATATCATTTAATGTACAATCCATGTTCAAATGACCCCAATTGCCTCAAAATGTATCTTACATTTTTAAAGTGTTTATCAGATTGCCTCTGTGAGAAAGATTATACTTGTTCATATATTGCAGATGACAAACATAAGATCCCAAGATAGCAAGCATGAACCAATATTGCAAGAAATAATTTGCCAGCTATTGTTGACACATGGCTTGTTAGTGTCTACAATCTTGGGAATCACTTGGGTTTTGAGCCAGCTACAGCCTGAGGACCCACTTCGGCAGCTCAGTGGCTCTACCTTTTTGTAGAGTGGCTCTTTATTCTATGATTCTGTAGTTTGACTCCTATAAATTGCTTTTAATATTACTTTAGTTTTTTGGGGACTCAGTTTGGGTCTACCCTTCCCTTAAAAAAAAAATCTCATTTTCTAGAGATAACCTGGACCTTGTCAAACTGGTACAGTACTTGGACTGTAGGATTAGCTATTGGGCTAAGACAAGATAGGCCTTTATCTGTTTAGGGTCATTGAACTTAAATTTCCATACCTCTGAAGGGTTGGGTGCTATGTTCAAAGTAAAAGTAGACGGCTAGGCGTGGTGGCTCATGCTGTAATCCCAGCACTTTGGGAGGCTGAAGTGGGCAGATCACCCGAGGTCACAAGTTCGAGACCAGCCTGGCCAACATGGTGAAACCCTGTCTCTACTAAAAATATAAAAAGTAGCCAGGTGTGGTGGTGCATGCCCGTCATCCCAGCCACTCTGGAGGCTGAGGCAGGAGAATCACTTGAATCCAGCAGGCAGAGGTTGCAGTGAGCCAAGATCATGCCACTGCACTCCATTCTGAGCAATAAAATGAGACTCATCTCAAAAAAAAAGCAAACAAAAAAACAAAAAGCAAAGTAAAAGTCGTCTAAGAAGCTCCCATTTTAAGGAAAATGACTACTTAATTTGAGATTGTTGTTGTTGTTATTGTGGATTATGTGAGGGTCTTAAGGACATTTCATTTTAAACAGTAATTAAAATTTGGGGCCCCCAGTCAAAAAATTCTGAAAATGGTCCCCATGCTGCCTGACCTTCCACCTCTTCCACCTTTTTTCTTCTTTATCCCTTCACTTTTTAAAAGAACTCTTTGCCTCTGGAAACCACTAAATTGGCAAAGGGCAGAGATAGATAGATGAAGGGATTGAGAGTGGAGAGAAGGAGATAACTGGAGAGAGAGGGAGAGAGAATGGTGGAGAAGTATCTCACAGTTAAGGGACACATTTGCTAAAAGAGTTTGTGAGGACCTAGCCTGTTGAATCTCAGTGCTTTTTGGATCTAGGACACTTTCTCAGACCAGTTTGTCTTTTAACAATTCCTCCACCAGCAGTCAGTCAGGGACCAGGGACTCAGACAGCAGCCTTTCAGCTCCTACAGTGAGCAGATTAGCTCAACGCTGCTTTCGTACAGCTACCCTCTCTCTCTTTCTCCCCATCCTATGTGGCCTGTGCTCCCCACACACCCTCCAGCAGGCAATGGGCTGCCCACACTCAGGACTGCCCAGGGCTTCTGAGAAGAGGAAGAGCTGATGCTCATGGTTCCTGATTGCTCAGGCCCTGCCCTCCAGCCCCACTGGCCCAGGGGGTTCCTATTAGCAGAAGCACCCTGATTTGTAGTTTTTGTTTGTTTGTTTGTTTTCTGAGAGAGTCTTGCTCTGTCACCCAGGCTGGAGTTCAGTGACATGATCTTGGCTCAGTACAGGCGTGCACCACCACACCTGGCTAATTTTTGTATTTTTAGTAGAGATTGGGTTTCATCATATTGGCCAGGCTGGTCTCAAACTCCTGGCCTCAAGTGATCCGCCCACCTTGGCCTCCCAGAGGGCTGGGATTACAGGCATGGACCACTGTGCCTGCCTGATTTGTTGTCTTTCATTAACGTTTATATCTACCTGCTATATAGGTGTGCCAGCTTACATCTTTTTTCCTTCTTAGCAGCTCCCTGCCGCTCCACAGGAGCACTGAGACCTGGGGCAGTTGGGTGATAGTTACTCCTATTTTTCTTCTACTCTGGTTAGATGGTGTTCAAATTTGTTTACACAAAGATAACTGCTCTCTTGCTTTGAATTGTATAAAGTCAGAAAAGAGATGTGACCCTGTGAATAAGCAGGAAGTGTTATCTTTCGTCATTATTTTAGTCAACAAGATAGAATTTTCTTTTCTTTTTTTTTTTTTTTTTTGAGACGGAGTCTCACTCTGTCGCCCAGGCTGGAGTGCAGTGGCCGGATCTCAGCTCACTGCAAGCTCCCCCTCCCGGGTTCACGCCATTCTCCTGCCTCAGCCTCCTGAGTAGCTGGGACTACAGGCGCCCGCCACCTCACCCGGCTAGTTTTTTTTTTTTGTATTTTTAGTAGAGACGGGGTTTCACCGTGTTAGCCAGGATGGTCTCGATCTCCTGACCTCGTGATCCACCCGTCTCGGCCTCCCAAAGTGCTGGGATTACAGGCTTGAGCCACCGCGCCCGGCCAGAATTTTCTTGGTTTCCTAAACTTACTGAGTCCAGTTATATAAACCCCAAATGTTTTTATTCAACTTTTTATTGACACAGAAGAATTCAGCTTGATACATTTACACAAACTAAACACACTCAGTAACCAACATTCAAAAGGAAAAAATAGGTCACTACCAGCATCATCAAATCGATCATTTCTGGGCTCTGAATCTGCCATCATGGCCCCTCTCAGCCACTGCCTTCTCTGGGCAACTACCAGCCCCACTTCTAACAGTGTGGATTAGTTTGAGCAGCATAACCAAGCTCCAGGTAATTGATAAGTGAAACAAAATTTAATATTTTTAAAAGAAAGGGACCTAGGAACTCATATAAACCTTGGGGATGGGCGATCCAGGATAAGACAAATAGAGTAGGGCCAAAGCAGTGTTTTTTCTTTCATGATTGCTAAAGCAAACGGTGACATTACAGCAGTGAGTCACATGCCGAGAGTGACAGAGGACCCCAGTGTACCTGTGGAGAAAATCATAGTAATAGAAGTGCACACAGAACTGCTGCGTCACAAAGGTTCTGTGCTTGTGAGAATTTTTTTTTTTTTGAGGTGGAGTCTAGCTGTGTTGCCAGGCTGGAGTGCAGTGGTGCGATCTCAGCTTACTGCAACCACTGCCTCCTGGGTTCAAGTGATTCTCCTGCCTCAGCTTCCAGAGCAGCTGGGACTACAGGTGCCCACCACCATACCCAGGTAACTTTTGTATTTTTAGTAGAGACAGGGTTTCACCATGTTGGCCAGCATGGTCTCAATCTCTTGACCTCGTGATCCACCTGCCTCTGCCTCCCAAAGCACTGGGATTACAGGCATGAGCCACTGTGCCTGGCCACTTGCAAGAATGTTTAATATTTGCTTTCTGACTTTCAAGGTGTCTTTCGTTGCATGTGTGTGTGATCTGTTGCTTTTCAGGTTAAATTGTGAGCACCAGAATTTCTGGGGTGAGATGTCCTGAACTCCCTTTTCCAGTTGTCATGTAGGATGTGGGGAGACCTTGTTGGGTGATCTGGAAGAGCCAGGGCAGAAACTGGCCAAGGTGACAGTGCTTGGAAGAGTCGTGGCCAGCCTGATGGATATGATACCTTAAACGTTCCATGTATTGTGTCTTCTTTAACGGGGTTGTCCTGTGGAAATAGACTGTGTCTTCAATGGACTCTAACAGGTCCACCAGCCAGAACAGACCTTAAAATATGGCTGTGCCTGTGTCCTTGATTATGCTGAAGTCACAGGTTAGTGTCATGAAACAAAATGTGAGGTAGCTAAGGTTCTCAAGTGAATTTTTTTTTTTTTTTGGAGACAGGATCTTCCTCTGTCACCCGGGCTGGAATGCCATGGTGCGACCTCTGCCTCCTGGGTTCAAGCAATTCTCCTGCCTCAGCCTCTTGAGTAGTTGGGACTACAGGCATGCACAACCATGCCTGGGTAATTTTTGTATTTTTAGTAGAGATGGAGTTTCATCATGTTGGCTAGGCTGGTCTTGAACTCCTGACCTCAGGTGATCCACCCACCTCGGCCTCCCAAAGTGCTGGGATTACAGTTGTAAGCCACCGCACCTGGCCCTCAAGTGAAAACTTAAACTTACTTGCAACATTCTCTGATTTCTAAAATTATTTGAATTTTATGAGAGAAACATGTTTGCTGTTTTTCTTTATAAAAGTCATTTTACTCCACAGCATGATAGACCATTTTGTAGAACTTGGCGTAAAAGAAATTGCTGAGTCATTTAGTTGTTTTCTCTTAAATAATTAAACATGCTTTACATATGTCACTTTATATTCTAAGTAGTCCCACGAGATGCATGTTTAAATGGGACACATAATTTATTAAATGTCAGTAGTAAAATGGAACCGAATTTTTGTTATACAATTACTAATTTTGCACTAAGAAAATAATGCCTTTTATTGAGGAGCATTTGTGGGACTTTTATCTTGCCCTGCAGAGAAAATTCAGTGATTCTCTTGTGGGGAAATTTGCTTTCCAAACCATGTTTTCCCTCTTTATAAAATCTTTTGGCTGAGTGTGGTAGCTCATGCCTGTAATTCTAGCACGTTGGGAAGCCAAGGCAGGAGAGCTGTTGAGCTTAGGAGTTTGAGACCAGCCTGGGCCACATAGGGAGACCCCATCTCTACAAAAAATAAAAAATTAGCTGGGTGTGGTGGTGCATGCCTGTAGTCCCAGCTACTAAGGAAGCTGAGGCTGGAGGATCGCATGAGACCGGGAAGTTAAGGCTGTGGTGAGCCATGATCGTACCATTGCACTCTAGCCTGGGTGACAGAATGAGACCCTGTCTTAAAGAAAAAAAAAAAAATTTCATTTAGTACAGTTTGGGTGTCTGCAGAAGGAGCCGTTTGCTTTGTCTGCATGATTGTTATTTGACAGAGTTCTTGATCTTTGTTTCAGTTTCAGGGTACCTGCAGAATGCAGACATTTTGAGTTAAGAAAACCACACATCTGTCTTCAAAATTGAGATTACCCTCTGTATTTCATTTTTCATAATTGCACAGAAAACACCTATTTTCCTGTATTACACTCTCAGCTTTTCTGTTCCTATTAGCTTCATGTCCTAAGTAACATTCCTATGAATATTTTGCAACAAAGTGGGGAGGCTAAAAAGTAAAGTGACTATTTGTTAAACAAATATAATGCAATTTATGCAGACAAACAAGTGTTACCTACTTCAGAACAGACCCCTCAGAATCCAATATCTTAATTCTAGCAAGCCTGTGTCAGAGGCTAGGACCTTTACTTTTGGGAAGAGTTAAAAGTAACTTGGAACCAAACCTGATAAATAAGGGCTGAGAAACTTACATGGGGAAAGGAACTGGCATTTCTTGAGCCAGTTCCATTTAGGAACACATTAGTTCCATATAGCAACACATTCCATAATAGGAATTGTGTTTATGGGAATGGCCCTGTAAGAACTGTCTCTGTGTTATAGCTGGGCGGGTTCAGAGAAGTAAATGACCTGCACAGGTTCACATAACTAGTGAGTGGGTCCTTCTCCAGGTCTCCAAAAGTGATTTATGCTTTCTTCCGTATTATGATGATTATTTTATTTACTGTTTTTTTCTAGCTGTGTTAGAAAAATATGTCTTTAATATCATAGAACAATTTTTTTTGGTCTGGTTTATAAACCGATCCTAAATACAAATGAACAAGAGGAAATAAACATTTTGAAGAATGTCATCATTATTGAAATGAACAACTTCTTGGAAGGAACACCCTAATATAGATGTCTATGTTCTATTCATGTATGTGAGAAAACAAGTGTTTGAGATTATGCGTCATACGTGATAAATGACTTCACCCAATTTTCCAAATTATATGACTTGGATTTCACACTGGATGTTTCAAAAATTTGTTGATTAACTTATTGGCTAGTGAGTTACTCATTCGCATATTATGAAAGTGACTTTAGGCGTGTTAACTTGATTATTTTTGGTTACAGCTAAAAGCACTTGCTGCTATAAGGTTGTTCTTTCATAGGCAAATAACTGTGCTGATATTGGAGGCAGGAAGGATAAGAGCACCAGGTAACTCTAAAACTAGGAGCTTAGTCACCCTATGAGGGCACCAGGTCAGAGGCCACTCAGATTAGAGGGAGTTCTGGGTGGCACAGAACTTGGTGCAGGTGTTTTTAAAAAAGTTTTTAAGGAATTAGAATTTTGTTAGTAATGTTCCTCTACTAAGAGTATCAACATCGACACTTAAGAAAAGAAGGGGGTAAAAATAGAGAGTATCAGCAGAGAATTTCTGAGATGTAAAAAGTAAAACATTTTCGGCCGGGCGCAGTGGCACACGCCTGTAATCCCAGCACTTTGGGAGGCTGAGGTGGGTGGATTGCCTGAGGTCAGGAGTTCACGACCAGTCTGACTAACAGGGTGAAACCTCGTCTCTACTAAATCCAAAAAAAAAGTAGCCGGGTGTGCTGGTGCACGCCTGTAATCCGAGCTACTTGGGAGGCTGAAACAGGAGAATTGCTTGAACCCAGGAGGCGGAGGTTGCGGTGAGCCGAGATTGCGCCATTGCACTCTAGCCTGAGCAACAGGAATGAAACTCCATCTCAGAAAAAAAACAAAAACAAAACGAAAATTACCTGGGCGTGGTGGTAAGCTCCTGTAATCCCAGCTACTCAGCAGCCTGAGGCTGGAGAGTCTCTGAACCCAGGAGGCGGAGGTTGCAGTGAGCCAAGATCTCACCATTTCGAATCTCCGTCTCTAAAGAAATAAATAAATAAATAAAACACTTTCATATCATAAGTCTAAGACAACCTCTTGCTTTTATGTTTTATGACTTTTTCACCTAACTTGTTTAAAAATTTTGATATCATTAAAAAAATACATTTGTGGCATCCAAAATACGTAAATGTACCACTTATATTCCACATAATTCTTGGTACATATAGGTGCTCAATAAGTGTTTTCTGAACTGACTTGAACTCAGGCATTTGCAAAGCATGTTGAATATGCTATATGTAATTTTGTAGTCTTTTTTTTTTTTTGAGATGGAGTTTGCTCTGTTGCCCAGGCTGAAGTGCAGTGGTACAATCTTGGCTCCCTGCAGCCTCCAACTCCTGGGTTCAAGCGATTCTCCTGCCGCAGCCTACTGAGTAGCTGAGACTACAGGCATACGCCACCATGCCCAGCCAATTTTTGTATTTTTAGTAGAGACGGAGTTTTACCATATTGGTCAGGCTGGTCTTGAACTCCTGACCTCAGGTGATCCACCTGCCTCGGCCTCCCAAAGTGCTGGGATTACAGGCATGAGCCACTGCGCCCAGCCAATTTTGTAGTCTTTTATACAGATAATAGTGGTTGCTAGCATGTGTAAACTGTTTTACTCGAGTATGCTGATAGCACAACAGAGTAGTTAATACAATATGATTGAGAAAAACAATTAAAAAATGCTTTATATCTACATGTATCACATTATGTAAGATGGGCCAGTGAGCTGGTAGAATCAGGAAGCCAAGATGAAGCCAGGCAGATAGGCCTCATGCTCTTCTGGAAGGCTAGCTCTGAGGTAAGTGTTATTTGAGACACAGAAAGTCATTCCAATTATTTAAAAAATCTCTTTCCAGAAACCGAAAGTTCCAGCATCTCCCACCAGAGAGGAGGATTCCTGCTTTTCCTTTCCTAAGCCCCCAGTGGACCCTGCGAAGATTAGAAGAATAAGCAGTGCCAGGGCTCGCTTATTCAGGGCTGCCTCCCAGGGGGCCCTTCTGCCGGACAGATCCCTTCCTCCCTCTGACTGTAAGGTCATGTAACATCCTATAATCTCTGGGGACAGGCATGCTTCTTGAATTTGCACACAAAAGCTATTTTTATATGATTTTTCCTAACCCTGGATGATTTTTATATTAACTAAGAGTTAGTTAATATTGGGAAAAAGCTGGTTAAAAAACATTGTTCATATATTTTTCTGGGTGCTTATAAGGAATACCTAAATATCACAGATGGTAGGAAAAGAAAATTAGGATAAGTGGCTGGGTGTGGTGGCTCATGCCTGTAATCCCAGCACTTTGAGAGGCCAAAGCAGGCAGATCACCTGAGATCAGGAGTTTGAGACCAGTCTGGACAACATGGTAAAACCCTGTGTCTACTAAAAATACAAAAATTAGCCAGGTGTGGTGGTGTGTGCCTGTAATCCCAGCTACTCGGGAGGCTGAGGCAGGAGAATTGCTTGAAACCAGGAGGTGGAGGTTGCAGTGAGCTGAGATCGTGCCACTGCACCCCAGCCTGGGTGACGAGTGAGACTCCATCTCAACAAAAAGGAAAAAAAAGAATATTAGGATAAGTATTCCCTAGTGGATAGTTCACGTATATCAGAAATAAATAATTTTTAAATTAGAGTTCAAAAAGTTGTTAATTTTATTAGAAATTAATGAAAATGGTAAGATTCTTATTATGTTCATTGAGGTTATTTCTTTGAAAATACCCTTCTGATCCCATGTGAGCATGTAAGCAAAATTCCAATGGGACTTTTCCTACTGCCTAAGAATGCTGCCAGGCACCTAAACCTGGGAACAGAGAGGCTAAAGATCACAGCCCGAGGAGTCCCACCAACAATTGGAATCGCTCCCCATCCAGGGCATATTAAGGGTTTCTCAAACTGCGGAAAAGGACCCAGAAGTGGGATGACAATCAATTTAGTGGATCCCACCAGCGTTTTTAAAAACTAAAGTAGAATAGAATATAATGGAAAATGTCAGAATACGTAACACACAATAGGGGTAAGTTTTGCTTCAGGAGACTTTACTTTGGTTTTCAATGTGTGTTCAGGGTCATATTACAAACGATTTCTGACTGTGTGTGGTCAAAAAAAGTTGGGAAACCACTTTACCAGGAGCTGACAGAACTGGTTCTCCCTCCATCAACGAGATTTGATGAAGAGAGATAGGCTTACAGTCACTGAGAGATGGGGAGAGCCTGGAAGATACATACCAAAGATCACAGCCCCCACCTGAGCATCGTACTTGATGGACAAGTTTTTTGTTTTTTGTTTTTTGTTTTTTTTTTGAGACGGAGTCTCGCTCTGTCGCCCAGGCTGGAGTGCAGTGGCCGGATCTCAGCTCACTGCAAGCTCTGCCTCCCGGGTTCCCGCATTCTCCTGCCTCAGCCTCCCGAGTAGCTGGGACTACGAGCGCCCGCCACCTTGCCCAGCTAGTTTTTGTATTTTTTTTAGTAGAGACAGGGTTTCACCGTGTTAGCCAGGATGGTCTCGATCTCCTGACCTCGTGATCCGCCCGTCTCGGCCTCCCAAAGTGCTGGGATTACAGGCTTGAGCCACCACGCCCGGCCTGGACAAGTATTTTTTTAAATTCATTTCCAACATTTAAAAAGTAGAAGAATCTCATGGAAGAATCCAGATTTATGACTCCTTGTGAAAAATCAGAAAATCTGGCAACACTGGGTCGCCGTTCCATGTGGCCGCAATGGGGCATGATTGGAGCTGAGTGGTACCCCCATTCTGTGGCCAGGATATGGTCTGCAGTCACCATGTCCCTGGCTTGTGCCATTCACTTGCCTGTTTGGTCCCTGATGAGGCTGAAGAGGTAGAATAAAGGAGGAAAAAGAATGAAAGAAAGGAAAGAAAGAAAGAGAGAGAGAGAAAGGGAGGAAGCGGGGAGGGGGGGAAAGAGGGAGAGAGGGAGGGAGGAAGGAAGGAAGGAGCAAGGAGGAAGGAAGGGAGGGAGGGAAGAAAGGAGGAAAGGAAAGAAAAAAAGGAAAGAAGGAAAAGAGAGAAAAGAAAGAGAAAAAAAGAAAAAGAAAAGAAAGAGAAGAGAGAGCGAGGGAGGGAGGAAGGAAGGAAGAAAAGAGAAGAGAAAAGACAAGACAGTGAGGATGTGCAGGGTGTGTGCCTCACACTGTGATGCTGTGACCAAGTATATCATCAGGCAACTTGCTTTACCTCGATGTCCCAATTTGTTTCCTTTCTTACACTGCCAGTCAGTCTGATATTTATTGAACTCCTACTAAGTGCCAGGCACCATTCTAGGCCAACAGAATTCTGCCCTCAGAGAGCTTACTATCTAGTGAGAGGAGATAGACAACAACAGGAGAACAAATAAGATAATTTGAGTGCTGATGAATGCTCTGAAGAAGATAAACAAGATAATGGACTTGAGGGTGACTGTGGTGGGGTAGTTTGCTTTAGCTCAGGTGGCTCTGAAAAGTATCTTTGAGGAGCTGACAGCTGAGTAGGAAGGTGACTCATGAGAAGGAGGCAGCTGTGTAAAAATCCATGGACCAAGTGTCCACATAAAAAGCGAGTGCAATGACCAGGCACGAGAGCAAGTGCCAGTGGTGGAGGACCCGGAGGTCCGGTGGCTGGAAAGTGGCTGATCAAGGGAAGTTGCAGGGAGCTGAGGCCACAGAACTGCCCAGGGCCTCGGAACATGGGAAACACACCCAGCTGTGTTCTACTTGTAGTGAAAAGGTAGGGTTTACAAAAGGGAGAGGCAACATGACGTGTGTTTTTTCAACAACAGCAGTTCTCATCTGTAGCTGCCCATGAGAATCGCCTGAGGAGCTTTGCAAAAGCTCCACCCCCAGAGTCCCATGTCAGCTCAGGTAAATCAGAAAGGGTTGGTAGTTGCAGGAGCAAAGGGCTTGCCAAGATGGGGGGTGCTGGGACCTGGAGGTGAAGGGCACTTCTTATGAACAGGATGGCAGGATTGGTGCGAGGACTCCTACCTTGTTTTTCATTCTGTGTTCTTGCTTGTGAGGATGAATACTGTGTATGTGTTTCATGCATTTTTAACTTTTGGGAGTGCACACTAGAAAACCCTGCTGCTTGCACTGATGTGAAAGTGACTGCAGAGATGAGTGCTTTGCCCACCATCCTCCTCCTCAGTGCTTCCCCAGTGACTTAGCTCCTTCCCCCCTGGGGTACCTGATTGTTGCCTGCATGCTCTGGGAGATGCCCTGTGCAGCTGTCATTTCCCAGCACTGAGGCCAGCTTCACACCTTCAAGGTGCACTGAAGCATGTTTTCATCGTGGCTCTTTTATCCACCCTGTTTGCAGTCACCCTCTTCACCATTCAGGTCATCCCTGAGGTCTGGGCCAGCATTCAGGAAATACTGGCAGCAGAAACTCGTTGTTATTTTAAAAGCACATGTCATCCAATTACAAAGTTATAAAAAATATTTGAGCTCTCCAGCCTTGGAATCATTGTCATGTGTATAACAGCTCCCTGGGTTTCATTTCAGATCCTCTCTATTGTTTAGAAGAGGTAGGCTTTGTGGGGTAACTGAGACTGTAGAAAAGGAGGGCATCCCTTCATTTGCTGTGAAGTCATTTGTGGCTGACACTACCCCACAAGCAGGGCCAGGGTGTGGTGGCAGGTTTGGAATTCCTGCTTTAAGAGAGTGAAAGAGGAAGAGATTTGTGTAGTCATCTCCACAAGGCCAGCAGTATAACTGCTTTGCGTTCACATAGGGCTTTTGGCTGGAGGCGGCACTGCTGTGAATGCTTCCCCAGTTATTCAAGCCAGACAAGAGGCCTGAGAGCAGTACCACCTCCTCAGCCATCCCTGTCAAACTCTGCGTCACCAAGCCCTACATGTGCTTCCTGACTAGCTCTTGAGTCTGCATTCTCCCTCACCACTGCCGTGGTGCCTCCATCCCTCTTGCCTCATCCTGTTTTGCTGCTCTTAAACCACCCTCTGCTCACTGGGGTGCTGTGATGGTCCGCAGGTCGGTGGATGCAAGGCCCTCAGCCCGAGGAACAGCCAGTGGAGCCTGAGGATGCTGAGCCCCCAACACGACATGGCTATGAGCAGCAGCGTTATCCCTTTATCCCAGGGGACCATGAAAAATGATCATTTTCTGTGTGTTCCATAAAGCACAAGAGGTCGGGAAGCAAATAAAGATCAGATTGCACCATCCTCTTGCTGAAAACCCTTCAGAGGCCCCGCTGTGCCTACAGAAGTGTTTGCCAAACTGAGTTCCAGGGAACTCCAGGGAACACTTTTGACAAAATGTTAATAGCTTTTCTTTGGAAAAAGGTTCAGTGCTCAAATAGGTCAGGGAAACACTGCCTACCCCTCATCTTCTTGGAGAGTCTCTGTGCACATGAGTGTATTAAAGTGTTGGTAAAGAAATCTGTTTAATTTTAATTCAACATAGCATTTCACAAACCTGCTGGACTGTGGGATCTGTCTTTTGGGAAAACAATTTGCGAAACACTAGCCTACTATGGAAGTTGGCAAACTTTTTCTGTAAAGGGCCAGATAGTAAGTATTTTAGACCTGGTCCCTATGGTCTCTGCTCAACCTCCTCAGTTTTGTATTGTAGGGTGGAAGCAGCCATCCGCCAATTTGTGGCCACTGAAACTTGAATTTCATGTAATTTTCACTTGTCACAAAATATTGTTCTTTCTTTGATTTTTTTCTAACCATTTAAAAATGTAAAAACCGTTCTTAATTTGCAGGCTACATGAAAACGAGGTGGGGAAGATTTGGTGGGGCTGTAGTTTGCTGAGCTCTGGTGGGGGTGGCGGGGGATGAAGTCCCAGCTCCTCCAAGTGCACAGCTGTGTTGTGATCCAGCCCCAGCCCAACATTCCAGGCCCTGCTCACGCCTGTCCTGGGCCTGCCCCCTCACGGTGGGTGCACCGGCAGGGTGGAACCCCTTTTTGTTCCCTACACCCACCCTGCTGTTTCAAACCTCAGGCAGAACCTGCTGTGTAATTTGCTGGGCCCAATGCTGAATGAAAATGTGGGGCCCTTTGTTCAAAGATTATTAAGAGTTTCAAGATAGCCACAGCAGAGCCTTAAAACAAGTGTGGGCCCTTCTAAAAGTGGGGCCCTGCCTAACTGTACCGGCAATACACACTTGAAGCTGGCTTTCACTCCAGACTTTTGTTCTCTTTTCTTCAAGCTGTTTACCTCTTATTAACCATTCAAAATGCTTCTCAGCCCCCACCTCTTCTGTGAAGCTTTCTCTGACCAACTCCTAACCCCTCAAGCTTTCTTCACTTTCTCTGCCCCCTCCTTACCTGACTGGGACCACACTGGGCTTCATTTATCTCTTTACACATCTGCCCCCTTTGTCTCCCCTACGAGACAGAGCAACGTCATTAAGAAAAGTGTTTTTCTCTATTTGTTGCCCAAGAGCCTATAACAGGGTGTGGTGTATAACAGATACCAAATAAATATTTGTGAAACTGAACTGGTCCTGCATGGTAAGGCTGCTGGGAGCTGTTTCCTTTTGAAGTTTACCCATGATCCATTACAAAATTCATACAATGTGCTTCTACTATTTACCAAGAGGATACAGACCATAGCTATGCATGCTCAGTTTCATCGGGGACATTCATCAGGAATGAGAGTGAGCCCCCCAGGGCAGCTCTTCGTTGTAGTAATAACTGACAAACTTACTCCGGTAGATTTGAAGATAGACAGGTGTAGCTCCTCGACCAATAGGTATGGTTGGGTTCCCCTTCTAGAAGCTCCGTGATGGCCAGTACTTGTTCACCATGGCTTCATCCATGCAGTGAACAGCACCTGGCACATAGTGGTGGGTGCTTCATAAATATTCAGGGAGTGAATGAATAAGAAAAACGAATGCTAAAAGATAACGATAGGCTAAAAGTACTTTGTAATCGGAAACAGAATGTGTGCTTCATAATTCAGTAGTAAAGTCATTGAAGGTGGTGTGGTGGTATGGAGAGAGCCCTAGCCCAGAAGTCAGGATTCTTGGGTTCCAATCATCATAATGACAATAACTTCTAGGTTTTGAGCGTGCTAGCACCATATAAGTCACTTTACTAGGCCACATCATTTTAAATCTCACCACATCCCCAAGAGGTGGGGACCACAGAAGGTGGTGTGTATTGAGCATCCACATCACAGAGCCGGTGCTCAGGGGGGCCTGCACTCAAACCCAAGTCTGAGCCAAAGCCTGTGTTCTTCCCACCCCGTGGGCCTGGCTCTCCCTGTGACTTTAGGTCATTTAACCTTTGGATTCTCAATTTTCTCATCTGAAAAAAAAAAATAAGAAGCCTAGAATCTCTAAGGTTCCTTTCAGTTTTAAAATTTAGTGTTTTGAAAGCCGGGAGTTTGGTCAGAGGGATAGAATAGGTGGTTTTGTTATTATTAGTTTTTTTTGGTTTGTTGGTTTCTTAGTAAGTACAGAAAAGGAAAGGAAACCTTGAGTCATTTTGAAAAATCTTGCAAAACAGTAGGTATTTTTCTACATGAAACTCATCCCCACCCCCCAACACACTGTATTATGGGAGATTTACTCTCTTCCCCTTTAACAAAATGTTTTCTCACCGACTACAGCCTTGTGGCAGCATAGACAATAAGCTATTCCTAATACCAATTTGCTGAAAAGGGAAGTGCTATATTATTATATGTCTAAAAATCTGGAGTCATAAACAAAAATGATGTCTTCTTGCAACTCTATCTTATCCCTCTTTAGAGGTATGTTTCAATGCCCTGTCCTTTCCATTGCAGAGTAGTGGTCTACTAGGCTAGGCCTCCACAATCCACCCCTCACCCCTCTAATCACCTCTCCTCCTCTTCGCCTCCTTGCACACTGCATTCCTGCTATTCCTTGAGCACCCCAGGCACAGTGGGTGCTGAAGAGTCCCCCACTTCAGCCTACCTTGGGGCCTCTGTACCAGCTGATCTCTCTGCTCAAAATACTGACCCTGGTGGCTGGATGCCTCACCCCAGAAAGGATTTGTCCTCCCTACCCTACTGTACCCACCCTATTCCCAATCCCCTTAACCCTTCTCCACTTTTATACTTTGCTTTTTTCCCATAGCACTTATTATCTTATAACACCATGTATACCTTATTTATTATGGTGATTGCTTGTTTTCTGTTTATTAGGATGTAAGCCCTGTGAGATCAGGGATCTGTTTTGATGCACACCAAGTGCGTAGGACAGTGTTTGATATGGGGGAGCCACTCAGTAAATGTTTTTTGAATGAAAAATTGCATGATCAAATTCAGGAGGAAGAGCTGCTGTTATGGAACACAGGACTACTTCTGTGGACTAGGTAGTTTATAAGCCTGAAGTCGAGAGTTTGCCTTCAGGTAGACTCTAAGCTGATAGAGATAAGATTCTATACATTTTTACCTGCAGAATTGATGGTGCTAGGCTTAAGATACTGGTCTTGTGTATGCTCAGAAAGGCTTTGGCCATAAAATTCCGGACTTAATTATAAGCAATGTATAACTTTAAAATCATATAAATTCTTAGATTGAAAAATAACATTGAAAGGTAGTGATTCCTAAAATAAGAATAACAAAACATTTTCTTGGTTATATTGCAGCAAAGAAGACAGTGGAATCCAAAGAAACAGTTATGATGGGGGACTCTGTGGTGAAAATAAATGGGATTTATTTAACAAAATCAAATGCTATTTGCCACTTAAAGAGTCACCCACTTCAGCTAACTTATGATGGAGGCTTCAGTGAAATAAAGGAGCAAGAAATGTTCAAAGGAACAACATCCTTACCGTCTCATCTCAAGAGTGGAGGGTCAGTATTCTTTTTATTTAATTTTCTGGTCAGGATAATGATGTCATTTACCAGTTTCATCTGTATCTTATATAGATGATTGGTTTGCTTTTTCTCTTTTATATAAGCAAATTTTATGTTAAGGGTACATGAATAGGAGAGACTACTTCTCATGGCCAAATCGAGTTGATTTTATATCATTCCTCATGTAATGCTCAAGAAAACCTTTATTCATGACTGTCACAGTGCTGCTTCTGTAGGACTATCAGAATAAGATTTAGTTGGACTATTCTAGCCATCCCTTGAGTGATAATCATTCCATTTGTGTGTTATTTGGGATTCTTGCATGGCCTGGAATCTCCTATTGTCTCCCTTTGGGTTAGTTCACTGTCCTTAACTCCGCAAGAGTGGACACTTACTTTATTCTTCAGTAGATCTTGGATTAAATATTTATTTTGCAAACTAATGGCTAAAACAGAAGAGTCCTATAGATTTCAGTTATCTGTGAGATCCCTCCATTAGTCCCTCATAAATGAATGATTGGGAATTACTTTATTTCATACCATGTTCCTAAATAGGGTTTCCTTGAGAATCAATATTCCTACCGTATTAAGGATCTGTGGAGAAATGCTTGCTGTTTGGACTGTGAATTCTTACCCTGGTGTTTTACTGAAGAAACCTTGAATAATTGGTGCCTGGAATGGGGGAAAGAGTGGAGAGAACAGGCTCTGTTTTCCAGTCCCAGCCAGTGATGATGCTAAGAGAGGCAGAACGTCTTGAACTGGACAGGTCACTCAGTTTAAGATATTTTTTTCTAGGACTTTCCATTGGGTCATCATGGATAACTGCCCAGTTCAGATTTGCTTAACAAGATTAAATTCCATGAGCCATTTTAAGATCAAGTATTTCTTACCCTCATGTTAGATTTCAAGTCTGATTTTGGCTTGGACACATGTAGCATGCTCAAAACTTTTCCCCCAAGTGGCTGCTTGGCAGCTTGTTTAGCTGAACCGACCTTGTCTGCTGACACAGCCTGAAGAGTGTCACACACACGGAATTTATATTAAGCAACCTAGTAGTCCTTGTAATGTCGTTTTGCATTCAGAACATTTTTTTAAATTAAAGGAAAAATGAAATGTCTCCTTAAGTGGAAGAGAACGACTTCAAATTGGGACTTTGGGAGTTGAGTAGAAAACATCAAACTGGCCATTGCAGACAAATCGTTTCCAGTTGGTGAATAAGAATAGGCTGTGGACCTCAGAGCTTAAACATAAAAGGCAGTGGGAAAACTTGTGTTTCTTTCAGTATTTAAGTAAAAAGGAAACATTTATCTTGCCGCATCCATCCTTACAGTAATGAAAGTTGACTAGAAAAACCAGACAAGAGCTATTTAATTTGTTTATTTGCAAACCTTCAGATGTGGCAGAATAATCTGGAAAGCCAGAGTTCATTATGTCTTCCTCATTCTGGAACTTCAGGGGCATTTTCAGTTACATGTTTTATCCCACAAACAGCAAAAGACAAATCAGTTAGCACTTCTTCCTCACTGTCCAAAATTATGAGGCGTTGGCAACAGCGCTAATTGTTTTCTTTGTGTTTTGTTAGGACAGCTTTTGTATCATATAAGGATTGTGTCTAAGTTGGGTTTGCAATGTACCCTGGCAAGGTTAATTTTCAGTAACATTTTTGCTTTATGAATCTTTACCTCCTTTAATCATTGGGTGGAATTTTGTTGGAGTGGTGCCAAAAAAGAAAAAAGTTTATATAGTAGGATTAAAACAAACCAGAAAATGGAAACTCTTAGCAATTCTTTCATAAATGACATTAGTGAATCAGTCTGGGACACTTGATAATTGTTTCTTGTAAACTAATTTAAGTGACTAATTCCAAGAAACAATCTTTGCTATGCAATGGACTATTCCCAATTTTGATGCTAGAGCCCTACCCTCAATTAACATTTTTTCATCTTTAGACCATAAAGTGAAAATGAAGACTCTTGTCAGTGAGCTGGGCTGGCAGGAGCAGGGAGGGTTGAGGAGTGTGTAAGTAGACCGTGGAAAGGGGACAGAGTGGGTGAGGACACACTCCTAGTGTGGGGACCTTGCAGGCTTGTCCAGTGTGAGAGTGGCCACCTGGGTGGTGTGTGTTTGTCTGGCTGGGAGAGGAAGGAGCATTTTATTTCCATGAAACTGCAGTAATTGTATACTCTCATTTAAAATATGGATAATTCAGATATGGGATGGACTGGAGTTCAACTTTATGCTGGTTATGGTGGAAAAAGGATTTGCTAAGCAAAGTATCATTGTAAACAATATTTTAGAGGACTATTTAACTTTACAAAAGAGAACACACTCTCAAGCACGTATGGGATGCCATCCTCAAACCTCGTGCCAGTTATAATAGTCTCCATATGCCCATTTAGGGATTCATTTAAGGTCTGGCAGACTTGCTCCTCAGCAATACTTCACCATCACTTGCTTTGTATTACTATATGGATTAAAAGTAATGCAGCCGCCATTAACAAAATGTGTGTATGCTCCATCCATTCATCCACCCATCCACCCACCGACATATTCACCCACACACCCATTCATCCACCCATCCACCTATCTATCCACCCATTCACTCATCTACTCATCCACTCATCTGCCCACCCATCCACCCATCCATCTGTCTACCTACCCACCCATCCATCATTCATCCATCTATCCATCCATCCATCCATCCATCCATCCATCCATCCATCCACTCATCTATATATTTACCCATCTATCCAACCCATTCACCCATCCATCCACCTATCCACCCATCCATCTATCTACCCATTCACCCATCCATATATATCCACATCCATCCACCCATTCACCCATCCATCCACCTATCCACCCATCCATCCACCTATCCACCCATCCATTCATCCATCCATCCATTCATACATCCATATACCCATCTACCCATTCATCCACCCATTCACCTATCCATGCACCCATTCACCCATCACCCTATCCATCCACCCATTTATCCATTCACCCATCTATTCATTCACCTATCCACCTACCCATCTACCCATCTATCCATCCATCCATCCATCCATCCATCCATCCATCCATCCATCCATCCATGGAATCTCTTTCAAAGCAGATGAATCTCTTTACCTGCTTTAAAAATCTTTTAAGGCTTTCTGTGTAAATGTTCAAACTGTCATGTTTTGGAAATGTGATCTTTAGGAGGAAAGCCCAAGAGCAGCCAACTGTTGTGGAGAGTCAGGGACTCTTCCTGAGGAGCCAGAATCTCTGGACTTAGGTTTGATTCTCTTTCAGCCACTTGATTTAGCTGTATGTGGCAAGTCTGTTAACACTTTCAGGGGCTCAGTTTTCTAATGTATAAAATGGAAATAACTCTGCTCTTTTACGGCCATCTCCTTCTAGCCCTCACTTTAGGTTGTGGAATGATGACTAAGGCTTGAAAGCCTTACTAATAAACTATCAAGTGCTCTTAGTATTGTTGGAATAAAAAATAAGAAAAGAGGGCTTCTGGTTAAAGGCACAAAGGCATTCTCTAGTAATTCAATGAAAGCAGCAAAGAATGAAAAACAGAGAAGTAAATTTCATCAATGAAACAAAAAAATGGCTACGACCCTGAACTACACAACATGAAGCAAACTTTACACTGCAGTATGAGCTTGATGTTTGTTGGTCTGCCTGACAAACAGGCCTTCTTGCATTGTGTAATAAATCCTGCTCAATCCATATTTGGAGAAAGGCTAGCCCTATCTTCCCTGTGTCCCTCCCAGGGATGGTTATGTGGCCCAGGGCTGGCTAATGAGAGTTCCAACCCCAGCTACAGCAGTTGATTCAGAGATGGGCACATGATCCAAGCCAGGCTGGTTGCATTCCTCAATGGGACTTTCACCAAGGCCTTTGGGGAAAGTGCTCTTTCTCCAGGTTCACAAACTATAAAGATGATGTGGTCTTGGAGCTGACAGTGGCCTTTCCACAGCCTTATGGAGAGAGGTTCTGAGAGGGAAGTGGTATATAAACAAAAAAAAACAAAGAATGAATATAATGATCAAGTTCAAGGATGATATATAAACCTCTAGATCCAGCTGTGCCTGAAGTCACCACATCAACATTGTAGAATACTATTTTGTGAGCCAATATGTTCCTTTTTCTCTCTCCTTCCTTCTTTTCTTTTTCTTTTCTTCTCTCTCCTTCCTTCCTACCTTCCTTCCTTCCTTTTTTTTTTTTTTTTTTTTTTTTTTTTACGGAGTCTAGCTCTGTTGCCAGGATGGCGTGCAGTGGCACGATCTTGGCTCACTGCAACCTCCGCCTCCCTGGTTCAAGCGATTCTCCTGCCTCAGCCTGCCGAGTAGATGGGATTACAGGCATGCACCACCACGCCAAGCTAATTTTTGTATTTTTAGTACAGATGGGGTTTCACCATGTTGGCCAGGATGGTCTTGATCTCCTGACCTTGTGATCTGCCCACCTCAGCCTCCCAAAGTGCTGCGATTACAGGCATGAGCCACCATGGCTGGCTGGCTTTCTTGCTTTCTTTCTCTTTCTTTCTCTTTCTTTCTCTTTCTTTCTTTCTTTCTTTCTTTCTTTCTTTCTTTCTTTCTTTCTTTCTCTCTCTCTTTCTCTCTTTCTCTCTTTCTCTCTCTCTTTCTCTCTTTCTCTCTCTCGCTCTCTCTTCTTTCTCTTTCTTTTTCTTTCTTCTTTCTTTTCTTCTCTCTCTCTTCTCCCCTCCTTCCTTCCTTCCTTCCTTCCTTCCTTCCTTCCTTCCTTCCTTCCTTCCGGGAGAGTTTGTGATACTTTAGATTAGGTTTTGTCACTTGGACCATTGCATTCATAAGAATCTAGTTAGCCTTCCAGACCCTAAGAAATCTAGATGATAACAAGGGGTAATTTGAAAGTAGACACATACCTTCTCAGACCTTGAGCAAGAAACAGATTTTACTAAAAGTGAGTCTCTTAATTTAGAAAGGTGTACTCAATATTTAATTAAAGAGATGAGATCTAACGATGTGGGCAGGCTGTGGGAGCAGGGAGTATGCCCTGTGTAAGGACTCCATTCAAGATCCAGATCATGAAGTGAGGGGGAGGATGGAGCTGAGGATGACAGACACTCCTGGTTACATGTGAGCCAGCTAGTTTGTGTGTGTGTGTGTGTTTGGGGGGAGGGGCTTGATACATTAGAATTTAAGGAACCCAGCATGTGAAAGGGCTTTTCTGTGCATCACAGCAACCTGCTCCACACGAACCAAGGGAACATACACTCCCAGGTCAGCAAAGGTAATGGATTTGGTGATTGCAAGTTTAAGAAAACGAACTACAGTTTAAGCTACAGAATACCGTCGTTCGCGCTTTCTATGGATCTTATTCAGTGTCAATAAATAAATGGCTCTGTTTAAAGGTAAATACTATTAAGACAGGAATCAGCGTGGGATTCCAACTTAGATGTATAAGGAACATAGCAAAAGACAAATGAAGAAGCAGATCACAGAAGGTATTACCCTCCAAAAACAAACAATTTTCCACAGTCTCAGAGAAATTATAGAGAACGTGATCATTCTCTTTAAAAAAAAAAAAAAGGTCCAGGTGCGGTGGCTCACACCTGTAATCCCAACACTTTGGGAGGCCGAGGGGGGTGGATCATGAGGTCAGGAAATCGAGACCATCCTGGCTAATACAGTGAAACCCCGTCTCTACCAAAAATACAAAAAAATTAGCCAGGCATAGTGACGGGCGCCTGTAGTCCCAGCTACTTGGGAGGTTGAGGCAGGAGAATGGTGTGAACCCTGGAGGCAAAGCTTGCAGTGAGCCGAGATCACGCCACTGCACTCCAGCCTGGGTGACAGAGTGAGACTCCATCTCAAAAAAAAAAAAAAAAGAAAACACTGCTCTTTGGGTTATAAGAATTTAAATTATAGATTATGAGCCCACATAAGGAGATGAAAAATAAGCTTACAGTACGCAAAAAAGAAATGAAAGAAAAATGTATCAAGAGGAAAGCCACATTAGGAATAAAAATTAGAATAAAACAGCTGAAAATACAATAGGACATGGTGGACAGGCTAGAAGAAATTATACAAAAAGAAATGAATAATAATAAAGCTATGAAAATGATTGTTGAGATAGAGACAGAAGAATGAAACTTGTTTTCCTGAAGAAGATAATTCTCTTCCTTCACTTCCTCTGCTAACACTATCTTACTGTGAATTGTCAGACACTTTTCTAAGTGCTTTACATATATTAAGTCATTTAATATTCACAACAACTCATGAAGAATGGAAGAGATCAGAGCAGAAAGAAGAAAAATATTAAGACATAATAGAAGAAAACTTTCTAGAACAAATACTTAAATCTGAAGCTCAAATGGACACATGGTATTCTAAGAAAATTTGATATGGAATAATCCACACTAAGACATTTCCACCAGTGCTCAGCACTAGAACACTACCCAGTACATAGTACACACTCAGTGAATAATTATTGATTGGGCGGGCAAATGAAGAAAGTTTCCTATGGCCATCCTGGCTGAACAAACGAGTCACATAAAAGGAGAAGGCGGCAGGCTGGCCCCTGGTTTTCTTAAAGAATCACTCAGGGCCAGAAGGCAGTAATGTCTATGAAGTCCTGAGTATAATAAGGGGTAACTGAAGAATTGTATTGCCAGTCAAATTGTACAGAGGCAACAGATAGACACTTTCAATATGAATGAACTGAGGGAATATACTACTCATGCACTTTCCAGAAAACTTGTAGACAACAAAATGATGAGTCAAAATTCAAAACCTAGAAATGAAGAAGCTATGGTAAAAGCATTCATGGTGAGTACAGTAATGATTTTGTTTTCGTATTGGATTAAAACTAAACAACTCTGGTTATGGAAAAGAAACCTTGACTATGTGGTAGTAATATAAATGACCAAAACCAGTACTTGGGAGGAAGTGTGAGTACTGATTTCTTTATATTCATAATGGGGAATAGATTTGTCAGTAGCTAAAGTCTGAAATTGAAATATATACTTGAAAAAATAATGATTTCAGCATCCTAATGTTTTTCATTACTTTTTTCTTAACTTTAGAGAGATCTTTTAGAAACTATTATTTCTTTGTGAAAACCCATTCATCTGAAGTTATACAGTTCCTTCAGTTTCACCTCAATTTCTGTTTCTCTGTTAAGTTCAAGCAAAATTTATACTTAATGCTTTTTCACTACAATATAATGTATGGTATGATACTGTTTATATGTATACATTTACCTGCCCTCCCTCCTGCCCTTCTGTTCTTTCATTCTTCTATCTTTTCCTTTGAACATATGCAGAAATATGTCTGGAATGATGTTGACCACATATTATGATGTTTATTTCTGGGTGGTGGGATCCTGGATAATTTTTTAAAAATCTTCTTTGTACTTTATTATATTGCCTGGCCTTTAAAAATAATAAATATATCATTTTTTTCAAAAACAATGAAGTCATTATTCTTTTAAGAAATTAAGAGCAATGTGGCTGAGAAACTTTCCATTTGGAAAAGACAAGACATTGGCCTGATTTTGTAGAGGCCCTTCTTGTTTCTGTCCAATAAGCATTTCCTGGTAAGCAATGCCCTGTGCTAAGGGTTTGGAAGATAGAGGAGTTGACCCTGTCCCTGAGGAGCTTACCAGCATGTCAGGCCTTGCTTCTCAAGTGTGTTCCCTGGACCAGCAGCATCAGCATCCTCTAGGAGCCTGTTAGAAATGCAGAACCTCGGTCCCCAGACTTACCAAATTAGAATCTGCATTTTTATAAGATCTCCAAGTGCTTTGAATGCACACACGAGGTCTCGAAGCACTGTTCAAAGATGAACTCGAATGCTGGAGGAATGAAAGGGGAACTGAAAGAAGGTATCCTGAGAGTTTAGAGGTCAGAGCAGCTAATTCTGACTTGAGGATCAAGGGAAAATTCCTAGAGTAGTTGGGATTTGGGGGTACATTTTGAAGGTTGATTTTCATGAGGGATGGAGCACTGTGTTCTTGGCTAAAGGAGGAGCATAAGCCAGAGGTGGGATTTGACGTGGCAGTGGCAGGAGGCATCCTGAGGCTGCAAGCCATAGTGCTGAGCAGCGTGTCTGGAAGGGAAGTTAGGGACACACGACAGATGGCCTTCAATGCCACTCCCAGGCATGTGGGTCCATTGTTTAAATAAAGGTGCACCACTGAGAGGTGACTTTCGCTGTCAGTTATGTGAAGGACGAATGGGGAGAGGAGAGCCTGGGACAAAGGAAGCCATTGGGAAGCGGTTGCAGCAGTTCTAGCGTAAGGTGAGGGGAGCATGGCACCAGGGCATTCAGAATGGAAAGAAGAGATGGAACCCTGCATTGCACTGGTTACCACAGTAGCATGCTGCAGAAGAGGCCAGTCACAGCCACTGCTCCCTGTACTGAACGAAGTCCTCCCAGATGCAGCACTGACAAGTTACAAGGGCTTTTCACATGCAGTGCCTTGAAACTGTGGGGCTTTGAATGTTAAGGGGAGTATGAAACCATGAGCCTTTACTCTTAAGCTAAGGAAATTTAAGGTTAACTAAGTTAAGCTAACGTGGATAGCGACAAAGCAATATATCTAATCGTGTATATATATATAGAACTTTAGTAATAACCAGTTAGTGATTATTGAAAAAGGTGCCAAGGTTGTGTGTGTGTGTGTGTGTGTGTGTGTGTGTGTGTGTATTTTAGTCTTGTGCCCAAGCCAACACTATTAAGTACCTTGGAGGACTTTCTTAAAATTTTGATCTTACAGACATCCCTTTAAAACCATGTCTTTTAATTTCAAGTGTTTCTGTATAGCTGTTTAAGTAGAGTGTTTAAGTTTAGTAATTAAGAAAAAGTGATAATCTGACTGGATGCAGTGACTCACACCTGTGATCTCAGCACTTTGGGAGGCTGAGGTTAGGAATTCAAGACCAGCCTGTCCAACATGGTGAAACCCCATTTCTACCAAAAATGCAAAAAAATGAGCTGGGTGTAGTCCCAGCTACTTGGGAGGCTGAGGCAGGAGAATTGCTTGAACCCAGGAGGCAGAGGTTGCAGTAAGCTGAGATCGCACCCCTGCACTCCAGCCTGGGTGACAGAGTGAGACTCCATCACACACAAAAAAAGAAAAGAAAAAGTGATAATCTGTCTGGAAACTGTATATCTGGTGCTTTAGGCTCTGAAACATGCTGAGGGACCCTCCCTCCGTTGTCCAGCCCTCCGGTGGTATTACCAAATTGCAGTCGAAGTATTGAAGAGACTATAAAGCGGGATCAGCAAACTAAGGCCCATGAGCTAAATCCAGCCCATTACCTGTTTTTATAAATACAACTGTATTGGAACACAACCACACTCATCATTTACCTATTGTCCATGGCCATCTTCCAGCAAGAGTTGAGTACTTATGACAGAAACTCTGTGGCCACAAAGCCTAAAACATTTACTACCTTGAACCTACACAACTTGAATCTAGTTTGAAAAATGAAGTGTCTTTTTCTTATGGCAAGGATAAGTTTAGTTCAAAAGTTGCTAAATTTTCTCTTACCCATAAGCATCCTTTACAATTTCCTTGCATGTCATTTTTTCCAAAGTGGAAATAAATTTATTGACTTTTTAAACATTCCAAATGCTTCTATTTAATCTACTTCTTAATATTTGTTTATTCCTCTAAAGTAGGAATAAACAAACTACAGCCAGCCAGGTCTGGTGGCTCACGCCTGTAATCCCAGCACATTGGGAGGCCAAGGTGGACCAATCACCTGTGGTTGGGAGTTCGAGACCCACTTGGCCAACATGGTAAAACCCCATCTCTACTAAAAATCCAAAAATTAGCCAGGTGTGGTGGCACATGCCTGTAATCCCAACTACTTGGGAGGCTGTGGCAAGAGAATCACTTGAGCCTGGGAGGTAGAGGTTGCAGTGAGCAGAGATCACACCACTGCACTATAGCCTGGGCGACAGAGCAAGACTGTCTCCAAACAAACAAACAAACAGACAAACTACAGCCCAGGAGTGAAATCTGGCCATCCATCTGGTTTTTGTTTGTTTGTTTTGTTTTTCTTTTTTACAGCCCTTGAGCTAAGAATGGTTTATATACTTTTTAAAATCATTACGTTTTAAATGGTTGTGAATGTAGCCACGTAGTACCTGGATTTTCCCACTTGGCCTACAAAGCCAAGTATTATATATTATCTATACCTACAGCATATATTATCTAGCTCTTTAGGGAAAAAGCTTGCTAACCTCTGACTAAAGAACTTTAGTCATAATAATTAGAAGAACTGTCAGAATTACAGCAAAATCTGAATTTTTTAGTTTTTTTTTTTTTTGAAACAGAGTCTCGCTCTGTTGCCCAGGCTAGAGTGCAGTGATGCAATCTTGGCTCACTGCAGCCTCCACCTCCCAGGCTCAAGCGATTCTCCTGCCTCAGCCTCCCAAGTAGCTGGGATTACAGGTGCACGCCACCACACCCAGCTAATTTTTGTATTTTTAGTAGAGATATGGTTTCGCCATGTTGGCTAGGCTGGTCTTGAACTCCTGACCTCAAATGATTCACCCACCTCAGCCTCCCAAAGTGCTGTGGTTACAGGCATGAGCCGCCATCCCTGGCTAATTTTATAGTATTTTTAAAAAATATACTTGCATTTCTTTGGGGTGCATGTGGTCCAGAAGTAGATATTTTCCACATGATTGACTCATGGATGGGCAGTGGTAACTCAAGTCACTCCATGTATAGCACTGCCATAGCCACAGATTGGTTCTGGCTGTTCAGAGTGAAATGTAGGACCCTCCTCACTGATTGCAAGAGAAGACTTTGCTATTGCTCTTAAACATGTAGGCTGAGGAAGAGAGGCCTGGGAATGCTGTACCCATTTTGCTTTCATCAGAACTCCACCCTGGTTACAGCTGGAACTGAGGGAAAGGCAGGGCTAAGAGAATCGTAGAAAGATGCAGCCAAAGGTCTGATTGCACCATGCCTAAAACCCACCCTACCTGTCCACATTTGGGTTATGTGAGTCAATAAGTTCCATTTATTGTTTAAATCCATTAAAATTAGGTTTTTGTTATTTGTCGATTAAGATATCCTAACGAACAAAACAGTGCCGATCTGCCTCTACGAAGAATTTCACAGAGGAGCTTTAAGAATTAATTTCTGAAATTATTTTTGGTACATGAAAAATCATTGCAAAAAAAATGTAATTACAGTCTTTAATAATATGGAGCAGGAAACTAGGAAGAACAATTTTGCTGGATGACTGAATCAAGATCCAAAAACATCTGATAGGCAGGAATTCTTTGCCAAATGCAGCACTGTGGAATTTAGGAGGAATGAGCAAAGGCCCAACCTGGATGGGAAAATCTGCCTTAGTGCACATGCAGGAAAAGATTAGAGACACCCACCACTGTGATGTGGCCACCAAACTGCTAATGTCATTTTAGGCTGAAGTGTTACTTAGAACATCTCTCTGTCCTCAAGCAATACTACCTTTGGCTGAGTGCTGGGTTCCAGACTTTAAATGGGATCCAGACAAGCAAACACTCACTTCAAGTAACTGAGTATCCTAGAAGAGATTTGAAACGGTATCATGTGAGGAACAGTTGAAGGGACTGGAGGAGTTTGCTGATGACATCAGCGATGACCACAATCATAATAGTAAACATGGATTATTTACCCTGTGCCTGGAACTGTGCCAACCAATTGCACATCCTATCATTTAGTCCTCACAACAGTCTCACATTGGGGGATAGTGTTATTTACCACCCCCTTATACAGATGAGGAAACCAAAACTTACCCGAGGTCACACAGCTATAAGTGGTTGAACCATGGGATTTAAACCACAGGAGATGACTTTATGTGGGGAATGCAGCGTCTTTAAATATGTGCAGGATTATCAAGAAGGAAAAGGACAAAGATTTGTTTCATGCAGTTCCAATTAGTAGAACCAAGACCAATGAGTAGAGTTTACAGGAAAACAGATTGCTGTTGAGTACGTAAGTCCATCTATTCTTCCTTTTCTCCTTAACGGAGTGATTTTCTTTTCTTGATGCCTCTCTTCCCCATTCAGTCTTACCATGGGACTTCAGCTCTATGGCTGTGTGGAAACCCTGGTAGGCTTCCCCCGCTATCCTGTTCCTCCAGGGCTACATTCTGTTCTTTCCTCTGCCTGAAATCCTGCCAACCCTTGATTTGTAGAACCTCTTGAATGTGTTCCTTCTTCTCCAGTTCCACTGTCACCCTCAGATTAGTCCTTGTTCATTCTCTCCAAGTCTCCTAAATACTCCCGTCATCGCACACCCCCAAATCCCATCACTTCCTTGTATAAGAACCTATGACAGTTCCTTATTGCCTGTCAAATCAGATTCGTTTACTCAACCCACAGTGTGGGGCAACTGTTCCCAATACTTCTCAGTAGAAACCTTCTATGACTGTCTTACTTGCCCTGGGCACTTATCCCCTGCCCTCAGTATCAGGCTGCTTATGCCAGTCTTTATTTTCACTCGTGCTATTCCCCTTCTGAGAGTAGTGTTGTCATTTGCTGGTTTAACTTTTTTTATTATTATTATTATTATTTTTTGAGGCAGAATCTTGCTCTTTCACCCAGGCTGGAGTGAAGTGATGCAATCTCAGCTCATTGCAACTTCCACCCCTCTGGGTTCAAGCGATTCTCCTACCTCAGCCTCCTCAGTAGCTGGAATTACAGGCGCCTGCCACCAGGCCTGGCTAATTTTTGTATTTTTAGTAGAGATGGGGTTTCACCCTGTTGGTCACGCTGGTCTTGAACTCCTGACCTTAAGTGATCCGCCTGCCTCAGCCTCCCAAAGTGCTGGGATTACAGGTGTGAGCCACTGCACCCTGCCTATTACTATTTTTGAGATAGGGTCTCACTCTGTCACCCAAGCTGGAATGCAGTGGCACAATCACAGCTCACTGCAGCCTCGACCTTCTGGGCTCAAGCGATCCTCCTGCCTCAGCTTCCAAAGTGGCTGGGGCTATAGTTGTGTGCCACCATGCTAGATAGTATAAAATTTTTTTTTAGAGGGAGGTCTTGCCATATTGCCCAGGCTGGTCTTGAGCTCCTTGAACTCCTAGGCGCAAGTGATCATCTCACCTAGGCCTTCCAAAGTGGTGGCATTACAGTCGTGAGCCACCATGCTGGCCAACTTTTACTCTTTAAAGGCCCATTTTGTGGTCCACTTCTCCCACTCACTAATCACTTCCTTCTTAGCACCCTCTAGTTCTTGCAATCTGTTTAACTTCACATTCTAGCACGTTATTAACAACTCTATTGGACTTTTCCATGAAAAAACAGTGGTTCCTTAGTTCCTCAGAGTAGATTTTAAACTTCATCAGGACAATGCCATGCACATTCTTTAACTCAATAAGATTTGGCTCTGGACCGCTTAGATTAGGGATTATTGACTCATAAGGAAAGAGAAAATTAATCTCAGTTTATTAAGTTCTTCCAACATCAGTCGCTATACTAAGCAGAGTCACTGCATTTGATTTAAGATGAGGAAACCAGGCTCAGCACAGTGGCTCACACCCGGCAATCCTAACACTTTGGGAGGCCAAGATGGGAGGATTGCTTGAGACTAGGAGTTTTAGACCAGCCTGGTCAACATAGCAAGGCCCCCATTTCTATTTAAAAATTTTTTTTTTTTTTAATGATGAGGAAACCAAAGCCAAGTAAAAGGTCACAATGCCGATAAAAGTTAGACCCAGGACCCAAACTCAGGCAGCTTGGGTTCAGAGCCTACACATACCCTCCACACCATAAGGATAACATAGAACAGCAGTTAATCCCAGTCCTGTGCTCTTTTTTATTTCTAGCATTATTATTACTTTTTTAAAATTATAGTTTAAGCTCTGGGATACACGTGCAGAACGTGCAGTTTTGTTACATAGGTGTACGCGTGCCATGGTGGTTTCCTGTGCACATCAGCCCGTCATCTACATTAGGTATTTCTCCTAATGCTCCCCTAATGCCTCCCCTAGCTCCCCACCCCCTGACAGGCCCCAGTGTGTGGTGTTCCCCTCCCTGTGTCCATGTGTTCTCATTGTTCAACTCCCACTTATGAGTGAGAACATGCAGTGTTTGGTTTTCTGTTCTTGTATTAGTTTGCTGAGAATGATGGTTTCCAGCTTCATCCATGTCCCTGCAAAGGACATGAACTCATCCTTTTTTATGGTCGCATTGTATTCCATGATGTATATGTGCTACATTTTATTTATCCAGTCTTATCATTGATGGACATTTGGGTTGGTTCCATGTTTTTGCTATTGTGAACAGTGCCACAATAAACATACGTGTGTACATGTGTCTTTATAGTAGAATGATTTATAATCCTTTGGATATATGCCCAGTAATGGGATTGCTGGGTCAAATGGTATTTCTGGTTCTAGATCCTTGAGGAATCGCCACACTGTCTTCCACAATGGTTGAACTAATTTACACTCCCACCAACGGTGTAAAAGTGTTCCTAAATTTCTCCACATCCTCTCCAGCATCTGGTGTTTCCCGACTTTTTTTTTTTTTGAGACGGAGTCTGGCTCTGTTGCCCAGGCTGGAGTGCAGTGGCCGGATCTCAGCTCACTGCAAGCTCCACCTCCCGGGTTTATGCCATTCTCCTGCCTCAGCCTCCCGAGTAGCTGGGACTACAAGCGCCCGCCACGTTGCCTGGCTAGTTTTTTGTATTTTTTTTAGTAGAGACGGGGTTTCAACATGTTAGCCAGGATGGTCTCAATCTCCTGACCTCGTGATCCGCCCATCTCGGCCTCCCAAAGTGCTGGGATTACAGGCTTGAGCCACTGCACCTGGCCTATTTCCCGACTTTTTAATGATTGCCATTCTAACTGGCATGAGATGATATCTCATTGTGGTTTTGATTTGCATTTCTCTAATGACCAGTGATGATGAGCTTTTTAAAATATATTTGTTGGCCGCATAAATGTCTTCTTTTGAGAAGTGTCTGTTCATATCCTTCACCCATTTTTTGATGGGGTTGTTTGTTTTTTTCTTGTAAATTTGTTTAACTTCTTTGTAGATTCTGGATATTAGCCCTTTGTCAGAAGGATAAATTGCAAAAATTTTCTTCCATTCCGTAGGTTGCCTGTTCACTCTGATGATAGTTTCTTTTGCTATGCAGAAGCTCTTTAGTTTAATTAGATCCCATTTGTCAATTTTGGCTTTTGTTGCCATTGCTTTTGGTGTTTTAGTCATGAAGTCTTTGCCCATGCCTATGTCCTGAATGGTATTGCCTAGGTTTTCTTCTAGGGTTTTTATGGTTTTAGGTCTTATGTTTACATCTTTAATCCATCTTGAGTTAATTAGTTCTGTGCTCTTCTTGAGAACTGGGAGACTCAGCACTGCTGAGCTTTTGCATATAAGAAGGACACTTCGTTTTTTCCCCTAGAAGTGGGGATACATGCGTGTGGTATTTATGTAGGCAACCTCATCACTGACCATGACCGCAGGGAGAGTGGACCATTGACTTTGGAAGCCCGTCAGTTGAAAAGTATCTTGCTTGATTTTAATAGTTGTATAGGGCAGTTGTATATATTGAAAGGAAGGCCTTGTCCCTAGTCTCAAAACTTCTCGTTATTTCTAGGAGTCATAAATATGAGAACTTCCTTGGCTCCACACCCTGACAAACTTTTGGTATTTTACCTTTACCAAAATCAATCATTTTGGTATTGATTCTTTTCTTTCTGCCTTCTTTGAGAGGTCCCTATCCCCATAGCCATTTTTGATTGGCTTGGGACATTTGCTATCATGTATTTTTATTATGTACAAATAAAGCAGTTGTTTCTGAATATTAATTAGATAATTTTTGGAAAATTGGCTTCATTTTTTTCCTATTTTATGATTAAAGGATGTGTTAAGTGTTTTTTTTTTTTTTTTTTTTTTTTTTAAAAGAAAAAAAGGTTGGGAGTGGCTGATGAGCGCTGTGGCTCACATCTGTTATCCCAGCACTTTAGGAGGCCGAGGCAGGCAGATCACCTGAGGTTGGGAGTTCAAGACCAGCCTGACCAACATGGAGAAACCCCGTCTCCACTAAAAATACAAAATTAGCCAGGCGTGGTGGTGCACGCCTGCAATCCCAGCCACTCAGGAGGCCGAGGCAGGAGAATCCCTTGGACTTGGGAGGCGGAAGTTGGGGTGAGCCGAGATCACGCATTGCTCTCCAGCCTGGGCAATAAGAGTGAAACTCTATCTCAAAAAAAAAAAAAAAAAAAAAAAAAGTTGGGGGGGGGGAACATGTTTATGAGGTAAAAAATGGTATTTGGAGAAGCTAATCTTCAGGGCGGTAGGAAAGGCCAAGGGCTAAGCTGCAACACAGCATAGTCACTGGGGGGCTCACTACACAGGAAGCAGAAGCCACGGGCACATACAGATGTCCACGGGACTATCATATGTATAGGCCTTCTCTGTGAGCTTTTTGGGACAACTATTATATTTGATGGCCAAAAAGAAATTTTGATATAAAACTTGCACTCTGCTTCTCCTGGTGTTTTTTTACTTTGGAATTTTGTGCAGATATTTAAAAGTCAGTACTTCTAAGTGTCAGCTCTGGCTAAAGAGAAGCTGTATCCTTCAGAGATGTTCTCTACATTAAATAAAACTTTTTAAAAACCTGAGCATATAATCCTGCTATTGGCCAGCCACTGCTCTTTTGTTTGGAATACAAAATATTTGTCATCTGGGGACTGTCCAAATTTATTTTCAGTTTTTTAACGTTTAAAATATTTCTAAAAATAAATATTTTCAGAGAATATTAATTTAATTTTAAAAATGGAACCAGGGCACATTTTTATGTAGTGGAAAGAGAAGTGAATTTATTAATTATGAGACCTAGGTTCCAAATGTGTCTTTACTGTGTGACCTTGGGCACATCTGGCCAGCTGGAACATAATTTCTTTGTCTGCAGGGTTGAGGGGAGGGAGGAAGAGAGAAAAAGAGACAGAGGTCTTTCCCAGCTCCCGAAGGCTAGGCTTTTGTAATCCAAGCATCCCAGAGTTCTTTCTTACTGTAACAGTGACCTCTTGTGGTATATATCCTTAACCAATTTTGTTTTGATTTGCAAAGTAAACTGGATTTTTTGTTCTTTCTAGTAACTGTATTTCATGTTGTTAGGCAAATATGACTTGTTTTAAAAAGATAAATCTTACTTGGAAATCAAAGGTAAATTAAAGCAGCATATCAAGGCCAGGGTGGTGGCTCATGCCTATAATCCCAACACTTGGGAGGCCGAGGCGGGCAGATCACCTGAGGTTAGGAGTTTGAGAACAGCCTGGCCAACATGGCGAAACCCCGACTCTACTAAAACTACAAAAATTATCCGGGCATGGTGGCGTGTACCTGTAATCCCAGCTACTGGGGAGGCTAAGGCAGGTTGCAGTGAGCAGAGATTGCGCCACTGCACTCCAGCCTGAGCAACAGAGCAAGACTTCATCTCATAAAAACAAAAACAAAAACAAAACAGCATATAGAGCACCAAACCCCACCTTATAAACAATTCTCGATGGTTTCTTCAGAAACTGTATATTGGCCGGGCACAGTGGCTCACTCCTATCATACTAGCATTTTGGGAGGCTGAGGCAGGAGGATCACTTGAGACCCAAAATCACCAGCCTGTACAACATAGTGAGACCCTGTCCCTACAAAATGTTTTTTAAAAAGTAACCAGACATGGTGGCATGTGCCCATAGTCCCGGCTACTCGGGAGCCTGGGGTGGGAGAATCACTTGCTGAAAGGAGTTTGATGTTGCGGTGAGCTGGGATTGCAGCACCACTGTACTCTAGCCTGGGTGACAGAGTGAGACCTATCTCAAAATAATAAAGAAGAAACTGTATATAGCAGACTCTTGTCATTTACAAAATTAGAAGTGTTTTGACGTTTGTGCTGAGTGTTTTATGTATTTCTCCTAGGGACCAGGGGAAGAGACATGCGAGGGCCTCATCACGCCCCAGTAGCTCAGACCTGAGCAGGCTGCAAACCAAAGCAGGTGAGGGATCCCCACACTCCTTCATCTGCAGCATCTCCACTTAAAGGAAAAATGTTTGCACTGAAGATATCTATGTTGGCTCACTGAAAACTTCAGGAAGTTTGTCCAATTTGATCACAAATCAACATTTATTTTTATACATTTTTATTATATTCATACAATCTTACCATCTTACCACTACCCAACTCAGATGCCTCAAACGTCTGTAGATGGCATTTTTTTTTTTTTTTTGAGACAGAGTTTCTTGCTCTGTTGCCCAGGCTGGAGTGCAGTGGCGAGATCTCGGCTCACTGTAAGCTCCACCTCCCGGGTTCGCACCATCCTTCTGCCCCAGCCTCCCGAGTAGCTGGGACTACAGGCACCCGCCACCACGCCTGACTAATTTTTTGTATTTTTAGTAGAGATGGGGTTTCATAGTGTTAGCCAGGATGGTCTCGATCTCCTGACCTCGTGATCCACCTGCCTCGGCCTCCCAAAATGCTGGAATTACAGGGGTGAGCCACCATGCCCGGCCTAGATGACAGTCTTAATGGTTTTGTAGAAATCATTTTGTAAAAGCATTTGGGAAGTTGCAAAACTTAACATTAACATAGTTCTTGGGTTAAAAACTTGAGTTCAAGGCATTGCTTGGCTGGACATGGTGGCTCACACCTATAATCCCAGCACTTTGGAAGCAGGCAGATCACTTGAGGTCAGAAGTTCAAGACCAGCCTGGCCAACATTGTGAAACCCCATCTCTACCAAAAAAAAAAAAAAAAAATACAAAAATTAGCTAGGCATGGTGTGAGGGAGTGGGGTACCTGTAATCCCAACTACTTGGGAGGCTGAGGCAGGAGAATCACTTGAACCTGGGAGATGGAGTTTGCAGTGAGCCTAGATCACACCACTGCACTCCAGTCTGGGCAACAGAACGAGACTTGTCTCAAAAAAAAAAAAAACAAAAAACAACATTGCTCACTTAAATGAAACTATATTAACTTTACTAAGACCGTCCTTTGGGCCTTTAAACGGTTTAATTGAGAAAGTATGTAACAATATAAACCACAGTCTAGAAATGATACAAAATGTATTCATGCAATAGAATATAGTTGTTAGAAAAGTGAACTCATGGGCTTTTGTATATTGTAATATTGAGTAAATTCAGTATAAACATAATATGAGATGAAACAAGTTGCAAAAGCAAAGACTTATATTGTTTGCGGATACACAGCCATGTGGTAAGCATGTGAAGTCAAGTGTAATCATAGTAACCAGGGGATTTAGGATGGTGGTAACCCCTAGAGGGAGAGGGAGGAGGGGAATGGATGCAGGGAGCCACACATCTGTAATGTTTCATTTCTTTAAAATAAGGGAAAGGATAAAAATTTGGCAAAATGTTAATATCTGACCAAACTAGTATGGGATACACTGGTGTCTGTTATACTCTTCATATATTTTTGTACACATGAGATTTTACAATACTGAATACTAGATTTTAAAAATTGTTATCTTCAAAACTTAGTTTTTTATCAATAAAATGACTTTTGTGCCATTGGGAATTTCTTTACTCAGGAAAATCTTAGATATAGTAATTTTCGAGCCAGCATAGTTGCTAAGGATTTTACATTTACATGCTAAAAACATCAGCCAATCCAAACATTGTGTCAGGTTTTTGTGTCCAGAACTCAAAGCTGTGGTTAACAACTATAACCACTGAGACAGCAAAATCTTCAAAAACATGCTGAAATTTTTGCTTGACTTACCCAATTTCCTGTTGAATCATAATGTTTATATTTAGCAAACTGTGAACCTAGATGAAAGTGCTTTCTAAAATATTAGATTGTTGCCCAAGATTGAGACAACCTTTTTGTTATTTGTGTGTCTGTGTGTATCTTAAAAAGCAGTCATATGATTCCATGCTTCATTTTCTAGAGTAACTCAGGGATTGTGTATAAAATGGAGGCAGGGGGAGGCCCAGGGTGAGTGAAGAGGTAGAAAGGCTATAGCCAGACACAACTGTGCACTTTGAAATTCCTAGGAGAGGGTTGGAAGGAAACCCTCATACCAGTGACTCAGTAACTTCGGTTCTGAGGAGAAGCCAATCTCAGAAACATTCATAAGGGCCCATGAGGGTTAAATAAGTTGTTCTGTGATTTCTGACTCACCCCTGTAATTTAGCTCTTTCTGGGGTGAATAAGTTATCCATTTTATTTGTCCTGAAAAACAGTTGATAGCCGTGGTTTCTCATAGAACTTCTGTATTAAGCAGCATATTGCATAGGAGGTAAAAAATGCAGACTTGAACTTATTGGACTCAAAGTCTAGTTTCTAGTAAATGTAAGTGTGTCATAAATATGTGTGGATTAAATAACTTGCCTGACTTATTTTCTGGCTTTCACTTGCCTTGATAGATGTTTATTTTATTTTATTCTTTATATACTTTGGACTTTGAATAGGTTAATTATCCACAAATATGAGAAACTATGTTTTTTGTATTACTTGAATATTCATGTTTATTTTTAGAATCCACATCCATGAATTATCAAAGTTAAGGCAGATTCATAAAAACAATGATCCAAAAGATTGAGATGGTAGTCTACAAACTATCTGTAGTTCCGAAATCCCTGAGCCTGATGGGAAGTCAGTTAGAGTCTTCATTTTGTTACTGTGAATATTCAGATATTTTGCTACAGGGTGCTGCTGCAGAAGGCCCTGCGGGGGTGGTTTGTGATGTGCAATGTGTATACCATATTGACTTTCTAAAATCCATGTGTTTCCGAATCCCAAACCATATCTGATTCCAAAGGTTTTGGATAAGGGATTGTGAATCTGTACTGATGTGGACTAATTTGTCCTAAAGACAATTCAATTTAGTATTTTATGGTGAAGTCTTGTACTGGGTTAGATAGATTATCTGAAACCTTGCTATTAAGGCTATTTACTGCACTGCAAATGTTTAATAATAGCTTTGTTGACAACCTCTTTCTATTTACTTTTGCTGCTTAGGTGATCTTGGATGCCCTGTGTGGGTCAGCTGCTCTTGGCAGTGGGAAGGGTTGATAAAAGGCAAGCCTGGACTTGCTGCAACTGAGAGTGGCCATTTCTAGCATGTAGTATAACAGGGGAAGGCCTCTGTGTTGGGCGGGATAGATAGATTGTACAGTGTCCCTGCTTCTCCTGCGTGACATCAGCACCATTTGATGGTGTGAGTATTCAGAATTCAAATATATCTCTGATTTCAAATGAGTTTTTCAATACATGCCATTATGTGTTATCTATGGATTTCTCTGCTATTTGTACAGATAATCGTCAAGGGACTTTATTGGATTTCTTGATGCAGAGAATTTTATTTTGATCCATATTAATATTAAAAAATATTAATATGGATATGTACTAAGGCATTACACACATTTAATATGTGTTGTATATATTTTTCTCTTCAAGAATAATAATAATGCATTAGAGGCACTGGAAAATACAGAAGAGCACAAATAAATTAATAATCCTAATCACAATATTTAGAGATAACCATTGTTACCCCATTTTACAGAAGAGAGGTGAAGCAATTTGCCCATAGTCAACCAGCTAGTAGGTGGCAGAGCTAGGATTCAAACTCGGATGGTGACTCCAAACCTGTGCTATTAACAGGCCTCCTGCTCAACTTGTCCTTTGTTTAAAGTAACCTGAAAATATATGGGCTATATACCCTTTTGCTCCTCTCTCTGTCTCTGTCTCTTTGTGTTTCTCTGCCTCTTGTCTCTCTCTCTTCCAGCCTCTCACCCTCTGATTGTTCCTGATTTCTAACTCTTTATGTGACATTTTTAGGGTCCAGGCACCTTCTGTGTGTACACTTAATTGGTACCAGGTCCACCCTGCCCCGAGAGGGCGTGGACTCCCTGACTTGATGTAGACCGAGTGCCAGATAAAGGATTTAAAGGGTGGTCTTCAGAGAAGGGAGACTGAGGAATACATCTCCAGCCCTGTTCAGTAATGCCTCAGCACAGCAATGCCACCTCCAGCTACAGTCAGTGTTTTAGATCTTGAGATACTGCCTGTGTGAAATATAATCATAATTCGCAGTTTCTAATACGAGTTAGATTTCCCCCCAATGTTACCCTTTAGTTGGCTAGTTTGCTGCAAGTCAGCATAGCTTTGAGGTCAAGTGCAGAGGCTGGGGAGCTATACGACCCTGAGCAGATAACTTAGTACACCTGGGCTCCACTTTCTTCACCTGCAAAATGGGGATTGTTTGGGAACCTCCTCGTAGTGTTACTGTAAAAATGAAATGGAGGCCTCCTGCATCTAGAGTACACAGTCAATGGTTGCTATTCCCTGCAACCCATATTCACAGGCAGCATCTACTCTTGATGGCTTGTTAGTATCACACAGGTATGAGATACTGCAGGGGTGATTACCTGTTTGTGTGCTTGTTTAATCAGGGAAATGAAATTAATTATATACTGTATATTGCTAAAGGCTTGGCACTGAGCTCAGAGCTTTACCTATACCATATATTTTAATTCTTATACCCTCGAAGGCAAATATTCTGTTCTGCTGATGAGGAAACAGAGACTCAGAAAGGATAAGAAACTGGACCCCAGTCACTCACCATGTCCTTAACGGAGTTGGGATTTGAACTGAGATTTGTCAGCCCCCAAGGCCCCGGCTTTTCTGCTGCACCACACAAAATCACTTGGCGTTAATGCTACTGGCCCCATGTTAGTGTGGACATCTTATTTCTATAGAAAAGAAAGTCATTTTAGGTCTCCCTTTTAGAAAATTTTTCATTACACATTTTCAAAATCCTTATTCTTTACATATCTATAGTTATTTATTCTATATTACAGAGGGATACGTTTAAGTAAAAGTGAACTCAGAACTGTTTGCCTTACTGACAGTCATCAGTATTTACAAAGCTGACTACTTTATGAAGTGACCAGATCATATTTTAAAGTTCTGACTTGTTTACGTTATCCAGTCTGAGTTTAATTTGGGGTAATTTGATTAGAAGACCTGTAGTTCTAATGAGAAATAGTCAGGCTTAGGGAGCAAAGGCTAATTTAATTCTCTAGTTTATTAATTGTAGTGATGAATAGTAAAGGCTTTTGACTGTGCTTCATGACAACTCCTTTTTCATAACTTTTTCTCCTGTTCTGGATTTCTTTTGCAGTCCCAAAAGCTGACCTGCAAGAAAAGGACGCAGAAGTAGAAGTAGACGAAGTCTTTTGGAATACAAGGATTGTACCGATTTTGCGTGAATTAGAAAAGGGTAAACAAACAAAACAAAACAAAAACCTGTTTTTGTTTTTTTAAAAACAATACCTGTAGTTATTTATGTGTTCCCCATTGCCCTGATATTTTTAGTAAGTTTTCACTATCATTTCTGTGAACATGTTCAAAAACAAATGAAGTCATCTATTTATTTACCCTGTGTGTATTAAATAATACATGCACACATAATTTTTAGTAAGATTATGCTTTACGTGCACCAAGAGAGCCAATTTCTAAAATTTCCTTTGTAATATAAATTAATTATCATTTCCTCTGCCCAAGGAAATGCTGGTTTAACTTCTCTCAGGTGGCTGTTCATACTCAAGAAAGTAAAAGATTAAAACAGATTTCAGGCTTGGAAGCTGAGTCTCATAAACTGGCGTCCTTGACAGGTGTGCCCGTGGTTTCCTTGGTCCAACTGGTATATGTCCTACTCTCTTGAAGGGAGCACATCTGTCAGGAATACCACCCACAGCATGGGAAATGGCCTGGGATGTGTCCCACCCTTGCACTCTGAACTGCCCCAGAAGTGAAGGCCCATGATCGATGGGTCCCTGCAAGGGGAGGGAAAGCGTGTCATGGGATGGCCCTCCACTTTCTCCCTCTTTGCAGCTCCTCAAGGATTCTCTTTCTGAAGTTGAACCAGGCTCCTCTGGAGCAGTGGTCATAGCCCTAGGGCGAGCCCAGTGCCTGGCACACAGTGCACAGTAAGCCTTTGCTAGGAGTTGTTGGTGAGCAAACCAGCTTGGTAGCCACAGGACTATGCTCTAAGAGAAGCAGGGTAAATGAATCCTCTCCAGCAACCAAACAGGGACGTGCTGCAAAAGACCTGATTCCCGAAAGGTTCAAATGACCTCACCCCTCCTCTGCTCCCCATTGGTGCTTGGCTGTGTTCATGGTTAATGTGGGAGCCCTGGACAGGGTTTCTGGTCCTGGTGCTGCTACTTGCTAAGCATATGGCCATGAGGAGTCACCTAGACTCTGTGTGCAATAGTGTCCTCACCTGCCAGACGAGGTGGAGACTAGGTTATCTCAAAAGGCTTCTGCAGCCCAAAGTCCTAAGGATGTGATGACTTTTTCCCCTCTAGAGTTACTATGTTCCCCCTCATATTAGTGTGCCAGGTTAGCTTTGGGCCCTTTATCTTAGGAGATAATGTGCAAACAATAGTGAGAAGAACAATGAGTCTGGGTAAAGGTTACATAAGAAAATATATTGCAAAACATTGAATGGGGACACTGAGTCAGTATTGTGAAGGCCTTTCTTGTAGGAAGTCTTCCTACAGGAAAGAAGGATTTTTTTTTTTTTTTTTTTTGAGACAGAGTGTCGCTCTGTCACTCAGGCCGGAGTGCAGTGGCACAATCTTGGCTCACTGCAACCTCTGCCTCCCGGGTTCAAGCTATTCTTCTGCCTCAGCCTCCTGAGTAGCTGGGACTACAGGCGCCCGCCACCACGCCCGGCTAATTTTTTTGTATTTTCAGTAGAGATGGGGGTTTCACCATATTGGCCAGGCTGGTCTCAAACTCCTGACCTTATGATCCACCCGCCGTGGCCTCCTGAAGTGCTGGGATTACAGGCGTGAGCCACTGCACCTGGCCAGGAGTTTTTTTAAAGAGAGGGGTCTCACTAATGCTGCCCAGGCTGGCCTTGAACTCTTGGGCTGAAGTGGTTCTCACACTACAGGCTCACACCACCATGTCCAGCTCAGCCGGAAGGATTTTAAGAGGGTGCTAAGGGCTCTGCCTACCATGCACACTAGTAGAGAAAATTTAACAGGAGTGGGGATTTGAAATGTGAATGAATCTCCCTTCTCAGAAGAAGGCTTATTAAACACGGAAATATGGCATCTCTCTCCCTAGATAACATTAAGAACAGCAAATGGATCAGGCATGGTGGCTCACGCCTGTAATCCCAGCACTTTGGGAGGCCAAGGCAAGAGGATCACTTGAGCTCAGGAGTTTAAGACCAGCCTGAGCAACATAGAGAAACCCCATATGTACAAAAAATACAAAAATTAGCTGAGCATGGTGGCATGCACTTGTAGTCCCAGCTACGTGGTAGGCTGAGGCTGGAGGGTCACTTGAGCCTGGGAGGTCGAGGCTGCAGTGAGTCGTGATTGTGCCAGTGCACTCCAGCTTGGGTAACAGAAAGAGACCCTGTCTCAAAAAACAAAACAAAACATCAGTGAATGGTGGCAGGGCTGGATTACTTGATCCCTTGAGAATTTTTTTCTTTTTCTTTTTTTAACTTTTGACATAATTTGAGACTTACAGAAAAGTTGCAAGACTATCACAAAAAATGCTGTATATTCTTCATCCAGATCCCCCCAATAGTAACACTTAGCCGCATTTGCTTTCTCATTCTGTCCCTTCCCCGTCCCTCTCTTTTTCTCTACCACGACACAGTTTTTAATTTCTTTAACCTTTTGAGAACAAGTTGCCAACCTAATGTCCCATATTCCTAAGTATTTTGGCATGCATATTTTAATTTTTTCTTTTTTCTTTTTCTTTCTTTTTTTTTTTTTTTTTTTTTTGAGATGGAGTCTCGCTTTCGTCACCCAGGCTGGAGTGCAGTGGCACGATCTTGGCTCATTGCAACCCCCACCTCCTAGGTTCAAGCGTTCTCCTGCCTCAGCCTCCCGAGTAGCTGGGACTACAGGTGCCCACCACCACGCTTGGCTAATTTTTTTTTTTTTTAGTAGAGACGCAGTTTCATCATATTGGCCAGTCTGGTCTTGAACTCCTGACCTTGTGATCCACCCACCTCGGCCTCCCAAAGTACTGGGATTGCAGGCGCAAGCCACCATGCCTGGCCTAATTTTTTTTTCTTTTGAGACAGAGTCTTGCTCTGTTGCCCAGGCTGGAGTGCAGCGGCACGATCTCAGTTCACTGCAACCTCCACCTCCTGGGTTCAAGCAATTCTTGTGCCTCTGCTTCCTGAGTGGCTGGGATGTTAAGTGTACACCACCACACCCTGCTAATTTTTTGTATTTTTAGTAGAGACTGGATTTTGCTCTGTTGGCCAGGCTGGTCTCAAACTTGTGGCCTCAAGTGATCCACCTGCCTCGGCCTTCCAAAGTTTTGGGATTACAGGTGTGAGCCACTGAACCCGGCTGGCATGTATATTTTTTAGAAACAAAAGCATTCTCTTATATATCTGGAAATTACCATACAATACTATACAAATCTTACTCAGATTTTGCCAATTTGTCCCAATACTTTCCTTTAGAGAAAAAATAAAAGCCTGGATCACAAGTTCTCATCATTTGCCACATCTCTTTCATGATCTTGATCTATTTGAGGAATATTTTACAGACTGTCCTGCAGATTGGGTTTGTCTGATGTTTTCCCCGTGATGAGCTCCAGGTTAGCATCTTGGGCAGGCAGAGCACGAGTGCCGCTGTGTCCCTGTCAGCGCCTCCTGCCAGGAGTACACAATGCTGCTGCGTTCTGTTGCTGGTGGTGTCCCACAGCTGTATCCACTGTCAAGTTTTTATTCTTTCCTTTGTGATGAATACATATATTGGGGGATAGAAGTTACTCTGAGATTATGTTACTCTCTGTTACACATCAAACTTTTACCCACTAGATTTAGCCCCTTGCAAATCTTGATAGTTCGTAGATTCAAGTTGTCTTTTGCAGCTGTAGAGCATTTATAACAAACTATTTGGTATAAAGGATTGATTTGATCAATAGTTTAAAATTTGACCCGTGAGCCTTTCTTCTAACCTCTTTTTTAAAGCTAAAAACAAGTATTCTTGAATAGAACCTACCAGGCTGAAGAGTTTGTGGAAGGAAGTGTTAGAAAAATACTTGGAGGACCACCCACTGCCAATGAGTGGCCCAGAGCCTGGACTTAGGGTTTGTAAAGAAACCGCCAGTCACAGAAGAATAAAACAACAAAACACAAGTGTTTCATACAATAGGAGTTCAGGTTTTTCCCTTTTTTTAAAGTTAGTCTAAGTCATTTCCCATCAATTCATTCATTTAAGTGCATAACCGAAAGACATTGAAGGTTACTTAGCTATTGAGGTTTACACTTTTTTCTTAGATGTTATTGTTGAAAAGAGCTAAAAATGGCCTGAGTCACTTCCTTCTGCAGGCACACACTTCCTCTATGTGGGCTTCTAAGAGCACATTATGGTATTTATTTAAGATTGGTTTCCTACTTTTAAATTTCATGAAGGAATCTATCAGAGATAATATTATTCAACAGAATATGTTAGATTATTTTATTTCCCCTCATGTTCCATTTATTGTGCTATTTTTCTTCTTTGTATGCCAATTAGTGTGGCTACCACTTTCAAAAATTACTTTCCTAGGCTGGGTGTGGTGGCTCACACCTGTAATCCTAGGACTTTGGGAGGCTGAGGCAGGTGGATCACTTGAGATTAGGAGTTTGAGACCAGCCTGGGCAAAATGGCAAAACCCCATCTCTACCAAAAATACAAAAATTAGCCAGGTGTGGTGACACGTGTCTGGAGTCTCAGCTACTCAGGAGGCTGAGGCAGGAGGATTGCTTGAGCCCGAGAGGTGGAGCTTGCAGTGAGCCAAGAATGTGCCACTGCACTCCAGTCTGGGTGACAGAGTGAGACTCCATCTCAAAAAAAAAAAAAAAATTACTTTCCTCACAATCATAATTATAAAATGAAAGGTTCTAGATCTCCCTGTTTCCTAACTAAAATATTCTTCCTTTTTTAAATTTATTTTTTATTTTATTTTGGAAGTAGGATCTTGCTGTATTGCCCAGGTGGCGTTGAACCCAGAATCAAGCAACCCTCCCACCTCGGCCTCCCAAAGTGCCGGACGACAGGCGTGAGCAACCCCAAAAAATCTTTTTATTCTCTTGTTTTCTAATAACCACCTCCAGATAATGGTGGATTTTGTGACATTTCAGGCTTTTGTTCTAGTAGAGCCTTCTTTTCTTAGATGATGAGCATTATTCTCATAGGAAAATATTGGTCATTGTTTTTGTCAACAGATATATTAGAAAATGAATATGTATGAAGTTATGCTACATACAGTATTCTATCCAGTATTCTCACTATACCATGTGCTGTTGATAGATATGTAAGACTGGCTCACTTAGCATGACATCTGTTTGAGGGCACTGGTCATGTAACACAACACACACATATGTACATGGAAAATAAGTAACCTAAGGTAATGTTTGTGAATGTGGAACAGTGCATCTTTTCTGAAGCAGCTACAACATAAACAGAGCCTCGAAGGACCAAAAACAGTAGGAATGAGGGTTATGGAGAACATTTTAGGCCAATAGAACTATTCAAAAAAGAGTTGAAGGTCAAGATGCAAGTGGCATGCATCTGTGAGACTGAGCAGAGCATGGGCTGAGGTGGAGGGCGTTTGGAGTAAAGGAGGCCAACTGAAGCAGGTAGAAGTCCCATTCTCCAATACCTCTTTGAAAGACTGTGTATTCTAGATAAGCTAATGACTGATAAGTAATAAGTCAACATGGTAGGAGATGGATCAAAGGGATGAAAAAAATCGGGTAGATGGAAGCGATAAGATAAGGAAAAAAATAGAGTTCAGGAATTTGAAGATATCCAAGGAAATAATGACAGGGTTTTTACTCACACTGTGTTTGACACACTTGAAAACTTAACCTTAATTAGTAAATGTTGCTTTACTCTCTTTGCTCTGACAGAAGAAAACATTGAAACGGTTTGTGCTGCTTGCACACAACTTCATCATGCTTTAGAGGAAGGAAACATGCTTGGAAATAAATTTAAGAGAAGAAGTATTCTTCTGAAGACCCTATGTAAACTAGTTGATGTTGGTTCAGACTTGCTCAGCCTTAAACTTGCAAAAATAATTCTAGCAGTAAGTTTTTCTTTCCTCTGGTCTAGTAGACTGTATCACATAAAAGCTTTGTTTAATGCTTTATTTGTAAATATTACAAAGAATATTAGAAATGTAGTGTATTTGTTTAGAATCTTGGAAAAAAATAAGGTAATAAACTGACATCTCAGAATTTGACCAGGAAGTATTATCTAAGGAACTAAAGCTGAGTACATAGAAAATGTTCAAAGAAACTCTTAACATTTTTGGACTGCGACTAAGTTTAAAAAAAAAAAAAAAAAAGAAAAGAAGGAAGGAAAGAAAGGCAAGAAAGAAAAAGAAATAACCGTAGGCAAATACATTCGAAACGGTTGCTCAAATAACTTGACTGGAGATCAGTAGCAGATGGTGCAGGCTGTGGTTTCTCTTGAATGTTTGATTCTGTCATATGATTTAATAAATAACTAAGTAATTTAGGCCACAGTCATAATAAACCAGGTGCTTTAGGAACCAGTGTGAAACCGAAAAACAGCTGCGTGTGGTCACAGGAAGGTACCTCAATGGTCATAGAAGGCTTTCACAAGGTGTGAGAAGAAAAGGCCAGACACCAAAAAAAAAGTCTGTAGAAACTCTGTCTCAAACAAAATGATATCATTGTTTGAGGGGAGCACTTCATTGTCTCAGCCATAAACAGTTGGAACCAAAAGATAAGCCACAATTATTATAGAATGTTCTAAGAGAGCCGCGAAAACAAATGAATGAAGCTTTGTTTTCTTGGTTTCATACAAGTAAAAGCTTTGTGCTAACACCCCATAATTTATAGAATTTAAAATCTTATAGTATACAGTGAAGGTAAGTGTTGCCATACTTACTATTAGTTAATAAGAATGCCACCTTTTCTTATACTGGTAATGAAGTCTTTCATAAAGCAGAATTTTCTGAGCATATATCTGTGTAATATCAGGGGGAGGCTACATTCTTATTTAGCTGTCAAACTATTAACTCTCTTTTTAAAAATTGTGATATGTGGTGAAGAAAGCAATACTTGTTTGAAATAGTGATTTCACTCCACGGCTCTGGTGGTGCAGCAGCTGCCCAAAGATTGCCTTTGCTATCTTAATCTGGATCCTAGACATTTTGTTCCATACCAAGCCAAAGAAAGAAGGAAAGAGTGAGGGGGAAAAAAAAAAGAAAGAGCAAGAAGGAAAGGAAGGAGGAAGGAAGGAACATGAATTCTTTTAATGCTTTGCAGAGAAAATATTGTTTTGGTTATTAATGGTGTCATTCAAATTAATTATCTATATATGGCACAAATTTTATTATTTTAGGGCAAAAGGCTAAATGATCTGCCAGGCAGTGAACATGTTTTGAGCTAAACATATGATTAGATAAAGCCCTCTTGGTGACATTGATGGCCTTGCTGAATCAGGAGCAAGATGCTGGGCTAAAACTCCAGAGTGCAGAGCTGGGTGGGTTTGCCTTCTGACTAGCTGCAGAACCAGCATCAGAAAGGACCTTCAAATCCATCAAGGCCAACTTCCCATCTACTGCCTCGATCTCCTGTAACATTCCAGACAAGGTCTTGTTTAGCTTAGACCTTGGTGATGGGGTTCTGTGTAAAATTTTAAAAGACTACATCGTAAGAACCGTTGAAGAAGAAAAAATCAGCAAAAACTAAAGCTATATGGGACTAAGAAGTTTTTCACAATTTCTCTCTGCCTATTTATTGGCAAATACTGGCAAATGAAAGTTTTCCAGACTGTCATCTTAATTTTAATCTTTGTGTCAAAAGCTCTTACAAAATAATATACAAAAATATATAAGCTTAAATGTTACTGTATTAAGTTTTTTTAAAAGAGTACAAACAAATATATACAGTATGAATGTGACTATATTTAGGAGGGAAAAAAATCTAGCACCCTTTGTACAGGGTAAAAAAAGAAAAGAAATACCAATAGCAAGTGTGATTATACATAGTGGCACTATTATGAGTGATTTTTTAACTTCTCTTACTTTAATTTGCCAAATTTACTTTAAATAGAATAAACTACTGTTTTTAACATAAGAAGAAAACTACCCTACCACAAGAACCTACTTTGTGCCAAGACTCTTTTTTGTTTTCTTTCTTAAAGACAAGATCTCGCTCTGTCACCCAGGGCTAGAGTACAGTGGCAAGATCACAGCTCACTGCAGTCTCAAACTTCTGGGCTCAAGTGATCTTTCTGCCTCAGCCTCCCGAGGAGCTTAGGACCACAGGCATGCACTGCCACACCTGGCTGATGTCTTAAAAATGTTTTATAGAAATGGGGTCTCGCAGGCCGGGCGCGGTGGCTCAAGCCTGTAATCCCAGCACTTTGGGAGGCCGAGACGGGCGGATCACGAGGTCAGGAGATCGAGACCATCCTGGCTAACATGGTGAAACCCCGTCTCTACTAAAAAATACAAAAAACTAGCCGGGCGAGGTGGCGGGCGCCCTGTAGTCCCAGCTACTTGGGAGGCTGAGGCAGGAGAATAGTGTAAACCCGGGAGGTGGAGCTTGCAGTGAGCTGAGATCCGGCCACTGCACTCCAGCCTGGGCGACAGAGCGAGACTCTGTCTCAAAAAAAAAAAAAAAAAAAAAAAAAAAGAAATGGGGTCTCGCTATGATGCCCAGGCTAGTCTCAGACTCCTAGCCTCAAGCAGTTCTCCCACTTTGGCCTCCCAAAGTGCTGGGATTACAGGTGTGAGTCATGCACCTGGCCAGAGACTCTTCTTGACACTGGGAATACAAGTGAATAAACTAGCTCCTGCCTCTGGGGTTGCCACTGTAGCAGGGCAGACAGACAGCAAACACAGCAGATACCAAAGGAGATAATGAGAACTAAGGGAGAAAAATAAAGCAGAGCAAAGGAAAGGGAGAGTAACAGGGAATTTTAAAAATAAGATAGTCTACACCCCTTGCATAAATGTAAGATTTTATTATCTTTTTATGTCTTAAAGTCATAATTTTACAGTTAACAATGGAGAAGCCATACAAATTTGCTCTGAGTGTAAATTGACATTACAGCAGGCCTGGAAATTGTGGTTGTCTTTTTTCTTTTCTTTGTTTTCTTTTTTATTTTTTCTTCTTGTTTTAATGAAAACTCTGATACAAGGGGTTTTTGTTTTGTTTTGTTTTCGTTTGCCACTTTTTACTAAAAATGTAAGATTTGGTGGGGGAAAGGAAAGTGAGTTTTATTCATTTTTTTCCATGAAGTTTTATTAAGTATGGAACTCATCCTACATATTACATATAGAAAGAGTAATAAATGGTGGTTTTGACCTCAAGGACTCACAATCTAGTAGAAGATAGTCAGACAATTCAAATATATTCCCAAATATTAGGACTAATATATATTTCCATCAATATAGAAATGTTCTTCTGTTTTCTTAAGCCCTCTTATTTTCTGGGGGTTTAAAACAATGTTATTTTAAATACCTAATCATTAAACATGTATTAAGGTTCCCATTTCCTATTTTCCTCCTGGGAACAGAAGGAATCTCCATTCCGCCATGTGTTACAGTTTCTGAAGCTTCCATAACAGTGTTTCCCAGACTTCAGTGTGCACATGCATCCCCTGGGGGTCTTGTAAAATGCAGATTCTGAGGCGGTACTGCCGGGTGGGGCCTGAGATTCTGCATTCCTAATGCATGCCCAGGTGATGCCGAGGTGGTTCTGTGACCTCTCTGAGGCACGCACTCCTCAAGTGCAAAATGGGAATGACAACACCGAATTTGCAGGGTTGCTCTGGAATAACTTTTGTAAGTGGCCTCTTGCAGGAGGGCATGCAGAAGCTGTACCACAGGCAGTGCTCGCCTCCTGGGACCGCTCCAGCTGGGGGCTGACCGTGGCCATCTTGGTGTCTTGTGCAGTGAGCAGCACAGTGCCTGGTACACATCAGGCGCCCAGTAAATATTTGTGGATCAAACACAGAACAAATAACAAATATGCCTGACAGATTCCATTATGTTTTTTTAAGTAACTGAAAACTCATTAATAAATATTATTAAAAATAACTTTAGGCTGGGCGTGGTGGCTCACACCTGTAATCCCAGCACTTTGGGAGGCCAAGGTGGGTGGATCACTTGAGGTCAGGAGTTCGAGACCAGCCTGGCCCACATGGCAAAACCCCATCTTTACTAAAAATACAAAAATTAGCCGGGCATGGTGGCACATGCCTGTAATCCCAGCCACTTGGGAGGCTGGGGCAGGAGAATCACTTGAGCCCGGGAACCGGAGGTTGCAGTGAGCCAAGATCATGCCATTGCACACTAAGCTGGGGGAGAAGAGCGAAACTCCGTCTCAAAAAATAAATAAAATAACTTAAAAGATAGTTTTTAATAATAAACTAATCACCTATATGTCATCCTTTTCACACAGAAATAATTTTTTGTTCAGATGACTTTATTCCTACAAACACATTTTTACACTTTTGCGATGAGGGCACATAGTATTTCCATCTAACAGTAGGTTATAAATGTTTCCCTCTTTAAACATAGTGTTCACAGTTACGCTTTTTTGTGACTGCTTAATGTGAATAGTATTGATGTCCCACAGTTTATTAAACTATTCCCTAATATTGGATATTTAGGGTGTTTTTTATTTTTCTTTTTTACTACTTTAAATACACAGCTAATTTAGACCATTTGATTCAGTCAGTCATCCTATACTTTGCTTTTTTTTTTTTTTTTTTTAAAAACCCAACTATATTTCCTTATCACCCTGTGTTTAGTTTACTTAGATCTTTTTGTATGATTTAGAAGACAATTTTATTTTCTTTTTTCTTTCTTTTTTTTTTTTGAGACGGATTCTCACTCTGTCACCCAGGCTGGTGTGCAGTGGTGCGATCTTGGCTTACTGCAACCTCCGCCTCCCGGTTTCAAGTGATTCTCCTACCTCAGCCTCCTGAGTAGCTGGGATTACAGGCGCGTGCCACCACACCCGGCTAATTTTTGTAGTTTTAGTAGAGATGGGGTTTCACCATATTGGTCAGGCTGGTCTCGAACTCCTGACCTCGTGATCCACTTGCCTCAGCCTCCCAAAGTGCCAGAATTACAGACGTGAACCACTGCATCCAGCCTAGAAGGTAATTTTCAAATTTAGATGTTACTTGTGATTATCTCAAAGCATTCCAGAAATAGACCTTAAAAAGAAATATATGTGTATTATCAAATTAAACAGTATTAAGTTTTCTTTTATACAAATGATAAAACCAAAAGCTTCCCCCTTTCTTTTCTTTCCTTCGTCTCTACTATGTATTCTTTTCTAAATTAATGTGAAATTTTGGTATTCTTCTTTCTCTACTTTTGTGTTTTAATGCAATTACTCTAATTAAATGTATTAGCAGTATACTGCACCCCTTTCTTCCTCATATACTCCTTTAAAAGTAACTAATAATCACACATATAAATATGAGACTTGGCTGGGCGTGTTAGCTCACACTTGTAATCTCAACACTGGGAGGCTGAGGTGAGAGGATTGTTTGACCTGCTAGTTTGAGACCAGCCTGGGCAACATCTCTACCAAAAAAAGTTGAAAAAATTAGCCAGGCACGGTGGCACATGCCTATAGTCCCAGCTGCTCTGGCGGCAGAGGCAAGAGGATTGATTGAGCCCACGAGGTCAAGGCAGCAGTGAGCTGTGATGGCGGCATTACGGCACTCCAGCCTGGGTGAAAGAGCAAGACCCTATCTCTGAAAAAAAGAAAAGAGAGAGAGACTTTATGAAGTAAGAAATAAGGAGAACAGATTGGAGGTTCCTCAAGAAACTAAAAATAGAGCTGCTGTATGATCCGGCAACCCCACTGCTAGGTATATACTCAGAAGAAAGGAAATCAATATATCGAAGAGATATCTGCACTTCTATGTTTATTCCACACTGTTCACAGTCGCCAAGATCTGTCATTAAAATGTTTATTCTAAAGATCATTTATATTGTATTTACTATAATTGAGTTAATTAGATACCACAGTTAGCAAATATGTGGTCTAAATTTTTCAAAGTTGATTTCTTTAGAACTTTTCTTCATGTTTAAAAATACTCTTGCTGCACTTTAAAAATAGATGTTTGTGGTTTATTTTTTTTAAAATACAGCATGTCTTTATTTCCTTCTGCAATAGAGATGTGTTTCTTTCTCTGCAGCTTAAAGTGAGTAGAAAGAATCTTCTTAATGTCTGCAAACTTATATTTAAAATTAGCAGGAATGAGAAGAATGATTCTTTGATTCAAAATGACAGCATTCTGGGTGAGTGTCATTCAGTGCTACTATTGAGCAAATGTACTTGAGTAAAAATTAGATATCTGGAGAGAAAATGTGGTAATCAATGATAGCAGGAATATTTTGTTTTCTAGAAACATGCAGAAGTTTTGCAATGCTCATTTTTACTTTGTCCTTCTCTGTTTTCCACATTCAGTTGAATGTATCCTGTGGTAGTTTGCTCTTTTCTTTCAACACCTGTAGTAACATTGTGTGATTTACAAAGTGTTCCCCATTTAAGAATTCATTTCCTGGACTTGGATTTAATATATAGAAAAATGCATGTAATAGTATTTGACATAATTGAAAATTTTAGTCTTTAATATACTAGGAATGACTGAAAGTTGAAAGACAGCTATAACTGTTATAGAAACCTGACATCACAATGTTTCAAATTTGTAGGTAAGGAAGTTTTATTACACCTTGTCTAGCTCATGCCTAATTTTTGTTGTACTTCTAAAAAATTAAGATACCTAGTTACCTAAATGGAAATGTTTTTATGAATTAATATTGCTGATACAAGAAGAGAAGATACAAAGTATCTTCCATGCAGCAACATGGAAAATATTTTGAGTTCTCTTTTTGCAACATAGGATAAATTATCTTTTCATCTTTCTTTGCCCCTGGCAGACAGGGACAAAACGAGTACTGAAAGAAATGTCTAATGTTGAATCAACTAATTAAGAATTGTAGACTGAAAACAATCATCTCAAATTATTACATGGGCATTAATATAATTAAATGTGAGATATGCATTATTAACCTTATTGGATTTGCCTGGATTACTCGTAAAACCAAGTAGTGGTATGTTATTGAATAAATGTTCTTAAGTTGTCTTGGGAAAAGGATAGGTGTTGTATTCAAGTTATCTTTTTCTAGGGTGATTGAGATTTTTTTAAGCTACTGTCATGGATTTCCCACTAATAATACAGAAACAAATATATTCTTAAAGACTTATTGAAATTTAACTCTTAAATTTGTTAAATTATTAGTATTCTATGACTCAAAATTTTTGTAACAAATAATAAAGGCCAATAAATAATTAGTAAGAGGCAAGGAATGACATTAATTAAAATAATACTTTCTCTTATTTATTAATAATCCCATCCTTTTGCTGAAATTATTATTACAGAGATTTGTCTTAACTAAAAGTAAGCTTTTCTCTTTATACGATATAACTCTTAACAAGCACTTGAATGTAGATTTTGGTAAACATATTTTACAAAGTGTATTTTATGTTCACACACAACTTATTTAATATATTTATCTCCCGCTGTTATACTCAGACATTTATAATAATTCATCTCTTTGACAGAATCATTGTTGGAGGTACTAAGAAGTGAAGACCTGGAAAGTAACATGGAAGCTTTTTTATACTGTATGGGGTCTATAAAGTTCATTTCTGGAAATCCAGGATTTCTTAATGAAATGATCAGCAAAGGTGCTGTGGAAATACTGATAAATTTGATAAACCAAATAAATGAGAACACCGAGAAATGTGGTACATGTTTGCCTAATTCGGGCCACTTGCTAGTCCAGGTAAGTATTTTACTTGAAAAGATTAGACGTGTAAAATTAGTTTTCACATTGCCTAATGCCAGTTTTAAAAGAATGGCATGCAAGAGGCCCCTATAGCCAGGTGTGGGTGCCCAGCCTCCAAGGGCAGCAGCCACAGCCCACCTCCACCCCATGAGGACCTGGTGCCTGTTGTCCTGGACGGGCTATTCCATGGCTATTACCAGAGCAGCTCTCCACACAGCATGCACTTTCACTGCCCTGCAGAGAAAGCAGGCCTGGAAGAAGGGAAAAGTTGTACCTCTCTGCAAAACAATTGCATGTTGGAGTCAAATTTTAGCAGGCTGTTTAGTGTTGAAGATGGGCCTGGCCCGGAGATGATTTATGATGATTGGTAGCTAATGTCATTACTCTTGTATCTTCAGTAAGAAACCGAAGGTAATGGGATTGAGTGGACAGTCATTGAGGTGGGTATGTAGATACCAGGCAGCCCCGAGACTGTAGGAATGCAGGGAACAAAACTGGATGCACTGAATATAAACAGAGCAGGTAGACCAGTTTTGTTATGTGTTAGGGTTTTATTGCTTACGTTGTAGCAGATTAAATTTCATAGTTAAATTATTTTCACTGGAGCTGCTCTGGCTTGGATACTCTTTTTTAGATGAGATTTTATCTTTAATAGCATTTGTATGTCAAATAATGGCATCTTTGATGTAATAATTCATAGGATTTGAAATGTGCTTGTCAGTTAATGAGGACTGAGCACTCAGAGCACTCTAAGCTATTAGGAAACTGTTAAAAATTAGATTTAGGCCCTGTCTTCAAGGTGCTTAAAGTATTTGGATGATTATTAATTTTGGACTTTGTGGTCTGTCTCCATTTTGAAGAAGATTGTGAAAACCTCTTTGAGTCATAAATGTGCACAGTTTTTCTGTGTGCCCTGTTTTGGCTAGGAAGACTTCAGAAACATTTTCCATGCTCCCAGTGTTATTGAATCATTCAATTTTTTTCCCTCAATGAAAATAGTAATTTCTGATTATAGACTAATTATATTTCCTGTTAAAATGCTGAAAAGTATAAGAAAGAATATAAAAATCACCTGCAATGGTTTCACCCTCAGATAACACCTCCAGCATTTTGGTGGTCATTTATATACATGTACATAATTTAATAGAATTCTCACTTTTTTTTTTTTTTTTTTTTTTGAGACAGAGTTTTGCTCTTGTTGCCCAGGCTGGAGTGCAATGGCATGATCTCGGCTCACCGCAACCTCCACCTCCCAGGCTCAAGCGAATCTCCTGCCTCAGCCTCCCTAGTAGCTGGGATTACAGGCATGTGCCACCATGCCCGGCTAATTTTGTATTTTTAGTAGAGAGGGTTTCTCCATGTTGGTCAGGCTGGTCTCGAACTCCTGACCTCAGGTGATCCGCCCGCCTTGGCCTCCCAAAGTGCTGGGATTACAGGCATGAGCCACCATGCCCGGCGAATTCTCACTTTTTAAATAACCTGTTACTTTTAATAGTCACTTTTGTTTGTTTTCTATCATTCTCTTCCCTCCCTGTTTCTCCTTAACATTGTTCACACTGATGTGTTCAGCACCTTTTAATACACACACAGGATTTAACAAATGGAATATTCTATGCCCTTCTCTCTCCTCATTTAACAATATGTAGTAAAAATCCCTTGAGTTAACCCTAAAAACTTATTTAATTTTTCTTAACAACTGCATAATATTCTGTCATTAGGGTATATCTCAAATTCTCAACCATTCCCATATTGAGATATTCACTCTGTTTTAAATTTTTATGTAACAGCTTATGGGATTCTTGTCTAGTTAATCTCTTTCCAACCCCATCTTATACACATATAAATGTTTGCTGTTTGCATCAACTATGTCACGGGGTGTGTGTGTGTGTGTGTGCACGCGCGTGCATGTGTGCACAGTTGAGTGTTACTGTTACCAAAAATATATCAAATCAAGAAAGGGGACCTCTGGTGTGCACATACAGTATATTGCTGCCTGTGTTACTCTTTTATTTCCGTTTTCCCTGGATTCAGCATCCTCAGGTGCAACCTGATTCAACAGGTCAGATCCCCTCTCCTTTCCTGACATTTGTGTCCCCTACCTCTAGGGGGCACTGTAGAAGTTCCTCCTCACTGCCCACCACCACTTGCCACCACCTGATGGCAGTGGGCTCTGTCATTGTCTCCAAAGCCTTCCTTGAAACCAGCCTAAGGCCTGGCATGTGTGGCCCATACCCCTGTCTAGCAGGAGAAAATGGAGCCCATTATGGCATCCACCTGAACTTACTCCAGCTGTGGTCACCAAATGCCATTTGTATCAATTGTATCACTGTGTGTTTACAGATTTGGGGAGGAAGGAGACATTGTTTTAGTCTTTATCATTTGCAGAATTCCCTGAATGGGACACTTCCTCATATTTAATGAAAACAAAAACTGTTTTGTATCATATGAATGATAAAATGTAAACAACAAGACTTCACTCCAAGAGCAGATGAAAGTCTCTGCTTTTTTTTTTTTTGAGATGGAGTCTTGCTCTGCCCAGGCTGGAGTGCAGTGGCGCAGTCTCAGCTCACTGTGAGCTCCACCTTCCGGGTTTCACACCATTCTCCTGCCTCAGCCCCCAAGGAGCTGGGACTACAGGCGCCCACCACCACACCTGGCTAATTTTTTGTATTTTTAGTAGAGACGGGGTTTCACCGTGTTAGCCAGGATGGTCTCGATCTCCTGACCTCGTGATCTGCCCGCCTCGGCCTCCCGAAGTGCTGGCATTACAGGCGTGAACCACCGCGCCCGGCCGAAAGCCTCTGCTTTTGTGAATGTGTAACACTGACTGACTTTTCACCAGCTGGTTCATGTGCAAATTCAGCCAGACAGATCTGGCCACAAGCAGAAGTGTCTGTTTACACCAGCTTTGAGAACCTGGTAACTCCAGCTCAGGAGGCTTTTTTTAAAAATTTTTTTTAATTTTTGAGACAAAAAGCCTGTCACCCAGGCTGGAATGCAATGGTGTGACCTCGGCTCACTGCAACCTCCACCTCCCAGGCTCAAGCGGTCCTCCTGCCTCAGCCTTCTGAATAGCTGGGATTACAGGGGCCTGCCACCACACCCGGCTAATTTTTTTTTTTTTTTTTTTTTGTATTTTTAGTAGAGACAGGGTTTCACCATGCTGGCCAGGCTAGTCTCAAATTCCTGACCTCAGGTGATCTGCCCACCTTGGCCTCCCAAAGTGCTGGGATTATAGGTGTGAGTTACTGTGCCTGGCCAGGAGGCATTTTTAAAAGCGGCTTTCTTCAATTGAAAAGATAAATTTACTTGTGGCTCTAGTAAGAATAAAATAATGTCTGCCAGCCAGAGAGAACAGGACGAGGGCAAAAAAGATACAAGCAGGCCACATCTAGTGGCGTGACTGCTTTTCTTCTACAACTTTCAACCCCAAGAACCTCAGTAGCTTCGGAACACTTTCTGGGGACCTCATATTACAAAACTTCGCTTGCTTTAACATCTGGCACAGCGTTAGAGTCATCTTGTTTTCCAAAAGCAGTTCCACTGGACTCATGGAAAGAGTGGAAAACATCTTCCAAAGCTGGACGTTGAAGATTGTGCAGGATTTGGGAAACTAGAATAAAGGGAAAAGGATGTTGAACACTCAGGTGGGAAATAAATAAGGTGTGTTTGGGAGGTACTGAAGAGGTAGGGCTGTCTAGAGTAGAGATTCTGTGTGGGCATCTTGGAAGGTGAGATTCAGAAGGTACAGCCATGAGTCTCGGATACCAGCTGCCAAGAGTGGACTTGGGGCAATAAGGAGCAGTTGGAGGTGAGTGCATAGGGGGACGAGATGAGATCAGAGTGGCAGAAAGATGAATGTGCACAAAATGTGAAACTGATAAAGACCCAATAGCTGAAAAGTGATGGGAGGAGAACGTATCCGTGGTACATGACAGATTGGAGGGCTAAGATCTCAAACACAGCAGCCCCAGTTAACAGGCATTGCTGCAGTTAGATTTTAGACTGATTAGAGTGGAGATAAAGGAATGGGTATGAAGGAAAAGCTCCTCCAAAGCACATGGACTAATGTTGCTTAGAGGGAAAAAAAAAGAACCACAGTGTTGAACTTCGGAAGGTCTTCTTTGTGTTGTTTCTTACATATATGTATCTGTATGGCTGTATGCATTAATATATGTTTATCACCTGGTGGCTGAAATCAAGAGACACTCATTGCACAAGTTTTGTGGTGTGGCTGCTCTGTGCCAGGCATGTTCTGGGTGGTAAGACAGGAGAGCTGCCAGTAGGCACCTACTTTTTGATGATCCCTGTATCCAGATAATAGTATTCCAATGCTTATTCTTCTGCAAAATTATGGTACTTCCACATGGCCAACATTGCACTCAGTTCTGCATGTCAGACATGTAATAGCATTTTGAGAAGGACAAGATACTCAGAGAAACTGGGTGCTGCCACCTGTGCATCAAGTCAGAGTGTGAATAGTCCCAGGCTGGCAGAACTGGAGATGCGAGTTTGTTTGTAAAGTCATAAGAGTAAAGCAGGTTAAACTGTGCATGTTCACTGAACTCCAGAACCCTAGAATTTAGGGGGAGCTCCCTGGAACTTGGAAAAAGAGAAATATAGGCCAACTAACAAGCAAGGCCCCTAAATGCCGGCAGTAAATTGCACCACCAAGGAGGTGGCACAGATGGAAAGAGGAGCTTGTCAGTGTTGCTCTAGAATGGATTATCATGAGGTGTTAGGGTTCATCTGTGGCCTTTGAAAAGCAGCCGTTGAGCAGACATGACACAGGAGCCAAGGGAAACTCCTGGAGTCACCTCCATCTGAAAGTCTATTTTGGTCTCCCTTGTGCCCTTTCCTGGAGAACAGAGAAGAGTCTTCTATGTCACAATCACAACCAAGCCCAAATTCTCCCAGTGTCTCCTTTGTCCTCTGTGTCTTGAGAACATCATGTACAAAGCTGCTTTGCTGTAATTGAAGGAAATCTCAATGTACTTATGTTAACAGCTAGGTCATTTATAGGTGGACAATGTAACTATTAAAGCTCAGATTGACGTGAACTTTCATGCCTGTTTTTTGGATTCACTTGTACTTCCAATCTGTTTTTTCTTTACAGCCTGACCCACTTGATTTTGAATTCAATCCTTAGAGAAATGTATTCTTTTCCTGCTTTAGATATACTATTTTTGAAGTTAAAACTGTTCTGCAGCACCCCAGGTAACATGGTTTGCTTTTCCTCTCCACAGCCTCCACCCCCGCTTCTCTGGCCCCTAAGCCTGCAGACACCTCCCTAGCGGCTCCCACAAATCCAGATCCTCTCCCCCTTGCTCAGTACCATACCACTGTCATGTTCTTCCTTTTTCTAAATGGAAGTTTCTCAGGAAGGTCGGTCCTCCCACCTCATCAGTCCTTTCCTTCCTTCACTCGGTTCCTTCCTTTTGTTTTTAGGGTTTAGGGTATAGGAAAGTGTATTGAACAAAGAGAGCTGACTCAGACAATTTGAGCCTGGATAGTTCAGAAAATGATAAATGATAGTATCATGAATAGAAATTAGAGAGTTATAGACAGGAATGGATTTGGTGAGAGGAGGAAAGAAAATTATGGGAAGAAAATTATGTAATTAGCTTTATTTTTATTTTTTAATTTTTAATTTTTTTTTTTTTTTTTTTTGAGATAGAGTCTCACTCTGTTGCCCAGGCTGGAGTGCAGTGGCACAATCTCGGCTCACTGCAGCCTCTGCCTCTCAAGTTCAAGTGATTCTCCTGCCTCTGCCTCCAGAGTAGCTAAGATGACAGGCAAGTGCCACCACACCTGATTACATTTTGTATTGTTAGTACAAAACTAAAATTGTTTAGGAGGTCTCTAGTAGAAACAGGGTTTCACCATATTGGCCAGACTGGTCTCGAACTCCTGACCTCAAGGGATTCACCCGCCTCAGCCTCCCAAAGTGCTGGGATTACAGGTGTGAGCTACTGCTCCTGGCTGAAATTAGCTTTAATATAAAACTTTCAGATGCCAACAGAATAGCCATGCAGGCCTGTCGAGTAGGAAGTAGGAGGTATGAGCTGAGGCTTAGAAGAGAAGGTAAGACCAAAAATACAAATTTAGGGTCATCTACATGGAGGTGATGGTTGAAGGCAGAAAAGACAATGAAATTACCCAAGGAGAGAGTAGAGAAAGAGCAGAGGGACTGACGACAGATGGTGTGAAATGGCCTCATTTGTGGAATGGAAAGAGAAAAGGAAGTGACCAGGAAATGAAGGGCAATGTACAAGAGTAGAGATTTTCTCCGAAAGGATGGGTCAGCTTTGGCAAATGCTGCGGAGAGCATGTAGGGGAAGAGGAATCCCGCCACTTCGGAGCAGTGTGAATAGGCGAGCGAGGGGTGTGCGGGGGCCATCTCCTGGGACAACAGTGTGCTCTCTTGCTCTCTTTCAATCATATAATTCTTTATCTCTGTATTTTTAAATTAAAAGGTGTTTTGATATACTTGGGTTTTTTTTGTTTTGTTTTGTTTTTTAAATTTCTGAGCCCTAGAGTGAGCTCCCCACTTTGGCTGAGCTGAGCTCAATCCTGTATTCAGTGTTTGCCATCAGGAACCCTGATGGTTCATTCAACCCTGGACTGTGTTGGGGCAGGCCCAGTGCCACCGCCCTGCATGGTCCAGTGAGGAGAGCACCGCACTGGAGCCCCCAGCCTGAGCTGGCCGCTCAGCTGGGACACTGAGCCCACCTTACCCTCTGAGCCTCACTTTCCTGTCTCTAAAGTGCTGACTATGCCTGCCTTAAAGGGCAGCTGGGAAATGAAATGAGATGATCCAGTAAAGCGCCCATAACAGGGTAAGGCACATAGTAGGCACTCACCAGAAAGCCATTCAATAAAATAAGATCAGAATTACCCAAACCTGAAGCTTCAAAGAGCAATTCCCTCTGATAGGATAAAAACGTAATCACAAGAAACTTAAGAAGACAGAGTCCAGGATGGATTTCAAATCTTTAATCTTTTTGTTGTTTGGTTTTTGATAAGCAATGTGGAGAAGAGCGCCAAAGAGAAACTAAAATTGGAGGAGGGTGTTAGAGTAATGTATGAGATTCTGGGTAAATGATGGACCCCAATTCTCAGAGCCTACTATTCTCTGCTTCAAGATTTGGGGAATTTAAGAGAGGCCTTCAACTGAAGTCTGGGGATTTGACCAAGCAGTGACTTAAGTTATTATTAGTAATTAAGGATTGTATCAAGGTGGCTGGGGTCTTTTAAATCTTACTTTAGTTATGTTCAATAGTTTTAGATGTAGAGATTAATGCATTTGTATTTAGGTGTTTAGATAATTGTAGGTATGCGTACTTATGCTGGAAATTATGTTAATTCTTTCTCTTGTGCCACCCCACCTGTTGGAAGTCTGCCTCTTCAGACTGTGGAATCAGAAGCAAGGTAGCAGTGTCTGCCAGTAGAACTTTGCTCTGATTATTGGAGGAAGTAAACTGCATACCTATAAAATGGCAGCAAATAGCCCCATGATTTATTTCCTAAGTTCTTACAGATAATTTTTTTGGAGATTTGATAATTTAAACCAAATTTAAAGCATTTATTTTGAAGGTTTTGCTTGAATAGCAAGCAGCAGATGAGGTTTTTAATTTTCTTGTTGTTTTAATTAAGGTATAATCTACATCCAATGATGTGCTTAGATCTTATATGTTTGATGAGTTTGACAAAAGTAGAAAGCCACATAGCCCCTACCCTTATCAAGATACAGAAGGTTTCTGTCACCTCAGAAATTTCCTCCCACCTCTTCTCATTAATCCTCTTTCTTCTACCCTCCTCCCAGAGGGAACCATTCTTCTGATCTCTTTCACCATAGATAAGCTCTGCCTGTTCTAAAACTTTATATAAATGGAATATACAGCATGTACCCTTTTGTGTCTGGCACCTTTTTAAACTTTTATTTTGAACTAAGGATAAATCCACAAGATGTTGCAAAAATAGTACCAAGAGGTCCTGTGTACCCATCACCCGGCTCCTCCCAGTGATGATATCTTACATAACTATTGTACATTATCAAACCCAGGAAATTGATATGGATATGCCGTAGTTACCTAGAGTACTATATCTGGCTTATTTTGCTTAGCATATTGCTTTTGAGATTAGATGAAGCATTTTTAGGGGTTAGTCTTTGGTATTGATCACTACACTGGCTAATTTTTGTTTTGTTTTTGTTTTTAGGGATGGAGTCTTGCTCTGTTGCCCAGGCTGGAGTGCAGTAGCGCGATCTCGGCTCACTGCAAGCTCCACCTCCCGGGTTCAAGCAGTTCTGCCTCAGCCTCCTTAGTAGATGGGATTACAGGCGCACGCCGCCACTTTTTTAATGATGTATTTGTTAATAAGAAGGGGACAGCTATTTTCTACTTATGGGGTTTCCTTCCTATAAAAGAACTGCCGGCAGCATAACTAACCACTCACGTGCCCAGTTGCCACGAGAGAGTAGGCATTCGGGGCCCAGGTTCTTCCTCTTCCCTTCTCTTCCCTTTCCTAGGAAGGAGCTATCTATAGGCAACTCATGTTCTCTCATTTTCCAGGGACAGCAGAACTGAAGATCTGAGAAGACTCAGAGACCTAAACATGTAATGCCTTGGGTTTTTTACTTGGAAATAAGAGACTAAGGAGGATGGGGATGGGGAGAAAGTTATCACCGTGGTTGGAGGATGTGGCTTATACCTGAGGCAGGCATGCTTTCTAATCCTGAACCCTAGAATTAGATTTACCCACCCAGTCACAGACCTCTTCTGTCCCTGGAGGAGCAGAACACCTGTGTTCTGATGGCAGCTCATTTCTGAAAGAGGAAGGGAAGAGAGGGACCAGGTAGGGGCTGGACTGGGAGTGTCCGATTCCTATCCCAAGCTCACCAATCAGGAAGTGAGGGTAGTGGATGGCCAGGAGTGTTAATGCTAAAAGACAGATCAAGGGTGGAAAATGAGGCTCCTACTGTGTCTGGGGAGAGCCATTTGCTCTCCATTAGTGCTCTGCCTGCTCAGCCTCCTTTCTTCACTGTAGATATATTAGTTGTGGCAGTAAGGAAATGTCACTAACTTTAGCATTTAATTGTGAATAGTGGTTTCATTGCTTGGTAGGTCTTAACGCACTATCTTTTTCAGACTCCTTTTTCTTGTTTTGCTGCATTGCCATTCTAAATTGTTTGTATGATATTCAAAATTTCTCCTGTATTGATACATACATAGCCACAGCTGGAAGAATCAGGTACCTACTCATTTTAGTGAGGTAACTGACATAGAGGCAGTAAATGGAGAAACAACAATAAACAGAGCCAAAGGGTTTAAGGAGGACAGAAGCATTTCCTGCTAAGTCGGACACCCATGGTAGGGATGTGCCAAGTAGGCCTGTGTAGCCAGGCACCAAGTGTTATCAAGGATTCTTAATTAATGTTACCTTCATATGCATATATCTTAATGAATTCCAATAAAAGCTTAGAAATGCTTGTTACCAGTGATTTCACATGTCTAGCAGCATCTTGTCATTGGTTTCTTTTGTCTTAGCCAGAACTGTACAAATCATACATGAGACAATATGAAACTTCTTGGGTTACCACACAGGCTCTGGTTTTGGCATATATGTGGCCTCAATTGGGCACAAATTCAAAGAAATGAATGTGCTTTTATTAATAGAGGGAGATGGTTTAGCTGAGGTTGGAAAATAGTGGCTTTGGTCGTAAATCATTTCACACTGTTTGTGGTCTCTGGCGGCTGTGTTTATTCTTTTACATCATTAGTGGGAAGTCAACCATTTTGCAGTTGGCAGTTAAGTTGAGACAAAGCTCGAGGGATTTCAGATGTGGATATTCCAGATGATTGCAAAATGTTTTTAGAGACCAGTGCCAAATAGAGTAGGGAGGCAATAGACCAAGAAACGGAGGCCAGGGCACTAGCCTACCTGGGAGCTGATAGACTTCTGAGCTTCAGTGAGTCACAAGCTGCTCTGATCTGGGGCAGCTCTGATGGCAGGTTGCCTTCTAGAGCAGAATCTGGTGAGTTCCTTGAGGATGGAGTACTCTGATGGAGGAAGGGCACAGAGGGGAAACAGAGGGCCATCCACTCTGGACATGATCAGTGTGTGTGGAGGTTGCCCCACCTTGCACCCACCCACTGCAGTAGAGAACGCAGGAATGAGACCACAGCTGCTGGGCCTGTGTTGTGTCCTCAAGTCCAGTGATCCAAGTCAGGAGAACCACCCCTCCGCTTTTTTTTTGTTTGTTTGTTTGTCTTGAGACAGAGTCTGACTGTCACTCAGGTTGGAGTACAGTGGTGCGATCAAAGGCATGGCTCACTGCAGCCTCAGCCTCTGGGGTTCAGGTGATTCTCCTGCCTCAGCCACGAGAGTTGCTGGGATTACAGACCTGAGCCACTGGGCCCAGCCCCATATTTTAAGACAAAGATTTCTTGTGTTTGCTAAGGTTTCTCAACTAATTAATAGTTGAAAACACAATTTGAAATTGATAATTAAGTACCTGTAGTCAACTTGAAAAAAACAGAAGCTAAAGCTTTTGAGTTCTCATTTTACTGTATTAAAATGTAGTTGTGCATTTATGAATGATCTAATTTCTTCTTAGTACATTTTTTCTCTTTAAAATGGGTCTCCCAATACTGACCGCACAATGAAAACGTTGAGGCTTACATAATTCAATGTGAGCTGGATAGCTTTGCCAACTCTTCGGGTGTTTTACCTGACTGCGGGTGGTACCTGTTATGATCAAAGAATTTGGGGAACGTGGAAAGAAGCTGCCTCAGAAAAGTGAGCACCAGAAGGTTGTCGAGTGTAGCTCAGTCATTTTTCAGCAGTAGATTAGTGACCAGAAGCAAAATGGAGTGTTTCTTCCTGGGTATTTGCCGAAACCCTAGTTCCCCTTTTGTCCTAAACATCACCTAACAATTGCTAATAAGCAAGGAAACTTACATTTTTATTAGTCCTCTTTGTGGATTATCAGTGTCATTTTCTTCTCTTTTTTCTTCTTCCTACTGGCTACCTTCAGGATTGCAAGTCCCACAGGATTGCAAGTTAGGAGATGGGGAAAAAGATAGGAATTAAAACTTGTGTTTTTCAATGTGCTATTTCTTGGTGAAATGCTGCTTAAGAGGTTGGGAATTTCTCTACTAAGTCCTTTAGAGACTAAACAAGTATCTAGGTGTTCATTTAACTTAGAGTTCTTTCAAGTAAGGGATTTGAGGTGGTTTGAAAGATGATATACAATAAAAAAGAAAAATGTGTGTTTAAGTTTGTGCCTTTATAAATAATACAAATTAGAATAGAAAGTTAAGAAAGAAATGGATGCACACCTCCAAGCATAAAAAGCTTGGGCTTTGGTTAACTCCTACTTTGGGGGCGGGCCCAGTGGGTGGGCTTTCCTTGGGGGCAGGAAATAAAGCCCCTGCTGTAGGGCACAGAACTCATTGATAATTCTCACAGACTTATCTCTGTTCAACTGACAGTTCTTGTGTTTTTTTTTTTTAATTTTCACTTGTATGTAATGCATTCAAAAGTTGGAGCAAAATTCAGAGTTAAATGGGTCGGCTTGGAACTTGCCTTTACTGTGACCACATGATTTAGCTAGACTCTCCTCCCCACACCCCCCCCCTTTTTTTTTTTTTTTTTTGCATTTTTTTTCCAGAAAAGGCCACTGGTCTGAGCATTCAGGGCCCCACTATCACCCCACAGTGAGATTGGTGGCTCTCAGAGGTTGGTGACAAGTCTCTCAAGATAGAGGGCCTTCAGAGCTGCGTCTGAGTGGTGGCCTCTTCCTGATCCTTCCCCCTCAGGGCTTTAGGCCCTGGTTCACCTAGGCCTCTGCTAAGCTCCTGCACTTTCTTGCCAGAGGTGTCTTAAAGGGAAAAATCTCCCTTTTGTCGCTCCTGTCCCTTCTTTCTTTCTTCCCCCTCCTCATTCCCCTCTTCCTCCCCCTTCTCATTCACTCATCCAGCCCTCCGGCAGCTGAACATTTAAGAGCTTTTTATGAGCACATTTGTTGTCCTCTGAGTAGAAAGAGGAATAAGAAGTGGTTTGTACCCTAGAGGAGCTCACCATGGGAGAGAAGATGCCTGAAGAAGACAAGTGACAATGCTTCTGTGATGGGCGTTGTAGAGGCAGGAACAGGATGCTTTGGTAACTGGAAGAGGAAGTGACTGATCAGCCTCGGAAAGGATTTCATAGAGAAGTTATCTTGAACTGGGTTTTGAAAAATGAGCAGGAGGCCAGGTGCAATGGCTCATGCCTGTGATCCCAGCACTTTGGGAGGCCGAGGTGGGCAGATCACTTGAGGTCAGGAGTTCAGGACCAACCTGGCCAACATGCAAAAACGTGTCTCTACTAAAAATACAAAAATTAGCAGGGCGTGGTGGTGCTTGCCTGTAATCCCAGCTACTCGGGAGGCTGAGGCAGGAGAATCACTTGAACCCAGGAGGCGGAGGTTGCAGTGAGCCGAGATCGAGACTCCGTCTCGAAAAAGAAAAAAGAAAAGAAAAATGAGCAGGAGATGGCCAAGGGGAGAAGGGGTGGCAGAGTGTAATCGAGGACACTCTGGACGGAGGAAGCCGCCCTATTCAAAGGCATGGCGTCATGAAGGGATGCAGACCTCGTGTGGTGCAGTCTGAAGGATGGCCAGGTGGTGCGGAGGCAAAGGAGATGAATTTGGAGGGATGAACTGCACTTCAGAGACTGAGGAACCATTAGGCTATGGGTGCTACTGGCTGGGCCAGAAGTCACAGGAGGCCTTTGAACAGGGAAGGCGTGGCTTTCAGATGCCCCCTCTGGCAGCAGTGAGCAGCTGTGGGGGTGAACTGTGGAAGGAGCCCATCCAGGGCGCTGTAGAGTTTGGGTAAGAGATAAAGTAAGCTTAAACTGAACCAGTGACGCTGGTGATGGAGAGAAGGGGTGAACGTGTGACCGGTAAGGTGGGGAAAGGGCTAGGGCCTGGGAGGGAGTTTAGGAGCCTGGGAAGGGGCTGCTGTCAGAAATGAGATAGGCTAGAGAACAAATACACAGAGGCCGGTCCCCTTCCAGAGAGTTCATTTTTCTTTCATCCATTATTTTTCACTCCTCTGCTTTAAAACAAATCTTAAAATCTGTCTACCTCAGAGATATGTCTGCTTAGCCCATAGTGTTCTGATATCCCAGTCTTTCCTTTGTAGACGTTATCCCTTCATTCATTCCATTAATAAGTGCCTATTGAGCGCCCACATGTACCAGGCACTGGACTTGGAGCTGGATGCACAGTGGTGAAAAGGATGAACAAGGTTTATGCCCTTACTGAAGCTTCTAGTCTGGAGGAGTAGACAGATAGTAAAACATAAATAACCTAGCATTAAGTAGAGTTTATGGGGGCATATATGGTATGAGATGAAGCTTGATGGTTTGAGAAGGACCAGATCTGTTGATCCTTGTAGACCATGGTCAGGGAACTGAATATTATCCTGGGAGCTATGGACAAAAAGCCAGTATGGCTTGGAGTGACGGAAAGCAGAAAGCCTCCTAGGATTCTGGGGTGTCTCTGCTGGAGCAACTAGGTTGATGGTGTCATCTATTGAGCTATTGCTGTGTATTTTTCAAATGCATGGTGTATGTTTCATGCACGTTATTTCTACCAGCACCACAAATGACAAATTTGGAAATATATGAGGTATTGTATCAACTCAGCTGTGTGTATCACGTGCAGGTAGGGATTTCAATGAGATGACATGTCACATATAAATGTGGACTTTCTCTCCTGACTTGGGTTATTTATGAAAGTTATGTACGTGGGGCAGAAGAACCTTGAACTGTCTAAACTTTTGCTAATGAGGTGAGAATAAGGCCTGAGAAGGAGAAAAAATTGAGATTGAAGCAAGAAAATAAAAGCTCCTAAGGAAACTATAGTCCTTTCTGCTGGCAGTGTCCCTTGCCAGAGGTTAGATGTGGGGAGCGTGAGGATGACTATGGACTGGGATGCCCCATCTTTGTTGCCTTGGGGGCCAGGGAAAAGGAACTGTTGGTGTGCAGTGACTGGAATGGGTATTTCATGGTTTCCTATGGTGTCCGTCTGCCTGGGAGTCAGGCATCTGTACTCTTCGGTCTCCATGGAAGAGAGTTTTGAGGCATCCTCTGAATTAATGTAAACCAGTAGTGCTCCAGTGCCTGGGCTGTCTCAGGAGAAGAGGTAGAAACGGGGTCAGATGATGAGACTTTTCCATTTTATGACAGCAATGGAATTCCTAGAATGGTTCGTTAGTCTTCACAAAAGATCGATTCCTGGCTGGGCGCAGTGGCGCACCCCTGTGATCCCAGAGGTTTGGGAGGCTGAGGTGGTTGGATCACTTGAGGCCAGAAGTTCGAGACCAGCCTGGCCAACATGGTGAAACCTTGTCTCTACTAAAAATACAAAAATTAGCCAGGCGTGGTGGCACGTACCTGTAACTCCAGCTACTTGGGAGGCTGAGGCACTAGAATTGCTTGAATGGGGGAGGCAAAGGTTGCAGTGAGCCAAGATCCTGTCACTGCACTCCAGCCTGGATGACAAAGGGAGACTCTGTCTCCAAAAAAAAAAAAAAAGAAAGAAAGAAAAAGTCCATTCCTTAGCTTAGAAGACTATATTGTTATATTGTGCAGATCTGTGGAGTTAAGTGGAATACTCAAATAGTTTGTTTCACCTCCAGTGTTTGGGATATCTGAAACTTTCAGGGAAGAATTTACAGAATCATTGTATAATTGAATTGATTGCAAAAGACTTGTACACATTTATTTGAAGCATTTTTTTAACATTTTCTGTGTTTTCAGGGTAGTCAGTTATATTTTAATGTATCTTTTTGTTGCTGTTGTTATAAAGAAAAACTAATCACATCATCTTAAGAACTGTTTTTAGAAGTTTATATACTATGGCTATAATGATGCTTTATGTTTACATGATGCTTTACAGTATTAGATAAGTAATAAAAACAGTGCTACATGGTTCCATTTGCTACACACAACCCCCCCACCCCCAGAGGTGAGCAGTGCTTGTCACCTGCTTTTCACAGATGAGGAAATGGGGAAGTGGAGGAAGGAGTGGCTGCCCCTAGGCACTTCACTAGGAAGAGATGTGGGACTTGAATCCCTGTCATTTGACTCTAAAGTGATGGCAGCAATGCCATTCACACATCTCATCTCATTGAATCCTCACAACTACTAGGCAAGTATCATCAGCTCTACTTTATTGAATGAGAAAAATGTGCTCTGGGAGGTTAAGTAACTAACCCAGGCTGATGGGTGGTGGGGCTGAACTGGCTCTTAACCAGTAGCTTGCCTGCAGTGTCCCACAAGGAAGGAGCACACTGCATATTAAAATTATTAGATAACAACATTCATTTTATGATTTACTAAACTCTTCTCTTCTTGACTCTTTGACAAAGGTAAAGTAGATGCTTTCCTGAATTTTATTTTATTTTATTTTATTTTTTTTACAAAATAAGACAAATTTGTGAGATCTTAATACTTGCCTCTTGGGAGAGAATGAGAGTAAAGATCTTAAATATTCCTTGGCCACATCATTACCTGATGCTATTTATAAAAGCATAGAACAATCAGACAAGAATACCTATAAAATTAAAAAAAAAGAAAGAAAAACAGAACAAAAAGTTTCTAATCTGCAGAACTGACGTGGCTATCAGGGGGCCAGCTGAAGATCTTAGGACTGTTAAACCTAGATGATGATTTGTTTAACCCTGGGTTTGGGGTACACCAATTGCTTACAAAGATTAATATTTCATTCTTTACTTTTCAACCAAATTAGGCTTTCTTTGTTTTCATTTGTTGCTACTTGTGCTGGTGGGAGAGGCATGGGGGAGCTTCACTTAGCTACTGATAGAAGAAAATTTATGAGATGAATTGTACTCTGCTGCTTCTTGTGGTTATATTTTTTCAGTTTAAAAAAAAAATGGCACAAGCATGCTTTTATCCTAGGTGACTGCTACGTTGAGAAACTTGGTTGATTCACCATTAGTAAGAACTAAGTTCCTAAGCATCAGTGCCCTTCCCCAGCTCTGCACGGCGATGGAACAGTACATGGGTGACAAGGACGTCTGTACCAATATTGCCAGAATATTCAGGTGGGTAGACTAAGATGTGAAGTAGCCTTACAAAAATGCTCATGCTTAGATTTTGGGTTATCTTTAATATTTGCTTGTGTGACTGGCAAGCAATCCTTTTTCTTCTTTTTACTTCACCTACCAGAAAGGGTAAATCTAGTGGTCCAAGTTAAAAATGAACAATTCAAACAAATGACTCCATTGTCTATAGGATTCTGTGGTGATTCTAAAGTCGTTGGTGGTTAAGTCCTTTTAGTTCTTTGGTGAGTGGTGAGCTCCGTGTGTGTGTTTAATCTTCCTCTCCGTTTATTTGAGATTTAAAAAACTGTATACAAAACAAAGCAAATGTTCCAATTTGCTAGGAAATAAACAAGAGTTTTAACTCAGAGAAGGGGATCAATGCTTAGAAAGTCTGATCTGACTTTGTAATAGAAGGTTATTCTATTTCAGCTATTTGAACTTTGGCTCAGGCTTTCACTGGGCATGTCTACACTTACTTTATTTCTTCCAGAAATAATGATCATTTGAATCCAGGTTGCCTCAAAGCAAGATGTTGTTAAATTTCAGAGCTGTCTTTAAATTATGCATTTCTGTTTCCTCCCGTACTGCTCTTTGTCAGTATTTTTACATAATGATTCTTCTCGGGAGCCTGGGGCTTTTCTCTTGAGCTATAACGTTGTAGTTGTAAAGAAAAGCAAACTTTCCTGAAGACTGAATTGGTACTTGACCCCAGGACCCCTGTATGAGGCTGTGAGTCCAAATCTGATGTTTTTTAGACGAATGTCAACTTGAATTGTAGATTAAATGGTACACAGGTTTGTTATGTGGGTAAATTGTATGACGTGGAGGATTGGGGTCTCAACAATCATGTTACCCGGGCAGTAAGCATAGTACCCAACAGGTGGTACTTCAGCCCCAGCCCCCTCCTTCCCTCCAGATCTGATCTTTTTCTACTGCACTTCCCTGAGCTTTGTTCTGGATACCCTGCCTGGCCTTCAAATTTCTCACTTTTTTTCTCCCTTAAGATCCAAACTCTTGGTCAGGCACAGTGGCTCATACCTGTAATCCCAGAACTTTGGGAGGCCAAGGTGGGGGATCACTTGAGTCCAATAATCTGAGACCAGCCTGGGCAACATGGTGAAACCCCATCTCTAGCGCCCCCCCCAACCCCTGCCAAAAAATTAGCCAGGCATGATGGTGTGTGACTGTAGTCCCAGCCACTTGAGAGGCTGAGGTGGGAGGATTGCTTGAGTCTGGAAGGTGGATGTTGCAGTAAGCCAAGATGGAGCCACTTGCACTCCAGCCTGGGCAACAGAGCAAAACCCTATCTATTAAAAAAAAAAAAAAAAGAAAAAAAGAAAAAGACAAAAGAAAAAAGAACCCAAACTCTTCTTGTTCTTTTCCCTTCCTTATGAACTTATTATTTTGTGTTGATATCTCTTTAAAAATATTTACTTATTTATTTATGTATTTTAGCTGTCTGCTACAGGAAGGATATCCAAGAATCTTGATGAACATTAAGACTAGGAGTTTGTCTATAGATGCTCTTGAATTTTCTATGCAAATTATCTGCATATAAATTTTTTTCAATGATTGTAACCCTTTCCCCATCCTCATCTCTTCTTTAGCGCATCGTTTAGGAGTTCAATACAACATTGTGAGTGTTGGGCCTGTTGTCTTTCTTCTGACTTTAAAGGAAATATTTTCATGTTTTTACTAGTTGAAAATAATATTTGTTGTAAGTTTTCATAACTACGCTTTAGAAGATTAATGATTTTTTTCTTTTTTTTTTTTTTTTTTTTGAGACGGAGTCTCGCTCTGTCGCCCAGGCTGGAGTGCAGTGGCGCGATCTCGGCTCACTGCAAGCTCCGCCTCCCGGGTTCACGCCATTCTCCTGCCTCAGCCTCCTGAGTAGCTGGGACTACAGGCGCCCACAACCGCGCCCGGCTAATTTTTTGTATTTTTAGTAGAGACGGGGTTTCACTGTGGTCTCGATCTCCTGACCTTGTGATCCGCCCGCCTCGGCCTCCCAAAGTGCTGGGATTACAGGCGTGAGCCACCGCGCCCGGCCGATTTTTTTCTTATTAATGGGTATTAAGTTTTGTCAAATGCTTGCCCTGAAGCTTTTTTTTTTTTTAACTTTTATTTTAGGTTCAGGGGTACATGTGAAGGTTTGTTACATAGGTAAACTCACGTCACAGGGGTTTGTGGTACAGATTATTTCATCACCCAGGAATTAAGCCTAGTATCCAATAGTTAAAAGAGTTATCTTTTCTGCTCCACTCCCTCCTCGCACTCTCCACCCTCAAGTAGACCCCAACATCTGTTGTTTTCTTCTTTGTGTTCTTAAGTTCTCATCATTTAGCTCCCACTTATAAGTGAGAACATGTGGTATTTGCTTTTCTTTTCCTGCACTAGTTTGCTGAGCTAATAGCCTCCAGGTCCATCCATGTTCATGCACAAGACATGATCTCATTCTTTTTTATAGCTGTATAGTATTCCATGGTGTATAGGTACCACATTTTCTTTATCCAATCTGTCAATGATGGGCATTTAGGTTGATTTCATGTCTTCGCTATTGTGAATAGTGCTGCAATGTGTGCATGTATCTTTATGGTAGAATGATTTGTTTTCCTCTGGGTATATACCCAGTAATAGGATTGCTGGGTTAAATGGTAGTTCTGCTTTTAGCTCATTGAGGAATCACCGTACTGCTTTACACAATGATTGAACTAATTTATACTCCTACCAACAGTGTATGAGTGTTCTCTTTTTTCTGCAACCTTACCAGCAACTGTTATTTTTTGACTTTTTAATAATAACCATTCTGACTGGTATGAGATGGTATCTCATTGTAGTTTTGATTTGTATTTCTCTAATGATCTGTGATATTGAACTTTTTTTCATATGCTTGTTGGCCACATGTGTGTCTTCTTTTGAAAAGTGTTTATTCATGTCCTTTCCCCACTTTTTTTTTTTTTTGGAGACAGAGTTTCGTTCTTGTTGCCAAGGCTGGAGTGCAATGGGGTGATCTCAGCTCACTGTAACCTCTGCCTCCCAGATTCAAGTGATTCTCCTGCTTCAGCCTCCCAAGTAGCTGGGATTACAGGCACGCACCACCACACCCAGCTGATTTTTTGTATTTTTAGTAGAGACAGGGTTTCTCCATGTTGCTCAGGCTGGTCTCGAATGCCTGACCTCAGGTGATCCACCCACCTCAGCCTCTCAAAGTGCTGGGATTACAGGCATGAGCCACTGTACCCGGCCCTTTGCCCACTTTTTGGTGGGGTTGTATTCTCTTGTAAATTTGTTTAAGTTCCTTATATGTCCTGGCTATCAAACCTTTGACAGATGCATAGTTTGCAAATATTTTCTCCAATTCTGTAGGTTGTCTGTTTACTCCGTTGATAGTTTCTTTTGCTGTGAAGAAGCTCTTAAATTTAATTAGATGCCATTTGTCAATTTTTGCTTTTGTTGCATTTGCTTTTAGTGTCTTTGTCATGAAATCTTTGCTCGTTCCTATGTCCAGGATAGTATTGCCTAGGTTATCTTCCAGGGTCTTTATAGTTTTGGGTTTTACATTTAGTCTTTTTTTTTTTTTGGAGACAGAGTCTAGCTCAGTCGCCCAGGCTGGAGTGCAGTGGCGCGATCTCGGCTCACTGCAAGCTCCGCCTCCCGTGTTCACACCATTCTCCTGCCTCAGCCTCCTGCGTAGCTGGGACTACAGGTGCCTGCCACTACACCCAGCTAATTTTTTTTTGTATTTTTAGTAGAGACGGGGTTTCACGTGTTTGCCAGGATGGTCTCGATCTCCTGACCTCGTGATCCGCCCATCTCAGCCCCCCAAAGTGTTGGGATTACAGGCGTGAGCCACTACACCTGGCTACATTTAGTCTTTGATCCAACCTGAGTTGATTTTTGTATATAGTGAAAGGAAAGGGTCTGGCTTCAGACTTCTGCATATGACTAGCCTGTTACCCCATGATCATTTATTAAATAGGGAGTCTTTTCTCCATTGCTTGTTTTTGTCAGCTTTGTTGAAGATCATGTGGTTGTAGGTGTGCAGCCTTATTTCTGGGCTCTCTGTTCTGTTCCCTTGGTCCATGTGCCTGTTTTTGTACCAGTACCATGCCGTTTTGGTTACCATAGCCCTGTAGTATAGTTTGAACTAGGCAATGTGATGCCTCTAGCTTTGTTCTTTTTCCATAGGATTCCTTGGCTTTTTGAGCTCTTTTTCAGTTCTGTGTAAATTTTAAAATAGTTTTTTTTTTTTTTTCCCCCTAGTTCTGTGAAGAGTGTCATTGGTAGTTTGATAGGAACAGCATAGGATCTGTAAATTGCTTTGGGCAGTATGGCCATTTTAATGGTACGAATTCTTCCTATCCATAAGCATGGGATGTTTTCTCATTTGTTTTTGTCTTCTCTGATTTCTTTGAGTAGTGTTTTGTAATTCTCATTGTCGAGATCTTTCACCTCCCTGGTTAGCTGTGTTCTCAGGTATATTATTCTTTTTGTGGCGATTGTGAATGGAATGGCCTTTCTGATTCGGCTGTCTGCTTGGCTGTTGTTGATGTATAGGAATGCTAGTGATTTTTGTACATTAATTTTGTATCCTGAAACTGCAGAAGTTGTTTATCAGCTGAAGGAGGTTTGGGCTGAGACGATGGGGTTTTCTAGAAGTAGAATCATCTGTAAGTGTTGGACCTGTTGTCTGTCTTCTGACTCTAAAGGAAATAGTTTCATGGTTACACCAGCTGAAAATAATATTTGCTGTAGGTTTTCTTAAGTACCCTTCTGCAAACAGAGATAGTTTGACTTCCTCCCTTTTTGTTTGGATGCCCTTTATTTCTTTTTCTTGACTGATTGCTCTGGCTAGGACTTCCAATACTATGTTGCATAGGAATGGTGAGAGAGGGCATCCTTGTCTTGTGCTGGTTTTCATGGGGCATGCTTCCAGCTTTTGCTCATTTAGTATGATATTGGCTGTGGGTTTGTCATAGATGGCACTTACTGTTTTGAGGTCTGTTCCTTCAATACCTAGTTTTTTGTTTTGTTTTGATTTGTTTTTTGAGACAGAGTCTCACTTTGTCATCCAGGCTGGAGTGCAGTGGTGTGATCTTGGCTCACTACAACCTCTGCCTCCCAGGTTGAAGCGATTCTCCTGCCTCAGCCTCCAGAGTAGCTGGGATTACAGGCACGTGCCACCACACCCAGCTAATTTTTGTATTTTTAGTAGAGATGGAGTTTCACCATGCTGTCCAGGCTGGTCTCAAAACTCCTGACCTCAGGTGATCCACCCGCCTCAGCCTCCCAAAGTGCTGGATTACAGGCGTGAGCCACCTCACCCAGCATCAGTACCTAGTTTATTGAGAGTTTTTAACATGAAGGAGTGTTGAATTTTACTGAAAGCCTTTTCTGTGTCTATTGAGATTATCATGTGGTTTTTGTCTTTAGTCGTGTGTATGTGATAAATCACATTTACCTGAATTGCTTTTGATTATGGATTTTCTTTTTTAAATCTGTTAATGTAGTAAATTACATTAATAAAGTTTCTCAAGTTAAGCCATTATATATTGCTGGATTTGGTTAACTAATATTTTGTTTAGGATTTGTCATTGGTGGTCATGAGTTACATTGACCTATATTTTTCCTTTCTCCTATTGTCCTTGTCTGGGTTTAGTGTTAAGTTTATACCAGCCTCATAAAATGGGTTGGGAGGTAATCCAATTTTTTTCTCTTTCCTAGAAGAATCTGTAAAAAGCTGATCTGCTTCTTGAAAAGTTTTAAAAACTTGCCCCAAATGCTATTTTTATCCAGGGTATATATGTGTGTGTGTGTGTGTGTGTGTGTGTGTGTGTGTGAGAATATTGTTGACTACTGATTCAATTTCTTCCTACGTGGTTATATGTTTCTTATTTCTACTTGGTTCAGTTTCAGAAAGTTATGTTTTTGTAGGAATTTGATAAATTTCTCTTTTTTTCAAACAATATAAAAGTTGCTTCAACTATTCTCTTACTATTATTCTAATCTCTGTTGTATCTCTAATTATGTTGCCTTTTATTTATTTTACCTATTTAACAGATATTTGTATAGCACTTACAACATGCTAGGCAATATTCAGAATATTTTCCTAATACGAATTCATTTCATCCTTATAACAACTTTTTAAGATATGTGTTATTATTGTCATTATCTTTTTACATATGAGGAAATCGAGGCATAGAGAAGTTTAGTTATTTTCCTGAGATCACGCAACTAGTATGTCATAGAGCTGCAGTTCAAACTGTGGTCTGGCTCTAGAATTCATACTTTGAACCACTGTGTTACCCTGCTTCTTCATTGTTAATATTGACTTTCTTTCCTAATTTTGATTGTTCGTGCTGTTTCTCTTTTCTCTTAGTCTTGCTAAATCTTTCCTATTTTATTAGCTTTTACCAAGAACAAATATATTTATTGACCCACTGTATTGTATGTTTGCTTCATGTCTTATTTCTTCTGCTCTTATCCTTATGAATCATTTTCTTCTACTCTTTGAATATATAATATTTTTCTTCTAATTATTTTAGTAAAAAACATAATTCTTTTCAGCCTCCTTAAACCTATAAAATTTCCTCTAAATACTAATTAGAGGAATTTAGTATTTACAAGGTTTTTTTTTGTTTTCTTGTTCTTTTTGTTTTTTTTTCAGACGGAGTCTCGCTCTGTCGCCCAGGCTGGAGTGCGATGGCCGGATCTCAGCTCACTGCAAGCTCCGCCTCCCGGGTTTACGCCATTCTCCTGCCTCAGCCTCCCGAGTAGCTGGGACTACAGGCGCCCGCCACCTTGCCCGGCTAGTTTTTTGTATTTTTTAGTAGAGACGGGGTTTCACCATGTTAGCCAGGATGGTCTCGATCTCCTGACCTCGTGATCCACCCGTCTCGGCCTCCCAAAGTGCTGGGATTACAGGCTTGAGCCACCACGTGCGGCCTTTTTTTTTTTTTTTTTTTTTTTTTTTTTGAGACAAGGTCTCACTCTGTTGCCCAGGCTGGAGTGCAGTGTTGTGATCTCGGCTCACTGCAACTTTCCCCTCCCAGGTTCAAGTGATCCTCCTGCCTCAACCTCTGCAGTAGCTGGGACTACTCCGGTGGCATGCGTCACCACGCCCAGCTAATTTTTGTATGTTTTAGTAGAGACGGGGTTTCACCATGTTGGCCAGGCTGGTCTTGAACTCCTGGCCTCGAGTGATCCTCCTGTCTCGGCCTCCCAAAGTGCTGGGATTACAGACGTGAGCCACTGTGCCTGGCCCATTTTGATTTGTAATATTTTTATTACTTGTATTTAGGTATTTCTTTTGTAATTTTCATGCTTCTTTGACCTATAAATTAGGTGTTCTTACATTTCCAAAAAAAAGTTTTTTAAAAATTTATGGTGTCTAATTTAATTGCACTTTGACCAGAGAATGTGGTCTTTGAGATACCAGTTCTCTGAAAATTTACTGAGGCTTATTTATGGCCTGGTATGTGGTCAAGTTTTTAACATATTAATGATGTTTTACCTATTGATTCATCAGTTAGGAAGAAATATATGAACATCTCCTGATTTGTTGTGGGTTTGTCAATATTGCCGTATGGGTTTTGTTTGCTTGCTTGCTTTAGAAATTCTGAAGCTGTTTTCAGGGCTTCCTGCCTTAAGGTCGGTCTATTTTGCCTAATATTAATACAGCATTACCAATCTACTGTATTAAAGCAGGTTTGTTTGTTTGTTTGTTTTGAATGTATAGGTTTGTTTGTTTGTTTGTTTTGAGGCAGAATCTCTCCCCGTTGCCCAGTCTGGAGTGCAGTGGTGCAATCTCGGCTCACTACAACCTCTGCCTCCTGGGTTCAAGTGGTTCTCTTGCCTCTGCCTCCAGAGTAGCTGGGATTACAGGCACATGCCACCACTCCCAGCTAATTTTTGTATTTTTGTAGAGATGGGGTTTCACTATGTTGGCCGGGCTGGTCTCAAGCTTCTGACCTCAAGTAACCCACCGGCCTCCGCCTTCCAAAGTGCTGGGATTACAGGCGTGAGGCACCGGGCCTGGCCTACTAAAGTAGTTTGACATTTGCTTCTGATGTGGTGCCAGGAGACTCACTGGTATCCAACCAGATTTCGTATAAATTTCATGTAAGTTTGTGTTTTCTGAACTACATGGATAGTGTAAATTCACACCACATAGATATAAGTTACCTTTTAAATTTCTCTGGATCCATCTCTCTAGAGTTTATAGCAGATAGCAAGCCTCCTTGCAGCTTCCCTGAACTGATATGTAGAGTATTTTTAGACTCCTTTTCTTGAACTGGGCAATGTCTTGAAGTTCTGCATTTAAAGTGATACTATGTGTACTTGAATTTTACAGAAAAACAAAGCTTACCTTTATTTTCCCATTTGGCATTTCTGCAGCAAACTTACTTCTTACCGTGACTGCTGTGCAGCCTTGGCCGGCTATTCCAGATGTTATGCCTTATTTCTGCATCTAATTAACAAATACCAGAAGAAGCAGGTCAGTTCTTCCTTCATTTAATTCTTCAGTGAGTCTTTACACTAATGTATTTGTGTAAGCCCATGTTGAATGTCTTTATGTTTTGAATGTGTAGGTTTCTGTAAGAAACTTCCAATAAATGTATAACGGGCTGCCCCGGGAGGCAGTAAGTTACCTATAGGAGTTGAAGGAGTAGTTTGAGTCAGAAATGGAATGTTGATGTTCTAGGAAGTTTCCTGATTTAGGAAGGAAGGTAGTAGATTGTAAAATATTTTTCCTCCCACTGATCTGTAGACAACCTACATGGGAGTCACCTTGGGGTGGGAGTGGGGCTATAACCCCACCCCAAGGGTTATTTCCGTAATGGTTATTTCTTCCAGGTTCCATCCCAGGCTACTGAGTCAGATGGGTAGGGTAGGACCTGTCTGGCCATCTGCATTTTAACAAGAACCACAGGGACTTCTGATGCAAATTAAGGTTTGCAGTTCCCCTGCCCTGGATATTCCCTGAAGATTCTTCTAGCCCTTAAGTTCTCTAATTCCTTGACCCCATTATTTTACTTAAAAGGTAACATTGCTAGGTAAAGCGCTTAAATGAAATAATTTAGTTTTAATGAATCAAGGCAAAAATGTATATAGTTGTTTAAAAAAGGAAGAACTCACAAATGATTTCTCATTAATCAAATCATAATACTTCATACAGACATTAATTTTTTTTTTTTTTTTTTTTTGAGACGGAGTCTCGCTGTGTCACCCAGGCTGGAGTGCGATGGTGTGATCTTGGCTCACTGCAAGCTCCACCTCCTGGGTTCACGTCATTCTCCCGCCTCAGCCTCCCAAGTAGCTGAGAATACAGGCGCCCACCACCATGCCTGGCTAATTTTGTTTTTGTATTTTTAGTAGAGACGAGGTTTCACTGTGTTAGTCAGGATGGTCTCAATCTCCTGACCTCATGATCCGCCCGCCTTGGCCTCCCAAAGTGCTGGGATTACAGGTGTGAGCCACCACACCCGGCCACAAACATTAATTTTTATTATAAGTTTTTAAGTATTTGTTAAAGCAAAGTCGACTTTTATTCACTTTCCTAAATTATTAAAGTGACATCAACTTAGTGAGATATTTTGTCCATTTATTCAATAAGTGTTCGTTTTAAATGTGGTACATTTTCAACATCCTATAGTAAGTTTTACCAGTTTATGGACCAAATAATTTATGTATATACTAACAATATTTTAATCTAAAGCTTTGTGTTTGTTTTATTAACCATATTAAGACCACCTCAAAACGTAATCTCTGTTTGTTACTGACTAGTGTTGAACTTATTTTTACCCAGCCAAAGACTTCTGCTGAGAATTGTTAAATTTGTCAGGTTTTATCCCAGCTTTAGCCTCCCAAGTAGGGATTACAGGCATGTGACGCCACACCTGGCTAATGTTTTTTTTTTTTTTTTTGATAGAGACAGGGTTTTGCCATGTGCTGGGATTACAGGTGTGAGCCACTGTGCCTGGCCCAAAAGAATTCTTTTTCATGTTATACTCAAAAGAGATCTATTTATATATTTTATTTTGTAATTTAATGTTATGAATTTTAATTATAATTTTATTTTCCCATCACTACCTTTTTTTTTTTTTTTGCTTTGGTGCTTTGATCTTGGGTGATTTAGATGTCTTTAATTAGAGAAGATTTATTTGCCTTGCCACTAGAATTTTCAAAAATGGACAAAAGAAAATACTTCCGTTTAACAGTTTGATTTTGAGTTATGTTATAATCTATAATTTTTTAAGGAAGAAAATTCATTAATTGAGTACTCACAAATAGTGCTATTGTTTTCTAGCATTACTAGTAGATACTGTTTGTTTCTCTGATTGGAGCTTAGATGATGGCCATATAGAATAAACCAACAAAAATCCTGGTATCTCACCAATATGAGAGACTAGAGATATCAGTATGGCTAAGGGTATGCTTTTTCTAGTTTAAGTAACTAAATGTCCTAAAGTTTTTTTGTTTTTTGTTTTTGTTTTTTAAAATAAAGATGGGAGTCTCACTATGTTGCCCAGGCTGGCCTGGAACTCTTGGGCTCAAGCAATCCTACCACTTCAGCCTCCCAAAGTGCTGGGATTACAGATGTGAGCCACTGCACCCAGCCTAAATGTCCTAAAGTTTAAATTGGCATAAAATTTTACTATACTTTTTACTAAACTACTTTTCACATTAGTCCAATGGTTATCTGAAAAGCAAAACTCATGTTTAAGAACCCACATTTTCCCCTATTGATGTTAATTACCATTTTATGTTCCTATTGATGTGGTTTGGATCTTTGTCCCAGCCTAAATCTCATGTTGAATTGTAATCCTCTGTATTGGCGGTGGGGCCTGGTGGGAGGTGATTGGATCATGCAGGCGGAGTTCTCATGGATGGGTTAGCACCATCCCCCGGTGCTGTTCTCGTGATAGTGAGTGAGTGAGTTTTTGTGAGATCTGCTTGTTTAAAACTGTGTAGCACCTCCCCCTGCTCTCTCTCTTCCTCCTGCTCCGGCCATGTAAGATGTGCCTGCTTCCCTTTCACCTTCCACCATGATTGAAAGTTTCCTGACGCCTCCCCAGAAGCTGAGCAGATGCCAGCAGCATGCTTCCTGTACAGCCTACGGAACCATGAGCCAATTAAATCTCTTTTCTTGATAAATTATCTAATCTGAAGTATTTATTTGGAGCAATGCGAGAACAGACTAAAACACCTATTAAAATTATTTTAGTTTCCAAAGAGGAATATAGAGCACCTTGTAAACCATGTACAGTAACATGTTTATTCAGAACCATCAAAGAAATGCATGTTATCACTTTAATCACTAAATTTAATCATTGTGGCAAAAATCGTATTCAAGTATATTACATGTTTCTCTTCCTTCTTAGAAGATATTAAAACTAACTTAACCTCTTGATAGCAAAGGTCATTATTATAAGCATTAATTATTGCTCTAGAGGCTATTTGTCCCACATGGGAAACCTGAGTCTGTTGATGAGGTTCTTTAAATGTCTGCATCTTCTTTGTAGATTTTCTCTCTCTTCTTTTTCTATTGGTTGCTACCTCTGCCTTTAGTAATCTTTACTTGCTTTTTTGCAATTATTTGTTTGCAATTAGCAAGGGAACCTCATAACCAAGCTTATTAAAATTAGCCTGTAGTCCCAGCTACTCAGGAGGCTGACGCAGGAGAATTGCTTGAACCCGGGAGGTGGAGGCTGCAGTGAGCCAAGATCATGCCACTGCACTCCAGCCTGGGCAAGAGGGAGACTCTAGCTCAAAAAAAAAAAAAAAGAAAGTAACACTGAAACGGCATCATTGTCGGGGGTGACACCTGAGGTTCGTTGCCTCATGCCAAGGAAATCAAGGACATGGACACACGTGGAGTGAGGTTAATTGTGGAGGTTTAATAGGCAAAAGAAAGAGAGAGGAGAATAGCCCTCTCTCCTGTGCACGAGAGGCACCCGAGTGGGACTTCTGGCCTGTGCACAGGGTTTTATAGACAGGCTTGAGGAGGCCATGTCTGATCTACACAGGGCCCAAAGATTGGTTGGACCAGGTGTGATGTTTACATAGCACGCAGAGAAGCTGGCCACCCCACCCTAATCTTCTTATCATACAAATGGGATTTTTGCTTGGCCGGCACCACATTACCTGCTCTTTACTGCACATGTGACTGGCAAAGAGAAGGGAAGATGGAGCTGCCATAGTGGACGTGCCTAGTCCCAGGTACCCTTTTTCCTATTGGCACAGCTGGCAACATTCACCCGTGCAAGCTTCTAGCTTGCCTTTCTAGATCTGCAGCTTGATTTTACAGGCTGCTCTTTGTTAGAAAAGAAATTCTTTGAGGGCTGCTTTTCATTAAAAGGAAAACCTTACTGAGGCCCTCCTTACCCTCACTATTTGCCTAAATAATTTCTTTTTTAACTCCAGTATCAACACATAAGCCAGGCGTGGTGGTGCGAGTCTCTAGTGAAACCAGTTGTCCAGCATGGGCAACAAGGTGAAATCCTATCTCAGAAAGAGAGAGAGAGAGAGAGAGAGAGAGAGAAAAGACTGGCAACATAGACCCCATCTCTATAAACAAAAAATTAGCTGTGCGTGGTGGCACATGCCTGTAGTCCCAGCTACTTGGAAGGCTAAGGTGGGAGGATTGCTTGAGCCCAGGCTGCAGTGAGCCATTGATCACTAGCTAGCTGGCTAGCTAGACAGATATTTTAGACTAAAAATCCTAAAATAAAATTGAATATGAACAGACTTAATGAGAAGAGCCTAAGGGGCTCTGATGAAACTTCTCTGTGACTTCTCTTCAAAGCCAATTCCATATTTCAAGTCGTCATAACTCTCTTGTCTGCTCCTCTGTGGGGCCTCCCAAGCAAGACCAGTCAATTTCTCCCTCATCAGTGCAACATTTTTAAGACTTTAACACAGCTAGTACCCCAGCTAGTACACTCAGAGCTGAGAACCCAAGCAGTATGTGTATGGCCTTAACCACTTCACTATTATTAAGGAAAACTATACAAATCTTAGAGATAAGGTGTGGAATAGGTGGAGGCATGTCCTGACAAAGGCATGCCAGGGCATTGTTTAATGGCCCAATCAGGGATTAATTCTCTAGGCCAGCGTATTGGTGTTTGGACTTGCTGTTTACTATTTGGTTAGATCCCAGACACAATAAACTTATACATTAATTCATAGGTTTCAGTCTGGTAGACAGGATCACCTCAAAAGTTACGGTTTTATTACTTTGTAGGCATTTGTCAGGTTTGTACATAACCTAGAAATCTTGAGTGCTTGTAAATCCCCAGTTCTTCAATTGTGCTTGGAACAAACTTTACTGTGGTATTGGCCCCCTCATTAATGAGTTAAATACTTTTTAAGTGTGTTCATTTCATGAGCCTATGAGAGTCGTGTTTTTAATTTTTAAAAAATTATACTTTGACTCAATACTTTTACTTATAATAACGATTGAAATGTTGTAGTTTTGACTCATTACTTTGATTTTTTTCTAGTAAGAAAAATACATAACTCATATTTTCCTCAAAACCAAAATATTTTAGATGAGCAAGGAAAGAGTTTAGGCTACAAGGAAGTAGCTGTGTGTCCCAACTACTTCCTAAAATCATTAACCAGAAGTTCCCATTAGTCTTCAAAAACATTTCTTTAGTGGTTCTCCAAATGGTTATTATTATGTAGCTGCCCTACCCACTACTGCGAGTTCCTAAACAACACAGACTTTGTCCTGATAGACCGAGATGAGGCTTGGCAAAGTAAGCTTGTAAGTGCTGAAAGAAAGAATTTTGAGTATGTGAAATGCTTTGCCACCTGTAAGGTGTTAAAAAATATTTTTTTCTAATACTCAAGTGCTTCCTCCTTAAATATGTGCTTTCTTCTTCCTAGTTTGGAGGAGGATATAATAAGAATTTTTTCCCACAATTTTCACATGGGTGGGCTGCCATAAACAGCAAAACAGAATTCCTTCAGAACAGCATGGCATCTTAGTTTCATGTTTCCCGTGGCCCAGGTGGCTGATCAAATGCGATTTGTTTTTCCTCTTAACGTTCTGATGTGAGTGTATTGATCTGCAGTGGTTACACACTTCGCTGCACCTGGGATTCACTTGCATGTTGAGGCTTAGAACTGATTGTGAAAACGTGAACCAGCCTTCCAGCAACTTAATTAAACAGAATTATTACTTCCTATAATAATTTTTTTTTTCAGCTCTAGGAAACATCCCTGCAAGACTAACTTGGGTTGTAGAGAAATACTTTGGAAGCTTTGTAGTCTCTTAATACACATAGCCATTGCCAAATGATTAGACAATCAGAGTCAGTAGACCTTCCCTGTTTTTGTTCTGGGAGATTAATATTGCTTCTGTCTTGAAAGCCTGAGGACTACATTTAGAATCAGCATAGGTTTCATTTTTCTAAGGTGCACTTTTAAATCAAATCATGTTTATGGCTAATCGCGTTTTCAAAAAACGTAGAAACAGAAATCTAAAAAGAACAAGAAAGAAAAGGGAAAAAACCCTTTATAGTGATAAATGAAATGTCACCTACACACGCCTCTTGAACTGATCTTATCAGCGGATGGGGAGCTTCACAGGAAGCTGCCGGTCGCTGCTGCCGTCCACCAAGGGGGAAATCCTGTTTTGAACCAGGTAGCACCAGGGCTGGTTACTGTTGGAAGAAAGTAGAATATTTCCTCTCCATCTGCTGTTGTTTTCCATCAAAGGGGAAAAAAATTAGAATTACATGAGAAGATACCAAAAGTCACAAAATTTTCCATTATTTTTACATTCTTTTTCTCTTGTCAAGGTAAAGTCTGATTTCAACATATGAGAAGTCTGAATATACTTTACATATTCAAGTATATAAAGTCTAAATCAAGTCCATCGACAGGAGGGGTTGTGGAGTGGTTTCACTTTTATTTTCTACACACCTATACTGTGAGGATTATTGAGGAACGAGGATTTATATTTACAAGAATTCATATTATTTTTTAAAAAGCATTATTACAAAGACAAATAATGGGTATTCAAGTGGTGAGATTTCTAATTTTTTCTTGATTTAAATCAGAGTGGCTCCCCAATTTGACTTATCGTCAGATTCACCTGGGGAGCTTTAAAAATACAGGTGCTCAGCTGGGCACAGGTGGCTCAGGTTGGCCTGTAATCCCAGTGCTTTGGGAGGCTGCGGCAGGTGGATTGTCTGAACTCAGGAGTTCGAGACCAGCCCGGGCAACATAGTAAACCTCTGTCTCTACAAGAACAATTAAAAAAAAAAAAAAACCCTGCAAAAATTAGCTGGGTTTGGTGGCCTATGCCTGTAATCCCAGCTGCCTGGGAGGATGAGGCAGAAGAATCACTTGAGCCTGGGAGATGGAGGTTGCAGTGAGCTGAAATCGAGTGACTTCACTGCAGCCTAGTTACACAGTGAAACCCTTTCGCACAAAAACAAAACACGCCAAAACAAGAAGAACCCTTAAGCCTATTTTCCACTTAAAATTTGGGTTTAATTAAAAATTTTGTTTTAATTTAAAAATAGAAATACAGGTGCTCAGGCCCTACCCAAAGAGATTCTGATTCACGTCTGGGATGGGGCCCAATAACCTACTTTTAAGAGACTTCTCAAGTGACTCAAATGAGCAGCAGATTTTGAGACCTGTGGTGTAACTTACTAAGGTGGTTCTTGAAAACCATTTTCTCCAGTATTGACAGCAGAGGGGTTCCCATAAAACCTCAAAAGATTTTAAAGTGATTAATCAAATCAGCCACACAGGGTCAGTCTTTCTCTACAGGAGCACAGCTGACAGTGGCTCTTCCTGACAAAGTAGGAACCAAGTTGACAAGACCCACCAGGTGCTGATATAGGCTTCCCAGTAAGTGGTCGGAACCACTGGCCCTTTGCCTTTTGCACAGGCAGCTGAGGAATGATTTCTTAGCTGGAGAACACAGGATGGTACATTCGTCTTTTCCACAAATTTTCGCTGCCAGACTTGTGTCAAAATAAGTCCTGGGACGAAACCTAGTTTGAAGGTGCCCATCACACTGATGAGGCTTTAAGCACTGGCCAGAGTGGCTCCCCCAGGAGAGAGGAGCACAGGCTCTACTCCTCACGACCCTTAGAGCCGCCTGTCCAAGGGAGGGCGTCTTCAGTTCAGTTGGCCAGACAAGCCGCCAGTTGTTGGTTCATTTGTTAGGTTAAACAAGCACCAAATTTCGTCTTTAAAATAGTTACTATTCCTGCAGATGGCCTGTTTTGAGACAGTGCGGTATATACCCATATCTAAATGCTGTTGTTTGCAACAGTTAAATTGAGAGTGATGAGTTCACTTAGAATATGGTCCGCTTTACACTGCCTCTGTTTGCACAATGGCCCTCAGTGAAGTGGGCCTCCGTTTCCATCTGTATGTGATGGTTGTGTGCATGGCCTGGGCTTCTGGCTCACCAACAGTCTCAACGAAAAGGCATCTACTCCTCCCAGCTCCTATAAATGACTTCCACAGGGAGAGCAAGGGAAACTTCTTTGGCTCTTATCTATGTAGTTAATTTGTCCAAGATCCATGATGCAACTAGTAACTCCAGTTCCCACACACACACAAACTGAGATGAAACAGCCTCTCGGTCGGCTTGAAGCTGTATGAAAGCTAAACTTTAGAGTTAGGTAAAATATCTATTAAAAACGCTGGCCAAAAATCAATTAAATGACAAATCTCGTTTAAGAAATGTGCACATATTGTCTGCTTTATGGTGTAAACTGCATTTGGTACAAAACAAATGTGCAAACAGATGGGCTTAATAACGAATGAGGGAGTGGGGTTGCTATCAGCCTTTGGGAGGCAGAGCCTGCCTCAGGAGGTGCCTCTGACGTCAGTGTTGCTACATTTAGCATCTCAGGAAAATACGTTTGGGTTTGTTTTTTGGAAGAACATGAAGGGATTTTCCCCATTTCTTCTGTAAATATCTGCTGGGCAAGAGATCTGGTAAAATGCCTCAAATAAGACTTTCAAAAGACTGGCAATATTTTTCAAAGGTCATGATCAAAAAGAACAATCTTTGTCTACATTCCTATCACATGTATCCATTGACCCACTGTCTATTTAACCCTCTCCACATGTAGATATGGTTAATTTCTTGTTTCTTTTACCACAGAGCTTCCAGATGCAGCAGGACTGTCGTCAGAGTCTTTGCAAACCCTGGGAACTGCCAGACTCATTCTTGGTTGTGCTGCTCTTAAAGTCCCACCTCTCCTTCTGTTTAGACTGCTATAGGCATAAGCTGCTGTCTTCAGCCATGTATGCATGCACAGTGAACGCTGATTTGGAATGCTTAGCCATCGTGGTGTCAGAAATGAGAGCTGGAATGTCTGAACAGTGTGGGCTGAAAGTAAAACCAACTGCCATTTTTCTAGCTGTTCATCTTGAATATAACCACAGCCTTTCAGCATTCCAGAAAGAAGGTGCCTTCTCTTTCCCTCCATCCTCTTTGGGCCATTGGATTGGTTAGGAAGGTGCCTCCACCCCTTCCCCTGGTGCCTTTGTAGGGTGACTTGGCTCCCAGCTTGCCCTCTGCCTCCTCCCTGACAGGAGCACGCCCTATGGCTGTCTTCCCAGCCCCTCTGCAGGCACATTCCCAGTGGGTGCCGAGAGCATTTGACTGAGCTTGCTCCTTTTTTCAGCCTTGGCCTTGGTCTGCGCCCCTGACTGGGCAGGCTGCACAATACGCCCTTAGCTTGTTCATTCTTTCCAGCTCCTGCTGGCTTTGCCCTTGTGGAACTGGCTCTTTCCTTGCTCAGCACGGAATCCAAATGCCTGATTTATGTCTGCTGGCTTGAAAAAGAACCGAGCACAGTGAAATTCTAGCATTGCCCTGGTACTTTTGAGTGACATTCAAAGGCATATCGTGGGTGCTCAATAAATGATTGCCGATAGAATGGATAGATGGATGGGGGAATCAAGCATAATCTCTTCTGGTTTTAAAATGATTTTCTACTTAGATTCTTGGCTTTGAGTCTCCAACATTTCAGATTCTTCTATTTTACGTAGTTAAACACGTAGGCAAACTCTTGACCCACTTTCGGTGCCCTATGGTCAGTTAGCATTTTTGCGGTAGTGCACAGTCTATCTTCCAGTTTGCTAAAATTTATCTGTTCTTCAAGCCACCTGCAAGCTCAATTAATGTTTGGGTTTTGTTTGAGGGTGGGAAGGTTGGATAAACAAAGCAAATTGTAAATCCTGATTCAGCTCTCAGGCACGAGAAGTTTGTAACCATATTTTAAACAGGGCATTTTGATTAATTTTCTGGTTAATAGAGGTTTCAGATTTTAAGCATATTTACATCCCCTTCCATTTAAACCCATTCTTACAAATCTTCCTAAAATGTTTTCCTTTACTTAGTGGAAGCAGTTCCCTCCTAAGTGGAGTCTGCTGAACATAGTTTATTCTTTCTGTGACAGCTTGATATTGTTTCTTCCCCACAGTCAACGTTATGCACATGAGTTATTTTAAGGTACGGTAGGAAGGGTGTGGGAGTCGGGGAGGAATGTGTTCACTTTGGCTGGCTGTGGGCAGAGAGTAATGTGAGGTAGCACAGAAGTGGTCGCACGGGGCCAGATGGTGCATTAGATGCTGGCTTTGACATTCATTTAATAGGCAGTAGATGTTTTTGAGCAAAGGGAAGAGCTGTGCTTCAAGAAGTGGTGTTAGGGTTGACGGCAGAGGGAGGAGCCTGGAAAGGGCCTCTGACAACAGTCTACAGGCAGATTAGGTCCATGGGCAGGAGGGAGCTGGGGGTCATTTTGAGACAACAGGTTTGAGGAGACTTGGTGACTGCTTGGTGAGGGGATGAGACAGGGAGGAATCAGAGATGCTGGGGCTGGGGGACGGGGAAGATGATGATGATGAGCAATGAAGAGTTGGGCTGAAGGTGGTTTTGGAAACCATCTGTGTGTACAGAGATGATTGTTCAAGTCCTGCTTCTTCTCTTCACCAGTGTTTGACTTTGGGCTTACTTAATGAGTCTCCTGAAGCCTCAGTTCCAACATCTCCAAATAGGGGTAAAAATGTCTTTCATTGGCTTTAGGCCAATGTCTCTCCCATGGAAAATAACATTCAACGGCTGCTGCCAATGCTGCCACCATTGGAACTCAACATAGACCATCCTGGTGAGCAGTGCCCTGTTCCTGGTTTTATTCCAGTTAGAGTAATTTCATTCACAGGCTTGTGGGGCCCATTCAGATTGAGTAACTTGCTTGCTCACTGGGGCACAACATCTGCGAAACTAATGACAATATCCCCCAGGCTCTAACTGGAAAGCTCTGTTGAGGTCAGTCTTCTTCCTCTAGGTGTACCTGTTTGTCTAAGCTCTGGTTGGCTGTAGCTGTTGCTAGGCTGATTCTGTTTTAAGTAAAATTAGAAAGTCGATATGAACTGGTTATACTAGACTGCCTTCTTTAGAAAAAAAAAAAAAGATCTCTCTTGATTCATCTTCATTTTGCTATTTCAAAACCACATAGTTATGATATGAATATGCAACATTGTGTTAAATTTAATAAAAATGCTGTAAAAGTGGAGTGTTAATTTATAGATGATTCTCAGATATTGTCTAAGAATAAAGGAGAGAATCTGTGGCTCAAAGGAGAGCTGCATATTGATGAAATCGTTTCTGCTGTGGAATTGGTGCTTTCTCTAAATAGATGATTTTGGCCTTGGTTTAATTTTTACAGATCTTTATAGAATATTAAGTAATATTTTATAGACTTGAGATGGCTTGGGCTGTGGAACAGTAGACAATCTCTTCATGATCCCGCCCAGCGCAGACCTTGGTTCGGTTGGGAGGACCTTGGAGTGCACAGTTTGGGAGCAGAGGCCACCCATGGTGAGGAGAGGGGCCCTGGAAAGCTGTCTTGCTCAGCCTCCTTCAGGATTCCAGACGAGTCAAGACAAGCCCTTGCATGGAGATAAGAAAACACTACCTCTGCTGACCTCCTGTGAGTCGGCTTCTATTTTGGCCTCTTCCATGCTCCCTAGATCCATGTAGAATATATTTAAGAAAGGTGGGGAAAAAAAGAAAAGAAGAAGTACCATAGCCAACCCTCAAAAACAGGACAAAAACAGTCAGCAGAGATAGCAGTTGCTGGAAGTTTGGTGCTGCAGACGGTGCAATCTGCCATCCCATTTGTTGATCTCGCATGCCATGCTTCAGTTGGCACCACGGCTGCCAGGAACCACCCCCTCCTTTTCCATCTGAAGCAGGAAAAGCGGTATTATAACAGTGTTAACTCTTCCTGCCCTACAGCCTAGAGCTGCTTCTTCTGTACTGGAGGCTTAATAATCTTGGCCACATTAGGACCTACAGAGATGAGAGAATGGGAGAATTTTAGAAGAGTAAGGGGCCTGAGGGAATTTTTAGAAAAAGAAAAGCAGCACTTAGTCTTCGCAGATTAGACTGCATGTGACAATGGGGAGAGGTCATTTGAATTTTGAAGAATGATGCCCACTGAGGAGATCTGTTTTTACCAGGGATCTGATCTAAATCCTGGCAAATCAACACTGACAGCGGGAGGTGGGACAGGGCTGGAGAAGCCTACTGAGCTGGACTAAGAGAAAAGCAAGATAGGTAGATGGAGGTGAAATGGCAAGGCCTAGGAAGAAAAACAACAACAACAATTCAGCACCCTTAGAAGATGCCATGACATTTCAGGAGGTAAATCGTTTAGTCCTGGTAACAATTTAGGGTGTAGAATGCAGCTATTAATTAAGTTACTTAAGCAATCACTTAAAATCACTCATAATGCATTTCCTGTCTTGTTTAACGTGCTTTTATGGAAATGAGAGAAGAGAGCCCAATTCCAGGAACATGGTGAAGTCCAAAACTTATTAACATCACTGTTATCAAGTGTACGAGGGAGACTGTGGTTTAGATTGTAAAAGATACTGTGAATAGCTTTGTTCAGATGAAAGAAGTGGAAGTTATCATTGTCAGTGAATTAGTTAATTTGTATATGTAAATACTTAGGACAATGCCTGGCACAGCATAAGTACTAATAAGTACTATGTGTTAGTTGCTGCTACTACTGTGCTGCTATTGGTATTAATTATTAGGATTTTCAGAACTAAAACTCATATAGTCTTTAAGCAGAAAACATGTATCAAAGTTTACACAAAAATTGTATTTATAGTCTTCAGCATAGAAAATATCAGATGAAGTTCTTCTTTAAGATGCTTAATTCTTGGAAATACCCTCTGTCGTGGTTGGAAAACTGATTTTCTGCTTCTCTGTTGGGTCTGATCAGGGTGGAGGAGAAGCCACCAAATCAGAGCCCAGGGCAGGGCCTTTGCCACCAGGCGTTACTTGAAGTAACCCTCTATTTCATGTGAAGTGGGATTCAAGTATTATAATCAGATTGTGTGTGCTTGTTTTAGACTTAAGGCCCATAAATGTCAGCTTCTTTAGGGAACAGTCAGGTAATTAAAGAATGAGAAGATGACCCCTGGCCCAGGAAGGAGATAGTTCCAGATACTCTCTCAAACTAATCCTCTTCAAACTGAAAACAGGCTGGGCACACTGGCTCACGCCTCTAATTCCAGCACTTTGGGAGGCCAAGGCGGATGGATCACTTGAGGTTAGGAGTTTGAGACCAGCCTAGCCAACATGGTGAAACCGCGTCTCTACTAAAAGTACAAAAATTAGCCAAGTTTGATGGTGCATGCCTGTAATCCCAGCTACTTGGGAGGCTGAGACAGGAGAATCACTTGAACGCAGGATGCGGAGGTTGCTGTGAGCTGAGATTGCACCACTACACTCCAGCAACAGGGCAACACTCTGTCTCAAAAAAAAATTCCATTATTGGGTATATACCCAAAGGAATATAAACAAGTCGTTCTACCATAAAGACACATGCACACATGTGTTCATTGTAGCACTATTCACAATAGCAAAGACACAGAATCAACGTAAATGTCTATCAGTGGTGGATTGGATAAAGACCATGTAGTACATATACATCATGGAATACCATGCAGCCATAAAAAAAGAATGAGATCATGTCCTTTGCAGAAACATGGATAGAGCAGGAGGCCATTATCCTTAGCAAACTAACGCAAGAACAGAAAACCAAATACCACAAGTTCTCACTTATAAGTGGGAGCTAAATGATAAGAACTCATGGACACAAAGAAGGGAAAAACAGACACTGGGGCCTACTTGAGGGTGGAGGGTGGGAGAAGGAAGAGGATCAGGAAAAATAACTATTGGGTAGTAAGCTTAGTACCTGGGCGATGAAATAATCTGCATACCACAGCCCCATGACTCAAGATTGCCCATGTAACAAACCTGCTTATGTACCCCTGAGCCTAAAAAGTTAAAAAAAAAAAAGACTTTTCTGCTGCCCACCCAACCCCATGCTCCCCTCCACATTTCTCTGCATCTCACAGCTTCCAAGGTTGAACTCAAATTCTTCCGTGATAACTCTGCTGAACCTGACACTGTTCCCGGAGCATCCTCTTTTCGAAACTCTTGTAAGACTACTAGGCCTGCACCACCGAGTTTATTGCTATTAGTTAGCATTTTATTGCTAGGACATAAAAAGAGTTCACAGCAGTGCCCTAATCATTGGTCAATACAATTTGTGCTTTGCCTGTTGTATCTCATGTGATCTCACAGTACGAATTGTGTCTCCATTTTGCAAATAAGTTAATGGATGCACAGAGAGGCCAAGCACCTGTGTGAGCCCAGCCTGCCTGGCTCTGGACCTGGGACTCATAATCCGCTTCCGCATCTCGCTTCTTCGTCTGCCGTTTTAGTCTTTGCTGTTTCCCCACGTATGTTAGCTTTGTCTTCTCAGTAGGTGAGAAGCTCTTCAGAACACTGACTCTCAGACTTGGTTATGTGTGTGTATTCCTAGGCCCCTGGCATTAAGAACTTACCTGAGGACTAACATTCTATTTCCTGGGGTGGAGTCAGGAGCAGGGTCTCCTAACTGGATGACCACTGTGGTTGGTTGAATGCTGTGAGTTGAAATGTCTCCAAAAATGAACTCTCTCCTGGACCATCTCCAGTTTTTGCTGTAGCATTAGCCACGGTCCTTAATGTTTGGCAAATGGTGTCCGGTTGTACAAGCAGCAGCCTTGCTTCTCTGCAGTGAGTGTCAGGGAAAACTTTTGGTTCTTTTAGCAAGAACAAGCAGGAACAAGTTGGTATTGGCAGAGAAGGCCTAGGTAAATCCAAAAGTTGTACTTTGCCCCCAATCTTCCCCAATTTCCTGGCCACACCCGACACCCTGGCATCGCACCTGGACATGTGCTCCTCGATGAAAATGTGCCCAGCCCTTGCCCCTTTGTCCCTTTTTCTTAAGGCTGCTGCTAATTACTGACCCGATCAACAAAGTCAGGTTTATGATCGTCCCTTCTGGTGACATATTTGCATTTTGAAAGGAGATAATTCTTTAACTGTTCTGCAAGAAGGCAAAGGAGGAGAAAAAGTACATGACACCCTGTATGGGAGGCAGATGTTAGTGTAGAAAGGACTCTAGAGTCTGGGTAACCCTAGAATCAAATCCTGACCTTACCCCTCACCAGCCATGTGACCTGGGCGGCTTCTCCAGGCCCTAGTTTCTTGACTATAAAATGGCACAGTGCCTGGCACTGTATATATAGATATAGATATAATACCATCCAGGCCAGTTGTAGCCCTCCAATGAGTATTCATTTAAAATCTCCTCCTCCCAGGTCACCTTCGTTGACACCCATGGGGAAGGCTGGTCTGGACTCATATCTGGACATTGTTGTCAAACTAAAAGCACAGTGATTTTTGTATCTTGTTTAATTTTAAAATGTTCTCAGCTTAGGGTTTGTAAAAACATTTTAAAATTGTAAAATATAACCTATATACAGAAAAGTGCATAAAACAGGTATGCACAATTCAGCAAGTAATTATAAAGGTGTCACTCATGTAACCACCACCCTGGGCAAGAATTGGTAGATACTGCCTTAAAGTAGTGTAGCTACGTAACGCGGCACTTCTCCACGCTGTGGAGGGGCAGTTTTGGCTGTCACGTCTGGAGAGGTATTGTCATCTAGTGGGTGGAGGCCAGGGATGCTGCTAAATGCTCTACAATGCACAGGACACCTCCCCACAACAAAGAATTATCCAGTCCCAAGTGTCAATCCTGCCCAAACTCAAAAACACCATGCTTCAGCAGGAGATGAAATTTTAAGGAAAGATTTGGAATTTCAAGAAACCGGCTATTGTCAAAACTTAGATTTCCATGACACATTTTTAGTAATGCTGTCCCACTCAACTAATTGTTCTCTGAAGGAGAAAAAGAAAGGCGAGCCAGAATTTCAGATGAAGGATCTGAAGGTAAGAGGCGTTGCTGGTCGCATCAGTCAGTTTGTATTCTTTCATTGCTGCCAGGTGCTTATAATCTCCTCTCTCACTTTGCACTGCTCTTGGGAATCAAATACTGTACAAGTGAGTCGAAGCCAGATGTGTTCCATTTTACTATTAATGCAATTGTGAATAAATTAAATACTATCTTCTGCCCCACAATGCGTTCCAGCCCCCTTTGCACTTGTGACTCTGTCTTTTGTTTATTGCAGGATTTAGTCGTCCGTGTTGTTTTTATTCTTGGCAACCTGACGGCGAAAAATAACCAGGCTCGTGAACAATTTTCCAAAGAGAAAGGGAGCATCCAAACTCTGCTGTCATTATTCCAGACGTTCCATCAGCTGGATCTGCATTCCCAGAAGCCGGCGGGCCAACGAGGCGAGCAGCACAGGGCGCAGAGGCCGCCGTCAGAGGCAGAGGACGTGCTCATCAAGCTGACCCGCGTGCTGGCCAACATTGCCATCCACCCGGGCGTGGGCCCGGTACTGGCTGCCAACCCGGGGATAGTGGGCCTGCTCCTGACCACGCTGGGTGAGAACCGCGGCCCACTGGCCGCAGCAGGCACAACCAGCTTTCCCGCAGCCCAAATACAGTTCTGTGTCTGAGGTGTGATAAGGATTTTATTAGCACAAGTGGCTCCCTATGCAAAAGTCTTAGCTGTATGAAGGAAATTCCCTCTTCTGTTCAGAACTGTCTTAAAAGTAATCCAGATTTTTAGAAAAGGAAAAGAAAACATAGTAATAGAGATTATTACTAAAACCCACCAAATTGTACACTTTCAAAGGGTGAATTTTACGGTTTGTGAATTACATTGCAATTTTTAAAAAATTATACTTAGCAACTGGAGAAAACTTGGCTAAACTAACCACAAAGAGTTTAAAATTCCAAATATTTGAGTTTAAAATCCCACATCCCAAATATTGTGGGCAATCCACGTAATTAAAATTAATTCCTTCTTTTTTCCTCTTCGGGTTCTTACATTATTTGTAATTACAGTCCCCAGTCATTCAAGTCCTATTAATTCCCCTTGTATTAGTGCAGATTGCCATCACAAAATACCACAGATTGGACAACTTTGTCAGAAATTTATTTCTCGTGCTTCTGGAGGCAGAGAAATTCAAGAGTAAGGTGCCAGACAGTTCAGCTCCTGGTGAGGGCTCTTCGTCCTGGCCTGCAGACAGCCACCTACTCACTGTGTGCTCACATGGCTATTCCTTGGTGCAAGCACTTGTGGAGTAGGCGACAGACTTTCTCTCCCCTTCCTCTTTTTATAAAGTCACCAATCCTATCATATTAGGACCGTACCCTTATGGGCTCTGTAACCTGCTATATCTCTTCAAAGCCCTATCTCCAAATACAAGCATATTGGGAGTAGGGCTTCAACATATGAATTTTGTTGGGCACACAATTCAGTCCATGGCAACCCCTACACTTTTTAGGCCTGTCATCTCCCTGCTAGTGTGTAGGGAAATTAACTGCAACCCAAGGTAATCAATTTTGCCACTACTAGCTGGGCCTGCGGGCTCAGGCCTGTAATCCCAGCACTTTGAGAGGCTGAGGTGGGTGGATCACAAGGTCAGGAGTTTGAGACCAGCCTGGCCAACATGGTGAAACCCCCTTCTCTACTAGAATACAAAAATTAGCTGGGCATGGTGGTGTGCACGTATAATCCCAGCTACTCAGGAGGCTGAGGCAGAAGAATCGTTTGAAATCAGGAGGCAGAGGCCGCAGTGGGCTGAGATCGTGCCACTGCACTCCAGCCTAGGTGACACAGTGAGACTCTGTCTCCAAAAAAAAGAAAATTAACTACTACTAACCATACTTGTGAAAAATGTTGTTGTTTTGGAAGGAAGCTTAATGCCTGACACAAATGATGTTTTGGAGGAGCAAACTGTGAACTCCCTGCTCCCCCTCGCCTCCACTATTCAACTCAAGAGCCATTTCCTGAGCTCTTTCTGGGTAATGAGTTCTGTGCTATGCATTCAGTTTTGTTTATTCTGCTCAGACTGCCATAACAAAATCTCATAAACTGGGGAGCTTCAACAGACATGTATTTTCTCACAGTTCTGGAAACTGGAAGTCCGAGACCAAGATGCCAGCAGGGTCAGGGTCTGGTGTGGGCTCCCGTTCCTGGCCTGTGGTTGATTGCCCTCTCACTGGGTCCTCATGTGCTAAAGAGAGCACACTCTGGGGTCCCTTCTACTTCTTGTAAGGGTACCAGCTCTACTGGATAAGGGCCCCACTCTTCTGACGTCGTTTAACCTTTATCACTTCCCCACACGACCTAGCTCCAAATACAGTCACATTGAGGGGATAGGGCTTCTACATGTGCATTCTGGGGGACACCAACATTCAGTTTAGAACAAGGTTTTAAAAATGGAGGCTGGCATGTGCTTTCAAGGAACTCAGTGTATTTGGCAGAGGGACATCGGGTGCACAGACAAGAACCACAGTTTCTGAGAAGGGCAGAAGCGAGGCGCACACAGCTAAGGGACGGGTGGCAGAGTCCGGCTGTGGGCGTGTGAGTGACAAGGCCGTGCTTCACTATGGAGCTTTACGGTTGAAAACGCATTTTCATATCTGTTAGCTCACAACAATGTCAGGGCACGTTTTTGTTATTTTCATCATTTCACAGATGAGGAAACAGGCTCCGCGAGATATAGTGACTTTCACAGGTCACAAAGTGAGCAAGTGGCAAAGTCGCTGGGCCCCTGACCTGTGCTTCCCCGCACCCCACATCACATGTCACCCGTCTAGAGAAAGGACTCTTCAATTCTGACTGGGATCTGCACCATGACTTACCACTTCCGTGTAGATAACTCAGCAATCTCTGTGTTTCGGCTTGAACTCTTTTCCAAGCTGCTGACTGCACATTAAGCCGCATGGAAGAATATGCACATAACAGTGAGAGAAATTCAGTTTCTGTTCCAACCTCAAAATGTTCAGCATTTGCTCTGTAGCATGCCCGTGTCTGCTGAAGCTCCTCTCCCCTTCCTGAGATCCACTCACCACACTGAGCAGGGCTTCTCAGCCCAGGACCAGGGATGTGACTGCTGCAGAATCAGCTGTGGGACTCATTAAAATACCCTTTTTGGTTTCTGGCCCTTGCCCAGAAACTGCCTCTATAAAATGTCATTAGAGTCTTGAAATCTGCCTTTTAATGCCTCCTCTGCCCCCAGGTGAGTCTTTTGTCCATTAAGTGTTGAGACCCAGTGCTTCAGGGAGCCACGCTGGCTTTTCTGGCTCCTCAGAATCTAGCAGAAGCCTGAAACCCACTGGGAAGTTCTCATCTGTTGCTGAATTAATGCTTTTGCCTGACTGTGGCTGCCCAGGAAGGGCCTGAGGACCAGACCTCGAACACCTGGACTGGGGGCGCATGGCTGTGAACAGCCAAGGAGTAGAGTTATGCATGATTCATGATCCCACAATTGTTAATATTCACATATAAAGTGAAAAAACTCCTCATCTTATAAATATTTTATGAGCTTAGAAATTACATTTCTACCTATAAAGGAAGAGTGAATAACTTGCTTTTGACTCAAAAGAAAGTGATGCTTTGGGGTAGGAGAAAGAGGGAAGAGGCTGGGCATGGTGGCTTACGCCTATAATCCCAGCACTTTGGGAAGCCAAGGCAGGCAGATTGCTTGAGGCCAGGGGTTCTAGACCAGACTGGGCAACATGGCAAAACCCTGTCTCTGTTTAAAAAAAAAAAAAAAAATTAGCTGAGTGTGGTGGCACACGCCTGTGATCTCAGCTGCTCAGGAGGCTGAGGTGGGAGAATTACCTGAGCCCAGGAAGTCAAGGCTGCAGTGAGCCATGATCGCACTGCTGCACTCCAGCCTGGGCAACAGAGTGAGACCCTTTCTCAAAAAAAAAAAAAGAGGTCCAGGCGTGGTGGCTCACACCTGTCATCCCAGCACTTTGGGAGGCCAAGGCAGGTGTTATCATGAGGTCAGGAGTTCGAGATCAGCCTTGCCAACATAGTGAAACCCCGTCTCTACTAAAAATACAAAAAAATTAACCAGGCGTGGTGGCAGGTGCCTGTGTAATCCCAGCTACTTGGGAGGCTGAGGCAAGGAGAATCGCTTGAACCTGGGAGGCAGAGATTGCAATGAGCTGAGATTGTGCCACTGCACTCCAGCCCAGGCGACAGTGCGAGAACTCCGTCTAAAAAAAAAAAAAAGGCTGGTAGCGGTGGCTCATGCCTGTAATCCCAGCACTTTGGGAGGCCGAGGCGAGTGGATCACTTGAGGCCAGGAGTTCAAGACCAGCCTGGCCAACATGGCAAAACCCCGTCTCTACTAAAAATACAAAAATTAACCAAGCATGGTGGTGGGCGCCTATAGTCCTAGCTACTCAGGAGGCTGAGGCAGGAAGATCTTTTGAACCCAGGAGGTGGAGGTTGTAGTGAGCCAAGATCATACTGCTGCACTCCAGCATGGACGACAGAGTGAGACTCTCTCTAAAGCTCCCTGGCTGCTCCCGATACAGGTGGTCAAGGGCCTCCCTGTGAGAAATGTTTTAGTCTCTGTATTAGAGCCTGGTACCATATGAGGTTGAGCAGAAGTGAAGAAACCCTGCTCTCCCGTGATGGCTCAGGCCTCTTGCCTCCTATGCCTTAGGCAGTTGTTTGGACAAGCAGGTGATCCCTTCTCTATTCTCTCCTGAAAGATTTTATCTCCAAATAAAAGTTTATAGAAGAGCAAAAGTCACCCCTGACAGGGGGTCACCCCCTTCTACCTTCCCCTTACATGACTCGACTCCTGGGTGAGTTTCTGAGCCCTGCTAAGCCCTTTCTACACTGGTCTCTGGGGATTTCCTACCTGTTTTATCTGCATCTGTGTGGAGTGGTGATCACATTCCAGGAACGGCCTCCTGCCCCCTCCGACAGGCCTGGCAGCTTAGAGCATCGCAGGGCCAGTGCTGGGCTGTGACTGTGACTATCGAAAGGGCCTACCCAGGGCTTGGTTGTGCTGACTGAAGTCAGAGTTGCTGCTGTCCTGTTTACTCTCAGAGCTGAGCACTCCTCCCAGCCTGATGGCTCTTGTGGCATGGCCCCCTCGCCTATTCACGTGGGAAGGGCATCCCTTGGGTTTTTTTCTTCCTACCTCCCTCTAGCCCTGCACCCTTCACAGGGAGTTGCTTGTACCCCAGGACTTGCCTAGAGAGGTCAGCCTCATTGCAGAGGGTCTTTTAAAAATCAATCATGTTTCTAGTAAGAACTGACCCTCTCAGTATGTCACCAGACTCAGAGATTTGCTGACTTAGTGGCAAGTCCAAATTCCAGATTTTCTTGTATCCGTGAGTCAATTATAGAGGGTAGGATGGTTCTGTCATGCTTTTTTGGAAGCAGTCTATTGCCCCAACTAGCTCCAATGGGAACTCAGCAACACTGGGTCCTTGACTTCAGCAGGGTTCTGTGGAAAGAGTAGGATAGTAGGGTCAAATAGACCTGGATTCAGATGTGTGCTCTGTGAAGTCAGGCGAGGTATTGAACTTCTCTAAACCTCAGTGTTCTCATCTGACCCCTAAATTCATCTTTGAAGTCCTAACCCCCATGTGATGGTATTTGGAGATGGGGCCTTTGGGAGATAATTAGGTTTAGATAAGGCCATGATGTGGGGCCCTCATGCTGGAGTTAGGGCCCTTATAAGAAGAGACACCAGAGCCTGACCGCGCAGGCTCCCTGATCTTGGACTTCCAGCCTCCGTAACTGTGAGAAAATAAATTTCTGTTGGCTCAAGCCACCCAGTTTATGGTATTTTATTATGACAGGCCAAGGTAACTGAGACAGATGCACCTTTCGAGAATGAATTATTGTGGGTGTGAATTCTTGTAAGTGCATGTAAAACTTATTAGTAGCTGACTTTTGGGGGTTACATGCATGTAAAGTGCCTGGTGCTGTTCATGATAAATGCTTAGCAGCTGTGAGGACCTGCCCTCTAGTTCCAGGTACCGGACACCACTCCTGCTAATCAAACGTGTGGTCCTTTGGGAGGTTAGACACCTAAGAGCTACCCTGCATGTTCTGGACAAGCTAACGAATTCTCCTACCAAGGCAAGAGAAATAAAACAGATCCCCAAACACTGCCCAAGGCCTAGTGTCATCAGTCAGGGGCTGGAGGAAACCAAGGCTGTAGACCCTTTGCCCAAGAGGTAGACATTCACCTGAGCCGCCCCCCATGAGCGGTCATTCTGGATGGCCCATCTGTTCATTTAATAAGCACTTACTTAGCACCCACTATGTGCCACGCATTCATTTAAACCCTTGAATGCATTTAAACTTTGTAACAACTCTAGGTGCAATGATCATGCTCACTTTACAGTCAAGGAAACACCCACTATGTGCCACGCATTCATTTAAACCCTTGAATGCATTTAAACTTTGTAACAACTCTAGGTGCAATGATCATGCTCACTTTACAGTCAAGGAAACTGAGGCTCAGGGAGGTTAAATAACTTGAGTAAGGTCACACGGCCAGTGAGTGGAAGCACAGGGTTCTGGCTTCAGAGTCATGGCCAAAGCAAGAGGGAAGAATTTTGGAGGTCCTCTGTCCCTTCTTTTACCATAACTAGGATATTTCCTTACAGTAGAATCCATATTGATAACCAAAATAATTCAGTTCCTTATTCCCTTTTTATGTACTTAAACTAAAACACAGGAAGTCAGGTCTTTCTTTATTCTTTTTCCGAGTATCCATTAAGCGTCTACCACGTACTGGGCCTGTGCTGTCTGCTCTAGCGGGAGGGCACTGGCGGAAGGAACAGTCTGCGCCTTCTGCAGCCTACCAATGACTGAGCGCTCCTTTCAACATCGTAATTTATAAAAAGGCCGTTCTCTTCACTGAACAGGAAAAGATGGCCAAAGGGGGCGGTACTTAAGTCAGAGAATTTAAGAACAAGCACAGTCCTCTTCCTTAGCTCATAGCCGCCCCGCTTGCTCCCCGAGGAAAAACTTCGGTTTCATACAGGAGATGGGGCCTCCCTCTGTCACTCAGCCTGCAGCGCAGTGGTGCAGTCTTGGCTCACTGCAACCTCTGCCTCCCAGGTTCAAGCAGTTCTTCTGCCTCAGCCTCCCAGGTAGCTGGGATTACAGGCTTGTGCCATCACGCCGGGCTAACTGTTGTCTTTTTAGTGGAGACGGCGTTTCACCATGTGGCCAGGCTGGTCTCATACTCCTGACCTCAAGTGATCCGCCCACCTCGGCCTCCCAAAGTGCTGGGATTACAAGCGCGTGCCACCACGCCCGGCTAATTTTTTGTATTTTTTGTAAAGACAGGGTTTTGCAGTGTTGCTCAGCCAGTCTGGTTGCCCAACTCGTATCCAACTGCCTACCCCTCCTCTCCTGGGGGTGCTTCAGAAGCATATCTGAAGCTGAGCTCATGACCTGTCCCTGAACTCGGCCCTCCTCCTGTGCCCTTAATTCAGGCATCTACCCAGTTATGTGCACCCAGGTGATTCCTCTCCCTCACACCCCGTCCAGTCTCTGCCAAGCACAGTCTCCACTCTGCCACATCTCTGCCATTGCCCATGTCCGTGCTATGTTGATGCCACTGGGACCACTCCCAGCTGCAGCCCTGCATCTGCTCTTCCCGACACTGTGGCCAGAAACGTCAACAGATGAGTCTGGACACTGAGTGGGAGGCAGAGACAAAAACCCCTAAGGGCCTTATGTGCTAAGCTAGAGGATCAATTATTCTTGCATCCAGCACTCACTATGTGCCAGGCACTGTTCTAGAAGCTGGGAATGCAGCCATGAATAAAACAGATACATCCCTAGGCCTCAGGGAGCTGACATTTTAGGGCTGAAAGACAAACATTAAACACATATATAACATCAGGTGGTCATATGTGCTATGGAGAAAATTAAAGCAGGGTAAGAGAAAAGAGAACAGGTACTATTTTAAATAGGGAGGTTACGGAAAGTATGTCCAACAAGGCGGCCTCTAAGCGACTGCTTGGAGGACGTAAGGAGTGAGCCAAGTGGCTAACTGGGAGGAGAGTATGTTCCAGAAGAAAGTTCAGCAGTGCACGGGTTATCAGGCAGGGGCATGCTGGCATATTCCAGGAGGCCAGGAGGCTGCTGTGGTTGACCCTGGTGGTCTGGGAGTAGGAGGAGCAAATGAGGCCAGAGAGGTAAGGCCTGGAGCTGCCAGGTAGGTCTTGTGGACCAGACAACGTGGACTATTCATGGGTTATGAGGTGGGTGGCATTAACTGACTTGCTTTTAAAGGATAACTGTGTTGAGAATAGATTTAGGGAGGCAAAAGTGGAAGAAGGGAAGCCAGCAAGTGCTGAGAGATGAATCAGGGGTGGTAGAGGAGGCCAGAGGTGTCTTCTAGAGTTCATAGTCACGGACAGATCATGACCCCAGGGCCATTCTGTTAGGAGGCGGTGTGCGAAGTAGGGCAAAGACTCCAGGGAGGAGCCCCTGGGAGAGCCTGAGAACCCAGAAAACAGGCGGGAATAGAGATGGCTCCGCTCACTGCCATGTTGGCCCCTTTGCTTTACTTCAGACACAGAGCCCAGATCAGCCGGGCTTTTCCAAACCTCCTGGCTGCAAGGATTGAGTTGACAGTATCCTCTCCGCTCTGGCCAGGAGCTGGCCCTTGTATTTGGGGCATTTCCGTGCAGGAGGAGTCGGGGGAAATCAAGTGGTAAAGCTGCCTCTCCAGGGCCTTTGTAGGGACCCTGCCATGACAGCAGCCTGCTCCTGGCCCTGCTGTTGCTGTAGTTACAACGTGCTTGGTTCTACTCCTGCAATGGGTCTTTGACTCCCTTATCCTCACTTCATTTCAGAATACAAGTCACTTGATGATTGTGAGGAGCTGGTGATCAATGCTACAGCGACAATCAACAATTTATCTTACTACCAAGTGAAGAATTCCATAATTCAAGACAAAAAGCTATATATTGCTGAATGTAAGGTTCAGAGTCGGATGTGGATAAATGAGTGCTCATTTGAGGTTTCGATTTTATTAACTAAACACAGAGCTGGAGACATTACTATCTTCTGCCTTCTGGTACAAAAATGTCTTACTTAGAACCTGATGATTCTAAGAAATTAGAATATGGGGAAACTAGAAATGGGAAAAATTAGTTTCTTAGTTCTTGCTAAAGTCCCTTACAGTTTGTATTTTATTATCATTTTAAAATTATCAGTATTTAGTATGATGTTGATTTCCATTAACCTTTAAGTTAAAACTTAAATTCACTGATTTAATTTCTCTGGTCGCCAAATCCAGTGCTCTTAAAGCTTCTTGTCAGTAACAACATGGATGGAATCCTGGAGGCTGTGCGTGTTTTCGGAAATCTCTCCCAGGACCGTGATGTCTGCGATTTCATTGTGCAGAACAATGGTGAGTTAATGACACTAGAATTCATAAACATTCACTTCTTGCCAATAATCAGCGGAGTGGTTTTGGAGCTTGAGTCATTACAGTGTTGTACTTGTTTCTGCTTTGAGATTTGTAGAGCTCTGTGTTTAAGGCTCCTGGCTCAGGATGCCAAGATGGACCTAGGCAGTGTTCCCCTCTCCCTTGTGAATGGCCTTCTGTGCACCAAGATGGGGTGTGTGTATGTCTAACAGAAACAGTGAATCTTGAGTCATCACTTCTGTCTGGGGGCATATTCTCAAGAAGACATTCTCTTTTATGTACTAGAATATCTATTACATTTTGCTTATAATAGCAAAAAGTAGAAACAACGTAAATGTCCCTCAACAGACAAGAGGACAAATTCATTATGGTATATTCACGCAATAAAATGTTCTCTAGCATTCAAAAGCAATAGAAGGATATATACAGAGGAATGCCATGAATATAAGTTTTAAAACATACAAAACTATCTTGGGTATTGCTTCTGCATAGGTATTCATGTAGTGATGCTATACAGTATAAATAGTAATTGGAAATAGTAAACTCCAATTTAAGACAGGGTTCAGGCTGGGTCCAGTGGTTCAACCCTATAATACCAGCACCTTGGGAGGCTAAGGTGGGAGGATTGCTTGAGGGCACGAGTTTGAGATAAACCTGGGTAACATAGTGAGACACTGTCTCTACAAAAATTAAAAATTAGCCAGACAGGCACATGCCTGTAGTCCCAGCTACTTGGGAGGCTGAGGCAGGAGGATCAGCTGAGCCCAGAAGTTCGAGGCTGCAGTGAGCCATGATTGTGCCACTGTCCTCCAGGCTCGGAGACAGAGTGAGAACCTACCTCTGAAAGATAAAGATTAAAAATTAAAAAAAGACCGCATTCACCTTTGGAAGGAAAGGGATGTCCAAAGATTATCATTAGACCTATAGTGTTATTTATTATCAACAAATAAGAATTGTTTATATTTATTATGCACATGCTGTTTGGAATGTAATGTTTTATTTCTTAAACTGAGTGGCAAGTACCCACATGTTTATACCCTTTGTATGTCTCAAATATTTTTGTATGTCTCAAATATTAGTATACTTTGACTCTTTGTATGTCTCAAATATTTCATGTAACAATAATAATTTTAAAAATATAACTTCCATGTTCGTAATGGAAAATTTCAATAATACAGATATAAAAAGCAGCAGCAGCAAACCATGCTCCAGCTCTCACTACCTACAGATAACTGCACATTTTGCTGGGCACTCTTTAGCCTCTTAAGAGCACATATGTATGTGATGTTGCCTCTGCCAAGCTCACTGCCCAACCCAGTCAACAGGGCCGGGGCTAGAACAGGGCAGCCCCTCTCAGGTGCATGCCCCATGGAAGGAGGCAGGATGCACACTTCACTCACTCTTCCCCAACCCTTTGCTCAGCATCTGCTGAGGGATGAGAAAACAGGACAATCGGTTCCCAGTTGCATTTCCTAGGAGTAAGGGAAGCTGGTTCCCCAGAGGCGGGAGCCTGTGCTGCCCTGCGATGTCCCCACACTGGAAGGCCTGCCTTGCCACAGGTTGGTTTTCAGCAGTCTGAGTCTTACACGTGGCCCTGGGAGACTTCAGGAATGATCCCACCGGGAGCCAGCTCCCCGCTCCAGGACTGTGTATTTAAAGACAGTTGCTGCTGGAGGTTCAGGAAAACCCTTGAGAACAACTGGCAGTTAGATGAGTGTCACCTGTGCTCCCTCGTGTCCACCAGCAGGGACTCTTTCACTGCCGTGGAGAGGCAGCTGCTGCCTGGGTCAGGTGTTGCAGTATCTGGGGAATGGGGGAGCCGGCTCTGGGAGTGGTGGGTATTGGGGAACCCACTGCCGGGTGATGGATAAAGCCTTAGGAAGAATGAGTTAAGTCCCTTAACAGGGATTCTGGGTTTGCAAACCACTCCCCATTTCCCCTGTACCATCTGTAAAACAAGAGACAGCTGGGAACCCTGGGCTTTTACTGGGCTGCATTTGCGCTCTTCCCTCGTAGTCCACAGGTTCATGATGGCGCTGCTGGATGCTCAGCATCAGGATATCTGCTTTTCTGCCTGTGGTGTTCTCCTCAATCTCACTGTGGATAAAGACAAGCGTGTCATCCTGAAAGAAGGAGGTGGCATTAAGAAGTAAGTTTCCAGGTGTAGGGTACTGACTCGGGATCTGAAGGACATCGTGTTCTCGGGAGCTTGGGTCCTCTCATCATTCCTGTGGGGCAAAGGGATTTCAACATTGGGAAGCCCCTAAGCTGAGGCTGAAGAGGGAGTTTAGATTCCACTGGCTACTTAAAATGGTGCAGAAATAGGCCGGGCATGGTGGCTCACGCCTGTAATCCCAGCATTTTGGGAGGCCGAGGTGGGTGAATCACTTGAGGCTGGGAGTTCGAGAGCAGCCTGGCCAACATGGTGAAATCCCGTCTCTACTAAAAAGATAAAAACTAGCTGGGCGTGGTAGCGCATGCCTGTAATCCCAGCTACTTGGGAGGCTGAGGCAGGAGAATTGCTTGAATCTGGGAGGCGGAGGTTGCAGTGAGTGGAGGTTGCAGTGAGCCGAGATCATACCACTGCACTTCAGCCTGGACAACAGAGTGAGACTCTGTCTCAAAAAAAAAAAAAAAAAAAAAGGTGCAGAAGTAGATTATTGCTACTTTGTAACCACTTAATTTTATAAATAAGGAATTATTTTAAGTGATCTCTGGATTATACTTACGTATCACAGAAGAATAATCATGCTAACAATATTAAAGACAGATTCTGACCTAATAACTTCTCAATTTGAACTTTACTAGGTTAGTGGATTGTTTAAGAGATTTTGGTCCTACTGATTGGCAGCTGGCCTGCTTGGTTTGTAAAACTTTATGGAACTTCAGTGAAAACATCACTAATGCTTCGTCATGTTTTGGAAATGAAGACACCAACACACTCTTACTCCTGCTCTCATCATTTTTAGGTAAGGCTCTTGACTATGGTGAGTCTGTGAGTTTTATCAGAGTGTGAGATAGTTTTTTTCTGTGACCTGTTCAGATAAATAGTAGTATGCATTTGGGTGACTATATTTCTATAAGCAACAAGAGTATGTTAAAGATTACTATAATTTGGAACTATCTGAAGAGGCTGAATGCTATTTACGATGGGGACAGAAGGACTTTCAACTCATTAGATACAATCATGATTTCTTCTGTGGCTTTTTTTTTTTTTTTGCATTTTCTCTAAAGTGCATAAATATAAGACCTCAGCATAAATGTATTTCTCTTGTTCAAAAGCATATAGACACTGTTGTAGTTGAGAAAATAGGGCTAAAAATGGCTAAAAGCTACTCAATTAAGTCGTGCTTTTAAATGAAGCTGTACGTTTTAATTAGCTACGTTAATTGTCATGTGGGTGAGGGCCTGTGAGACTATTTGGCATTACAATGGGGTTTATATCCTTGAAAGGCAGGAAATCACTGATACAAATCAAAGGAAAGAAGATTGTTTCTTTGCTTGTTGCTCTGTCACCCAGGATGGAATGCAGTGGCGCGATCACTGCTCTCTGCAGCCCTAAACTCCTGGGCTCGAGTGATCCTCCTGCGTCTGCCTCTCAAGTAGCTGGGACTACAGACACATACCACCATGCCCAGATAATTAAAAAAAATTTTTTTTTGTAGAGATGAGGTCTTACTATGTTACCCAGGCTGGTGTCAAACTCCTGGGCTCAAGCGATGCTCCCACCTCAGCCTCCCGAAGTGCTGGGATTACTGGTGGGAACCACCTTGTCTGGCCAGGATCATTTTTTACATTTAAAAATTTTTTATAATTTTAGAATACTTTTTTTTCATCCTGGGTTAATTCTAAAAACAATGATTTGGGTCAGTAAATGAGTGTTTTTAATAATCCTTTTTCCCAAATAGAGGAGATGTACCCATCACTGCCCAGCCACCATACTGGATCCGGGAGGCCATGTGGAAAGGCTCAAGGTCACTCAGAAGCCATAGGTGCTGAGTTTTTAAAGTTTGAGTTCAACTTCTCCACAACCTGAGAAAGCTTAGACACCTTTCCTTTACACTCCTTCACCAACCAGAGCAGAGGCTCCCAATCCTAGCTGCATAGCAGACTCACTTGTGGAACTTTTAAAAACACAGATTCTCAGCCGCTCCGAAATGATATGTTATCATCTCCAAGATGAGGATAATTAATGTCCAGCTTGCAGGGTGATACATGAGCAGATGTGTACAAAGAGCCTAAACACAGTGCCGGCCACATAGCAAGTCGTCAGAAGGTGGCTGACGTGCTCTGGAAACTTAAGTGTTGTAACACTATGCCACTAAGCAGGAATTGGAACTCAGGAGTTGTTTGAAAGAATTGGGTGTGCTAGGTCGATGTGAAATTTGGTTTTTCCAGGTAAATATAATTTTGTATATGTGTTTTAAAACGATAAGGAAAAAAAGTAAGCATTTTCTTTTAATCATTGAGCTTCACAGTTGGCTCCATGAGCATTAAACTGTCTCAGGTTGTAGGAAGCAGAAATGTATGTTCAGGTTGCCTTAATTCAGTTCTCGATGGTGGTAGAGCATTGAAATCAGCCGTGGAGTTAAAAACCCCCAAAAACCAGAAACACCTTCCCGGCCCCAGCCCTAGGAATTCTGATTCAGAAGCTCTGGGATGAGGCTGAGAATCTGTGTTCAGAGTTCCCCAGGTGAGTCTGATAATAGCTAGGATTGAGAGCCCTTGCTCTCGTTAGCAAAGGAGCTTAAGGGAAGAGTGTACAGACAAGAAAGAAGCCAGGAAACAAGACACTGCTCAAAGCCTCCCAGAGAGCCAGTCAGGAGCTGGGAGTCCCAAGTGACCCCTCAGCCGCTGGCGTCATGAGCTCCGCCCCCTGGGCTCCACCATTCTGGAGACGCAGCTGTGTTGTGTCCGCTGTTAGGGAAAGAATTTTCTCCCCACTTACTCCCTCTAGGCTCCTTCTAGATCATGGCTTCAGCAACCTCCAGGCTTCCACTTGCTGCCCTCCCTGTGTGTGTCTGTTGCCAGGGCACTTTCCTATGTCACCCACTCAGGGAGAAGATACGATTGGCTCAGTGAGTCACTGTCCTGTGGCCCAGGGCTTTCCTGCGTAGGCAGCAGCTACCCGGTGACAGGCTACGTGTGGTTTCCTTTGTTACCCAAGTCTGCGGCAATCAGCCATAAATAACAAGGGTGGTGGGACTGTGGGGCCGTGTGGCACAAAGATGGATCAGAAGGAGGTGTGGGCATGGCTGGCTTCTCAGCAGGGGCAGTGTACCTGGAAGGCACTTCATTTCAGTGGGCCCTGCTGCCTGTTACAGTCACCTCTTGGTATCTGGGGGGATTGGTTTCAGGGCCTCCCTCGGATACCAACACAGATGCCCAAGTGTCTGATATAAAATGCCATAGAATCGGCATTTCACCTACACACATCTTCCTGCACATGTTAAACCATCTCTAGACTACTTATAATACCTACAATGTGAACGCTTTGTAAATGGTTGTCGTGCTGTGATTTTTATTTGTATTCTTTTTATTGTTGTTGTTGTTTCAAATATTCTCTATCTGTGGTTGGTTGAACCTGTGGACGTGTGGCCCGTGGATGCGAAGGGCTGACTGTGGTCCATTCCCAACTTTTCCGTAGCCAAATTGGACTTCTGGTCGTGCTTTTCCCACCTCTGTGCCTTTGCACATGTTCTCTTCCATATCCTACCTGCTCATCCCAATCTGCCTATCCAGGTGCAGGCCCTTCCCACATAGCTTCTCAAGCCCACAGTCATAGTCTAGTCATAGGAAATCTAGACTTCTTATATAGCAATCAATCATGAATTGTGGAACTTGTCCTGTAATTATCCTGTATTATTATTTTGTGAGTTTTATTTCCCCTTTCCAACTGAACCACCTTAGGGAAAGGATATTGCCTCATACAAAGAAGGTACTTGATAGCAGCATGTGGATTGGCTACCAATGGTGGTACCTTCTTTCAATAGTGCTATATCCCTTTAAAAGCATGTTTATTCTATTTTTGAAAGATCTCTCTGAGGCCATCAGCTAGGTGACAGATAAGGAAAGTAGGTTTTAGGACAGTTAAGTGGCTTGCCTGAAGTCATACTGTAGCAAAGGCAGGACTTTCCATCCAAAAACAACCAACTAGCCCTGTGTTGCCTAAAACACCCTTACTCCACCCCACCCTTGCTGGGAGACTGTGGCATGGATAACAGCAAATAAACACAGCTCACTCAGGGAGCCAAGTCACTGTGCAGTGCATCCCAGGTTTCTCACGTGATCGAGAGCTCCTCTTCACGAACCGTGGGGACTGGGCCTCGTGGGCTGGGTGCTGGGCTGTGCTTTTCTCTCGGCAGTGGGCACTCAGACCCTGACTTCTGACAGGCTGTGTCTGGGCAGTGGGACTGCTGCAAGTGAAATGGGCATGTGGGTGAGAGTATATTTGCATTTCAATTCTTTTACAAAGATAGCTAAGAAACAAAACAAAACAACAACAACAAAAAACAAAAAACAGGCCATTTTGGAAACAGGATGAGCTATTAAATTACCGAGGCCCACGTTGAAGTATGAGCACTGTTTTTGGAAATACTGGTATGGCAATTTCTATAGTAATGTAAGTCACCTAACTTTTTCTTGCCAAGTGACTAGAAAAAAGGGAGAAGTAATATATCAACATCGTTGGAATGTTGACAGTCTTTCTGGAAAGTGGCTTTAAAAGAACGTGGTCTGAAACTGTCCACTATATTCCAGTTATGTCTTATGAGCTCATAAGCAGTGTGTTGATGCTGAAGTTCTTAGTGGTGTACTGAGCACTCCAGTCTACCATGAGCCCCTCTGCGGGGAGCTGGCACCTGATGACCATGTGTGCAGTTTATTGTTGCAAATGGGAAGTACACTAGGCTGTTGCATGTTCATCATAAGTTATGTGGCAGTGGGCACTTAGGTTTTGTGACAAGGGTAGAGTGGGGCCCCATGTTCAAGTTGGAGGATCATATCAACCTATGCTGAAGAGCTATCAGGGGCTTCTAGAACATTCGACAACTTTACCTTATAAGAGAATGGTCAGGGCAATGATAAATCCCTTAAACAGCCACCTGCTGCTGAACAGCTAGCTAGGAAATAGTGTAGTGAGTAAAGAAAGCTTTTATAGATGCTACAGGACACAAACTTCTAATAATGATTGTGTTGTAATGATCATTGATTATTGTAAGGTCTTTTAATCCTTTCTAATACTTTGCCCCAAATTTTAGTATTTGGAAGCATGCTGTGCCTAAAGAAAGCTTAAGAATGATTGGTTATCTAAATAAGCACTTTTCACACTGCAGGTTAGGAAATCAATTTAGTTGGTTGTGACCAGCATCTTTGAAAAATGAATTAACAAAGAAAGAAAATATCACAATATATTATATGTAGTAAGGACAAGTATTGTACTTGAAACATTTATTTGTATGTAAGTAGGTATATGTATACAGAGTCATGATGCAAAATACTTACTATGACGCACAGTTTCTAACTTATATGATTCAAATCTTAAAAAGAATTAAAGACTGAGTGCAATGGCTCGTGCCTGTAATCCCAGCACTTTGGGAGGCTGAGGTGGGAGAATCACTTGGGGCTAGGAGTTTGAGACCAGCTTGTGCGACATAGTGAGACCCCATCTCTACTAAAAGTAAAAAAATTAGCTAGATGTTTGTGTTTGTAGTCTTGGCCACTCAGCTGAGGTGGGAGGATCACTTGAGCCCAGGAATTCTAGGCTACAGTGAGCTATGATTGCACCACTGCATTCCAGCCTGGGTGACAGAATGAGACTCTGTCTCTTAAAAAAAAAAAACATTGAATCATAGATCTAAATTTTTACTCAATCAGCCTCTGCTACTCTTTGCAGTACAAGTTCCAAAATTTAATACCCCATGTGATATGGCACTTTTAATGTATGTCACTGTATTTACTTTGAAACTTTAGACCTCATTTCTCTTACCTGTAGTTGTTTGGCTATTCTTGTTATCTTGTCTAACCCAATTTAGAATTAATATGGTTTGTGGGTGGATTAACTATAGGCTGGGCCTCAAGACAAGTAACATGGTCTTGACATTAGATTTTAAAAAGCCACACACCCAACAGAAATTTTGCTAAAACCACTAAATCCAACCAAAGCCCTGGGAGGAAGAAGGGACTATGACATGCACAGGCCATACTGCTAGCCGCCAGCAGCTTGGGGAAGAAGGACTTCTACAACAGAATTCATTTTCTTTCTTTCCTTCTTTTATTATTATTATTATTTTTTTGAGACAGAGTCTCTCTCTGTTGCCTAGGCTGGAGTGCAGTGGCATGACCATGGCTCACTGCAACCTCCGCCTCCTGGGTTCAAGTGATTCTCCTGCCTCAGCCTTCCAAGTAGCCGGGACTACAGGTGCCCAGCACCATGCCCGGATAATTTTTTGTATTTTTAGTAGAGATGGGGTTTCATCATGTTGGCGAGGCTGATCTCGAACTCCTGACCTCAGGTGATCCACCGGCCTCAGCCTCCCAAAGTGATGGGATTATAGGCGTGAGCCACTGTACCCAGCCCATAATTTATTTTTTATATAACAGAATTCATTTTCTATACAACAGAATTTTATTTTTATACAGCAGAATTCACTTGTCAACAAGTTTAATGTTAAGAAAATCTGGAAAACAGTGAGTAGGAAGATGGTCTAGAAATCTGAAATCACTGGCTGGGTGCGGTGGCTCACACCTGTAATCCCAGCACTTTGGGAGGCCAAGGTGGGTGGATCACCTGAGGTCAGAAGTTCGAGACCAGCCTGGGCAACATGGCAAAACCCCATCTCTACTAAAAACACAAAAAATTAGCCTCGCCTGGTGGCACATGCTTGTAGTCCCAGCTACTTGGGAGGCTGAGAAACAAGGATCACTTGAATCTGGGACATGGAGGTTGCAATGAGCCGAGATCACGCCATTGCACTCCCGAGTAGACTCTGTCTCAAAAAACGAAATGAAATCTGAAATCACTGGGACTACCTGACTCTTTTTGTCCGGAAGTAGCCAAACAGGAAGAGCTTTGAAGGCACCAAACACTGCCTGCATTCTCCTCCCCTCGGGGCCCAGTTGTCTCATGGGTGGGGAGATCTAGGTTTGCTTACAGGGTCTCTATGGAGCTCCTTGCCGAAGTGTTTGTGTCTGCTTAAGAGTTTATCTTAGAACTGCATAGTTGACCACTTGGTTGTGATGAGAGGAAGGTACAAACTGGGATTCCAGACTCCCTTATCTTATTTTGGGTGGTGACACTAACACCCCTAGTGCCAAAGGACACAGTGAATGTACACAAATATTCAGTATAGAAAATCTGATATCAACAGAGTCATGAAGCATTTTATAATAGGATTTTAATTGGCCCTATAAAAAAGTGTTGGCAGCTGGGCGCAGTGGCTCAAGCCTGTAATCCCAGCACTTTGGGAGGCCAAGGCAGGCAGATCACTTGAGGTCAGGAGTTGGAGACCAGCTGGGCCAACATGGTAAAACTCTGTCTCTACTAAAAAGACAAAAATTAGCCGGGTGTGGTGGCACATGCCTGTAATCCTAGCTGCTCAAGAGGCTGAGGCAGAAGAATTGCTTGAACCTGGGATTCAGAGGTTACAGTGAGCCGAGATTGCACCACTGCACTCCAGCCTGGGTGACACAGCGCGACTCCATCTCCCCCCGCAAAAATAAAAATAAAAATAAATAAAATGTTGGCAATGTAAGTAACAACATCTGTGGTTGTTTTAGGATTTAGTGGTTACCATTTAAGAAGTTGGCCTCGTGTCACAGATGTAGGAAGTGGCAGAGCTAATCTGACTGGCAGGTCAGTGTACTTTTCTGAAGTCTGTCACACAGGGTGTGAGGCTCAACATCAACACATAAAATTGCTGTGGCAATGAGCACGGAAACCTCAGTGGCCATTTATCTTCCTACTTGGATTGAATATATGGTGTTCCCAGAATTCAGGATGCCCTTGGATTAGAAATCGAAGTTGTACTTTTGCATTTTATTCTTACAAGTTCTTTTCTGCATTATCCATGGGTTCACCTGGGATTCTAATATTCCTTAGGATTCCCAAGGCCTCCTAGTTTTCAGTTTTGGAGAGAGTAGGGGGTTGGAAGGTTGTGTTTTCAAAGGACTGCTTCCCTGCTGCTGTGAAGCCAGCAAAGTTCTGAGTTTCAGTAAAGTTTAAAGTGTCAAATTTAACTGAACTACTTTCCTAAAAGATTTCCTGATTCCTTTTGTATCTAACCTTTGAAGTAATTAACTTTTCTATGTACATATAAGGAAGTAATTCTGAGAAATTGTGATCGAACTTTTAGATACAAACTTACATATAAAAAACTAAGGAATTAGTTGAAATAAAGGTTCAGTTCAATCTCAGATTTTTTATTTTTTGAGACAGGGTCTTGCTGTGTCGCTTAGGCTGGAGGGCAGTGGCACAGTCATGCCCCACTGCAGCCTCAATCTCCCGTGCTCGAGCGATCCTCCTGACCTCAGCCTCTTGAGTAGCTAGGACCACAGGCACATGCCCCCATGCCCAGATAATCTTCTGATTTTTTTTTTATTTTTTATTTTTTCTGAGCTGTCACTGTGTTGCTCAGGCTAATCTTGAACTCTTGGACTCAAGCAATTCTCCTACCTCAGGCTCCCAATGTGTTGGCATTACAGGCATGAGCCACCACACCTGGCCAGATTTTTTTTGAAAAAAATATTGCCCATTTAAATTAAGATACCAAAATATACTAATTGTAAAGTAATGGGCTTGGAGAGGTAGGTCACACCTGTAATCCCAGCACTTTGGCACGTGGGGAGGTCAAAGTGGGAGGATTGCTTGAGGTCAGGAGTTGGAGACCAGCCTGGGCAATACATGGAGACCCTGCCTCTCCAAATAAAATAAAATAAAATGATGTATTCATAAAGAACAGAAGAGAGTAAAGAACTTCTCTGAAATCCTATCTTGTGTTACGTTGGTATTAAAGGGTGACCCAGGGTGAGTTTAACTCATATCATCAAAATTAAATGATATTCAATAGGATTACATTTCTAAATAATGCTGTAATTTAAATTTTTCTAATACAGATGAAGAACTAGCACTGGATGGCAGTTTTGATCCAGACCTAAAAAACTATCACAAACTCCACTGGGAAACAGAATTCAAACCTGTGGCACAGCAGCTTCTCAACCGAATTCAGAGACATCACACCTTCCTAGAACCCCTGCCCATTCCCTCTTTCTAACGTGATGCAGGTGAACAGTAGAAACAGGAAGTCACGTCTCCCTCATTCTTAAGAACTGGTAACAAATGTGAACATTTTTTTCAGGATTAACAAACATGGAAAGTTTTTCAAGAACTGGTTTTAGTGAGTAGCCGAAGTATTTTTTAAAAATAAGCATTTCTTCTTGTTAGGTATTATGGAAAAACGTATATACATGTTATATTTCCTGTTATGAGAAATGTAAGATGAAAATATATGCATTTTTAAGTAAATGACTTTTTCTTCTATTCTCTATTAAACAATTTAGTTCTAGTCTTAAAATCTTGATTTAGCAATTTTGGAATTAAAGTGTTCATAAGTTAAATGAACTGTGCAATGAAGGCTGTTAGATTATATAGAAAGAAGAGTAGTCAACATGAGTGGAACATGTTACAACATAGGATCTATACTAATTCTTACTACGTCAAATAATAAGGGTTCTCATTTGGTACCAGTACCTTTTTGGTCCTCATATTAAGAGAAGGAGTAAGCAGAAAAACTTAAAGAAAACTGCTTTGGGCCATTTGTTTATTAAATAAATAAAATAGATTAAAATGAGAGTTATCTTTTCATTCGAAATAAAATGACTGGACTAAGACAGTCCTTCTAATTGTAACTCTCCGTGTTTGACAGGTGACGTAATGTATTAGAAAGAATGCAGGCTTAGGTGAATGGTAGACCTGCATCTGAATCCACTCTCTCCCCTGCTACCTTTGGAGCAAGTAACTTAATTTCTTGAGCTTCAACTGTAAAATGGGAATCATATCTATTTTACTGTAGTGTAATTTGGAACAAACCATTAAATGGGCAAATGGCCCAGTCCAGTGTATGATGTGGAGTGGGTGTTGAAAACACCAAGCACTTTCTTAGTTTGCCATTCTTTGTAGGATGAGTTCGGCCTTTGAATAAATGATTAAAAAACAAAAGATTGAGATTACTATTGTTATCCTATACTAGCCAAATGAAGATGAGTTGGAAATAAAAATAAATTTGCTGACTCACACCTGTAATTCAGCACTTTGGAAGGCTGAGAGGGGAGGATCCCATGAGGCTAGGATTTCAAGACCAGCCTGGGCAACAAAGTGAGACCTCATCTCAACAACAACAAAAAGTAAATTTACTACTCTGCTTGGAGAAAGGATTTTATTAACAGCTCATTTCTCACCCTACAAAACACCAAAACTCATGAGATGAGAGCAGGCGTCCCAGACTGAATGGGTTCTTGAAACCTGTTAGAATAAACCAGCTGGGCATGGTGGCTTACACTTGTAATCCCAACACTCTGGGAGGCCGAGGCAGGCATATCACCTGAGGTTGTGAGTTCGAGACCAGTCCAGTCAACATGGTGAAACCCCATCTCTACTAAAAATACAAAAATTAGCTGGGCATGATGGCACATACCTGTAATCTCAGCTACTTGGGAGGCTGAGGCATGATAATCTCTCTCTCTCTCTTTTTTTTTTTTTTATTATTATACTTTAAATTCCGGGGTACATGTGCAGAATGTGCAGGTTTGTTACATGAGTATACATGTGCCATAGTGGTTTGTTGCACCCATAACCCATCATCTACATTAGGTATTTCTTCTAATGCTACCCCTCCCCTAGCCCGCCACCCCCTGATGGGCCCCAGTGTGTGATGTTCCCCTCCCTGTGTCCATGTGATCTTATTGTTCAGCTCCCACTTATGAGTGAGAACATTGGTTTTCTGTTCCTGTGTTAATTTGTTGAGAATGATGGGTTCCACATTCATCCATGTCCCTGCAAAGGAGATGAACTCATCCCTTTTTATGGCTGCATAGTATTCCATGGTGTGTATGTGCCACATTTTCTTTATCCAGTCTATCATTGATGGGCATTTGGGTTGATTCCAAGTCTTTGCTATTGTGAACAGTGCTGCAGTAAACATACATGTGCATGTGTCTTTATAGTAGAATGATTTATAATCCTTTGGGCATATACCCAGTAATGGGATTGCTGGGTTAAATGATATTTCTGTTTCTAGGCCCTTGAGGAGTTGCCACACTATCTTCCCAATGGTTGAACTAATTTATACTCCCACCAACAGTGTAAAAGCATTCTGATTTCTCCACATCCTCTCCAGCATCTGTTGTTTCCTTACTTTTTAATGATTGCCATTCTAACTGGTGTGAGATGGTATCTCATTGTGGTTTTGATTTGCATTTCTCTAATGACCAGTGATGATGAGCTTTTTCTCATGTTTGTTGGCTGCATAAATATCTTCTTTTGAGAAGTGTCTGTTTACATCCTTTGCCCACTTTTTGATGGGGTTGTTTGTTTTTTTCTTATAAATTTGTTTAAGTTCCTTGTAGATTCTGGATATTAGCCCTTTGTCAGATGGATAGATTGCAAAAATTTCCTCCCATTCTGTAGCTTGCCTGTTCACTCTGATGATAGTTTCTTTTGCTGTGCTGAAGCTCTTTAACTAGATCCCATTTGTCAATTTTGGCTTTTGTTGCCATTGCCTTTGGTGTCTTAGACATGAAGTCTTTGCCCATGCCAGTGTCCTGAATGGTATTGCCTAGGTTTTCTTCTAGTGTTTTTATGGTTTTAGGTCTTACATTTAAGTCTTTAATCCATCTTCAGTTAATTTTTGTATAAAGTGTAAGGAAGGGATCCAGTTTCAGCTTTCTACATATGGCTAGCCAGTTTTCCCAACACCATTTATTAAATAGGGAATCCTTTCCCGGTTGCTTGTTTTTGTCAGGTTTGTCAAAGATCAGATGGTTGTAGATGTGTAGTGTTATTTCTGAGGGCTCTGTTCTGTTCCATTGGTCTATATGTCTGTTTTGGTACCAGTACCATGCTGTTTTTTGTTACTGTAGCCTTGTAGTATAGTTTGAAGTTAGGTAGCGTGATGCCTCCAGCTTTGTTCTTTTTGCTTAGGATTGTCTTGGCTATGTGGGCTCTTTTTTCGTTCCATATGAAATTTAAAGTAGTTTTCTCCAATTCTGTAAAGAAAGTCAGTGGTAGCTTGATGGGGATGGCATTGAATCTATAAAATACTTTGGGCAGTATGGCCATTTTCACAATATTGATTCTTCCTATCCATGAGCATGGAATGTTTGTTCATTTGTGTCCTCTCTTACTTCCTTGAGCAGTGGTGTGTAGTTCTCCTTGAAGAGGTCCTTCACATCCCTTGTAAGTTGTATTCCTAGGTATTTTGTTCCCTTTGTAGCAATTGTGAATGGGAGTTCACTCACGATTTGACTCTCTGTTTGTCTGTTACTGGTTTATAAGAATGTTTGTGATTTTTGCACATTGATTTTGTATCTTGAGACTTTGCTGAAATTGCTCATCAGCTTAAGAAGATTTTGGGCTGAGACAATGGGGTTTTCTAAATATACAGTCATGTCATCTGCAAACAGAGACAATTTAACTTCCTCTTTTCCTAACTGAATATGCTTTATTTATTTATTTCTCTTGCCTGACTGCCCTGGCCAGAACTTCCAACACTATGTTGAATATGAGTGGTGAGAGAGGGCATCCTTGTCTTGTGTCGGTTTTCAAAGGGAATGCTTCCAGCTTTTGCCCATTCAGTATGATATTGGCTGTGGGTTTGTCATAAATAGCTCTTATTATTTTGAGATACATTCCATCAATACCTAGTTTATTGAGAGTTTTTAGCATGAAGGGCTGTTGAATTTTGTTGAAGGCCTTTTCTTCATCTATTAAGATAATCATGTGTTTTTTGTCTGTGGTTCTGTTTATGTGATGAATTATGTTTATTGATTTATGTTTGTTGAATCAGCCTTGCATCCCAGAGGTGAAGCCAACTCGATCATGGTGGATAAGCTTTTTGATGTGCTGCTGGATTTGGCTTGCCAGTATTTTATTGAGGATTTTCCCATTGATTTTCATCAGGGATGTTGGCCTGAAATTTTCTTTTTTCATTGTATCTCTGCTAGGTTTTGGTATCAGGATGATGCTGGCCTCATAAAATGAGTTAGGGGGGGATTCCCTCTTTTTCTATTGTTTGGAATAGTTTCAGAAGGAGTGGTACCAGCTCCTCTTTGTAACTCTGGTAGAATTCGGCTATGAATCCGTCTGGTCCTGGGCTTTTTTTAGTTGGTAGGTTATTCATTGCTGCCTTAATTTCAGAACTTGTTGTTGGTCTATTCTGGGATTCGACTTTTTCCTGGTTTAGATTTGGGAGGGTGTATGTGTCCAGGAATTTATCCATTTCTTCTGGATTTTCTAGTTTATATGCATAGAGGTGTTTATAGTATTTTCTGATGGTAGTCTGTATTTCTGTAGGATCGGTGGTGATATCCCCTTTATCCATTTTTTATTGTGTCTACTTGATTCTTCTAATTTTTCTTCATTAGTCTCGCTAGTGGTCTATTTTGTTGATCTTTTCAAAAAGCCAGGTCCTGGATTCATTGATCTTTTGAAGGGTTTTTTGTATCTCTATCACTTTCAGTTCTGCTCTGATCTTAGTTATTTCTTGTCTTCCGCTAGCTTTTGAATTTGTTTGCACTTGCTTCTCTAGTTATTTTAATTGTGATGTTAGGGTGTTGAATTTAGATCTTCCTGTTTTCTCTTGTGGACTTTTAGTGCTATAAATTTTCCTCTATACACTGCTTTAAATATGGCCCAGAGATTCTGGTATGTTGTGTCTTTGTTCTCATTGGTTTCAAAGAACATCTTTATTTCTGCCTTCATTTCGTTATGTACCCAGTAGTCATTCAGGAGCAGGTTGTTCAGTTTCCATGTAGTTGTGCAGTTTTGAGTGAGTTTCTTAATCTTGGGTTCTAATTTGATTTCACTGTGGTCTGAGAGACTGTTTGTTATGATTTATGTTCTTTTGCATCTGCTGAGGAGTGTTTTACTTCCAATTATGTGGTCAGTTTTGGAATAAATGCGATGTGGTGCTGAGAAGAATGTATATTCTGTTGATTTGGGGTGGAGAGTTCTGTAGATGTCTATTAGGTCCACTTGGTCCAGAGCTAAGTTCAAGTCCTGGTGGATATCCTTGTTAAGTTTCTGTCTCATTGATCTTTCTAATATTGACAGTGGGGTGTTAAAGTCTCCAACTATTACTGTGTGGGAGTCTAAGTCTCTTTGTAGGTCTCTGAGAACTTGCTTTATGAATCTGGGTGCTCCTGTATTGGTGCATGTATATTTAGGACAGTTAGCTCTTCTTGTTGCATTGATCCCTTTACCATTATGTAATGCTCTTCTTTGTCTCTTTTGACCTGTATTGGTTTAAAGTCTGTTTTATCAGAGGATAGGATTGCAGTCCCTGCTTTTTTATTTTTTTGCTTTCCATTTGATTGGTAAATATTCTTCCATCCCTTTATTTTGAGCCTGTGTGTGTCTCTGCACGTGAGATGGGTCTCCTGAATACAGCACACCAATGGATCTTGACTCTTTATCCAATTTGCCAGTCTGTGTCTTTTAATTGGGACATTTAGCCTGTTTACATTTAAGGTTAATATTGTTATATGTGAATTTGATCCTGTCATTATGATGCTAGCTGATTATTTTGCCTGTTGCAGTTTCTTCATAGCATCAATGGTCTTTACAATTTGCTATGTTTTTGCAGTGGCTGGTACTGGTTGTTCCTTTCCATGTTTAGTGCTTCCTTCAGGAGCTCTTGTAAGGCGGGCCTGGTGGTGACAAAATCTCTCGGCATTTGTTTGTCTGTAAAGGATTTTATTTCTCATTCACTTACGAAGCTAAGTTGGGCTGGATATGAAATTCTGGGTTGAAAATTCTTTAAGAATGTTGAATATTGGTCCCCACTCTCTTCTGGCTTGTAGGGTTTCTGTCAAGAGATCCACTGTTAGTCTGATGGGCTTCCCTTTTTGGATAACCCGACCTTTCTCTCTGGCTGCCCTTAACATTTTTTCCTTCATTTCAACCTTGGTGAATCTGACAATTATGTGTCTTGGGTTGCTCTTCTCAAGGAGTATCTTTGTGGTGTTCTCTGTATTTCCTGAATTTGAATGTTGGCCTGTCTTGCTAGATTGGGGAAGTTCTCCTGAGCAATATCCTGAAGAGTATTTTCCAGCTTGGTTCCATTCTCCCCGTCACTTTCAGGTACACCAATCGACGTAGATTTCATCTTTTCACATGGTCCCATACTTCTTGCAGGCTTTGTTCATTTCTTTTCATTCTTTTTTCTCTCATCTTGTTTTCTTGCTTTATTTCATTGAGTTGATCCTCAATCACTGGTATCTTCTCTTCTGCTTGATAGATTTGGCTATTGATACTTGTATATGCTTCATGAAGTTCTTGTGCTGTGTTTTTCAGCTCCGTCAGGTCATTTATGTTCTTCTATAAACTGGTTATTCTAGTTAGCAGTTCGTCTAACCTTTTTTCAAGGTTCTTAGCTTCCTTGCATTGGATTAGAACATGCCGCTTTAGCTTGGAAGAGTATGTTATTACCCACCTTCTGAAGTCTACTTCTGTCAATTAGTCAAACTCATTCTCTGTCCAGTTTTGTTCCTTGCTGGCAAGGAGTTGTGATCTTTTGGAGGAGAAGAGGCATTCTTGTTTTTGGAATTTCAATCTTTTTGTGCTGGTTTCTCCCCATCTTTGTAGATTTATCTACCTTTGGTTGTTGATGTTGGTGACATTCAGGTGGGGTCTCTGAGTGGGCATCCTTTTTGTTGATGTTGATACTATTCCTTCCTATTTGTTAGCTTTTTCTAACAATCAGGCCCCTCTGCTGCAGTGCTGCTGGAGTTTGCTGGAGGTCCATCCAGACCCTGTTTGCCTGGGTATCACCAGCAGAGGCTGCAGAACAGCAAAGATTGCTGCCTATTCCTTCTTCTGGAAGCTTTGTCCCAGAGGGGCACCTGCCAGATGCCAGCCAGAGCTCTCCTGTATGAAGTGTCTGTCGGCTCCTACTGGGAGGTGTCTCCCAGTCAGGATACACGGGGGGTCAGGGACCCACTTGAGGAGGCAGTCCATCCCTTATCAGAGCTGGAACGCTGTGCTGGGAGATCCGCTGCTCTCTTCGAGCCAGCAGGCAGGGAGGTTTAAGTCCGCTGAAGCTGCACCCACAGCTGCCCCTTACCCCAGGTGCTCTGTCCCAGGGAGATGGGGGTTTTATCTATAAGTCCCTGACTGGGGCTGCTGCCTTTTTTTCAGAGATGCCCGGCCCAGAGAGGAGGAATCTAGAGAGGCAGTCTGGCCACAGCAGCCTTGCTGAGCTGCGGTGGGCTCTGCCCAGTTCAAACTTCCCAGTGGCTTTGTTTCATGAAAATCTCTTGAACCTGGGATGTGGAGGTTACAGTGAGCTAAGATTGTGCCACTGCACTATACCTGGGCAACAGCACAAGACACTCTTTCAAAAAAAAAAAAAAGAACCTACATTTCTAGGAACAAATAGACTTTCAAAGAATGGTTCTAGTCTGGGGCTCATACCTAATGTGGCTCAGCAAAATCCTCTAGGGACACTCACTTTATTGTAGTCCATAAGGTAAGTATATGCTGGTAGATTCACTCCAATAGATGAAATCAGTTTAAGTCACAGGGGCTAATTTATCTAAAACATTCACAGATATAATGTATTTCATTCATAGCAAGCTATTTATTCTACTTTTAGGGAAAAGAAAAATCAAACTCTCCCCTCCCTAAACGGCCCCCTTCATATTTACGACTAATATAGTAACTCATGGTGGGATCCCATTATACCTATTCTCTTCCATACTTAACTGCTCCCCTTAGACCCACATACAAGCTGGACCATTTGGAACCATCTACTTAAACAAAACCTGTGGTTAAAAAAACACGTAAAATCTACCATTTTAACTATTTCAAGTGTACAGTTCAGTAGTTTAAGTATATTCACATTGTTCTGCAACAGATCTCTAGAATTCTTTCATCTTGTAAACTAAAGCTGTATGCACCAAACAACTCCCCATTTTCACCCCCACCAGCTCCTGGCAACCATCATTCTGTTAATACTTTCGGTTTCTATGACTTTGACTACTTGATATGTCATATAAGTGGAGCCATACAATATTTGTGTATGTATGTGACTGGTTTATTTCGCTTAGCATAGTATTATCAAGGTTCATCCATGTTGTTGCCTGTGATAGGATTTCCTTCCTTTTTTTTTTTTTCTTCCCTGTGACAGAGTCTCAGAACAGTCTCTGTTACCCAGGCTGGAGTGCAATAACATGATCTTGGCTCACTGCAACCTCCGCTTCCCAGGTTCAACTGATTCTCCTGCTCAGCCTTCTAAGTAGCTGGGATTACAGGCATGCACCACCATGCCTGGTTAATTTTTGTATTTTTAGTGGAGATGGGTTTTCACCATGTTGGCCAGGGCTGGTCTTGAACTCTGGGCCTCAAGTGATCCACCTGCCTCAGCCTCCCAAAGTGCTGGGATTATAGGTGTGAGCCACCTGTGCCCTGCTGCTTTCTTTCCAAGACTGAATAATATTCCATTCTATGTATATACCACATTTTGTTTATCCATTCATCTGTCAGTGAACATTTGGGTTGCCTCCATGTCATGGCTATTGTGAATAATGTTGCCATGAATATAGGTGTGCAAATCTCTTTAAGATCTTGTTTTCAGTTCTTTTGTGTATATACTCAGAAGTGATGTCTTCATTCAAGTTGACATAACAAAAAATATAGTTTGGGTGACTTAACAAAAGTTCATTCCTCACAGTTCTTAAGACTAGGAAGTCCAAAGTCAAGGTGCTGGCCAGTTCACTTTGTGGTCAAGGCCCTCTTCCTGGTTTGCAGAGGGCTGCCTTTTTGCTCTATCTTCATATGGTGGTGAGAGAGATCATCTCTCATCTGTCTCTCCTTATAAGGGTTTACTGCCACTCATGCGGGCTCCACCTTCCTGACCGAATCACTTCCTGAAGACCATAGGGCTTCAACCTGTGAATTTTGGGGGAACACAAATATTCAGTCCACAGCAAGTGGAATTGCTGTGTCATATGGGAATTCTATTTTTAATTTTTTGAGGAACCTACATCGTGTTTAAGTGGTGATTATCATTTTACATTCTTACCAATACCACGTAAGCATTCCAATTTCCCCACATCCTCACCAACACTTATTTTGGGATTTTTAAAAATAGTAGCCATCCTGATGGGTGTGAGGTAATGTGTCTTTGTAATATTGATTTACATTTCTTATAATTAGTCATGCTGAGCACCTTTTCATAATTTTTGTTTGTTGGTCATTTGTATATCATCTTTGGAGAAATGTCTATTCAAGTCTTTGGCCTTTTTTTTTTTTTTTTTTTTTTGAGATGAAGTCTCGCTCTGTCACCAGGCTGAAGTGCATGGAGTGCAGTTGCGCAATCTCAGCTCACTGCAATCTCCGCTTCTCAGGTTCAAGCCATTCTCCTGCCTCAGCCTCCTGACTAATCCCAGTGGGTTACAGGTGCACACCACCACACTCAGCTAATTTTTGTGTAGAGACAGGGGTTTCACTATGTTGGCCAGGATGGTCTCGATCTTCTGACCTCATGATCTGCCTGCCTCGGCCTCCCAAACTGCTGGGATTACAGGCATGAGCCACCACTCCCAGCCCCATTTTTTAGTTATTTGATTTTTTGAGTTGTAGGAATTCTTCATATATTCTGGCTATTAACCTCTTATCGAATATATAATTTGTAAATATTTTCTATCCCATAGGTTGCCTTTTCACTCTGTTGATTGTCCTTTGATGAACAAATATTTTTAAGTCTGATGTAATTCCATTTTTTTCTTTTGCTGCCCATACTTTGTGTCATATCTAAGAAATCATTGCCAAATCCAATATTGTGAAACTTTCCCCCTGTGTTTTCATCTAGTTTTACAGTTGTCAGTCTTACATTTAGGTCTTTGAGTTTTTTAATACATAAGGGTCCAACTTCATTGTTTTGCATGTGCGTATCCAGTTTTCCTAGCATCATTTGTTAAAGAGACTGTCCTGTCCCTACTGAGTGGTCTTGGTACCTTTGCTAAAGATCATTTGGCCATATATGTGAGACTTTATTTCTGGACCTTATTCCATTGGCCTGTATGTTTGACTTTGTGCCAGTTCCACATTATTTTGATTACTGTTGCTTTGCAATATGTTTTGACATCAGGGAGTGTGAGACCTCCAACTTTGTTCTTTTTCAAGATTGTTTTGGCTATTCAGGGTCTGCTGAAGATTCTAGATGATTTTTAGCATGGAATTCTCTACTTCTGTGAAAAATGCCATTGGGATTTTGATAGAGATTGCATTGAATCTACAGGTCACTCTGGGTGACCATGAGATGTCTTTCCATTTATTTGTGTCTTTAATTTCTTAGTAATGCTTTACAGCAGGGGTCCCCAACCCATGGACCAGTATTGGTCTGTGGCCTGTTAGGAACTGACTGCACAGCAGGAGGTGAGTTGTGGGCAAGCAAGCATTACTGCCTGAGCTCTGCCTCCTGTCTGATCAGCTGCAGCATTGGATTTTCATAGGAGCTGGACCCTATTGTGAACTGTGCATGTGAGGGATGTGGGTTGTACACTCCTTATAAGAATCTAATACCTGATGATCTGAGGTGGAACAGTTTTATCCTGAAACCATCCCCCACTGCACTGTCCACCCTGGGTCCATGGAAAAACTGTCTTCCATGAAACCAGTCCCTGGTGCCAAAAAGGTTGGGAACTGCTGCCTTACAGTTTTCAATGTGTAAGTCTTTTGTCTTAGTCTGTTCAGGCTGCTGTAACAAAATACCTTAGACTGGGTAATTCATAGGTAACAGAAATTTATTGCTCACCAGTTTTGGAGGCTGGAAAGTCCAATATCAAGGATTTGGTGCCTAGTGTCTTCTTCCTCACAGACGGCATACTCTAGCTCTGTCCTCACATGGTGGAAGGGGAGCTTCCCAGACCTCTATTAAAGGGCACTAATCCCATTCATGAGGGCAGAGCCCTCTTGACCTTATCACCTCCCAAAGGCCTACTTCTTAATACCACCACATTGAGGATTACATTTCAACATACAACATACATCAACATACAAATGTGGGGGGAGACACAAACATTCACACCATCGCATATCTCCTTGGTTTATTCCTATTTTATTCTTTTTGATGCTATTGTAAATGGAATTGTTTAATTTTTTTGGATCATTCATTGCTACTGTATAGAAATACAACTGATTTTTGTGTGCTGATTTTGTATCCTGCAACTTTGCTGAATTTATGCTTCCTCTTGATCACACTATCCTCTGCTAGGGAAGAGCTAGGGTGAGCAAAATCCCCAACTTTCCTAGCCTTTAGGTGCAGCCTTTTCCTGGCTTTGCATTTGCCTTAGTGCTGCAGTTTCCCAGTTGGTTTCTAGAGTTCTCACAAAGATATTCTGGCCCATATATTGTTAACTTAGTGTCTCTGGGAGAATAAGGACATGGAATTCCCAAGTCCATCATCTTGCTGACATTACTCCCATCTACTAGCATTAGCAAAAAAAACTAGTATGATTCGTATATGATATTCACATATACAAATATGCTAATAAAATTTCTGATTCGTATATGATATTCACATATATGAATATGCTAATAAAATTTCAGAGTATATTGATAAAAAAATGCTTATCCAACAAGTTTTACTTACCTACTTATCTCCTGGTGGTCTGTATCAAAATCAACCTCATTCTTAGAGATGATTAAGTTTGGCTTAATAAAAATTTTCCCAAATATGGCCAAAAAAACTCATATTTTAACTCTTGAATCCTGGGAACCTCAACCAGAAATCTTCTCATATTATTTTAGAAAAAAATTTTCCTCTGGTTGGGGAAGGTTTTGATATCCCCAGTGTAATGTACCTTCCCTAATTATTTTGAAAACTACTGGTTTCAAAGATTATATAGTAACATTAGAAATCCTGTGTGTTTACTTTTGAGAAAACACTCAAACAGGAAGCACCTGTTAAATGGGAGGCATTGAAACATTAACTTTGTATCACATGCACTCTTATTACTTTAGGTAACATATTTTTTAACTCATTGAAAGTTTGATTTCAATTTCTAAGTGATTATAAGTTCCAGTGGACTAAATGCATTCTAGTTGATCTTGTTTTGTGATCACTCTACTGCTGATTAGAATCTCTACTAGAAATTTTGTATTTTCAAGAGGAGGAACAAAGAACAGAAATGGGATAAGTAAAATTTTAACTATCTTCTTGGGTTCAATTGTATTGCTATAGTGAGAGAACTCCATAGCAGGCAGAAGAGGACAAAGGCGTGATGCATATTCGATGAGTAATGTACTTATAAGTTTCTTTAAATATAAAACATATTGAAGATAATACTCTATTTTTAGCTAAGGTTATAGTCTTGTCTTCTCACAAGAGTAAATATCCTTGACGACAGGTACCACCTCTATTCAAAATTGATTGCTCCCAACCCTCACTTCCACACTACCCCATACATTTGGAGGCAGGCACTAGATTGAGCTCAATAAATGTTTTGAGGAGTAACAGAGTTATCACAACCGCTTCAGTTAAACTTAGAGCTATTTCTACTTGTCTGATAAAGTGTCATTTTTTGTTCTGCAGTCTCTCCCTAATGAATCCTTCTTTCTAGTAATTCTTAACATTCTATTGGAACTCTAAAACAGTTCAAAAGAGAGCAGGCATAGGGGCATACCAGTCATTTCCAAGATAAATAAAAATGGTCTTACATAAGATTCTAAAGAAAGTCCACTCTTCTTTGTATCTATCTTTCAAAATGGCTTCAAGTGTTTTGCCATTTAAAAGCAGTCTCATCTGATTACAGCATTATTATTTAATTGGCTTATGAAAGTAGGTAGAAACTCAAAATTATTACTAATAGTGAAGTCATGACTTTTTAAGAGATTGAGACAGCACATAAAATTGGAGAAAAATTCTTCTTTATTGAAAAATACCAGTAATACTGACAGACTTCAAAAGCAATTCACGCTTCCAGAATACAAAGTACTTAATACATATTTTCAAACCTGTTTGCATTTCAAACAAAGTTAGCGTTTTTGTAAATCAAATGTGATAACCTGACTAAAAATGTTTTCCAGCTTTATTATTTAAGGAGCTGCACAACCTTTAAAGGGGGGACCAGGAGGCAGGCAGAGGCAGAGACACAGAATGCACCCAGGACTGCGCAGCAGTCTACAGCAACATATCCCACAACTTCGATGCTGGAAACACAACTACTGCACAAGACAGCTGCCCTCCAGTGTCAGGATCCTGTGAAACAGCATATCAAAAGATCGCCAGCTTCTTGTAATTTACACACTTTCATTTAGGATTGCTTTTTGAAGAAAATCTTTAAGAATGCCATTATAATTTAATATCCAGAACCCTGAATTTAAAAAACTAATGAGAGAAATTAACTGTTACCATCAAAATGGTTGTTGCTGAGCTGTGTGAGTAGGAATTCTATGCTTTTTTAGATGCAAGAAAATTAACACATAATGCAATTTGAAATCACACAAGTTATGTATGTAGGCTCAGATAGTAGCAATGTTCACTTTTATTACTAATAGCTTAACTGAAACAGCCATCTATTCATTCCTCCAGCAGGAATAGCAGCACCAAGATCTTCTAAAATTCTTTATATATAAAGCTTAAGTCATTATCCAAGTCCCATCTTTGCATGCTCCAATTCTTGTTATCTTATTTAACATAAAAGCAACAGGATTTGGAGAGTTACTATTTGCTGTATTAAAACAGTTACACAGCATCTTGTACTGTCAAAAAGCAAAACACTTGAATGGCAGCCTGTCTTCACAGCTCTAAACTTGAAGCTGCCAAACAGTCACTGCTTGTGCCAGCAGTGGGTTTTCCACAGAAAAATAGCAGAAACTAAAGGAATCATGGCACAATGGATTTCTGAATTATTTTGTCTACCATTGGTCCTGGGGTTTAGTACCTTCCCCTTGTAGACTATATCTGCTGATCATTCCAGAATCATCTTTAATGAAGGAAAGGCATCAGGTCATATAGCGGGTAATGGCTCTCAGAGCATAAAGGAGTTCTGCTTGCATCCTAGCTTCTATAAGAAGCAGATTAACATGAACCTGAATATAAAATACATAAGGAAGGGTTACAAACATTCACAATCAGTTTTTCAGTGAATCTAATGAACACATAAAATAAGTACACGTCCTACACTTCCTATGTAGTACAGAATAACTTATCCTTGGGTTTGTTGAACAGATTATCAATTTCTCAAAACAGCTGTCTTTTTTTTCCTGATACACAGTTTCACTCTTTCCCAGGCTCGAGAGCAGTGGCACGATCTTGGCTCACTGCAACCTCCACCTCCTGGGTTCAAGCAGTTCTCATGCCTCAGCCTCCCAAGTAGCTGGGACTACAGGTGCATGCCACCATGCCCAACTAAGTTTTTGGTATTTTTAGTATCACCATGTTGGACAGGCTGGTCTTGGACTCCTGACCTGAAGTGATCTGCCTGCCTTGGCCTCCCAAAGTGCTGGGATTACAGGTGTGAGCCACCATGCCCGCCCTAACATTATTTTTGGATAGATGGTTTGAGCTTTCATTTATATTTTACCATATTTCTTGGAGGTTTGTTACATGTCAGAAAATCTAGACACTTTTATCAGAATAACAACTTCCCCTGCCAAATCATTATTCAGTAATTTCTATAAAGATGTTTCAAAGAGAACAGACACTTCTACATATACACAGCTTTTATAAAACAGTCTTTCTTCTACATGCTGACAGCCATGCCAGCACTTCTGAAGATGGGCCAGCCCACCTGTGCTCCCTATCTTTATTCTTTTACTCTATCACCATAATGAGGTTCCCTTCTGAAGGCGTACCTGAGACAGCTGTCCTGGAATGTTTTTCTTTGGGTTGGGAGGGGTGATGGAAAGGGTTTCAGACCAATTAGGTTAGGTGAAGGAGACTACGAATCATTGCTAAGTTACAGAGTAAACAAGCCACAATAGGCACATACCTTCTCAGAGTGCTTGAATTGCCTCCAGAAGCTTTCATACATTCTTTTGGTAACCTTTTCAGGAGTACAAACAACAGTTTTGATATAAACTTTAAAGCTACGATCCAATAGCTGGTTAATTTCACCGTAGTCATAATCATCGTATCTGTTGAAAGACATAAGGAGAATTATGATATTTTCAGTGTATAACCTGTTTTCATGTTACAAAAGTATACACATCAATAATTAATGCTGTATTTTTTCCCTCTTTGTGTAGGCAGCTGTCCCCAAAAATGATAGAGCTTTACAACTGCAGGTGGATGAGTGAGTATAAGGGATAAGAAACAAGAGTACTTAGGGAGAGTAACAGAACATTTTCTACTACCCAAGTAAATCATTCCTGAAAGCTGACAATATTAACGTAGCACTGGGTACCAAGCAGTAGTGTACATTTGCAATCATGAATATGCAACCACACTGAGGAACAAACTATTATTGAGACGGAGTCTTGCCCTGTCACCCAGACTGGAGTGCAGTGGTGCTATCTTGGCTTACTGCAACTTCCGCTTCCTGGGTTCAAGTGATTCTCTCACCTCAGCCTCCTGAGAAGCTAGGATTACAGGTGTGTGCCACCATGCCCAGCTAATTTTTGTATTTTTAGTAGAGACAGGGTATCACCATATTGGCCAGGCTAGTCTAAAACTCCTGACCTCAAGTGATCCGCCCGCCTTGGCTTCCCAAAGTACTGGGATTATGGGCGTGACCCACTGTGCCTGGCTGAACAAATTCTGAGAACAGATTTTGAGTATTATCAAAATTAAACAAAATAATTATGTTTGTTATTGGTACTAGTACATTCTCTCTATATACATATAGAGAAATTCACTTGTGTAAATAAAAATAATTAGAATTACCTTACTCATGTTTCTAGGAGTTTCTGGGGTCAAATGAGAAAAAAGGCAGGGGCTGTGGGCAGAAGGATGGTCTATACTTAGGAGAGCCTATCCTGCTTTAAGCCAAGATGGCTCTGCATGTACTAGTTGTCTGCTTTGCTGCACTGGGTAATGGATTCCTGATGACATAGGTACTGAAGTCTCCTATTGAGTTTTCAGGGGAAAGAGGAGAAAGGTCTTGCAAAGCTGGTTCTACAACCATTCAGGAGGCTAAAGTCAATAGTCTGGCTACTGATTAGTGGGAAATTAGTTTAAAGTTGGTCAGATGTACCTCAAATGCCAGATCAGTTTAGAGTAGATTAACTAGGGTTTGTAGGTTTTGACCAGAGTCTCTAATAAAATGAATAGAAAGCCTGATTTTACAGTGAAAATAGTTAACTAGTAAGCACTGTAGCTTGGAGTTTGTGTGCATGTGTGAGAAGGTGGTATACAATGACTGCATTTTCATTATAACATAATAAAAACCTAACAGCAAGGACATGAAAGTTTTGCATTTTTATTAGGTATTATGAGAGCAAGTAATCCTCAGAGGGAGCCTAAGAACAGCCAGAGGGGCAATATAAGGGTACTAATTTCCAAGGAGGTAGAAACATAAATGTATCAGGAGACAGATGATATGAAGAGAAAAGATACTAAAGGTGTTCAGTGACAAACTTTGTTCTAGGACCAGCTTGCTTGTCCTCCCTTTCCTGGAGGCAGCTGTCATTCAACTCTTGTCAAAGTCCCTAACTCTCCCTCCTGCCTAGCTAGGAAAGAGGAGAAAAAACTAAGTTGCAATAAACTGGTTCTTTGAAGCATAAATAGCATAAAAATAAGTTATAGGGGAGGGGATGGGTTTTGATTATGTGTGTGTCCATGTGCACATGCACTCCAAGCACTTGAAAATTTGGCCCAGAGGAAAACATCTTTTTATAAATACAGAAAGAAGACTAACCTTATTCCAAACATGCAGTGAATATAGTTCCAAATTGCCCGCCTAAGCATTGAGGTATCAACATCTTTGTGCATTGCCATTGTATTATAAGTAAGATTGTAGGCAATGTGAAATTTTTCATCAATCAACTGTCCCACATCTGGATAAAGGCGATTTACCAAAGAATAACCATGATCTTCCCAGCAATAGTCCTAAATACAGGGAATAGAACAAATGTGAATAATTAAAATGTGGTCAAGTACAGTTCTTTATCTACAGCTCTGTAGTATGGTAAAAATGATTGTCATTTGGCTGACAATCCAACTGGCTTTCATCCCTAACTCTCAGCTTCTTGCACTCCAATCTTTTTTCAGTTTCCATACTGTAACATGCAAAAGGTTGTGTGTTATAACTCAGTGAGTTTAAAAACTAATAGTCTCATCTAAAAAAAAACCTAGTAGTCTCCTCCCTTTACACATCGGCCTTTCTCTCTTTCACACTCTCTCCACTCAGCCCCCAGATGTGACCATCTTGGGAGTCCCCTCTCCTTTTCCATTGCTGCAGCCATTCAAAATGGCATTCAAATAATGAGTAAGTGTGTTTTAAGAGACAAGGTCTCACTCTGTTGCCCAGGCTGGAGTGCAATGGTGTGATCACAGCTCACTGTAGCCTCCAATTCCTGGGATCAAACGATCCTCCCTGCCTCAGCCTCCTGAGTAACTGGAACTACAGGCACAGGCCACCTTGCTTGGATACTGTTTAAAATTATTTGTAGAGAGAGGGTCTTGTTTGGCTGCCCATGCTAGTCTTGAATGCTTGGCCTCAGTGATTTTCCCATCTTGGTCTCTCAAAATGCTGGGATTACACGTGGCAGCCACCAGATCTGGCCAAATTTTGTGAATTTTTAATTCAACACATCCAGCACCCATTCCTTCTCCTACCCCCACTTCTGCCTTTTAGCCCTATTAACTGAGTCTCCTAATTAGTTTTCCTATATTAAATCTCCTTGCCTCCTTTCTTTCCACCTGAAACAAGACTTAATAAGCCCCTACTTCTTTGTTGCTTTTCTAAAAACACCTCTTTGATATTATGCCATCACTCTGGTCAAAGCCTACAAACCCTGCATAATCTACTGTAAACTGCTTTCACATTTAAGGCATACCTAACCAATTTTAAACATACACCACTAATCAGAAGTAGGAATCTTTAGCTTGAAGCTCTCAGCAGCCAGCCAATCTCTTTGTAATTCCTTCCTTCACTCTATCCCTCAACCTAAGCTTAATTATTGTCTATTCTCTTCTACTTACAATACCCTTTTTACTATCCAAATTCTTCAAATCCTAATGTCTCTCCATAAAATTTCCAGTCCACACGATGTCTTCAATTTCTAATCTATTGTATAATTATTCTGTAACTCTTCCTTGTGCCTAAATTTTGTCCCTTAGTTTATTTTTATTTTTTGAGACAGGATCCCACTCTGTCACCCAGGCTGGAGTGCAGTGGCTCCATCAGGGCTCACCGCAGCCTCAACCTTCCAGGCTCAAGTGATCTTCCCACCTCAGCCTCCTAAGTAGATGGGACCACAGGTACACACCACCACACCTGGCTAATTTTATTTTATTTTATTTTTGTGTGGAGACAAGGTTTCCCCTTGTTGGCCAGGCTGGTCTTGGAATGCCTCGGCTCAGGCGATCCACCTGCCTCAGCCTCCCAAGGTGCTGGGATTACAGGTGGGAGCCAGTATGAGGCCCCTTAGTTTCTTGAGCAAAGAAACAAAATCTTATGGTTCTCAAATATTTTCGTAATTCTGGTAAAATAGTTATTATTTAACACTGGCCCCTAACAATATTTGGGAATGCTGGGAGTATCAACTCATCTGAATTAAATACTTACACAATAAAAATTTTAAGATACACATACATTGAAACTACAGTATGATTCCATGGATGGATTAGAAACAGTCTTTCAGCTTTTATTCTGAAACAAGAAGAGATACTGCCTGGAAAGCACTTAGCATAGTTCTTAAATCTAAGTGGGTCTTTTGTATTTTAAGTCAGACTGAGATGTTTCTAGTCAATCATGTGCATACAAGTTGCAATTTTACCTGGACACGAAATGTTGGAACATGCATCCCATGTCTAGAGAAATCTTTATAGCCATAACTAGTATCCTCAAAATGACGAGATACATCTCTTGCTGGTGTAACTTCATCATCATCTGGGGAAAAAGGCCATTGAAAGGTTTTTAAAAATGGGATGCTAGTTAAAATTGACTTTACCCAAAGCAAGTAAAAATGGCATAACCTTTTCTCTGTTACTGAGTAACCAATATCAACCAAAATAGTCTTACAATTATACAAAGTAGTTTACTTGCTAGTAAATAGAATAAAGGAGATTCTCTGTTATAAAATGAAAACTCATAGTCGAATTCTCTATGCCTTTTATTGCCTCTTTCATAGACCCTCTCTCTCTCCTCCCATTCCAATTTATATGTATTAGGTTCTACTTATTCAAAGTATGAACATACTTTTGGATAATTTTTAAGGTAACTATAAAAATCAGCTATGCTTCAAAATTTAGCATTTATTTTTGTTGAATATTAATGACATATAATATGTAACATGATCAAAGAAAGAAATCCCATGAGTTAACATTTTTACAGTGCTGCCTGCACTGTGCCTAAGACTTTCTGAACTATCATCATGTTTAGAAGTTGATGAGATTATAGTTTCATGTAAGTGTAGCATTAGATGACAACTCTACATCTTTAGGCATGGAAACAAAAATTTTTCCTGGAAGAAAAACAAGCTAACGTCCAACCTCCATTTAAACAAATTTGATTGTTTCTTTGCTATTAAGAAGCTTGGTGCTCTTTCTCCCACTCTATTATTGTCAAAATACATCTGGAGACATTTTATAAGCTGTTTCTCCTTTAAATTACCTGGTTTATATATTATCTCCTGTAGCCTGCATATAGATAAAGGTTAAACATAGAGGATTTAGGTGGTTGTTGGTTATTTAATAAATATCTCCTTTTCACAAATGATACTTTTTGTTGTTGTTGTTTGTTTTTTTAGAGACGAGAGTCTTGCTAGGTTGCCCAAACTAGTCTGGAATGACTGGCTTCAAGGCGATCCTCCCACCTCAGCTTCTTGAGTGGCTGGTACCACAGGTACAAACTACCATGCCCCCAAAAAAATCACAGAATTTTAATGCTGGAAGCAGTCTTGGGACTATTTCCTCATGTTAAAGAAGAGAAGCATGGGCAATATAGCAAGACTTCCATCTCTACAAAAAAAATTTAAAAATTAACTAGGCGTGGTGGCATATGTTTGTAGTCCTAGCTACTCAGGAAGCTGAGGCAGGATGATCGCTTGAGCCTAGGAGCTACAGTCACGCCACTGCACTCCAGCCAGGCAACAAAGCAAGATGCTATTTCTTAAAAAAAAAAAAAATGAGAAAAAAGACGGCACTCATATGTTAAGTGACTTAGCCAAGTTCACAAAGGTTATTAGAAGTAATTTTAGTACCAGAATCCAAATTAAATGTCCTCCCTCTTAGTCTAGGCTGTTTTCACTTTGGCCTTTTCTTAGTTGCTTGCTTTAAAAATTATTTGTAAATAGGAATATCTATGCAATAGCCTCTCTAAAAGGAAGGACATATTTAGATTGATGCTTTAAAAGTCATTTAAATTCCCTAAATAAAAAGTTGAGTTTGCAATAATTATATTGACTATGTAACGGTTGTTCTTACCTGAAGAGAAGACAAACATGCTCTCTCTTTTTTCTATTTCAAAACGTGAAGCCATCTCTTCCTGACTTGCCTCTTCTTCATCTCGACATTCCTGTAACTGCCTCATCTTTTCCATGAGGGCTTCAACCTCAAAGAAAGAATCACTCACCTGAAGAAAAAATACAATTAATGTTACACGTGGCAGACACAGAATATATATGAATTATCTTTTAAGTCTGTCTCATAAGAATTTATATCTTTTATTTCTTTTTTTGAGACAGAGTCTTGTTCCATTGCCCAGGCTGGAGTGCAGTGGCCGGATCTCGGCTCACTGCAAGCTCCGCCTCCCGGGTTTACGCCATTCTCCTGCCTCAGCCTCCCGAGTAGCTGGGACTACAGGTGCCCACCGCCATGCCCGGCTAATTTTTTGTGTTTTTTAGTAGAGATGGGGTTTCACCGTGTTAGCCAGGATGGTCTCGATCTCCTGACCTTGTGATCTGCCCGCCTCAGCCTCCCGAAGTGCTGGGACTACAGGTGTGAGCCACCATGCCTGGCCAGAATTTATGTCTTAATAGAATATAGGGAAAATATTCTTATAATTTTAATGTACATTAATGAATAAAAAATTATTTTGGCCTATTAGGAATACAGACATGCAGATTTTAAAATATAAGAAAAACATGATTTTAAGAACACATTCTAATGCTTTTACAAGATTAGCAATGTCATTACTATTTATGCTGTTTTAAAAACTAAACACTACTTGTCAATTTAAAACAACTGCATAAGTTAACTTCTACTTGCTTAATCTTTAAATAAATAAGATACACAAAGTATAAGTGACTTTGCATCAACTGTGTACACTGGGCATACATATTGTCAATGTGTCTATCATCTTTAATAATTAGCTCTATTTATACAATTTACCAATTAAACATGAAAGATGTCTTTACATGGCTGGAGTTGGCCACCTGACCTCTGCAAATGGATCTGGCAGCTGTCACTTGCTGGGATGACTAGAGCAGTGTCACACATAGAGTAACAGGTCTGACAAAGGACTGGCCAAGTTGTTTTGCACTAGTCAAACCGGTTATACTTCTATACCCTGCTGCATTCTTGCTACAAAAGCTAGATCAAATCTATACAATTTATATCTTTCTTATAAATTAAATGAATATATTAAGAAGTCTAGGTTGGGCTAGTGGCTCACGCCTGTAATCCCAGCATTTTGGGAGACCAAGGCAGGAGAATCGCTTGAGCCCAGGAGGAGTTCAAGGCTGCAGTGAGCTGTGATTGTGCCACTGTACTCCAGCCCGGATAACAGAGAGAGACTTTGTCTCAAAAAGAAAAAAAAAAAAAAAAAAGTCTTAGTCTCAAATCTCAATGTATATATACAAAATTAATGTTTCCCCTTTTATGAATTGATTTTGCTAGGAATGTTTTTAAGACCTCTATCTCCCATTCTTCCTGGCTTCCACCCATTGATCCTTTAGGTAGCAGCTTACATCCTTCTAAACACGATCATTTACCCCACTATCAAATTAGATTCTAACACAACCCTCTCCTCTTTCCTTCAGAGGACCAATCATAATTTATAATTGTTATTTGCATGATATTGATTTAATGCTGGCTCCCTTCCCAGACCAAACCTTCATAAAGGTAGGAGATCTCTTTGGTTTACTTGTGTATATCCCAAGCCTAGCAGAGTACACTTGGTACATAGTAGATATTCAAGAAATACTTGTTGGAGAATGACTGTCAGGATAATTCTACATTAAGAGACAATCTATATCACTTGTGCTTTACATTTTCTTTTGATCCAAACAGTTATGCTGAAATGCCCAGTATTAAGCCCTTCCTCTAAGACTTTCATGATGGGAAGTGTTTCTGCGATGGTACTGAAGATTCTTCTGGCGCATGCATGCATTTTCCCCATAATTATTCCTGACACATGGTCAGTAACCAAATAAAAAACGAGCTGAAAAGGATTACGTTTCATGATAGGATGACTCAAAGTTTAAAAAAGGTCTCCATCAACTCACATTATCTCTCACTAATTTATTTTGTTTACCCATTCTCCTCTTAAAGAGCCCAAATTGTAAGTATTCTTAGGAAAGATAATTCTTGATATTATATTGAAATAAGAGGGAAACGAAACAAAGTAGGTTTCTTTGTTCCTTGACTGATCTGCCAAAGTTGTTAGGATTAAAAAAATTATGGCATTTCATTTTAATATTAAAATGTTAAAACTGTGTAAGAATTTTTTTTTTCCCTTTATAAATTACCCAGTCTTGGGTATGTCTTTATTAGCAGCATGAGAACAGGATAATACACCAATACTTAGAAGCAACCAATGTGTCCTTCAGTAGCTACTGGAATAAAGAAACGTTGGTACATCCAGAAAATAAAAAATTATTCAGTGCGAAAAAGAAATTAGGTATCAAGCCATGAACAGACATGGAAGAAGTTTAAATGCATATTACTAAGTGAAAGAAGCCAATCTGAAAAGTCTACATACTGTATGATTCCAACTATATAACATTCTGGAAAAGGCAAAACTATGGAGACAGTAAAAAAAGGAGTAAGTAGTTGCCAGGGTTGGGAGGGATGGAAAATTCTTGTTTGTTTGTTACCATTTGTATCTGAAGAGCTGAGTCAGACACTGGATATGTACCTAAAAAACAAGCCATCTCAGCTCACTGTCAGGTGTCATCAGTGTGGGCCATAAACCTTCTAAAAGTATCCAACTTACCTGGGAATAGGAAGCTTATCTATTAGAGAAATAAAAATCATCTTCTTTCACTATTCATTCTTTTAATAGAAGGAGAACTAGAAACAATCAAGTACTTTTTTCTTTAGCCTTGTACTAAATGATTGGTAGCAAGGACAACAATCCATCTCCTAGCATTCTAGCAAATGAATACTCTCTCTTGGATCCTCTTCTGACTGCCAAGCTTTGACAAATAATCAGTGGCTATATGCAGGCCTATAACATGAATCTAGGCAGCTCAAAGGATGGTGAAACTGATGGTCTTTGGCAGTGTCAGGACAGTGCTATGATCAACTTTGGGAAAATTATTCTTTCTTGTGCTAATTTCACCATATGTAAATGCTACCTCTTATTTAGCACCTCACAAATGCTCAGTGCTGTACTTGGCATTTTACTTCTTTAGAGACGTTTCATTTAAACCTCACAATAACTTTGTGTTTTACTTTTATTTAGATATGAAATAACTGAGATTCAGTAACTTGCCCGAAGTCAAATATGTAAGTTAAAGGCAATTCAACCTGTCAAATCTATTTCAAAGGGATAATATAACTCAGAAAATGCATGCAAAGCATTCAGATGGCTGTGATACTGCTTCTAAAATTTATTTTTGAAGCATAAAATAAACACCTGCTTTTTTTTGCTACAGCAAAAGAATGCAGGAGGGGATTCTGATTCATCATATATAGGAATTAAAATTTGCTTATAGAAAACTGAACTTGCTCTGTTTCAAAGGAGTAACAAAACTGAGAATATATAAAAGCTAGGAAGATAAGGAATAGAGGTGAAAGCATTTTAACACATTTACATTCACCTGATATCACCTTCTATATTGGTGCAAAGTTAAACATGAAAAAGAATTTTAAAGAGAGAAATTTCTAGATCAAAGTTGATTAAATCTTCTGAAAGATAAAAAATTACGAAGCCAGATTGTTTATTTTGTGCAAAAGAGAAGAATGTGATTGGCACAAAAAGTCTTCACCACTAGGCCACACTATTTTCAGCCTTCCCTCATGTCACTGTAGTAGCCAGTCAATATTATTTGGCCCTGATGGGACACATGCTGTTGGCTCCTGATCCTAAAATTATCTAAGTGTAAACTCCTAGAGGGTCTTAGAGTTTTGTACATCACTTTTGTATAATTTTGTATATCACCTAGACCAGTGATGAGCATGAGGCAGTCAATAAAACCTTACTGAATGAATCGATATAGGGGCCCAATATCACCACAGTCTTAACAGGGTGGGTTTTTCTAAGAAGCCAACTGAAGAAATAATATAACAGCAATTATTGTGATTAGTTTTATGACAATCTCATGACAAATAATACTTACAGAAACATTTTCTGCTGAGTTGACCGGCATCTCATCCACACTGTGATTGCCATTTGTAATGTCACAGATGCAGTAGTTGCTAACAGAAGGAGGTCTGAATGTGTGGCCACCATCACAATGAATTTCTGGACTGATTCCACAGCCAAATGTGAACGAGGCAAGAGAATGATAGTGTGTGAGTAAAACTACTGCATGTACCAATTCCGCAAGGGACCAGCTGTGCTCTTCAGCTTTTAAAAGTCCCTTAGGGGGGAAAAAAAAATATATTTTTGTAGTGGGGTGTGGTAAAAGTATACAGTTCATTTCAGTATTTAATTTATTGAAAACATGAGTCACCATACAAAGTCTACTATAAAATTATCATTTGAAACATGTAGAACCCAGAATTTGCTAGTTTTTATAAATATGCATTCACAAATACAACTTAACATAATCTGTTAAGACATTCACTATTATTTTGATTTTCTGAAATATTGACTTAAAATATAAGAGAATGCATTTTGCTTAAAAGTGGTCGCTGTATTTCAGATGCTGGATTATGAATGAATTACTGTGTTGTTAGTTCAAAATCTCAAAGCAAATGTAATAAATTTGTGTTTATATAAGTAGAAGCTGCTGTTTGAAATGCCTGTGCTTTATTATAAGGCCTCCTCAAGGAATTTTTAAGATAGTGGCTTGAACAACTTGATTAAATACTCCTAAATCATCAAAAAGTTATACATAAATTCTATAATTCTTCTATTCAATTCTGTCACTTCTGCTTCATTATCTGTTTTGTAATCTTGTATAATTTTTCCTTACTTGACAATATATAATAGGCATTGTATTAATATATTCAAATCTTTATCTTCTTGATAATATCTTTAATTATCTAATAGTATCCATTCTATAAAATAGATAAGACCAAAAGATGCATCTTTAAGAATTTATAGTGCATGGTAGACAATTTTAGAGAACATCAATCTACTTTTACTCTATTACCTCTATTAATAAATAGAACCAGAACAAACTAGTTTAACATGACATTTAAAACATAACATAAAGATGCGTAACAATGAGATGCCACTTCACACTTATCAGAATGGCTGAAATCCAAAACACTGACACCAATGCTGGCAAAGATGTGGGCCAACAGGAATGCTGCTTCACTGGTGGTGGGAATGCAAACATACCACTTTGGAAGACAGTTTCACGGTTTCTTACAAAGGTAAACGTACGCTTACCATATTACCCACAAATTGCACTCCTAGTTATTTACCCAAATGAGGTGAAAACTTTTGTCGACCAAAAAAAAAAAAAACCTATACATGAATGTTTATAGCAGCTTTATCTGTAATTGCCCAAAACTGGCAGCAACCAAGATATCCTTCAATAGGTGAATGGATAAACAAACTATGGTATAACCATACAATAGAGAATTATCCAGTGATAAAAAGAAATGAACTGTCAAGTCATGAAAAAGCATGAAGAAGCCTTAAATGGATGTTACTAGATGAAAGAAGCCAGTCTGAAAAGCTACATACTTTTATATGATTCCAACTGTATGGCATTCTGGAAAAGGCAAAACTATATAGAAACAATAAAAAGATGAGTGGTTGCAGGGGTTTAGGGGAAGGGGAAAGGGATGAACAGGTGGAACCCAGGGCATTTTTAGGGTACTAACTATTCCATATGATACTGTAATGGATGCGTGACATTATCTGTTGAAATACACCATTGTATGGTGTAGAACCATACAATGCAAAGACTGAACCCTAATGTGAACTATAGAGTTACTAGTAATATATCAATTATAGCAAATGTACTACAGAAATGCTATAACAGAAGAAAATGTGCACCTGTGGGAAGAGGCTCAGGGGGTAGAAAATAGGAACTCTCTGTACTTTCTGCACAATTTTTCTGTAATCCTAAAACTGCTCTAAAAAAGTATGAAATGACTCCCAAGATAGATTACCCCACTGCTTACCTCAATATGTTCTTTGGTAATAAGCCAAGGTCTATGGGCTAACACTTTGTTAAGTTCTCCTAAATTCTGTAGTTTTTGAGGAGCATTCTCTAAACCATTGAGCCACTTGGGGTCCCCACCAACATGAAGGAAATCATTTACATGCAGGTTCACTAAGTAGGAACACTGATGTCTTGCCGCAGCCTTCAGAGAAAACAAAAAGATTATTCTAATTATAAATATTAAAACCTTGAACTAACTATTTTTTATTTACAACATGCAAAAGAGCTAATTATTAGTATGTTTTCAAATTTTCCATAAACTACAGAAATGCAGTTTTTATATAAATATTTTAAAAATTCAAATACAGTAAGAACCTTATAAATATTCCAAGAACAAAATATCTGATTAAAGTATTTGAACTTTAGACATTTTATCTATATACTTTCAGAACTTCCGATTAAGAAGAAACTTCAATTAAGGTGCCAATCATAAAATAATGGAATATTATTTACAAATTGAAGAGGAAGCACCACTTATGCCAATGTGAACTATTTATAATGATGAAACAACTTTTGTTCTACTTATTTAATGAAGAATGGTTCTCAGCAATGAGAAAAAGAAATATAAATACTTGTTTCTTTTTGTTATAATTGAGAGCATACTTATTTAAAAATAGGAAAAACAGAGACTATGTAACAGGAATCATATTATACATCATAATCTAAGTATTTATCCCTGTGTTTAAAGCACTAACTGTCTCTTAAAGAGATTAATAAAAATAGCAAAAAGAATTTTTCACTGAATGTTTACAAACCATTATTCCAATGTAGTGCCGATAATGTAGGGGTAACGGCCCATCCATTTGCAGTAGATAGTGTTGAGTTTTTAAGAAACTTTCTAAATATTGTGGGTGGAAAACCATCACTAATGTAATGTTATCCAAACGGCCCAAAGCAGCAAAAGAATCTGCAAATAAAGCATGCATCTGTGCGTCTTCACTCCCCACTTGGAGGATCTGTAATGAGAGAAAAACCATGGTTACTGAAATTGTAAATTGGTGTTAAGGGAAGAAAATATACATGGGCTGTACGCTAAGTATCATTTAGAAGCAGATTAAATTTGGCTTAAGAAAGAAGGGTTACAGATTTAAACTCAACTGGTTGAAAGATACAGAAGAATAAACAGTTACATATTATATAGTAGGGGATAAACAACAAAGGCTGAACATTAAAGGCCATCTAGATAGGCTGCTTGCAGAGTTGGCCAGAATCCAGATAAAGAAGCAGATTTAGATTATCAAACTTGCAGAGCTTGCAAACACTAAAGCCTTTCTTTACAAAACTGCCTACTCTCGCTCAATTTAAGGAGAACTAAAATTAACTAATAGCATACAATCCTTACAAAAATAAAGCATAGATGCTTTTACACATATATAGAATTAAAGATCCAATCTAGCATTGATATCAGCCTGTGGAGATGGTCAAGACTAAGTAACTCAGGTTATAGGCACACCTAAACAACATCTAAATATAAGCAGATGGAGTATCATTGGTCAAAAACCAATCTTGGCTTTACCTGATTAAATATGGGTGTTAAAAAGACACCATGAAATACTAGAAATCAACACAAGTACAACAGCTTTTTATTCCCACACATTCACTGCCAAAGCATGATTAACTGCAACCAACTCTGACTAAAACATGTTGTTGACCAACAGTTCTTCAGATGCCAAGATGTGGGTCATGAAAGCGCTTCCTTAAAAGCATACAGTTCACTATGTACTTTCACAAACAACATACCTCCTTTTCTGGGATGAATCTGCTTGGTCCCTGTCCTAGTGGTCGAGGAATTCTAATGCCAAGTTCCTAGAAAAGAAAATTACACCATCTCAGGCCTTTGGCAGTAAACAAAATGAACTGAGGCTAAAGGAATGGGAGGGAAAAACCACCAGTTGAACAGAGACAGGCTTGTTTTGGTGGTTTGTTTTCATGGCTGTATATACATACCAACTCTTCTGTTAGCATTGCATAGCTAACAACAGCTTATAATACAACTCTGACTAAAAACAATAAAACCTGTTTCACTAAAACCAGAGTTTTGCATAAAGTACTTGGCAGAAAGTCTAGAACAGAAAGTTCAGCACATAGCAGCCAACCAACCCTGTGGATCATCAGTGATACAAAATAAGACCAGTGTGTTTGTACATCTAAAACTCAACCAACCCAAATATCAATCCCTGTGTGTCGTCAGAAAATGAAAAAGCAGTACTTCCACCTAGGTGTCTTAAACTAGAAGTGTAACTATTATTACATCTAAAACAACACCTCACAGAATGTAAATTTACGAAAAATAAAAACTATATTCACAAGAGACAGCATTACAGGGCATGTTTTCTCTGTAGTTAAATAATTTTAGAGAAACTCATTTTGTTTGTAAGTTTGCCTTAAGTTTTTTTTTATTTATAGGATGTCATCAACCTTGCCCATATTATATTTTAGAGAAGCTCAAATAATTGAGAAATAGTTTTCTGACATTTGACACAGTGACTCTAGAATCCTGTACCTTATGTGACGGTATAGTATGGTTAACAAGAACTGAATATCTGTTAGGGTTTCCTTTCCCTCCCTCACCCTCCCCATATAGTGTGCTTACAGAAACAAAACCAAAATAATATATTTCAACTTTCTGTTGTTGTTTTGAGGTATGTCCTATCTAGTGTCATTTAAAAAAATTTTTAGAATTTATACAATTAAAGATTAACCCCTTCACTCATATATATTATATATATATAATTAAATACTCATATAATTCTACTCTCTCCTTACTGCTTTTAAAAGTTCTTCATGATATAAACCAGGTATCTGCCTTTTAAAGAAAAAAGTGGGGATGGGTGGATTCACAGAGAGAAGGACATGTGGCAGCAATCCAAGAAATCTAGTCCCAGCAAATGAAAATCTTTAAAGCAGAATAGACTTTTAAAAAGTAAGCAGGAAGGACAAAAGTGAAGATAATCTTTATTAGGAGAAATCAAGATTCAAAGTAGTCTATATTTGCCAACAGAATTCATAAAATAATATTTAAATAAAATAATCTTATGCTGGAGGTTGGTGATTTCTCCTTGGTTATTCCATCCTTACACTGAAGATAGTAATGCTTTAACATTATACCCTTCATTAGAGGAGGCACTTAATTCACTGGTCTGGCCACGTATTTGTTTCAATTTTAATATTCTGTAATAAATGCCAGAGGACATCCCTGTTATTCAATATATAATTTTGGTACCAATAGCAGCCATTTATATACAATGATGACTCTTAGCTTTTCTAACTGCTGAATTTCTGATCCAATTACATACATTTGAAACAACAACTGTTGGATAAAACTAAGGCTAAAATTAACGTTTATCCCCTCTAATTTCTTTAATCTTGAAAAGTGTCTTTAATAAACAAAATGTATTTTAGGAAAATGCCTGTTTCAAGGGTTTATTACTGTTTTATAACTAAGAGACTTGGGACTTTAGTATACGAAAAGGTGTCATTTCAAATGGGGAAAAATGAATTATTCAACAAATGATCTTGGGACAACTGGATAGCCATTCAGAAAAAAAGTGAAGCTGGAACACTAGAACATGCTTTACCCCACAATAAATCAGAGTTAAATATAAGAAAAAAATGAAAGAAAGCAAAAAAACATTATGTACTAGAAGAAAACACTCATGGAGTGCAGCAGGCCTAAGAATGCCACAAAAGCCAAAAGTCATAAAATATAAGATTGATAAATGACATAAAAATAAAGACTTTCACATGGGAAAAATAAATATATACAAAGTCAAAAGTAAACAGAAAGCTAGGAATTATATTTGCCACTCAAATAACAAAGGGCTAAATTTTAAAGAAAGACTACTATAAATCAATAAGAAAATCCCCAACAATCTTTTTTTTTTTTTTTTTTTTTTTTTTGAGACGGAGTCTCGCTCTGTCGCGCAGGATGGAGTGCAGTGGCGCAATCTGGGCTCACTGCAGCCTCCACCTCCTGGGTTCAAGCGATTCTCCCATCTCCCCAGTAGCTAGGACCACAGGCATGTGCCACCACACACGGCTAATTTTTTGTGTTTTTAGTAGAGATGAAGTTTCACCATGTTAGCCAGGATGGTCTTGATCTCCTGACCTCGTGATCTGCCCGCCTCGACCTCCCAAAGTGCTGGGATTACAGGTGTGAGCCACCGCGCCCAACCAACAATCTTATTTTAAAAATGAGCAAACAACATGGACAGTTCAAGGAAAAGAAAATAAAATGCTTGACACTCAAAGATAAAACAACTGCAAGTTAACTATGCTGAGATACCATCTTCCTCCAAAAAGACTGCTTAAGATCAAAAAGTTCGATCACAGGCTGTATTGGAGAGACGGCAGAGAAACAGTCAGTAATTGTTTGTGTACTGCTGATGAGAGTGTTTCGAAGTATGAGAAAAAAGTATAGAGTATATATTACTACAACCTCTAGGGAGGGCAATTTGCAATAGTGATCAAAATTAAAAAGTCCCATAGCCTTTGAATCAACAATTCCATCCTAAGTGTGTCAACCTATAGATGTGCTCACATTTGTGAAATGCCATATGTAAAAGGATAATCACTGCAACACTGTTTCTAATAGTACAAGGCTGAAAACAATCTCAGTGTTCATCAATAGAAGGCTGTTTCAATAAAGTTCAGCATGACCATAATAGAGTGGCATGCAGTCTTTAGAAAAGAATGAAGCACTTCTACATGAGTTGACTTCAAAAGCTCTTCAAGTTATATTATGATAATGGGGGAGGGGAGGAGAAGCAAAGTGCATAATATGTAAAATGTTATCTGTAAGCAGGAAAAAAACCCTCACCGATTCAATTTCTAGGCCTTTATCTTACAAATACATTAGCAGCATGAAAGGCAGTCATCTTTTTAAAAATGTGACCAGATTGACAGCACATAGGTTTAGAAACAAAGAGGTATACAAATTATATTATTCTGGTTTTATTTCTCTACCAAATATATAGTTTATATGCCAAATTATTATAAAACCACAGGTTTACAATTCCAAGAAGGTGGCTATGAATGCTTGAGAAACAGAGTATTTCCTATATTTATGGCAAGGATTCTATGTAATTCTTGTCTTTATAAGTCCATCCTATTGCTAAATTTAGTGAGCATATTGATAACACTGTCTCCCTTCTTCCTTAGCCTCCAAATTGAAGAGTCCTAATCTGTAAAATAGGGATGATGACAAAATAATAATACCGTCAATCCCAACTACATCATATCATAAACTATAGAATATTTTACAAATTATACAAAAGTGAGTCTTTTATGATAGATTCTAGTCTTATTTTAGGTATAAGGTCTAACAGATTTGGCTGTTTAATTTCTCAGAAGTAGCACAGGAAGAGAGGGTAAAGTGGGGTTTCTAGACTGTGGCTGGTACCCTAACACTAGTCAATGATATCTGAGAACCAAACTGCCTTTAAGTTTTCTGCTTATTTCTTGAATAACATTGAAAAAGCAACTAGGGCTCATAATAATGAATAGCAATAGCAGCAGCAGCAGCTAGCACAAAGTATTTATGAGCTGAGCACTGTTTTAAATTATATTACCTGTAAACAAAGACCATGTGTCTATGATACTAAAGTTTAGAAAGAGTATTTGGTGTTCTACAATATTCATGAAAAAGTCGAGTCTTAGATTAATCCTTACCTTAATCTATGAAGCAGGTACTATTATTATCTCCATTTAGCATAACTAACTGATGAAAGTCCTGAGCTTTTTTTTTTTAACTTTAAAAAAATTTTTTAAAATTATACTTTAAGTTCTAGGGTACATGTGCACAAAGTGCAGGTTTGTTACATATGTATACATGTGCCATGTTGGTGTGCTGCATCCATTAATTTGTCATTTACATTAGGCATATCTCCTAATGCTATCCCTCCCCCCTCCCCCTACCCCACGACAGGCCCCGGTGTGTGATGTTCCCCACCCTGTGTCCAAGGAAAGCCCTGAGATTTGAACCCAAATATTCTGGCTTAGTCAGTACTAGTGAGTGGTGGAGATGGGGGCTGAATCCATGACATCTGGTTCTAGAGTTGGTATCTTTCATTATTACTCTTTTGAGCCTCTTTAAGACTTCTTGATACCCTGGAGATTCTTATAGATACCGCTGTTATTATACAGTAGTATTCTTGGTTTATAAAAAGTTTCCATTTTCTAGAAAACTCACTTTTGAAACACTTCTTGGTCACATGTTAAATTGGTGACAACTCTTTTCTAGTAGATGCTGATCAAAAAAGGCACTGCAGGTGTTCGATGGGGTCATCATAAGCCAAACTAAATACATTTCATAACTTCCTATTTAGGTTAATTCAATTATTCCTTCATCTGTAGCTGTAAGAAACTTAACTACAGACTTTGAACAAATTTTGGCCAATCCAGATTCTAGGAGGCAGAGCTGCCACCAACAAATGGCCTTGTTGAAAAGCAGATGTAAATACTAATCACAGCACTAACCTCACAGGCTCTATGTGAAGGTGTGGCTGGAAAACTAACATGAGAACTAAGAGACTTTTCCCCTCAACAACCTAATAACCATCTTTGAAAGAGACAACAACAGTTTCCACCATCACAATATTACTTCTGATATGTCGCCTCAGTGTATAATGCAAAACACTGTCTCCCTTCTTCCTTAGCCTCCAAATTGAAGAGTCCTAATCTGTAAAATAGGGATGATGACATTTTCAGAGTGAAAATTCTTAGTGAATGTTGACAGTAGTACCACAGAAAGACTATGTATTTACTGTATCGTTGTACGAATCAATGTCTGTGTACTGAAAAGAACTGTTCCAGTCAGATGTTTCAAATTTGTGAGATACATTTATGCATCTATACCAATATCCTTAAGTGAAATAACAAATGACAAGTGCAAAATGAAAGCATTGTTGGCTTACAGTAATTACCCACCTGCAAAATTAGTTGAGAAGTAAAAATACACAAATAATTTGAATCATTTTGTTTTCCTCACTACACTATCACTGTTGTGATTATCACAACATTCACAGTAATTTTATTTTTTAAATTCAAAACCAGCATGTGTTTTTTGAAAAACATTTCAACAAGGTAAAGATATGTTATATAAAAAGTGAAAGTTCCCATCCCACTCTCCCTTCTCTGAGAGATTGCCTATAGCTGGGTGCTGGGCTTTTGACATTCAAAAATGTTAAATAGAAATTGAGAGATCTAGAAGTGTTAGAAAGAAATATGCCCACTATAGCAAAGTGTACTAATAATTGTTAATATTGTCATTAATACTAATAGGTAATTCAGAAATACTGAAAGTCCAGGTACTTTTTTTTTTTTTTTTTTTTTGCCTTCTATGAACTGTATTTTAGAAAAAAACTTACTTTAAGTTACTGCATTTGTAATACTTAGGCCATATTTGTGCCCTACAGTTTGCTCAGGAGTTCCCTTTCGGGAAAGTGTTTAATTTAAAAGCATTATGGAAGCTAGCTATTTGAAAGAATTGTGTTATTCTTTTTGTAAAGTGAATAGTTTTCCTACAAAGCATTCCTTCTTAATTTATCTTCCCACATGTTGGGATGTGTTAAAAATGAAATACAACTATACAAAGTTTCCTGGTTTCCTGAACACAGTCCCGTAAGTGCTGTAACAATATGCAAGCCAAAATCTATTTATCTTTTAGTTTACACGGCTATCTTTAGAAATTCCAGATCTGGGCAAGAACCAGGACTCTGCACACAAACATCAGCAGAAATAACAGATCTATTCAAGCAAGATGATTGGGGCTCACTTCTACTCAAAAAGAGAAAAGATCTATTATGACCCGCAAACAGAAACTGTAAATGTTAATTCAACACTTTCATACTGTTTTCACTTTTGGTAAAATTTCCAAAGCAATATTGTAAGAGACTTTCAAAGATTGTTTTATCATCTGTAAACAAGGAACATGTAATATGTCCATAAATGTTAAAATCTCGAAAAAATATTTGGTGCTTTACAACCTTCATGACAAAGTGTCTTCATTTAAGTTTCTATGAATATACATAGTATACTGATATTAGACTCCATTAAAGAAATTACGAAACCACGTCATTTTAGTGGGCAAAGCTGCAGAGAGAAGAATTCACATTTAGATTTCTTGAACTAAGGCAATACTCTCACAGCATCTGATTTCAATTCAAATTTAAGGTTCGAGTTTTACCTAAGGTTACATTAGTAACTTTCAAATGGTTTCCTATTTGCAACCACTTAGAAAAAACACAAAATGTTACAATTAAGTACCTCTTTCTGAAGGCCAATTCAGAAAAGGGATGGCTTAATACGCAAGAGTATTCCCTGTGCATAACGTCATAGAGCTTGCAGGACACACTTATTCCAGGCAACATCAGCTCTTCCCTGAGTCAAATGTGTTTTTTTTCTGTGTGTGTGTGTGTGTTAAGTAGGAGGCAAAGGGGGTGAAGGTGGCTAAATAATCTGTTTTGACAAGACATCGAGGGGCCATATCCACAGGCTGTCTCACCCTCAGACTGAGGTCTGTTGGGTTTCTGACTTGTGGAGACTTGTCCAGACGACATTATTATTTACGTTTTGGAGACTTTCATTTACATGACAGGGGTCGCAGTCTCTCCCAGCTTAGCATCTTCTTGCCCAGGGACGACTCACGGTGCGCCGGTCTCCCACCCACCGCAGGCAACCCCTTCCCCGAAGGGCGCGGGAGGGCCGGGACGCTGCTCCCCGGGCGCCCGCCCGCCCTACCTGGGGAGCGTTTTCGGATGCTGACCGGCAGCGACTGTGAGGAGGTGACGTGACCTCCGTGTTGCACAGGGCAGTTCGGCCGGGTGCTCACCCGCCCAGGTACCCAGCCGCCCGCTCAGCCCGTCGCCCAGGTACCTCGTCGTGGTCGCGGCCCCCGCCGCACTGCTTGCAGCCCAGCAGCTCCGAGACCGCCAGCGGGGCCGTGTACGCCTCGTTCGCGGCGGTGGCCAGGCGCATGTCGGCGCGGGGACGGCTGCGGACGCACGGAGGCGGCGAGCGCTGGGAAGCCGGCCGCGGTTCTGGGCTGCAGCGCCTCAGTCAGCACGGACGGCGGGGGGCGGGGCGGCGCCGACAAACAAGCCGCGCGGCCCCGCCCCGCGCCCGTCACTTCACCACCCTGGCGGCCACGCAAGCCAATGCGGGCCCACGACTCCGCAAAGCCCCGCCCCCCGGCGCGGAGGTGAGGAGCTGGCCGTCTGAGGCGACGAGGTGAAAATCACCTCTGGGGCCCAGGTTCCCCACCAACTGCTAATTCTCAGGTACGGAATGGGCTCTGGAAGGCAGCGAGGTGAGCGTGCACTGTCAGGAAGGTGCAGCACGAGTCTTCGGGCTTCAGGGACAGGGGAATCTGCCCGCTACACCCCCGCTCGGCCATTTACCTAGAGTCAAACAGCAGCCAACCTCGAGACTGACCCTGACAGCACCAGGAGTAATGAAGTTCTCTGTAAATTCGACAAACTATTGAAATTTCCCTTCTTCCTTTCCCATTATGTCCAAACGACGCTAAATGGGCGGCAGAATGCAGCAACATGTACGGGACCTTGGCTTATAATCAATGCAAAATTCATTTTGGTAAGCTACGTAAAAGCTATAAATATCACTCCCCTACAGAGATAATAAACCTTGACAGCCTATCTTTGAATTGTCTTTTTCCTCTCAAGTATATTCGAAGCCTTTAAAATTTCTAGTATTCCTTCATAAGTGCCCTCCCTGGGTTATAAAGACAGAATTTCAATCTCTGAAATCGGATGAGGAACTTGGGAAAATACAGGTTACAAAGGAGAAAAACAACATTGTTGGGCCCAGAATCCAGATCCCCACAGTCCTATGTCAGTACTATTTCTTTACATAACTCTATTCTCTCTCTTTAAAATAAATAAATTCCTAAATTAGATCTCTTTTTGCATGTTTATGCTGTTTTCAAAGCTTAAGTGCTCAGGTTAAAAAACAAAAAAAGTTGGAACATTCTGACAAGGAAACAAGTGGAATTCATAGCAGTAGTGATGGCCACAGAACAGGACTCATAAATGAAAATAAGTTTCAGTCTTAGAAGTGACGCTACAGTGTCTCAGTGAAGACTAAGTTACTCTTTTAGCTCTTCAACTATCATGTTTAAAGTGGCATGTCAAAATGGTTACTTTTTATTTATCTCCTAATAAGATAAATGATACATGTTCTCTATACTGCTTTTAAAATATAGCTAAAGCACCCAAAATATTTTTTACCGATCAAAAGAAGCAATGTTGAGTTAATGTCGATATAGAAGAAAAGGCTACAGAGGCTTCCAAACTCTCATCCACTGAGCACAGCCACAAAAATAAACAGTATGATCAAATGCCCACTCAGCTGTAAGCAAATACAAAAACAAAACCAACCCAGTACATCATCCAATTTGCAGCAATATGACATACGCTGAGAAATAAATGGGTTGTAAATGAATGACTTGGAAACATAAACGCACTTGATGTATGGGATTGTGAGCTACAAAAGCTAGTTAGGTAGAAGTATGTGAAAAATGATGACTCTGGTTCTAGAAGAATTGAGGTATGATTTTATTTCTGAAGGAATCACAGTTTTAGTTGTCTAGTAGGGCATAATCTTAGTTATGACATTTGTAAAATGAGGAATGCTTATCTTTCCATTTTCTAATGAGAGGCAAGGGAAAAGCATGCATTCAGGTAAATCAAAAGTGGCTTAAAATAAGTAAATGCAAGTGAAAACTGCAAACTGCATACATACAGTAGTCTGATACTTAGTGCTTGATAAATATTTATTGAAGAAATATTTCAGATATACTGAAATTGTATAGGAAGCTCCAATTAGGATTCCTTTTTCCCCCAGATAGTTTCAAATTATTTGTTGAAACTAAAAAGAAAAAAATAATTTTAATTTAATATTCTAATTTAGTGGTTTATGGAGAACCTTCAAGCCATTAAACGTCAGGATTCCTTTATGGTCTCTATAAAGACTGACCTAAATTCCTCAAAGAGTACTAATTTCTTGTTCTCTGCTGTAGAGCACTAGAGTGAATTAGTCACTCTATTCTCCAACATAAAAAGGTTGCCTCCAAATAAATTTACAGTAACCAAGAGTTCCAACAAATGCATTTTTAAAATTTTTTTTCGAGACAGAGTCTCGCTCTGTCAGCCAGGATGAGTGCAGTGGCATTATCCTGGTTCACGTTCCCTGCAGCCTTGACTTCCAGGGCTCAAGTGATCCTCCCACTTGCCTCCTGAGTAGCTGGCACTACAGACAGAGGCCACCACACCCGGCTACTTTTTAAATTTTTTGTAGAGATAGGGTCTCATTATGTTGTCCAGGCTGGTCTCAAATTCCTGGACTCAAGCAATTTTCCTGCTTTTGCCTCCCAAAGTGCTGGGATTACAGGTGTGAGCCACCATACCCAGTCCAACAAATATATTAATTAACCAGCAACTATCATTGTGCAGATTTAACTTTTGAAATGTTTTGTTTTAAACCACTCAATAAAAAGTATTTTCTAAGGATTTCGAAGGTAGGCCAGATGTCCTGAAGGTGCTTCTCCTCTCAACCTCTAGGGCTGAGCACATACAGGAATGCAATAAACATCTGCTGAAAAGATGAACATCCTGAACACAGAACAGTGATTACAAAGGGCTGTGTTTTTTATATTTACCACAGGTTGTCAGTATAGGCCAGAGCTACCTTACAAAGTCTGCTATTTAAACACTTCATTTTGATATTTCTTTTAGGAAGAATCTTGACATTTAATCCAAGAAGTAATAGTAATTCTGAAATATTTCCTTTCTTTTAAAAAGATTTTGGTCAACTTACTGCACTGTATCAAAGTGAGGTTCATGGCCTCTACATCTGTCCTTAGCAGTAATGCACTCAACCTTATTTTTCTCAAGAGCAAGCTGATAATCTGTGTAAAAGCAGAGTAGTGTAAAATGACTTGATTTTAACAGAGAACTATGAAACATTAGGGAGTCTGCACTTGGAATGGTGGTTCAAGATAGGCTTCCTGAAGGAAAAAGATAACCTGAGCTACAGCTGAAGAGTATTAGTAGGGAGCCCTTGGAAAGAAAATTTGGGGAAGAGTTTGGGAGAATAGACACAAAGTTCTAAGTAAAAGATCTAGCATATGCAGAGGCCCAGAAAAAGGAGAGAGTGATCCATTAGGGAAGCAGAATACAGGAAGCTCAATGGGTCTGGAAAAGAGGGTAAGGAGAGTTAACAGAAGGAGTTTAGGTAAAAGATAAACAGTAGGCCGGGCGTGGTGGCCTACGCCTGTAATTCCAGCACTTTGGGAGGCCAAGGCGGGCCTCCCTTGATCACAAGGTCAGGAGATCGAAACTATCCTGGCCAACATGATGAAACCCCGTCTCTACTAAAAATACAAAAAAATTAGCTGGGCGTGGTGGCGCGCTCCTGTAGTCCCAGCTACTCGGGAGGCTGGGGCAGGAGAATTGCTTGAACCTGGGAGGCAGAGGTTGTGATGAGCCGAGATTGCACCATTGCACTCCAGCCTGGCAACAGGAAAGGAAAAAAAAAAAAAAAAAAAAAAGATAAACACTAACGAGAGATTGTTAAGCTTCATTAAAGAATACGGATTTCATTCTTAAGGGTACTGTGGAGTTACTAAAAGTTCTAAACTGTAGAGTGACATCAGATTTGCATGTCAGCTAAGGTTTAGAAAAATATATTGGAAGGGGCAAAACTGGGGGCAAGGAGATGAGTGAGTTAGAAAGGCTGCTGAGGCAATCTTGGCAAGGCAAGAGGGCAGTCTTCGGAACAATGGGAAGGGAGAGAAGTGTAGAAGATGACAGTGGATTTTGTCTCTCCAGTATGGTAGTAAGTTCCTTGAGGGAGGCAATCATGCCTCAAACTCTTGTTTTTGAAATTTAGGAGATAAATCTCAAATCATCTGCTTTCCCGATCAAGTGGCTTCCCTGAACTCATTAGGTCTTTAGAAACTATAATCAATTCATGACAAGGAATAGATATATTTTAGTAGAAAAAGCAGTAATTAGGCTAAAAGGCATAATCATACTTTTCTGGACCACATGTTAAACCCTGTACTATAGATTTGCACATCTCCTCATTGGAATCAGAATTATACTTAATGCAGTAATTGGTTAGAAAACATAGAGTGATGGTTTTAGCCATTAAACCAAAGAACTCCTTTAAGAGTGGGAGTGGGAGTTGTTAGATTTATGTGGTTTAAGCATTCTTGAAAAATCCCCTATTGTCATTTAAAACGTTTCATTTAGAACAAATGCTGGTTTATAAGACTACTTCTGCTTACTAATTTTGTCTAGATTTTTCTCCTCCAGCTCATATCTTCCTGTTTTTATCTACATAGCTTGTCTGCTAAGCACTTTTTCCCTTTTCAACATCATGTTTTGGGTACATTAAGATCCTTTTAGCACTGAACTTTAAACTGATCCTCTTATTTGCTCTATACTTTTTTTTTTTTTTTTCAGTTCTTCAATTTTTAGAATTATATCACTTTAAAGGAGCAAGAATGTTGACAAGTCTTTGGTATTTTCCTCTCATTTAGGGTTTCTTCTTTTAGAAATGCACAGAGTTTTAACTTTCTACATAGCTATTTAGAAATATGAGGCATCACCAATATTTGTAAATAGTTATTATTCCAAGAAGTGTCAGTGCTTTTAAATTAAAAAGTTGCTTTTACCCCTAAAGAAACAATGTGTTAAATAATGGTCAGGTGTTCTAGGCTGGTAATAATAAGACCACTAATTTGTTAACTCCTGTGTATCAGACACTTAACCCTTTACATGTATAAAGCAGATGTAATTATTTTTATTTTACAAATTTGTGACATAGAAACTAAAAGTATGGGCAACTTGACCAGTTACAAAACTTGTAAAATTCAGCCTGGAATTGGAACTCAGGTCTGTCAGAATCCAAAGCAGCAGTCACTATATGAGGTTGCTGCTTTTACTGAATATATATTTAAAATTTTGATAACTGTGTATTCACCTAAGTTCTTGATTCTGGAGGCAAGAAAAGAGGGTAGGAGGAAAGAAAAATTTATCTCCCTTACTTTTACTCAGGGTGAGTTTTTTTTTTTTTCTTTTTTCTTTTTTTTTTTAAGAAATCATGGAATGGGTGATCTTGGGTTTTGAGAGCTTCTATCCTCCATATTTCTCTCTGTCACTCCTCTCTGTCTCTTTCTGGGCCTTTGGTGGCCTCGTGCTACCCAAAGCCTCTTCACTACATATCTCATCTGAATCTACCCAACCTCCTACATGTTCCTCACATGACCCCCATTTCTCAAAAAGTGGTAGGTTTTAGGAAGAAAGCAGGCTTCTCAAACTAATCACACTAATTTTGTAAGTTACTGGTATCTCCCATTTATTTATTTAGTTTGTCTCAATAGGATGTAAGCTCCATAAAATCAGAATGTTTGTCTTTTTTGTTTACTGCTGTATTTCCAATGTCCTGGTGCCCTGCACACTAGGAGACCCTCAAATTTTTGAGGAGACCCTCAAAAATTATGTATCGAATGAATGAACTTTGAGGAGATGTTTCCATTAAAACAATTATTTAAGCTTAATTGAAAGCCTAATAATGAATTTCAAGTTCACTCTTCAGGTAAACATTTTTGAGGCTTAGGGGCCACAAAACCTGCCTGTTTATAGGCAGGCAGGCTGGCTCTGTGAGGGAATCAGCTTTTACTGGGTTCGGCTCTGCTAAGCACTGTCTTTCAGAATCTCTCCACTTCTCCTTGGAACTCACAGATATCTCCTTGGAACCCCCTGGGATTACAGGTGTGAGCCACCATGCCTGGCCCAAATATATGCATTTCTTAAATCATATGATATCCAAGCTCCTTTGATTTTTCTTTGATATTTCTGTGACTGCTCTCCTGCACTACCAGGTAAGCAGCTATACAGGGTCTGACAGAGGCATCTATGGATCACTTGTTAAGTCAGGCATGTACTTACAAGTCAGACACTTCCTGTGTCTGACAAGATACCATTGTTTGACAAGATTATGGAACATTTTGTAACCAAGTTTGGCTTTAAATAATCCTTAGGTCTATCCAAGGTGAAGTGATAGAAAATAAAGTGTCTGTTGAAATATAAAAATTAAGTGGGAGAATTCATGCAGACATATTACAATGTTTAGAGGCTACTTTTCAGCATCATCACTGAGTTAAGTAAGAAGGAATGGGTTTAATTTAGAATACTATGAGGTCTATGAAAAAGGTGAATGTGAGGGGGAAATGGACAGTTAGGACTTTAAGCTATATGTTACTAGGTGCTACTGAAGGTTTTAAAGAAGGAGGAAATATACCAACTCAAAAAAAGGCAACAAAAGATACTAAATATATGCAAGTAGAAAATATTTCTCAGACTGAATATACTCTGCGTCGTATAATTTTTCTAACAGTTTCTGAGGGGCTGGATTTCATCTGTACCTAAACAATGTGAACACATGAAATGATCATAGTGCTTCTATTTGTGGGCACAGGCCAAGAACTGGTTTAGTATGTAACCTGTCATTTTAAATACAAGGAATTAGCCTGGCATAATACTAAAAATTATCCATTCAAAATAGATTAAAACCAAACCTAATATATTTAACTTATCCTGAACCCACAGACTTGATGGAACTGAACTAATCCCATTTAACCATAGGATTTTTACCCGTGGTCAAAATGTTTGGGCTAAATGCATATTAATGAGTCATTAGCTTAATCATGACTGAATTTTAAATGCTTTGTTTATACTAAAGATAATTTTTATTCAAAGAAACAAATGACAATATTCTAAAGTTTTAAAATCCAGTTGTTTTTTGTTTATAACAGCTATCCTGCCTTCCCTATCCATGCCTCCCTACCCTATGATTTTTACTACCAAATGGTGAATAGAATTCTGCAATGTGTGCTTTTCTTGCACAGTGTGAATAACTCCTACTCAGTTCCTTTTTGATGATCTTTAGTTGTAGGTCCTATAATCCTTTAAACCACCTTCTTTTTCTGCCTCCTTCGGAGGTCTCTTGCTTTCCAAGAGGGTATCAAGTTGTAGATTCTTAACCTGAGCACAAGTACAAGGCCACATCTGGAGACTACTAGGAGGTTGTTATGTATTTTAAAAATAAAATGCTGTTCACTGAACTTTCCTGTCTGTTCTTCTGCTCTCCCAAATTCTCACTCTGTGGGCCATTTTCCCCTTTACCCAAAGGGCATAGATACATTTAGGGGAATAGTTCATCAAATAAAAATGTTTATATTTGCTTATCCATTCTAGTTTTCTGTTTTGCTAAAACATACTCTCAAAAAATAAAAGATACAATACCACTTAAAAATGTATGTTTTTTACAGGAATTCAGATTTGAATGGAATTCAAGATCATTTTGCTTATAGTAATAGAGAATATGATCTTCTTAATTTTTGCGTTTTTATTTTCTGGCAAATAACTCAGAAATACTAAAATAGTATTTTTTTCAGATGATACAAATTGGAGAACGTAACATTCTTAATTTGTTATGAGTCTAATTTTTAAAATATATGTTCGTATAAGTTTACATTGGTAAAATAATACTATTACTTTACCAATTAACAGAAAACTTGATACTATGTAACCATTTAGCATTCATTCATTATTTGTAAATATTTACTAAATGTCAAAGATATGCATTTCTTTTTTCTTTTTTTTAAAATTTTTGTTTTATTTATTTATTTTTTTGAGATGGAGTCTAGCTCTGTCGCCCAGGCTGGAGTGCAGTGGCACGATCTTGGTTCACTGCAAGCTCCGCCTCCTGGGTTCACACCATTCCTGCCTCAGCCTCCTGAGCAGCTGGGACTACAGGCGCTTGCCACCACACCTCACTAATTTTTTGTACTTTTAGTAGAGATGGGGTTTCACCGTGTTAGCCAGGATGGTCTCAATCTCCTGACCTCGTGATCTGCCCGCCTTGGCCTCCCAAAGTGCTGGGATTACAGGTGTGAGCCACCGTGCCCGGCCCAAATATATGCATTTCTTAAATCGTATGAACAAGTAGAAATCTCTTAATTTGAGATTGCGATTTAAGGTTAGACTTAACCACTTACATAAATCATACAGATTAGTAGATAGCTTGGGATTCTGTTAGGAAGCATTAAATGGAGGGTCATCTAGTTTATTATCTTTGCAAAGAAAAAAAAAAGCCTGAAAACCTCTCTAGTTGTAATCCCTTTAAATTTAAAATGAAGGGCAACTGAACTTAATGATCTCTCAAACTTTATTTCAACTCTAAAGTTCTAATCTTTTAATATAATTCCTGGCTAGGCACAGTGGCTCAATGCCTGTAATCTCAGCACTTTGGGAGGCTGAGGTGGGAGGATCATTTGAGGCCAGGAGTTTGAGACTAGCCTGGGCAACATAGCGAGAACCCTGTCTCTTTCTATAGAAAAAAATAAGAAGAAGAAATAGCAAAAATATAATTCCTGATTTTATACAGTTACATGCTTCCAGCTAACTAGAACCTGGCCCCTTCCTGCTCTGGACTTTCTTGTATATTACCAGTTTTCAAATTATATTTCTTAAAATCCATTCCTTATACATACTTTAGAGATATTATAAAATATTAGATTTGAACTTTCTTTTTCAAAGTAACCTACAAATGTATATCAACATTAAATTCATTGGAAGACTGCCACAACAATTTGTTGCCACTAGTAATTCAGTTATTAAATAATTTCTCTCCCACCATCTGTGTGAGCACATTTGAACATTCTCATACATGTATAAATGTGTCAGTGATTAGGAGGGGTATAGTTTATGTGTTCCAGTCTTTTAAAATACTCATGCCTGTCTACATCAGCTCAAGTAAAACTACAGTAGTGAGTGAACTGCTACAGCAAGTGGATATTTGGCTTTAAAGATGCCAGGAGAAGCTCAGGCACATTTGCTTGGTACATGCTCCTGAAAGGGTGTAACTGTCAATTTTGTAAGGTCGAAGGAATAGATTGCACATCCCATCATGATTCCTTAGTTTTAGTGGATATTGTACATTTTGGTGCTTATTGTTTTAACTTTTATATTTATAATAAAGAATGCAAGTAGTTGTTTGAAATCAACCATTCTTTTCACTTTTTTGTTCAAGCTTCAGGATCAGTTTAACTACAGAGTATCTTGAGAATGCAAGGTGAACTATTTAAAAAGTTTTCACTCAAAACCATTTATCTAAGTCTATAATTTCAGGGATGACTTCTATAGTTCATTACTAGAGAAGTTTCTCTGAACATATAGAGCACAATAAAAAATGAAAGTATAAAGATATTTTCAAAAACCCAGAAAAGCACTTACCTGTGTGAATCTAGATTTTCTTGATATTATGCATACAAGAAAATATATAAATATTGCAACCATCATTCATAACCCCTTAATTTCAAATTTTCTGAAAATATAAAATAGCCCCCGTGTTTTCACTAATTGATTTGATAATTAATTTGAATTTAAATAATTTATTGATAAAACACTTTTACAGTTTTAGATACTATATACATCAGAATTCTGATAATATTGTTTTATTAAAGACTAAACTGACAAAGAAATTAAAACACATTTTTTACACACACACACACACACACACACACACACACACACACACACACACCCTCTCATGATCTGTATCCTGGAACTCACATTAGGTTTGGAGGATCCAAGCTAGTCTGTGGCTCTCTACATCACTCACCCAAGACTTGGGTCAGGCTTTAAGGTTCAGAGAATGCTCCAATCATTTCTACCGGTTCCAGCAGAGTGCTTGGGGGAATCTAGTTCAAAGTCTTATTCTCATCAATGCCAAATAGAGCCTTAAAGAGAAAAAGCTGTTGGAACTACAACAGTTCATGTTTGTCTACTGAATTACAGACCAAACTCACTTTCACAATATAACTTTCATTTAGCCTGTCCTGAGTCTGGTCTATAACCGAAAGCATTATCAATCTTTTCAGCCTTCTTCAAGAAAACATAAATAAAGTCACTCTTATCCTTTAGTGACATACATGCCAGTATGAGCAACAGTCTTTATCCTAAATCATAAAAATTTGACCTAATAACTATTTTCATATTACATTTCAATTGAAAAAAATTAAGTGAAATAGTTTGGATTTGTTCTTATTAACAAAGATATTACTGATATCCAGATAGTTTTTAGTATTTATAATAGGCAGGTTTTAAAATGCATTTGCTTTCTACAATTAGAACTTGCTTTATGTCAATAAATTCAACTTTCTAGTATTCAATTAGATTTTAAAAATTAAACTACAGTAGTTTGTAGATCACAAATACATATTAAAATGTTACAATCTTCAAATATTGCACACTAAATTTATACATAAGTGGGTTTTTAAAAATCTAAACTCAAAAGATGCCAGAAAAAAGTATGTGGATCAGGGGAAAGAGCAAAGCAGAGTCAAAAGCAGCAGGATGCAGTTCAAATAGGTCACACTCAACTTTTAACTTTCCCTAAGAACAAAAACACAAGCTTAGCAACAGCTTTTAGCCAATCACAAAGCAGACAAACAGGTAAGGACTCAACTGCTCCAGATACCAATGAGGCCTAAGCTTCTCTCTTTTTTTTTTTTTTTTTAAATTATATAGTGTCACAAGAGAAAACAACAAATTATAAAACAGGATATATTGTCCTAGGTTAAAAGTAACTGATAAAATCTTCTCACCAACCCTTGGCAAACAGATTAGATTTTAGTATTGTAGTGATTATTTGTTTCATCTTTATTATGCCAAATACCGTATACATCAAGTTACCATTAAAATAATAGGGTATTTTTAGTAGGAAAAAAAAAACACAACAGAATTTTGTGGGAAATATTCTTTCTTGCTGGGGGTAGAAAATAAAGGTAGAAATATCTATTAAAAATTATTATTCTCTTTTTAAATTCTCTAGCATCCAATTTCTAAAAAACACAGGGGGAGAAACACTGATGATGAAATGCTACAGCCCAAATCCAAAAATATAAAATACTAGTAAAAACAACCATACCACAAATACAACTTTCAGAACAAACGCAGGATCAAGCAAACTGAACAAATTGACAGTGCAATTCTATACAATTTTTTCCTCTTTATTTCTATCACTCCATACATATCCTTCTTCTTCGAGAGAAGGTTTTCAGAGGATTTAGAAGGAATTTTCAAGAGTTACAGATTTCATCACTGTTATATTTAGCACAGACCTCAGATTTGCTCAAACTGACAAAGCATTACCTGCAATATAGACACAAAAACGTTGTGAAACAATAGTTAACAGTTTTCTTCATTTTGCTTCAGTTTGCCAAATTTATATTCTAAAGCAGTTTCCAATATTTTCTGTGACTATCTTCATGAACAACATTTCTTTTCTCTTCAAATACTACTTAAACCATTTGATGGTTTTAGTTCCCTAAAAAAGGAATTAAAGTAGAACAGTTTGCTTTGTCATTATCATTAATAATCTCCTTCAACCACCATTTTAGGAGACACTTTTATTTTATCTTTTAGAGATAGGGTTTTGCTCTGTTACCCAGGCAGTAATGGGGTGATCATGGCTCACAGCAACCTCGAACTCTTAGGCTCAAGTGGTTCTCCCACCTCAGCCTCCTGAGTAGGTAGGACTACAGGCATGCCACAATGACTATCTTAATATTTTAACATTTTTGTACAGATGGGTCTTGTTATGTTGCCCAGGCTATATGGACTCAAGTGAACTCCCGCCTCAGCCTCCAAAAGTGTTGGGATTACAGGTGTGAGCCACTTTGCCCAGCCCACCATGTACTTTAAAGCAAAGGAGGTTTGCTAATAACATTGTAGGATGCTGTAAAAAAAGTGTATAGATGTATATTTCCCCCAATATTTCATTGTTTTCCATACACCCCTAGAGTAGGGGAAAAGTTTAGAGACTAGCTCTAGGTTTTATTTATCAGTCATATCTTGCCTCGTCCTTCTCTTTTTTTTTTTTTTTTTTTTTTTGAGATGGTTTTTGCTCTGGCACCCAGACTGGAGTGCAATGGCACAATCTCAGTTTACTGCAATCTCCGCCTCCCGGATTCAAGCAATTCTCGTGCCTCAGCCTCCCAATTAGCTGGGATTACGGATGCCTGCCACCTAGCCTGGCTAAATTTTTTTTGTATTTTTAGTAGAGATGGGGGTTTTCACTATGTTGGCCAGGCTGGTCTCGAACTCCTGACCTCAAGTGATCTGCCCGCCTTGGCCTCCTACTGGGATTATAGGCATGAGCCACCATACCCAGCCTCATCCTTCTCCTTTATCTTCAGTTGTCACAGATAACTAAGCTATGTTGAATCAGAAAAAAAGGTAGTTCCAATATATCATTTGGGGAAGAAACATCAATTCTATATCAATCTCATGTTTTTGGGGGGACTTTTAAACCCTAATAATTCAGAACAGTATCCATCCAAATATTACTGAAAGTTTCATTAATACATGTATACTATACATAAAGGATTGGTTAAATTTATAAAAATTTATATATGTGGATATACTAGTCTTACTTATTCATCATTCAGTCAACCAGTGTTAATTAAGCCCCTACTATGTGCCAGGCATTTTTTTTCTTCCCAGTAGATATTTTTTTGAGAACAACATCCATATCTTCTTCCTTTCTCCTTTCTTCTTTTAATTTCCTATAGTGATGCACCCACTTGAAGTTTTTTCACTCCTAAAGGAGCATCTGGACTGAGGAATGCCTTAAGCTACAAATGCATGTAATGCTGAAAAGCTAATTGTTATTGTAGCAGTTAGGTAAATGAATGTCAATTGATGGAGAGCTTTTAATCTAGTAACTCAGATTTTTAATCTAAGATATGATTCCAGAAGCAGGGCAATGCTATACTCCATAGTTTCGATTTGATATTAATAGAACGTCTAAAACATGTATGCATCAGGCATTGTTCTAAAGCTTTTTTTTCTTTTCTTTTTTTTTTTTTTTTTTTGAGATGGAGTCTCGTTCTGTCGCCTAGGCTGGAGTGCAGTGGCGCGATTTCAGCTCACTGCAAGCTCCGCCTCCTGGGTTCATGCCATTCTCCTATCTCAGCCTCCTGAGTAGCTGGGACTACAGGCACCCACTACCACACCCGGCTAATTTTTTGTACTTTGTTTTCGTAGAGATGGGGTTTCACCGTAGCCAGGATGGTCTCAATCTCCTGACCTCATGATCTGCCTGCCTCGGCCTCCCAAAGTACTGGGATTACAGGCATGAGCCACCATGCCAGGCCGTTCTAAAGCATTTTAACTCATTTAACTCTCAAAACACCTCAGGTACACGCTATCTTCATTTTAGAAATGGGAAACTCAGAGAGGTTAAGTACTCAACCCAAGGCCACACAGCAAGGGGCCTGAGGAAAGGTTAGAACTCAAGCATATTCTTTCTACTATACCATAATGCTGCCTGATAATGTTTTAGTTTTGTTAATGTTAATATTCCAGTGATGGTGTGCCCATCAGAAAGAGGCCAAGGGATGCTAACTCCTACCATCTTCTCCTGTCTTCCCCTGCACTATGTTCCCTGCAATCTGCTCTGTATGACTGCTCACTCCACCCTCTGTGACCACCCAAATCAGTAGAACACTATGCCTCTCCAGTAAATCTGAACTGGTTCCCCATTGAGACAAAATAAAAATGTTTTATAACATCTCTCAATATATCTTCTCCCTAATTGCTGCCCTCCTCATACATGTTAATCCTATCCCAACTTTCTTGATTCCATTTACCTACTTATGGTTCCTCTTTGAAACTTATACATTTCTCCCTGACACTTGAAAACATTCTTCTCTCAGAGTTTCATTAAGGACACATTATTACAACTTCCTTCAAAAGTCTTCTAAAATTTCATCTTCTGAACAAAAGTTTGTAAATTTTATCATGCTAAATAAGGAAAATCTTCTACCACTTGACAGTCTACCATGTTAACAGTGACTGTTAACCTCCAAAATATGATCCACTATGTTTTTGATACTTTTATAAATAATGTTAGTGGATGTGCCTATGTTGTGTTCAGTTTTAAGGCACAACCACAGAGTATTTATAAGCCCCTTTTGGTCGATGTTAAGAGTACATTCTGTCCCAGGTGCAAGGATTTGGGGAAGTATGTTTGGGGACATATGTTTATCTTACTTTGAAATTGTAACTACTGGCACATCACATACAAATAGGTACTTAAACTACATTTTGATTATGTTACAGGCTTTGCATATAGAACACTAAAGAGAAAGCAACAGGTTTGGATCTAACAAAATAAAATGAGTAAAATTACCATTTAGCATAAACAAAATGTAACATTTTATGTAAAAGGAAAACTATAAAAACATAAATGAAGACTTACATTGTCAAATAATCATTATTAAAGTCACTTTCATATATTTAAAGCATAAGAGAATATTGTAGATTGTTCTTAGTGGCTAATTATGTTACTGCCTACTCCAAGAATGAGTGATTTTTTTTTTTTGTAGAATGAAATTCAATGATCACACACACACACACACACACACACACACACCCTTAAAATGTTTTCCCACACATTTGAAAATCAGTAATTTTTGTCAAAATAGATGTTGACTATTGATATAGCAACATTTCATTATATCTCAATTGACTTTTTAAAAAACAATCTCATGAATCTAGAACAAGTTAAAAAAAAGATGTAAAATAGATGTCACAAAGTTTACATACCACAGCATATGTACTGTATTTAGTGGAAAACCTTTCGCCTGCCTCTCTTAGAGACAATTTACTTTTACTTGGTACAAAATTATAAGAAGGTTCTTTATCTAATTTCTAAGTCCTCTTAATCACAAAGGAAGAACCAGAAAAATTCTATCAAGCAGAAACAAGAACTTGGATATCACAGTAGCAGGAAGCCATTTTCTATAAGGGTAATGGTCCTATAAGCCTTAAAAAGCCCTAAGAGCATCACTGTCTCCCAGATGAGGTTAAAAACTGACCTCGATATTAGTGCTTCTTACTCATGTTGGACAAAATACCTAAAAATATTTTTATAGATACTTCTCAATTTACAATGGGATTATGACTCAATAAGTTGAAAATATCATAAGTAAAAAATGCATTTAATACACCTAATCTACATTATAGTCTAGCCTAGACTACCATAAATGTGCTCAGAATGCTGACATTAGCCTACTTTGTCAAAATGTGGGCAAAATTTGGGCAAAATCATCTGGCAATGTGGTAGAGTATTGGTTGTCTGCCTTTGTGATTATGTGGCTGAGAACTGTCACTCGCTGCCACTGCCCAGCATTGCATCGTACTACTTTCCATAGCATTTTTCTACTGAATGTGTGTTGCTTACCCACCTTAGTAAAGTCAAACAATTGTTAAGTGGAACTATCGCAAATTGGAGACCTGTGTGTAAGAAATATTGCTTAAAATGGCTGAACTGGCAAAGTAACAGAAATCCTCAGAAACCAAAACCCACCAACAGGAGGAGTCCAGGGAGACAGTCAGCACTGAGGCTGGCAGCTGTGGATCCTTAGGGACCTAAAGCAGCAGCACAGAAAACAGAAGGCAAATCCTAGGACTTGGGAAATTAAGAGGTGGATCAGAGACCCCATCACAAAGCCAAACCCCAAGGGGCTAAATGCTCAATGAAAGCATAAAGAAGGAAAAACACCCCATTTACAAAAGAAGACAAGATTTGCCTGTTTTAATGTTTATTCTTGGTGGAAGGGGTAAAATCTCCCCTGAATATTCATAAACACAAGGGGGATCACACATGAGGAGTTGGGGGATGAATTCCCTTATTACCTACCTGCTCTTAAAAGCAAGGCAAATATTTAGTGTAAAGTGGGCTGGTCATGTCCCCCAGGTTCCGGTTAGAAATAAATACAGATTTTCTCTGAAGGAGATACAATTCCAATGAATATAAGCTTACAATAATAAAAAGTACTATACAAAAAGATGCCATTAGTGAGGACTATAGGAAACAATAATCACCTAAGACTACAAAGTCAGATGCAGTCTGACTGCCAGAAATCATCTGTAAAGACTTTGGCTACTAGATACAGAAGACCAGTTCAATATGTTTTTTAAAACTTTATAGGAAAGTATGGGTGAGAAACAGGAAACTATCAAAAAATAACCAGACAGATTTGAAAATGAATGAAATAGTTTTTATAATAATTAAAACTTAAAATTCAACAGCATATTCAGTATAGCTGAAAAATTATTAGTAAACTAGAAAGTAAATCTGAAGAGTCCAGAATATAGCACATACAGCAAAGAAATGAAATTTATGAGAGAGAAAATAAAAGACATGGAAGATGAAATGGAGGTCTAATACATATCTAATTGGAAGGAGAATACAGAAAGAACAGGACAAAGGTAATATTCTAATACATGATGGTTAAGGATTATCCAGAACAGATTAAAGACACCAATACTCTTTTTTTTTTCCCCAGGAAGCACAATGAGTCTCACACAGAATAACTTAGAAAAATTATACCTTGGCCTACAGTAAAAATGAACAATTTCAAGGAAAGAGATCTCAAAGTCCATGAAAGGGAAAAGTCAGATTATCTATAAAAGGAAAACTAAGCTGACAGCCTAATTTTAAAGAATGGAAGCCAGAGGATCAAAATGCTGAGAGAAAATGACCATTGTTGAATTGTATTTAACACATGAAACTATCTTTCATAAAGTGAATGAAACACATTTTAAGAGACAAAAACTAAGAATCTACTACCAACAGATCCTCAACTGAAGGAGTGTCAGTTCAGGAAGAAGCAAAAAGATTTCAGAAGGAAGTGTGAAAAAGACCAAAGAACAGTCAACAAAGAAAAAGTTCTTTGTACTTAAGATTTTCATTTTATGGGTAAAATTCTCACCTACCCAGAACAGTACATTCTGTATGAATTCTGAATAGCTTTATGTGAACATATGCTTTAATTTCCCTTGGCTTGGAGTGGAATGGCTAAATCATATAATAGGTGTAGGTTTAACTTTTTTTTTTTGAGACGGCGTCTCTCTCTTTTGCCAGGCTGGAGTGCAGTGGCACAGTCTCGGCTCACTGCAACCTCCTCCGCCTCCCGGGTTTGGTTCAAGCGATTCTCCTGCCTCAGCTTCCCGAGTAGCTAGGACTACAGGCGTGCACCACCATGTCCAGCTAATTTTTGTATTTTTAGTAGAGATGGGGTTTCACCATGTTGGCCAGGATGATCTCGATCTCTTGACCTCGTGATCTGCCCGCCTCGGCCTCCCAAAGTGCTGGGATTATAGGCGTGAGCCACTGCGCTCAGCCAGGTTTAACTTTTTAAGTAACTGCCAAACTGTTTTCGAAAGTAGTTGTACCATTTTATATTCTCACTCATCAGTGTATAAGACATCTTCTGCCAGGTATGGTGGCTCACACCTGTAATCTCAGCATTTCAGGAGCCCAAAGCGGGCGGATCACTTGAGACCAGAAGGTCAAGACCAGCCTGGCCAACACAGTGAAACCCTGTCTCTACTAAAAATACAAAAGTTAGCTGGGCATGGTGGCACATACCTGTAATCCCAACTACTCAGGAGGCTGAAGCATGAGAATTGCTTGAGTCCAGGAGGTGCAGGTTGCAGTGGGCTGAGATTGCACAACTGCACTCCAGTCTGGGTGACAGAGAAAGACTTTGTCTAAAAAACAATAAAAGACATCTTGGCCGGGTGCGGTGGCTCACGCCTGTAATCCCAGCACTTTGGGTGGCTGAGGCGGGCGGACTGCCGGAGGTCAGGAATTCGAGACCAGTCTGGCCAACATGGTGAAACCCCGTCTCTACTAAAAGTACAAAAAAATTAGCCAGGCTTGGTGGCATGCGCCTGTAATTCCAGCTATTCAGGAGGCTGAGGCAGGAGAATTGCTTGAACCAGGGAGGTGGAGGCTTCAGTGAGCTGAGATTGCGCCATTGCACTCCAGCCTGGGCGACAGAGGGAGACTCTGTTTTGAAAAAAAAAAAGAGACATCTTTAGCAATGCTCAGCATTGTCAATCTAAAACATTTTAGTCAATCTAATGGGTGTAGTGCAGTTGCTCTTAACAAGTGATTTTTTTCTCCCATGGGACATCTGATAATTTCTGCGTATACTTTCGATTTTCACAACTGGGGAGGAGCAGGTTGTTACTGGTATGTAGCAGGTAGAGACCAGGGAGGCTGCTAAATATCCTACAATGCACAGGACAGCTCCCCCTCCCACAACCAAGCATTATCTGGCCCAAGATGCCTAATGTAGCAATATCTCATTGTGATTTTAATTTGCATTTCCTTGATAACTTTTGATACTGAACATGTTTTAATGTGCTTATTGGTCATTTATATACATACAGATATTTTTGTGAAGTATCAGTTCAAACCTTTTGTCCATTTTTTATTGGGTTGGTTATTTTCTTGTGCTGTAAGTATTCTTTATATATTTTGAATACAAGTACTTTGATATACGTGTTACAAATTTTATTTCAGTCTGTGGCTTGCCTTTCATTTTCCTAATGGTGTCTTTTGAAGATCATGTTTTAATTTTGATATGATCCAATTTGTCAATATTTTCTTTAATGTCTCATGCTTGTATTCTAGATAAGAAACCTTTGCCTACCCCCAGGTTATACACTTTTTTTCCCATCTGTTTTCTTCTGAAAGTTTTATAACTTTAGGTTTTAATTTAATAGGTCATATAAATTTTATGATATTTGAAAATAAAACTGCTGAAGTTTCTCTTCAGGGAATGGGATTATGGGTGAATGGCATTCACTTTTTAAATACATCTGTTGTATCTGACAATAATTATTAAACATTCTACAGTACAGATAACTTTTTGGACTAAGGGAAGAATGGGAATGAGAAGTTTATATCTAATGGGGCTAATTTGTTGTTGTTGTTATCACAGGGACCAAATTTGACCTTAAAGTCTTCTGGTAAATTTGCATGTATGTATGTTAAATTAAGTACTGTCTGATGAGTTTCTACTACATTAACTCCATGCAGCAAAAAAGTAAAGTGGTCTTTCTTCCAGAGACCAGTGCCTTTCTTCCAGGCAATACTGGGGGGTAAGATAGGGTTAAACAAGATGGTTCTACTTTTAGTACCCTTGGGTCATAAAAAAGCATCTCTTAAAAATAGTATTAGTTGATGCCACATGGAAGACTGGGCAACACAGACCATAGAAGCAAAGAGAATCTACTACTTAAAAATAATTGCCCCTATCTCAGAACTGGCACAGAACAAAGACTGGGTCATGAAAGCAGTGCACTGGAAAAACAGACTATTTTAGAGAGCCTCCTAGTATCAGAAAAGAACAACCCCCCAAACTTTCCAATAAATCTGCAGCTGAAGAAATGAAAAAATGGTATAGGATTGCACAGTGGTGCATATGGTGACATGAGAAAGGCTATCTCTGAATTGGGTTTGAAGTTTACCTTTATGTATATTAACTGTCTCATAGAGATTTAGTCTAAATTGTTCACTTCATAAGTAAAAAATTCTTATAGCTTCATGTCTACTCTGAAACAGATTTAGTGTTTGAAGATGGTTTTAGGATACTTTTCTACCTTCTCTTCTTAAGGAAATTATTTACTGTGGAAGATCTGCAATAATGTAAGCAGTAAATGAAAGACTAAAAGAGGGGGAATGGTCCTAAATTTTACAAAGAATTTCAAAGACCTACAATTTCTAAGCATAATAGAGCTCTGTGTCCCAGAAAGACTCTTCTCAGCCACTGATGACTAAGGACACTATTAGGAACAATAGAACCATGGGTTAAAACACAGTAATTGAACCAAAAAGTTGGTCTCCAGACTAAATGCACTTGATTTATGGCAATTGTACTATTCAGAACAATTCTTACGAGAAGCAGGAATGATTTTGCTTTATTAAATCTTTTTCTTGAGTGTAAATTATTGCTTAAAATGCTGTGAATACTGAATTTTAAATGTTGCCACTCACTTCCTACAACGTCTCCCTCCTCAATCCACTCCTTTCCTCCAATAACAAGCAGATTTGTCTATTCTGTTTCTCTTTTCTTTTCTTTAAGATGCGTTCTTGCTCTGTCACCTAGGCTGGCGTGCAGTGGCACAGTCATGTCTCACTGCAGTTTTGAGCTTGGGGCTCAAGAGATCCTCCTGTCTTATCCTCCCAAGTAGGGTTTTACAGGTGCATGCCACCACACTCAGCTATTTTTTTTTTTTTTTTTTTGTAGAGACAGAGTCTTGCTATGTCGCTCAAGCTGGTCTTTATCTCCTTGCCTCAAATGATCTTCCCACTTTGGCCTCCCAAAGTGCTGGGATTATAGGCATAAGCCATCACACCCAGCTGCTGTTTTTCCTAGTGAGGAAGGAAATGTTCAAGTTATTTTTCTACATAAGTTTGTATCTAATTACATTAAAATTGCTGAGCTCCTTCAAGCTCTTAGAACTCCTCAGTAAGGTTCTTAGACATTATTAACATGACAGATAACATAAGGTCTGAGATATTACGATACCTAACCCTCAAAATGTTAAGTATCTCTGCACCCAATGGAAGTGGCAGGTAAAAATAAAACAGCCTTTTAACTTGGCCATAGCTTTTGGAGACACTTGGGTCTTAGACACATGTGTCTGTTTCCTCTGATTCTCTCCTCTCTAGTCCTGCATTAGTATAAGCAAGACCCCTAGCTCTGAACCCTCAGAATCAGCACTTTAGTACCTAACGAGAAAGCCATTGCTAGGACCCCCCCCGATCTAAGAATCTGGTCTAAGGAGAGATATGACAATCAAGAATAAAAAGAATGGTTCTGGAAAAGCAAGAATATCAAATAAATTTCTAAGGACTGTGAATGCCCACAAAAGCATGATCAAGGCTCTATGTCCAGAGCATTTATGTAAAGGTATAGATTGCTAGTAGTAAGTTTCTTCCTATGCATGCAGAGTATACCAAGGGGAAAAGACGGTAGAAGATTTCTCCAGTGTATCAATAGATGAGGCACCTGAACTTCTCATGTCTCAAAATATTCTATGCTCAGCTGCCTAAAGTTACTTTATCCATAAGTTCAAGGATGCAGTGAGAATAGGTGAAAAAGAGGAAGAATAAAAATAGCTGGGATGTGGCTTAGAGAAAAATATGTCACAAAGGAAAAAAATAAGTCTGGAATCTTCAAGATTCTAAGGTCTGGAAAGGAATCATAAAAATCTCACATTAAGAAATGATTATGGTTCTACCTAGGGACTACAGAATAAAATGTAAGATGTATGTAGGGTTTTATGGTCAACAAATTAATTTCCCATAGAATGACTTGTACAATTTCTTACAACAACCTTATAAGATGTATCTCATTATTCCTGTATTACCCATGAAGAAACGTCACACAACTGACAAGTGGCAGAGCTACAAGTCCAATGCAGGTCTGCTCTGACTTCAGGTCCAGTGCCCTTTGCTTTCCACCACTCAAGAGTTTAAAATGCAGCTTCAGAGCCTCTCTTAGGGGGCTTACAATCCAGTTGATCATAAAATACTCAGAAACAATTAGAGAACACTTCTAGGCAACGTGTAATTTTGTATTAAATTATACGCCACCAACTGCAAATATCCAGAAGTAGGGAGTCAGTAAAGGCTTAAAAGATGGGTAAACGGGAATGACATAGAGGAGAGAATAAACTGGATGAACTCAAGAGACAGTTAAGAGATTTCCCTGGCTCTGGCAGGAGATGAGTGAGTTAGTAGTGGGAAACGGTCAGTTTTAGGTAGTCTATAAAATCAGTAGAAGTGATTAGATACTGCAAGGGGTAATAAAGGAGCCCTAAAAGATTTCTCAGCAGTGATATAAAGGAGTGAAAGCAGTGACTGTGCATGAGGAGCTCAAGGCAAATTAAATATGTGCACTTCAGTGGAAGAGGTAGTGCTACCATTCCACCTCTCCAGCCTCACACCACCACCAAAAGTCCACCTGCTGGAATCACTCCTAGACTTGTGTATGTGCTCTTCCCTCTGAGTTCAAGTCTTTCCCCTCTAATCATGGCCCACCCCTCATCTTTGGCCTGAAGTTAGAAGTCATTGCCTTGAAGAACCCTTCCCTGACCCCTCCTGGTCTGAGTTAGATCTCCTCCTTTGAAAATTTCCTCTGTGGCAGCACTTATCTCTGAGCACTATAATTTCCAGTGAGCTAGCCAGTCTCCCTTATTAGGCTGAAAGCTCCCAGGGTAGGAAATGGCCCATCTTTTTCCAGCATTGAAATCCCTTGGTACATAATGGGTGATTTAGAGGAAGCAAAAAGAAGTATATAGTCAGGAAACAGATTTAGGGATTAACTTCCCCTAAGATTACAGGCTGAGTATCCCCTATACCAAATGCTTGGGACCAGAAGTATTTCAGGTTTTGAAATATTTGCATATATATAATGAAATTATAGATGGAACCCAAGTCCAAACATGAAATTCATTTATGTTTCATATACACCTTATATACATATCCTGAAGGTAATTTTTTTTTTTTTTTTTTTTTTTTGAGACGCAGTCTTGCTCTGTCACCCAGGCTGGAGTGCAGTGGCCGGATCTCAGCTCACTGCAAGCTCCGCCTCCCGGGTTTACGCCATTCTCCTGCCTCAGCCTCCCGAGTAGCTGGGACTACAGGCGCCCGCCACCTCGCCCGGCTAGTTTTTTGTATTTTTTAGTAGAGACGGGGTTTCACCGGGTTAGCCAGGATGGTCTCGATCTCCTGACCTCGTGATCCGCCCGTCTCGGCCTCCCAAAGTGCTGGGATTACAGGCTTTAGCCACCGTGCCCGACCTCCTGAAGGTAATTTTATACAATATTGTAAATAATTTTGTGCATAAATAAAAGTTTGTGTTAAGTACTTATGTGTGGAATTTCCCACGGATCACCTGAGGTCGGGAGTTGGAGACCAGCCTGACCAACATGGAAAAACCCCATCTCTACTAAAAATACAAAAAAATTAGCCAGATGTGGTGGTGCAGGCCTGTAATCCCAGCTCCTCAGGAGGCTGAGGCAGGAAAATCACTAGAACCTGGAAGGCGGAGGTTGCGGTGAGCCGAGATCATACCATTGCACCCCAGCCTGGGCAACAAGAGCGAAACTCCGCCTCAAAAAAAAAAAAAAAAAGTCTCAGAGTTTGGAGCATTTCGGATTAGGGGTGCTCACCCTGTATATGAAAAGGTAAGGCTGGGCGCAGTGGCTCACGCCTGTAATCCCAGCACTTTGGGAGGCCGAGGCGGGCAAATCACAAGGTCAGGAGTTCAAGACCAGCCTGACCAACATGGTGAAACCCTGTCTCTACTAAAAATACAACAAATTAGCCGGGTATGGTGGTGCATGCCTGTAATCCCAGCTACTGGGGAGGCTGAGGCAGGAGAATCGCTTGAACCCAGGAGGCGGAGGTTGCAGTAAGCCGAGATTGGGCCACTGCACTCCAGCCTGGGCGACAGAGCAAGACTTCATCTGGGTGGGGGGGGGGCGGGGTGGGGGGCGGGGGAAGAAAAGGTAAGAAGACAGATACATATATAACCATGCTAATATGGAAGAATATAAATTGGACGATGGCCTCTTGTCTCAGTGATGGAGATATTCCAAGCCTTCTTTTCTTTTGTCTACCCAAGCCCCTTAATGAAGCGGAGGACTGGATCAGGGTCAGAGCTAAGATAGGAAGATATACCTTTTATAACCATCACTTGAGGACAATAGGCTATAGTTTTTTAAAAAACAATTTTTTCTTCTGCTAAAAGGGAACAAAGAATTCAACAACTGTCATTTGAGAGCACAGTGCTTTGCAAGAACCCACACAGGTATTTCAATGTATACAAAGATGAATCATAATTCCAGCCCTAAGGAACCTTATAATCCAATTTTAAAAAACCCATGAGGTAAAATTATGTTAAAGGTACAGGCAATGCTATGGATTCAGAGTAGGGGAAAAAGTCAAGGGATTATTAAAACTGTTGCAAGCAGGAACATGAGGTGATTGAGCTGTGATTTTGGAAGATGAAAAGAAACCTCTAGGATAGTCTGAGTTGTAGGGAGAAGCTAAAGACAGACTTAAAGCCAAAGACAGTGCAGTGGTCTGGTTAAGAAGTCACAAGGATATAAACCAGTGATGCCGGTGGAAATGAAAGGAAGTAAATTTAAGTAAATGTAAGAAGGCAGACTGTTAAAAACTGATTATTAATTAGAAGAAAAAAATTTATTTCCCAAGAAGCCTCTTGCTTCTAACTTTATACCCAAACAAATATAAGCAAAGGTGGCATTGTCAGAGGTGGTTTTGATGGAGATGCTTATCAATAGGATGATAAGGTTATTTTTATTTAAAACCTGTTCACTTCTAGACAGGATGCCTCCAGCTGTTTTTATTCCATAATGTCCCTCTGCAATTATCTTCAGCGCTTAAGGTAGCACAATTAAGTAGAAAGAATCTGAACTTTGTAAAACTGAGATCTAGATTGCAACCCCAGCACATTATTTTATCTCCTCATGCCTTAGATTTTCATTTGTAAAATGGGAGGGGCCATACTTCATAGGATAGTTCTAAGAACAAAATTTGATAATATGAAAACTGCTAGAAACAGGCAAGTTACTGTATGACAGTGCCAAAATGCTGGATTCCGGTTGCCATCTGGACAGGAGAAATATTTATAATAAATTAAGAACAAGCTTTTAGTTAACAGTGCCTCTCATAACTGATTCCAGCCATGTTTCTGTTAGTGATAAGATGACAATCAGATGGACTTAAGCATTTGTAAAGAAGCGGAGGCAAGGCTCAAAGCATCAGCATTAGAGCCTAACAACCTGGGATACAAGAATAAATTAAATCTCTCTTAGCCTCAATGTCCTCACCCATACAATGGGCATGATAACACAGCAGTCTTAGAGAGCCACAGGATTACATGAAACCATGCACAGCGAGTGGTTAATAGTAGGTGGTCAGTAAATATTAGTTGTGGGACCTACCTTGTAAGAGCTATAGTACATTGAACCAACTGTCCTGTCTTACTTGGAATATAAATTAATTATTTAGCACAGCATTTTTGAAACACCCCTGATTTTACTCCTCCTCTTTGTGTTTTGGACTTGAATAATATGTATTTAAGATAAAAATTATTAGGTATTTATGTATTTTTAAAAATTTGGCATTTGTAATGGTATAATTACTTCTCTCAATTACAACATTTACTAAGTATCTATAAATAATTTAGTATTTACTAAATTATTTAAGTAATTATACCATTACAAATACCAAAATTTTACTAAATAGTAAAACAACATTTACTAAGTATCTGTAAATAATTTAGTATTAAGTACAATCTACCCTCACTGATTTTATATATTATAGAATCTGCATTTTAAATACAATATTGAATATTATCTCTTATTTATCAATTCTGAGTATCTTTCATTATTGATACATTTTCAATAAAATTTACTGATCAACATCGTAGAAATGTGTAGTTGTCCTTAGCATCTATTCTCTCCTTCTTCCATGGTTAATAAAAGCTCAAATCTTTAGCTGGGCACATTACCACTCAGAATGAAGACCATATTATCCAGCTTTCCTTGAAGCTGGGTGTGAGTTACTAAGTTACTAAGCTCTGACCAGTGAGATATAAAAGGGAATGGGAGTGTGCACAGTGAATGTCACTAAAGTGAGAAAGCATATGCTTATTCTCCCAGTAAATTCTTCCTCTGTCTGAAATGTGGATGTGATGGCCAGAGCTGGAGCTGTCTTAGAGACAGAAGCCACATCTTGATGCTGTTGGAACAACAGAGAAGGGATTTGAGTTCCTGATGATTATGGAGCTGCTAAACCAGTCCTGTATGGCCTTTATTTACAAGGAAGAAAAATAAACTTTCCTATTTAAGAACTTTTATATCAGGGTTTCTGTCACTGGCAGCCTAATCTCATCCTAAATAATACAGAGAAAATGAAATCTGAATTTCAATTGCACTTATTTTCTTAATAGGTTTTTTCCTCAACTTACGGTGAGAAAGGGGGCAAGAGGATTCATTCAGCTGCCCCACCACTGCTAGAGTTCACATCATATTCCTAACCTGTCTTTTACCCCTACCCATTCTAGGGTCCATTTTGCTCTTCATCCTCAAGTTCAATTCCAAAAAAGAACTGACCCCAAAACAGCATTCATTTGTTCATTTCTCACTCAACAAATGCCTGCTGAGCATCTAGTGTGTGTTAGATGCTGAATAAAACAGACCCCTAACTTCAGAGAGCTAAGTCAGGCATTTTAAGAAATGTACATTAAATTTTCCTCTGTTAATTCGTACACTACACCTGTGTGGTCCCAAATTTTCTTACAGGATTGAAGTAAAAGACTGGGTATAAAAGGTTGGGGGAAAGCTGACATATGGAGTGGTAGGAAGAACCTTAGTACTGGAAATTTAGGAAATAAGGTGTTGAGGACTCTCAGGGACGAAGGCAAAGATGTGACTACTCAGCAGAGAAAAAAAAAAGGGAAAAGGAAAAGAACACATTCATTGACTCTTACTGGGCTTCATATAGCCTTAGAACTTGTTATTTTTTTTGAGAAGGGGGTCTCACTCTGTTGCCCAGGCTCAATCATAGTGCACTGCTGCCTTAAATTCCTGGGCTCAAGTGATCCTCCCACCTTGGCCTCCCCAGTAGCTGGGACTACAGGTGCATGCCACCACACCCAGCTAATTCATTTTTATTTTTATTTTTGTAGAGATGGAGTCTTGCTATGTTACTTAGGCTGGTCTCAAACTCCGGGCCTCAAGTGATCCTCCTGCCTCAGCCTCCTGAACTGCTGGGATTACAGGCGTGAACCACTGCACCTGGCCCTCTGTAACATATTAATAATTAATAGGGACAAGCTTATTACTAAACTTCTGTAACTTCTAGAGCATAGTGATTGCCCTCCTTACTGTATCTGCCCTTTGCATTGTTAAAATCAAAGACTTTCAGAAACCCTCAAGACTACCCACCATTCTTTTCCAATTCTAGGCCCCACCCTCTTCCAGCCTCTTATTAGGACCTTTTCCTACCAATGTACACTTAGGGAAGAGAGGAGTCATTAGAATGGCGAGGGAGGGAGTGTTGTTGGAATTCTCAGTTAAAATTTAGTTTTTTTCATACAAACATTGCTAAAGTAGAATCTAAATGTCATTTCTGCTTCCAGCTTTATAGTTCAGCAAACCTATGCAGTTAAAATCAGCATTTGTGGGTTGGCTTTAGGATTTGTCTGAGTGAGAAAGTAAGTTCAGAGTTTCAAATAATTAATATGAATTTTAACTTTAGACTAGTCCTTTTGTGAGGAATGGAAAGCTTAACCATCATTCTTTGCCTAATAGAAAGATGGCATGGCACAACTATTACACACTTGGCTCCAGGAGAATGAAAAAGAAATGAACCAGTTTCTGATGCTGGGATCTAGTGCTTTTTGTTTTTATCTGAGGTTTGAGGGAAAGTGTATTTATCAAATACTACTAAACCAGATTAACTGTGACAGGTAGTTCTTAATACACTATAATACGATATGATAAAATTTTTTTTCTTAGGTTGTGGTTTTTAACACTTCACAAGCAGTTTCTTTTCCTGTTAACTTTCAGACAACTCTGCTTAAGCCTCAGTTAAATACCTGGAGGAAGTGCTACCACAATTTTAGCTTTCTTGTTTCCAGTTGAGCTATTATTCTCACCTGTTCCCCATTAGTAAAGTATCATATGTTCACTTACAGCTCTCTTTCTAGCCTAATAAAAAATGCTCTTAAAATAATTACAGTAAAATAATAAAAGTCATAAATCTGAGAGAGAAAAATAGGCATACTGCCCCATCAGTACTAACAAAAAGGTTTACAGATGTTTAAAAACTTTCTTTGGCTTTGGTTCAGCACCTCAGTTAGGAAACTTACCGATCAAGGTCCCTTGTCTTTTTCTACAGGGCCTGTGCCAATAATGTGCTGCCAAAATATAGCTGTTATATTCCTGATACAGCGTAAAAAGGCATGAAAACATTCTAAGTAGTAAAGACAATCTTTCCCTCCCCAATGGGCCATAAGTCCAGAAAAACAAGTTACCTCACTTATGAACCATGCTGTGATTATGAACCATGTCTGTGATGCAACAATATTGCACTACTATTTTCTATTAAAATGTACTTTTCAAATCAAAATCTTAGCTAAAATGTCCATCAAGGTTATAAAAATCTTGTTTTTTCTCTTATCCTTTTAAATTGGAATTTAGGGCACAGAAAAGAAGTATGTTTTTATTTCACCTAGGAAACATTACCAGGCCGTAGAAACCATAATACTCCACTAATTAGTATCTTTGTATAGCAATAATTAAAGCAACCTTAATTCACGGGGATGATTCTGAAATATACCAAGATGTTAAAATTTCCTCCATTAAACAATGCAATTATTAATATATTCTGTATCTAGTCCAATGTGATGTAATAATTACAGAATTTCAGAGCTAAAACAATTATAAGTTGGGTGAAGCTAGAATAGATTTGGAGCATCTAAGTATTGATACTTTCATTCTATAGATGAAGAAATTGAGAACCAGAAGGAAAATATATGGTTTTAATGTTGAGATATTTATCATATTATAGTTTTTAGAAACTTGGACAATCATCAATAAAATCAGGGCTGGCCTTATTTGCTAGAGTATATGGCTGCTTGCTTGGTATAATTTCAGAAGCGCTATTATAAAAAAAAAAAAAGGCATAGAAACTTGTCACCCAAATTCTTCCTGAGATAAAAATAGTAAAATGATACCTAGTCATCTTCCATTTACATATTTAGTTGATGTTCAATGATGCCTATAATTCTATAAGCTGACTAATTCCATTATCTTTTGTTAAAATGCAAGTACTCTGAAAAAGAGAAAAATCATTAAGCAATATAATAGATTCAAACCTTAGGTAGGCATTTAAGGTCAAAATCATGTCTATATGAGTATTCTTGAAAATCTCTTCTGGATGGCTCCATGCTAGAACTGACAGTCCACTTCTTAAGTAAGGCCAAAGTAGACATTTTGTCCTGCAGCATTAGAATAGATGACTTTATTTTCTAGCACTAGTTGGAGTCACTGGTATTTAGGGACTTTGTATAAAAAAGCACAAGTCAGCTGGGCACGGTGGCTCATGCCTATAACCCCAGCAGTTTGAGAGGCTGAGGCGGGCAGATCACTTGAGGTCAGGAGTTCAAGACCAGCTTGGCCAAAATAGTGAAACCTTGTCTCTACTAAAAATACAAAATTAGCCAGGTGTGGTGGCACACACCTATAGTTCCAGATACTTGGGCGGCTGAGGCAGGAGAACTGCTTGAACCCAGTTGTCGGAGGCTGCAGTGAGCTGAGCTGAGATCGTGCCACTGCACTCCAGCCTGGGCGAGACAAAGCAAGACTCATCTCAAAAAAACCCAAAAACCAAAAAACAAACAAAAACAACAACAACAACAACAAACACAAGTCTTTAGCACCTGAATTACCCACAGCACAATGAGATGTTGACTCTAAGAGAAGCAAGCAGGAATTCAAGGCCAAAGGGAATACAACACATTTCTGTTTCTCATTTCACACTCACTTAGGGGCATATGCTCTCTAAGTGGGATGTGGGACAGAATTGCCTATGCAATTTATATTTAAAATATTTTCTGCCCTATATTAAGAAATTTTTGATAAGCAAGAATAGTTAAATTTGCATAAGTATATGAACGAGGTAATTCCATTGTAGGGACCAGCTACTTCCCTAAGAACAGATTTTGATGGCCAACTGGGGCAGAAAGAAAGGAAGAAGAAGAGCAAGAGGAGGAGGAAGAAGAAGAATGAAGAGGAAAAGAAGGAAGAAGGAAGGAGGAGGAGGACAAGAAGAAGAGAAGAAAAGAAGAAGAGAAGAAGAAAAGAAGTGGGTAAGAATAAGGAGGAGGAGGAGGAAGAAGAAAGAAGGAGAAGAAGAAGGAAGAAGGAGGAGGAGGAGGAAGAGGATGAGGAGAAGGAGAAGAAGAAGAGAAAGAACATAAGAAGAAAAAGAAGAAGACAGAGGAGGAAGAAGAAGGAGGGAGGAGAAGGAGAAGGAAGGAGGAGAAGAAAGAAGAAGAAGAAAGAAGACAGAAGACAGAAGAAAGAAGAGGCTCTGTGCCTGAGGGCAAGGAACGGATACTACAGAGAGCAGGGAAGACCATGACCAAAGATAAATTTTGCCTACTTCACAAATTTGTCTGGAATATAAATTGTATATGCTGCATAAAACATTTAAGTCATAATAGCTTATTAACCATACCATCTTACATTCTCAAACATGATTACCTGAGAATTTTCTGTAATTTCCCTTTACTTTTACAAATACTAACTATTAATGTCCAAGTGTCATCATTGTATTTCACGATTTTCAGTTCAAGATGAGGTCCAATTTAAGACAATTTGGAAGCAAGAACATCAAATCTGCAAATCACAGACCTGTCTGGTATCTTTTCTTACTGAGTACTGCCAGCAAGCACTGGCTATCTTTATCTTGAGAAGCACTGCTAAAACATCTCAAGTGCAGAGGTCATAGTTCCATCACTGGGATTAAAATCCCTAAGTCACCAAAATATATAAAAATGACTTACATATGTAGATTCTAAACTTGCTAACCCAAATAGCGAAATGAGTTACTAGAAATGAGAACCAGTATTTTCATAAACTACAAATTTTCTAGTAAGAGTTCTTTTAGCTACCAATTCAGTTTTTTACCTTGTTGATTTTTCTATTTTCCTAACTAGAGTCTTGTTCATATAGAAAATAAGTTAGTCAAGTGAATTATTGTGGCTTCAACTCTGAAAAGGAAGCAGGATGGGAGAGAGGAGAAGGCACAGTTGAGGGGGATTATTTCCTGGCCACAGACTGCAACACAGCTGTGGCTGGGATTTCACAAATGTGTATGTACCATCAGACAAATGAAGGACAGTGAGAGAATGTGGATGGCTGAGCTCACTTAGGAACCACGACTGGGGAAACAACTACCTGGAAAGAGATGGCCTACTGATACCAAGTACAGTATTATCTTTAGCATGAAAACTTCAATCATGAGATTAGAGATTATTATTTGAATTGCTAGTCTTCAACTACAGCACTAATAAATGTTAAGCAACAATGACCCCCACCACAACCCCCAACTCTCCCTTCTTTCACAAGAGAAAAAATCTAGTTTGGCAAGTCTCTTCTCCTTTATATGACATTCCTTTTTCTTATATTTAAATACACGTTTTTGAATAAATTAGGCAGAAAAGTATTAGGACTGAGGATTTTTTAGGGGGAGTAATAATAAATTACTGGGGTTGAGGAAGGATTAAAAGGTTTCATTTATTGTTTGGACTTTTGATTTCTCTGTCAATTTAGTTGTTAAATATGGGAAAGTTACTATGAATGTATCGTTTTAGTTGTGCCATTCTCATTCTTTGTGTACATACTTGTCCAAGGACTCTTGGGGTAACGCCAGCAAATTACATCAGGTGTTTCACTACAATGATTAAATTAAAACAGGAATTCTTGGTGTCGCTTCCTTGATTTTAACTTAAAAACAAATGAACTGTTAACCATATATGTGACAAACTAGCATAATTTTTATTTTTTAGATGGAGTCTCCCTCTGTCGCCCAGGCTGGAGTGCAGTGGTGCAATCTCGGCTCACTGCAAGCTCCGCCTCCCGGGTTCAAGCGATTCTCCTGCCTCAGTCTCCTGAGCAGCTAGGACCACAGGCGCCTGTGACCACGTCCGGCTAATTTTTTGTATTTTTAATAGAGACAGGGTTTCACCATGTTAGCCAGGATGGTCTTGATCTCCTGACCTCGTGATCTGCCTGCCTTAGCCTCCCAAAGTGCTGGGATTACAGGTGTGAGCCACCGCACTCAGCCCAACCTAGCATACATTTTTAAAATAATATATCCTCAATTTACAGAGTGTGCATCATTTCAAATTGCAGGCTGGGCACGGTGGCTCCTGCCTATGCTTCCAGCACTTTGGGAAGCTGAGGAAGGAGATTAGTGTGAGCCCAGGAGTTTGAGATCAGCCTGGGCAACATAGTGGGACACTGTTTCTATTAAAAAAAAAAAAAAAAAAAAACAAAACTAGCCAGGCATGGTGGCATGCACCTATAGTCCCAGCTACTTGGGAGGCTTAGGCAGGAGGATTGTTTGAGCACAGAAGGCTGCCGTGAGTTGTGATTGTACCAGTCTGGGTGGCAGAGTGAGACCCTGTCTCAAAAACTAAATAAATAATAATTTTTTAAAAAAATTGCAACATAAAAATAGCAGATGACCTTTTGCTATTTCTCGCCTCCAACAACAACTCAGCAAATCTACCAAACCTACTTGTAAAAGTACTCACGCCACCAACAAGTAACTATGAAGCCAAAGGAGGGATTTTGAGGACAATGAAAAAGTAGAAGTTATTTACCATAATTGTTGTTTTACTACATTTTTTGAAAAAGCAGGAATTGTTACATTAATATCAAATAAAGTAGACTTCAGAGCAAAGAAAATTACCAGAGACAGGGAGGGACATTATATATCATGATAAAAAGTTAAACCCACCAAGAAGATATAGCAATCCCAAATGCACATCCACCAAACAGCTGTAAAATATATGAAGGAAAACCTGATAGTACTGAAAGAAGAAATAAACAAATTCATAATTATAGTAAGAGACTTCAACATTCCTCTCTCAACAATTGCTAGAACAACTAGACAGAAAATCAGCAAAGATGTAGAGGAACTCAACAATATTATAAACCATCAGGATGTAATCAACATTTATAAAATACTCCACCTAATAAGAAAATACATATCCTTTTAGCATGCTCAGGGAATATATACCAAAACAGAATACATCATGGCCATAAAATAAATCTGAATATATTTAAAAGAACAAAAATCATGCAAAGTATGTGTTCTCTGATCAAAATAAAATCACACTAAAAATAAATAATAGAAAGATAATAGGAAAATGGAAGCCTGGACACATTTGCAAACTAAACACCACACTCAGAAATGATTCATAAGTAAAAGAGGAGGTATTGGGGAGATTTAAAAAATACATTGAATAGGATGAAAATGAAAATACAACATATCAAAATTTGTGGAACACAGCTGAAGCAGTGCTGAGAGGGAAATTTATAACACTGCATGCATACATTAAAAAAATAAAAAATTCAGATAAATGATCCAAAATTCTACCTCAAGAGCCTAGGGAAAGAAGAGCAGTAAAAACTGAGAATCAAGCAGAGGGAAGAAAATAATAAAGAACAAACATCAATGAATTTGAAAACAGAAAAACAAAAGAGTAAAAGAAAATCAGTGAAACCAAGTGCTGGTTCTTTGAAAAGAAAAAAAATGGAAAAACCTCTATCAAGACTGACACGGAAAATAAGAGAAGACATAAGTTACCAATATTTATTAGGAATGAAACAGAGGATTATTGCAAAAAAAAAACCCTGCAACGACCAAAAGATAATAATGGAATACTGTGAACATTCTATACTTATACATTTGACAAGTTAGACAAAATGGGTCAATTCCCACCATAACTCACCTACTATGAAATATATCACTTGAATAGTCCTATTACTATTAAGAAAACTGAATTTGTGATTTTTAAAAACTCCCCCAAAATAAATTCCCAAATCCAGTTTCTTTCACTGGATAACTCCACCAAACATCTAAAGAATTAACTCCAATTTTACATAGTATTTTCCAGAAAATAAGAAAGGAGGGAAAATTTTTCAATTATTTTTATGAAGCTAGTATTAGCCTAATACCAAAACCAGACAAAGACAGTACAAAAAAAGAAAAATACAGTCCTCATGATAATGGAGGCAAAAATCCTAAGCAAAATAATTAGCAAACAGAATTCCACAATGTATAAAAAGCATTATATGTCATGATTTAGGGGGATTTATTCCAGGAATGCATGGCTGGTTCAACATCTGAAAATCAATCAATATAATCTACCATTTTAACAGGCTAAGGAAGAAAAACCATATGTTCATATTAATTAATGCAGAAAAACATAGTAAATTTAACACTGATTTATGATTTTTAAAAACTTTCAGAAAAAAAAGAACAGGGTGGGAGTTACCTCAGCTTAATGAAAAACTTCTACAAAAACCTACAGCTATTTTTATACTTAATGGTGAAAGATGGAATGCTTTCCTCTTAAGATTGGGAAGAAGGAAAGAATATTTACTCTCATCACTCTTACTCAACATAGTCCTGGAAGTTCTAGTCAGGACAATAAGGCAAGAAAAGTAAAAGCCATACAGATTAAAAAAAAACAAAAAACAAAAAACAAAAAAACGGAATAAATACAACTGTCCCAACTTACAGATAACACAATGATGTACACAGAAAATCCCAAGGAATTTATAAAAAAACAACGAACGAACTAGAACTAATAAGGGAGTTGAGCAGGTTGCCGGATACAAAGTTAATATACAAGAGTGAATTGCTTTCCTATAGACCATCAATGAACAATTGGAATTTGAAATTTAAAAAATTACAATAAAAAATAAAATAGGTATAAATCCAACAAAATATGTACAGACTCTATACACCAAAAACTACAAAACTCTGATCAAAGAAATCCAAGATCCAAATAAGTGGAGAAATACTCAATGCTCATAGATTGGAAGACTCAATACTAGTAAAGTGTTCATTTTTCCCATCTGTTAAGTTCAACATTCCAATTAGAATCCTGGAAAGCTATTTTGTAAGTATCAACAAGCTGATTCAAAATTTTATATGGAAAGGCAAAAGACCTAGAACAGTCATACTGTTTTCATGACTCACTATAAAGCTATCATAATCAATACAGCATAATATTGGTGAAAGGCCAGATACACATATCAATGGAACAGAATAGAGAGCCCAGAAATAGACTGATAAAAATATGGTCAACTTATTGTTAACAAAGAAGTGGCCAGGCATGGTGGCTCACACCTGTAATCCCAGCACTCTGGGAGGCCAAGGCAAGAGGATTGCTTGAGCCCAGGAGTTCAAGACCAGCCCAAGCAACACAGGGAGACTCTATTCCTACAAAAACAAATATATATATATATATATATATATCCAGGCATAGTGGCACATGCCAGTGATCCCAGCTACTTGGGAGGCTAAGACAGGAGGGCCGTCTGAGCCAAGGATACTGGCACTGAGCCGTGATTACACCACCACACTCCAGCCTGGGTGACAGAGTGAGAACCTGCCTTAAAAAAAAAAAAAAAAAAAGGGGAGCACAGGCAATTCAATGGAGAAAGGATAGTCTTTCCACCAAGTGATGATGAACTAATAGGACATCCATATGCAAAAAAAAGAAAGAAAACAAAATGACTCCAGACACAAACCTCATACCCTTAACAAAAAGTAACTCAAAATGGATCACAGACCTAAATTTAAATTTAACATATGAGACTAAAAAACATCTAGAAGAAAACATAAGAGAGTATCTAGATCTAGATCACTCTGAATGATCTCATTCTTTCATCACTGACCAAACCTGTAATTACATCTCAGTCCTTTCTCCTGAATCTGAGGCCTATTTCTCTATCTGCTTAAAATATTTAATCTTGATGTCACACAGACATCTCGAATCAAAAAATAAAAAATAAAAGGCTGAACTCAGCCGGGCACAGTGGCTCACATCTGTAATCCCAGCACTTTGGGAGCCCGAGGCGGGCAGATCACCTGAGGTCAGGAGTTCGAGACCAGCCTGACCAACATGAAGAAACCCAGTCTCTACTAAAAATACAAAATTAGCTGAGCGTGGTGGTGCACGCCTGTAATCCCAGCTACTCGGGCAGCTGAGGCAGGAGAATCAGTTGAACTTGGGAGGCAGAGGTTGCAGTGAGCTGAGATTGCGCCATTGCACTCCAGCCTGGGCAACAAGAGCGAGACTCCATCTCTAAAAAAAAAAAAAAAAAACAAAAAGGCTGAACTCATCACCTTCCCCAAACCCATTGCACTACGCTACCACCTTTTATATTCCCTATCTCCACGAAGGCCTTATTATACCTCCAGTTGTCCAGTGCAGACACCTGCAAGTCTGTGCCTAGCTAGGCTCCTCTGACACCCTTACTAACCTCTTGTCAAGTTCTGAATATTCTACATCCTAGAAACTGTCAAATCTAACCCCTAACTTCAACCTCACTCCCAATCCCATCAAAACAGCCCCTCACCATGTCTCTCCCGGATTAGAACAATAGCCTCCTTTCTGTCTCAATGCCTTTGCCACCTTCTAGCCTATTCTCTACACTGGAGCAGTCTTTCCAAAATGCAGATCTGATGATGATATAACCCTTGATAGGTTCCCCCTAACTTTCAAAATAAAATCCAGATTCTTCACATGGCATATAATTCCATTTCAGATTTCATCTCTATCTATGTCTCCAATGATACTGAGTTCAACTTACTTACAGTTCTTCAAACACAGTAAATCTCATGATTCTGTACTTCTGCACATGCTAATCTCTCTGACCAGAGCACCTTATCTCTCACTTCTTCAACTGGCCTCTCCTTAGTCAGGTTTCAGGAGCCAGCTGAGGCATTACTCTTCTACAGAGGCTACCCCGACTACTCTCTTTCTGTGTCCCCTCATCCCCAACCATCCAAAGCTTTTACCGAATTCTCTTGCATGGCACTTACCAGTATATACCGTAACTGCCTATCTTGCCCACCTGTCTGCGAGCTCCTTGAGAATGAGATCATTGCCTTATCTGTTTATCCAGTGTCTGGCATGGAATATTACACAGAGTAGATAATACATGTTTCTGAAATAAATAAATCTGAGGCACGATATGGAAGAACTCTAACTGAAAATAAGAATTTGATTTTGAACTTGTATGGACTGAAAAAAAGTGTATTCTGTCCTTTGCTCTAAATGAAAAACTAATGCCTTAACCTTCAATAATTCATATACTTTGGAATATAAGTAAAAATATTACATTTAAAAGCTTAAAAAAATCTAATGCAATATTTTTGCTGTCAGCATTCACTGAAACAGTGACAAGAATGACCTTCACAAATGCCCTCCCTTTATCTTTTGTGTTCCAAGATCACAAAGGCCTCAATAAACATTCAGCTACCTTCAACTGACCCTGCTTGTATGTGGTGCAGGCAGTTTACCACAGGTGAATAATCTGAGGAGCCACCTTCCTGAGACATTCATTCCTCCACCTCCCTTGTTTACTCGTCTTGAGATCTGCACCACAGTATTGCACGGTGGGTTTAGTTAACAAAAGTAGTGAAAGTATTTTTAAAGGATTACTGTTAAAATGTAGTGACTGCATAGGAAATACCAAGGCTGTGCTCTGAAAAGGCAGGCACCTTCTCACACAACCAGGTTTATTAGAACAGATAGAAGGGCTGCTACAAAATCTTTCCCAGAGGACCTCTAACCTCTGAGAGGAGTGAACTCCTTCCACAGGGGATAATATGATGATGAGCCTGTGACTAGATGGCCACAAGTAGGAGAATTTTTTTATGTCAAATTTAAAAATCTTATTCCCTAATAGAGCTATGCTTATTTTTAACCTAAAATAATGCTTTTCATTACTTACCAGCTAAATTACCTATCTCCTCCTCATCCCTGCCTCCCATTCCCCTGATTCTAAATTTCAGGAAGATATGTCACAATTTATTCTATGTGTTCCTGCATACCCTGGGATATGGCCATATATCGCAGGCTGTAATCATACTCCAATGTGTGAAGTTCAGAGCTATAAAAAGTGACGGGATGAATACTGAAAACATAACAATGGCTTCCTTCTCTGTTTCCTCCACTAAACAGCAAGTCTCTCTAGGACTTAGTGTCTTTGTCCTTTTTGCTTAGCACGCTTCTTTGCACAGAGCTAGCTTTCAACAAACACCTGTAGAACCTATGTATGAATGAATAACAGCTATGATTTCTGCAAGGCTTTGAGAACATCTTGGCACATAAGAGTAGGAAAAGTTGGTATCAAAAAAAAGAGGATGAATGGATTTTTAAAATGTGTTATATACACACAATGGAATACTATCCAGCCATAAAAAAGGAATCCTGTCATTTACAGCAACATGGATGGAACTGAATTTATGATAAGTAAAATAAGCCAGGAACAGAAAGTTAAATATCGTATGTTCTCACTCATATGTGGCAGCTAAAAAAAAAAAGCTGATCTCATAGAAGTAAAAGTTAGAAGAGAGGTTATTAAAGGCTGGGAAGAGTAGGGGGAAAGGGGGGGATATGAAGAGATCTGCTAAAGTATACAAAATTATAGCTAGATAAGCAGAATAAGTTCTAGCATTCCATAGCACTGTAGTATAACTATAGTTAACAATATTACATATTGTCAAATAGCTAGAAGAGAGGAAACTGAATGTTTCCAACACAAAGAAATGATAACTGTTTGAGATGACGGATTTGCTAATTATCCTGATCTGATCACTGCACATTGTAATTGAAACACTACTATGTGCCCCATAATTATGTACAATTATTATGTGTCAGTTAAAAAACAAAAAATAAACAGGAGGAGAGGGGACATATATTTATATTAATATATTATCTACTAATATTGGTGTATAATATATATTATGTTGAAATCATTACATATATATTTACATGTATTTTTTAATAACATAGAACTGAAAGGAAATTAACTTACCAAAAAAACCCTCTTTAAAAAATTCTCAAGAAAGTTGCATCATGAGAATTAAATGTCAAAACAAATAAATACCCAGAGAAGAGGAAGTAAATAATTCTACATGTCTGACTTTGGCTTGAAACATAGGCAACAGCTTTAAAAGAAATTTTAAAATGGAGATTTATAAAACAATGTTGAAAACACAACAAAGGAAAGGCTGTAAGTAAAGGAACAACAACTGATTTTTAAAACTCTGTATATGAAGTAAAAATATTGGCCAATTTGGTGAAAAAGCCAAACTGGTGAATAGGCATCTGATTTAACTACTTTTTCACTTTTCAACAGGTTTATGGTATGAGACAACCTTGCTCTACTCACAATGGAAGGGAGAAACTTCAAATCTAAACATGTCCAAACAGCAATAACGGGCCCAACTCAGAGCTGTTCAAAGACTGACCAATTGTGCTACAACAGCTGAAGGTGGCGTCTGTCTGCAACAGCGCCATTAAGTAGCAGTCAAAACATTCAGGGGTTAGAAGCAGAGAACACATCCCCAGCCTAGAAAAAGACACACAGAATGCTATTTTTTAAATTGTTAAAAAAAAAAGTCATTTTAACGTATAGTGAATCATAGACTTTCCATCTTGCTAAGAAGACAGTATGGCAAGTCTTTAAATATTAAAAATAGACTTTAAATATATAAAACTGATTGAAGGAGGAAAAATTAGTTGGACTGGTCTGAAAGACTGATGAAATTAGCTTCCTAAGAGAGGCAGGCAAACATCAAAGCAGTCTCCAACTTTCAAATAACCTATCTATACAAATGGGCAGGCAGCAGAAGTTCCCTCCCATTCCCAAATCACAATACAGACTTAAACACAATCCTTAACTAAGGTCTCTCAGCCTAAAGGCAAAAGCTGATTTCCAGTCTGACCATAGGAAGAACAACCCTCCAAGAGAACCATCTTCTTTTAGTAATCAAAAGGAATTAAAAAAATACTGCTGCTGACAATCACTCATCTACCAGTAGCATCCCTTCCTTTCCATTCTTACTTTCTGGTCTCCAGGTTCCAGCCTAGCAAGGTAAGGTGAGAAGGAACAAACACAGCTTCTACTGCTTAGGTAGGGGAAATGTGGTCCCCAGCCACACCTCCATAGAAATAATATTGTTAAGTGGAAGTTTGTTATGGTTCAAGTTGTTCAATTAGCCTGACTTCAAGTAAGAAGGGCTGAATACCTTTTTTGAACTGATTCCTTAAGCTAATCACCAAGTATTAATACTGCTTAGACACAGAAATATAGCCTGAGTCCTAAACAACTCATTTGCAAACTAACTTCAGAAGCAAACAGGAAATCTCTTAAAAAAAAAAAAAAATCATTTCAGAAATCAGTTTCACGATAGCTTAAAACTCCTTTTGGATCAGTAGCTTTAAAATTGGTTTTATGAAACAGCAGGGTGCCATGAAATTTCACTGAGGATCAGAATATTATAAAGATTTTTAAAAAATTGTTTATTATTGAAACTGAGTCAGACAATAATGGTGCTACTTCAGTGAAAAATGTAACACATCAGTTGTGTATTTTTAACATAAAAGGAGTTGAACAAACTGCAAGACTATATATTAGTGAGTAATACTACATGAATGGACTCTTTGAAGGAGAAAATGTAACCGTTCAAGGAATGTTTAAATAGGGTCCTCTTATTACATTTTTGCTTACCATTAGAAGTCAAAGATGGGGTTCTAAAGCATGAAAAACATTTAAAAGCTTGTACAATTACAAAGAGTTTGGAAATTGTGGTCACTGGTTTTCTTTTTTTCTGTAATTGAATACAAGATAAAAATGATAAAACATTAATGTGACATTGTCTTACTCCATTTTGTGCCACTGTAACAGAATACCTGAGACTGGGTAATTTATTTAAAAAATCTTTTGTTTTGTTTTGTTTTCTCTTACAGTTCTGGAGACTGGAAAGTCCAGGGTCAAGATGCTGGCATTTGGTCTGATAAGGGTCTTCTTGCTATCTCCTTACATGGCAGAAGACAGAAGAACAAAGGCAAGTTAGCCAAACCCTGGGTGAAGCCTGTTTTATAAGGACCTTAATTCCATTAATGAAGGAGCAGTCCTCTGGCCTAATCACCTCTTAAAGACCTCACCTCTTTCACCTCTTAATACTATCATATTGACAACACCTAAATTTTGTAGGGACACATTCAAACCACAGCAGACATCAATGGCTTTTTATTAGGTTGGTGCAAAAGTAATTGTGGTTTTTGCCATTACTTTTAATACGACAGATGTAGAAGATAAGTTTCAAACCAAAGTCAGACAGGTAGCTGCAAATACATCAAAATGAAAATTCAACAAAGACAGGAATTGTTGCTTATTTATAATCTCATCCTCTTAGCCTAAAACAGTGGTTGGCACTTTGTAGTTGCTCAGTAAATAATTGTTAGATAAATGAATGAATGAAGTTTCCCTCTATAAATTCCAGAAATATTTGAGAAAATTTTAAAGATAATTTTTGTTAATGTAAAGTGATGTTTTACTGTAAGAAAGTATAAACTATACTGATATAAATATATAAGCATAAATACAAAATGATTAAAATTGATCATAGTCCTACCACTCAGAGAAAGCCACTACTATTATAACATACTGGTATATTTACTTTCAGTTCTCTTTCTTATGTATATTTTTAGACAGCTGAGATCAAACATTACTTAAAATAGTTTATCTAGACTTCAATGTTCACTTAAAGTTTTAATGTAATCCTTTCCCAATGTTATTGAAAATGAGGGTATTCATTATATACTTTTTAAATGTTGTATTTAAACATTCCAAAAGACCTGAAAACAATTTTTATCGACAAACAGGTTTTATATAAGTTACTGGCAGTAGATTACTCTCTAGTCATTGATACTTAATTTGTGATTAAAGACAAAACTATACTACAGGAAACATTTCAACCATTAAGTATGCAGTTTTGAGAAGAGATAGAATATTTCTTTAGTTCATTCGTCTCTACACTTGACAAATATTTATTGTTGACTTAATCCAGACTAAGTACTGAGAATACGATGAGCAAAACTACACAGCTACTACCCCACAGAGTTCGTAATCTAGTCAAGGGAGACAGACATTAATCAAACAATCAATAAATTAATTGAAAGTTATAAATGTTAGGAATAAGAGGTACATGGTCATATACGTCACTATTCAATAAAAGGAGTTGTTCTAGACTGGGGTGTGTGTGTGTGTGTGTGGGTGGGTGTGTTGTGTGTGTGTGCGCACAGCAGGGAATTGGGGGTAGGAGGTAGGTTGGAAACAATTTTGTCTAACATTTAACAAGTACTTCATTCAGTGTTAGTCAGGCCTTGTATTGGAAACATATGGCTTCTCTCATTTTCTTATTTAATAGTCACAGTATCTTATGAGTAAGAATTATCTTCCCTCACCTTACAGATAAAGAAATTCGGACTCAGAGATAAGTCAAATAACTTACTTAAGATTATACAGCCACTAAATAATGAACTGGGATGCAAACCCAGACAATAAGACAGCAGAGCGCTTAAGTCATATGCCACATATCCCACTTCCCTGCGTAACTGACAATTATACTAAGATATAAAGGATAAGCTGGTGTTAATAAAGCATGGTGTGGAGGAGGGGAAGACAGAACATTCTATGCAGACTGAGAAACATGAGAAAGCCCCAAGATAGGAGAGACTGCGATAAATTAAAGTGGGAACAACAGCAGTAACAAAGTCAGTGAACTAAGTAACATAGAGAGCAATGGGAAATACGGAGATGAGACTGGGAGATGAGGCTGGGCCAGTGAGAGCTCTCATGGGCCACATGAAGGCATTCCTAAATGCAATGAGAAGGCATTAGATGCTTTCACTGCTTTTATTTGAAATTCAAACACTTAAGGGAAAGAAAATTCATACAGTGTGGATTTCATGAATCAAGAACTAGAAGGACGAATACTCGCTCAGTTTTGAAAATATTTTCTAGGACCTATCATATCTGTACTAATAAATATGCATACTTCAGGAATTTAAAAAGTGGTAGCTTTTAAATACCCTTTAAAATAAACCAAATGTAGACAAATTTAACAGGTTTGGGTTTTCCTTCTGGGTCTGGGCAATTACATTTACTTTGTGCAATTTTAGTAGTTTTCATCTTTATTTTGGAATTACTTCTTGTCCCAGTTTTATCCTAGTCAATTTTTTATATTTTTAATATTATTGGCAAGACATTTCTTTTCCTTTTTTTCTTAATTTTTTTGGGGAGAATCTGGGAAAAATTCCCTGAACACAGATCTAAGTAATTGTCAATTTAATTTTCTGCCGATTATTCATACCAATGATGAACAACAAATTTACTTAAATATAGAAACTGAGACTAACTCTAGAAGTTAGGATGATGGAATAGAACTTAAATGTCATAAATCTTAAGAATATTAAAATAATAACCTAACAAAAATAGGAGGTAAGAGGAAGGAAAAAACAAGTTCATTAATTTTCTCAGTTTAACAGAAGAGAGTGATACCGTCTAAAGGTGAAACACACAGTTTCAAAAGATATTTTTATACCTGATTTTTTATAATTCTTAAAAAATACAGTAAAGAATTCCTTTAGAGCTCTATTGGGAGTAAGTATTATTTTTGCCCTAAGTGGAATTACTGATAAAAAGATAAAATTGTGTTACACCAATTTACGTGTCTATAAGCAGTGTATAAGAAAGCCTGGTTTATAACATCCTGACCCACACGAGGATTATCTCCTGAAAGACAATCTACTAAGATAGCAGGCACAAAAGAAATAATAGTCCCCCAAAACATTTCTTCTGTCATTGTGAAGCTGAGCTTTTTGGCACACTTGTTCAAAATTTTTATTTATAACATCCATTTTTCTATTTTTGTCTTTTGCTTTTTCTTATTGATTTTATAAGCTTCTTTATACATTAAGAATATTAACCTTTTTCATACATGATACAACTCATTTTTCCAACTTATGGTTTATATTTTAAATTTAAGGTGCTTTTTGATGTACTTAATTTTTATGCAATCAAAACTATCTTTTCCATTAAAGCTTTCTTCCTTTGTTTTTATGCTTTAAAAGACCTTCCCTAACTGAAGGTCAAATTAAATAGCAGTTCTATTTGTTAGTATGAGGTAGGTCCAAACTTCATACTTTTCTTCAAGAAGGTGAACAGTTGTTCCAGTATATCTATGGAACCAGCCGTTTGTCCGGAACATATGGATACGTTTTTGAGGCATGACATCTGCCCACACAAGGTTCTAATCCTCACCTCTACCTGCTAATAGCCACGTGCTTCTCCTTCCTGAAGAGAGAATCCTCTTTCTACCTGGTCCCTGGGTGAAAAGAGGAAAGGGAGAGTAGGATAATCCTGGTCCTCATCTCCCTTCAATTTATTTTTTGCATCTAACTCTCTTCACTTTCCTCTCCAATCCTTCTTGGGTCCCTAGTTTTTCAGACTCTACTTTCTTGTTTTCAAGTTGTGTGGTATTTTTCAGAAATGTAATTTGGTATTAACTAATGAAAGAATATATAATAAAAATAATGGTAGCCGGGTACAGTGGCTCATGTCTGTAATCCAAGCACTTTGGGGGGCTGAGGCGGGTGGATCACGAGGCCAGGAGCTCAGGACCAGCCCGGCCAAGATGGTGAAACCTTGTCTCTACTAAAAATACAAATAAATTAGCCGGGTGTGGTGGCAGGCACCTGTAATCCCAGCTACTTGGGAGGCTGAGGCAGAGAACTGCATGAACCCAGGAGGTGGAGGCTGCAGTGAGCCTAGATCACGCCACTGCACTCCAGCCTGGGGGCAACAGAGTGAGACTCCATCTCAAAAAAAAAAAAAAAAAAGGAAACCAGAATGGTTATTTCAATCAACAATATGGTTCACAGAAGTCTAGTAACCATTACAAAAAAATTATCACTAAATAAGATAGTGCCTAACAGAGATTATTTTTAAATTTCCAAAAATTGTGTAAGATCTATACTAATTGTCCATGATATATGGTAGGTACTCAGTATGTTTGTGGTTGGGAAGAATTTTTCTTTTTAGATCTGAAAACATATGCATTGGGTATAGTTTTAGATTTCAGAATTTTTACTGCCAAAATATTTTATGCCAACAAATGTAGAAGAATACAAAGGAGAAAACAACCTAAAATTTCCTCACAACAAACTACTTATGATTCACAATTTAGTAACCTTTAGTTATTTCTGTTAGCTAGGTGCCAGTGAGAACTTTATTTCTAAAACAACTAGAGAAACCACCACACTTTTAAAAAGGTAATTTTCACTGGGTGCAGTGGCTCATGCCTGTAATCCCAACACTTTGGGAGGCCAAGGCAGGAAGACTGCTTGAACTCAGGAGTTTGAGACCAGCCTGAGCAACACAGGGAGACCTCATCTTTACAAGTAATTTAAAAATTAGTGAGGCATGGTAGCCTACACCTTTCCCAGCTACTTGGAAAGGCTGAGACAGGAGGATAACCTGTGCCCAGGAGGTTGAGGCTGCTGTGAGCCATGATCATGCCGCTGCACTCCAGCCTGGGTGACAGAGCAAGACCTTGTCTCGGAAAGACAACAACCACAAAAAGCAATTTTCTGGGCTACTTCTAATCTCCTACAAGATGCATCATTAACTCTAAGAACAGGCAATACAGGCAAATTAAAAGTAGTCACTGTCATCAAATGCCCTGGTAGTGGCAGAAAATGGACAGTAGGCTAACCCAAGTTCCATTTCCAGCTTCCTTCTGTCTGTCTCTACTACAGAGGCTATGAAAGTTAAACACCTGACTTCCCAGCCTCCCTTGAGAAGCTATGTTACACAGTTATCACCAATGAGATACAAACAGAAGTCTGCTAGCACTGTCTCCTTTCCTTCTCGCTGTGTAGCACATATTTGTGATGTGTAGGAGGCAGCTTCCAAGATGGCTCCCAATGATGCCTGCCTACTGAAGGGACTACTTCCTTGTATAGTCCCTTCCCATACTGTATCAGGGTTCTGTGAAAAAAGAATATGGCAGGAGTGATAGCTCACTTCCAAGATTAGGTTATAAAAGACATTGCAACTTCCATCTTGTTCTTATCTCCATCTGTCCTCTCCCTCCCCTGACACACACACTCTAGACCCTCCCCACTCTCTCAGATCATTTGCTCTGAGAGAAGCCCACTGCCATGCCTTGAACCCTGTAGAGAGATCCCTATGGTAAGGAACTGAATCCTCCTGCTGACAGTCATGTGAGTTAGTTTAGAAAGCAGATCTCCAGCTCAAACAAGCCTTCAGAGGACTGCAGCCCCAGCTGGTATCTTGACTGCAACCTCATAAGGGACCCTGAGTCAGAACCTCCCAGCTAAGCCATTCCTGAATTTTCAACCCTCAGAAACTATGTGAGATAATTAATATTTATTGTTTTAATCTGATATGTTTTAGGGAAATTTTGTTACACAACAATAGATGCCAGAAATATAGTGATGCCTGAAGGTACAACAGCCTTTTTACAACCTTGATACAAATCACATTCTAAGGATGGCAGTGGGCTTTTATTAATGTAGTTGAACATCACATCAGCTCTGGACTGCCTAATTAAGACTTCTTGTGGAGGCAGACCCCTATCTGTTTCTACTACATAGTAGGGTTTTTTGTTATTTGCAGCCAAACACATTCCAGACTGACATCAATTCCCAAAACTCAATTACTGTTTCTAAAGAAAGGTTCCTCTTATTGAAGGATCTGCCTCTGCTCCGAAGTTCATACTTCTCTTATCTTCTGGAACCCAGTTGTTCATTTCATGATCCAGAAAAAATATTCAGGCTGTCCTGCAGGAACTCCTAGTATTTAAAGGCAGTCTCAAGGATTATCCCCTTCATTCAGCAAGCAATTACAATACTTTTAGTAGAATGCCAACTTTTTAAAACATGTCTCCCTTTGACATACTAAAAACTTCATTCAGCTATACCCCAAAACACAAAGAATTCAGAAATGTATTCCAAGCTGCTGGATCATATAATCCATAGGAAAATGAGTTTCTCTTGATGATAATCTGCTATATCACATGAATTCCAGGAACATGTTTCAGCCCAAGAGAAGGAACTGGCTGTCTCTAGATGAGGTTCAATCATGTAACACATGATGTTTCAGTCAATGATGCACTGCATATGCAACAGGGTCCCCTAATATTGTATGGTATCTTTTTTTTTAACTATACTTTTCCTATGTTTAGATATATTAATTAATTAATTTTTTGAGGCAGGGCCTCGCTCTGTTGCCTAGGCTGGAGTGTAATAGCATGATCACAGCTCACTGCAGCCTTGACCTCCTGAGTTCAAGTGATCCTCCCACCTCAGCCTCCCAAGTAGCTGGAACTACAGGCACACACCACCACACAGGACTAATTTTTGTATTTTTGTAGAGATGGGGTTTCACCATGTTGCCCAGGCTTAGATATATTTAGATATACAAATAATTACCATTGTGTTACAACTGCCAGTGTGGATTCAGTACAGTAACATGCTATACAGGTTTGTAGCCTGGGAACACTAGGTTACACCACATAGCCTAGGCGTGCAGTGGGCTATACCATCTAGGTTTATGTAAGTACACTCTGTGATGTTTGCCCAATGACAAAATTGCCTAATGACATTTCTCAGAACGTATGTCCATCATTAGGAGATGTGTGACTGTACAGAAAGAGTGAGAATTCAGCTCAGAAAAATCTCTCTTAAATAATCCCACATTCTCCTCCTAACTGCTTATCTCTTTCTAGATGCCAAAAGATGCCAAACATTGTAACACATAACAGAAGAAAAGTTTCATTTGGCACAGAAGTCAAAGTAATTTAGATCTAGTGACCTTGCTTTGTTTTTTCTTTCCAAGTGAACAATTGCTCAGAGATAGAAGCAATGCATCCCCAGAAGAGGAAGAAAAATGACAGGAAATCCCGATCCACACTTGACCAAAATCATCAAACAATCTAGGCAACTGGTGTTCACTTGTATGACAGCTTTTTAAGTTGTCAGCAATTCTTGGCAAATACAAGAATAGAAAATAACTTCAGTAAAACTCTGAGCTAAAAGGCTTAATATTCTCATGGGTGTCTTGCCCGTATAAAGGGTGGGTGGGTGGGGGGGTACCTAAACAAAGGAAATTTAGTCAGAGAATAAACCTGCTGTAAGAGATAACATAATCCAAAATATCAAGTATACTATATTTGAGGAAACACCAAATTTAAAATGAAGTTTTTCAAAATTTATGTAACTCCATATATATCACTTCATATATATATACAAACACACACACACATATAATTTACAGATAATAACTTCTTAACATTTAACCAACCTAAGGAAGCTATTTCTTAAAATTTAATTTTAAGATAAATTCATTTTAACTTTGAGATTTAAAAAACAGTCTAAGATCTTTGAAGCTAGCCAGAGTACATTCCTGGATTCTAATAGTACTGCTTAATCATAGCCAAGCAGACACAAAATGGTGTTTCATAAAAGTGTGATAGTTGCTACTGCAATGATCAGTAAGTTTGCTTTTAATGTTTATTCAGTTGCATATTTTCAGAACATGACATGGATTGCTAAAGCCTGAAACAGCTCCTTGATTTCAAAACATGGTCACTTCCATAACGGCTATATATAAAAAAGCAGAATAAGAGGGCAAAATTTTGTTTGCATTTTTATTTTTAAAATATGGAATGCTTACACATTTGCATGTCATTCTTGCGCAGGGGCATGTTAATTTTCTCTGTATCATTCCAACTTTGGCATATGTACTGCTGAAGCAAGCACAAGGCGGGCAAAATTTGAAATGCTAGTTTCCATCCCACAGAGACCCACACAGTACTCCTTACATCATACTTAGAGAAGCTGTCATATTCATGCATATTTTTGCTTTTGATCTATGAAATTAATTTAGGGATAAATTCAGTTCTACTTTTTTATTTTTCCTTTGCTGCCCCTACTGGCTCTTCAAATAACTTACAATAACATATTGTTTTAAAAAGTTACTTATGATAATATTCCCGAGACTTTTCTGCAATTTGACGATGTCGTCCACTCACAGGAAGACAGGCCTAGACTGTAACAATGAACGTGAACTCCACCAGAGGCAAGACAATGTGACTAAACTCAGGGACTTCCCCTTTGCTACACCATGGTACTCTTTGACCTACTTTGGTTTTCTACAAATCATCCCTTTAGTTCTCAGCCTGAAAGCACCAAAGCTAGGCCTCTGTTAATCATAGATTAACAAACAATAACAAACAACAAAAAAGAGAAACACACATACGTGTAAACACACACACACACACACACTTTAGATGAAGGAGTAAACAATCTAATCTGTGGAAAAAGCCACACCACTAAATAAAACATTAACAAAGGATAATTTTTTTTCTAGAATAGATTCTAAAAAATTTAAAAGGAGAATTTTTAGAGAAATATTTTAAGAAATGTAATAGCTTTTAAAATTAGTGTCTTGTATATGTATCCTGATCCATAGATCCCATCTTTTGCTTAAAGCACCTGTTTATAAAACTTTACAATTTCTTTTCTTTTTTTTTTTTTTTGAGACAGAGTCTCGCTCTGTCGCCCAGGCTGGGTGCAGTGGCCAGATCTCAGCTCACTGCAAGCTCCATCTCCCAGGTTTACGCCATTCTCCTGCCTCAGCCTCCCGAGTAGCCAGGACTACAGGCGCCCGCCACCTCACCTGGCTAGTTTTTTTTGTATTTTTTAGTAGAGACGGGGTTTCACCATGTTAGCCAGGATGGTCTCGATCTCCTGACCTCGTGATCCACCCGTCTCGGCCTCCCAAAGTGCTGGGATTACAGGCTTGAGCCACGGCGCCCGGCCAGACTTTACAATTTCTAATTGGAGTGGGAAGAGAGATCTGACATGCTTGATTTGACCTGCCAAGTCTTTTTTCCTTTGGGAGAATATTCATCTGCCTTTTCTATTGATTAGTTCAGTACTGTGCAGTTTTATGAAGAGTCTAGAAAAGTGTTAGGTGAAAATAAACAGCAATGACAGTGAACTAATCTATTTTAGAAGGAAAATTCCTCAAAGGCAAAGACAATTCCCTCACTCATTTACCTTTTTAGGTCACAAAAAGTAGGCCATCAATAACTATAATTAGTGCAGCATCTGTAGGATGCTCGATTCTACTTTAACTACATAGAATAATTTAATCTCACTTAAATTATAATTAAATGAGATCAGTACTTAATGTGTCATAGAGCTATTAGTAAGCTTCAGAAAACTTGTTACCGGAATGTAGTAATTGTTCTCCACAAGATGAATGACCAAGGGAATCAGGAATAATGACATAATCTTCCTTCTCTCTGTGTTAAATTTATGCCAGGCAACTTTCAATGTCTCCAGGAAAAGTATCCACTGCTCTTTCTATCCTCCCCTCCCAGTCCTTGCATCAGGACAGACCAATTTCAAATCAAATACATTTAAATGGTTAAATCAATACATGTATATGAACCCTGATTTAATTTGTGATTAAATTGCTACTCAGAAAGTTAACAATTTCTTTTAAAATGCATTTTACTTTTTGAAATACCTCACACATATTATTCATAACTCAGTTGTATATCTGACTTTAAAATGTACATAATCTGAAATTAAAGCAACAGTAAGTTACTCCTAATTTTACATTTCCCTTAGGAAAAAAGAACAATGTACTAATATAGATACCTGTGAAACCACATCTGATTCCATGTATTAAACCTAAATAATAGACAGGCATGCTATCTAAGAAAAAAACAGCCTTGACCAAAAACTTTTTTCAACGAATATGTAGAAATTTTATATTTGTGTATAACATGTAAAATAAAAATTTTAAATTTTGAACACTTTGTTATAAATGAAAATTGTACTATGTATTTTAAGCAAAAATTAAAGGGGATGCATCAGAATTAATTCTACCTAAATATTTCGGAATATGCAGCAAACTTGATATTCATCTTCCTCTTTTAAATTAATTAACCTGCTGGGTGAGGTGGCTCACACCTGTAATCCCAGCACTCTGGGAGATGGAAGCAGGTAGATTGCTTGAGGTCAGGAGTTCGCGACCAGCCTGGGCAACATGGTGAAACCTCATCTCTACTAAAAATACAAAAATTAGCCAGGCATAGTGGCATACACCTGTAGTCCTAGCTCTTCGGGAGGCTGAGGTGGGAAGATGGCTTTAGCCCAGGAGGCAGAGGTTGCAGTGAGCTGAGAACGCACCACTGCACGCCAGCCTGGGCAACAGAGCGAGATCCTGTCTCAAAAAAAAAAAAAATTAATCTAACAAATATTTATTTAGTTTTTACTATGTGCCTAATGAGTGATGAAAAAATAAATGATGAGAAAACCCTGATATGGTCTCTACCTACATTAAACCTCACTTTAGTGGAGGACAGAAATTAATCCAAGAATTATGTAAGCATGGTAAAATATGGTGCTCTGAGAAATAATGAGAGAGAACGGATCAAGTTAGGGAAGCTCTAGAAGGCTTTCTTTTTAAGAGACAGGGTCTTACTCTGTCACCCAGACTGGAGTGCAGCGGGGTAGTCACGGCTCACTGCAGCCTTGAACTCCTACTCTCAAGCGATCCTCCCGCCTCAGCCTCCCAGGTAGCTGGGACTACAGCCATGAGCCACCACGCCCAGCCTAGAAGGCATTCTTGAGGAAGTTAGCATTGAAAGAAATCTGAAAAATGAACAGGGGGAGTTTATTAGATGAATAAGAGAGCAGAGGCAAAGCTCTGTCCAGGTAAAGGAAAAAGCATGTCAAAGGCTTTTGAGCAAACATAAGCAGCAAGCAAAGAGGGCCTCTAAGTCTGGGGTGCACAGAGCGAGGAAGAGCACATCACAAGATGAGGCTGCCGAGGTCAGCAGCCAGACCACGGAGGGCCCTGCAGGGAGGCTGACTATTCATCTTGGCTTACCCCTGTTGACTTGGCGTAATCCCTTCTCTCACAGTGTCCCAGTTTGGATGATTAATTATGTGAGGCCATGTAAACACATTTATCTTTAACCAAAACACTATGAGAAGTCATATATAAAAATTTTAAGGTGGTGTGTGCGTGTGAGAGAGAGACAGAGAAAAAGGTGTATTACAACATGAATTAATACACAGTAGTCCCCTGGTATCTGTGGGGTACACATTCCAAGACCCCCATAAATGTGTGAAACCACAGGTAGTAACTGAACCCCCTATGTACTATGTTTTCTCTTATATATATATGGCTATGATAAAGCTTAATTTAGAAATTAGGCCCAGTAAGAAATTAAAAACATTAAGTAACAATAAAATAGAATAATTATAGGAATATTCTGTAATAAAGATTATGTGAATGTGGTCTCTCTCTCTCTCAAAATACCTTATTACACTGTACTGCTGGTAAGCGAAAGCAAGGGAAGTGAAACCATAGATAAGGTAGGACTGCTGTATGAAGGTAAATATACAACTTCATCTGCAAAGTTTGAAACACACTTCATAGTTGGTCTCAGGGAGAACAAGATATCTGACATTATACCAAATGAATGGGTAATAAAGTCTTCCTGCAGAGAGAAACAGCCCTTGGTCACTGCCCTCCCTGTCTGAGTCCTAGAAAATCACCTTGCAGAGGTCGGGCAGGCTTCTGGCCTGAGAGGGGAGCATGAATATGTCTGTCAGCCAGGGTAGAGACACACCTCTATATTAGAGAGAAGAGGAGAAGGAAACTGCCAAGATAGGCTCAGGAATAACTGTTTGAAGAGAAATAAGTAGGAGGTTGGGGTGGTGGGAGGGAGCACATGAGAAAAGAGAGGAAGTCTGCCCTTGGGCAGGGGGTTAGGGGGAAGGCCAGCAGGCTGCAAAGACCAACGACTTGCCCCAAATTTTCCATGAGCCATACCCAATAGGCAACTCAATTACAGTGATGGGACCAGAGGAGATAGAGATGATATGGAAATGTTCATGGAGACACAGCAATCAAAATTTAGGGAACCACAGCTGGGGAACTGTCTGCTCATCCCGACTGAGAACTCACTATCTTGCCAGTGAAGATGAGTTTTGCCTAATCCTTGAATCCTGAGGTCTTCTCTGAGATTAATGCTGTGATTACTACTGTTTCCCCTTTGCATTTTCCTATGTACCCTTGCTGATCCTTTTGCTTTTAAACTTTTGATGATACTTTGATTCAAATATGTCTTGTGTTACCATCTTTTAATTTGATTGTCTTTCTACTCAATCTACAAATTCCTCACCAGGGGAGTTTTAACCACTTACACACAAAGCTGTTCATTATATATTGTGAAGTTAATGCATTTCAAAAGAAGAAAAATACCTTCTACAAGTTGTCTGGTACCCAAAAATGTCTGAAAATAGTTATCCTTTTAAAAAAGAAGAAAAAAGCCAAAAAAACTAAAAAAAATTAGATTTTCATTTATTTTACCCCAACTTGTAGCCTTTTACTCTACCCATATCAATGCTGAATTAAATAGAAAAAATAAAATTAAGCCATGTATAGATTTTGGATCTAAAGAACTGAAATTCATGACATGGAAATTAACAATGAATGGTAAAATCATCATGAAATAGTCTTAGAATCTTAGTGAACCAGTATTTAGCCTTGTCACTAAACTGGCTTGATTGGTATCTGTCAACTTCTAGAGTTTCCCCCACTGCCCCCTTTTTTTCCTGCAGGCTATGATCATTCAGATCCTCAAACAGCTATACCCTTATGTTCTTGATTATATGCCAAGATGATAAATAAAGGTTTATAGATGACTCCAGAGTTAGCTCAGAGTCAATAAACCGAAAGGTGACCTAGTCCACATATCAGGCTATAATGGAAAATAGTGTATTTAGCCCCAAAGCATCATGGATTCAGCTACCTAGACAATACTCTGCCCAATGATGTACTAATTAACACCAAAATAGAAAATGATTTAGGATAGTATGTACTTTAGAACAAAAGGAAAATCTGAAAGCCACAGTTCATCATCCATCACCAAATCAAAACATGGGACATAAAAAATATCAAATGAAAGAAGAGAAGAGAAGAGAGAGAGGTGGGGTGAGGGAGAGGGAGAGACGGAGCGAGGGAGAGAGAGACAGAGAGAGAAGGAAAGAAGGAAGGAAGGAAGGAAGGAAGGAAGGAAGGAAGGAAGGAAGGAAGGAAGGAAGGAAGGAAGGAAGAGCAAGCATAGATTATATGAAGTATAAACAAGTCTATATGGCTAACAGTATACTTTCATGTTGGCAAAATCTGTGTGGTGATAAACTAGTAACAATTTAGCAATCTCTACATATGTAACAGGCAAAACAGCAACAACAGCAACAATAACCAGTCCTCTGTTTTACTTTCTACACTCTAGTTGCCTGCATGTCTTCATATTACATACTGTGACAATTTAAAAATAGTTACCAAGAATAGTACTGTGTCCTCTTGTTTTCCTCATCAAGTATGTAACATAGGTTACCTGTCACATAAGAAATTGTGCTATTTGAATTGCAAAATTTTGCACTTATTTTCAATCCCTCTCTAAGTTCCCGAATTGAATAGCCCATTAACTCTTTTTCAGTTCTCTATTCCTATTATTTCCCAGTTTTACATCTATTTTCATAACCTTTATAAGCATATATTTTCCTTAACTATAGGCATACCTGAGAATCATTATCACTATCAGTGTTCTTACAGGTTTATAAAAAAATATTATTTTCCTCTAATACTATTATTTATTATGATTCTCAGATTAAGAATAACTATTGTTATTTAGTTTCTTCTTTTCCTGTTTCCATTTACTCATTCAATTTTCAGAGATTTCTTTTTATTTTTCCAATTTCGAAAGAAGTAACAATTCACTGTGATTGAAATAACTAAAATATAAATTCACTTGGTTTTTAAAAATCACCCAATTGTCCCTCTCACACATTCCTTTCTATTTGATCATGAAGACATAGGGAGGAAACTCTGAAGCAGAGTCATTTTTCTTTCTTAAATAGCTTCAAATGTATAACAAGATGACTAGAGGATTAAAAAACAAAGAAAAGCAAGATATTGGGCCACTGTAATAAGGACAAGGTTGCAGGCCAAAAAATAAAATAAATGTGTGTTCAGGTGTAGAAAAGACTCTGGATCACACATTCGTCTTTCTGACATATGTGATTGTAATATTCTTGGTGTCTTAAAATATTGACCCCTTATTAAAATACAAAAAAAAATTTCTTTAAAATATTAATTACTTTGATATTACTTTAAAATATTGAAATTATTACTGTACCTTTTCTCTATTATAATAGAAGATATTATCTATAATTAGAATCTAAAACCAATACACTGAAGGTATTTTACAAAGTTAGAACTCCTTTTTGTCTAACGTAAGAGCCTAAACTAAGAGTAAGATCACCCCTTAAATCTTAAAAGAGGCAAATTTAAGAGGAATAAAAGAATCAGTACTATCCATACTCAGTGAAAGGTAAAATTATGAAACTAATACAACAGTTCCTGGTTCTACATTCAAATCAATTATTTCCAACTAACACATATATTGACAGGTAATACAAAGCCTTTGTTAGATCCTGTATCTTGATTTCTGGCCTAATAATATGTCCATAAACTATGTGATTTCTACCAAACTCTCTCTCCCTAGAGCCTTTGCTGTAGCTTCCTCACAGGGAAGAAGCAAAACACAAGCTTGCTTATTTTTAAATCACGAAGGTTTGCTGTTTCGTGATTTTTTTTTTTTTTTAAGTCACTATGATTTGTTGTGATTTTTCTTGGAGCAGTAGGGGAAGAGGGCTATTATTTCTCTCTGTCTCCCTGCAGTGAGTTAGGGTAAGGAAGGAATGTGGATCCCTCTGGGATAAAATGAAAAAGAAAGTAGATGGGAATTATATGTGGGTCTACTCTATTTCCCTTAGGAAATATTGACCAATTCAAGTAACGAAGATCCAGACATGTATCATAGCACTGAGATCATGTGATGGCATTTAAATTTTAATAAAAATAAGATGAAACTAAACAAGTCAACTATAGTCTTCTGTTTTCAGGTATGTGTGATATGAAGCAGAAAAAAGAGGCTCATGAAGATACCTCAAACGGAGGACACACCCATACCACTTGAATAACCAACAGATATAAATGGATATTATTTTTAAAAGGGAAGAAATAATGACCATTCCAAACAGAAACATGCTGCAATAGTGAAAGACAGTGCTAAGCTTAAAAGTTTCAGAGAGACTATGTAGAGAAAAATGGATTTGCCTGGGTCAAGTGTCAATGAAGACTTACAGTACAGCAAATGTAAGTCACACTTGAAGTAGCAAACAGATGCCAGAATACGAAAGAAACTCTCAGATCTGGGGGAAAAAAGCAAAAAGCCATCATCATCTTATTATCTCCTTGGCCCTGGTTCTTCTGGTGCAATATTCGCAAAACCAATTACGTTTCCTCAGACAGGCCTACTTTCAAAATGTATACTATTCACCTTTCATTCTAATATAAGTTTTTGTTTGTTTGTTTGAGACGGAGTCTTGCTGTGTCACCCAGGCTGGAGTGCAGTGGCACGATGTCGGCTCACTACAAGCTTTGCCCCCTGGGTTCACGCCATTCTCCTGCCTCAGTCTCCCAAGTACCTGGGACTACAGGCGCCCGCCACCACGCCCAGCTAATTTTTTGTATTTTTAGTAGAGACGGGGTTTCAGCATGTTAGCCAGGATGGCCTCGATCTCCTGACCTCGTGATCCACCTGCCTCGGCCTCCCAAGTGCTGGGATTATAGTCATGAGCCACCACGCCTGGCCCATTCTAATACAATTTAATCTGGTTGCTTTTCTGAAGAGGGAAAGAGTATATAACTCCAAGAGCCTGTAGTCTGGATGTCCCACCATCCTCCAGCCCTTGCTGTTCAAAAAAACAGCTTGAATCTCAATGCCCCCTCACTCACTACAACTTCCCCTCCCCATCTGTAGGTCTCCAGTCTCTCTGGGCACAAAGGGATTGTATCATTGTCACTGCAGCTCCTCCACACCATGACCAACTTCCCTGAGCTCCCATGGCACCCTCCTGCACAGTGCCCACCCTGCTGTCACTCCACAGAGCATCATTAATGTGCAGTCATCAAGGGTAGATGTCTTTTATGGACATTTTGGAGGTAAAAGATAGTAAAAATAGGAGAGAAAATTCCCCAAAACTGAATGCTAAATATGATGACTGTCCTCCAAACTCAAAGAAAACAAAAAAGGAATGTAAGCTCTTCAAAGGGAGCCATTTCATTGGCAGAGCCTCATTTCTATGGCTATAGCTTTGTGTTATTACCTCTTCCTCTCTCCGGTCTTTCCTCTTCCATCTCTTAGTTTTGAGTACTCAAATCCTATACACACTTCCTCAGGACTCTCAACTGCACTCACCTTGACTATTCACGACAGCAATTTATTTTTGCTGCTGCCTTATCCTACCAGATCAGCCCCAAGTACTATTCTTTTCACAGTCTCAATCCACTCATCAAGATGTCTTCCTAAACAGCATGAAACAGACACAATACAGGTATGCTGGATATGCTCTAGTTGCCCTTGCAAATTATGTACCTGCCCTACTCTGAACTGTTTTGTGTTTCAAATGCTCACCATTACGGACTATATCATTATGGTTCCCTTACTGTTTGGTTTATGATAGAGAGGCACTAACAAATATTCTGAAGGCAGAAGTGGGTATATTCCTCTAATGAAGGCCACAGTTCCTGTTAGGCAGGCAGGCTTCTCTTATAGCTGCAGACCTCATTGAGTTCCAGTAGCTACACTCAACCCTTGCCCCTGAAGTATGGGGGGGACAGTGACTTCCAGATGTCACTAGTTCAGAATGCTCATCATCCCTTATTGGTTTCTCTTAATCCTGCATACACCTTTGTAGACAGTCCTTTTTGTCTTTAGTCGCCCGATCTGAGTGTGCCATCCGTTTTCTGCTAGGATCGTGGCTGATTCAGAAGGGAGGAAAATAAACTAATTAAAAATTTAATTGACATCCTCAGAGAATAAAATACTCATAATGTAAAAACCAGTTGCTCAGCTAAAGTAACAATCTGAGAATACAAAAGAGTTACTGAAAGTTAAAAACATGGCTGCTAAACAAACATGTCAATAGAAGAACTGAATAACAGAACTGGGCTGAAGGGCAAATTTGTTATTTGGAAGATAAGTTCAGGGAACTCTCCAAGATATAAAGTAAAAAGACCAAAAAAGAAAGGGTATATGAAAAAAGGTTAAGATGAAGGCCTAACACTTAACTACTGGTCAAAAAAAGGACAGACATAAGAGATAATAGAGAAAAAGTAACAAAAGAAATGATAGAAGAGTAATTTGAGATTCAATCTTTATGTTGAAAAGACCCAAGTATAGGGGAGAGAAACATTCTGACATACACCGTGAAATTTTTTTTTCTTTCTTTCTTTTTTTTTTTTTTTTTTTGAGGCAGAGCTTCACTCTTGTTGCCCAGGTTGAAGTGCAGTGGCGCAATCCTGGCTCACTGCAACCTTCACCTCCTGCCTCGACCTCCCAAGTAGCTGGGATTACAGGCGCATGCCACCTAGCTAATTTTTTGTATTTTTAGTAGAGATGGGGTTTCATCATGTTGGCCAGGCTGGTCTGTAACTCCTGACCTCAGGTGATCCACCTGCCTCAGCCTCCCAAAGTGCTGGGATTACAGGTGTAAGCCGCCATGCCCAGCTGAAATTTCAAACTCTAAAGATAAATAAGAGCATCTTAAGTTCCCAGAATGTCCTTCTTCTTAGGAAAAACATGGTAAAGTACTTTGGGGTGAAGTGTTTGTAACTTTCAAGAGGTTGAGCAAAAGGAGAGAAAAAAACAGAGAAGGTCATCGTGGCAAAAAGTTAATAATACGTGACCCTAGGTGAAGGTTATATGGTATTTTCTGTACTATTTTTTTTTAACTATTTGATAGGTTTAAAAAAAAGCTGGGAAAAAAGAAAAACAAGGCTCCTAGAGAGGGGTAAAATAAAACAAACAAACAAACAACCAAAAAACAAGTTCCATACTAAAAGAATAAGAATGAGGCTGGCATAAGATTTCTCATAATAAATACCAGATAATAGAAAATAATTGAATCATGCATTCACAGTTATGAAAGAAAATGATTTTAACCTAATATTTGAATCAACTGTAACAAAATCTGAGGTAAAAGTAAAAACATTTTCAAATATTAATGGGCCAGAAAGCTTAATTCCCACAAACTTTAATTTTTTTTTTTAAGACAGGGTCTTGCTCTGTCACCCAGACTGGAGTGCAGTGATGCAGTCACAGCTCGCTGTTACCCGGGACTCCTGGTTCAAGTGATCCTCCCGCCTCAGCATCCCAAGTAGCTAGGACCACAGCTGTGCACCACGACACACAGTTAATTTTTACTTATTTTTTTTGTTGAGATGGGGGTCTCACTATGTTTCCCAGGCTGGTCTCAAACTCCTGGCCTAAAGAAATCCTCCTGCTTCAGCCTTCTAAAGTGCTGGCATTATAGGGGTGAGCCACTGCACCCAGCCTCCACAAACTCTTAAGAAAATTAATAATATTGAGCCTATGAAACTTAAACAACATAGCAATGAATTACTTTAAAAATGTGATGAAACCATATCTTCATTATTATCACGCTACTCTAAGCATTATATCACCTACTGCTGAAACACTGCAACAGCCTTTTAACTGGTCTTCATGCTTCCTTTGTTGTACCTATCCATGCCCCACACAAGAACCACCATTTTAATGTTCCATTTTATTTTTTTAAATGTAACAGAGTTACATTGAACAAAATACTTTCACATGATTGAATGTAGGGAATGCAAAAGAGTGTTAAGTCCCTGAGACCCAGACAGTGGGGACCCTACACTTTAGAGGGCTTGCTGTGGACCTCCTCCAGCTGTACCCCTCTGAGAGATGAAGCCCACAGGACTAGGGCATGTGCCCACCCAGATTATGCTTCAGGTACTTGGAACCCTACAAATCTCTTCTCAAATGGGCTGAGCCTGCTCTCTGGGCCTACACATGGGTTGTCCTCCTATGGCTGAACACAAGGCCCATGTGTACAACCTTAGGTTCAGAAAGTGGACAGGCAGCAGCTGTATGTGGGATGTGCAGCAGCTGATGTGAGAGCAGGGTGTCTATCCTTTACAGTGTAGGATGGAGCATGGGATTCGGGTGGGAGAACAGCATAGGCAGGCCACCTGCTGGCCAGGGCCCACCACGTTGAAATGGGCTTATGAAAAGTTATACAGTGAAAAGCCCTGGACCCATTCCTGTCCCCAGCCAATGACTACCTTTACCTTTTCCAAAGACAACTACTGTTTCTAACACAAGTTAATCACTTCAAATCAAAAGCCTGAAAATGTAATCTCCAACCTAAAGTATTTTAGTGGTTCTCTTAAGATAAAATCCAAAATTCTTAAAGTGGTCAACATACCATTTTTCGAACTATATAACATTCATTAGAATCATTTGAGGATTCAAGTCTGTTCCAGTAGAACTGGGGTGAGGCTTGAGATTCTGCATTTCCAATATCTTTCCTAAGTGATACAGATGCTGCTGACCCACAGGCCACACCTTGAGTAGTAAGAGCATATAAGAAATTAATATTCCTTTTGAAGCTATGACTTCAGCTACCCAGGTAGGGAAGGAGGCTTTCCTCCTGGTTTACCCATCTCATTTAAAGAGAAAAAGCTATAGCCAGTCCAGGCAGATGGGAGGGAGGGTAGGTAGAAATTGCCAAGTAATAATAATAGCTAACATTATTCATTCGTTCAACAAACATTTATTGGACAATGTATGTGATAGCATTGGCCTAGAGGATCCAGCAATGAACAAGAAAAAGTCTCAGTCTTCCTGAAGCCTGTAACCTACTAGGGCAGACAGAATGAATATCTACATAAATAACAAGTTCAGGTCATGTTTGGGGCAAAGAAGAAAAATAAATCAAGGTAAGGATCTAGAGGGTAAGAAGAGGTGCTATTTTAGATAACTAAGGCATATACAAAGATAGTTTTTGTTTGTTTGTTTGTTTGTTTTTTACCATACTAAGTTCTATGACAGGCACAATGTTAAGTATCTTAAAGAGATGAAGGTCCTTTTATCTTCATTTTGCTGAAAACTGAAGCTCAGAGATGTTAAGTAACCTCCTTGAGGTTAGACAGGCAGAAACGGGATACGGACCCTGGCAGTCTAGGGTCCATTTCTGTGTTAATATGTATTTCTTATTCATGTTACATGAGGGTTGCAACTCTGCTGTGCTCAGCCGAGCTCCCTGTGTTTTCATATTCTGCAAGCCAGACTTAAACTTTTAACCTGTAAACTGCCAGGTGTGGGCCTGCCAGTTTAAGACTGGCATCATAAGAAACTCAAGCACAAATATTCACCAGATTCACCAGACACACTGCAAGAGTGTGTCTTGCACTCACTCAGCAGACTCAGAGGGATGAGCTAACATTTAGTCAACAAAATTTTCCCTTTGTTGGTTTAAAACTCCCCAATTTCAGTCACTTCAATTTTTCTCTAAGGAAAACAAGTTTAACACGCAACAGGACACTCCAGTTTTAGCAATGGTTCTTAATCTTTTAAGATTACAATCCCTTTGAAAATCTGATAAAACACGGGCTCTCTCTCAGGAAAATGCAAGTGAGTACACAGTTCTGCATGCAACTTAAGGGGCTCAGACACCTAAAATAGCAATAATCCTCAATTTGAGAACGCTTACATTGTAGCATCTTACTAAATGAATCTCTGCTCTGAAAACTTTCTTCTCCCTGGTGAAGGGAGTGATCCTCTTTTACTAATTACTTAATTTAATTAAGACACAGTTAACTCTAATTATTAGCATTTCAAAAACACAGCTTTGTCCTCTAACACAGTTCAGCAAAAAAGAAAAAGGAGCTAGCTAGCTGTTAAGAATTAGTTATTTCAGCTTCCTGAAAGGCAAGTTTCAATTATAGGTTATCTATGTGTGAATTAACCATAAATATTTTTATTGTATAGTGGGTGATTTCCCTTCTATAGTCAGTAGTTTACAAGTATGTTGTTGAATGCAACTCCGGTCCTTGAGAAACACAACTATAATTTCCCTAAGTCACATGTTTTTAGAGAAAGGTAAATTTGTTCCTTCTGCCCTCTAAAAATCATGAAATGCATCTCTAGACTAAGAAGTGATTTAGGCTTCTGTATCATTTTTCGGCTTCATAGTATATTGTTGATTTTAATTTTTTTAATAAACAAAATATAGTACTACTAAAATGTAAAATGACACAATGGAGAGAGCAGACAAGTAAAACAGTAACTTTTCATACTCGATGCCCCATGTTTAATTATACAATGACTGAATCATAATGTGGTAGAGCTCTTAATACAACATATCCAAATTACTGTATGGCTAATTCAAGGAGTTCAGAGTAAACAGGAATATAAAGATGCTTAAATATATACTTAAGGCCAGCTGTGTTTGTGACTTGAAAGAGAGCTAAGGCAACATGATAGTTGACTACAGAATCACCAAAAAATACAGACATTTTATCTAGTCAATTTTTTAAAAATAAAATGGCAAGGATATCTGAATTAAGCAGATTTAGAAAAAATTATAAATAGGTAAACTTTTATTATTTGCATTCAATAGAATAAAAAATAAAGTGGTTTTTTTTGTTTGTTTGTTTTTTTAAGTTTCAAGAGGCCATATAGTATTGAAATTAAACAGAATAAACTCTGGAGACCAAATGTCTAAGTTTGAATCCTTGCACTGCCATCTGCACTAGCTAGGTGAACAGGAGCAAATTAGATAACCTCTTTGTGTCTCAGCCTCCTCTTATTAAGTGGGTGAGTTACATGGGTGAATGCATGTACAGAGTTTAAAGTGGCACCTGCAAAAAAAAAAAAAAAAAAAAAAATCCAAACATTCGAATGTAAGCTCTATGAGGGTAGTGATTTTTATCTATTTTTCCCATTAGTGCATATGAGTACCTAGAACAGTATTAAAGATAGTAGGTGCTCAGAAAATATTTGTGAAATAAATGACTGATACCATTGCTATTATACGGTTATTTTCTCGATAGACGGAAAAACTAAATCAGTTAAGCTCAGCTATTTAAATTTGGAAACTTTGCTCTCTTTTCTCCAACCCCCCTTTAAAAACATAAGTGTTGTGACATTGCAAACCCGTCTTCTAAGACCCACAGCACCAAAACATGGGCGATAAACTAGATTTTAGTTGAGCAAGAGTGCCATCTAGTGCTCATAAAAGCTGCAAGCTGAGAATTAGGAGTAAATTTTTATTCAGTGTAAACACAAAGGGGAAAAAACCCACAAATGCAAAACTCATTAGGAAAAAATATTCTTCATTAACAGCCAAGATGTTTGAAAGAATGTTACTTCTAAATAAAAGAATCTCAGCTTTAAAAGTTGGTATATATCATATTAGAAGAGACATTTCAGAGAGTACAGTTTTTGAAGTTCTACTTACCTTAAAAGCCATTCTTCTATGAATAGAAAGTGGTGTTTTGACTTATTTTCTTTTTAATGACATGTCTTTGGTCTCATTATAATAGATTAACCAATTATAGAAATTTTGGAAAAATTAAGAGAAGCATAAACCACTGCCAAGAGATAACCGCTATTAGTATTGGGACATACAGTCATGTGTCACATAACATTTTGGTCAACAATGGACCATATATACTATGGTCATCCCATAAAATTATCATACCACATTTTTACTGTGCCTTTTCTATGTTTAGATAACACAAATACCATTGTGTTACAATTGCCTATTCAGTACAGTAACATGCTATTGAGGTTTGCAGCCTAAGAGCAATAGCCTCGATGTGTAGTAGGCTATACACCATCTATGTTTGTGTAAGTACATTCTATGATGTTTGCACAATTACGTAATTGCCTAACAATGCATTTCTCAGAATATATCTGTTAAGCAACACATAACTGTATATATATGTGTGTGTATATATGTATATACCCCTTCTAGATTTAAAATATACATTAAAAATATTTAATTTTAATAAAACATTTGGCCAAGATGCTAAAAATGAAATGAGAAAATTATAAATATTGATAATTCTTTACTAAAATCAAGAGCTTTCTCTGTCATTGAAAAGCTCTCGTCTCAACATTGTATTCAGTGGGTTAAATTTTTAAAATAAATTGCTATAAATTACATAATCATTTGTGGGTAGCTCTACAATACCCAAAATACATAAGAATTATGGCTTATAAAGTGAAAAAAGATAAAATTATTTCATCTGTTCCTTATAGATAACACAAAATGGATAGTAAAGTACACCAACTTGAGTTTGGGTGATCTGAATAAAATTTGGGTTGCTTAATATTTAATCTCACTCCTTATTCATTTGAGAATGCTCATTAAAGTTTTGGGATTTGCTTTTAATTCCCTTTACCCCCAAATCATAGACACAGAAGAGATATGACTCACAGCTCTCTAGAGAATTATCAAATGATGAAAAGAAAGCTGACTGCCATTTCCTACCTTTTGGACAAATGCTGTTTTGCTTTTAGTACCAAGAATGGGAAGTAAAACATTTCCTAAGGTTGCATAGGAATAATGGGGGCCAAGAGTCATGAAGGAAAGGAAGAAGAACAAGGAAGATGAAGAAGCTGCTAGAGTCAGGCAGGCCTCTCCCACTGAGGCTCGGTGGGCCCCACCTAGTGAGGGGGCAGACACTGGGGTAGGGCATCTATTGTTCAGGCTGGTGTGAGGCTCCTTTATCTGGAGAATGGCTGCAAAGGTAGGAAGAAGTTGAGACTGGGCTCATACTATCACTAGCTGAAGCACACTCTATTCTGACATTAAGCAGGCTCCTAAGCATATACCCTAAATCACAGCTCTCTTCATAGTATGCAGGAAGGACTCTTTTCCTAACTCCTAGCTTCAGGAGATAGGTTGTTAGGGTAATATTTCCCAATGGCTTTTAAAATGGTTCCTAATGATCCTCCTGGTATTCACTCTTTTCTGTAATCTGTTCCTCTTGAGTTTGGACTAAACCTAGTTGGCTCGTTTCTAATGAAGTGATTAAGGTAAAAGTGATGGGATGTTTCTTCCAAGATTAGGTTATAAAAGACTGTGATTTCTGTCTTGCTGGCACTCTTTCTCAGGCTAGTACTCTCTCTAGCTCCTCACGTTTCCTTTGAAGCAGCAAATGGAAAGGCCCATGCGACAAAGAACTGAGGGTGGCCTCCAGCTAACATCACCAAGAACTTGAGGCCCTCAATCCACTAGCCTGCAAGGAACTGAATCTTACATCATCTGAATGAACTTGGATGAAAACCCTTCCCAGTTAGAGCCTTCAAATGAGACCACGGCCCTGGTAGATACTGTAATTGCAGCTTTATGGGAGACCCTGAAACAGAGATCCCAGGTAAGGTGTAAGCAGATTCCTAATTCACAGCAATTGTGAAATAATACTTCTTTGTTGTTTTAAACCACCACATTTGTAATGAGGCTATAAAAAACTAATTCAGTTCTTAAAAAAAGGAAAGCTCCTCAACACCCCCTCCCCGCCCCCAGAGAGAATGACTCGGAGGGTCTTTATCCTTCGCTTGTGGCAGCCTCTGCAGTCGCCACCTAAGCCTGGACCCTGCTCCTCCCTTTGGCATGAATGACACATTACAGATTAGGTCCTCTCCAGTTCACTGCATAGTCTTCTCTGTCATCCAAGGGCTTCTGCACTTTCCCCAACATCTGAAATAAATAATATGATGTTTGAGCAAACTTCCTAGTTCCATGCTTCAGTGACCAGACCAGCTTGGAATCTAAGTGCATTTGTGGTTTCTAAGAAAAATCATCCATCTCTATTATGTATCATTAATTGTACTGTGGTTTGCAGCTTCTATTTACTATTTACCAACTAGTATGAAAATAGTTCAGTATTTTAACAAGTACTGCTGTGCCAATGCATACTGGCTGAATATCAGTCCTAGTTTATGCTGTAAGTTTAATTTGCTTGACAAGAATCAAGATCTTAGTTCTACTTTCTTTCAATAAGTTTTCAATACAGTATAAGTGCATGAGTTTGAATGTCAAGCATAGTAACATTCTAGGGAAATTTCAATTATTTAATGTAACTTTTACAACTTCTTTTGGCCATCTCAGTCTTTAAATTATGAGGGTATTACTTTATGGAAACTTGTTTTATTGGAATTGTTTTATTTATAATGCCCATCAATGTAGTGAAGAGCTTTGACACAAGTTATAGTTACATGTTCATACAGGCACTGACAGATGGCGCAAGGAAGATAAAAGGAGGCCACAAAAAGGAAACAAAAATGAGGCCAAAACTTAGTCTGCAGGAAACAACAACAGAGCATTAATTACTTTCAGCCAGTCATCCGAGATTTGGTTTAGGCATGTTGGGGATAGAGGCAGTGTATACTTGTATAAACGACAAACTGAGAAAAAAAGTTAATTATTACAGTAAAATTTATTTGCTCTATTAAGCTGTCTTTATTATCCCAACCCATCCTGATATTTCCTTGCTCTGAATTACAGTTATGCTTCACTTAATGACACAAATATATTCTGAGAAATGTGTTGTTATGTGATCTAATCTTTGCACAAAAATCACAGTGTGTGTTTACACAAACCTAGAGGGTAAACTCAGACTAACACCTAGGCTTTATGTTAGAGTCTATTGCTCCTAGGCTACGAACTTCTACAGCATGTTGCTGGACTGAATACTGTAGGCAGTTCTAACACAACGATAAGTATTGGTGTATCTAAACATATCTAAACATAGAAAAAGTACAGTAAAAATATATTATAATCTTATGGGACCACTATTGTTTATGCAGTCTGTTGTTGACTGAAATGTCATTATGTGACACATGACTGTACTGTACCACTCTATATTTCACATACTTTTTTCCCATTGATCTTGCTTTCCAATACAAAAATAATACATGCTCACTGTAAAAAGCAAAAACAAAAAAAAAAAACAAAAAAAAAACTATAGGAAAATAGACTAGTGATTAAGAACAGAGACTTAGAAATCAGACATGCCTTCTCTTGACTCCAGTACTCACTGTTTCAGTTCATCTTTTTGAGTCTGTTTCCTCATCTATAAAACCTAAAACTCACCTCCCAGAATTGTTGTAGCTATAGAATTGGAGACTGCAGGGAAATGAGACTTCAGAGAAAGTGCACAGATAGTTGTGTAAACTCATCCAGAATATGAATGTAAACCCCAAATATAAAAAGGCAATAGTATGGCATGAATTGAGTTTTGCAGATCTGGTGTGACCCACATGATCAGACAGTGTCACCAGCAGCTGCACCCCACCTTTGGGAACCCTGGGGTCCAAGGAAAGAGCACTAAGGTGGCTGCAAGTACTTCTCAGTGAGGATGCCTAGAACGTTCCTGTTTCCTTGACTAAATAAATCAGAAACTTAATCTAATATTATAGTGAGTAGGTTCATGCATATTTGTGTACTTCTTTTGTTTGGGAAAGATCTCTTCCTCAAAACCTGAAACCCATGGAAACACTGCAAATGTTATATGTAAAATGCTTATCACAATGCCATATAGTAAGCACTCAATAAATTTCAGTGATTTTCATTTTTTTAATTCATAAGTCATATGAAAAATTAATTACTAATGATTACCATTATTCAAAGAAAAATTTAAATCACCAATAACTATTTCTAAAAGAGAACTATGGTTAATATTTTGGTGCATGAGAGTTTCCTGACTTTTCCCTCTTCTCCATAAAAATATATATTTTACATACTATTTTAAAGCTGTCTTTTCCATTTAAATTTGTATATTTCTTTTCCTATACATGCATTTTAAAACAATTTTCAATAATTATAAGTTTGTGACCAGTCTAGGCAACATAATGAGACCCTGTCTCTACAAAAAACTTAAAAATTGGCTGAGTGCAGTGGTGTGCACCTGTAGTCCCAGCTACTCAAGAGGCTGAGGAGGAAGGATTACTTGAACCCAGGAGATTGAAGCTGCAGTGAGCAATAGTCACAGCACTGTGCTCCGGCCTGGGTGATGGAGTGAGTCATGGTCTTAAAATAAAATATAAATAAAAATAATAATCCTTTATAATACCACTTGTTTGATTTTAATTACCCATTTGTATATAAAAGACACATAGATAATACATTTATATCATAAATATATTAACATGTACACACTTTTAAGGTTTCGACTAATATTCAAACTGCTCTCTAGAAAGTGTGATGCACTGTATGATGCACTCTCCCAGCAACAGCTGCACTGTTGTCAACATAGTACCATAAAATTTTACATTTTTAGCAGTCTTAATTTGTTCTTCAATTTTCACTACAAAATTCTTAAGGGCAGTAGTTGTTTTATTTTGTTTTTATATCCCCCACAATGCCAAAACAGTGTCAGACATAAAGAAATATTTTAAATGAATTCTAACCTTATCTTTGAAAAGCACATTTATTTCAGTCTTAGATGGAGAGGGAGGTCTGCTATAGAGGTGCTGTGGGATACAGGAAAAAAAATAACAGCCCTGTAATCCGTATTTTAACAAGAGAAAGGAACTAATCATAATTTAGTCTCATTCTGACCAATTAAAATAATAATATGAATATGTTGTATGTAATGAAAGAATATTTATCTCAAGGTTTGAATCTTCATATATTACTGTACATCTACTTCCAAATTCAAAGAGGGAGCCATCAAAGACCACCGTAGACTGGAATTGGATACTTCTTTATCTGAATAATTACCACTAAGAGAATAAAAATAAACACACTTCTGATAAATTCTCATTGCCTGGTGGAAAGGCCAAACGCAATTCTAGCCTGGGGTCAAATTTTTGCTTATAAAGTTATTTTTCTGTGTTAAACTGAAAAAAAAAAAAAAGAAACAAAAGGGATTGTCTGATATTCATACTCTAATATTCAATACAGGCCCAATCATGCAAGATATGTTTAAATCTTTAACACCTAAGGAAGATGAACTAAGCTTTAATGTAGTATTTAAGAAAAAAGCAGTTGTCACTAATGAGGTATATTTAGACTTTACATCTTCCTTGACAAGGTCAGTTGCCAAAATCATTTTGTTTCATCATGTTATAATAGATTTTTAGTGCACATATCGAAATCTGACCTAACAAATGGTATGCAAAAGCATAAAAATGGCATTTACTCTGATAAATTTGCAAATATTTTATGCTTAATGGTACTGTTATAATAGGACTTACAATTAGAAAGTATCAATGAAGTATTTTAAAATCTAATTTAAAACATATAAGCAACAAAGTTAAAAATGCCTCAACAATTACGTTGGTTCGGGTACCCAGTTCAAATTGAGTAATTGCTGAACATTATATAACTTAGGTGAGTTCGCTTTTTAAGAAATCAAGATTAAAATGTTACAATTTAAGTAGATAAATGCTGAATTATGAAAGGGATACAAAAATGTAGTTTTCTACATTGTTTAAACACAATCCTTTATGATTCTAATAATTTTCCATAACAACTGAATAAAAGAATAAGTTGAATATGAAGTATGTATGGGCATACAAATGGGAGAATGATTTCTGTATGAGCTCAATGTAATTATACAACCTAGGCTTGATTTCTAAAGACAGCTGAGGTCCCTTTTCTTTTTAGCTATAAACAACTTGCTGTATGACATGTAATGCAAAACCGTATTTTGGGAGATTTCAAACATTTATAATCCACAGGAAAAATACTCAACACGCCTACACTATTTTTTCAAGCCCACAATAGTGCAGTCTTTCAGCTATAAAGCCAGAAGCCAGTTATAAAACCAGTACTTTTCCACTAGAGTTACTTGTGGGGTGGGGAAGGGGACGTTCAGCACTGCAAACGTTAGGGTCTAAAATAAGATCATTGCAAGGAGTCACTACAACACTTGCACTGCCAGCACTGTCATGGCAACAATGAACTAGCTAGGAGAATGCTCTTTTAACATTCAAAGCTAATCTTGAGTCTATTGCTCATGGAAATATACCAAATTTTCTTTTAGGTAGTGCATTAAAGAAATCATCTTACTAGGAATCACTTAATATAAAAATAAGCCTTTTATACACCATATTTCCAGGATCAGAGTCCACAGACTCCTTGCGATCAGGCAACTTTTATAATGACAACATAACGAAAATTATACACCACAGTGAAACATGAAGATTCAGTAGGGTTCAAATGCAATTTAAACACGGGTCAAGGTTTAAATAAGGATTTGATATGCAACTTAGTAACATCTAAGAATGTGGTTTCCCCTAGAAACAACAAAGTTTTAAGTTTTAACTTGAAGGAAAATAATTTGGGAAAGAAAGTAATATATTTTCACTGTTAGGAATCTTAACATTAAATTTTTAATTCAGATAATGAGGTATAATGTTGGAAAGCACAGACTCTTGAGTCTCACAGACTGGAGAAAAAACCTGACTCCTCCTCTTACAGATTGAGCATCCCTAATCCAAAAATCCCAAATCCCAAATGTTCCAAAGTCTGAAACATTTTGAGAACTGACACGACACCCCAAGTAGAAAAATTCCACATACAAGTACTTAATACAATTTCATGCACAAAATTATTCAAAATATTGCATAAAAATTACCTTCAGATTATGTGATAAGGTATATATGAAACAGATACATTTTGTGTTTAGATTTGGGTTACATCCCCAAGATATCTCATTATACATAAGCAAATATTCCAAAACAAAAAAAAAAATTTGAAATCTGAAACATTTCTGGTCCCAAGTATTTTGTTTTGTTTTGTTTTGAAACAGGGCCTCCCTCTGTTGCCCAGGCTGGAGTGCAGTGGTGCAATCTTGACTTACTGCAGCCTTGACCTCCTGGGCTCAAGCAATACTCCCACCTTAACCTCCCAAGTAGCTGGGACCACAGGCATGCACCACTATGCCCAGCTAATGTTTATATTTTTTGTAGAGATTAGGTCTCACTATGTTGCCCAAGCAGGTGTTGAATTCTGGGCTCAAGCAATCCACCAAAATCCTGGGAACACAAGTGTGAGCCGTGATGCCCAGCCTGGTCTTAAGCATTTTGGATAAGACATATTCAACTTGTATTAGCTATGATAACTTGGGCAAGTTTTTAACCCATCTGGGCCTTGTTTTTTCTTGACAGAGAAAATGGAAATAAAAATATCTACCCATACAATGTTGTGCAGGTTGAATGAATTATTACATGAAAAGGGCTAAGGGTTAGGTGTGGCATACAGAATGCCTTTTCTTCTTATTTTCAAAAGCATACAGACTGCTAATGGCGTTTTAAGACAACCTGATTCCAATCCCACGGCACATTTTAAAGCAGACAGGAAAGTCTGGTGCCACCTCTGCCCCTCTCCTCCCATCCACCCCAACTCACAGAAGATAAAAGAGGCAGGCATGGGAGCTCAGAAGGAGCCCCAAAGACACCTGCCACATATTACCAAGCAAATTCAACCCTTGTTTAGTTACCTTCTTCTAAATTATATCAAACTGTCTGATAGAGAAAGCACTGTTTTGAAGACTTTCTGCTTAATATATCAAGCTCCCATTGGGTGAAGCACAGTAGAAACACTGATAGGGCAGCTCTAATGTCCTCATTAGACCCTCAAGGAAAGAAACTTCTGTAGTAGGTAACTTGCTTGGAGTACTAGACATGAATCAACCAGGAGCAGAGTATTCGGTTGCTTACTGGCAATACCAGCATACAAACAATCACTTACTTTTCTATATTATGTGTCCCTGAAGACATGCTGAAAGTTAAATGTTTATAAGTAGAATAAGAGACTAACACAGTGTAAGGGAAATCCAGTTCCCAGAGAGCTAAAGCAGTATTTATAAAATCCTTATAGTTCCTAGAGGCATTATTTCCCCTAGGACCAATGAACCTTCAAAGTAGTTTAAAACTTTCTCAGTTGCTTGGAGACTTGGGGGACTCTAAGGGCAAATAGTGCTAGAGGGCTCAACTTCCTATCTCCTCCCCTAGAGGAGGGAGGCAGAATAGAATACTAAGTACTCACATTCACTGAGCGCTTACTGGGTTCCAGTAAGCATTGCTCATAACTCTGTAAGGGAACTGAGGCTTAAGGAGGTTATGTAACTTGCCCAGTCACACAGTTTGGCAGAGCAGGACTTAAACCCGGTCTGACTAACTTCACAGCCCATGGTCTTGACCATTATCCTCCAATGCTGTCCAGGTACTGAAGCACAAGCTTTGGCTGTGGGCCTCTCCATGTGCACTTGATTACCCGGATGACCCATGCAGCTGCCTCCCCGCAACCTCTCCCTGCTGGTGCCATGCTGGCATACCAGAATGACGCTGGCCTCCAATGAAGGGCTGGTTCCTCCAGATCTGCTGTCACTTTGGGCAACTACTAACACACTGGGGCAGTGGTACCCTATGACACAATGTATTAAAATAGAATTTAATGTACAAAAGACAATCAGGGATTTTCAATACATGTGGATACAAAGTGCGGGATGTATGAAAGTCAATCACATAAAAATCAAGTCTATTTCTAAACTAATGGCAGTTTCAAGTTTGACTCATTAGATGGAAGACCTAGATCAAATTCATCATTATCATTATCATCATCATCATCACCATCACCACCATCAATATTTGTTGTGCACTTACTATGTGTTAGGCTTACTTCTACATGCTTTACATGTTCAAATAATTCTCAAACCCACTGTATGAAGTATTATTATTCTCATTTTACAGATAAGTAAACAAAGGTTCAAAGAGTTTATTCATAGTTAAATTTGTACAGTATACTAAAGTTTACAAAATGCTTTACCAATGTCATCTCTTAATTTTTAGAACCATACCACAAGGGAGATAATAAAATGTCAATTACTAGATGAGGAAACTGAGACTATAGAGGTTAATTTATTCATGAGCACATGGCTGGTAAGAAAATTCAACATATCTTTATACCATTCTGAAGTAAGATCTCTAGTCAAAGTGAGACTCTGGATATTTAGAATGGATGGTCAGGAAATAAAGTAAACCAGAAATAAAAAGGTTTTTTTTGTTTTTTAAAGTATGACCTTTATTAAACTTAAGTGAAGTATATATAGCCTTTTCTTTCCCATGTCAAAAAATAGATAAGCATAGGGTTTGGCAGATAGTAGATAAACACACACATACAAATCTAATGAATGAAACGAGAAGAAATGATTCATTAGGTTCAATAGTAAAATTTACATTGTCTCAATAAAATTTCAATTTTTCATACTCAGAATGTCTGTCATCAACAAAGGTCATATGTTATAGTTTAAGTCAGTCAATGTATATATTAACTTGTTAAATGAGAAAGTAGATACATCTTAATTTGAGATATAATCACTATCAATGACTTTGAGAGATCTTACACTGTGAGAAAACCTGTCTCCCTAACATTTAAATCACTTTTTACTTTTGAAAGGCTTCTCTTAAATATGTCCTTCAGTACCATTGAACGTATCACTCTACCACTATTTTGCAAGGCTCAGTCTTTATCACGTGATTGGAAGAATTTCTTGCTGTGTTTAGGCTATGAATAGCATTTGAAAAATTACTCAGTTATAATTATAGACAGCTAACACCTGCCAACTAGCTAGAAAATGAAATCATGTAAAATTTAAAGACAAGTGTGCAGTGCTTGTCAAACACAGAGGTATCAAAACAGTAAATGCTCACTTTTAGTAAGGTAAACTAAGATTCTAATTAGACTTTACTAAACATTACACATAAAATTAATAAATTATTCTAGCCATATGGTTAATATTTTAAGGCATATATATTTGCCAGCTTGTCAATTTAAACAACTTTTAAGTTAAAATACTAAATGAACACTGTTCACTAAATGAATATTCAATTCACTAATGTATATTCACTAATGTATATTCAATAAATGATTACATATACATATTAAAGTTTATTTGGGTAGTATAAACCACAAAGCTCATGTCATAAATTTTTTTCCCTTTAGTATTGTTTAAAAGCTTAGGAATTAGGCCGGGCACGGTGGCTCATGCCTGTAATCCTAGCACTTTGGGAGGCCAAGACAGGCGGGTCACTTGAGGTCAGGGGTTGGAAACCAGCCTGGCCAACATGGTGAAATCTCTACTAAATCTCTACTAAAAATATAGCCGGGCGTTGTGGCAGGCGCCTGTAATCCCAGCCACTTGGGAGGCTGAGGCAGGAGAATCACTTGAACCTTGAGGTGGAGGCTGCAGTGAGCTGAAATCACGCCATTGCAATCCAGCCTGGGCAACAAGAGCAAAAGTCTCAAAAAAAGAAAAACAAAAACAAAACAACAACAAAAAAGAAAACAAAACAAACAAATGAAAAATAAATAAAAGCTTAGGAATTGTCCTAAGGTGATTTTATAATAAATAAAAGAATTTACAATTCTAGGAAGACCTTCTCTAACTTTTAAAATTAAAAATAAGGTAATATTTATGTAAAATATAAAGCTAAAAGTATCTAGTTTTTCCAAGGTAATTCCCTATTTCATTACAATCTATCAGATTTCTTTACATGAGAAGGCAGATAATTATTGTGTTGCCAAATTTAACATGAATTTTTTTTGTTACAAACTCAAGGTTGTTTTTAATCTATTTATTTGAAAAATGTGCCACAAACTGTGAGTCTACTTGTAATAGACAGATTTTAATAATACCAACTGGGAAAATCTAATAAATGCTCCTAATAGTCATTCTACAGAAACTCTCAAAGTATCTCCAGTGAAAAAAGCACTTTTAAAAAAACATGCATCTTTCAAAGTTTTTTTTTTTTTCTTCTATACACTAACTTTATAGTACATGGATGTTTATTGACACTGGCTTAACTTGGTGTAGCAACCAACAGGAAAAAAAAACAAGCATAAAAATAATGTTCCCAAAGTGTGACTATCTAGCGAAGGTTTTCATACCTAAATTTCTAGTCTGTCAATGCCCCAGAAATACAATCACCGGCCGGTTGCGGTGGCTCATGCCTGTAAATCCCAGCACTTTGGGAGGCTGAGGCAGGCGGATCACAAGGTGAGGAGATCCAGACGATCCCGGCTATCGTGGTGAAATCCCGTCTCTATTAAAAATACAAAAAATTAGCTGGGCATGGTGGCGGGCGCCTGTAGTCCCAGCTACTCGGGAGGCTGAGGCAGGAGAATGGCGTGAACCCGGGAGGCGGAGCTTTCAGTGAGCCGAGATCGCGCCACTGCACTCCAACCTGGGCGACAGAGCGAGACTCTGTCTCACACACACACACACACACACACACACACACACACACACACACACACACACACACAAATACAATCACCAAATATTGTGAAGAATCCTTGAAATCTGATTTCCTGAGTATACTGTGCCAGCCTAGTTAAAGTACTAGGTAATTCCTTAAGGTCATTTGAAATCTTTCTCACTTAATGTAGTAAATGTGAGCTAGAAACAATGTGTCAAAGCAAACCCTACTTTCCACTAACTTCTATTTAAAATTTTAGATATTTTACCATGGTGTGAAAAAATAAACTGATATGAGAAATTCTGACAAAGTAGACATTAGAATTGGTGGCAAAGCTTGCTTGGTGCTGATGTACTTCCAGCAGCACTTTCATCCTTCTAAGCATTTTAAGCATGCTGCCCTCCCTGACCAGCATCAACTCTGTTCTTCCACAAATTCTAAGATTTTTCTCATGTCTATGGTTCCTTCCAGTCTATGCTAATTTGCTACAACATAAACACTGCCTATTTTTAAATTAGAAAATTCTTCATGATTAACACACAACCCGAAGTAGTGACCATTTTATTAAAATTTTAAGTGATTAAGAATCCTGTATTAGGCTGGGCGCAACGGCTCACACCTGTAATCTCAGCACTTTAGGAAGCCGAGGCAGGCAGATCACTTAAGGTCAGGAGTTCAAGACCAGCCTGGCCAACACGGTGAAACCTCATCTCTACTAAAAACTAGCCGGGTGTGGCTAGTTTTTAGTGTAATTTTTAGTTTTAGTGTAGTTTTTAGTGTAATTTTAAATTTTTTTTGTAATTTAGTGAATTTAGTCTACATTTTTTGTAATTTAGTGTAGTTTTTAGTGTAATTTTAGTGTAGTTTTTAGTGTAATTACATGCCTGTAATCCCAGCTTCTCGGAAGGCTGAGGCAGGGAGAATTGCTTGAACCCGGGAGGTGGAGGTTGCAGTGAGCCAAGATAATGCCACTGCACTCCAGTGTGGGCAACAGAGTGAGACTCCATTTCAAAAAAAAAAAAGAATCCTTTATTATACCCACGATTCCACAGCTACTTTCTGTCAGACCAAAGTTTCAACAATCCTTAAGTTAGCAGTTTGAATTATTAATTTATTACCTATTCAAATGGTAAAAAGATATTTTGCAAATTTCTAATGGCTTATCAAAAGAAAAATAAATATAACTCTAAACAAAGACAACAGCACACCTATTTTCTAATTCTTTTACTTCATAAATGGTCTGCACATACAGCACTTTAAGGACACAAGTGTTGAAAATGAGAAAAAAATTCTAATTAAGCCATTGTTTTAGAGGATCCTTCATGATGTCATGAACAACCCATGATCTTAAAGTAAAATTTACTATGCAAGTGTTTAACATCTTTGTACAAAATACTGTATCCCATTTGTAAACAAAATAACTGTGTTAGAAAAATATTTTTTAAATGAATCAGTTTTTTTTTCATGTTAGAGGTCACTGCAACAGGAATAAAATAGACAAAATTGGGCAGGGCACAGTGGCTCATGCCCGTAATCCTAGCACTTTCGGAGGCCGAGGCGGGTGGATCGCAAGGTCAGGAGTTCAAGACCAGCCTGTCCAACATGGTGTAACCCCGTCTCTACTAAAAACTAGCCAGGTGTGGTGGCGCCCACCTGTAATCCCAGCTACTCAGGAGGCTGAGGCAGGAGAATCGCTTGAACCCGGGAGGCAGAGGTTGTAGTGAGCCAAGATCGTGCCACTGCACTACATGGGCGACAGAGTGAGACTGCATCTCAAAAAACAAAATAAAACAAAATAGATGAAATCTGAAAACATAAGAGTATTGTTGTTAATTTTGATCTTTCTGAAGAGTCAAAACATAGGACAAGATGTATTTATATATTATAAAGAAGACACTGAGTATAGATAGTACAGATATAATTCCTACTATAAGTCAGAAAGTTAAAAAAGATTGGCTCTGTCTTCAAACAATTTAGAAAAAAAAAGTTAAAGATTTGCCTTCAATTTCTTCACACTCTTTATCCAAAGAAGGACAGAAAACCTGAGAATAAAGAATATTCTCTGAGCCTCAAAAGCAAGGAAGGAAAGCGGTCAAAGACAGGAATGAGAGGAGGCACTGAGAAGTAAGCCACAAGGCTTTCTGAGGTAAAGGGACCGAGTTCTCAATGTATCAATAAAATAAGAAAGGCCAGAAAATAGTGGTATGGAAGAGAGAAGCTTAGTGTAAATATTGAAAGAGGACTCTCATATTTGCTGTGATATCTAAGAGTCAGCAGTGAATGTTTGACAAGCACTACCTTAGACTTTCGGCTCTCACTAAAAGGCAGTTAAAAAAAAAATCAAAACAAAACAATCATTTAAAAAGACCAAATCTGCTTCTAGAATGTCTCCAATCTGTTATGTTATATTTTATAGCCCCACTATAAATGAATTAAGTATGCTTCTAATCTAATCAGATCCAAATTATAAATAGACCAAATGATATATTATCTAGTTAGATACACATGCAGTTTTAATGGAAGCCTGTAATTAGGCCTGACTGCCTTCTGTCCTGCTTCTACTCATTGAGAAATTTTCTGTTCAAGTGATGGGGTGGGGGATGGGGGTGGTGGTCTCCTGGTCCTTAGGGGCTGAATGCTGATTAGTCCAAACCAAAAATAGAAATGCCCAATTTCCTCATCAATGACTGGCTTAGAAAAGGGCATGTGACCCAATCCCAGTCAATAGAAACTGAGAGGAAGTCTGCTAGAGGGTTTCTGGGAAAGTTTTTCTTCCCTAAGAGAGAGACACTGGGAAGAAATTCTTTTCTTAGCTGCAGAGAGTCATGTCTGCACATGGTGCCTGGAATAGCATGCTGTAGGAATGGAGACATCACTTGCTATGCTGAGGAAAGGAGAAGAAAAAAAGAAAGCAGACAAGTAATGTAGTTGAGCCAATGAATCAATCAAGCTTGGAACTGCCAACCTCCAGACTTATTATGTGAAATAATAAACTTCTTGTTAGATCTTCAATCTATTTATTACTCAATTGGATACCAACTAGATATTGCAACTCCAACTGTAGCTCTAACAGCTACAAATATGCCTCATACCCAACAATGAAAGTTTTATTTCTCCTGGAGGAGGGGGGTGTAATAATCACTTTACTAAATGAAAGCCTCCTCTACCCCACTTACCAAAGATAAGTATTTTGTTGCTTATTCTAAATTTTCTATCTTAAGCCAATTTACTTTCAGACAGTATTGATTGCTGGCAAACTTATGAAAATATGATCAAATGATCATTCTTGGAAAAGTACTTGGCTATTCTGGATATGCCTCAAAATCTTTTGATACATATGTGTTCTCACATTTTCCTCCTTAATTACATGTATCATCACGAATATAGTTCACCAGTAGACTATATTAGTAAAGTGGGCCAGTATTAATACTCCCATTCCCTTATTTAGAGAACCCAGAGTATCAAAAGGTGTAATTCTTCTTAAGTTTCTTTAAAAACCCAATATAAATAAAGCCTTGGATGAGACTAGAAAACCTTCTTCAAAAGCAGGAAACAACACTTACTGATCTTCAAGTCCCAAGAACAGTGCCTGTCTGGCCCAGCATATTTCTCAAAAATGTCAATATATTTAAACATGTTGATGTGGAATCAATAAATCGAGAACTGGGGTATAAACAAAAGATGCTATCTCTCAACGTGTCATTATTTTTTTTCTAAATAGATTTAGCTCCTTGGAATTGAATCCATTCTACCACCTTGTCATCATTTCTCCCCTGCCAACTATAGCCCTCCGAGCTGACCTACAGCAATTCAGGGCCTTGAGGAGCAACTACAGAAATTGCATATGCACCGCAGCTTTTGCTGCTTTACTAATGAATAACAGAAAGCATTATGGAGTGCTACATTTGAATTAATATTTGCTTTCTCATGCAAGGCTGAAGCTAAAATGGTAGGCAGTGAAGCTGGAGAGGTAAAGCCAGATAATGCTGGGTACTATGTGACATAGAAGTTTAAATTCTATTCTATTCTAAAGGGCCTTTGCCAGTAAAGTTACATAGATTTCCATTTTAGATAAATGGCTCTACAGCTATGTGGAGGAGAGATATAGAAGTGGAGGGTGAGTTTAATCTGGAGAAGTGAGAGATAGCAATGACAGAACTAGAAGAGTGGTATCGGGGGCAGAAATTCATTTAGGAGCTATTTCTACTTGGATATCTCACAGACAACTTAAACTCAACATGTCTAAAACAGCATTCATTTTTCCCCTAAATTGACCCCCTGCCACTCTTGTGTCTCAGAAAGTAACTGCACAATTCACCAAGTACCTCAAGCCAGAAACTTTAGAGCCACGCTTAATTTTGTTATTTTCCTCATCTTCTAAATCCAACTAAATACTATATCCTGTGGTTTCTAACTCCTTGATATCTACCAGACCCATTTTAATTTTTTCCACTCCCTCCTGCCCTACCTCACATCCTAGTCTGCTAGTACTTTTGTCATAGGCTACTAGGACAACCTCCCAACTGATGTCACACATCCACTTTTGACCATGGAAATCCATTTTCTAGAGTGATCCTTCTGATGCACTATCAATCACTACACTACCTTGCTCAAAATCCCCCAATGGCTTCCATTATTTCTATGATAAAGTCCACAACCCTTAACATAGCCTACAAGCCCCTCTGGGGTCTGGTTTCTGCCGAGTAATAGTAGGCATACCTAACATTAACTGAGCATTCCTTATATGCTAGGCACTGTGCTATGCTTTGCAAACATCATTTATTTTATTCTCACAGCAACATTATGAGGCAGGAATCATAAGCATCATGCTCATTTTGCAGATGAGGAAAGTGAATCAAGGAGAGATTATGTAACTTATTCAAAGTTGTAGAGCTAATAAAGTAGTCCCACACTGCATAACATTTCAGCTGATGACAGACCCCCCATATACAACAGTGGTCTCATAAGATTACACACTTGACCCTTAAACACCAAGGGGGTTAGGGGGCCAACCCTCCACACAGTTGAAAATCTGTGTATAACTTTTGACTCCCTCCAAACTCAGCCAACAATAGCCTACTGTTGACTGGAAACCTTACTGATAATAGTCCATTAATACATATTTTGTATGTTATACATATTATATACTGTATTCTTACACTAAAATAAGCTAGAGAAAAGAAAATGTTATTAAGAAAATCATAATGAAGAGATCATATATTTACCATTAAGTGGACATGGATAATCATAAAGATCTTCATTCTTATGGTCTTCAGTTTGAGTACACTGATGAGGAGGATCAAGAGGAGGGGTTGGGCATGTTATCTTAGGGGTGATAGAGGTGGAATAGGCAGAAGGAGAGGCAGAAAAGGCAGGCACACTCAAGTGTAACTTTTGTTTGTTTATTTGAAACAGGGTTTTGCTCTGTCACCAGAGGGCTGGAGGGCAATGACACAATCATAGCTCACTGCAACCTCGAACTCTTGGGCTCAAGAGATCCTCCTGCCTCAGCCTCCTGAGTAGCTGGTACTACAGGTGTGCTCCACTGCACCCAGCTAATTTTTTTTTCTTAACTTTTTGTAGAGATGGGTCTTGCTATGTTGTTCAAGCTGGTCTCCAACTCCTAACCTCAGGAGATTTTTCCACCTCAGCCTTCCAAAGTGCTGGGATTATAGGTGTGAGCCACCCCACCCAACTTAGTATAACTTCTATTGAAAAAACAATCTTCCTATAAGTGGACTCATGCAGTTCAAACCTATGCTGTTCAAGGGTCAATTGTAATTTTATATTATTACTCTACCTTTTCTATGTTTAGATACACAAACACCTACCATTGTATTACAATTGCTAAAGTGTATTCAGTTCAGTGACATGCTGTACAGGTTTGTAGCCTAGAAACAACAGGCTATATACCACATAGCCTTGGTGTGTAGTAGGCTATACCATCTAGGTTTGTGTAATTTCACCCTGCGATATTCACACAAATATGATACCACCTAATGATGCATTTCTCAGAGTGTATCAATGTCATTAAGTGACACATGACAGTATCGGAGCCAGGTCTGCCAAACTCCAGAGTATGTCCTCTTAAGCTATTCATGCCACCCTCAAACTGTCTGCCCCAGCCATATTGCATTACTTTCAGCTCCTAGAACTCATTTGCTCTCCTTGTCATGAGGCCTTCATACATACTGTTCCCTATGTCTGGAATGTCCCCTCACAAATCTCACCTTTACATGGATAATATTTATTCATTCATCATGTCTTTGCTTAAATGTCATTGCCTCAGGAAAGCTTTCCCTTACTATCTAAAATTGAATTTTTTATTTGTTTACTTCTTTATGGTCTGTTTCCCTTTGGTATAATGTCAAAATTGTTACCACTGGTCCTCAGTTCTCAGAATGACATTCAGCAGGGGTTCAATAAACATTTGTTGCAAAACTGCATGCATAAATGAATGATGCTGGGTGGAAACTCCCTAAATTGAAAACTTCATCTATTCAGACTACTGATGAAAAACAGAAAGAAGGAAAGTATAAATTTGTTCATCCACTGGATATTTATTTAGTAGCTTCCAGGTCCCAGCCAATACTCTTAAGAACTCACAGCCTTCCTATGGGAGACAGACACATAAGCATGTGTTTATAACACAATATAAGTAAAGTGCCTGTTATAATTGTACCATAGATGCAGAGATGCAAAAAAAGAGTATGTCTATAGGGAACCTTCCCAGGAAAGGAAATTCTTGAGTCCTTTTGCAGGATGAATGAGTCTTGAAATATATATCGCATAGTCTATGTATTTCACTTATGAAAGGGAGAGAAGCATCTACTATATATACCAGAGCACTTTATATCTCATTTGATTCTCACAAGAGCTCTGTGTTGTTATTCCCATTTTACAGACGTGGAAATTCAAGCTAAGAAAGGTCAAGGAATTTGCCCAAGGTTACAGGCAAGGTCATTAGTAAAGGAGCGGAATTTGAGCCCAACTCTGACTCCAGTATCCATGTATTTATCATTATATTGAAATCCTTTGATACTATACTCCTCAGAGCCTGCTCACTTTTATTTTCAATATAACTCTTAACAAAATCGGTTATCTGGTTTCCCATTCTAATATAAATTAAGCAGCAAAATGAAAGATCAGGAAGAGACCAAAGTCAAGTATCCTGATGGCAAAGGAAACAAGAGAAAAACTATAAAAATTACACACAAAAAATATAAAAACTAATGGATCATATAGTCAGTCCTCCACCCTTTGCTGCACAATACTCGATATGCTTAATGATGACCCCATTATGGACAAAAATGGTTGTTATAGCCACTACAGTCTAGAAGATAGAGAAATAACTTTTTGTGTTTCAAAGGGTAAACTTCAGTTACCTAGTATATTAATTCCTCTCTGGTAACTCTGAATTGTGACAATTGTTTCCGAAGTGTTAGTGAGAAGGAATATCCCAAGATTTTAAATAGGGTCTTCATTTTGTCGATATTATTTTTCTGTTGCTTTAAACTAAATTCAAGCCAGTATATAAAAACTGTCAATTTTAACTTACATAGTTACCCAAGTACATTTTAAATTTTAAGAACCTCTCATACATGACTTTGGACAACACACGCAGATTGAGAAATGTAAAGATTGACAAGCATATATAAGGTGTTACTGAATATTCTCAATATCTAAAAACTTTTTTTTAAAAAAGTCTTCTAACACACCTTGTAATAAAACAAGATAAATTATGAACAAAATGGAGGAAAAACTATAATATTTTTAACCTGCTGCACTCATATCTTAAATAGCTACACATGTGAAAAAGAAACAATTCAGGCAAACACAGAGAAAGCTGGTTGAGCAATTTGCCATAAAAGTGCTTCTATCAAATACCCCACCTGGGTCCACCTTTTCAACATGAAAATGTTAGCTTTTTTAAGAGAGCTTTTTATTATTTATATAATTCTCTTCTTGAAAAAAGAGAGGTTGCATTTAGAGAACACATCCTGGTTTGTTTTGTTTTTAAAAATAAGACAAAATTGTTCCACCAATTATATTGAACGGGCTGACTAGGAAACATTTAATACCCTTTATCATTTTAGAGGCTTTTAAATGTGAGCCTTTCCACTCAGAACACTGTGACAATGTGAAAAAACACAATGGCTACATTTCCCAACAACATGTAAAAAGAAATATAAGGAAAAACAAGTATTTACTTGGAATTAACTGTAGTTTTCATATATTCTTCCAGGAGCAAAGCAGTTTCTGCCTAAAACTCTCTAGAAAAACGCTACTTGTTTACTTACAGAACACTCTAATTTAAAGATGTAAACTCATAATCAAAGTTTACATAACAACCTAATAGAAACAAACACAACGTGAATAATTGCAAATAAAATTTCACTGTACTAGGGAGACAGTTTTGTATTTAAAATGCTCTTCCTTACCTGGATGCTCTTCAGAATAAACTCACTTTTCTCTCTTACATCTTTGAAGGGACACCTCTTAGAAAGCATAAGCAGATGAGCAAGTAGCTTATTCAACCCATCCGAAGACTCGGTATTTGAAAGCCCGTCTGATGGACGATGAGGTGTTTCTTTCACCGAACGAAGACACTCGCTTTTCCTCAAAATGGTTTGCCTAATGTTTTCCAGTGCTGTCTCTCTAGCAGTTGAATCTCTACTGCACAGTCCATCCCATCTCACTTCATTCTCTCCTTCAGCCATGACAATAGTTTTTCCTTTGCGGTCTTCAGTTACCTTTCAGCATGTCCCCAAAAATCACTCTGTGTTTTTAAAATGAAAAATGTAAAAATAAAATCAGAGAAATCAAATCGTCATGAAAACACACATATGGGTAACATTTGGAACCACTGGTGTCTTCAGCCGATCTACAAGCTAGATCACCCTCTCACCCTCTCCTTGTACACTAAAGGGCAGTCTTCCTTCTGGAAAACAAAGTTGGAAAGTTGCAACCTTACAGCGCTGGCTTTGGTGGACGGAGAATTTCGGGGAAGCGTTCTCCTCCGTCTCGCGGGGTCAGCGGATATCCTCACGTTGTGGAGCTGTCAAATCCGTGCTCTGCCCCAAAAGGCTGGTAACAGTTGAACGCCCTCCAGCCATTCGGGGCTTTTTTGTCTGTGCAGCCACCGGGTTCTCTCGAGCTTTCCCACCCCGCCCCTCCTCCGACACCAGTCCCCGCCCTCCGCAGCTCCTCCCAGCGCCTCAGCAGCCGGCCGGGCGCCGGCAGGGAAGGCTTGCCGAACCCTGGCCCACTGGCCGCAGCGGCCGGAGGCTTTGGCGCTGCTGGAGGGCGGCAGTCTCGGGCAGCCGCTGTCTCGGCGGGCGGCGATGAAAAAAAGCGTCCCCAGCCCCGCCAATTCCGGACCCCCGGGAAGACGCTACTTCTCCGATCCCTGCACCCTCGCCCACCACCGCCGAGCCAGAGGGCATAGGGCGGCCCTGGCAATCCTCGAGCGCAGGGCTGGGCCGCGGAGCTGGCGGGGCGGCGGGGCCCAAGGCGCAAAGCCCGCCCTTCGCCCAGCCCCATCGGTGGGGATCAGCCCAGAGGGCGGGAGCAGGGAGGGGAGACGGGGTCCTCACCCCCAGCCCCTCCCCTTTCTCCGCCCGGCACAAACCGGGAGCCACCCCGGCCCCAGCGCCTTCTTCCCCGCCCAGGCAGACGCGACCCGCCGAGGCAAAGCCATTGGAAAAAGCCCCGCCCTCTGGCAGGCTACCTCCGGACCCCCAGTGCGCCGCGCGCGGCTGCCAACCGCTGCCGGCTGCTACGCATGCGTGACTTAGAACAGGGCACAAGCGCCTCCGGAGGCTCTAAGCTTGCGCCCTGGGGCGGTTTCCGTTCCCGGATGTTTGGAGTGTGTCCTGGAGAAGGGGAAGGAAAAAGTAAGGCGTAGAAGTACACTGAGACTTCGTCACACACAAAACAAGCACGACAAAGAAAAAGGGCACGAAGGGACTCCTGGACGAAATTGAGTCTACATTTAAGATCACCGTAAAAGTAGTGACGGCCTCTTTATTACTCCAAACCCCAGATTTAAGTCGGTGGGACGTCTTCGCGTTGACTTGTGGGGAATGTAGTTTTGATGCTGCCGGCGCGTTTTGTTTGCGACAGAAACTACAATCCCCAGAGGCCACTGCGACGTCGCCTGTGGCTGCCCGCGAACCAACGGTTAGCGGTGGCAGGGGCTGACTGAGAGTGTCTGCTTGGTAAGCACTGTAGGCTGGGTTGTCACCTTTCCTTGACAGGGTTTTTCCTTCCTCCATTTCCTCTGGGATTTTGGAGACGAAGCCATCTAGCGTGGCCTCCCTTAGTCCAAGGATTTTTCCAGTGGCTTGCGTGGGAAGGACTAGTCCAGCTGCCCAAGCGCGGGGTGTGGTGGGTGAGGCGAGGATTTAGGGATCCTGATCCCGAGGGTCGCAGGGAGCGGCCTAAGAAGGAAGGATGCTGTGGAAACTGGAGCTTCGGGCTGCTGCTTCTGCTTCCACCCTTTTCTGTGGGCAGGCGCGGGATGGATTTGGGATCTCTGCGCATTTGCACCTTTGTTTGCCTTTGCTTAGGGATGTTCTGGGCTTTATTTGCTTTTAGAAAGTCATTATTTGAGAAAAGTCGAGGTTTGAACGGCCATCAGTGGACTGATAATCGGTGTAGATTTTAATTCTTTATGTTGCAGAATTGCATTACATTAAATTCTAAAACTTTCATCTTGCTAGGCACTGAATATACAACAATGAGAAAGACAGTCTTATCCAGTTAAGAGGAACCAGTTGTTAGACATACAGTTACAATACTATATGATATCACTGGGATGCCTAGAAGGAGATCACTTAGCCCAGTCTTGGAAAGCCAGGGAAATCTTCATCCCAGCGGAAATGAAGATCAAAAGAACAGCATATGCTAAGGCCCAGAGCGAGAGATAGGGTACTTTCAGGAAACGTCAGTAAGCCAAATCATACATACTTGGCGGTGTGGGGTGGGAAGGGAAGGGTGCTTTTTGTGTATTGATGTACTTTGAAGCTACAAAGAGACAGATATTGTGAATTCTTTACATTGTTTCTGTAAGTGAGCTATTTTTGAATAGATGCATAGTTCTGATGAATTGGTCGAATTTCAAAAGCCTGTTACATTCTAACACTTCTAGTTTGAATCCGAATTTTGAAAAGGGAATAACTTATGAATGTGATTGAGAAAACAAAACAAAACCATTCCGTTTTTATCTCCTTTTTGGGATGATCATCCTCTATCCAGCCCATAAAGGGTAGGGTAGTTTCTTAAGGCTGGGTGCCTTTTTATGCTGTAGTTAAATATGATCTCATGTGTACCCATGGCTTCACCAACATTTATGACTCTCAAATGAATAGCTCCATTCAGCTTCACCTCTCAGCTTTCACATATCTATCTCTTGGATATTTCTTCTTGGATATCTCAAAAGCATCTCAAACTCAACATTCCTAAAATCAAATGCATAGTTATCTGTTACAAATCTGATTCTTTTTCAGTGTTCCTTATTTCAGCAAAGGACACTACCATCCATCTACTTGTGAAAATTTGAAAGCTAAACATTATTCTTTATTTCTTCTTGCCCTTCATACTTTTATGGCTAAATTATTACCAAGTTCTGCCAATCTTATCTCCCAAAATATCCTTCAAATATATTTTTCTCTCCACCTGTCTTCAAACTGTGGTAATCTCTCAAGACCGCTACAGTAGCAGTTATTCACAATGACCCTCCTCCATTAGTTCTCCATTATAGCTACCAGAATGATTTTTTTGAAACTGCAGATCTGATCAGATTTTCTCTTGGTTAAAACTATTCAGTGGTGTCCTGCTACTGTTAAAATAAAGGCAAAACTCCTTTATAAAGCCTGACATCATCTGGTACTCTTTCAGACTCACTTCATATACTGCTCTCCAGATCAACCATACAGACCATTTTTCACTCATTGGTTCTCATATTCCATTGCACCCACGCATTTACTCAACAAATTTCTGTTGAGTCCCTTTTATATAACAGGACATTGAGGATACAGCACTGACCACAATATATAAAAATTCTTACTGTCATAGAGCTTACATTCTACTGAGAAGAGATAGTAAATAAATATGTAAAACATTTAGTAAATGAAATGAAGACAAATGCAGTGGAGAATAAAACAACTGGGAAGGGGAATGGGGAGTGTCAGGATGTGAGGGGCTAGCTTTACTTTTAAATAAAGTGGTTAGAAAAGACCTAATCCAGAAGGGGACAATTGAGGAGATATGAAGTAGGGGAGGGAATAAACCATATAGATGCCTGGACAAATAGCATTCTAATGAAGAGAGTTAGTGCAAAGGCCTCGGGCAGGAGCCTGAGTGCACATTTGAGAAATAGCAAGAAGGCTAGTGTGGCTGGAACACAATGAGTACAAAGAGAATAACATGAGGTCACAGAGAAAGGAAGTAATGGTGGGAGAACATGTACGTGACTGAAAGGACTAACATTTTTAATTGAGTTGGGAAAGCATTGGAGAGTTTTGTGCAGATGAGGGCATGATCTGACTTTTTTAAAATGACTACTTTTCTTTCTCTCTCTCTCTTTCTTTTTCTCTCTCTCTCCGATGGAGTTTTGCTCTTGTTGCCCAGGCTGGAGTGCAATGGCACAATCTTGGCTCACTGCAACCTCCACCTCCCAAGTTTAAGCAATTCTTCATCCTTGGCCTCCCAAGTAGCTGGGATTACAGGCATGCACCACCATACCTGGCTAATTTTGTATTTTTAGTAGAGACAGGGTTTCACCATGTTGGTCAGGCTGGTCTCGAATTCCTGACCTCAAGTGATCCACCCACCTCAGCCTTGCAAAGTGCTGGATTACAGACATGAGCCACCGTGCCTGGCCTCTTTCTTTTTGCCTGAGGCAGAGTCTCACTGTGTCACCCAGGCTGCAGTGAAGTCATAGCTCACTGCATCCTTGAACTGGGCTCAAGTAATCCTCCCAACTCAGTTGCCCAGGTAATTGGGACTATGGGCATGTACCAACATGCCCAGCTAATTTTGTATTTTTTCCTTTTTTTTTTTTAACCAAAATTACATAAAAGTGGAGATAATTTTTGTCTTTTTGTAGAGACAGGGTCTCACTGTGTTGCCCAGGCTGGTCTTGAACTCCTCAAGTGATTGCCTCAAGCGATCCTCCTGCCTCTGCCTCCCAAAGTGCTGGGATTAGAGGCAGACGCCACTGCAACTGGCCTGAAGTGAATATTTCTTTTAAATTGTGTTGAGCATAGACCATGGGGAAGCAAGAGTAGAAACAGAGAGACTGGTTAGGAAACTAAAGTAATAATCCAGGTGAGAGAATCTGGATACGTTTTGATAGTGTAACCAACAGATTTTGCTGACAGATTGTGTGAGAGTAAGAGTCAAAAATGACTTCAAAGTTTCTAACCTGAGCAACTAGAATGGAGGAAGTGCCATTTACTGTTACGGGAAAGTCTGCAGATTTATGAATGGGAGAGAGAGGAAAGGTTGGTATTTTAGCTTGGCCATGTTAAGTTTGAGATGCCTCTAAGAAACTCACATTGAGATGTGGAGGTGGAGGAGGCAGTTGAATAAATGAGTCCAGAAGTAAGGAGAAAGATCTGGCAATAGATATAATTTTGGGTTTTATAGTAGTGTTTAGATAGCAGTTGTTGATATCACCAAAAGAGATATTCCATGGAGTTTGGGTGGATTTGGAGTTCTCTGCAAAGGTGACTGTGAAGGAGCAGCCAGTGAACAGAGGAAAACCCACTGTTCAGTAGGTGTGCTAGAAGCGAAATGAAGAAAGTGATTAAGGAGGAAGGAAAAATAAGTTATGTTAAATGTTGCTGTAAGTCAAATGAGATGAGGATTCATAATTGACCACTACATTTAGCAACATGGAGGTCATTGGGATCTTGATAAGAAACTTTTGGTGGAGTAAAGGTGAAACTCCGTCTCTACTAAAAGTACAAAAATTAGCCGGGCATGATGGCGCATGCCTGTAATCCCAACTACTCAGGATGCTGAGGCAGGAGAATCGCCTGAGCCCGGGAGGCGGAGGGGCCGGAGGTTGCAGTGAGCCAAGATCGCACCACTGCACTCCAGACTGGGTGACAGAGTATGACTCTGTCTCAGGAAAAAAAAAAAAAAAGTCTGCCTTTTTTTGCTGCAATGTATAAATAGATGTTATGGAATTTAGAAGAACTTCTTTAGATCAGTAAATATTCAAGTTACATTTTAGAAGAGTAATTAATTAGGAAACAGATATTGAGAGGTTTTGCTAACTTTGGCCATGGACCATGGAATCATGCAGTATGTTGCCTTTTAGACTGGCGCCTTTACTTAGCAATGTGCATTTATAGTTATTTTATGTCTTTAGATGTATGGCTTGAGAGCTCATTTGTTTTTATCACTGAAAAATAATCCATTGTATGGATATATTACAGTTTACAGTTTGCTTATTCACCTTTTGAAGGACATCTTAATTGCTTCCAGTTTTCATCAATTATGAATAAAGTGTCCTAAAAATTTATGTGCAGGCTTTTTCTGGGCATAAGTTTTTAACTCATCTAGGAATATGATTGCTGGTAACCCTTTGTTTAGCTTTGTAAGAAACTCACAGCTGTTTTTCAAAGCAGCAGTACCATTTTCTATTTCCCACTAATGAATGAGAGTTCCTGTTGTGCCCCATCTTTGCCAGGATTTGGTGGTGTTAGTGTTTTGGATTTTAGCCGCTCTGATAGGTATGTAATGGTATCTCATTATTGTTTTAATTGGTGATTCCCCAATGACATATGTTGAGCATCTTTTCATGTGCCTATTTGCTGCCATCATGTTTATCATGTTTGGTGAGGTGTCTGTTCAGATTTTTTGTCCATTTAAAAATTATTATTACTGTTGAATATTTTTGTTTTTTAGAGGCAGGGTCTCGCTGTGTCACCCAGGTTGGAGAGCAGTGGTGATATCATAGCTCACTGTAACCTCAAACCCCTTGGCTCAAGCAATCCTGCCTCAGCCTCCAAAGTAGCTGGAACTACAGGCATGCACCTCCATGCCCAGCTTACTGTTGAGTTTTAAGAGTGCTTTGTATATTTTGGACACACAAGTCCTATATCAGATCGGCATTTTGCAAATATTTTCTGCAAGTCTGTGGCTTGTCTTTTCATTCTCTTAATAGTGTCTTTTGCAAAGCAGAAAATTTTAATTTTAGTGAAGTCCAGCTTTCATGTATCATGCTTTTGGTGTTGCAGCTAAAAAGTCATTGCCATACCCAGGGTCATTTAGACGTTCTCCTGTCTTCCAGAGCTTTTATAGCTTTGTGTTTTGTGTATAGGTTTATGATCCATTTTTTAGTCATTTTTTTTTGGTAAAAGGTATAAGGTCTGTGCTTACATTTTTATTTTTATTAATAAAGTTTCTGCTGGATCTGAAATTATTTTGATCAATAATATTAAAAGGTAAAAAACTTTTTTTTAAAGACCATCGTACTGAATCTGTACAACTATATTGGTACCATTCTTCAAAACTGTTCCTTGAGAGAGAGACCTGAAGTCAGCCTAAAGATGAGGCCAGGGAGAACTTTATCTGGAACGTATCAGGAAACCGGACTAACAGTTCCATTTTAGTTATCTGTTGTCAGCATGTGCAATTGGCTGAGTGCTGTAAGTGCAAATTGTTAGGAAGACTTTCTACAATTAAGAATATTATTCACCAATTGAATTACCTTGTTATTTGTCTACATTGCTGTTTTTCTGTTTTTTTGTTTGTTTGTTTTTGTTTTTGTTTTTTGCTACTTTTTTGCCTAGTCTTACAAGGTTGCAAAAATCTACCTGTGATTTTTCCACAATAGTTTGACCCTTCTCTACAATGAAACACTGAAGCCATGGAAACTTAAAATATCTCTTTCTGTGATAACTGACTTCAACTTAAGTTTTTAAGGGAAATTATACTAATTATTTACTACATAGTAACATAAGCAGTTTTACCTCTAAATGCTTCCTTAGTTTTTCTTTTGGCTTGTTGAAAAATGTCTTGTCAACCAAGTACTATATGTGTACTTTTATGTGTGTGGTGTATGTGTATTGCCCAAATGAATCATGAAGACTCTTAAATTTGAATCTGTATATTTTATTTTTAAGTTTTCCTTAACAAGGTCAATTTGAATTCCTTAACAAGATTGATTTGAATGATATTCTTTTCAACCTTTCAAAAACGTATTTTCTGAAACACTGTCATACATACTATTCTCAAAATACCATCCCCCTTTTTTTTATGTTATTGCTTCCATCTTTCAGGAATAAATGAGTAAACCACTTAAATCAAGTTTACTCTTCAGTATTTTCTCCAGTTTTTCTGTTTTTGGCGTCTCCAAATTTACTGTAGTATGCTTTGAATGACTAAATCTCTAATATTTCTGACATATATTAATGGATAGATTTTTAAAAACCAATAATTGCTGAATCTATGTTCATTTTACTCTTCTTGAAAGATTTGTGAGCCAACTCTAGCAATATACGCAACATACAATATGAATTTTATAAACCAGTCTCACTACTGACTTTATTCTTATTTTTCTACTTATTTTCCTTATCCATATTTTACATGAATATATACATATATGGGGTAAGATATTAAAATTACGTGTCATTTTAAAAAACATTACAAATTTCAAACAAAAAATAAGAGTAACAAAATAAATACCCTTTTTAAGTACCCCTTGGAATGAACAAATGTTAACATTTTACCTAATTTGCTTTAGTTTTTTTCTTTTTCAATGAAATAAAATATCACATAGGTTGTGAAAATGCTCTTGGCACAGTCATATATTGTCTTTGCCTTTTAAAAAAATGTTACATAGAAGATGTCTTACTATCTGTAACTTGGTTTCTATTTTACTCAATATATTTTCAGAGCTTATCTATGTTGCTAAATGTAGATCTTGTTTTTAAATTTTGGTTGGTGTGTAGTGTTTCATTGTATGAATATGATACAACTTATTTATCCAGTCCCTGTTAATGTATATTTATGTATTTTTTTAATTTTTTTTTTGTTGCAAGCAGTGCAGCAGTGAACATCATTATATGTATCTCTAGATATGTGCCATTTTCTTTAGGGTTCACTCATAAATTCAGAGAAGTGGAATTGCTGAATTATAGGATATATACAGGATCACATTTTTCAAGTTGTTCTCTAAAATATTATATTTTACCAGTTTACACTCCCACTGGCAGTTCATGGGAATTTTCATTTCCCCACATCCTTGACAAAACTTAATATTGATAGGCGTGGTTTTTTTGTTTTGTTTTTTGTTTGTTTGTTTTGTTTTGTGAGACAGAATCCTACTCTGTTGCCCAGACCAGAGTGCAGTGGCACGATCACAGCCCACCACAAGCCTCAACCTCCCAGGCTCAAGCGATCTTCCCACCTCTGCCCTACAAGTAGCTGGGAACACATGTGTGTGCCACCACACCCAGCTAATTAAAAAATTTTTCTCTGTAGAAATGGGGTCTCACAGTGTTGCCCAGGCTGATCTTGAACACCTGGGCTCAAGCAGTCCCCCAGCCTCAGCCTCCCTAAGTGCTAAGATTACAGACATGAGCCACTGCATTGGGTCCTGATAGGCTTCTTTTAAAATTTTTGTCAAGCTAATGGCTGTAAAATAATTTCTGTATTGTTTGATTTTGCATCTACTGATCAATGAAGTAGAATGTTTTTGTCCTTTTGGCTATTCATGTTTTCTTGTCTTTTAACTTCCATTGTACCTTTTTTTCCTTTGTTAATTGAGCTTTGTGTTTTTCTAAATGATTTATAGAACTTTTTTCTGTATTTCAGATACTAATCTTTTATGTTATATATGTTGCTTTTTTAAAGATATCATCAATGATTTTTTTGTTGTACAGAAATCTTAATTTTAATATAGTTTTATCATTTTTTCTTTTTTTATTTGCAAATTATCTTGTTTTAAGAAATCTCTTCTTACCCAAAGTCTGAAACACTCTGTATTTTCTTCTAAAACAAAGGTTTGTTGTTCACATATAGATATTCAGTCTAGCTGGAATTTATTTTTGTGTTTGGCATGGAGTAGAGATATATGTCTATATTTTACAGTGTGGCTAGCACTGTATAGTGAATATTGGCATAGTGAATATTGAATAGCCAATCCTTTCTCCATGGAAATGCCCTCTTTTTCATATACCAAATTCCCACATATGTAAAAGTTTATTTACTCTCTTTTCTTTTGTATCCCTTTTGTCTCGCCTCACTATTTTAATGACTAAAGTGCCGTAATCAATCTTAATAACTAGAAAAACAGTCCTATCGTTTTGTTCTTTTTCACAATGCCATTACAAAATTTTATTTGCCATTATCCCTATGATTCATATGTAGTTTCTGATGCTATTGTGCAAATGTATGTTTTGAAATTACATTTTCTAGATAGGTTATCTAGATCCGGAATCCCCAACCCTCGGGCCATGGACTGGTACCAGTTTGTGGCCTGTTACGAATCAGACCACACAGCAGGGAGTGAGCAACAGGTGAACAAGCGAAGCGTCATCTGTATCCACAGCTGCTCCCCATTGCTTGCATTACTCCAGATCTCCGCCTTCTGTCAGATCAGCAGTAGCATTCTCACAGGAGCACAAATGCTCTCCGAACTGCGGATGTGAGAGATCTAGGTTGCACGCTCCTTATGAGACTCTAAAGCCTAATGATCTGTCACTGTCTCTCATCACCCCCAGATGGGACTGTCTGGTTGCAAAAACAAGCTCAGGGCTCCTACTGATTCTACTTTATGGTGAGTTGTATAATTATTTTGTTATGTGTTACAATGTAATAATAATAGAAATAAAGTTCACAATAAATGCAGTAGGCTTGAATCATCCTGAAACCATCCCGTCCCCACCCCTAACCCAGGTCCATGGAAAAATCGTCTTCCATGAAACCGGTCCCTGGTACCAAAAAGATTGGGGACCGCTGATCTAGATTATTGTGGGTTGTTCTATATAGAAAATCATATTTCCTAGAGATAACAATTTTTATACTCTTATACATCTTATTTTCTTTTTCTGTTTTGTCCCTTTGTGAGGATCTCCAATTTATTATTAAACAATACTACTGATAGTGGGTATCCTTGTTGTCAGTGTTTTTAGTGTCAGAGGTGGACTTTTTTTCTTGAAACTCAATACTTTTCATTTATTTTAATTAGTATTCAATTTATTAAAGTTGTCATTTTTTATATGTAGTTTTCCCTAAGACTTTGAATTTAACTTATAAGTTGTACTACATCTATTTTTAAGTATAGTAGTTTTTGCAAGGAAATCAGGATTTTGGCTTTTTTAAAATTAATGTTCAAGACCAAGCATGATAGCTCATGTCTGTAATCCCAGCACTTTGGGAAGCTGAGGCTGGTGGATCACTTGAGGTCATGAGTTCAAGACTAGCCTGGCCAACATGGTGAAACAACCCCCTCTACCACCACCACCGGTCTCTACTAAAAATACATAAAAAGAAAATTAGCATGGCATGGTGGCTCACACCTGTAATCTCAGCTCCTTTGAGGCAGGAAAATTGCTTGAACTCAGGAGGTGAAGGTTGCAGTGAGCTGAAATCGCACCACTTCACTCCAGCTTAGGTGACAGAGTGAGACTGTGTCTCAAAAAACTAACAAAATAAAATTAATGTTTGGTTAACCTGTAAGGATAAAAGATAAAATTCTCCTTAAATATGTAATAGTATTTACAAACAAATTTCTTATATGTTTCAAACTACAATTTTCAATTTAGCCTATCATTTTATCAAATACTTAAGCTATTATCAAAACAGACCTTCAATTCTAATAAGCAGTATCTTCCTAAGTAAGCAACTTTTGTGAACCTAATAAATTAGACTTATATTTTTTAATAAATCTGATTTTCATAATCATTTTAAACATTTTAAAAAATCCAACCATGATTCACCAGTTCTGGCTTGAATTTTCTCTTTGTTTTTAGCATCTGGGCATTTCCCCTTTTTCTTTTGAGCTTGGCTATATATAATTTTAAAGTTATATATCATCTAATATTTTTATGTATAGGTTAGAGGAGAGTTTTTTCTTTCATATTAATCAGAACTTTTTATATTTTCCTTCTTTTATTACATATAATTTTGTAAGTTGCTTAAAAGTGATTCTCCTGCCTCACCTGCCACCATGCCCTGCTAATTTTGTATTTTTAGTAGAGACAGGGTTTCACTATTTTGGCCAGGCTGGTCTCAAACTCCTGAACTCCAGTGATCCACCTGCCTCAGCCTCCCAAAGTGCTGGGATTACAGGCATGAGACACCACAGCCAGCCCCATTTTTCTTATTTTGTTTGACTTAATTGCATTTTCCTACATTCCTTTGTTCAAAAAGGGGTAGATGATACCTGTGAGACCTTGTGCTGTGATTTTTTTGGCCTTTATTAATTTAGAAAATACAAGAGACAAATTCTATTTCTTGTTCCAAAATAAATTCATGCAAATTGTTTGAATTCTGTTACTCAATTTTCCCATCTCATTTATGAGCCCTCCTTATTTCTTGAATTTAAAAAGATGAAAGATTTATATGCTCTGAAGAGAAACCAGAGCATTGTTTCATGAATTATATTAACAAGAAGATGTTATAGCATCTATTGAATGATTTGGCTATATAATGATTCTGTTAAGTACTTTTGAAGGTACATTAACTTAGCAATTTTTATGTGCCATTCCATCAGATATACCAGGCTGATTATTTACTAAATCAAGTGAGCTTAAATACACAAACGCTAGAATTCGTAACTCGTTTTTAATAGGAGAATCTCTTTCTCTTCCTTTACTCTCCTACAGTAGAAATACAAATTTCTAACAAGGATGTTGTAGACAATTTGCTCTTTGTTATTTCTATTATCAGTTGTTATTTCTTGTTATCAATTACATACCTCATAGTATCTCGATAGTAGTCTCCTGTGTAGAGCTCCTTTGATGATTCTGTATATAAACGTTGTAGAACTTACCTGAAGTTCTGTTCTGTGGAATACGAATCTTAAGAGTATTCACCAAAAAGGTTTCTGTTGTACATAAATTTGGGAAATGCACGCTTCATCTTTGTTTAATATGATAGTAGCATATTAAAGACACTGATAAGACTTGCAGGTAAAGAAGGTTAAATTTGTTTTACCAATTTCCTGAAAGTTATTTGCCAGGAAATACATTTAATTTAGGGAGTAACTTCAATTAACATTGAAGTTACTGTGAAGCCAGTGTTCCATAGAGCAAGTCTTGGTGAAAAGTATGAATCTTTAGTGATCTATAACACCATGGCACATGTATACCTATGTAACAAACCTGCACGTTCTGCACATGTATCCCAGAACTTAAAGTATAATAATATATATATATATATATATATATATATACTTTTCATTCTAATATTTAAATGTTATAGATCCATTCATCTGTAATGGACACTTAGGTTGTTTGTATATATTTCTTGGCTATTGTGAGTAATGCTGCAGTGAACATGGGAGTGCAGACACCCCTTTCCGTACTTATTTTTTTGCTTTGGGTATATACCCAGCAGTGGGATTGCTGGCTTATATGGTAATGCTATTTTTAGTTTTCTGAGGAACCTCCATACTGTTTTCCAAAATAACTGTATCAATTTACAATACCACCTACAGTGTATAAGGGTTTCTTTTCATCCTTGCCAACTTTTGTTGTCATTCATATTTTTGATAGTAGCCAATCTGACAGGTATGAGCTGATATCTCATTGTGGTTTTAATTTTCATTTCTTTGATGATTAGAGATGTTGAACATTTTAAAGTATATATCTGTTGGCAATTTGTATGCCTTCTTTTGAGAAAAGTCTATTTAAGTCCTTTGCCCATTTTCTAATAGGGTTGTTTTCTTGTTATTTCATAGTTTGAGTTTTTTGTTTATTTTGGGTGTTAGCCCCTCGTGTATATAGAAACAACAGAATACTATTTAATCTTTAAAAAAAAAAAAAAAAAAAAAAACAGGAAATTTCTTCATTTTCAACAACATGGATGAACCTAGAGGACATCGTATTAAGGGAAATAAGCCAGGCACAGAGAAACAAATAATGTGTAATCTCACTTATATTTGGAATCTAGAAAAGTCAAAATCATAGAAGTAGAGAGTAGAATAATGGTTACCAAAAGCAAGTGGCAGGGGATGGGAAGAGGGGTAGGAGAGTTGTAGGGAGTGGACAGGGAAAGGGAAGATGCCGATCAACGGGGTACAAAGTTAAGTTACTAGAAATAAGTTCTGGGCCGGGCGCGGTGGCTCAAGCCTGTAATCCCAGTACTTTGGGAGGCCGAGACGGGCGGATCACGAGGTCAGGAGATCGAGACCATCCTGGCTAACATGGTGAAACCCCGTCTCCACTAAAAAATACAAAAAAACTAGCCGGGCGAGGTGGCGGGCGCCTGTAGTCCCAGCTACTCGGGAGGCTGAGACAGGAGAATGGCGTGAACCCGGGAGGCGGAGCTCGCAGTGCGCTGAGATCCGGCCGCTGCACTCCAGCCTGGGCGACAGAGCCGAGACTCCGTCTCAAAAAAAAAAAAAAAAAAAAAAAAAAGAAATAAGTTCTGGTGTTCTGTTACACCGCAAGATGACTATAGTTATTGTAGTTCAAAATAGCTAAAACAGATATTTTAAATGTCTCACTACAAAGAGATGGTAAATGTTTGAGGTGATGGATATACTAATTACTCTGATATGATAATTCCACAAAGTACACATGTATTGAAATATCACCTTATACCCCATAAATATATACAGTTATTATTTGCCAATTAAAATAAAACTAATAAAAATACAAATGTAAAGCTATATTTGTTAAAGCAACTAAATTAAATCAGATAAACCATGATTAATAAATACATTAAAATATTGCTAAATTAATGATAGTTGATGATTTTGTAAAAGTTATAAATTAACAACTTCAAAAATCTTCTGTTGTTAATTTTTTATTCTTTCATTGTTAGAAGAAGTTAGGGTGGTAGTGGATAAAAGGGAGAAATGGAAGGAAATATTTATTTATGAGTATATATGTATTTTTTTTTAAAGGAGAGAATAGGGCTTCCTTCAGTGTGTCATTTTAAAGGAATTTCGTGTTGTTCTCAGTTGTGATCTCCACACTACTCTATTTATAGGGAAAACAATTCTAGTAGTTGTAATGTTTGTTTTCTTTGGGAAATTTACAAATTAGATTATGCTCAGCCAAACATGTTTCTCTGTTTGTGGATTTATACAATGGAAAAATGTTAACTTTAAGCTGGCATCTGTGTGCTATCAGTAGTTTTATTAGTTGGCCCACCCACTATCAGTGTGTGCACTCAGGGAATGCAAACTTATTTTAATTTTGGCTTAAATAAATTATTTAAACATTAAGAAATAAATCTGTTTTTTTTTTTTAAACCTGAAGCCAAGTATAAAGAAAAATTTGATTATTTATGATTTATAGAAAACAGTACAGAAACAAAAAGGATCCACATTTAGAGTCCAGAGACCTGGGTTTGAATTCTGGCCTTGCTATTCATTTATTATACATATTCAATTAGCCAAGTCACCTAATCTTTTCATCTGTTTCCTAATGTGTTAAAAAATGACTGTAATAATAGTAATAGCATTCTTTAAGGTTGTTAAGACTAAATTTGGCATGTAAAAGCTTGTAAGTGATAATACTTTTCAAATGTTGAGATGATATTTTTAGATTTTGCCTTTTAGTACAGATATGAAGAATATACTATGTAAGTATGACTACATACGTTTTATAGAATTGAGTTCAACAGTTTTGATTTATCTGTATTTGTATGAGTTTTGGTCAAAAAAGGGAAAGTAAATTTGTTTTAGGTATTGCCTGGAATTCTATTTCCTCCCTATTAAGCCTTTTATTTATTTTATTTTATTTATTTTATTTTATTTTATTTTATTTTATATTTTATTGAGATGGAGTTTCACTCTCGTTGGCCAGGCTGGAGTGCAATGGCGCAATCTTGGCTCACTGCAACCTCCACCTCCCAACTTCAAGCGTTTCTCATGCCTCAGCCTCCTGTGTAGCTGAGATTACAGGCATATGCCACCACGCCTGCCTAATTTTGTATTTTTAGTACAGAGGTGGTTTCTCCATGTTGGTCAGGCTGATCTCAAACTCCTTACCTCAGGTGATATGCGCAACTCAGCCTCCCAAAGTGCTGGGATTAAAGGAGTGAGCCACCGTGCCCAGCCCCTATAAGCATTTTAGAGATACTTTTATTAACTGTAGAGTAGGCTAATTGATATATATGTTACTCTATTTATATAGGTACAGTTTCAATCTTTTTCTAGGTTCTCATTGTCATAAAGCTTTTGATAAGAGGTTATCCAAGAGAAATTTTGTCTATAGTATTACTGACTAGACAAATAATTTCAAGATATGGTGAGAACTGTGAACTTTAGGAATTTTTTCTAAGTTCTAAAAAGCTCCAGTAATGCCTTAATTCAAAACAGGGCCAGACAATTTGATAATATGTACCAGAAGCATTTAAAACTGTCTTTGACCTAACAATACAATTTATAGACTTTCTTAATGAAAAAATTGGTAATTTACAAAAACATTTATGTACTGCCATTAAGAAAAAACTTCTGAAGCATTATATACAAAAAAAGATGATTCAAGAAAACGTTTATCACATATTAAATAGAAAGATAATTTACACAAACATGGTACAGTCCTAACTTTGGTTAAAATAATAAAAGACTGATTTAATATATACCAAGTGTGTTAACAATATTTTAATAATCTGAGATTGATAAAATTCCCGTGATTTTTATTTTCTTCTATAATTTCAAAATTTTGTAGAATGAGCGTGTATTACTTTTATAATCAGAAATATATATATAGTAAGTTTGTATCAAACTTCTTTCCAAACACTGTTATTCTAGTCTCAGCTATTATAGTAAGATATCATGGAGTTATATATAACATAAGCATAAAAAGTTGTAGGCAATATGCAGGTGTACAAGAGAATATTATGATTGAACTGATTGTGAATGCCTTTGGCTATGCCTTTTGGCTTTGCTGTTCTACAAACCTCCTCTATCTTTTGATGGTCTGTAATGTGCAGCTAATAGGAAATTTTTAATTGAAAGATGAAAGGTGATCATATTGAAGGAAGCTGGGGCTGTCTTAGCCAGGTCTTGTCTTGGCTGGACTGGCAAACTGGACCAACTACTATTATGAAAGCAACATTGGAGGGTTAACCCCCCTTTTTGTGGGCACCAAATCTGTACTAGTTTAGAGCAAGTTCAAAGTCCTGAGTTGGTGAGGCATTGCATTTATTTTCCCCTGAGACTGTAACCTCTTCCTCTTTCCATTTCCAGCTCTAAGCACAAAGTTTGGCTCATGATAGACGCTTAGCAAACAGTATTGGAATTGAAATGGAAAGGAATTGGAAAATTACGCAGATTCTCAACATTAATTTTACTAAATAGACATTGCAATATTAAGTGAAGTGAATTATGCAGATATAGTCATAGGCAATGTCTATATGGATACAAGGGAAGTTCAATAGGCGCAATAATGATCTCTTATGTTTCGACATCATAGTCCGTTCTCTGTGCTCCTCTATTTTGGCTGCTGGTGGTAATTGGAAGGCCCTCAGCACTTTCAGCATTTGGCATAGTGAGCTGTAAGTTAAGTAAGCACATTGGAAACTGAAGAAAAATTGCAACATTTAAGAGGAAAGTAATACACATTTTTGTAGGTGCATTTTAAGTTATATATATATATACACAGAGAGAGAGAGAGAGAGTTGTTGTTGTTGTTGTTTTTGAGACGGAGTCTCACTCCGTCACCCAGGCTGGAGTGCAGTAGCACGGTCCCAGCTCACTGCAACCTCTGCCTCCTGAGTTCAAGCGACTCTTCTGCCTCAGCCTCCTTAGTAGCTGGAATTATAGGTGCCCACCACCAAGTCCAGCTAATTTTTGTATTTTTAGTAGAGATAGGGTTTCACCATATTGGCTAGGCTGGTCTCAAACTCCTGATCTCAGGTAATCCACCTGCCTTGGCCTCCCAAAGAACTGGGATTACAGGCATGAGCAACTGCGCTCGGCCAGTAAAATATATTTTTATCAATTAAACTCCCACCTTGTCTAGCCAGGAAAATCAGATTTTCTCCTTTTGCCCTCTGGGCTATTTGACAACATATGCTGTTCCTCATGTTAATACCTTAACAACTGTGCCAACAAGTCTGGTTTGAAAAAAAAGTAAGGGCTTAATGGTGTCTCTCTGCAGCCTATCAACATCTCTGTGCGTCAGTAGGTTACTTCAGCCTTTCAAAACAGTTGTTCACCTCAGATATGTGGGTCAAAAGTCACTGTAGTTAACATACCGAAGCTTGCTAATAGGTATAAGAATTTGGAATTATGACTTTGGAGCTCTCAATACCAAGGAAGGCAATGTTATGACAAACCCGTGTTTGTGTTGCTTCATCACAGAGTAACTCAGACACTACAATCAGTAGCTAGCACTCTCTCTGATCTGAATGGTATAGACGTCTTCCTTCCCAATAAATGATGAGGGCCTAGGCTAGGACACCTAATCAGTGGTGGTAAGATGGGAGAGGATAGGTGAGTCAAGAAGTGTTTTATGTGTTGACCTCCTCAGGACTTGAGAATGGGGAATAGGAGGATGATCCTGTTAAAGTGAGATTACAAATATAGGAAGAAAAACTGTTTTGAGGCAAAAATGGTGTTTTAAGTTTTGGATATACGTTTCAGGTGCCTTTAGGACATTCAAGTAGACATGAACTCTGTTAAAATGCAGAGAAATGGTAGTCTGTACTTGATAAAAAATTATTATCTTAGGCAGAAGTAAAGAACAAATAAATGAGTACAAACTCCAAAGTGATATCGTCTCTTAAGAAGGGCTGGGCCGCTCCTCTGGGGACAGGGCATAGCTAAACAAAAGGAGCAGAAACCTTGGCAGAAGTAAATGCCCCTGTCTGACAGCTTTGAAGAGAGCAATGGATCTCCCAGCACAGAGGCTGAGATCTGAGAATGGATAGACTGCCTGCTCAAGTGGGTCCCTGACCCCTGAGTAGCCTAACTAGGAGACATCCCTCACTAGGTGACTGACACCTCACACCTCACACGGCGGGGTACACCCCGAGACGAAGCTTCTAGAGCAAGAATCAGACAGCAACACTTGCTGTTCAGCAAGATTCTATTTTCTGCAGCTTCCGCTGCTGATACCCAGCAAACAGGGTCTGGAGTGGACCTCAAGCAAACTCCAAAAGACCTACAGCTGAGGGTCCTGACTGTTAGAAGGAAAACTAACAAACAGAAAGGACACCCACACCAAAACCCCATCAGTACGTCACCATCATCAAAGACCAAAGGCAGATAAAACCACAAAGATGGGGAAAAAGCAGGGCAGAAAAGCTGGAAATTCAAAAAATGAGAGCGCATCTCTCCCCCCAAAGGAACACAGCTCATCGCCAGCAACAGAACAAAGCTGGACGGAGAATGACTTTGAAGAGTTGAGAGAAGAAGGCTTCAGTCTATCAAACTTCTCAGAGCTAAAGGAGGAACTACATAACCAGCGCAAAGAAACTAAAAACCTTGAAAAAACAATGGATGAATGGATAACTAGAATAATCAATGCAAAGAAGACCTTAAAAGAACTGATAGAGATGAAAACCATGACATGAGAACTACGTGACAAATGCACAAGCTTCAGTAACTGACTTGATCAACTGGAAGAAACAGTATCAGCGATTGAAGATCAAATTAATGAAATGAAGCGAGAAGAGAAGTGTAGAGAAAAAAGAGTAAAAAGAAATGAACAAAGCCTCCAAGAAATGTGGGATTATGTGAAAAGACCAAATCTACGTCTTATTGGTGTGCCTGAAAGTGACGGGGAAAATGGAACCCAGTTGGAAAACACTCTGCAGGATATCATCCAGAAGAACTTCCCCAACCTAGTAAGGCAGGCCAACATTCAAATTCAGGAAATACGAGAACGCCACAAAGATACTCCTCGAGAAGAGCAACTCCAAGACACATAATTGTCAGATTCAACCAAAGTTGAAATGAAGGAAAAAGTCTTAAGGGCAGACAGAGAGAAAGGTTGGGTTACACACAAAGGGAAGCCCATCAGACTAACAGCAGATCTCTTGGCAGAAACTCTCCGAGCCAGAAGACAGTGGGGGCCAATATTCAACATTCTTAAAGAGAAGAATTTTCAACCCAGAACTTCATATCCAGCCAAACTAAGTTTCATAAGTGAAGGAGAAATAAAATCCTTTACAGATAAGCCAATGCTTAGAGATTTTGTCACCACCAGGCCTGCCCTACAAGAGATCCTGAAGGAAGCACTAAACATGGAAAGGAACAACAGGTATCAGCCAATGCAAAAACATGTCAAAATGTAAAGTCCATCGATGCTAGGAAGAAACTGCATCAACTAGCGAGCAAAATAACCAGCTAATATCATAATGACAGGATCAAGTTCACACATAACAATATTAACCTTAAATGTAAATGGACTAAATGGTCCAATTAAAAGACACAGATTGGAAAATTGGATAAGGGGTCAAGACCAATCAGTTTGCTGTATTCAGGAGACCCATCTCACATGAAGAGACACACATAGGCTCAAAATAAAGGGATGGAAGAAGATCTACCAAGCAAATGGAAAAAAAAAAAAAAAAAAGCAGGGGTAGCAATCCTAGTCTCTGATAAAACGGACATTAAACCATCAAAGATCAAAAGAGACAAAGAAGGCCATTACATAATGGTGAAGGGATCAATTCTCAATTCATCAGGAAGAGCTAACTATCCTAAATATATATGCACCCAATACAGGAGCACCCAGATTCATAAAGCAAGTCCTTAGAGACTTACAAAGAGACTTAGACTCCCATAGAATAATAACAGGAGACTTTAACACCCCACTGTCAACATTAGACAGATCAACGAGAAGAAAGTTAACAAGGATATCCAGGAATTGAACTAAACTCTGCACCAAGTGGACCTAATAGACATCTATAGAACTCTCCACCCCAAATCAATAGAATATACATTCTTCTCAGCACCACATCGCACTTATTCCAAAATTGACCACATAGTTGGAAGTAAAGCGCTCCTCGGCAAATGTACAAGAACAGAAATTATAACAAACTGTCTCTCAGACCACAGTGCAATCAAACTAGAACTCAGGACTAAGAAACTCAATCAAAACTGCTCAACTACATGGAAACTGAACAACCTGCTCCTGAATGACTACTGGGTACATAACAAAATGAAGGCAGAAATAAAGATGTTCTTTGAAACCAATAAGAACAAAGATACAACATACCAGAATCTCTCGGACACATTTAAAGCAGTGTGTAGAGGGAAATTTATAGCACTAAATGCCCACAAGAGAAAGCAGGAAAGATCTAAAATTGACACCCTAACATCCCAATTAAAATAACTAGAGAAGCAAGAGCAAACAAATTCAAAAGCTAGCAGAAGGCAAGAAATAACTAAGATCAGAGCAGAACTGAAGGAGATAGAGACACAAAAAACCCTTCAAAAAATCAATGAATCCAGGAGCTGGTTTTTTGAAAAGATCAACAAAATTGATAGACCACTAGCAAGACTAATAAAGAAGAAAAGAGAGAAGAATCAAATAGACGCAATAAAAAATGATAAAGGGGATATCACCACTGACCCCACAGAAATACAAACTACCATCAGAGAATACTATAAACACCTCTACACAAATAAACTAGAAAACCTAGAAGAAATGCATAATTTCCTGGACACTTACACTCTCCTAAGACGAAACCAGGAAGAAGTTGAATCCCTGAATAGACCAATAGCAGGCTCTGAAATTGAGGCAATAATTAATAACCTAGCAACCAAAAAAAGTCCAGGACCAGACAGATTCACAGCTGAATTCTACCAGAGGTACAAGGAGGAGCTGGTACCATTCCTTCTGAAATTATTCCAATCAATAGAAAAAGAGGGAATCCTCCCTAACTCATTTTACGAGGCCAACATCATCCTGATACCAAAGCCTGACGGAGATACAACAAAAAAAGAGAATTTTAGACCCATATCCTTGATGAACATCGATGCAAAAATCCTCAATAAAATATTGGCAAACCAAATCCAGCAGCACATCAAAAAGCTTATCCACCATGATCAAGTGGACTTCATCCCTGGGATGCAAGGCTGGTTCAACATACACAAATCAATAAACATAATCCAGCATATAAACAGAACCAAAAACAAAAACCACATGATTATCTCAGTAGATGCAGAAAAGGCCTTTGACAAAATTCAACAGCCCTTCATGCTAAAAACTCTCAATAAATTCGGTATTGATGGAATGTATCTCAAAATAATAAGAGCTATTTATGACAAACCCACAGCCAATATCATACTGAATGGGCAAAAACTGGAAGCATTCCCTTTGAAAACTGGCACGAGACGGGGATGCCCTCTCTCACCACTCCTATTCAACATAGTGTTCGAAGTTCTGGCTGGGGCAATCAGGCAAGAGAAAGAAATAAAGGGTATTCAGTTAGGAAAAGAAGAAGTCAAATTGTCCCTGTTTGCAGATGACATGATTGTATATTTAGAAAACCCCATCATCTCAGCCCAAAATCTCCTTAAGCTGATAAGCAACTTCAGCAAAGTCCCAGGATACAAAATCAATGTGCAAAAATCACAAGCATTCTTATACACCAGTAACAGACAAACAGAGAGCTAAATCATGAATGAACTCCCATTCACAATAGCTTCAAACAGAATAAAATACCTAGGAATCCAACTTACAAGGGATGGTAAAGGACCTCTTCAAGGAGAACTACAAACCACTGCTCAGTGAAATAAAAGAGGACACAAACAGATGGAAGAACATATCATGCTCATGGATAGGAAGAATCAATATCGTGAAAATAGCCATACTGCCCAAGGTAATTTATAGATTCAATGCCATCCCCATTAATCTACCAATGACTTTCTTCACAGAATTGGAAAAAACTGCTTTAAAGTTCATATGGAACCAAAAAAGACCCCGCATTGCCAAGACAATCCTAAACCAAAAGAACAAAGCTGGAGGCATCATGCTACCAGACTTCAAACTATACTACAAGGCTACAGTAACCAAAACAGCATGGTACTGGTGCCAAAACAGGGATATAGACCAATGGAACAGAACAGAGGCCTCAGAAATAATACCACACATCTACAGCCATCTGATCTTTGACAAACCTGACAAAAACAAGAAATGGGGAAAGGATTCCCTATTTAATAAATGGTGCTGGGAAAATTGGCTAGCCATAAGTAGAAAGCTGAAACTGGATCCTTTCCTTACTCCTTATACGAAAATTAATTCAAGATGGATTAGAGACTTAAATGTTAGACCTAAAACCATACATGGGCAAGGACTTCATGTCTAAAACACCAAAAGCAATGGCAACAAAAGCCAAAATTGACAAATGGGATCTAATTAAATGAAAGAGCTTCTGCACAGCAAAAGAAACTACCATCAGAGTGAACAGGCAACCTACAGAATGGGAGAAAATTTTTGCAATCTACTCATCTGACAAAGGGCTAATATCCAGAACCTATAAAGAACCCAAACAAATTTACAAGAAAAAAACAAACAACCCTATCAAAAAGTAGGCGAAGGATATGAACAGACATTTCTCAAAAGAAGACATTCATACAGCCAACAGACACATGAAAAAATGCTCATCATCACTGGCCATCAGAGAAATGCAAATCAAAACCACTATGAAATATCATCTCACACCAGTTAGAATGGCAATCATTAAAAAATCAGGAAACAACAGGTGCTGGAGAGGATGTGGAGAAATAGGAACACTTTTACACTGTTGGTGGGACTGTAAACTAGTTCAACCATTGTGGAAAACAGTGTGGCGATTTCTCAAGGATCTAGAACTAGAAATACCTTTTGACCCAGCCATCGCATTACTGAGGATATACCCAAAGGATTGTAAGTCATGCTGCTATAAAGACACATGCACACGTATGTTTATTGCGGCACTATTCACAATAGCAAAGACTTGGAATTAACCCAAATGTCCATCAGTGATAGACTGGATTAAGAAAATGTGGCACATATACACCATGGAATACTATGCAGCCATAAAAAAGGATGAGTTTGTGTCCTTTGTAGGGACATGGATGCAGCTGGAATCCATCATTCTGAGCAAAGTATCGCAAGAACAGAAAACCAAACACCGCATGTTCTCACTCATAGGTGGGAATTGAACAATGAGATCACTTGGACACAGGAAGGGGAATATCACACACTGGGTCCTATTGTGGGGTGGGGGAGGGGGGAGGGATAGCATTAGGAGACATACCTAATGTAAATGACGAGTTAATGGGTGCAGCACACCAACATGGCACATGTATACATATGTAACAAACCTGCACATCATGCACATGTACCCTAGAACTTAAAGTATAATTAAAAAAAAAAAAAAAACCTGCCATGTTTGAAAAAAAAAAAAAAAAACCTGCCATATTTGAAAAAAAAAAAAAAAGAAGAGCTGGGCCTACAGAAGGCATTAAGTGTAAAAATTAGATTTGTGCAGGAGCAGTATAAAGTTATAAGTAGGTTATGTGGGGAATCAAGCATTTCACTTGAAAAGTGATATACTGACTTTTCACCTGAAAAGTCATATACTGTTTATAGATTGCCTATTGGAGACATTAGGATTATAGTATGATGTTAAGAAACACTGGATATAATGTAGGTTTTGATAGTTCAAAAGAGATTTTTTGATTTTGTCGTTTCTCAGTATCATTATGCACATCAGTGATTTTACTGACAAAAATTTGGATGAAATATCCAACATATAAAGATTTCTGGATATCAGTAATAGCCAGCATTTATTGAGTGCTTACTGCACACTAAGCTCTATTCTAGTACTTCATGTTGATTCATTACGTATAATTATCTTAAATAGGTAGTCATATTATTCCCATTTTATAGATAGGAGGAACATTTAAGAAACCTTCTGCAGATCACACAGGATTTATCCCCAAGGAGTTTTGCTGCAGAGCCTACCTCTTAACCACTATGCTATACTTCATTATCAAATAATCTAGGTTACAGGTATATGAAAACATGAAAATGCATTATTCAAACAAAAATTCATATGAAGGTAGCATTTCTAGACATTAACAAGATTGCCATATTCTAGAATCTGATGAACCTTTTTCTGCATTGCCCGCCAGTTGATGCGTATGATATTCTTTTCCAAAAGAAAAGTGCTTAGGTCTATAAATAATTGTTTTCTTTCTGTTCTCAAGAACCGTTGATGGTGATTATCTCCAGGGAGGGGAAAGTAGTGGGTGTAGTTGGGAATCAGCAGTCTGGGATTAGAAAAATTTTGAGTTTTCATTTTGTGACTTTCTGTACTGTTTAAGTTTTATTACCTCTGGATATTAAAAAATGTGTTAATGGGGGTTCTGTATAATGGGATTATGGGCTACTCTTAAAGTGTTTTAAATATTTATAGCACACAAATTATACTAACAGATATCATCTGAAGAATTACTAAGTAGCTTGACATTCATAGTCAGTGGATTTTACACAGTTCCACATAGAAACAATATTGTTATAAAATGGTTAGAAATGTAGTGTCACTATGAAACCATTATTCCCTTGTTTCTATGGGAAAGTGAATTTTCAATTATAGATGCGGATGTGGAAACTGTTACTTCACTTTCTACAGTCTTAGAAAATTCCTATACTTACACAGACAGACACACACACACATACACACACTCTCACTCAGTCACTCACTCATAGGCAAACATTTGCTCTGGGGGTAGAATAGTTTTCCTGAGTGAAAGAGGTGCTCTAGTGGGGTGTGGCAAGGATGAGTGTCAGATTAGAATTTTTATATCAATTGCTCTAGACAGGACTGTGTTGTGAGAAGGACTCTGAGGACCTTCACCCACTAAAAACAGGGAAGTTAGCAGTGGTTGGTTGTATAACTGGTTTATTTGTAAGTCACACTTTTGGATTATGATACTCCCCACAGTGATCAGTTGGTGTTTATTTTCACTCTAAAGCAATTTTAGTCATCTAGCAACTCATTTGGATGATGTGCTTGCTGTACAATGAAATTTGCAGTTTTAAAAGACCCCAGAGCAACTACGGTGTGTAATTTGTGCAGTGTTTGTACTGCTCTTGGAATAGATGGGAAATGTATGTTTGAATTAGGAAAAGACTGCTTTTCTGGAAAATTACAGAAGTTCTAGAAGAATTTTTTTTCACTGTGGCATTGTTGAGAAGGGATTAATTTTTCTTAAAAAGAGCCAGGATACTCTGGATATAATGAAAATAGTTAGTGTTTGTGGCCTGTGAGCAAAAGAGGGAATACCAAATGTCAGAGTAGGACTGTAAATCATCATCCTTGGCAGGAACAAAGTTTGCTGTTTGTCTTGTTATGTCTGGACAGTTACCAGGGCCTGTGGTGCATTTTGCAGTTTCATTATCAAAATCCCAGAGTGTGGGAGCATTTACGTAGACTCCAGGGTACAGGTATTAGTGGTCTGATCTCACTCTTTGGGGTTCTTGTTTTAAAATGGATGAGACTTTTTATATTTAGAGGAATTATAAATATGGTTAAATGTGATGGAAAGGGAAACAATTTTATAATTGTTAATAGTGTCTTTGTTTTATAGTTATTTTAAAAACAAATCAACACCTATATGAAATTATAAAGTACATCTGAGAACCCAAAAATAACCCCACCGTCAAAGATTCTGAGCATTCAGAATATAGCTTGGTATGCTTTCCATCTACTGTATTTCAGTGGCTTTAAGACACATATTTTTAGAAATTTTAGAAATTAAAAAATGTCTAAGATAAGGAAATGTCTTGTAATCATTATTAGCCTCAATCGAAGTCAGATTACTTCAGAAAGGATTTGCATTTCACTCTGCCAGTTATTTGCACTACTACCAATCTGAGACCACTTTAAGTTAAATTCTCTGCCTGAAAGATTTTTTTTGTTTTGTTTTGTCTTTGTTGGTTTCGCTGTGTTTTGTTTTTGACCCTACTGGTAATATGAATTCAGACTGCAAAGCTAGGTGAGTACTGGCTTTTAGATAAAATTGCTTCTATCTTGTGTACAGATAGAGACTTTCAGGTTTCCTTGCTGTCTCATTCTGAATGCTGGGTTTATTTTTCATTTGTTTATATTGCATTTGTACCCCTTTTGTTGTTCTAGCTTTACATGGGAGGCCTCTTGTTTGGGGTACGTTGTTGTTTTGGTGGTGGTGGTGCATGAAAGAATAATACATCTTATAATTTATTGTGGCTTAGATTTGATCAAAGACTCATCAGAGGGCCAGGCTCTGTGGCTCATGGCTGTAATCCCAGTACTTTGGGAGGCCAAGGTGGGAGGGTTACGAGGTCAGGGGCTCAAGACCAGCCTGGCCAAAATAGTGAAGCCCCATCTCTACTAAAGATACAAAAAATTAGCCAGGCATGGTCATGTGCGCCTGTAATCTCAGCTACTTGGGAGGCTGAGGCAGGAGAATCGTTTGAACCCAACCTGGGAGGCATAGGTTGCAGTGAGCCAAGATTGTGCCATTGCACTCCAGCCTGGGCAACAGGGTGAGACTTTGTCTCAAAAAAGAAAAAAAAAAAAAAGACTCATCAGACACTTGCCCAGGCCCCTACTAACATCCTTCTTCAGAATTTGCTTACTCTTATTGTAGACACACTTCTAGTAAACTCAATGTCATTGTTACACATTTCTTTGCTCATTCCTTTAGTGATCTTCGAACTTTATATAAGGATCAGTTGGGTAGTTATCAAAACGATATATTTATGGGTCTTATCCCTAGAGTTTTTGTTTCCGTGGACTTTGGTGAGGCCCAGGAATCTGCATGTTTATTAAAAATAAAAATCCTCAGGGTATTCTTACCTAAGTGATTGAAGGACCACACTTAGACTGCGTACTCTATATCTAACTCAATACTCATGGCTTCAACTGCCATCTATGTATATTGATGACTTCCAAACCCTTATCTTTGTTTTTATTATTATTATTATTACCTACCGGCTGAGCTAGCTGGGGCCAAATCCTTACTTTAAATGATTCTTGAATGTCAAACTCATCTATAAAATTGGCATGTCTCTATTAAAGACAATACACTCCAAATCAGGATACCTGGGTTCAGATCCCAGCTCAGCCCCTTAATAGCTGCATGACCCTGGGCAAGTTACTTAACTTCTCAGATGCCTCATGTAAAAAGAAGTTAATATGTCATAGTGTTGCCTTCATGATTCAGTGGATCAATGCATGTAAACTTCTTTGACCAGTGCCTCACATGTAGCAAGCTCAATATAAATTTTAGCTGTTTTTTTAAAAAAATGTTATTTCACAAGCCCCTCAATTATGTCTAGAATAAATCTTTTATACCACCTCCACTGCTTTCAAAATCTGTTTTCTACCTTCGTTACAACTTTATTTCATTTTTCCCTATCACAAGTTTTCCTTGTCTGGTCATAAGTTCTACGAATTTGACATCCTGATTTTCTCTAGTTTTTCTCTTCCTTTCCATAGGATTAGTAGCAGGAAATACCTAAATAGAACCACTTCTATGGCCAGGCTCATGCCTGTAATCTCAGTACTTTGGGAAGCGAAGGCAGGCAGATCACCTGGTGACAGGAGTTCGAGACCAGCCTGGCCAACATGGCAAAACCCTGTCTTTACTAAAAAAATACAAAAATTAGCCAGGCGTGGTGGCGTGCACCTGTAATCCCAGCTACTCGGGAGGCTGAGGCAGGAGAATCACTTGAACCCAGAAGGCGGACGTTGCAGTGAACCGAGATCATGCCGTTGCACTCCAGCCTAGCCCGGGTAACAGAGTGAGACTCCGTCTCAAAAAAATAAAAATAAAAAAGGAATCACTTCTATTGCTTTGATTCAGGTCTTTATCATCTCACATAGAGCTCTGGAATAGTCTCCTACCTGTACTTTGAGCCTTTGGTTGTTTCTATCCATTCTTAATGAAAAACTTTATCAAAGGCAGTGTGGTCTTGCTACTCCTCTGCTGGATGGCTTTTACTACCTACAGGATAAAATCTAAACACCTGTACCTGGCATACAAGGCTCCTCAGGTCTGGTTTCTGCCTCATCTTCTGCAATATTTAGGCACTATACAGCTTTCCAGCTTTAGTAAATCACTCATAATAGATTGCTCAAAACACTGGATTCTCTCTTGCTTTCATAATTTTGCATAGATAAGCTATATAGTGTGATGATTTAGAGTGTGAGCTTTAGAGCCAGACTGCCAAATCTTGACTTTGCCACTTAACTAGGTATGGACCTTGGATGAAACAGTTTTTTCTGTGCCACAGTTTCCTCATCTGTAAAATAGGAATAATTGTGCTTCATAGCATTGGTATGTGGATTTAGTAAGTTAATTCACAGAAGTTTTTAATAAATGTGAGATATCATTATTTTTATATTTACCATGCTATTTCTTCTGTCTGTGCACTTGATCTTTTCTTCTACCCATTCTCTCACTTTCTTTTGCTTGTGAAATGCTATTCATTCATCCTTCATGTCTCAGTTTAAGAACTAGCTCCTCCAGGAAGTCACCATTGAAATCCCCAGACTCTGGGTCAGATGCTTCTCCTCCGGATTCCCATAGCATCCTATGTAGCATAATTAAGTTGTGAATGTTTCAGGGACTGCCTGGGATTGTATTTTTCATCTCTGAATGTTTAATGAATGAAACTTGATTGCTTTGTTTATTTGCTATAGGTTGGGAAACCGATTAGAAAGGATTCTTCTGCTAGAAACAAGTAGGTAGACAGCAAGGGAAGAGGTAGCAAGAGATGAAAAAACAGAAAACAGAGTCTAGGATGGTCTGGAACTTTCCAGTGAAGGAGTAAACAATACAATATCACACTGGGTCCCTAAGTATCATTGTGCATAATTAAAATGCTATGATGCTATCCTTAAGTCATCCTAAAGGTTAAATTGTGTTGAATATACTCTGTCTAAAAGGAAGGAAAGCAGTTTAAACACTTTAGAAATCTTTCTTTTAAAACTAGTCAAAATAAATTTTGGTACTGAACTTGGCAAGCTTTAGATATTTATCATTGTCCAATAGCTCATTCCCCCTTGGGCAGCCTGACTAATCAGCGAAGTCCCGCAATTAATTCTGACTATGAAGTCTGCTCAACCTGTGGGGAAAAAAAATGTAAAGGCCTAGAAAGTGGATTTGTAGCAACTAATCTGAGTGCCCATTACCCAGTTTCTGAACTCTGTGTTTACTAAGTTTACCATCAACCGTTCTAAAGAGAAAAGGGTGTGGTGGCACACACCTGCTACTCGGAAGGCTGAGGTGGGAGGATTGCATGAACCCAGGAGTTTGAAGCTAGTCTAGGCAACATGGTGAGAACCTGTGTTGATTGATTGATTGATTGATTGATTGATAGACAGGTGGATAGAAATGGTTAAAGTTCAACGAAAATAACTATAGTATACTTTTATCCTTATAAATACAATAAACATTATAAGAATGTTGAAACCCTTTCAAAATCACTTATTTTTTAACTTAGAACTTTTCGAAGAAATATTACCAGTAATATTTTCAAATCCTAAGAATTATGGTTTACTTAAATAAAATGACATTAAATTAAAACCTGTATGAAAAGTACATATCAAAGCACAATATGTGTGTGTGTGTGTGTGTGTGTGTGTGTGTTTTAAGTTAGGACAGTATTTACTGATTTGCTGGGTTCAACCATAATAAACATTAGCATAGGGAGGTAGGAAAAAGTTGTTGACCTAACAAATTAGTTTCAGAGGATTTATTTTTACAAATATTTTTTGGATTAGGCCCTGAAGATACAATGCCCCTTTGCAGAGTGTAGGAATTTGGATTGTGGAGACTTACAGAAAAAATAAACATAATTGCCTTTTCTGAGTTTATGTTGAGATAAGAGACATGAAACCCTTACAAATGAAAACATGTAAGTGCTTCCAACAGATATTCATATAAATAATTGATACTCTAAATCTCCAGCTGCTTTCTACCTCTTTGGAAATCTAATTGAGAAAATATTTTATTAAATTTTTGTTTCTCATTATAAAAGTAATATGTGTTCATTGGGGAGAATGTTTTAGAAGGTGGAAGTAAGAACATGAAAATCTGCTGTCCATCTATTAACATTTAATAACTTAAATCTGTTTTTTGTATCTATCTTTGTCCTTTAAAAATAGGCTATAATTATACAGTTTTATATTGTTCCTCATTTACTTTGTATTAAATTAGGAACATTTTCTCTTGAACTGAATAGTCAAGATAAACTAGATCTTGGTAAAGATGATGGGGAGTCTAATCATTTAAGTGACCTTAGACATTATATGTTCTAAACTAAATGGATACACGTTCAATAAGGAGAAATCTAATTATTAGATAGAATATTCATAAGCCTGGTTATTTTAAATTCAGCACTTGATGAGTTTACTTGAAAATTAGATAGCTCTTATTGCATGTATTGAGTTGAATTAACTGCACATGAACAATTAGATGCTATATTATAATTTATAAAATATTTGTAAAAGATTGGCATTACTTTGTACTCTTAAAAAACTGCCTATTGGCCGGGCACGGTGCCTCACGCCTGTAATCCCAGCACTTTGGGAGGCCGAGGTGGGCGAATCACGAGGTCAAGAGATCGAGACCATCCTGGCCAACATGGTGAAACGCCATCTCTACTAAAAATACAAAAAATTAGCCAGGCGTGGTGGCGAGTGCCTGTAGTCCTAGCTACACCAGAGGCTGAAGCAGGAGAATGGCGTGAACTCCGGAGGCGGAGCTTGCAGTGAGCCGAGATCGCGCCACTGCACTCCAGCCAGGCAAAAGAGCAAGACTCCGTCTCAAAACAAAACAAAACAAAAAAACCCCAAAACTGGCTGTTCTACTCATGTAATAATGTATTTCTTATATTCAGACTATTTAATGAGTTTGGAGGCTGCTCAGTAAAAATTTATTAGTAGTTATGAAGTAAACCAATTTTACTTGATACACTGTTGACTCACCCCCCTCCCTTTTTCTTTTTTCTCCCTCTCATTGTCTTATGTCAGTCTTTTTTCAACAGTGTAATTGCAGACTCAGTCAGATAGCAGAAGCCATGTCCTGTGTTCTTTTTATTTCAGGGAGGCATAGTGTATTAGACATAAATAGTAAGTACTTGTTCTCACTTTTACTCCTTTGTTATCACTTTCTCCTGCTTTCCCCACTTCTCTTATTGCTTTTTTTTTTTTTTAATCTCCTTTGAGAGTTTTTTTTTTTTTTCCTTCACTTGTCTCCCAAATCTGTGATTCTTAATCTTTTTTTGTTTGTTTGGTTTTGTTTTTTGGAGACCAAGTCTCCTCTGTCACCCAGGCTGGAGTGCAATGGCACAGTCTCGGCTCACCGCAACCTCCGCCTCCCAGATTCAAGTGATTCTCTCCTGCCTCAGCCTCCTGAGTAGCTGGGATTACAGGCGTGTGCCACCACGCTGGGCTAATTTTTAAAAAATTTTTAGTAGAGATGAGGTTTCACCATGTTGGCCAGGATGGTCTTGATCTCCTGACCTCGTGATCTGCCCGCCTTGGCCTCCCAAAGTGTTGGGATTACAGGTGTGAGCCACTGCGCCCAGCCAAATCTGTGATTCTTAACCTTTTATAAAATTTTGTCTCAACACATCTGAGGAGGACCCACAGTGGTTCCCTAATGGGCAAAGGCAGTGAGTCTCAGCTACCTCTTTTGTCATGCACACATGCACACACTGAAAATTGCTGTTCTTTATACTGTCCTTGGGTGATCTAATTGATAACCAAATCTCTATCTCTAGATCCAACCTACATGCATATTTGTAGCAGATTCTTAAGTCCTTTTGATTATATCTTCTCAGCATCTTTCATATTTATCTCATCTACTCCAGTCCTATTTTAGACCTATATTTTTCTTGTTTGAATTACTTTAGTAACCTCTTAATTTGTCCATCTGCCTATAATTTCTTCCTTCTTTTGTCTGTTCACCTTAAGGCCAGCTGAATGAACTTGTCAAAATGCAAACCTGGTCATGTTATTCCCTTTTATGGCCTTAATTACATCTCTATGGTCTAATCAAATAAATTACAAACTCCTTGATGTGATATACAAAATCCTTTGTGGCTTGGCCCTTATACGTTTTTAGCCTGTTTTTTACTGCCAACATTTATTCACTGTACTCCAAACAAATTCACTAGGATCTATCATCGTCCTCAATGATTATACATTCTATCTTCACTAATGGTATATTGCCAGTTTTTGTGTTCCTGCTAAACCTCTTATTGTTTGTTTGCTTTGGTCTCTGTCTTTCCTAATGTTTGGTAAGCCTTGGTTAGATAGCTTATATGTAAGATGGGAGCACTGAAAAACTAATTGAAGGCCGGGCACAGTGGCTCGTGCCTATAATCCCAGCACTTTGGGAGGCCAAGGCAGGTGGATCACCTGAGGTCAGGAGTTTGAGACCAGCCTGGCCAACATGGTGAAACTCCGTCTCTACTAAAAATACAAAAAATTAGCCGGGCGTGGTGGTGGGCGCCTGTAATCCCAGCTACTCAGGAGGCTGAGGCAGGAGAATCGCTTGAACCTGCGAGGTAGAGGTTGCAGTGAGCCGATATCGCACCACTGCACTCCAGCCTGGACAACAGAGAGAGACTCCGTCTCAAAACAAAAAACCAAAAAAACTAATTGGAAACTCCAAATCTATCCAATCAATTCATTTTATTGTCTTTAGTGTCTTTATTAACTTAAGCTATTCGTATTTCCTAGAAAATGGATCCTCAGTTCTTCACTTGGATATAATAATATAGACTGCCGACATTCTGGGAACTGATTAGTCTTCCAGCTTCCAGTCTCATGCCTCTCCCTCAGTTGTTCTGAGTGTCCCCCAGTCCAGAGATATTCTATAATTTCCTCTTCAGAAAGAAACAAAACAAAATTCTGATCTTCCCAGATGAAGGTAGAATACTCATGGCTGCATGGAAAGGCAGAGGGTATTTGGGCATATAATTTACTTCTACATTAAACTTTCAACCTGTTCTCTAGTTTCCAGCTCTATCTTACCTACTGCTTACAGAGGTGTGGCTAATTCCTGAGCCATTCCAGGATCCTGCTGGGTAAAATTTAAAAAGTCACATTTCTGATTGGGGCGGAGCAAGATGGCCGAATAGGAGCAGCTCCAGTCTCCAACTCCCAGCGCGAGCGACACAGAAGACCGGTGATTTCTGCATTTTCAACTGAGGTACTGGGTTCATCTCACTGGGGAGTGCCGGACGATCGGTGCTGGTCAGCTGCTGCAGCCCGACCAGCGAGAGCTGAAGCAGGGCGAGGCATTGCCTCACCTGGGAAGCGCAAGGGGGAAGGGAGTCCCTTTTCCCAGCCAGGGGAACTGAGACACACAACACCTGGAAAATCGGGTAACTCCCACCCCAATACTGCGCTTTAGGAAACAGGCACACCAGGAGATCATATCCCACACCTGGCCGGGAGGGTCCCACACCCACGGAGCCTCCCTCATTGCTAGCACAGCAGTCTGTGATCTACCGGCAAGGCAGCAGCGAGGCTGGGGGAGGGGCGCCCGCCATTGCTGAGGCTTAAGTAGGTAAACAAAGCTGCTGGGAAGCTCGAACTGGGTGGAGCTCACAGCAGCTCAAGGAAACCTGCCTGTCTCTGTAGACTCCACCTCTGGGGACAGGGCACAGTAAACTAAGACACACAGACACCTCTGCACAGACGCAAACGACTCTGTCTGACAGCTTTGAAGAGAGCAGTGGATCTCCCAACACGGAGGTTGAGATCTGAGAAGGGACAGACTCCCTGCTCAAGTGAGTAGCCTAACTGGGAGACATCCCCCACTAGGGGCAGTCTGACACCCCACACCTCACAGGGAGGAGTACACCCCTGAGAGGAAGCTTCCAAAGCAAGAATCAGACAGGTACACTCGCTGTTCAGAAATATTCTACCTTCTGCAGCCTCTGCTGCTGATACCCAGGCAAACAGGGTCTGGAGTGGACCTCAAGCAATCTCCAACAGACCTACAGCTGAGGGTCCTGACTGTTAGAAGGAAAACTATCAAACAGGAAGGACACCTACACCAAAACCCCATCAGTACATCACCATCATCAAAGACCAGAGGCAGATAAAACCACAAAGATGGGGAAAAAGCAGGGCAGAAAAGCTGGAAATTCCAAAAATAAGAGCGCATCTCCCCCGGCAAAGGAGCGCAGCTCATCGCCAGCAACGGATCAAAGCTGGACGGAGAATGACTTTGACGAGATGAGAGAAGAAGGCTTCAGTCCATCAAATTTCTCAGAGCTAAAGGAGGAATTACGTACCCAGCGCAAAGAAACTAAAAATCTTGAAAAAAAAGTGGAAGAATTGATGGCTAGAGTAATTAATGCAGAGAAGGTCCTAAACGAAATGAAAGAGATGAAAACCATGACACGAGAAATACGTGACAAATGCACAAGCTTCAGTAACCGACTCGATCAACTGGAAGAAAGAGTATCAGCGATTGAGGATCAAATGAATGAAATGAAGCGAGAAGAGAAACCAAAAGAAAAAAGAAGAAAAAGAAATGAACAAAGCCTGCAAGAAGTATGGGATTATGTAAAAAGACCAAATCTACGTCTGATTGGGGTGCCTGAAAGTGAGGGGGAAAATGGAACCAAGTTGGAAAACACTCTTCAGGATATCATCCAGGAGAACTTCCCCAACCTAGTAGGGCAGGCCAACATTCAAATCCAGGAAATACAGAGAACGCCACAAAGATACTCCTCGAGAAGAGCAACTCCAAGACACATAATTGCCAGATTCACCAAAGTTGAAATGAAGGAAAAAATCTTAAGGGCAGCCAGAGAGAAAGGTCGGGTTACCCACAAAGGGAAGCCCATCAGACTAACAGCAGATCTCTCAGCAGAAACTCTCCAAGCCAGAAGAGAGTGGGGGCCAATATTCAACATTCTTAAAGAAAAGAATTTTAAACCCAGAATTTCATATCCAGCCAAACTAAGTTTCATAAGTGAAGGAGAAATAAAATCCTTTACAGATAAGCAAATGCTTAGAGATTTTGTCACCACTAGGCCTGCCTTACAAGAGACCCTGAAGGAAGCACTAAACATGGAAAGGAACAACCGGTACCAGCCATTGCAAAAACATGCCAAAATGTAAAGACCATTGAGGCTAGGAAGAAACTGCATCAACTAATGAGCAAAATAACCAGTTAATATCATAATGGCAGGATCAAGTTCACACATAACAATATTAACCTTAAATGTAAATGGACTAAATGCTCCAATTAAAAGACACAGACTGGCAAACTGGATAAAGAGTCAAGACCCATCAGTCTGCTGTATTCAGGAGACCCATCTCACACGCAGAGACATACATAGGCTCAAAATAAAGGGATGGAGGAAGATTTACCAAGCAAATGGAGAACAAAAAAAAGCAGGGGTTGCAATACTAGTCTCTGATAAAACAGACTTTAAACCATCAAAGATCAAAAGAGACAAAGAAGGCCATTACATAATGGTAAAGGGATCAATTCAACAGGAAGAGCTAACTATCCTAAATATACATGCACCCAATACAGGAGCACCCAGATTCATCAAGCAAGTCCTTAGAGACTTACAAAGAGACTTAGACTCCCATACAATAATAATGGGAGACTTCAACACTCCACTGTCAACATTAGACAGATCAACGAGACAGAAAGTTAACAAGGATATCCAGGAATTGAACTCATCTCTGCAGCAAGCAGACCTAATAGACATCTATAGAACTCTCCACCCCAAATCAACAGAATATACATTCTTCTCAGCACCACATCATACTTACTCCAAAATTGACCACGTAATTGGAAGTAAAGCACTCCTCAGCAAATGTACAAGAACAGAAATTATAACAAACTGTCTCTCAGACCACAGTGCAATCAAACTAGAACTCAGGACTAAGAAACTCACTCAAAACCGCTCAACTACATGGAAACTGAACAACCTGCTCCTGAATGACTACTGGGTACATAACGAAATGAAGGCAGAAATAAAGATGTTCTTTGAAACCAATGAGAACAAAGATACAACATACCAGAATCTCTGGGACACATTTAAAGCAGTGTGTAGAGGGAAATTTATAGCACTAAATGCCCACAAGAGAAAGCAGGAAAGATGCAAAATTGACACTCTAACATCGCAATTAAAAGAACTAGAGAAGCAAGAGCAAACACATTCGAAAGCTAGCAGAAGGCAAGAAATAACTAAGATCAGAGCAGAACTGAAGGAGATAGAGACACAAAAAACCCTCCAAAAAATCAATGAATCCAGGAGTTGGTTTTTTGAAAAGATCAACAAAATTGACAGACCACTAGCCAGACTAATAAAGAAGAAAAGAGAGAAGAATCAAATCGACGCAATTAAAAATGATAAAGGGGATATCACCACCGACCCCACAGAAATACAAACTACCATCAGAGAATACTATAAACACCTCTACGCAAATAAACTGGAAAATCTAGAAGAAATGGATAATTTCCTGGACACTTACACTCTTCCAAGACTAAACCAGGAAGAAGTTGAATCCCTGAATAGACCAATAGCAGGCTCTGAAATTGAGGCAACAATTAATAGCCTACCAACCAAAAAAAGTCCAGGACCAGATGGATTCACAGCTGAATTCTACCAGAGGTACAAGGAGGAGTTGGTACCATTCCTTCTGAAACTATTCCAATCAATAGAAAAAGAGGGAATCCTCCCTAACTCATTTTATGAGGCCAATATCATCCTGATACCAAAGCCTGGCAAGGACACAACAAAAAAAGAGAATTTTAGACCAATATCTCTGATGAACATCGATGCAAAAATCCTCAATAAAATACTGGCAAACCGGATTCAGCAACACATCAAAAAGCTTATCCACCATGATCAAGTGGGCTTCATCCCTGGGATGCAAGGCTGGTTCAACATTCGCAAATCAATAAACATAATCCAGCATATAAACAGAACCAAAGACAAGAACCACATGATTATCTCAATAGATGCAGAAAAGGCTTTTGACAAAATTCAACAGCCCTTCATGCTAAAAACGCTCAATAAATTCGGTATTGATGGAACGTACCTCAAAATAATAAGAGCTATTTATGACAAACCCACAGCCAATATCATACTGAATGGGCAAAAACTGGAAAAATTCCCTTTGAAAACTGGCACAAGACAGGGATGCCCTCTCTCACCACTCCTATTCAACATAGTGTTGGAAGTTCTGGCTAGGGCAATCAGGCAAGAGAAAGAAATCAAGGGTATTCAGTTAGGAAAAGAAGAAGTCAAATTGTCCCTGTTTGCAGATGACATGATTGTATATTTAGAAAACCCCATTGTCTCAGCCCAAAATCTCCTTAAGCTGATAAGCAACTTCAGCAAAGTCTCAGGATACAAAATTAATGTGCAAAAATCACAAGCATTCTTATACACCAGTAACAGACAAACAGAGAGCCAAATCAGGAATGAACTTCCATTCACAATTGCTTCAAAGAGAATAAAATACCTAGGAATCCAACTTACAAGGGATGTAAAGGACCTCTTCAAGGAGAACTACAAACCACTGCTCAGTGAAATCAAAGAGGACACAAACAAATGGAAGAACATACCATGCTCATGGATAGGAAGAATCAATATCGTGAAAATGGCCATACTGCCCAAGGTAATTTATAGATTCAATGCCATCCCCATCAAGCTACCAATGAGTTTCTTCACAGAATTGGAAAAAACTGCTTTAAAGTTCATATGGAACCAAAAAAGAGCCCGCATCTCCAAGACAATCCTAAGTCAAAAGAACAAAGCTGGAGGCATCACGCTACCTGACTTCAAACTATACTACAAGGCTACAGTAACCAAAACAGCATGGTACTGGTACCAAAACAGAGATATAGACCAATGGAACAGAACAGAGTCCTCAGAAATAATACCACACATCTACAGCCATTTGATCTTTGACAAACCTGAGAGAAACAAGAAATGGGGAAAGGATTCCCTATATAATAAATGGTGCTGGGAAAATTGGCTAGCCATAAGTAGAAAGCTGAAACTGGATCCTTTCCTTACTCCTTATACGAAAATTAATTCAAGATGGATTAGAGACTTAAATGTTAGACCTAATACCATAAAAATCCTAGAGGAAAACCTAGGTAGTACCATTCAGGACATAGGCATGGGCAAAGATTTCATGTCTAAAACACCAAAAGCAACGGCAGCAAAAGCCAAAATTGACAAATGGGATCTCATTAAACTAAAGAGCTTCTGCACAGCAAAAGACACTACCATCAGAGTGAACAGGCAACCTACAGAATGGGAGAAAATTTTTGCAATCTACTCATCTGACAAAGGGCTAATATCCAGAACCTACAAAGAACTCAAACAAATTTACAAGAAAAAAACAAACAACCCCATCAAAAAGTGGGCAAAGGACATGAACAGACATTTCTCAAAAGAAGACATTCATACAGCCAACAGACACACGAAAAAATGCTCATCATCACTGGCCATCAGAGAAATGCAAATCAAAACCACAATGAGATACCATCTCACACCAGTTAGAATGGCAATCATTAAAAAGTCAGGAAACAACAGGTGCTGGAGAGGATGTGGAGAAATAGGAACACTTTTACACTGTTGGTGGGATTGTAAGCTAGTTCAACCATTATGGAAAACAGTATGGCGATTCCTCAAGGATCTAGAACTAGATGTACCATATGACCCAGCCATCCCATTACTGGGTATATACCCAAAGGATTATAAATTATGCTGCTATAAAGTCACATGCACACGTATGTTTATTGCAGCACTATTCACAATAGCAAAGACTTGGAATCAACCCAAATGTCCATCAGTGACAGATTGGATTAAGAAAATGTGGCACATATACACCATGGAATACTATGCAGCCATAAAAAAGGATGAGTTTGAGTCCTTTGTAGGGACTTGGATGCAGCTGGAATCCATCATTCTTAGCAAACTATCACAAGAACAGAAAACCAAACACCGCATGTTCTCACTCATAGGTGGGAACTGAACAATGAGATCACTCGGACTCAGGAAGGGGAACATCACACACCGGGGCCTATCATGGGGAGGGGGGAGGGGGGAGGGATTGCATTGGGAGTTATACCTGATGTAAATGACGAGTTGATGGGTGCAGCACAGCAACATGGCACAAGTATACATATGTAACAAAACTGCACGTTATGCACATGTACCCTACAACTTAAAGTATAATAATAATAAATAAATTAAAAAAAAAAAAAAAAAAAAAAGTCACATTTCTTACTTGGATTTGGAGTCTGCCTTTTTGCATTAGCTAAGCCTGTTATTACTCATACATCTGTTTTCCATTTTCCAAAGTTTTGTTGTCACCTCTACTGATCCTTCTCTTCGCAGGTTTATATCTTTCTTTTTTAAAAATATTATTTTAGTGAGTTTCCAAGTGGAAGCAAAAGTAAGTATATATGTTCACTCTGCCATATTAACCTAAACTTCTCTTTCAAAACTCTTCATAATTTCAGATTATTTCTGGCGTTAGTTATCTCTCCATCAGTCAGAGAGTGTTAACCTCTCCTTTGTGTTCCCATGGCTTTCTGCATATGCTTTTGTTATGGAACCAAGCCCATTGAATCAAAGATTGTTTTTATCATATTTGTCTCCCCTACCACGCATTGTTATGCAACCAATCTCTAAAAGTTTTTCATCTGGCAAAACTGAAACTCTATAACTCCTTTCACTCCTCCCCAGCAACCACCATTCTACCTTCTGTTTCTGTAAGTTCATCTACTTTAGATACTTCATGTAAGTGGAAACACATATATGACAAACTTATATAAGACAAACATCTTATGTTTGTCTTTTCTGTGATTGGTTTATTTCACTTAGCATCGTATCTTCAAGGTTCATCAAGCCTCTGTCAGAGTTTCCTTCCTTTTTAAGGCTGATTAATATTCCATTGCTTGTATATATCACATTTTGTTTACCTATCAATGGGCATTTGGTTTGCTTCTGCCTTTTGGTTATTGTGAATTGTGCTGCTATGAACATAGGTATACAAATACCTCTTTGAGACCCTGCTTTCAGTTCTTCTGCATACATATACAGAAGTGTGGTTGTCTTTTATGAAATTGACATTTTTTAAGAAAACAACCACCTCTCTGCTGGCTTTTTTTTTAAAAAAAGAAAAATAGAATGTTTTTCATTTGTTGTTTATGTGGTATTTGCTCATGTTGAGATTCAGGTTATGCGTTCTGGCCAGAGTACTGCATAAGTGATGTTGTGTCCTTTTCCGGGTTTCATATCCAGAGGCACACGATGGCCTTCTACCTCTCATAGGTGATGTTAATTTTAATCATCCTATCAGAGTATTGTTTGTCTTTCTACTATTCAGTTACTAGTTTTTCCTTGCATTTTATAAGCATTCTATGGGAAATACACTTTAGGACCATGCAACTAGCCTGCTCCTCATTAAAATGTGTCCCCTTGATTTAGCAGTTATTGATGCTTCTTGCCTAAATCAGCCTTTATTGTGATGGTTACAAAATAATGATTTTTTCATATCTATCGAGGGATTTTCTTAAGTTGATTATAAATTACATTAAGTAGATCAATTCGAGTGTCAAAAGATCAGTATATTAAATGTAAGATTTGCTGCTACTGTAAATATACATGAATGTCATTGAAGTGTAATAATACTTAAAGTGCTTCTAAATTTCTGGAATTTGATGGTTACTATAGTATTCCTATAAAGTCATTGCATATTTTTAATGTTGAATAAATAGTGTGCCTAAGATGTGAATTAGGTTCTGATACTTTTTCTTATTCTCAGCCTATAGATTGTTTACTATTTGTTCTGTTATCTGAATCCTGCTAGTGAACTCTCTATTTAGTTAATAACTAACCAGATAATATTCACTTTACTATAATTGAAGAAGAACAAACTTTACAGTATGGAATACTTTTGAGAATTGTAGCTGGAATGAAAAGATATAAACTCCTTTTCCTTTTTTGAAGCCTAAGTATCATTCTGTGTATGCAACGAAAACTGGTTTGTCTAAAGCAGTTAGTATCTCTAAAGTATGTCTAAAGCTATTGCAGTATTTTATTTCAAGCAATTTGGCAGACTAGATGTTTAGAGAAACTTCCGGTAAAGAACATATTTTTAAATGCTGGATAAAATACTTAAAAAAAATTTTTTTAAGTCTGCTTGAGTTGGCAGCGAAGTAAGGTGAAAATACAAGGCTGTAAATAATGAGAAGGCCGAATTCCATGGAGATAAGTGAGCCATAGAACCTCTTTACCTCTAAAATTGCCTTCTGATACCTTATGGCCCAGAACCTGGGCTTTAAGGAGATAGTCCTGCTTGCATGGGACAGAGGAAATCTGAGCCTAGGCATTATGAGTTATAAGTTTGGACACTGCAACATAAAGCTGAGATCCCCAAAGTGTGAATCATCCTCTGTGGATAATTTAAGGAAAATAGCCTGCTCTTTAGAATGACACTGCCTATCTCATCCTTGGTTTTGATTGGAATACACAAAAAGAATCTTTCCTGAGAATTCCTCATCACAATCCTATGCTCATGTGAGTTTGAAGTTGAAATTCGCCTTGCAAAAATAATCTTAATCTAAAGGTTTGGTTTAATGATGCTTTTGGTTTGGGGTGCCTCAGATCCTAGCAGAAAAATAGAAGTTTTCTCTGAAGAAAGGTGCTTTAAACATTGACTTCGAAGAATTCCTACAGTTAAAGATCTAAGAAATGTGAGTTTAAAATTAGAACTCTAAATGTGTGAATAAGACCAGCCTGGGCAACATAGTGAGACCACCATCTCTAAAAAACACAAAACAGCAGCAACAATAACAAAAAATTTTATGATACTCTTCTTCAGTAACTTGCATTTTTCACCCAACAATTTTCTAAGATTCATCCTTATTGAAATCTTTACCACAAATTATTCATTGTCTTTGTTAGGACATTGTGTAAATATACCACAGTTTATCTGTTTATCCATTTCGGCTATTCCTAGTTTTTGCTATTATAGATAGTGCTGCTACAAATATTCTTAATAATGTCTTTCCTGGTGATGATATGTAAAAGTTTCTCTAAGATTTATTCACAGATTGTAATATCTATCTGTATATATATATGTATATGTAAAGAAATATATATTCAGTTTTATTTCATAATACTAAATTGTTTTAAAATTGATACCAGTTTATGTGCCAACACTTACTACTGTTCTCATAGTTCTACATCATTTCTGAAATTTTATATTGTCAGTTTTACATTTTGCCTAACTGTTGGATATGAAATACTAATTTGTGGTTTTAAGTTGCATTTCCGTGACTACTACTGAGGTTGAGCATCTTTTCCTGTATTTATAAACCACTTATGTTTCCTCTTTTTGAAGTGTCCCTTATGGTTATTTTTTCTATTGGGTTTTGTGTTTCTTTCTGATTTATAGTTCTTCAGATATTTTGAGTACTAGTCCCTGGTAAATTAATTAATATCTACACAGTAGCCAAGTTAGATCATCTGAGAATTATCTTTGAATTGTTCTTCTCCTTTATCCCTTAAAGATAATCATTGCTAACATGAATCAACATTTACTATGTATCAGACATCTTTCTGAGTACCTTACTTACATTGTCTCATTTAATCCTTAAAGCAGTCTTATATGTTAAGGCAGGAGGGACCGGTTTTGTGGAAGACAATATTTCCACAGATGTGGCAGGGGTAGGGGGATAGTTTGGGGATGAAACAGTTTCACCCCAGATCATTCCAGATCATCAGACATTAGTTTGATTCTCATTAGGAGCGTGCAGCCTAGATCCCTGATATGCACAGTTCACAATAGGGTTCGCGCTCCTATGAGAATCTAATGCTGCCCTGATCTGACAGGAAGCGGAGCTTGGGTGGTAATGCTTGCTCACCTTCACTCACCTCCTGCTGGGCAGCCTGGTTCCTAACAGGCCAAGAATGGATACTAGTCCGCAGGCCAGAGGTTGGGAACCCCTGTGTTAAGATACCATTTTAATTTTTATTTTGCAAATGAGGAATTTGAGGCACAGAGAAATTAAACATTTGATCAAGGTCACACAGCAGTGCTTCAGTTTGAACCAAAGAAGTCTGCTCTGAAACTTGTATTTTATTTTATTTTATTTTATTTTATTTTATTTTATTTTATTTTATTTTTTTGAGAGAAAGTCTTTCGCTCTGTCACCCAGGCTGGAGTGCAGTGGTGCAATCTCAGCTCACTGCAGCCTCTACCTCCCAGGTTCAAGTGATTCTCCTGCCTCAGCTTCCTGAGATGGTTCATTCTGGGTGAATGATCAGAGATACTATAGAAGACTTTTGAAATAAAGGAATGTCATCTCCCTAGTAGTCCTGTGGAATAAGTGTTTTCCTCTATAAAAAGTAAAAAAATGCTTTGCAGTAAAGTGTGTCTAGAGCATTCTTTTTAGGGGGATAGTTTTTTTATGCAATGGGATCTTAGTGGCAGCCAATTAGAGTATCTTTATTTTATAGACCGTAAAGACAGGGAGTAATTTCCCTGGTTGTTCACAAGCTGTCAAGAATGGTTTCAGGTAAACCAACCCAAATGCCCATCAATGATAGACTAGATAAAGAAAATGTGGTACATATATACCATGGAACACTATGCAGCCATAAAAAGGAATGAGCTCATGTCCTTTGCAGAGACATGGATGAAACTGGAAGCCATCATCCTCGGCAGCCTAACATAAGAACAGAAAACCAAACACTGCATGTTCTCACTCGTAAGTGGGAGTTGAACATTGAGAACACATGCATACAGAGAGAGGCACAACACACACCAGGGCCTGTGGGTGGTAAAGGAAGGGAACTTAGAGGGCGAGTCAGTAGGTGCAGCAAACTACTATGGCACATGTATACCTATGTAACAAACCTGCACATTCTGCACATGTATTCCGTTTTTTGTTTGTTTGTTTTTAGAATAAAAAGTAAATAAAAATTTTAAGAAAAAAAAAAAAAGAATGGTTCCAGGTACAACCTGAGTTTCCCAGGCTTGATACAAATGAGGTTCATATTTTATAGCCTTTTGCCCTTACTTGCAGACACCAATAAAATGTTCCATAAGAGTTCCTGAGGTCTTTTCAGTTACCAACAGCTAGCTAAGTCCGGTATCAGAAATACCAGAATTCTAGAGATTGGAATTTAAGTACTTCTCTGTATTTTCAGAAATTTTTCCCTAGAAATATTTCTCATACACGCCCATAAATGTGTCCCTTCCATCTGTGATCTCTCTCTGTTTCTCTCTTGCTCGCCCGCTTTCTCACTCTTGTTCACTGTCTCTCTTGCTCTCTCTCTCTCTTGCTGAATACTACTAACCGATGCACCAGAAAGGGGCCAAAACTGCTAGCCATCTGACTCCCCCTCCATTGTCATATAACATCTTACACAAAGCAGGGAAGCTAATGCCTTGATATTTTATAGAGATATTGATGAAACATTTCTCAGTTTTTATTTAAACTCTCTCTCTTTTTAGAACCCACATTTGAGTCATGGCACTAGGTCAGAGATAAATTAAAATGACCACCACCATAGTCTACTCAGAATCACTCCTCCTCTCCTTAGCCATGTAAGGCCTTTTGTAGTTATTTCGCCTTCCTTCAGAGTGAGTTTTTCTCCTGGGATGCTTCAGTGCTTTATATAAATAAGCTTCTAGTAGGCTTATGCACTTGTTTACAACATAGGACCAGATTATAAGGGTTAAGTTGAGATCCCATTACAATGAAAATCTCTGAGCTCTGTGTCACAATATCACTTGTCCTCTCGTTTCTTTACTGTTTTCTTTTTCTTCATCTTGTTTTTATCCTATCAGTGGGTTATTCTGCTTGTGCCCACTTTAATATGTGTCTACACATTTAATTTAAATAAACTGTAGTTTAATTTTTAACTTACTGGCAACCTTCTAACTAGTCATTATTTCATATACATTAAAAACCTCAAATTTGGACCAGTTTTTTAATTGGTACAATATCCAGTTTGTGAAATAATATTGTACTTAGGTCAGAGGAAGCAGAGATATCCCAAGGACTTCAGTGTGTAGTGACGAATAGCAAAATTTCATTCTTTCTATCATTGGAGAAACCCACCCGGAGCTGAAAACTGAGTCCGATATCTTGAGTAGCTCCAGTGTTCTTGGGATAGCTTTAACCACTTACCTCTCTCTAAAGACGTACAACCATCTTCAGGACTTACGTACTTTAGGGCCTTACCTCCACTTTCTAGTGAGCCAGCTGTGACTAATGTTGATCTCTTGTTTTTTGAGGGAACAACTTAGACAGATGCGGTATCCCATGGGACAGTGTCTGAGATAGCTGGTACTAACAACAATAGCAAAATATGGTTGCCTTGCAAGAACAAAAAACATCAAGTATCTTAGCAAACCTTAGGCTTTACAGCCTCTAATTTAGACCAATCAGAATATTCTAGGAGATAGCCAATCATGGCAATGGCTAAAGTAGAAAATTCTAGGAAGTGAAGTGTGCCTTCTGCTCTTCCAGAAAATATAATCCTGGGACGTGCCTGCCTTTCTTGTCTTGTGAATTGAGGCGGTAGTGAAATCATGGAAAATGTACAACTCTCAAAAATCAAAATAAGCTAATGTTATAGTGTAATTCTTGGATTTACATATTGAAGCAAGCTTTCTTAAAATTCTGCCAGTGAGTTATTTTTTTGTGAGCAGTTATCACCTTATGTGATTATGAATTAATTTAATTAACATTGACTAGAATCTATTAAAAAATAGAATACATTTCTAAAATATTTAAATTGCAGAAAGGATAATAAAATGATTTGGAAATTTTAGACCAAAAATTACCTGCTAAAATGGTTAAAAGGGCTCTCTTACCAAAACAAAAACAGCAACAAAATAAAAACTAGACTAACAAAACTAAGTAGTCTCGATTCTTCAGATTTGGAAACTTTCTAATCTAGATGACTAAAATGCTAATACACTAAGCAGAGATGTGTCTTATTCAAAGGTTAGATTCTGATATTTCATATATCCAAAATTACCCTTGAAAATCCTTTAGGAAGCCATACATTAGAATTCAACAATCAGTATTAGAGAATCAGTGTATATTATTGGCTTGTTTTTAAAAGCTCTGTTGTCTTTTAGAATATGTACTTTCTCTTTAAATCCTAGAGTCACACTGCTTGTAGAGCGATGCTCAGACTATGATAGATATATAGGATTTGTGAGTTACTGAGAAACCAGTAAATTCACGGCACTCATGTCATGCTTACTCCAGGGTATATGATTATTGAAAATCAGGCAGAATTGTCGATACTACTTACACAAGAAATAGTAATTTTTCTTTCTTTTATTGCCAGGCTTATTAGAGCTGAATTTATAATTAAGTTCCTAAAGATACAACTCCACAGTATATGATTATGTTGTTATGTTGAAGTTTCACCTGAATTTTTATATAATGCGTTCACCCTCAAAATAGGAAAGAATGATACTATATTATATTGTTCCTTTATTCTCTACAGATAATGGATTCTGAGTTAATGCATAGTATAGTGGGAAGCTATCATAAACCTCCAGAAAGAGTATTTGTTCCCTCATTCACCCAGAATGAACCATCTCAGAATTGCCATCCTGCGAACTTAGAGGTTACCTCTTCTAAGATACTTCATAGCCCAAATAGCCAAGGTAATGCTGATATAGAATTTGAAGAATGGTAAAAAGCTTGCTATAAAAAACCTTTCGTATTTATGTGGAATACAATATGATTGTATATATTTAATCTTAACAAAACTCCTAATTTTGATTCTGTTGCTAAAAGTTTCTATGAACTTAGACAAATTACTTGACATTTTTTATTTTGGCTTCTACAGCCATAAAATGAAGATTAATATAACCAGCTGGACACATATCACAGGGTTATCATAAAAACATCATTTGAAAACAGGAAAATACTCTTTGAAGAATAAAAGGTCAGATTTGGAATCCTTCTAAACCACATGATTAGAATGTTAGCGAATTAAATGGAATTGCATCTTATTCAAGAATTAGATTCAGAAATTGCATACATCCAAAATTATTCTTGAAAATATTTTAGGAAGCCAGTATATCAGAGTAACTACAAAATACTAGTATTTTAATGTTTAAAATAGAAATGTAGGAGGATCTTAAAGTTGAATTAGGAAAACATTGTATTACTCCAGGCATATTTTAAGCTGTGCAGATTCCTTTCTAAGATTCTGTTATCACCTACTTTTAAAATATTCTATAATAATGGTTGCTGTTAATAAATAAACTAGTTTTGTGGAATAAACTATAAGAAATAATAATGCAAATCAATGTGCCAGCTACAGATACCATGTAACGAGGAATAAATATAATTTATTTATCTCATTTATAAAAATCAAATGGTAATCTCTAGCAAGCATCTTTCTAATTTGATATAAAGTATATGACAGTTAAAACTCTTAACTTATCTGAATCATGAAGATATTAATATAGTTGAATACAAGTCACAGTGGTATAGTGTACTATTATCTTTCAGGTCTGACATTAGGTAAACCATTAGGTTATAATTATCCTGTTTCTTAATACTGTATCATGGACAAAGAAACAGTAAATATATGTGATTTGACTAAAATGGAATACATCAAGAACTGAGAAAAAAACCTTTAACTTTAAACCTAAATTGCCATGTTAATTAGTAGAAATTATATTTTAATGTTCCTTATTCATATTCAGACACTTATGCTCCCTAGACTACATTGTCTTCTTTAAGTCCTTTCATTTGAAAATATTTATTTTATTAAATTAAAATCATGGTTATTACCTTTCTCAGTCTTAGAAATCACTAAATACAATCATAGATATATTGTTTTTACAAGATATATTAGAGAAAATGTGCCCTTCTTTAAAGTGTTATTCATTATTTTTCATTTTTTGAAGAATATGCATTACTTGTACATTCTTCTGGCTCACTAACAAAAATATACTGCTTATTTTTCTTATGTTACTTTGATTGTAAGTGTTCAGAAACTTTCACTGAAAATATCAACAAAATATTTTTTCAACAGCTCTTATTTTAGCCTTAAAAACTCTTCAGGAAAAAATTCATCATTTAGAGCTGGAGAGAACACAGGCTGAAGATAACCTGAACATTCTTTCCAGAGAAGCAGCGCAGTATAAGAAGGCCTTAGAGAATGAAACAAATGAGAGAAATCTGGCACACCAGGAGCTGATAAAGCAGAAAAAAGGTAAGAAATGCAGTAGTTCTCAGAAACCAGGAGTTACCAGAGTATACAGTTCAAAAATAATAAACCTAGTCTAAGCCGATGTACTCAGATATCTTTGTTCTTATATATATTCAAACTTTGTGGCTTTGTTCTCAGACCTTTTGATATTTGTGAGAAAAAGATACAGTTTTGAACTTACCTCTATCATATCTAACTTAGCATAATTCATAAATTCTAGAAATTAAAGGAAAAATTAAGATTTTAGACAAGTTGTGTTTAAAAATTAGAATATTTTCAGAATAACCAACAAAATCCAATTTAACCCGTAATTGAATATTTATTTTTTATTTATTTGTATTTGCAGTTAACACTAAACTTTAGAATTTGAAATACAGAACAACACTAGCAATTAAACAATATAAAAACCAATAAAAATGAATACAAAAGAATTATTTATTTATTTATTATTATTATACTTTAAGTTCTAGGGTACATGTGCATAACGTGCAGGTTTGTTACATATGTATACTTGTGCCATGTTGGTGTGCTGCACCCATCAACTCGTCAGCACCCATCAACTCGTCATTTACATCAGGTATAACTCCCAATGCAATCCCTCCCCCCCCTCCCCCCTCCCCATGATAGGCCCCGGTGTGTGATGTTCCCCTTCCCGAGTCCAAGTGATCTCATTGTTCAGTTCCCACCTATGAGTGAGAACATGCGGTGTTTGGTTTTCTGTTCTTGTGATAGTTTGCTAAGAATGATGGTTTCCAGCTGCATCCATGTCCCTACAAAGGACACAAACTCATCCTTTTTTATGGCTGCATAGTATTCCATGGTGTATATGTGCCACATTTTCTTAATCCAGTCTATCACTGATGGACATTTGGGTTGATTCCAAGTCTTTGCTATTGTGAATAGTGCCGCAATAAACGTACGTGTGCATGTGTCTTTATAGCAGCATGATTTATAATCCTTTGGGTATATACCCAGTAATGGGATCTTTGAGGAATCGCCATACTGTTTTCCATAATGGTTGAACTAGTTTACAATCCCACCAACAGTGTAAAAGTGTTCCTATTTCTCCACATCCTCTCCAGCACCTGTTGTTTCCTGACTTTTTAATGATCGCCATTCTAACTGGTGTGAGATGATATCTCATTGTGGTTTTGATTTGCATTTCTCTGATGGCCAGTGATGATGAGCATTTTTTCATGTGTCTGTTGGCTGTATGAATGTCTTCTTTTGAGAAATGTCTGTTCATATCCTTTGCCCACTTTTTGATGGGGTTGTTTGTTTTTTTCTTGTGAATTTGTTTGAGTGCTTTGTAGGTTCTGGATATTAGCCCTTTGTCAGATGAGTAGATTGCAAAAATTTTCTCCCATTCTGTAGGTTGCCTGTTCACTCTGATGGTAGTTTCTTTTGCTGTGCAGAAGCTCTTTAGTTTAATGAGATCCCATTTGTCAATTTTGGCTTTTGCTGCCGTTGCTTTTGGTGTTTTAGACATGAAGTCTTTGCCCATGCCTATGTCCTGAATGTTACTACCTAGGTTTTCTTCTAGGATTTTTATGGTATTAGGTCTAACACTTAAGTCTCTAATCCATCTTGAATTAATTTTCATATAAGGAGTAAGGAAAGGATCCAGTTTCAGCTTTCTACTTATGGCTAGCCAATTTTCCCAGCACCATTTATTAAATAGGGAATCCTTTCCCCATTTCTTGTTTTTGTCAGGTTTGTCAAAGATCAGATGGCTGTAGATGTGTGGTATTATTTCTGAGGCCTCTGTTCTGTTCCATTGGTCTATATCTCTGTTTTGGTACCAGTACCATGCTGTTTTGGTTACTGTAGCCTTGTAGTATAGTTTGAAGTCTGGTAGCGTGATGCCTCCAGCTTTGTTCTTTTGACTTAGGATTGTTTTGGAGATGCGGGCTCTCTTTTGGTTCCATATGAACTTTAAAGCAGTTTTTTCCAATTCTGTGAAGAAACTCATTGGTAGCTTGATGGGGATGGCATTTAATCTATAAATAACCTTGGGCAGTATGGCCATTTTCACGATATTGATTCTTCCTATCCATGAGCATGATATGTTCTTCCATTTGTTTGTGTCCTCTTTTATTTCACTGAGCAGTGGTTTGTAGTTCTCCTTGAAGAGGTCCTTTACATCCCTTGTAAGTATACAAAAGAATTGTATTTAACTTGAGAGGAAAGCAAAGTTAATTAGAAGACATAGGCAAATGGGGGAGGCTTCTGTGGAAATTAGGAAAAATGTTAGAAATTTAGAACATAAGTCTTTTACATAATTTCACTTCAAAACTTACGACCTTCTTTTTCATTTTTACACTACACTTATCCTTATAAACAAGGCTCAAGTTTTTGTTTCAACTTAGAAGTACAATGAAGAAATGGGGAGAAAAATATTTCTGAGGTAATTGGACAAAAGTAGAAGAAAGGGGTAAGGAAAGTAAAGAGCTAAAGGATTAGAAATAGGTTGCTTTCTGCTGTGGAATTAGCTGTTCTGCCAGCAGTCAGGAACAGGGGAAAATGAGAGTGGTAGATGCATATACTTGAGTTTCCTGAAAGAGAAGAAATATACTGATAGGTAAAAGCTTTCAGCCTCTGTTTTTCCAGATGATGTTATTTTCATTAACAACCAGGATATTTATCACCCAACAAGTTACTGACATCCTCCTCTTTCAGAAGTGTGCCCTCTGGATTTTTAGGAGGAGACAATATTAAACCAGTTCTATGTAATTAATGAGCTATTTACAAATGTATTTTCATAACTCTGGGAGAGTCAATACTCAGAGATAAAAGAGACTCTGAACTTTTAGCTCTTGATTGAATTCACATAATACATTTCTTGTGATAACCAAATCTCTGATCTATGTGATAATCAAGTAATTGACTGGTTATTATTTTGTCTTTTTCATAGATATAAGTATACAGTTAAGCTCAGCCCAGTCTCGTTGTACTCTTCTAGAGAAGCAACTAGAATATACAAAGAGAATGGTTCTCAATGTAGAGCGAGAAAAGAACATGATCCTAGAACAACAGGTGAGAGCATATTTTCTATAAGGAATGATAATATAATTTTGTATCTTTTTGAAGAATATTTTAATGTCATGGGAAAATTCAAAGGCAAAAGAGGCATAATGTTAGAATGAGGTCTAACTTATGTGTAATTGGAGTTTCAAAAGGAAAGGAAAGGGAAAATAGGGGAAAAGCAATATTTGAAGAGATAATGGCTAAGAATGTTACAAAATGTATTAAAAAGTAAAATTACTAACCTGGCCAACATGGTGAAACCCCATCTCTACTGAAAATACAAAAATTAGCCGGGCTTGGTGGCAGGCACCTATAATCCCAGCTACTCAGGAGGCTGAGGCAGGAGAATCGCTTGAACCCGGGAGGTGGAGGTTGCAGTGAGCTGAGATCGTGCCACTGCACTCCAGCCTGGACGACAGAGCAAGACTCTGTCTCAAAAAAAAAAAAAAAAAAAAAAAAAGTAAAATCTTAAAAGCATCCAGAAAAAAAAAATATTACATTCAAAGAGACGACAATTAAAGTGATAGCTGACTTCTCAACTGAAAGTACTGAACCCAGAAGACAAGGGACTGATATAAGGTGTTTAAAGAAAATAAATACTGGTCTAGAATTCTATGCTTGGGGGAAGTATCCTTCAGAAATAAAGACATTTTAAGACTAAAAAGACTGAGATAGTTTGTTACTAGTAGGTCCACTCTAAAGAGAACACTAAAGGATATCAGACAGAAGGAAAATGACCTTTGGTGGAAGGTCAGAGATGCATGAAGGAATGAAGAGCAATGAAGATGGTAAATAATGTGGATAAATCTAAATGAATATTGTATAAGGCAACAATAATTAAGATTTGTATGGTTTAAATATAAAGAATTAAAATTCATCAGAACGATGGCTTATATATTAGGAAGAAGTAAAGTAGTTTAAAGTGTTCTAATATCCTTGCATTTTCTTGGCAGAAGGGTAAAAGTACCAATCACTACTGGATTTTGATGGGTCAAATACATAACAGATTTTTAAGGAACCAGGGAATTTAATTCTAACATTTATATGGAAACGCCAAGGTCCAAGAACAGCCAAACTATTCTGAAGAAGAATAAGATGAGGGTCTTTCTCTAGTTGATATTGAAACAAATTATGATCCTTTTTAATAGCTGCTCTGTGAACTAAAATATGTATTCTTAACTAACCACAGTCTGCCATAAATCTGTATTAAAATATTTCACATATAATGTAGGATCCTCTTTCAATATGCGTCCTCTTATTCACCTTTGTGCTATAGTTTTCATACATTTTATTTCTGCATATGTCATACGACCCACAATACATTATTATTTTTGCTTCAAATGGTCAATTATCCTTTCAGGAAAATTAGGAAACAAAAATATATATTTTTTACCATTTTCTGTGCTTTTTATTTTTGTGTAGATTTTGTTTTCCATTTGATACCATTTTCCTTCCATCTGAAGGAAAATATCAGAATGCTAAGAATTGTCTTAGCATTTATTTATCTGGAGAAGTCTATTTCTCTGTCATTTGTGAAAGATATTTTGGCTGGATATAGAATTCTAGGTGGCATCTTTTCTTCTTTCAGCACATTGAAGATTATGTTTCTGTTGCCTTCTGGATCTCATAGTTTCTAATCAGAGTTCTTCTCTTTATTCCTCTATGCAGAATGTGTCATCATTTCTCAGACTGCTGTTAAGATTTCCCGTTTATCACTGGTTTTCAACAATATGTTGCTAAGTGGTTTCTTAATGCTTGAACCTTTTGAGATTCTTGAATCTGTCAATATTTTTCATTAAATTAGAACATTTTCAACCATTATCCTTCAAATAATTATTCTGTCCCACCTCTCTCTCTTCTTCTCTGAGACTTCACCTAAATGTTATTAAACCACAGGTTACCAAGACTCTGTTTATTGGTATTGTTTTTGGTTTTGTTTTAATTAATAGACTTTATCTTTTTTATTTTTTATTTTTGGGGTCAGAGTTCCAGTGTTGTCTCACAGGCTGGAGTGCAGTGGCACAATCTTGGCTCACTGCAACCTCCGCCTCCTTGGTTCAAATGATTCTCCTGCCTCAGCCTCCCAAGTAGCTGGGATTACAGGCACCCGCCACCACACCCAGCTGACTTTTGGTATTTTTAGTAGAGACAGGGTTTCACCATGTTGGGCAGGCTGGTCTCAAACTCCTGACCTGAGGTGATCCACCCGCCTCAGCCTCCCAAAGTGCTGGGATTACAGGCATGAGCCACTGTGCCCGGCCTAGACTTTATCTTTTACAGCCATTTTAGATTTATAGAAAATTGAGTAGATAGTATAGAAAGAGTTCTTGCTCCCTCACAGTTGCCCCTATTACTAATACCTTACATTAGTATGGTTATAAATGCCATTACAAAATAGCATATAGATGTGCATGTGTGTGTGTGTGTATGTGTGTGTATGTGTGTATATATATATATATAAAATATATAACTTTCCCTTTCTCCATGTTATTTTTATGTTTTATTCCTCTGATAGCTGCTTTTCTTTGTTAGAGAGAGGGTAAGTTAATGAGTATGTTTGGTCACCTTGTAAATAACACTATTTAATACAGGTTTTGTTAATAATGGTTTTCTTAGGCCAGAATTGGTAGGTCACGCCTGTAATCTCAGCAGTTTGGGAGGCCAAGGAGGGCAGTTGACTTGAGGTCAGGAGTTCAAGAGCAACCTGAGCAACATGGTGAAACCACATCTCTACTAAAAATACAAAACCTAGTGTAGGGCATGGTGGCAGGGGCCTGTAATCCCAGCTACTTGGGAGGCTGAGGAGGGAGAATCGCTTGAACCCAGGAGACAGAGGTTGCAGTGAGCCAAGATCGCGCTGCTATACTCTGGCCTGGGCAGCAGCAAGACTCTCTCAAAAAAAGAAAAGTTTTCCGTAGTAGAATTAATTTATATTCTATATAAAGATGCATAAACAAGTTTGTTTCACTGATACTAATATAACACATCTAATCTGCAGTTTGTTTTTTTTTTTTGAGACAAGGTCTCACTCTGTTGCCCAGACTGGAGTGCAGTGGCACAGTCACTGCTTACCATAACCTTGACTTCCCAGGCTCAAGCAATCTTCTCATCTCAGCAGCCCAAGCAGCTGAGACTACAGGTGTGCATGCACCACCATGTCCGGCTGATTGTTAAGTTTTTTGTAGAGGAGGAGTCCCACTATGTTGCCTAGGCTGGTCTCAAACTCCAGGGTTCAAGCAATCCTCCCACTTCAGCCTCCCAAAGTGCTTGAATTACAAATATGAGCCACCACGCCTGGCCTTTTTTGCATGTTATATTTGCTTCTTAAAAGTGTTTGATTTTCAGGAAAAAAAATTTTTTTAATTTAAATTTAAAAAATTATGACTTTAAGATTGAAAAAAATAAATAACAAAACATGTTTGATATTCTTTTTTGCTTGTAAGCACCTAAAGTATGTGCATTTATGTACATGTTTCTTACGATATTTACATTGTGTTTTGAATTCTCAGAAATTGTATTATTCTTGTTCCATTGGCATTACTTGCCAAATTCAGGGTTGTTATTTTATTTTTATCCTTTCTAGGCCCAGCTTCAGAGGGAAAAAGAACAAGATCAGATTAAGCTGTATGCAAAACTTGAAAAGCTTGATGTCTTAGAAAAAGAGTGTTTTAGACTTACAACAACTCAGAAAACTGCTGAGGTAAGCTTTCTTTGAAGTGATGACAACAGGAATAAATCTTTAGTGTTAAGCATAATTGGTATTTTATGTGAATATAGAGTAAATCTTAGATTTATAAAACTTCATTTACAGCTTTTTATAATCCAGATATGAATTCTCACCTATAGAGTGAAAAGTTAATGTGTTCTGTCACAGTATGAATGAGCTAGCTGTCTTTTGATGTGAAATTGTAATTTTGACTTCTAATATGGCGGGATATTTTTATTTGTCAGATACTTTACCTAAAGAGTATTGAAAAATTGTCTTTCACCACTTGTAGTCAACTTAAGCCTATACCAGTTCCCCTCTTCATCCTTTTTTCCTCCAAATCCTTTCCATTTTATAGGGTTTTCTTAGAGTTGTACTCCTCTAGGAAGTCCTCCTTGACCTCTCCAACACTCAGGAAGTTCTCACTTTGAAATGGCACTGTCCTCCTATTCTGAACCACACCACAGATATAAGATATAATACTTACGTATATAAGGTTACATATATATAGTCCCTGTCAAGTTATTTCCTTGCTTTGTTGTTTTATTGTTTTGTGAATATTACTCTTTTTTTCTTTTCATACAATACAGGTTGGGTGTCCCTAATCCAAAAGTCCAAAATCCGACGTACTCCAAAGTCCAGAACTTTCCGAACAGTAATATAATGTTCAGAGGAAATGTTCACTGGAGCATATAGGATTTAGAATTTTTGGATTAGGGATGCCGAACTAGTAATGAAAATATTCCAAAATCCAAAATATCTCTGCTTCCAAACACTTAAGATAAGGGATCCTCAATCTGTATAAGCTCTTAAGTAACAAGGACCACATTGTATATTTCTATTATGTATTTTCACTCTTCTCCCAAAATTACACTCTTATCATATATATGCAAATAGTAGAAACTTATTTTTTTTATGTTTTGAATGAAACATTGAGACCCAAGACTATAATTGTTTGACCTTCTACACCATTAGTACCCTTAAAAGTTTCATCATCATGATTTTGTTGCTGGAAATTAATAAAGCCTATGTGTGTGTATATTCTTTGCTTTCCCTTTGTTTTCTCCTTGTGTGTAATAGAAGGTAAAGGAGCAAAGAAAGAAGTGGGAAGAAAGCCAGGAAAAATCTTAACGTCTTGTGCCATTCCTTTTTCTTATTTTCTGCCTTAATTTGCCAAACTCTTAAGAATCAGGACCCCCTAGGACTCTATTTGGAAAAGAAACAAAGGATATTTGGCTCTAGTTTTTATATGACAATCTTAGTTTTTACTCTTTTGCAGGACAAGATTAAGCATTTAGAAGAAAAACTGAAGGAAGAAGAACATCAACGTAAGCTGTTTCAAGACAAAGCTTCTGAGGTAAATATGGCACTATATAATCTATCACAGTAAACCATATATGTTTTATTATATTTTTATTTTCATTAACTGAAACCTATGTTCTAGATTCTAATTTCTGCTTCCTAAATTGTCTTTTCATTATAATAATGAAATTCTCAGTCAGCCAGTATGATACATGGATGTATTACCAAGAGGTCTTTTAATCTTTTGAAATTCTGACAAATACACATATTCGCAGTTGAAGGAACTCCTAGGATAGATTGTTTTCAGTTTGATCTCTATATGTATATTAAATAATTTATTCTTTTATAAACAGAAAAGTATTGTAATTACCAATAGACTTAGTGACCTTCACACGTATAAAAACAGTATCTTGAATTTTCTTTTCTTCTTCAAAAAGCATTTTTATATTTATAAACTTAGACCTGATATCTCATTACAATGTTTTTGCATGTTATAAATCAATGTTATAACTTTTTAAAAAAATATTACAGCTTCAAACTGGACTTGAAATCAGTAAAATTATAATGTCTTCAGTTTCAAATCTAAAGCACTCCAAGGAAAAGAAGACATCTTCAAAGGTGTGCATATAAAACTTTTTCCCAAACTATACTTTTATTTGCTAATACTGACTTATACACACTCTTAATGCTTATACCTACACCTTTCCCAAAAGGATTTGAAGATATATAATAAAAGACATGCAATAATGCGTGCCAAGTAATGGATGATGGTTTGGGGTATAAGGACAGAAAATTTCATAATATTCAGATTTTAAAAAGTAGCAGCAGTCATGTACAAAATTTAGCTCTCAGTTTGCTTGACAACCAAACCAGAAAGGAACATATAATGGACAGTATCACTATCTTTGTGAAATAACAGGAAGCACTCCAGTTTTTCTAGAAAGATTAACGTTTTTCTAAACTTCTGGAGAAATATATTTTGTGATACTTTATAAAAGAGGCACTAAACAACACAGTAGATATTGAAAAAATAATAGATCCTGAAAGCAGTTTTATGTAGTATATACACAATAAAAAAATAAGGGTTTTCCTTATACACCTGTTAAGTCTGTAAAGTCATTTATATAGGGAATTTATTGTTATATGTAATTTCTATGCTTATTTCTTGTGAATTTGCCTAAAAGTAAGGATTGGAGAGTTAGTACTTTATAGACCAATATTTTGTTTAGATGAATTGATGTTTTGAGTGTATTCTATTCAAGTAACCCTTCTTAATTATATATAATGGTATGAAAAAAGTTTTTAATCCCTTTTAATCTTATGATTCTGGAATTATGGTTTTGATGGCCATTATTACTATTTATTCAGATATGAATGGAGTGAGTGTTGCTCTGTGTCATTTGCTGTGGGAGACAGGAGATGCTATTTGGGAATTCTGGCCACTGCCATATGCTTAGCTTGTGGATAAAATAATGGAGAGAACATTATACTTAACTTTGGCTACTCTTTTATTACATAAGTAAAAATTAATGTTCAATACTTGGGCTGTATTTTTCATAATTTTTTCATTTTAAAGAATTTTCAAACTATAATAACGAACAATATTTTCCCAATATGACTTATTTTGCCTGTTTCCTTTCCTAAATATTTGTTTTGTGTCTTGTTTGTGCAATGAGATTCACAGCTACAAAACCAAATAGAAAAATCACTGTAAGTAATTTGCCAGTGGAACACATACTGCCCAGTATGTATGTTTTATGGCATCCTTTCTCTGATGAGTTAATGGAACTTTTTTTCAGTTTACCTATTTATTATAAAAATAGTGAAGGTGCAGGAAGAAGATAAAAGAAATGAAGGAAAGAAAAGGTAACTCCTGGAAGAGAAGAGAGTATTAACAGCAGAATCATTTCATGGAAGTACTTAGTTCAAATCCCAAGTTCACAGGGTATGCAAATAATGGTGTCTCTTTTTAAAGACGGAGGAAGTGCTAAAGTTGCTGAAAGTAGGATTAGATTTCAGGAAGCCTCTATGAGAGACCTGCTTCCTATCACACTGTTTCTCCATGTCCTGGACATAGTTCATTCAACTCTTACATTTTGATGTACATAGACTGGTATCTCTAGGTGATAAAAAAAATTGGACAGGAATTTGTGAGAAACAGATAAATATATAAATATGAAACAGTATAATAGAAGATTAATAGAGGTTTAAACAAAGTGTTGTGGTGTTATGTAGACAAAGGAATATGTGAAAGGTAATGCAAGAAGCAATATTAAAGGAAGCCTTGAAGAATTAAATATTGACAGACTGAGATAAGGAAAAATATATTACAGTCTGAGGGAATTGTTGGTTTTTCCAGGGACCTATAAGTAATAGTCCAGTATTGGGGGTGAGATGAGATCATAGTGGAAGTTAAAGTGGAAAATACAGCTTGGGGTGAGCTAATGGCTGACCTTGAATGCCATGTTAAGAGTTTGAACTTTTATTCTATAAACAGGAACTATTGAAGGCTTCTGAGAAAAGTAGGGACATGATTAGAGTTGTAATTTTAGATGGTAACTTACAGCAGTAGGAGAGTTTTACATAGAGAGAAATCACATGTGTAGATTTTATGAGAGAATCATATGCGTAGATTCATGTCACTATCACAACAATCAAGATACAGAACTCTTCCACCACTAAAAGACTCCTTCATGCAATCCCTCTATAGCTACACATCCCCTTCCCTGAACATTGGCAACCTCTAATCTGTTCACCATCTGTATATTTTATTATTTCAATATTATTATATAAATGGAATTATACAGTATGTAACTTTTTGAGATTGGCTTTTTTCCCTTGAGGTCCATCCAAGTTGTTGTATGTATCAATACATCCTTTTTATTTCTGCGTGATATTCCGCATTACAGATGTACCACAATTTAACTGTTCATCTGTTAAAGGATATCTGGAGTCCGGCATGGTGGCTCATGCCTGTAATCCCAACAGTTTGGGAGGCCAAGGCGAGTGCATCATTTGAGGTCAGGAGTTCAAGACCAGCCTGGCCAATATGGTGAAACCTCGTCTCTACTAAAAATACAAAAATTAGCCGGGCAGTAGTGGCACACACCTGTAATCCCAGCTACTTGGGAGATTAAGGCAGGATAATCGCTTGAGCCTGGGAGACAGAGGTTGCGGTAAGCCAAGATTGTACCATTGCACTCCAGTATGGGTGACAGAATGAGACCCTGTCTCAAAAAAAAAAAGGATATTTCGATTGTTTCCAATTTTTTAGCTATTACAGATAAAGCTGCTATGAACATTTGTATACATGTTTTTATGTGAACATAAGTTTTCATTTTTCTAGGATAAATGCCTAAGAGAGCAATTGTTGGGTCATGTAATAAGTACATTTTTAGTTTTATAAGAAACTGCCAAACTGTCTTCCAAAATGGCTGTACCATTTTGTATTCCCACCAACAATATGTGAGTGGTTTTATTTTCTCTGCATGCTTGCCAACATTTGGTATTGTCACTATTTTTTATTTTGGCCATTCTGATGGATGTGCAGTGATATTTCACTAATTTTAACTTTCATTTCCATAATTAATGATGTTGAATATCTTTTCATATGTTTGCCATACATATGTCTTTGTCAGTGAAATTTCTGTCCATGTCTTTTTGCCCATTTTCCAGTTGCATTGTTTTCTGTTGAGTTTTGAGAGTTCTTCATATCATAAATAACTTTTAAAATAATTTCTTATTTATGTTTTTTTCTTGTCAATCTCTAGAAAACTAAATGTATAAAGAGAGGACCACCTTGGCAAATTTGTTCAAAGTTTGGAGCACTGCCTTTTGTGGCTGAAAAGGTGAGAGGGGATAAAATGAAGATAGTTGTTCAAAAAAATTCCTGTTTCATTGTAAGTGCTATTAAAATATCTTCAGTCATTTAAAATTATTCTCAGTTGTTTCTTTTCCCATAAGTCCACCAGTGCAAACTGTTCTGTGAATGCAAGTATGCAAAACCTTTTGCAGAGGAGGCAACATCGTGGCCCACATATCCTTCAGAAACCTTTTAACGTGGCTGAGACTAGATGTCTCCCCAGGCCTTCTAGAACAACTTCCTGGTGTAAGGCTATTCCTCGTGACTCAGAAAAGTCCATTTCCATTTGTGACAATTTATCTGAACTTTTGATGGCAATGCAAGATGAGCTGGACCAAATGAGCATGTAAGTATTTATATATTTTTTTTTTAAGAGACAGTGTCTTGCTATGTTGCCCAGGCTAGTCTTGAACTCATGGTTTCAGGCAGTCCTCCTGCCTCAGCCTCCCAAAGTGCTGGGATTACAAGCGTGAGCCACCGTGCCTGGCCAGCAATTTTTATTCTTTATCAGGAGAAGTACCATATCACTTTTTCTTCTTAGTCTTAAGAACAATACCACTTATAAATTCTTAAAGGCCTTACTTAGCCATTTGGAAAGATTTGTTGTCACTATTTTTCATTGTATTTGTTACTATTTAAAATTTCAGTTCTTTATAACTACTACTTTTTCATTCTAAGGTATTTCTGTATTCCCAAGATCTGGACTGATAGCTACTACTGTCATTCTAACATATAGGATCTGATGACCTTAGATTAAAACTCACAAAAGCGTTTATAAGAAAAGCTCTCCTTTTGTGTTTTAGAATCTTTTAGCTGAATGAATTATTTAATTAGACAAGTAGGAATGTAATTCCTTGTTTTAGACTCTGGCTGGTCTGCATTACAGATTTTGAAGCATCTATAGTAAGGAAGATTTCCATATGGGATACATTATATTGTGCCCACTTGCTTAAATATATATTCAATAGAAATTCCAGAACTATGTGGTTTGGCTGACCAGCTAGTTGACCTAAGACATCTGTAGAAGATACAGCTGTTTCTGTTAACAGCATTTCAGTAGGCTAACTCCAAATCCAGAAATTTTTCAGGCAAATACTTCCACAGCTGGAATTCTTCCAAAGATCCTATATCAATAATGAGGAAGAAAGCCCTTTAATACCTCTGTTAAAGACATCACACATTTTACTACATTGAGCTATGAGCATCAGGAATTCACATATTTTTTAAAGTTGCTTAGCAGTCTTAAGATATTTGTAAAGGTATTTAATTTCAAATCACAGGAGCCTGGTTATAGTTACTGTAGATTTAATTAAACAACCCTAAAGAAAGATGCTGTTTTTAAAGGTTAATATTTAAGTCTGACTAAAATTTATGATTGAACAGAAAATTGCTTAATTATGGCAAAGACATATATGCAATAAACTATAGTAGTGCTTAATATTTGCTATTCTTTCATAGGGAGCACCAAGAACTACTGAAACAAATGAAGGAAACTGAAAGCCATTCAGTCTGTGACGACATAGAATGTGAACTAGAGTGTTTAGTCAAGAAAATGGAAATTAAAGGAGAACAAATCTCCAAACTGAAGAAGCATCAAGACAGTGTAAGAAGGCTTTACTAAGAGATTTTAATAAAAAGATAAAATGTGGATTCAGTGTTGTATCTCTGTACGACTTTCCAAATTTGAGGTCTGTATATGGGATTTAGTGAAAAGATGGATGGTAGTCACTTAGGCCTATGACAGAATAGAGCCATCTGTCCCACTGGAATAACATGGACCTCCTACGTAACTCTCCAAGTTAAAATTTTTTAAGTGAACAAATAGGTTCAGTTATGTATTCAGAAATTGCTTTGGGGAAATTGTGAGGTAAACTAAACTTGCCTTAGCAGCCCTCCAATTACCCTTTTAGCATTCTTTTTCCTCTTCCTTCTCTCCTCTAATGCTTTAATGATACCCCTTATGTCAGCAGGTCTCTTATTCACTACCAGACATAAACCTGGCTCCTAAGCAGTGCCCCAGTCCTTAAAGCATGATTTCCTCTTTCCCAAAACAGGCTGTGTTGTGTTCCATTCCCTGGGGACCTATACTCAGCTAGCTATAGTGAGTAGGACAGGGATGGTGAGGAAAACTCTATACTTCTGTTAAGATGTAATAACTAAGAATAGCTAACAGTTTTATTATTTTAACAGAAAAATCATGGAATATAATATTTAATTCCAAGACAATGACTCCGTAGGTTGAACTTGCAGCACTATTACACTGCTGGAGCAGAAGGCAGAGGGAGCCTTTCCCAGGAACCCTCAAGTCACCTCATGTAGCCATCTGCCTATGGACAAAATCATCATTCATATAAGTTAATGATATATGAATGTCACAAATAAGCCTCCCTGCCTTTTATAGGAAAGTAATAAAAGATGCAGAATATTATTACTTTTATTCTTATTGTGGGAAAGAAAGGAAGAAAGAAAGAAGTGACATTTTTAAAACAAATATTTTTATTTTACTGGCTTTTAAGGCTATAATAAGTAAAAATTTCTGTATGTTTTGGAGTGAAGATTATACAACTTGTACACTTTCTTGAAATTGCATAAGAGAAACTTGAAAGGAATAGAAGAATGATCATTTTTAAAACTCAGCTAGTATATATATACTATATTTTGAAAAACATGATATATATTCCATAATAGCTATACCAGTATAAATTTTAAGCACTTTATTATGATAAATGTAATATCTGTAATAAAAATTGATTATTAACTAAATAGAGAACTAGGTACTCACCCAAAGTCTGGGTCAGCTCTACAAATTCGACCTATGCTCAAGTGAAACAGATTAAGTAATGGGTTAGACTTTGAAGAAATGGGTTTTGGCTGGTTGATACGTATTGTTTTTGTTTAATTCTGTCTGCCTCCACTATTACCATATACTACTCAAGGTGATAAAGTTATTCCCTTGACTTTTTTTTAAACTGCCATTCAGGAGTACTTTAAATTCAGGAATATACAAAAGTATTTGTACACAAAGGTATTCCTGAATTTAAAGTACTCCTGAATGGCAGTTAAAAAAAACACACATATTTATACACACACACATATATATACACATACATACACACACGTGTGTGTATGTATAATTTTCAAAACTTGATACTCATTCCTAGAACCAATTATTAGATTTGCTGTTAATGTTACCAGAAAAGTTCTTCTCTCTGCTCTCTGTTCTCTGGTTTTTACCAGTTATCTTACATACAACCTTTCCCCCCAGTCTCTGCAGCCCACGTTGACCTTATCTTACTTTGGGCTTCTTACATATACACTTTTTGTCTTATTCAAAGTTATCCTGGTTCATTGTATTCTCTAGTTGTCACATATATGCTTTTTTTCACTAATAGGAGCAGTAAGCTCCTTGAAAGTAAGAACTGTTTTCTTCATTATAATTCTACCTGACAAGCACAGTGTTAGGCATGTAATAGATGTTCAATAAATTAAAAACTTACCGAATTGAACTTTTTAATGTTCAATTTTAATTTTTTAACTTTAAACCATCAATTCAACCTATTTTGGAATATATTTTTAGTATATTTTTGACTAAAATGTTAGATTTTTTTTCTCTCCAGGTCCGTAAACTGCAGCAAAAAGTTCAAAACTCAAAGATGAGTGAAGCTTCAGGTATTCAGCAAGAAGACAGCAACCCTAAAGGATCAAAGAACATAAAAAATAGCCCCAGAAAATGTTTGACTGACACTAAACTTTTTCAGAAAAACAGCAGCTTTCATCCAATACGAGTTCATAATCTTCAAATGAAATTGAGAAGAGATGATATCATGTGGGAACAGTAACAAAATAGCAAAACTGTCACCTTAATGAACTTTGTCAATGAGACCTTGAATTGTCTAAAGTGGTTTTAATTTAATATAACTTTGTGACATTTTGAATCATGTTTCTAGCTTCTATAAGACATGAAGTTGCAGTATTTTTAAATTAATGCCTAATGACCTACTGGGTTCCAAATAATAAATTAATTGCTTTTTTGTTTTTCTTATTGATTGAAGCCTATAACCTCATCTTGTCTTAGAAACATTGTTTGCTTTGCAGATATCTTAAGCTAAATTTGAGAAATTGTACTAGATTGACAATATTCAAAATTGAGTTAAATCTGAGCTACAAGTACCATTCATTCCACTTTTCATAGGTTTGCAACCTTAAAAACAAATGTTAAATGAACAGAGTTCAGAAAGATCATTTAGCTTTCCTGGTGTCTTCTTTCTATTTTGTTTTAAAGCTGTGAAATGTTTTTCTCTTTTGGAAAAGGAAAAGCTTAACAATTAGACAGTTTTATGAAGAAGCCTTTAATCCAAGTTTTATGAGACAATAGGAACCCATAGCTACTTAATTTTTAGGAGACAGTAATTCAGTTGCAGAAGTTTTCATCTGCTATTCCCATTCTCTTTTACAAAACTAGTTTTTTTAAAAAAAATAATGATCCATTTTATCTTACTACTTTATAACTTTTGCTGACTTCTATTCTTTGCATTATATGTAATGTCCATCAGTATAAATTGAGACTGAATTTCTAGGACCCACAAAAGTGGTATTTTTTTTTACAAGAAAGTATGGAGGAAGAGGAAGCTGGACATTAAATTACCTCATCCAGCAGAAATTCAGGGTAGTATGGTATATTTTAATTTTTTATATTTTAAAATCAATAATGTCAAAAAATGTCATTGTGTATGCATGCTTTGTAATAAATTTGCACTTGATCGTTTTTCTGAGTGCCTAGGGGAGCTAGTATGACTCTCCTGAACTCTTGGTTTCTCACTCAAATCCTCTGAAGCAGCTGGGGGACTAGAGTCGTGAACTGAAGTAGAAATAGAGGACAGACAGAAAAGGTGTAATGGAATGGAGGAGCTCAAATATAGGGTAGCAGTTTAAGAGATGGTGATTCCTAAGGGACAGAGTGGGAAGTACGTATTTACTGAATTCTTTGAATCCACAGCTGATGGAGTGTTCAAGCTATAGATGTGAAAGAATTTTTAGGTCAGGATCTTGGGAAGCTAAGGAGAGCAATTTTTAAAAGACAGTTTTTCTGTTTTCCTAGGTAATTCGCAAGAAGCTTGTGTAGGAAAAAGTTGGTAATTATGGATCTTTTGGGGAGGAGGAGAACTATAATTCATTCTAATGGTGAGAAGAGATACCATGTTAGAAGACCTTCCATACCTGGAAGTGGGGCGGTGACTGAAGATGGGCACGTTGATACTTGGAATTGTCCTTGAAAGCAGTTAATGGCAGAGATCAAAATTTCCTCCTGGTGTAAATAGTGCATGTGCTCTTTGCCAACTTTCACCCTCCTCATTCACATCCTTAGCTCCTCAGCCCTGGAGATGTTCCATAGGGTGTTTGATCTAAACTCAGTTGTATCACCTTACCTGTTTTTCTACTTTGCCTTTCCTCCTTGAGGATATGAGTTTTATAGTTTAAGCTTAGCTTTGTGCTAAACTTCTTAGCTTTCTGCTATCCACCAGGACCATAATGCAGACCTATAGTTCTGTGGTTTTGTTTTCTATACATTGAGGAAGGTGGCTGAATATATTTAGTTATTAATAAAGTCATTACTTGTGAAGATGTATTGCTTTAAAAATTATCATTAAAAATTTAAAAACCGGCCAGGCACAGTGGCTGACACCTGTAATCCCAGTACTCTGGGAGGCTGAGGCAGGCGGATCACAAGGTCAGGAGATCGAGACCATCTGGGCCAACATGTGAAACCCCATCTCTACTAAGATACAAAAATTAGCCGGATGTGGTGGCACATGCCTGTAATCCCAGCTACTTGGGAGGCTGAGGCAGGGGAATCGCTTGAACCCGGGAGGTAGAGGTTGCAGTGAGCTGAGATCGCACAACTGTACTTCAGCCTGGTGACAGAGCAAGACTCCATCTCAAAAACAAAAACAAACAAACAAAAACATTTTAGGAACATGGAATATTTCAACTGACAATTTTCTTAAAAATTAGTCCAGTGTAGTAGAAAAAACCACGACTTCAGAGCTGGGAAACTTGGTTTCAAATTCTGGGACTCCAACATTTAATAGCTTGGACAAGTCAAATAACTTTCTGGAGCCTCAGTTTCTCATCTGTAAAGTGAGGATTATACTATTATATCTCTCACAGGACTATACTAATTTGTTGTGAGGAGTTAATGAAATAACATGGGAAAGCACCCAGCAGAAGAGTTGGCACTTATTAAAAACTCAATAAATATTTTTTGAATCTGAGTGGCAAAAAAAAAAAAAAATGTAGAATACATGTTTGCATGGGTTGAAGCCTAAAAGCAAACACCTAAATATATTGTTGGTAAATGTGGGAATAGTCTCACTTATTTTGGTTTTTGTCTCTTCCTGTGTGCCTGAAGGGAAATGGCTTTGGCATCTTTCCTAGCGCAGGTTTCTAATGGGAGGGGGTAAAGAACACAGTCCTATCATGGTGCTGAAATATATAACCACACACAGCAAATTGGTTTGGAGTATGGTGTGGTGGTTGAGGTGAAATGTATTATTGAGAGGCAATGAAGAATGGTGTCTTGTTGCTTCATCACAGCTACTGAGCTCACAGACTGCCTGCTTGCCAGAGCCTTTGACTCCTCGGGGTGGAGCAAAAGATTTCTTTCCTGGGTGGAGCAGTCTGTCTATGGTCAGTGTACAAGAGTTGCTATAGCAACCTCACAGCTGTGCTCTGTCTAGCAGAAACTTGGTATGATTTCACAGATTTTGTTCACTTAAGTAAAAAACAGAGTTGTTTGGTTTTTATGTAATTAGAAATTGAAATAATGGAATTGGAATTTTCTAGCCAAGGCAGGTCTCAATTTTGATGAAACTGAAGCCAGAAAGTTCTAGTGTTTGAAGCAGCAGGTATTGTGACTATATTCTGATACTGGAAATGGGAGTTGGAATCCTGAATAAGCTGTACTTGGGTAGATCATTGGCAACCCAGCTATTTTTATTAGGTTGTAGATAAAGACAAGAGGGTCAGAGGGAAATGTTCAGTTTTCAACAATGTAAGATTAAAGTGGGAGATACTTAGTACATAGTCAGCTAACTGGCTGGGATAATGTAGACAATGTAGTTTTTTTGGTGGCTTTCTTACTTTATTTGTTTTTCTTTTTCTTTTTTTCTATACCTGCAGGTAGATGTGAGAGCTGTCTTACTTTAAAAGTATAATTTTAACTATAAATGTATACTCTTTTTTTCTTTTTTTCTTTCTTTCTTTTTTTTTGGTGGGGATGGAGTCTCGCTGTGTCGCCCAGGCTGGAGTGTAGTGGCACGATCTCAGCTCACTGCAACCTCCGCCTCCCAGGTTCAAGCGATTCTCCTGCCTCAGCCTGGCGAGTAGCTGGGATTACAGGCACCTGCCACTACACCCAGCTAATTTTTGTATTTTTAGTAGAGACGGGGTTTCACCGTGTTAGCCAGGATGGTCTCGATCTCCTGACCTCAGGTGATCTCCCCGCCTCAGCCTCCCAAAGTGCTGGGATTACAGGCATGAGCCACCGCACCCGGCCTAAATCTGTATTCTTAATCCATGATAAGACATCAAAAATTAAATTAAAATTTTACTTGTAATGTGAGAACTCAATCTAAGGGGGGAAGAGGCCAGTTGGTTATGCACAATGGAAAGTGTGTGCATTGCAGACAGAAATGCAACAGCTGCCATTATTGGTGTAGAGTAAATAGTGAAACTCCTAATGGGGTTTCCTGGAACTCTATTCAGCTGTAACTAAAGCTTTACCTACTGAGAACATTTAATTGTAGGTGATGTTTAGATAAGTACAAGCCGACTCTTAGACATATGATAAGACAACCCTCACTAAGGCATAATAGCAACTGTGAGATTTTTAAAAAACTCTTTAGTGCTATTGCACCTTTTAATTAAAGTGAGATGAGGATAAATAAAAGTAATATTGACTGTCACTCATCTGAAAATAAATTTAGTTATTGGTAATTAAATAGACCTTATCAATGCCTCAGCCTTTTTCTTCATATTCCATCTACTTGTTTTCATGTAACTTTCTCTTTCAATTCGTTTTTTGTTTTTTTTTTTTTCATGTAAGGAGAATTAGACATAGAAAAATTATAAATTTAAGACTTAAAATAATGTCTGGGCCAGAGTTTGTTGTTACTTTTGCTGTAGATTGTTTTCTTAAGGAATTAGGTGAATTTTTTTTTTTCCTGGTAGGTTTATTGGGAGTGTTCTCATTATTGATATAGATGGATCCAGTTCCCATTTGGGGCCGAGCTCTGTGGCTTGTGCCTGAAATCCCAGCACTTTGAGAGGCTGAGGCAGGCAGATCACCTGAGGTCAGGAGTTCAACACCAGCCTGGCCAACGTAGTGAAACCCTGTCTCTACTGAAAATACAAAAAACATTAGCTGGGCGTGGTGGCATGCAGTCCAGCTACTCGGGCGGCTGAGGCAGAATAATTGCTTGAACCTGGGAGGCAGAGGTTGCAGTGAGCCGAGATTGTGCCACTGCACTCCAGCATGGGCAACAGAGTGAGACTCTGCCTCAAAGCAAAAAAAAAAAAAAAAAAAGGAATAGCCCAGTATTGTTTGTTTGGGGAGGGGCAGGGTGTGGTTCCACCAACAGTGGGCACCAGAATGGTGCTTGCTTTGATACTATGCTAAGAGGAAGAGGTTTGAGAGCCAAGAGTCCTTTATTTGGATATTGGTATCCAATAAATAAAACTTGTTCATCAGTACGTATTTATTGATCTCTAATTATTGATCTCAGAATACTGTACTAGCTACTATGGAATTCTGTTTTCAAGTTGCTTATAGTGTTGAGGAGAGATAAGACATATATATTTAAAAGGAAGAAAACAGTAAGTGACATGAAAGGCATAATGACTACCACATAGCGGATGCTCAATAAATATTTGCCTACTAAATATTTGTTCTCGTCTACTGATAAAGTGCTTTAGAAGTTGGCCTGTTTGTAATTTCTTCATTTTCTAACTATCTTGATTTATATACCTTCACCTTTTTAAATTTTTTGCTTGGTAGCAGTATTGGTCTAGGATTTTCACTCTTCATTAAGCTTCTTGATTGAAAATACCAGTTCCTTTAGTAATTTCAAACATATGCTGGCCATAGCCAGTCTGTAATCAAATTCAAAGGCATGAGTGGAAACAGTGGGTATGAAACAATGAGGTAAATGGAGAAATGGGGGAAAATCAAGCAATAATGACTTAGACTAAAACAGAACAATAAGAATTATACAGAAAGGTTATATTCTAGAGGCCAACTATTGACTTGCACAGAATTATGCAAAGGATTGCCATTCACTTTCCTTATGAACTTAAGCCTCTCAATTTCTACATACTTCAGCCTCCTCATTGGTTGGATCCAGTCAGTGTTTTTCGTACTATATACAGTCACATCCTACTGGTGGATTGTTGAATCAATTTAGCAGGTCACTACCGTTTTTTTGTTTTGTTTTGTTTGAAATTGGAGTCTTGCTCCTTTGCCCAGGCTGGAGTGCAATGGTGCAATCTCATCTCACTGCAACCTCCGCCTCACAGATTCAAGCAATTCTCCTGCCTCAGCCTCCCAAGTGGCTGGGATTACAGGCGTGTGCCACTATGCCCAGCTAATTTTTTGTGTTTAATTATTAGAGATGGGGTTTCACCGTGTTGCCCAGGCTGATCATGAACTCCTGAACTCAGGCAATCTGCCCACCTCGGTCTCCCAAAGTTCTGGGATTACAGGCATGAGCCACCGCGCCTGGCCAGCATTTTTTAAATGATATAAAATAGCATTGAAAATACCAGAATGTGGCCAGGTGCGATGGCTCACACCTGTAAAATCCTAACACTTTAGGAGGCCGAGGCGGGCAGATTGCCTGACCTCAGGAGTTCAAGACCACCCTGGGCAACATGGTGAAATCCCGTCTGTACTAAAAATACAAAAATTAGCCTGGCATGGTGGTATGTGCCTATAGTCCCGGGTACTTGGGAGGCTGAGGCCGGAGGATTGCTTGAACCATGGAGGCGGAGGTTGCAGTGAGCTGAGATCGTGCCACTGCACTCCAGCCCGGGCGACAGCGTGAGACTCTCATCAGCAAAAAAAAAAAAAAAAAAAGATCAGAGTGCATCACACAAAATTAAGGTAGCTAATGTTTTGTGAAACTTTGTGAGTACTGGATTGTCATTTTTAATGTAACCCTAAATGTTTTGGGGGGAAGAAAAAGTTGGCTCTTAATAAGTATTCAGGGAGAATGAATTTGAAGGATGTGGAGAAAAGTGGAATAGCCAATTTAAAATAGGAATACTCCCAAGTCCCCTGTTATGGATGTGCCAATCTATTGTTTATCCCAGAAATATTGTGTATCTGTTTCATGTGTTTTACAGATAACAAGTCTCATTTTAATCAATACTATTGCATTTCCTGGTCTATATAATTCAAGTTTCAAACACTAGCCAACTTACATTAGAGAAATATTGCTTTTTTAATGTGGGCAAAAAAATATATTCAATATGAATCCCTTAACAAAATGACCTTATTATTCTACCTCTGGGTAAAATCTAACCAAGCATGGTCTTATGATTAGGAAAGAAATTTACTCTGTGGGTGCTTCAGACAGTTTTACAACCAATAAAGATGTGAGATTTGTGGGAGAAAAACTATCTGCATGTCTCCAATCTGAAGAGAGCAAAGATCTGTCATTTGACAAACCTTATTTTTCTGAGCATCAACAGTCAGTGGCACCATAAAAATTAAAACCTGATAATACCACCAATGTAGTACTCTTTAAAAACATGTCATCTTACTAAGCAATCAACCTGATTGAATATTTTAAAATGAGTAAGTAGATGAATATCTTACCTGAAAGATAGCTTCATTAAATAAAGTAACTCCTGAGAGGATTTCTGTGGCTTTTAATATCCTATTTAACAGATTTCTTATAACCATATCAGCAAAGCCACTCTCCAGCTCTGGACTATGATCAGAAGGTAGGAAGAAGTGTTATAGGGTAATGAGCAATAATAAGGCCACCAAATATAATCCCATTATAATGGCATTCTACCCACTTGTAAAAGTTTATTCACCACTACAAATTACTAAACCTCAACAATTAAAGAAAGACATCTTAGTCTTTAAGAAAAGAGGATTGTAAAGTGAGCCAGACGTTCCAATCATAGCTAAAATAATGTAAAATAATGTACTTTTCAACCTGACGGCTTAATATAATTAAGTAAATTTTAGGATAGGTTCTAAAAAACCTTGAGAGGCATTTTGTTGTTGTTGCTGTTGTTGTTAATTTGCCTTAAAGTTAAATGTACATTGACCTTTGGTATTTCTTGGAAAAACCTATTACTGAATCTAGTACAGAATGTGAATCATTTCATGCCTGAAATACAAGATTGATGTTTACAGGGCAGTTGTCCAGAATCTCGCTGAATTGGAAAGTATTTCACTCTTCATCACTGTAAGTCCTTTTAACTTTACGAATGTGTTCTTTAAAACGTAAACCATTTTGGTGCACAGGAAACCCACTCAAAATTAAATTTTAAAACGCTCTCAAGAATTCTGTGGAACATTTACGGTTTTAGAACTGACAATTTCTAGCAAAAGTATATTTAATATCTTGCAAAATATTTTCAGAGATAGCTTATCCAAAATATGTAATACATATGAGAGAATAGCACTGTCGAAATGCTTGAAAACATAGAAAGCATTATTGCCTTCATTTTCCCGGAAATGAACCAAACTACCAATTTAAAGCTGGGCAATTCAGTACCAGAGTTAAAAAGAAGTTACTTTAAAGATACCTACTTTTACTTTAATCTCAAAAATAATTGATTTTTTAAAAAAACTTATTCTATTTTATGTATATAACTTCTCTTTTGATAAACTTAGAAAAATTTATATCAGTATTACATTCTTTGATTCTCTCAAGGAATGATTTAAATGGTGGACACTTAAGCCAAAATTTCAAACAGGGTTCTTTTTTCTGTGTTCTTTTACAGAATGGCTCTCAAGTCGAAAGAGGGCTGTGCCTTTGGTATTTGGGTAGGATATTTGCCTGTGATTTCTGATTCTCAGAGCGTTCCCATAAGTAATGCCACAAAGTAGAGTTTGATTCTCTCTCTTTTTTTTTTTTTCTTTTTGAGACAGAGTTTCGCTCTTGTTGCCCAGGCTGGAGTGCAGTGATGCGATCTCAGTTCACTGCAACCTCTGCCTCCAGAGTTCAAGTGATTCTTCTGCCAAAGTCACCAAGTTTAGTTATTCTTTTCATGGTGGAAAACAGTTTCCTCAAATAATCATCATATCAGAGGACATCATGTATCCTTAGATATCAGCATTGCCAAGACCAGGAATATAGTTATTAGACAGTAACTTACAGGAAAGGCTCAAGGTTTCATTTACATGGGAAATGAGAACTAGACAGGGTGGTGACTGTTTTTGTTGTTAACCTTACCTCAGTGTTTTATCTCGGGTGGTCCCCAAGACCACCATCAGGATCAGTGATTCACTGGAGGGACTCACAGAACTCACAAAAGCTGTTAAGTTATGGTTATGGTATATATAGCAAAAGAATATAGATTAAAATCAGCAACTGAAAAAAGGTACATAGGGCAAAGTCCAGGGGACACCAGGCACAAGCTTCCAGTTGTCCTTCGCCCATGAAGTCATGTAGACAGCCCATAATTCTCTCAGCAACAATGTGTGACAACATTCTTGGAGAATTGCTAACCAGGGAAGCTCCACCAAGCCTTAGTGTCCAGATTTTTTCTTGAGGGTTGGTCACGTAGGCATAGCATGGCTGATAGCCCATGTGACTGACCTTTAGTTTTCAGCCCCTCGAAAGTTGGAGCTGATACTACATGGCCTAAGGACCTCACCATTAATCACATTGTTAGCTTAGACTATCTGGTATGGCCTAAGGCCCCCAGGTAAATTAAAACGTTCATATCAGGCAGGATACTCCAAGGACTCAGAGGTTATCTTGAATCTGGGCACAGGACAAACATTTCTTTGGAATGTAAAAAGTTTACACAATCAAGACTTACTGTGTTGATCCTTTACTGCAGTATTGTTTTTTGTTTTCTGACCCAACTGTGATGTGCATTGCTTACCTATCATGGCCTCTGGTTAAGGTGTCAGTCTTGCCTCCAAATTTCCTCCTAAAGCATGGATTTGACCATAAATTTGCTTAGTGATTTTCTAATTTAGTATCATTAATTTGATGACTAGTTTTACTCTGTGAGTGTGATAAAAGGCTATGTTTAATATACAAAGACTTTCTTATAAGTCTAGTTAATAAAACTAGGGCCATGTGTTACCACAACATAGGAGTTAACTTTGTCTGGAGGCTTTTTCAAGCCCAAGAGGTTGTCATTACTTTATGTGTAAGATACTGCCCACATACTATACTGAAGTCAGGAACCAAGAACCAGCCAATGTACCTCAGCCAAGTTGCTTGGACTGCTTTGGTTAATAATGGGTTTGCCATATCTACTTTAATGAGATGTGTGGCATGACCATGGTTACAAAAGTGATTTGTTAATTATTGCCTGGTAGGAAGGAGAACATGTTTTTTTTGAACCTATGCAAATAGCCACATGTCTATGAAAAGTAAAGGGATACTTTTGTGTAATATTTAACCATGTATACCATTGTTTGTGTACTTTTTTTTTTTTTTTTTTTGAGACGGAGTCTCGCTCTGTCGCCCAGGCTGGAGTGCAATGGCCAGATCTCAGCTCACTGTAAGCTCCACCTCGTGGGTTCACACCATTCTCCTGCCTCAGCCTCCCGAGTAGCTGGGACTACAGGCGCCTGCCACCTTGCCCGGCTAATTTTTTGTTTTTTTTAGTAGAGACGGGGTTTCACCGTGTTAGCCAGCATGGTCTCGATCTCCTAACCTTGTGATCCGCCCATCTTGGCCTCCGAAAGTGCTGGGATTACAGGCTTAAGCCACCGCGCCCGGCCTGTTTGTGTACTTTTTAATGTCATTTTCTACAGGATTATTATTTTTGCATTTTCCTGACACTGTATTACTTACAAGTTATATTAATAATTTTTATTAATATTTTTCCTGAATCCTAAAAGGTCAGTTGGAACATGAGACCATTTAAAGAATATTATTTCATTCCAGTTTATTGAAGGGTAGCCTATTGAGAGTTTGAGATAAAGAAGAAAGGAATCTTTCCTTTCCTTCCCGCCCCGCCCCCCACCCTACCCCTCGCCTTTCTTTTTTTTTTTTTTTTCAGGGTCTTGTTCTGTCACCCAGGCTGGAGTGGAGTGGATGCAATCAAAGCTCACTGCAACCTCAAACTCTTGGGCTTAAGCAGTCCTCCTGCCTCTGCCTCCTAGGTAGCTGGGACTATAGGTGCATGCCACCACACCTGGCTTTTTTTGAGGAGACGGGGTCTCACTTTGCTGCCCAGGCTGGTCTCAACTCTGGACTCAAGCAGTCCTTCCATCTCAGCTTCCCAAAGCTCTGGGATTACAGGCATGAGCCACTGTGCCCACCAGAATTTTTCTTATATGTCCGTTAGAAATAGAACATTAGCCACATGCTATGATTTCAATATGTCACTCGAAAGCCATTTGTTGGGGCTGACCGTGGTGGCTCACGCCTATAATCCCAGCACTTTGGAAGGCAAAGGCAGGTGGATCACTTGAGGTCAGGAGTTCGAGACCGGCCTCCAACATGGTGAAACCCCGTCTCTACTAAAAAAAAAAAAAAAAAAAAAAAATTAGCAATTACCTGGGTGTGGTGGCACGCACCTGTAGTCCCAGCTACTTGTCAGGCTGAGGCAGGAGAATCGCTTGAACCCAGGAGACAGAGGGTGCAGTGAGCCGAGATCATGCCTGGACAACAGAGTGAGTCTTGGGCTCAAAAAAAAAAAAAAAAAAAAAAAAAACCTTGTGTTGGAAACAATCTCCAGTGAAACAGTGTTGGGAGGTAGGGCCTGATGGATACAAATTACAGTGTCTAGGATGGATACTTTACTCTTTTCTCTTGATAAGGGAGAGAGGTTATGTTATGCACTGAGAACTTTTCAGATTTCTTGCAGAGGTCATAATGTTCCAGACAAGCCAGCAGCAGTCATTCCCATCCCATCACAGATCCAGGCTCATTTGTAGAATGGTTACACAAACCAAGCAAAACCTTCTGTAGAGTTTCTACCCTTTGCTCTAAAGTTACATAAAAACAATTTCAAAATTTATTCATTGTGTATATTTTGTTCTTTTTCATGGTAGATTTGTCTGTTGGAATTAGATATCCCTAAATAGTGTGTTCAAATGATGTTTTTTTCTGACTGTTCAATCTCCAACATATTTCTGAGGGAGAGAGGACATTGACTTCGGAGAAAGAAAGCTGTGTAATTGCAAATGGACTATTACAAAATACTATGCCTTCCTTTTTGAGGAGAAAAAAAAGCTTTTTAAAAATTAGTGCACAGGCTGGGCATGGTAGCTCACGCCTGTAATCCAAGTCCTTTGGGAGGCTGTGGTGGGAGGATGGCTTGAGCTCAGGAGTTTGAGAACAGCTTTGGCAACATAGTGAGCCCTCATCTCTATCAAAAATTTAAAAATCAGCCAGGCACAGTGATGCACGCCTGTAGTTTCAGCTACTTGGGAGGCTGAGATGGGAGGATTGCTTGAGCCCCAGAGATGGAGGCTGTGTGAGCCATGATCATATCACTGCACTCCAACCTAGGAGACAGAGGACCCTATCTCAGAAAATAATAGCAATATACAGAACTACCAGCCTTAATTTATAACATTAGCCACAGATGGATCAAATGTAGTAAAAGTACAAAAAGCATGAGTCATTGGTTGATGGTAGCAGCTCCAGATCTCCAAGGGCTTCTCTACATCCCAGTGGCCACAAAAATATTTTTCTTAATTGATTTGAACTCATAGTGGCATACAAAAATGAAAAACAAGTTTCGTCAATGGTCAGAAGATGAGAGAGAAAGTAAATCAGTGATGTAGGGAGTGATACGAGCAACTTTCCAACCTACTAGTGCAACCTATCAATTTGGCCAAACTCATGTCTTAAGACCCAGATGCAAAGAAAAGATGTATCTTAGATGACAGAAGATAACAGAATCCTCAAGACAAAAACAAAGTACAATCAGATGTCCTGTCATGTTGCCTCACAAAGAACAGATCGACCATTAAAATGTGTATTTTCAACATTGCTGCCACCAAAGGAGAAATAAATGGCTGTTTACAAATGAGAACCAGCGTGGAAAGCAGACTTGGCCAGGAAACAAAATGTGAAGAGCCAGAAAAAGAACTTGCATCGACTAGATTAAGACCTTATTGCCTCAGGACTGGAAAACGTATACCTAAAATAGCCCTTAAGTTGCTCTTCATGGACAATGTGGTGGACTTTGCCCTGGTTGATGGATACACAAAATCTTAGAAGAATCTATACAATTGTCAAAGAAATAAAGGATTTAGGGGGGAAAGTTTACTTTCCAGGAAAGTTTGCAAGCAACTCCAAGTTTTGAAAAGACTGGCTTATCAAATTAAAAAATACTAAAAAAAAAATGAAAAAAATCCCACAAAATTACCAGTAATATCAAGTTTGTAGTTGTCTATTCATGGTAGAAAAGACAGCAATTTTCTCAAATGATTGTTATGGCCACAAAGATCATCAGATTTTCATCTATTATCATTGCAAAAGTTGGCAATAAAATGGCTTTTATTAAAGGAATTAGTAAATCATAAACAAAACTTAAGCGTTATTTTATTTTGGGAAAATGAATGACAGTGACCCTGTTTTTGTTTGCTTATTTTTCTCAGGGTGCAAGACATTTTCTGACTACAATGTACATGTTGATAATGCTCTGATAACGGCAGAGCAGTGTGTACATTTTGCTTTCACACATGCTTCTTTTGATCTTTGGTAATTTTAAAAAATGTTTCCATGAACAGATAATGAGGTGGTGTATTATTATTTGAGGTAAAAGAGATAATAATATGGAGCAGGGGGAGCCAAAGTTTAAGAAAGTTGCTTTGGTGCTGGGCGCAGTGGCTCATGCCTGTAATCCCTGCACTTTGAGAGGCCAAGGTAGGCAGATCACGAGGTCAGGAGTTCAAGACCAGTCTGACCAACATGGTGAAATCCCGTCTCTACTAAAAATACGAAAATTAGCCGGGCATGGTGGTGTGCACCTGTAATGCCAGCTACTCAGGAGGCTGAGGCAGGAGAATCATTTGAACCCGGGAGGTAGAGCTTGCGGTGAGCCAAGATTGCACCACCGCACTCCAGCCTGGGTGACAGAGACTCCGTCTCAAAAAAAAGTTGCTTTGGAAAACAGGAATATTTTCTTTTTTGTTTTTTTTCTTTGAAGGCAGTTGTCATATCTTTAGGGACAAGATAGTAGGAAGCTTATAATTCATGGGGTTATTATAATTCTAATGATTAATACAAATAATAAAAAAGGAAATTTTGACTGAGGAAAAGGACAGGAGAGAAGGGGGTAGAACAAAATTAAATTTACCAAGACATTTCAGTTAGAAGTTAGACTGGTTGCAGAAGCTGACTGTCAAGACCTCAAGAAAAACATACAGGCAGAATTCTATAGTTCAAAAATTCATATAATATTAAATACTAAGAAGATTTAAGATTCACTTAATTTGTATTCCTTAGATGAGCCTCTTTCAGACACCTTGGTTTTTCCCAGAGCTCTATTAGGTCAAACTGTAGGTTATGTTCCATTAGTAGATCTTGACTTTGATTTAGTGGTTTGTGAAGCAAAGTTGGTTTTTAATGGAGTAGAAAAATGTCACAGTACATTGCGTGGAGTACAAGCCAATGTTGAGATTTTTACTTTGGGTAAGATTTTTTTTTTTTTTCTTTGAGACAGAGTTTCACTCTGGTGCCTAGGCTGGAGTGCAGTGGTGCGATCTTGGCTCACTGCAACCTCTGCCTCCCAGGTACAAGTGATTCTTCTGCCTCAACCTCCTGAATAGCTGGGATTACAGGTGTGGCCACCATGCCCAGCTAATTTCTGTGGGTTTTTTTGTAGAGACGGAGTTTCACCATGTTGACCAGGCTGGTCTTGAACTCCTGACCTCAGGTGATCCACATACCCTCGGCCTCCCAATGTGCTAGGATTACAGGTTTGAGCCACTGTGCCCGGCTACTTTGGGTAAGATTTAGTAAAGGCCACATCACTAAAACAGTTAAGTTACAGTCATATGTTGAAAGACATTGGACTGTTACAGAAGCAACAAAGACTAGAAGAACCAAAATTCCAGAAATAAGAGAGCCTTCCTAGGTGAGTTGACAATCCCTGGCTATTTGCTTCCTTAGCCAAACTACCAGTTCTAGTCACAGTGACACTGTTTTGGCATAAGAACCCAAATGGGACAAAGAGAAGCCAGGGAGACTTTTGAAGGCCATGGCTGCAGGAATGACAGATTTGAATCTAATGTCTGAAATATACCCATTGGATATTTGCTGAATGCCAAGGTATGAAGGAGACTGGGGGGCTGGTCTAGAAAGGCAAAGTAAAATCTGCAGTCTTGCCATGCTTAAAAGATAAACCCTGCTAGAGAGGAACTGTGTCAAATATACGACAGTTCTCTCCCTCAAATTTTTGCCAGATTTTGAACTTTCATGGGGTGGGAAACTTAAGTTCAAACCTTTGAAGGACAGAATTTCGGTGATGAGGAAAAAGAGAAATGTCAAGCTATCACTCAAAAGGCTCAGAAGGCACACCTAAGAAGGAAGTTGGAAAGGCAGGTAAAATCTGAGATTAGCTTAGGAGACAACACCCCACAGGAGAGAGGAAGCCAGCACAAAACACTTGGCCAGCTTTCCTCTCTAGACATTTGCCAGATTTTGAAGCTGCAGGCAGTTAAAGAGCTAAACTAAAACCTCTAAAAGGGTGGAACTGAATCTTTGGTTAAAAAAACAAAATGAACAAAAACCCAAAATGACACTAGCCAAAGAATAAAAACCTTACAATGGGCCGGGCATGGTGGCTCACACCTGTAATCCCAGAACTTTGGGAGGCCAAGGCAGGTGGATCACCTGAGGTCAGGAGTTTGAGACCAGCCTGACCAACATGGAAAAACCCCGTTTCTACTAAAAATACAAAATTAGCCAGGCGTGGTGGCACACGCCTGTAATCCCAGCTACTCGGGAGGCTGAGGCAGGAGAATCACTAGAACCTGGAAGGTGGAGATTGCAGTGAGCCGAGATCGCACCACTGCACTCCAGCCTGGGCAACAAGAGCGAAACTCGGTCTCCAAATTAAATTAAATTAAAAATTAAAAAAAATATATATATATATATAAAAAACTAAAGTGTCGAGGACAAAATGGAGAAATAGGTAAATTCACTGTAATTGTTAAAGATTTTAATATACCTATTTCATATATCCTTTAAAAAATCAATGATTATATCAATGGATATAAAATATTTGAACAACATGACTAACCAATATGATCTAATTGACATACATAAAATACTATTCCCAACATCAGAATACACATTTTTTCGAGTATACATGAAACATTTGCCAAAATAACCATATGTTGGGTTATAAAGCAAGCTCAACATATTTTTAAGAATTGAAGTCAGCTGGGCGCGGTGGCTCACACCTGTAATCCCAGCACTTTGGGAGGCTGAGGCAGGAGAATGGGGTCAGGAGATCGAGACCATCCTGGCTAACACGGTGAAACCCCGTCTCTACTAAAAATGCAAAAAATTAGCTGGGCGTGGTGGCGGGCGTCTGTAGTCCCAGCTACTTCGGAGGCTGAGGCAGGAGAATGGCGTGAACCCGGGAGGTGGAGCTTGCAGTGAGCCGAGATCGCGCCACTGCACTCCAGCCTGGGTGACAGAGCGAGACTCCGTCTCAGAAAAAAAAAAAAAAAAAGAATTGAAGTCATACAGAGTATGTTCTTAGGCCACAGTGGAATCATACTAGAAACCATAACAGAAAGAACCAGTTTTAAATAACCTTTATGTCAAAAAAGAAATCATAATAGAAATTAGAAAATATTTAAAATATAATGAAAACACAACATTAAAAACTTCTGTGATGTAGCTAGAATAGTGCTTAGAGGACAATTTACAGCATTAAATACATTACACAAGAGGTTAAAAATTATTGATCTAAACATCCATCTCAAGAACCGGAAAAAGAAAAGCAAATTAAACTCAAGATAGTAAAAGCAATGATCTAAGTTAGGTGAGCAGAAATCAGTAAAAGAAAAGGCAGACATGAATAACCTAGAGAAAACTCAATAATACTGTTTCTTTGAAAAAATTGGTAAAATTGATAAATCTCTAATAAAACTGATCAAGATAAAAGCACAAGTACAAGCTGGGCACGGTGGCTCACGCTTGTAATCCCAGCACTTTGGGAGGCCAAGGTGGGCACATCACCTGAGGTCAGGAGTTCAAGACCAGCTTGGCCAACACGGTGAAACCCTGTCTCTACTAAAAAATAGAAAAATTAGCCAGGTGAGGTGGCACCTGCCTATAATCCCAGCTACTCAGGAGACTGAGGCAGAAGAATCACTTGAACCTGGGGGGCGGAGCTTGTAGTTAGCCGAGATTGTGCCACTGCACTCCAGCCTGGGTGACAGAGCAAGATTTTGTCTCAAAAAAAAAAAAAAAATACAGAAATTACCAATATCAGGAATATAAAAGGAGACAGCGCTACACATTTTATAAATGTTAAAAAGATAAGAAGCTTAAAAGGACAACATCAAGAAAGTGAAAGGATGACCCACAGAATGGAAGAAAATATTTGCAAATCATATATCTGATAAGGGACATGTATCTAGAATATATAAAGAACTCTTACAACTTCATCAATAAAATACAAATAATCCAATTAAAAATGGGCAAAGAATCTGAATGGACATTTCTCCAAAGAAGACATACAAATGGCCAATAAGCACGTGAAAATTTGATTGACATCATTAGCCACAGGGAAATGCAAATTAAAACCGCAATGAGATACCACTTCACACCAACTAGTATGGCTTAAATTAAAAAGACAGATAGTAACAGGTGTTAGCAAAGCTGTGGAGAAATTGGAATTCTCTCATATGTGGCTGATTGGAATATAAAATGGTACAACCACTTTGGAAAACAGTTTGGCAGTTTCTCAAAGGTCAAACATATTTACCCTGTAATTCCACTCCTACACATATACCCAAGGGAAATGAAAACAGATGTACACAAAACCTTGTATATGAATGTTCATAGCAGTGTTATTTATAATTGCCCCCAAATTGAAACAACCCAGATGTCCATCAGTTGATGAACAAATAAAATGTAGTATAGTTGTTCAATGAAATATCACTCAGTCATTGAAAATGAATGAAGTGCTGATACATGCTACAACAAGGGTGAGGTTTGAAAACATGCTAAGTGAAAGAAGCCAGTCACAAAGGACCACATATTGTATGGTTCCGTTTATATGAAATGTTCATATAAATCTGTAGAGACAGAAAGTCAAGTAGTGGTTGCCTATTGTTAGGGAGAAGAGGTAGCTTAGCGAAAAATGAGGAGTGGCAGGTAATGGCAAAAGGGTTTCTTTTTAGTGTAATGAAATGTTCTAAAATTGATTATGGTCATGATTGCACAACTCTGTGAATATACTAAATAAAAAGCACTGGTTGTGCATTTCATGTGGTTAATCAGATGGTGTGTTAATTATATCTCAACAAAGCTGTTAAAAAGTATGAGGATATTATGAAAAACCTCACTCCCCCCAAAATTCATCTACTTAGATGAAATGTACTTATATATCAAACTGCTCTTTTAAAAGTCTTAATAAAATGAACACAAAAATAAATAAAAAATTGAATAGTTATATAGCTGTTTAAAAAATTGATTCTGTAATGGAAGTCCTCCCATACAGAAAACTTCAGTTTACTATATTTCAGAGATGACTTATTCCAAACATTTAAGGAAAAATATAGCAATTATAAACGTTCTTCAGAAAATAGAGAGCACTTCACAACATGTCTTGTGAAGCCAGCATAATCTTGATACCAAAATCTGACAAAAACATTATAAGAAAAATGACAGGCCAATGTCTCTCATGAACATAAATACAAACATTATAAACAACATAGCAGAAAATTGAATAAACTTTTCTATAAAAAAAGATAACAAATTATGACCAAATGAAGTTCATTCTAAAAACACAATTTTGGATTAACTTTTGAAAATCTGTGAAATTAACCACATTAACAAATATATGAGGGAGATCACATGATTAATAGATGCAGAAAAAACATTTGACATAATTCACCCTTTCAAGAAAAAATTAAAATAAACCTCTCAGCAAACTAGAAGTAGAAGCAGGTTATTCAACTCAGACCATCAAATATATTTATCTCATGTCCCCCATGTTCTATAGACACAATGAAGGGAAAACACTAATGTGTTTATCTGAACAATGCCTAGGGGATGATAAAGCAGACTTGGAAGGAACCCGGGCCATTGAGTGCCCGTTTAGTAGTGGGGCTGCTCTACAACCCCGGACCATTTACATTAGCACCGTTAGGTTAGAGAAACTTAAAAGATCTTTTTTCTTTGATTGATTGATTGATTGGAGACAGAGCCTCACTCTGTCATACAGGCTGGAGTACAGTGGTACTCACTGCAACCTCAGCCTCCCGGGTTCAAGCGATTCTGCCTCAGCCTCCTGAGTTGCTGGGATCACAGGCATACGCTACCACGTCCGGCTAGTTTTTGTATTTTTAGTAGAGGTGGGGTTTCGCCATGTTGGCCAGACTGATCTCGAACTCCTGGCCTTAAGTGATCCACCCGCCTCAGCCTCCCAAAGTGCTGGGATTATAGGCGTGAGTTTGTTCTTTTAGTCACTGGTGATGGTGTCTTTTTGTTACGGTGGCTTAGCCACACCTCTATTAATGCAGAAGCTGGCATGTATTGCATTTCATTTGAAAGCATAGATGATTTGAAAGCATTTGATGATCAAGATGACTACGCATCAAAAATGTTTACCCAAGAAGATTACAGAGTGTCTATCTGTGCAGATCAATAAAGAGAATTGGGTTGGCCCACAGTGATATGGGACCAGTTTGCTTATCAGTTTAAATTCTGGCATTTGCTAGAATAAAAATAATTGTTTTATTTTGGTATGTATCACATTATCAAGTTTTGGGAGACTTTAAAACACTTGAAGCTGTGCTGATTTATGTATTTTGATGAGCTTAACCATTTACATTTATTATAATTACTGTTACATTTGAACTTAATTCTGCCATATTTCGTTTTGTTTCCCCTCCCCTACTTTTCTTACCTTCTATTGCAGGGGTCCCCAACCCCCAGGCCATGGACCTGTACTGATCAGTGGTCTGTTAGGAACTGGGCCACACAGCAGGAGGTGAGCACAGGCAAGCAAGCATTACCATCTGAACTTCCTGCAATCAGATCAGTAGCAGCATTTAGATTCTCATAGGAGCATGAACCCTACTGTGAACTGTGCATGTGAGGGATCTAGGTTGCATGCTCCTTGTGAGAATCTAACTAATGCTTGATGAGCTGAGGTGGAACAGTTTCATCCTGAAACCATCCCTCCTCCCGGCCACCCGCTGCTTCCCATCCATGGAAAAATTGTCTTCCACGAAACTAATCCCTGTTGCCAAAAAGGCTGGGGACCACTGTTTATTGGATTTAAAAGTCCTATCTCACTCCTTACTCCCACTTCTTTGGGAACCTCTAGGATGCATTTCTTTCTTTCTTTCTTTCTTTCTTTCTTTCTTTCTTTCTTTCTTTCTTTCTTTCTTTCTTTCTGTCTGTCTTTTCTTTCTTTCTTTTAATAGATACAGATATTTTTATTATTTTATTATTTTTATTTTTTCCTTTTTTTTATTATACTTTAAGTTCTAGGGTACATGTGCGCCACATGCAGGTTTGTTACATATGTATACGTGTGCCATGTTGGTGTGCTGCACCCAGGAACTCGTCATTTACATTAGGTATATTTCCTAATGATATCCCTCCCCTCTCCCCACACCCTACGACAGGCCCCAGTGTGTGATGTTCCCCACCCTGTGTCCAAGTGTTCTCATTGTTCAATTCCCACCTATGAGTGAGAACATGCGGTGTTTGGTGTTCTATCCTTGCCATAGTTTGCTCAGAATGATGGTTTCCAGCTTCATCCATGTTCCTACAAAGGACATGAACTCATCTAGGATGCATTTCTATTCTTTTACTAATCACCTTGAAACTTTTAAAATAGTTACTCAGTATTTCTCTTCTAAACATGCCTGCTTTATCCCCATCCAAGCCTGCTGTAACCACACATTGAACACCCCCAAACCTTGCTCAAGCTGATCTTACTATTTTTGTCTTAAATTTTAACCACTTTTAAATGCATAAAATTATGTATGATATGTAATTATGAATTACAAATAATTAAATGTACTTATTTTTAAAAACATGATTGAAGAAATTCTCTTTTCTCGCAATCTCTTTTCTAAGCCTAAATGCGGTCCCAGTGCTTGCCTGACACATGGTAGGTTCTCAATAAATGAAGCACACCTCCCAAACCCCTCCACGTAAACAGTTGTCTCTTTAAACCTAGACATGAGTGCTCAGCAGGCATGTATTTCTCTGGGTTGGATTCATTTCATGGACTGTTGTCAAAGACTGACCCCTTTATGTTAATTTTCTGAAAACTGTACTTGACTGTGTTGCAAGCTAAACAGTACAGGATTAAATGTTCTCATTTCTGAGCTGTGAAGTGTTGAAACTAATCAAGTAATGAAGGCAGAAAGTCTGTCCTGTGGGAGAATAATCAGCCAGTCTATGTTGCTCCCACTCTTGGCTGCCGATTGGAATGCAGCTGTTAAGGCAGTTGTTTAACTGTTCGTCCAACTTGAAAGGACACTGCCAAATGGCAAATATTTTCTATAACAACATTTTACTTTTGCTAAGAACAATAACAGTGCATTTTATTGAGCTCCAATGGCATGCCAAATATGACAGATTTATTACTAGGCAGGTTCACAACCTGGACTGAACATGGATGCTCATTTCCATTTTTAATATATTTAGAAAAAGAATAAATAGGCTCCCAAAGGAAGCCTCTAGACAAAACATCTCTACAGCTTAATTATTTGTTGAAATGACAGCATATTAACTTGAGAAAATGAAATATCTCGAAGGGAAAGATGAGAACCTAGAAATATCAAAGGAAAAAAAGAAGGTTTAAGTATTATAAATCTCTCTAATGTGGCCTAAGTGAGACTTAACTCCTACTTGTCCAGGACAGGTGAGGGCAGCAGTAACACAAGGAAATATGTCATCTGTTGAATCCCCTGCATTTTATGGGTCCCAGGACTTCTGAGTCATGCAGTTAATCTACATTGTTAATGAGAATGTTGACACTAAGTACTTAACAAACAATTACGTTGAATTTGACAGACTGTGAACCAGGTGAGGCGGGGTGGGAGGTTATCAGCTGTTATTTAATGGTAAAACCTGTGTGCTAAATGTAGGCAGTCAAAATTAAGAAAACACATTCAAAAGTACAATTTTTTATTAGAAGTCAGCAATAACTGCCACTCACAGTAGTTAGTGTGTAATCCCCACAAACATTTATCAAGACTGCAGAGGTGAGGGGTTAAGGGGAGGTGCATTTTCACTTATTAAACCCCAACAGCCAAAGCTGAAGCAGAGATGTTTTTGAAGGTGAACTGGGTTAATCAAAGGCATGACCCATGGAGATTCTGATCGACTTTTTCTCTACTGTTTACTAGATGTTAATTAAATCACCAATGACAACGGTCTAATAGCAAAATGCATGCATTTCTACAGAGTCCACATGATTTCTTGGACAAAGATAGACAAAGTTCCACGTGCTGGGTAATGGTCACTGAGGGCATCAAGCTTTGTGATCCTCTTTTTCAGGGATACAGAAAAACAGCAAATGCAAATCATGGATGAAATTTACAAGATCACTTCCACAGAAAGGGTCCAGCTTTTGGAGAAAAAACTGGCTGTGCAACTGACTGAACTGAAGTCTGAGATAGAAGAGCAAGGAGCTCTTCAGGGAACAACTAATCGAGTTTACAGGTAAATAGTGGCAGTGAGAAGGTGTGATCTTCAGGGCTTTACTTCCCACTCTCACTCCATAATCTCCATCAGCATCCTTTCTTCTTTTTACATGGACAATTGGCATTATCTCCAGTTCAGATAGATAGTACATAATAGCAGTTTCAGGTACCCATTTCTAACCTGATTGCTGCCTCTAAGATTTTTCTATATTCTAGATTTGTTAAGACAGATCCAAGCAAAAGTCTTACCAAAGAAAATGTAAAAGTGTTTTTACATGTTAACTGATGCTATTGTCTTAAAGTTACAGAAGCTGTAATACAAATCATACTCAGTGAAAGGAGATGTCATTTTACCCAATAATATTTTAGTTGAATTTGACTTTGATTTTGGTGAGAAATTTAAAAGCTGAAATAATGGTAGGCATTTGGTACTACATTATGCAAAACGATATTCTGTGAGTGTTACCAGCACTGTGGATTCTTGCTCTCTGCCAGGATAGAAATCAAGAGAGATCACCAAACAGAGCAGCAAAGGAAAGTTTATTCAGCTTGTGCACAAGGGAGCCAGCACCAAGAAAGGAAAAGGAAAGAGCTGCTCTCCAAGGGTAGTGTGTGGGTTAGTTTTATAGGATCTTTTGATAGAGAAGGGTTACATCAGGGCATATATGGTGGGGGGACTGGGGTGCAGTTTCTAGTGCTCATGCAGTGGCTTAACATGCTTCTTCATACATCAGATGTGGCATTAGCATTTTAAATCTCCACCCAAGGCATTATTCTTAGCACAAAAATGAGGAAGGGGTAACTACAGGTTGAGTTTTAGTTCTAACTGCACATGTGGGGCTTCGTGGAAGTCTGTAGCCCCCCAAAGTAGGAACTCGCTGTTAATAACTTCTTGGGTCTTTTGTTACTGATTTGCTGAGAGTTATGTAAGCTAGAGCGAGAGGGGCTTTTGTTCTTCTCCTCTAGAGCAGATCACAACAGGAAGCCAGCCAGCCTGTTTCATCAGGAGCTCTTCTATAGGTAAATGCTGCCAACAACAGCAATCTTAAGTTCTTGTAGAGAAACAAGAGACATAGGTCAGGCCCTAATGACAAGTCTCATGGGGCCAGGACCTTCATATCCCTCTGTTTCTGTTACTGCCGCAATTGATCAAAAGGAGCAGTATAAGAACCCTGTTAGGTTGAATCATTGAGAAAATACAATATGGATGGTGAGAGGTGTGGAGAGGTCAGAAGATGCAGTAAGCAGGTGAATTAGTACTTCATTCCAAAGACAATTCTGAAGAACCAGCATTTCATATGTTTTTTAATTAGTATTTAAAACCATCAGGTGTCTGAAGCAAATCAGATTGTGTGATGAGATGGAAAGATCATGGAACTATGCAAGTCATAATTTCTCTCAACTTTGGTTTCTTTATTTGAAAAATGAGGTTAGTACCTTGCCTACCTACATGAGGTCATGAGGATAATGAGATAATGCATGTTAAAGTATTTTTAAAACAAGAAAACACAATGCAAAGATGGAGTGTTGATATTCTTATGATTTAAATGTCAGAATGTCAAGCAAGTGACTCCCCAGTGTACACTGGGATAAGAAAGGCTTTCTGATGTCTCTTAGAATCGAGTGATGGGAAATCCTGGATTGCCTTATTTGTCTACTCCCCCAAACCACCCAACACTGCACCTGGAAGAATCTATTAGTCTAACAAATGCTTCTTGAGCACCTTCTGTTTTCCAGGTGCTGTGCTAGGTTCTAGAGTCCAAGGAACATGGAAATATCCACTCCCGATAATCACTTTAACATTCTCATTCCACTAGACTGAAAAATCTATTGAGGCCTGGAGAACTGTGTGTCTTAATCATTTTCCCTTTTTTTTTTTTTTTTTTTTTTGCATCCTTTCCCTCGTTTCACTCCACAAACCCAAGACTTTGCAATGGTTAAGTGTTTCATAAACTCTTGCTGAATGAATAAATGAATGAATGTATGTTGAATGAACAATGCTTGATGAATATAGGAGTAAATCTCTTTTTGCAGGTTGATATACACACTACTTATGTTCACCAGTTTCTTCTGGGTCATTCATAGGCACTTTGAGGTTAACTGAGAGGAAAGACAAGATCCGAATGAGACAGAGCTGGGTAGCTAAGCCCATGACCCTCCTCATCTCCCAGTATGCCAAAGATAAGAAGACCAGAGGGCAGGGGAAAGTTTCTTGTGTTTCTCTACCTACCTGGTAATAGCTAATCCCTTTTCTGGTTGGTTACTCCTTCCTCACTGCCACAACGCTGCAGCCAGGATTCAGAATCACAGAAATTATACCTTAGGTTTATTACTGTTTTTATTCTCAAATCCCTTTCAGAGCTCACCTCTTTTTTCTTCCTCCACCCCATTAAAGCAAAGATATTAGGAGATAAGTGGGGCATTATCTCCAGCTTCAGGGCTGGAAATTTGACACAATGTGTCTAAATGGGTTGCTTAGGCTCACTTGGCTGATGGATTTCTTGACTGTCAGCCTGGGGTTCTTTTCACAGAACCACTGCCTGTAGTGGGGGAAATTGCTGGTAAGTGTACAAACTAACAGTGTATTTTTATCTTCCCTTAAAACTTATCTGGGAACTCATAGGGCCATATGAACAATATTAACCTAAATGTCACTGTTTACACCTCCTTCATAATCTCTAGGTGGTCTCTCACTTGTTTTCTAGACTACCTGCTCTGGCCCCTTACCAATGTCTGCAAAATACTATCTTGAGAAAGTGATGTTGGCATCAGGGTTGCTGTTTCCTGATATTTCCAAAGCTGCCAAACCTTGGGATATATCTTATCCCAAATGTGGAGCACTTTGCTGTTCCCAACCCAGCATCCCACCCCCTTACCAGGTGACCCCACAGCTTGTGCCTCCTTGTATCAGAGTCCATGGTAAAAACAACAGCTCCCTCATAACGCTGTAAACAGGAATTCACAAGGCTGCTTAAACAGGCGCTTCTGCTATAAATGTTTTTCCTAGGAATCAGTAATTTTCCTGAAGCATTAAGTTTGGTTAAAATGATTCCTGAAGTATTTCATCTTTGATATTCAAGAGTCACTCCCACCCCCCAGCAGATAATTCATCAAGAACACAAAAATAGAAGCATTTTATTTTAAATTACACGATATTGGTTTTAAGTGCCAGTTAGGGTGAAAGTGGGATCTGAGAGGCACAATATTTGTCAGAGATAAGGTTGCTGGAGGGAATACAGTTGGGGAAATAAAAATCCTCACCATTGTGTCCCTCCCTTTACTCTGCAGTAGGAAATAGTGAGGTGAATCAAGGGTAGAACGAAATACTCTGTTTGTATGGGGAGGAGAGAGAAAAACTGGCCCAGGGAAAGGTTTAGCAAACATGCTAATCAAAGAAGAATCAAAAAAGATTCTAACCAAAACAAAAGGATGTGGCCTTTGCATGCCCTCAATAATTCAGTATAATATGATATACTTATTCAGAAATGAGCAGTTGTGAAGAGTTACAGATTAATCATGGCCTATCTATAATCCGGTCGATTACAGCTTCTGTAATTACTACTTATATTGCATAAATCTTTCTGCAGCTCTGTTCAAACGCCAAAGGATATTTATTACTTTAGAAGAGAGAGGGAACTGGCACTGAAGCAAACCTTACAGGTGAGTAGGAGAGTGGGCTATTTCTTTCTTTTTTTTTTTTTTTGAGACGGAGTCTTGCTCTGCCGCCCAGGCTGGGGTGCAGTGGCCGGATCTCAGCTCACTGCAAGTTCCGCCTCCCAGGTTTTCGCCATTCTCCTGCCTCAGCCTCCCGAGTAGCTGGGACTACAGGCGCCCACCACCTCGCCCGGCTACTTTTTTGTATTTTTTAGTAGAGACGGGGTTTCACCGTGTTAGCCAGGATGGTCTCGATCTCCTGACCTCGTGATCCGCCCGTCTCGGCCTCCCAAAGTGCTGGGATTACAGGCTTGAGCCACCGCGCCCGGCTGAGAGTGGGCTATTTCAATACAACAGTAAGTTTGATTTTTCTGATTGGTAACTTTTAGCAGGAACAGCTTATTTTTGCAGACAAACAGCTGATGCTATTAACAGTATTTATGAGAACAGGCCACTATTCAGCTTACCACTGGATCAGAGCAGACCCTTATTTCCTTGGAAAAGTCTGATTTTGGGATATTTGAAATTTTACAGTTCTTTAATTTGGGATATTAAAACTAGTTATTTGGGTTTAGGTGGCTGAGTCGAAGTCCTTTGTTGTTCAGGCGGACATCATGCAGAGGGAGCTAGAGAGCTGCCTAAGAAGGGAGTACACCCCTGAAAATTTACCTTTGCTTCTGTTGCAGGTAAGAGTGATATTGCAATTTGAAAAATTCATTTGAAATTTAGTAGAAATGTATGGGCAAACTGGCTTTCAGGTATATCCTTTCACTAGGGTAGGTTTTGTTTTTCTCGACATGTATAGTTTGCACGACTTGGCTAGTGTAAACGCTGCTGTCAGAGATCTATTTCATAGCTTTAAATTCGGCTTAAAGGCATAGAACAATTGACTGAATTTCTGCTAAATACTTTCTGTGTCGATTATGTAGGGCAATACAACATTGACTAGGACAGTTCCAGCCCTTAAAAAGCTATTGGCTATGGCCAGGCGTGGTGGCTCATGCCTGTGATCTCAGCCCTTTGGGAGGTCGAGGCAGGCAGATAACTTGAGGTTAGGAGTTCGAGACCAGCCTGACCAATATGGTGAAACCCTGTCTCTACTAAAAATACAAAAATTAGCTGGGCGTGGTGGCTCATGCCTGTAGTCGCAGCTATTCGGGAGGCTGAGGCAGGAGAATCGCTTGAAACCAGGGGGCGGAGGTTGCTGTGAGCTCAGATTGAACCACCGCATTCCAGCCTGGGTGACAGAGTGAGATTCTGTCTTAAAAAAAAAAAACAAAAAAACAAAAAAAAACTATTGTCTAACCTAAAGAAGACATTTCTGGCTGGGCACGGTGGCTCACGCCTGTAATCCCTGCACTTTGGGAGGCCGAGGTGGGTGGATCACGAAGTCAGGAGATCGAGACCATCCTGGCTAACACGGTGAAACCCTGTCTCTACTAAAAATACAAAAAATTAGCCAGGCGAGGTGGCAGGTACCTGTAGTCCCAGATACTCTGGAGACTGAGGCAGGAGAATGGCGTCAACCTGGGAGGCAGAGCTTGCAATGAGCCGAGATCGTGCCACTGCACTCCAGTCTGGGTGACAGAGCGAGACTCCCTCCCAAAAATAAATAAATAAATAAATAAATAAAAGAAGACATTTCTGAGAAATTTTATTTTATTTAATTTTATTTCACCATGTTGTTCAGGCTGGTCTTGAACCCCTAGCCTCAGTGATCCACCTTGGCCTCCCAAAATGCTGGGATTACAGGTGTGAGCCACTGCGCCCAGTCCTGGAAATTTCTATTAAGAAAATAACTCAAGACATGGGAAAAATAGTTTTCCATAAAGATTATTATTACAGCATTATAATAAAAGTAAAACATTAGAATTGCCTAAATATCCACCAATAAGATAAAGAGTTAAGAAAAACAGTATGGTACATGGTAGAATATTGTTCTGCCATTAAACATTTTTTATTGTTAAATTAAGTTTAGCTTAAAGCTGCCTTCTTGTAAGTTCAGAAACCTTGGTAAGGTTTCTCCCTACATAGTGACCTGTAACCTAACTGGACTGTAAATAGACCATAACCTACTCTTGTAACAAGTAACTGAGTCTCAGCCAATCACAGAAGTCATACTTTAGCCACTTGCAGGCAGCCAACTGTTCAAAGTGTGTTCAAATAAGGCAAACACTGAGCTGTAACCAATCTGACTGTTTCTGTACCTCACTTCTGTTTTCTGTTACTTCACTTTCCTTTTTGTCCATAAATCCTCTTTCGCTGTGCAGCAACACTGGAGTCTCTCTGAACTTACTCTGGTTGGGGGGCTAGGAGGGCTGCCCAATTCATGAATTGTTCTTTACTTAATTAAACTGTTAAATTTAATTTGTCTAAAGTTTTTCTTTTAACATTAGCATAAGGAATTATTATATATGAAATGTTAACAAAAACTAATGTGTGTGTGTGTGTATGTATGTCATAATAATGGTCAAGTATGTATAGAAAAAAATCACTTGAAGGACTTAGACCAAATGTTAATGAATGTTATGTTTGGATGACAGGATAATGAAGTTCTCCTTTCTACTTTTATATGTTTGCTAAATTTTCTATAATAAGTATATATTATTTAGATTTTAAAATTCCTTGTTCTCTATTCCTGTGTTACGAGTTATATCTTACCTATGCATACAAATTAGTTCTTTAGCAATAGTTAATTCTTTAGTTAGGAATTAACTATTAAATTAATCACAAAGAAACAAAAGATATTGAGATACTATTTGCAAGTCAAACTGTCATCATTGTTTTCATTCAGGATTCTCTTTCCCTATCATTTCTGGCATTCTTCATTCTTTTGTGGATATCAGTGTTTCTCAATGGAGAGAGAGGAGGGGTAGAGATAGAAGATATTTTGTGCCCCAAGGGACATTTGGAAATGTCTGGGGATATTTCTTGTTGTCACAATTTGGGTGAGGGGTGTGATTGGTTGCTGCTAGCATTAAGTGAGTAGAGGCCGGGGATGCTGCTAAACATTCTACAATTCACAGGGCAGTCTCTCACAATGAAGAATTATCTAGTCCCCAATGTCAATAGTTGCTGAGGTTGAGAAACTCTAGTATTATCTAAACTTCCATATGATATCATTTGCCTTTTCTCCAAAGAATTTTCTTTAGCATTTCTAGTAGTTCAGGTTTGCAAGGGACAAATTCTCACAGCCTTTGTTGTTTTGAAAGAAGTATTTCCCCTTCATTTTGGAAAGATATTTTTGTTCAACATAGAATTCTGGGTTGGTGATTTTTTATTGCTTTAAAGATACTGCTCCACTGTCTTTTGTCTTTTGTCTTACATAGTTTCCTTTTCTCTCTCTCTCTCTCTTTCTTTCTTTCCTTCTCTTTCTTAGGTGACAGCTTTATTTTCACTGAGATTAAGTATACACATTTTTGCAATTAAGATTAATTATACAAAAAAATATAAAACATGCCATTTTAAAATAGAACTGTGGAATAGTTTGAATTTTTATCACTACTATATGTAAGTACACATGTTTATTCATAAGCTAAAAGGAAACTCAAATATATATCATAACAGGAAAGAGCACTTCACTAATTTAAGTGATTTTTTTTTCTGTCAACCTCTAACCATTTGCTTACTTGAACTAATGTGATGTGGTTTCGCTGTGTCCCCACCCAAATCTCATCTTGAATTGTAGCTCCTGTAATTCCCACGTGTCATGAGAGGGACTCGGTGGGAGGTAATGGAATCATGGGGATGGGTCTTTCCCATGCTGTTCTCATGATAATGAATAAGTCTCATGAGATCTGATGGCTTTATAAAGGGGCATTCCCCTGCACATGTCCTCTTGCCTGCCACCATGTTTTGCCTTCTGTCTTGATTGTGAGGCCTCCCCAGTCATGTAGAACTGTGAGTCCATTAAACCTCTTTTTCTTTATAAATTATGCAGTCTTGTGTATATCTTTATTAGCATTGTGAGAGCTGACTAATACGTAATGTTTCCATGGTTCATCTTGGTCACTGGCATTGACCAGCAAAAGTCTTTGCATTTCACAGACACATTAAAACCTAAATTATCAACAAAATCCCAAGTAACTTTCTTTTTTTGATATTTTATTCTTTTTTAAATAATTTCAACTTTTATTTTAGATTCAGGGGGTACATATGCAGGTTTGTTAACTTAACTGCCTACCAGAATAAAGTCCAACAAGCTCTAAATAATACAAAAAAATCTGGTACTTAATAATGAAAGTACCTGGGCATATTGTGTAATGCTGAGGATTGAGGTACAATTGATCCCGTCACCCAGATAGTGAGCATAGTATGCAATAGGTAGTTTTTCAACCCCTGTTCCCCTTCACTCCCTCCCCTCTCTAGTAGTTCCCAGTTTCTATTGTTCCCATCTTTATGTCCATGTGTACCCAAAAGTTAGCTCCCACTTATAAGTGAGAACATGTGATATTTGGGTTTCTATTTTTGCATTAATTCACTTAGGCTAATGGCCTCTAATTGCATCCATGTTGCTGCAAAGGACATGATTTCATTCTTTTTTATGGATATACATAGTTGTCATTTCTGATCATAGTGTATCTGTTTATTCTCTGGCTACTTTTAAGATTTTTTCTTAATGGTTTTTAGATATTGTATTATGATGTGTGTTGAAGTTTTCCTTGTGTTTCTCTTGCTTGGGGTTGGTTGAGCTTCTTGGATTGTGTGTTTATTGTTTTCATCAGTTTTTGAAAAACTTCAACCATTATTTTTTCAAATATATTTTCTGCCTGCACTTCTCCTTCTGGGAATCCAATTACACATTTGTTAAATACTTCATATTGTTTCATAGGTCATTAAGACTACTAATTTTCTTCAGTCTTTTTCCCCCTCAGTGCTTCATTTTGCATAGTTCCTGCTGCTATGTATTCAGATTTATCAGCCTTTTCTTATGCACTGTCTAATCTACTTTTAATCACATCCAGTCAGTTTTTTATTCAGATATTGTATTTTTCATTTCTAGAAGTTCCCATCTGATTTGTTTTGATATTTTCCATTTCTTTCCTCGTATGTTCACATTTTCTTTTCTTGTTCTTTTTGTAATTTTTTTTCGAGACAGAGTCTCACTCTATTGCCCAGGCTGGAGTGCAGTGGCTTTATTTCAGCTCACTGCAACCTCTGCCTCTTGGGTTCAAGTGATTCTTGTGCCTCAGCCTCCCAAGCTGGGATTACAGGCACACACCACCACACCTGGCTAATTTTTGTATTTTTAGTAGAGACAGGGTTTCACTATGTTGGCTAGGCTCGTCTCAAATTCCTGGCCTCAAGTGATCTGCCCACCTCAGCCTCCCAAAGTGCTGGGATTACAGGCATAAGCCACCATGATCAGCCTGTGTTCACATTTTCCTTTCAATCCTTGAGCATGCTGAGCATATTTACAATAGTTCTTTAAAAGTTCTTGTTGGTAACTTTCATCATCTCTGTCATTTCTGGGCCTGTTTCTCATCCCTAATTTTTCTTTTGCTTTTGAATCATGCTTTCCTCTTTCTTTGCATGTCTAGTAATTTTTTTTTGAATGCTGAAAATTGTAAATTTTTCATTATTAAGTACCAGATTTTTTGTATTATTTAGAGCTTGTTGGACTTTATTCTGGTAGGCAGTTAAGTTACTTACAGATCAGCTTAATCCTTTCAAGGCTTAGGGATTGTTGGAGCAGGTTTAGAATCATTACTCTAGGCATAGTTTATCCTTTCACTAAAGCTTTTGATGTCTTTACTGAATGTCCCAGATATTCAGTGAAAAGCCCTCACTCTAGCTGGTTGGACTTGAACATCTCTCAGCCTCATATGAACTCGGAACTGTTCAGTTTACAATTCCCTAGTCAGTTATTCTTTGGACAACTAACTGGAGTTTCACCTTCTACATGCTTGGCTTAGTATTCAGCAACAGACTGAAAGGGATCTTGATGCAGATTTCTAGAATCCTTTCTTTGCATGGCTTCCTTGTCTCCTGCAAACTTCGGCTGACTCAATTTTCCAAATTTCAGTTTCTCTTTCTTTAACTCAGAAATATCATCTACTCTGCTTAGGATTCCCTTTCTTGCTCCATGGCTCAGAAACTGCCTTCAGGTAGGAAACCAAGGTGATTGCAGGGCCTACATGATTTGTGTCCTTCTCTCAGGGACCAGAGTCCTGCACTGCCTGTTGTCCAATGTCAGAAAACAGTTGCCTTATATATTGTGTCCAATTTTCTAGTTGTTTATGATAAAAGGGTAAGTCTGGTTCTGGTTATTCCATCATAGTCAGTATTATTTTTATTATCAGAAAGAAAATCTTTAAAAAATTAAACATTTTTAGATATAAATAAAATTTCTGATCTGAGATTAAAAGCTATAATCCTACCTGTAATGTACTCTGTATTTTTGACTCATAATTTCAGTTTTTAATAAAAAATTTTAGGCTCAGCTTTAGATAACTTGACAGACTTTTATGTCACTGCTAAAATTGTTGTAACTGAGAAATTAGCTTACATCTATTGACTTGGCAACAGATCATAAGGACTTAGAAATGTCTACTAACTTCATTTCAATTTGAATACTATCTTGAGCCAGACTTCTTCTTCTTTTTTTTTTTTTTTGAGACAGAGTTCCACTCTTGTTGCCCAGGCTGGAGTGCAATGGCGTGATCTCGGCTCACTGCAACCTCTGCCTCCCGGGTTCAAGTGATTCTCCAGCCTCAGCCTCCCGAGTAGCTGAGATTACAGGCACCTGCCACCATGCCCAGCTAATTTTTTGTGTTTTTAGTAGAGACGGGGTTTCGCTATGTTGAACAGGCTGCCCTCAAACTCCTGACCTCAGGGGATCCACCCACTTTGGCCTCCCAAAGTGCTGGGGTTACAGGTGTGAGCTACCACGCCCGGCCGAGCCAGACCTCTTAATGTTATGGTCTTCATATAGAAAAATAATCTTTCCAAAACAACCAGAGACCGATTTTCCTCTTGTTAGTGTTATTAAGACTTATTCAATCTTCCTTCTCTAAGTGCTTGTTTTTCTTGTTAAAGTATTACACAGAAAGAATTACCCAGCTGGCCCAGAGTAAATATTTACACATGCTTAGGTGGAAGAGGTTTTGCCAACACAGTAAGATCATGGAGCAACTTTATCCTCTTTACAAGGTAGGAAGTCTATGAACAGAACCTCTGGGCTATTTTTTATGTTGAAACAAAATGGCCAATAAGCTTGTCAGTTTTTTAAAAGTCACAGCTAAAGATAGAAAAGAAATTAATGGATGTGCCTTCTCGCCTGTTCTACCAATGACAGAAGGTAATGGTAAAGGTAAACTATTCTTAAGAATAAGATTTGAAGGAAGTTTTGTATGAGAGGAAATGTATTTTTCTTCACAGACTTAGCTTCCTCAGCTTTAGGTAAAAAGTTCAGAAGCTGACTCCAGTTATAAGTATCCCTATGCACTGACTCTTTGCTTGGAGTCTGTCTCCTTCAAAGTCCTAAGAATATGACCACTGCCCTTTTAAGTCAAATTCAGAATATGGAAGAACTTTGGGATTCAAAGAACCCCTTTATTTAGACCCAAAACAACATTACCCTATGCTTGGAAGCAAATGATACAGAGCATAAGGCTTGCAAATAACCGAGTTCTATCTCTGTATCTCTCTTAAACAGAAACAAGTTGGCTACATTATGCAGGAGTACAATGATGCCCTTCAGAGAGCTGAAAGGTTGTCTGTTGCGCGAGAAAACTTCCTCATGGGAAAAAGCAATCCTCCTAACTTAGTGACACAGGAAGACCTGACTGTCTATACAAAGTGGTTAGTGTGCCACCTGCAGTCTCTCAGGACTGTTCACCAGTACCTGCAGGTATGTGAAGCACAGTGACGTGATGGTGTGGCACCCTTCCAGGGATGATCAGTACATTGTTTTCTCACATCTGTCACTTAGTTTTAGATTGTCACTGTTTCAGGACTCCACCTGCCCTACAAATGACAGAAACACAATGGGTCACTGGATTTCTCTTTGAAACCTTAGACATTTTTCTCTTTTGTAACTTTATTCTACTGAAATAATTAATTTCGCTTTCTCGAAGACGTCTCTGTTTACTATTTCATATTCACTCTGGAAGTTCTTGTCTTTACCATCTTGTTCAGAATTTGTGCTCTCTGATTTAGATCCACTTTTTAAATATTAGGTAATGTTTAATGAGGGTCTAATATGTGCCAGGTACTTGTCCTAGGCATGCAGCAAGGATACGGCCTTTGCTGAAAAGTAACTGGGTCCTCGGCTGGTAGGAAGATGGGTAAGTAAATATTCAACTGAAATACAATGGGGTAACAAAGCACAGGATAAGTATAAGCATAGGGTAAAGAGAGTCACAGAGAGGCCCTAAGTCAGGCTAGAGGCGTCAGAAAGGAGTAACATGATCACATTTCCATTTTGGAAAGATTATTGTTTTTCTACACACATCTTTCCCTACTTCTCTTTGCCTTAGCTCAGAGACACCATCATCCACGGAATTGCCCAAATCAGAAACCTGGCTTCATCCTTTCCCCACACCCAGCCAGCCACTATGGGCTCTGCCTCTGATACATTTCTCACCAGTCACATGGTGTTATAACAATCTGCTTGTAAGTCTGGGTCTTCTAGTAAACCGTGAGCTCTTTGAGGTTGTATCCTGTCTTATTCCTCTTTGTATCCCTAGCACCTCACAAGTGCCTTGTCCATTTTGGATCCTTGATCAAAGTAGACCTGTTTGGAGGTTAAGGCCACTCAGAGTCAGTAACAGTACTAAGTCTCCGAGCTCCAAATGTAACCCCTCATCATTGGGCAGGTTACTGAGGCTCCACCTCTACTTCTATTCTTCCCTCCCAAAGCAAAGGGCTGCTCCTGAACCTGAGTCTGGAAGCTTCTGTGAGAATTGTGTTGATGTTTGGCCTCTTGGTCTTGCCCTTCTGTAGGCCCTTCAGTATTTGCCCATCTCCAAAGTGCTAAGTGTAGCTGTCAACCAAGTCGCTGAAGTTGGTCAGAAAAATGAAAAGGTCTGTGTCAATGACATTGACCCTGACATTCAGGGTCCTGCGTCTCCTGACCCTGTGGATACCAGCATTTCTGGTAAGAAATTAGTCTTCTTTCCCCTCGGGTAATGTGGAGCAAAGAAGATTGTAATTTTAGACTTATGCTGGTTGTCCCATGATCTTGCTAAAAATTGTTCTATATACCAAAAGGTTTTATCTTCTTAATAGACAAATCTTAATTTAATATTTTCAGATGGGAAAAAATAACAAACACTTTTTAAGACATGTTTTAATCTCTGTCTTTATAATTAGCAAGTTAAGAGTGAGAGAAAAAAAATGGACTTAAAGTCAGCAGTACTGGGCTCTAGGCTTGTTCCTGTCCTGGCCTCACTGTGGGCCTGAATTTCATTTCCTTGGCCCTCAATTTGGTCATCTCCATAATACACCTTTCAGAATCAGTGATCTCTAAGGCTCCTTCCAGTTTTCATATTACATAAATCTAAAATAATTTCTTCATCTGAATAAAATTAATGCAGTTTTCCTGCCCTTACCTTGTGTTATAGATGACTAAGAAACCTGATAAGATTTCTACTCTGAGTGACATTCTTGCTTGGATGCACAGAGTGTCCTGGGAGTGCCTGGGAGAGGTAGCCAAACCCAGCTGTGGGGCATCTGAGAAGGCTTCTTGAAGGAGGGGAGTTCAAACTGGGTCCTTAGAGATGAGGGGGAGCTAGCTATGTGAAAGCAGCTGAAGGCTCTCACCTTCTTCTAATTTGTTGGATAAATTTATAAATAATGTTCTTCATTTACCACAAAGTAGACAATTCTGCTCCAAGTCATTCCCCAAAAGGTCTGTTGGGTTTCTCCTGTAGGCTGTGAGATGGCAAGGAGTCCTTGCTGCCTCCTGCAAAAGCCCAGCTCCAAGAATTTGTCAGATCCACCTGGCCAAGTAGGGTGCAGACTGTAAATTGCGGCAGAAAATGTTGGCAAAGGAGCAGAATGGGCATCCCGTCAGTAGAGGAGCTCCTACTTCTAGCTGTCTCAAAGGACTCTCCATTTTCTCTCCCTGACAGTATTCATTGGTCTTAATGCTCTTGATTTTGGTTTTCTTCAGGGCCAATGAGAACAGAAGCTGCTTTTGTCCTCCCCCAACACACAACAGAAACAGGAGAACTGAAACCTCAGCTGAAGCTCCTGCTCTCCCATTTCGATATCCCATGTGACGTGGAAGAGCTGTGGGACTCTGCTAAGGAAATGGAACTTTTTTCCTTGGTATTTGATATACTCTTTCTTAATACAAATATAGGTGTTCATGAAAGAAAGCACTGCTATTTTCCACAGAGTTGCACCTTTTACTACCAACAATTGTTTCGAGAGTGATCATATAAAGTAGTAATAGGTGAAATTTTGATTAGCAGTTAGGAAAAGTTTCCTCTGTAAGAGTAATGGGACTCAAATAGTGAACCCAGAAGGATTTCAGGACTTGTTTTTCTGCAGAACTTAAAGCAAAAGTAGTGTATGGTCTATAGTAGATGATGTAAATATTTGGCAAATTTGCTTGGCAGAGTTGTCAATTGGAGGGCAAAAAAGCCCTCCAATTCTCAAAATGTATTGCAATAGCTTTCCTTATTGACAAAATGCTTTATATTTAATAGCAGGTACCTTGTGTAGTGATGTTTAAAGTCATGCAGTCTTCTCTGCTATAACACAGTGTTGTACTTCCTGAAATGAAGACAACTCATATTATCAAAAGCCATGTTAAAACTTGTTTCAAAGGGGGCTGGGCATGGTGGTTCATGTCTGTAATCCCAGCACTTTGGGAGGTTGAAGCAGGGGATCACTTGAGCCCAGGATGGGCAGCATAGTGAGAACCTGTCTCAAACAAACAAACAAACAAACAAAACTTGTTTCAAAGAGAAGAATAGGACTATAGGTAGATAGCTTCAGATTTTAAAAAATATTTTCTTGAGATGGAGTCTTGTTCTGTCACCCAGGCTGGAGTGCAGTAGTGCAATCTCAGCTCAGTGCAATCTCTGCCTCCTGGGTCCAAGAGATTCTCCTGCCTCAGCCATGCCCAGCTAATTTTTGTATTTTTGGTAAAGATGGGGTTGCCATATTGGCCAGGCTGGTCTTGAACTACTGGCCTCAGGTGATCTGCCCGCCTTGGCCTCCCAAAGTGCTGGGATTACTGGCATGAGCCACCGCACCTGGCCAAACTTCAGATTTATAATAACAAAAATTTCAACAATAAAGATTTTTCTAGCTCTAGCTGTATATTATTTGCAAGTATACATATTTCTAGGTAAAAATAAGAAATTGATGGATCCAAACAGGTAAAAATAAGATCTGAATAGTTTTGAATGCTCTTTATGTAAGAAGTAAGCTACTGTCTGTGCTATCACCATTTGCGTGAGTTTGAAATTTCACTTGCATTTCCATTTGTTCCAGCATAATTTTACCAGGATTTTGTGTGTGTGTGTGGAGGGGGTGTTTTGTTTTGTTTTGTTTTTAGGCAGAGTCTCAATCTGTCACCTAGGCTGGAGTACAGTGGCACAATCTCAGCTCACTGCAACCTCCACCTTCCAGGTTCAAGCAAGTCTCCTGCCTCAGCCTCCCAAGTATCTGGGATTACAGGCATGTGCCACCATGCCCAGCTAATTTTTGTATTTTTAGTAGAGACAGGGTTTTACTACATTGGCCAGGCTGGTCTTGAACTCCTGACCTCAAGTGATCCTCCTGCCTCGGCCTCCCAAATGGCTGGGATTACAGGCATGAGCCACCGCTCCCGGCCCAGAATGATTTTTATTAGTGTGTAACACAGACAGCCTCTTTAAGCTCACTGGAACCAGTGGTATCACATGTCCTCTTGTCTCCTTGAAGGTGATGATGTTTAGCTTTTGCCTTTCTTTTCATGCCACCAGCAGCACTATCTCCAGCAGAGTGTTTCTGTGGGAGTGTCCTCACCCTTATTATCATCAAGGATTATGATAGGCGAAACACAGAATCAGAATATGATGGTGTTTAAGAAGAACCAAAAAAAATAAAGGTTAATTATAGCCCAGGAGACTATTATTAATGATAAACGAGAGAACACAAGCCTGGCGGAGCACTCCAACAAAGCCATGTTTTTCCCAAAGAGCAGCTTGTCTCCTTTTTATGGTGATAATTTCCACTTTTAATTTTCTTACGACAGTATTAGGTGAAACACTAATTGTGTTCCAAGATAACCAATCACATTACATCAACTTTTTTGCCTAGGAAGAGTTCCTGTGTTTAGGTGCTGTTTATTCTGATACTCTAATGCCTGAGAGCAGGGTCAGCAAACTACAGCCCTCACCTGTTTTCTTAAAATAAAGTTGTTTTGGAATACAGCAGTCTTAGGTTCATTCAGGCTGCTCTAACAAAATACCATAAACGGAGTGGCTTCTAAACAACAGAAATGCATTTCTTACAGTTCTGGAGGCTGGAAAGTTCAAGATCAAGGTAGTCTGATGTCTGGCGAGGGCCCACTTTCTGGCTCATAGGTGGTGCCTTCCTGCTGTGTCCGCACATGGTAGAAGGCAAGAGTCTCTCAGGCTTCTTTTATAAGGGCACTAATCCTATTCGTGAAGCCTTCACCTTCATGACCCAATCACCTCCCCAAATTCCCATCTCCTGATACCATCACTTTGGGTTTAGGATTTCAACACATGAATCTTGTGGGGACACAAACATTCAGACCCTAACAACAGCCATGCCTATTCATGTATGTATTTTCTATGGCTGCTTTCACACTACAACAGCAGACTTGAGTAGCTGTGACAGAGACCTTGTGGTCAGTAAAGGCTAAAATACTTACGATCTGGCCCTTTAAGGAGTTTGCCAACCCAGTCATAGGCCAGCACTGTCTCACTGAACTTACAGAAGCGATGGAGCGTTCTGCCTTTGCACTGTCCCACGTTAACCACTAGTCACATACACTAATAGTTATCTGAGCACTTGGAATGTGGTTAGCGCAACTGAAGAACAAGATTTCAAATTTTGTTTAATTCTAATTAATTAATAATGTTAAACAGCCACATGTGGCTAGGGGCAACAGCACTGGATAGCCCAAACTCAGAGGTAGCAGCGTTATTACTAGAAGAATCTTCAGCTCTGTGACTCACAAATTTGCTCACTCATTCCAGAAACCTTTGTTGAGGCCCTAGTATGTGTCAGCACTGTGGTAGGTTCTTACTGTGTGTGTACATGTGCACGCATGAGTAGTAAAATAACATAACGAAATTTACCATTTTAGCCATTGTAAGTGTTCAGTTCAGTGGCATTAAGTACACTCATGTTGTTGTGTGGCCACCACCTTGTGGTGAATTCTTGACATTCATAGTCTATACCCTGAATGGGGCTCACCATGTAGTGAGGAAATCCTGACCCAACGTGGCAAATATAATGATAAAGGTGCCACCACAGGGGCCCACCCTGGAGGGGGAAGAAGGAATGTTTAGCATTTTGACAGTAGGAATTGATGTTGTAGAAAGCACTTGTAGCCTCAGTCTGAAAGTAAGCTATGAAAGGAATAGGTTGAGATGCCTTAAAGAGTTTAACAGGTTCTAGCATCTGGACTCCTCTCTAGCCACATCCTTGTCAGGCCTCTGAGAGCAGGATTTATTTAATCCTTAGATAGTCTATAATAGTTTATTGGGTGGTCGGAAAAAGTGAATGCATTTCCAAAGGTAGACAATTTACTTCTCACTTATATTTAGGTTCCAGTTCAAAATATATATAAATAAATACATTAATATATTTCCAGTCGCTGGAGCAGACATTCAGAACAGGTAATACACACAATTATGGTAATGAGCTGACTGAGAACATGCGCCACACAGGTATGCCCATTTAAGGTCTTGTCACTGTCACAGAGTCGTGTTTTATAAATTAGTTGGATTCCAAGGCTATTTCAAAGACAATCAGTAGCTGTTTTTGAAATTGCCCACTCTCTGAGACTTTTTTTTTCTGGGTTCCACTTCTCACTTCATCCTGTTTAGGTTTCCCAAAAATTTCAAAGCATCTTCATGGAGCAACAGAGATTGCAAACGTTTCCAGACTATGAAGCTGGAATAGCTAAAGCAGATAATTTGGGTTTGGCAGGGCCCAGAATGACCCTGAAAAAGAGAGCCAACTGGATTTCCTTCATAAAGGTAAGGAGACTTGTGGTGATAGTCATCTATCGGTGATGTCAGCAGTGTCACAGTGTCATCTAAGCAGGCTAGGCAACTTGGCAGCACCAGGTTTATGTTGTCCCTGTTGTCCTCTCTCCTTAGTGCCCTCAGCAAACTGTCCTCTTTGACTAGGGGAGACGCTTCCGTGTCCTCAGTTGAGGCAACTCAGAGAACCTGGCCTTGTGTGCCACACTCTTCCAGCTCTTTGCCTGCCTTGGCTCTGTGTCGAAGTTTGCTATGCTGATCTGCCTTCCCTGAAGGCTTTCCAGATGCCTGTACCCCACTCTGATGGGCCCAAACTCCCTGCTTATTACTAATGATCTCAGATACTTGGCAAGAGCTAAGCTTATTATCCAAGGGTGTGATTGACTTGTGTAAATCCAATCGTTGAGTCAAAAACTATTTATTTGGTACATATTGTATATCAGGTATGGCCCTTCATGCTGGAGATACACAATTCACAAACAATATGCAAGTAAGCAAACTAAATAAGATGATTTTAGGTAGTGCTAACTATGGTCAGTTCCTGTTATTCAAGGTAGTTTTGCTCTGGAAAGTCACCATGAACACTGAGTTAGCAAACATTGAATCGTTACCTCTAGGGGAAATAGAGTTAGTTCCTGTGAACCTCTCATCGGAACACTCATCAATACATAACTGTTTTACGTGTGTTTCTGTTTAATGACATCTTATTTAAAATATATTGTTGATTCATTAACATTGAACTAATGACTAACAGCACTATAATTCATGCCTGAATGAAGCTTATCTAACACATGTAGTTTTTCCGAAAGGCACATCACACAGCCTTCTTATGCTTAGAAACATTAGACATTACTTTGGCACTACCCATGGAGACCATTTTCAACAGTAAAATGACCACCAAAAAGCACAAAAATGTGAAGAATGTGGCACTAAACGGACCACGAAAAGGATCCTTGTTAGTAATATGCAAGCAGAAACAAGAAGACAGAGTGTTGCCTTGTTCAAATTGAGTTGAGAATATGCGCATAGGGTGACGCAAATTTTCACTACCCTGCACACGCCTATGAGTGACTATGAAAGCTCCACTAGTATTGAGTTTTGGGTCACAAAAAATGTTAGATAGTAGGCAAAATCACAAATGTGGAATCCACAAACAACAAGGATTGATTGTATTATGAAGAAAAGAAAAATCTGGGCCAGGTACGGTGGCTCATGCCTGTAATCCCAGCACTTTGGGAGGCCAAGGTGGGCGGATCATGAGGTCAAGAGATTGAGACCATCTTGGCCAACATGGTAAAACCTCCTCTCTATTAAAAAAAAAAATACAAAAACTAGCTGGGTGTGGTGGTGTGTGCCTATAGTCCCAGCTACTCAGGAGGCTGAGGCAGGAGAATCACTTGAACCCAGGAGGTGGAGGTTGCGGTGAGCCGAGATTGTGCCACTGCACTCCAGCCTAGCGACAGAGTGAGACTCCATCTCAAAAAATAAAATAAAATAAAATAAATCTTGTATGATTGTTTTAGTCTATTCAGGCTGCTTTAACAAAATACCATTAACTGGGTAGCTTATAAAGAACAGAAATATATTTCTCACAGTTCTGGAGACTGGGAAGTCCAAGATCAGGGGGCCAGCATGGTCAAGTTCTGGAAGGTCCTCTTCCAAGCTATAGACTTCTGACTTCTCCCCATATCCTCACACGGTGGAAGAAAAAAGCCAAAGTCCCTCAGGCCTCTTTTGTAAGGGCATGAATACTGTTCATGAGAGCTCTACCATCATGATCTAATCGCATCCCCAAATTCTATTACTAATGCCATCACCTTGGGCGTTAGGTTTCATCATTTAAATTTTAGAAGAACACATTCAGACCATAGGAGTAAATAAAGATAGACTGAGAGAAATCAAAGATTGCTCCTAAGTCCATTTAGTGCTTGAGGAACAAGGTAGTCCATGTAAGGGAAGCTGGACTTTCTGTTTTAGATGGTTACGCTTGATATCCAAGAATAGATATCAAAGGAGTAGTTGGATATAATAGGCTGGAGTTTAGGGCTGAGATATAAATTTGAGTGTTAATGGTATTTACAGCAACAGAACTTACTTTTGAAATACAGTTTATTAATATGAAAGATGTTTTAAATGTGGAGTCACAAGGAGTCTGTGGGTGAACTTCTTTTGCCCTGTAAATAAAGTGCAATGACCAACTCTGATGGATTTAGGGTTCCTGCTGCTTGTGGATGTTATGGTGTCATCCCAGATGGATCTACTGCATCTTATAGGCCAGGCACCAACAGGAACTGGTGCTGCTGTCTCCTTCAATGGATCTGTGAACCCATGAAGACCCTTTCCAAAAGCTCACTTGTCCTAGCCAACCTAGCACCAAAGCCAGATACCATTTCAGAAGGTCCTTGAATCTCTTTGCCTGCAACTTTTATTGAGAATCATTCTGTTATGTTGTAACTTTGTGTGAACGTGTTTGTCCACTAGATCAAGCCAAAATGTGATCCGTGGCAAAGGAAGCTTTTGACTAAATTAAAAGAACGGAGAAGAACAGATGCATTATTGCAACTCCAAGCAAAATTTTTGAAGGTGAGAAAATAACTACATTTCCTTGTAGATAAGATTTTTGCTAAAATCATTCACAAAATATGGAATTTTCTTTCCCTTTTTAAAAATGTTGGCATGGATTCACTACAACAGCTTTATTTGAAACTTTCTCTTTTCTTTTCTTTTTTTTTTTTTTTGAGACAGAGTCTTGCTCTGTCACCCAGGCTGGAGTGCAGTAGCACGATCTCAGCTCACTGCAACCTCTGCCTCCCGGGTTCAAGCAATTCTCCTGCCTCAGCCTCCCTAGCAGCTGGGATTATAGGTGTGCACCACCATGCCCAGCTAATTTTTGTATTTTTAGTAGAGACAGGGGTTTCACCATATTGGCTAGGCTGGTCTCGAACTCCTGACCTCAAGTGATCCGCCCACTTTGGCCTCCCAAAATGGTAGGATTACAGGTGTGAGCCACTGCACCTGGCCTTATTTGAAACTTTCTAATCTAATTGCCACACTTTCAAAACCTTGTTAGCTTTCAGTAAAGAATAAAAAATTGTCAAAAAGCTGGACTTTAGGGCCAGGCACAGTGACTCATGTCTGTAATCCCAGCACTTTGGGAGGCAAAGGCAGGAGGATTGTTTGAGCCCAGGAGTTCAAGACCAGCGTAGGCAACAAAAAGAGACTCTGTCTCTACAAATTCTTTTTTTAAAAAATTAGCCAGAAGTGGTGAAATACACCTGTAGTCCCAGGTACTCGGGAGGCTGAGGTGGAGGATTGCTTGAGCTCAGGAGGTCAAGGTTGCAATGAGCTATGATTGCATCACTGTACTCCAGCCCGGGTGAGAGCATGGGACTCTGTCTTAAACAACAACAACAACAAACAACAACAACAACAACAACAAAAGCAAAACCCAAAAAACTGGATTTTAGTCCAGTTTTAACACCAACTCTCTGCGCAGTATTTGTCTAGTCATGTAACCTCCTTTAGCCTTAGCTTCTTTATTTGTGAAACAAAATATTAAACTAAATTATCTTTTAAAATATTTTAATTGACAAAAATTGTACATAATTATGGGGTACAGAGTGATATTTTGATACATACAATGTATAATTATCAAGTCAAGGTAACTAGTATATCCATCTTCTCAAACATCTATTATTTATTTGCCCTGGGAACATTCAAAATCCCCTTTTCTAGCTATTTGAAAATATGCAATAAATTATTGTTAACTATAGTCACCTTACAGTGCTATGGAACACAATAACTTATTTTCCCTGTCTACTGATAATTTTGTATCCTTTAAACAATCTCTCCCTATCCCATCCCCCCCCACCCCCGAGCCTTAATAATCGCTATTCTACTTTCTACTTCTATGAGATCAACTTTTTTAGCTTCTGAAAATGAGTAAGAACATGTGGAGAAGATGAGTAAGAACATGTATTTACCTTTCAGTGCCTGGCTTATTTCACTTAACATAAAGTCCTCCAAGCTCATCAGTGTTGTTGCAAATGACAAGATCTCATTCTTTTTATGGTCAAATAGTATTCCATTGGGTATATATAACACATTTTCTTTATCCATTCATCTGTTAATGGATACTTTTATCTTGGTTATTGTGAATAGGGCTGCAATAAACATGGGAGTACAGATATCTGTTCAACATACTGATTTCCTTTTTTAAAAATTTATACCCCATAGTGAGATTGCTGGATCATGTTGTAGTTCTAGTTATAGGTTTTAGGGGGACCTCCATACTTTTTTCAATAATGGCTATAGTAATTTATAAGTCCAACAGTGTATAAGAGTTGTCTTTTCTCTGCATCTTTGCCAGCATTTGATTTTTTTTTTTTTTTGTCTTTTTGTTAATAGCCATTCTAACTGGAATGAGATTATATCATACTGTGGTTTTTGATTTGCATTTGATGATTAGTAATGTTGAGCATTTTTTCATATACTTCTTGGTCATTTGAATGCTTTCTTTTGAGAAATATCCATTCAGGATCATTTTCCCATTTTTAAATCAGATTATTTGTGTGTGTGTGTATGTTTGTGTATTTAGTCTGATATAATCCCACTTGTCTATTTTTGCTTTTGTTGTCTGTGCTTTGGAGATTATATCCTTAAAATCTTTCCCCAGACCAATGTCCTGAAGTATTTCTCCTTTTAGTTTCTTCTAATAGTTTTATAGTTCAGAGTCTTATATTTAAATCTTTAGTCCATTTTGAGTTGAATTTTGTATACGGTGAGAGATAAGGGTCTTGTTTCATTTTTCTGCACATCCAGATATCCAGTTTATCCAGCACCATTTATTGAAGAGACTGTTCTTTCCCCAATGTTTGTTTTTGGTGCCTTTGTTAAAAATTGGTTGGCTGTAAATATGTGGATTTATTTCTGGGTTCTCTATTCTGTTTCATTGATCCATGTACCTATTTTTATGCCAGTACCATGCTGCTTTAGTTACAGTATATTTACAGTGTATTTTGAAGTCAGATAATGTGATGCCACCAGCTTTGTCCTTTTTAGTCAGGATTACTTTGTTTGTTTGGGTCTTTTGTGGTTCCACACACATTTTAGGATTATTTTTTCTATTTCTGTGAAGAACGTCAGTGGTGTTTTGATAGGGATTGCTTTGAATCTGTGGATCAATTTGGGTATGGTCATTTTTAACTATATTAATCTTTTCAATCCATGAACATGATATTTCTTTCCATTTTTTTGTGTCTTCTTCCATTTCTTTCATTGGTACTTCATAGTTTTATTGTGGAGATCTTTCACCTTCTTGGTTAGTTTTATTCCTACATAATATTTTTTATAGCTATTGAAAATGTAATTGCTTTCTTGGTTTCTTTTTCAGCTAGTTTGTTATTGGTGTATAGAAATGCTAATAATTTTTGTATGTTGATTTCGTATCCTGAAATTTTACTGAATTTGTCTGTCAGTTCTAAGAGTTTTTGGCAGAGTCTTTAGGTTTTTCCACAGATAAGATCATATTGTCTTCAAAAAGACAATTTGACTTCCTTTTTTTCCAATTTGAATGCCCTTTGTTTTTAATTTTGCCTAGTTGCTCTGGCTAGGACTTCTAGTACAGTGTCAAATTGTAGTGGGGAAAGTAGACACCTTTATATCATTCCAACTATTAGAGGAAAAGCTTTCAACTTTTCCTCATAATGTTAGCTGTAGGTTTGTCATATGTAGACTTTATAGTGCTGAGGTAAATTTATTCTATGCCTAATTTGTTGAGAGTTTTTATTATGAAGGGATGTTGAATTTTATCAAATGCTTTTTCTGTGCCTATTGAAATGATCATGTATTTTTGTTTTTAATTCTCTTTGTGTGATGTGTCATGTTTATTGATTTATGTATATTGAATCATCCTTGGATTGCTGGGATAAATCTCACTTGATCATGGTGTATTAATCTTTTTGGTGTGCTGTTGGATTTGTTTTAGTACTGTTTTGTTGAAGATTTTTGCATCTATGTTCATCAGGAATATTAGCCTGTAGTTTTCTTTTTTTTTTTTTTTTTGTTCTGTCCTTGTCTGGGTTTTTTATTAGGGTAATATTGGCCTTGTAGAATGAATTTGGAAGAATTCCCTCCTTTTCATGTTTTTGGAATAGTATGAGAAGAATCCACATCAATTCTGTAAAAGTTTGGTAGATTTGGCGATGAAGTCATCCAGTTCTTGGTTTCTCTTTGTTGAGAGACTTTTTGTTACTGATGCAGTTGTGTTCCTTGTTATTGGTCTATTGAGGTTTTCTCCTTCTTCCTGGTTCAATCTTGATAGGTTGCATGTGTCCAGGAGTTTACCCATTTCCTCTAGGTTTTCCAATTTGTTGGCATAGAGTTGTTTATAATAGTCTTTAATGGTCCTTGTTGTTTTTTTTTTTTTTTTTTTTTTTGTGAGACGGAGTTTCCCTCTTGTTGCCCAGGTTGGAGTGCAATGGCACAATCTCGGTTCTCCACAACCTCTGCCTCCCGGGTTCAAGTGATTCTCCTGCCTCAGCCTCCCAAGTAGCTGGGATTACAGGCACCCGCCACTGTGCCCAGCTAATTTTCTATTTTTAGTGGAGATGGAGTTTCTCCATGTTGGTCCGGCTGCCCTCGAATTCTCGACCTCAGTTGATCCACCAGCCTCAGCCTCCCAAAGTGCTGGGATTACAGGTGTGAGCCACCGCACCCAGCCTGATTCTTGTATTTCTGTGGTATCAGTTTTAATGTCTCCTCTTTCATTTTTAATTTGATTTATTCAGATCTTTGTTTGTTAGGTAGTCTAGCTAATGGTTTTTCAATTTTATCTTTTTAAAAAGTCAGCTTTTTGTTTCATTGATCTTTTGTATTGTTTTTAGTTTTTAATTTATTTCTGCCCTGATTTTTATTATGTATTCCCTTCTAGTTATATTGGATTTGGTTTGTTCTTGCTTCTTTAGTTCCTTGAGTTGCATCAGTAGGTTGTTAATTTCAAAATTTACTACTTTTTGGCGTAGGTGTTTATTGCTATAAACTTCCCTCTTATACTGCTTTTGCTGTATCCTATAGGTTTTGGTATGTTATGTTTCTTTTCTTTTCTTTTCTTTTTTTCAGACAGAGCCTCACTCTGTCGCCCAGGCTGGAGGGCAGTGGCATGATCCTGGCTCACTGCAATCTCCACCTCCCAGATTCAAGCAATTCTCCTGCCTCAGCCTCCTGAGTTACTGGGGTTACAGGTGCCTGCCTCCACGCCCGGCTAAATTTTTATTTTTAGTAGAGACGAGGTTTCAGCATGTTGGCCAGGCTGGTCTTGAACTCCTGACCTCAGGTGATCCACCGGCCTCGGCCTCCCAAAGAGCTGAGATCACAGGTGTGAGCCACCACACCTGGCCAGCATGTTGTGTTTCTATTTTCATTAGTTTCAATAAATTTTTAAAAATTTGCTTTTTAATTTCTTTATTGACCCATTGGTCATTCAGGAGTATGTTGTTTAATTTCCGTGAGTTTATGCCATTCCCAAAGTTTCCCTTGTTATTGATTTCTAGTTTTATCCCATTGAGGTCTGAAAAGATACTTAATATAGTTTTGATTTTTAAAAATTTTTTGAGTCTTGTTTCGTGGCCTAACATATGGTCTATCCTAGAGAATGTTCCAGGTGCAGATGAGAATAATGTATATTTTGTGACTGTTGGTTAAAATGTTCTGTAAATATCTATTAGGTCCATTTGTTTGTAGTGCAATTTAAGATTGGTATTTCTTTGTTGAATTTCCATCTAAATGATCTCTCCGATGCTGAGTGTGGGGTGTTGAAGGCATCAACTATTATGGTATTGGAGTCTATCTCTCTCTTTAGATCCAATAATATTTGCTTAAATATCTGGGTGCTCTGGTGTTGGGTGTATACATATTTATAATTACTATATGCTCTTGCTTTTCATTGATCCCTTTATCATTATGTAATGACCTTTATCTCTTTTTACCGTTTTTGACTTAAAATCTATTTTATCTGATGTAAGTATAGCTACACCTGCTCACATTTGGCTTCCATTTGCATGGAATATTTTTTTCCATCCCCCCCCCTTTTTTTTTTTTTTTTTTTTTTAGTTTATATATCTTTACAGATGAAGTGAGTTTCTTGTAGGCAGCATATAGTTGGATCATTTAAAAAAATCAATTCAGATAGTCTATGTCTTTTAATTAGGGAATTTAAACTGTTTACATTCAAGGTTATTTTTGATAGGTGAAGGCTTACTCCTGTCATTTTGTTCGTTGTTTCCTGGTTGTTTCATATAGTCTTTGTTCCTTTCTTCTTTCTTTTTGTTTATATTTTCAGTTTGGTGGTTTTCTGTAGCAAAAAGATTTTATTTCTTTCTCTTTCTTATGTGTATCTGCTCTATCAGTGATTTTTATACTTTTGTCTGTTTTCATGAGGGTAGTTATTGTCCTTTCACTTCCAGATGCAGGACTTCTATATTTCTTGTTAAGCCAGTCTAGTGGTGATAAATTCCCCATTTTCTCCTTGTCTGGGAAAAACTTTATTTTGCCTTCATTTCTGAAGGTTAACTTTGCTAGGAATAGTACTCTTGACTGGCAGTTTTTCTATTCTTTCAGCACTTTAAATATATCATCCTATTCTCTTCTGGCCCATGAGGTTTTGCTGAGAAATCTCTGTTAGTCTGACGGAGATTCCATGATATGTAACTTGACGATTTTCTCTTGCTGTTTTTAGAATTTTCTCCTTTGTCTTTGACTTTTGACAGTTTAAGTATAATGTGCCTCAGAGAGGGCTTTTTGGGTTGAATTTGGGAACCTTTGAGCTTACTAGATGTGAATATACATATTTCTCCTAAGACTTGGGAAGATTTCAGCGATTATTTTATTATATCGATTTCCTATGCCTTGTTCCTGCTCTTCTCCTTCTGGAATTCCCATAAAATGAATATTTGTTTACTTAATGGTGTTATATAAATCCTTTAAGCTTTCTTCATTTTTTCTTTTTTGGTTGGCTGGATTATTTCAAAAGACCTTCCAGTTCAGAAAACTTTTCTTCTGCTTGATCTAGTCTATTGTTGAATTTCTCAGTTGTATTTCTTATGTTATTCACTGAATTCTTTAACTCCAAGATTTCCGTTTGGGTCTTTTTTATATTGATCTCTATTGAATATCTTATTTATTTATTTATTAGTTGTTTGTTTTTGAGACACAGTCTTGCTTTGTCACTTAAGCTAGAGTGTAGTGACACAATTAGAACTCTTACTACAGCCTTGAACTTCTGGGCTCAAATGATCCTCCCACCTCAGCTCCCAAGTAGCTAGGACTACAGGCATGCACTACCACACCTAGCTAATTTTTAAAAATTTTTAGTACAGACAAGATCTCGCTATGTTGCCCAGGCTGGTCTTGAACACCTGACTCAAGCAATCCTTCCACCTCAGCCTCCCAAAGTGCTGGGATTACAGGTAAAAGCCACCATGCCTGGCCAGATTTTTCATTTAGATCATGAATTATTTGTCTAATTTTATTGAGTTGTCTGTCTGTTTTCTCTTGTATCTCACTGAGTTTTCTTAAAATCATTATTTTGAATTCCTATCCAGGCATTTTATAGATTGCCTTTTCTTTGGGGTCTGTTGCTAGATAATTACCATTTTCCTTTGGAGGGGTCATGTTTCCTTGCTTTTTTGTTTCTTGTATTATTATACTGATATCTGCATATCAGTGGAATGGGTGCCTCTTCCAATTTTATGGGGTAGCTTTTATAGGGCTACATTTTCCCCGTAGATGTGTCCTATAGTGTTGGTTACGTAAGGATGCTTTAGTTTTGGTTCTGGACGGGTACAATAGTGTAGTCTCTGTGTGATATCTTTGGCTGTATTCAGTGTCAGTGGTGTCTGCAAGTACATTGCCGGCCTAGGCTCTGGATATTTGTGAAGGCAGTAGTGGTATGGCTTTGCTTGGGATAAGGGCCACCAAGAGGGCCAATTCTCAGGTTCTGGAGGGCACACACTGGGCATGTCATCTCTGCTGGTTGCAGGGTTGGTGTTGCAGGCACCAGTCAGGCTGGATGTTGGTTCCTGGGATACTGGTGTAGTACATGGTGGCTCTGCCACTGGAGGAGATGGGTTTGCTGGCAGCTGTAGGCACCAGGTGGGCTGGTCAGTGGTCCCTGGGGAGCCTGCAACTAAATGATACTTTTATTTTGGTTAAAAAAAAAAAGTAACATAAAATTTACCATAACCATCTTTAAGTACAGTATGTCCTCACTGAACACCATAGATAGATTCTTGGAAACTGCAACTTTAAACCAAACAACGTATAAGAAAAATCAGCATTTTTTTCTCATCAACATTACAATAAAATGATATTGAATAAAATGATGTTATTTGAGGACCTGCTCTATATTGTTTTGCTTAAAGTTGTGGTTTCCAAGAACCTATTGATGACATTAAATGAATATTTACTGTATATAATTCAGGGATACAGAAAATGTATCCCTATAAAAGCTACCCCATAAAATTGGAAGAGGCACCCATTCCACCAGATACACAGATATCAGTGTAAGAATACAAGAAGCGTCTGGGCGCGGTGGCTCACGCCTGTAATCCCAACACTTTGGGAGGCCGAGATAGGTGGATCACCTGAGGTTGGGAGTTCAAGGCCAGCCTGACCAACATAGAGAAACCGTGTCTCTACTAAAAATACAAAATTAGCCAGGCAAGGTGGTGCATGCCTGTAATCCCAGCTACTTGGGAGACTAAGGCAGGAGAAACGCTTGAACCTGGGAAGCGGAGGTTGTGGTGAGCTGAGATCGTGCCATTGCACTCCAGCCTGGGCAACAAGACAGAAATTCCATCTCAAAAAAAAAAAAAAAAGAATACAAGAAGCAAAAAAGCAAGGAAACATGACACCTCCAAAAGAACATGGTAATTGTGGCATTGAATACATTCATAGTGTTTCACAATATATCTCCAGGATGTTTTCATCTTGCAAAACTAGAACTCTATACCCATCAAACAACAACTCTCATTTTTCCTTCCTCCCAGCTCCTGGCAACCACCATTCTACTTTCTTTTTCTATATGTTTGGCTACTTTGGATACCTCATATAAGTGGAATCATGCAATAGTTGTCTTTTTGGTTTATTTTACTTAGTATAATGTCCTCAAGGTTCATTCATGTTGTAGTGTGTGTCAGAATTTCCTTCCTTTTTTTTAAGGCTGAATAACATTCCCTTCTAAGTATATACCACATTAAAAAAAATCTATTCATCTGATATGAGGATTTGGGTTGCTTCCACCTTTTGGATATTGTCAATGATGTTGCTATAAACATGGATGTGCAAATACCTCTTCAAGATCTTGCTTTCAGTTCTTTTGGATATATATCCAGAAGTATAATTGCTGGATCACATGGTTATTTTATTTTATTTTATTTTATTTTATTTTATTAGGAAACACCATACTGTTTTCTATAGATTTGCACCATTTTACAGTCCCACCAACAGTGCACGAAGGTTCCAATTTTGCCACATCTTCACCAACATTGGTTATTTTATGATTTTTAATAGCAGCCATTCTAATGGGTGTGAGGTGAAATCTTACTGTGGTTTTGATTTGAGTTTCTCTGATGATTAGTGATGTTGAGCATCTTTTATATGCTTCTTAGCCATTTGTATATCATCTTTAGATAAATATCTATTCAAATCCTTTGCTTATTTTTTCTTTCATCTTTCTTTCTTTTTTTTTTTTGTAATTGACTACCTATTTTAAAATCAGTTTATTTGATTTTTTCTTGTTGAGTTGTAGCTCTTTTTGAGACAGGGTCTCACTCTGTCACCCAGGATGAAGTGCAGTGGTGTGACCTTGGCTCACTGCAACCTCCTCCTCCTGGGCTCAAGCGATCCTCCCATGTTAACCTCTCAAGTAGCTGGGATTACAGGGGCACACCACTATACCAGGCTAATTTTTTGGATTTTTTTGTAGAGATGGGGTTTTGCCATGTTTCCCAGGCTGGTCTTGAACTCCTGGGCTCAAGCAATCCACCTGCTTTGGCTTCCCAAAGTGCTGGGATTACAGGTGTGAACCATTGCACCCAGCCTGGAGTTCTTTATGTATTCTTGCTATTAGTCACATATTGGATATATAATTTGCAAATCTTTTCTCTCGTTATGTAGGTTGACTCTTCATTTCAATTGATTTGCATCCTTTGCTGCACTAAAGTTGTTAAGTTTGGTGTCATCCTATTTGTCTATTTTTGCTTTTGTTGCTTGGACTTTTGGTGTTATATTCAAGAAATGGTTGCCAAATTTAATATCATGAAGCATTTCCCCTATGTTTCCTTCTAAGAGTTTCATAATTTTAGGTCTTACATTTAGGTCTTTAATCCATTTTGAGTAATTTTTGTATGTGGTATAATGTGAGGATAAAACTTTATTATTTTGCATGTGGATATTCAGTTTTCCCAACACCATATATTGAAGATGTTGTCCTTTCCCCATTGAGTGGTCTTGGCACCCTTAACCATATATGTGAGGGTTTATTTCTAGGCTGTCTACTCTATTCCATTGGTCTAAATGTCTCTCTTTATGCCAGTACCATACTGTTTTGATTACTATATCTTTGTAATGGTTTTTGAATTCAGAGAGTGTAAGTTCTTCAACTTTGTTCTTTTGGAAAATTGTTTAGCTATTTGGGGTCCCTTGAGATTTCATATAAATTGTAGGATGAATTTTTCTATATCTGCAAGAAATGTCTTTGGGATTTTGATAGAGATCGAAATAAATGATCTTTGAGGTTCTTTGTGATATTAAAGTGATATAGTATATATGTATCACTTAAGTAGCAATTCAATTCTGGGATTATTATTCAATTATTTACCTCCAGATGAGAAGAAGGGACATTTATTCAGGTCCTCCTACGTGGTAGGCATTATTGCAGCACTCTGGGTAGAGACATCATTAGCATTTTTGTTAGGTTGACTTGCCCTGCTCTGCATGGAAAAGCCAGGATTCCTGCAGAGATACGAGCCTAGGTCTGTATCTTTATAAAGCTTGTGCTCTTCTTGTGCTACACTTCTGCCCCCTCCTCCATTGCCCAGAAGCTTCTTAACAGTTGACACAGTTTGCACCCAATGCTGATGGGTGTTTATCTTTTCACTGATGCCACAACACTTGTGGGAACGCCACCTGCTATTGTCTTTAGGGGATTGTCACAGAATTTTTAAATGAGCTACTATGTATATTTGAATACTTACAGTGCTGAATGGACAAACATATTTGGGGAATCATGATGCTGGACTTTAATTTTATTTTTTTAATTGAATAAAGTCCCACCTAGACTTTCTTCCTTGTTCACGTGTATGTGACCAAAGTCTTGCTGAGAAAAAGGGAACATACTTCTCATAACCATTCCTTCTCTTCTCTATTCTACCTGAGATTTCCAACCCTGAGCGAGTAATGCAAGTGCTCCAAGATCATGCTGCAAAGATAGTCATGCTGGCTCCACATCATCCATCCTTTGTGGCTTCCCAGGGTTTGCATCAGTGCGACTATGACCAAGTCTGGGAGAATATTTACAGCAACATCAACCTCTGTCAGGTACTACAGGAAGAAATAACCAAAATGCCTTTTTACTCAACTTGCTACCTGTGTGTAGCCCTTAGACATTTACTTTGGTAGTTTTTCTGAAACCCTCCCCACCAAAATCTCTATAATCTAGCCAGGTTTATTTTCATTATAAGAAAGATTAAGTGCTAATTAAAAAGAAAGATATAAAGAGGTATAACATAAGATGTTGTTCCTGTGAGGACAGATACTTAAACCAATAAATACCAATGCAAGGCTGTACATCCAAGGGCTAAGCACCCAATGAGCTGGACAGTTATTAAATACCGTATTTAGAAAGTGGTCCCCAAAGGGTAGATTCTATTGAGGAAAGCCTCTTGAAGGAGAGGAAATTGGGCTGGATTTGAAGGAGGCATAGGACTTAGGGAAGTGATGGGGAAGAAAGTAGCGAGTGCATTCTAGGAGGTACAGCATGAAGAGCATGCTGAGGAGATACTGGATGTGATATAGTCAGAGCCAGCTTAGTTGAGTGGAAGATTCATGTGGAAATATAGTGAAAAGAAAGGCTATTTGTTTGTTTGTTTGTTTGTCAGGGGAGGTGCTAGTTGTGAATGCTCATGCATTCCAGACAAAGGAATCTGTGCTTTTTCCTATAAGGAAAATATTTCATACAACGGCATATTTTTAAGGAAAATTAATGTGGTAGCAAAATGTTAGTTGGACTGGAAGAGGGAGAGTTTGGAGGCAAGGAAGTCAGTTAGGTAGCTGCTGCACAGGATAGGCATGAGGTTTGGAAGTGAAAAGAAGTTCACAAAGCTAGTGTATACTTGTCTTTACAATGATACCATAACATTTTTGAAGCTTTCGTCTGCTATTATTTTTCACTCTAAAAGAAGAGTTTCATGTCATTTGTCTATTTAAGTTGGGAAGACCCAAAAAGGTTTGTAGTCTAAGGTGAGGAAGCAGTAGAGAAGAGGAGACAGAAGATATGAAAAGGGAAATGTGAGAAACAGATGACCCTGGGGAAGAGGAGGGGATGAGATGGGGAAACCAGATGGAAGAGTAATTTTGAGAAATCAAGAATGACATCACTTCCCTTGAGGTGAATGGGATACACAGAATTTTTAGGTGCAGAAAGGTAAGATGTGGGTGCTCCTGACTGGCCCTGGCTGTCTCATAGAGAGGGAGGAGGCAGAGGTCATCTGCATTAGTGAAGCGAACTGCAAGAGCTATATGTGAGGGAGTGCGTGGCTATGATAAAGACCACAGGACCATCAGTGAGAGGAAAATACACGAATGACTGCATAGTCAAGAGGCCCCTGGTAAAACACAATGCTATGAATTTGTAGTGAGCCCCTTTTGTATAAATTCTATTACTTTCACCCCTAAAATGATTGTAGAGTACCTGAAAATTGCATAAAGTCAAAGTTGTGGGGAAGTTGGGTAGAATGCTGGAGAAAGAAGCACTGTCACAGTTCATTATCCCGTGATATGGGATATGGGGGAAAGTGAGACCTCAAGGTATCCAGTGAGTTATGGATTAGTTGGGAGCATGCACACACACACACACACACACACACACACACATACACACACATACACACACACACACACACCTTTTATAACTGTTCAATTTGTTTGAGCAAGGATCTAGAGATCAAATGAGAAATGAGTTGGCCACACAGATCAGGAGCAGAGGCAACATATCAGCATGGATCTCCCTGGCCCTTGAATTTCCTGACAGAGTATGCAACTACCAGTGACACACTCCTTGGCTAGCATCCTGCCAGAGTTGAAAAAATAGCCACAGTTTTCGTATCCCATTGCCATTTTACAACTGAAGTTTGTATCACCTTTCAGGAAGATCTTACACGAACAAGGAGACATTAAAAAAAAATTTATGTTTGGTTCCTATTCCCGAACCAAACATAGAGACTATAGGGTAGGGGAGAAAGGAGTGAGAAGGCAGAGTCTATCCCAGTGTCTCAGAACCATGTCTTTGCTCCTAAGATCCTGGACAGTTTACCTCTTTTTATTTTTATTTTACTCTTTTTTTTTTTTTCCTGAGACAGAGTCTCACTTTGTCACCCAGACTGGAGTGCAGTGGTGCGATCTTGGCTCACTGCAACCTCTGCCTCCCAGGTTCAAGCAATTCTCATGCCTCAGCCACCTGAGTAGATGGGACCACAGGCGTGCACCACCACCTCTGGCTAATTTTCATATTCTCAGTAGAGATGGATTTTCTCCATGTTGGCCAGGCTGGTCTCGAACTCCTGACCTCAAGTGATCCACCTGTTTCAGCCTCCCAAAGTGCTGGTATAACAGGCATGAGCCATCATGCCCAGCCTTGGACAGTTTACCTCTTGATGCAGATGTTATAATCATCCTTTACCCAGGGAGTTATGGTATTAACATCTGAGGGCCATCAACACACATCTGTTTTCCTCCTTGAGTGAGAGAATAAGGGGAATTACATTCCAGGGGTCCATAAAGGAGTGAGAGGAGATGAATAAGAGTGAGGAGAGGGCCGGGCGCAGTGGCTCACGCCTGTAATCCCAGCACTTTGGGAGGCCAAGACAGGCAGATCACGAGGTCAGATCAGGAGGCCAGGGAGATCCATGCTGATATGTTGCCTCTGCTCCTGATCTGTGTGGCCAACTCATTTCTCATTTGATCTCTAGATCCTTGCTCAAACAAATTGAGAAGTGATCAAATGGGAAGCTGAGTTGTAGCACTGCCCACAGGCACTTAGGGGACAAAGAGGGGTTACTTCTGTAGGACCACTGTGCCAGTGAAAAGCAGAAGGTTAACAGTGAGAGCAGGAGATAGTGGCTCCAGGTAAGTGTTGAGTAGTAGAAAACACCAAGCTAGGGCAACAGTGTAAGAAACTGGTGGAAACAGAAGTAGGGTAACTCCTGCTTCTCTTCTCCCAGCCATGCGGTGGAGGGGACAACTAACACTTTTTGCTCTTACTACTTTCTTCCACTTGCAGAGGGGATGGAAATTCAGGTACTGATAGGATGCAGTCTGTGCTTTCACCAAAGTCTGTTTTGAATGCAATTGCTCAAATAATAAAAAGAAAAGAAAAGAAAACCACTTCCTCCAGCTATTTACTGACATATAAATGTTGTTCTTGGAATCTTGGAATTCCCCAAAGGGAGAAAAATATCAGCACTGTGTTTTCAAGTTGACTTATGGTAAATAGACCATAAAGAGACTAATAATACCTGTAGATCTGCAGATTCCACAGATGGGACATGAGGGGAGACATACAACACACACAAATCACTCTACAAATTAGGATCATGAAGTTTTCCATTTTCTCATTCATTCATTCATTCATTCATTCATTCCATGATTATTATATGGATATTGCCTTTGTGTCAGGAACTGTACTTGGGTTAGGGGATGAAATAGACCCAGTCCCTGCCCTGAGAGCAACATATAATAAACAAGTGAACAAACAAGTAAACCTACATCTCTAACTTGTGAGTGCCATGAAGAAAACAGTGGGCAGAGAACAATAAGTGGAGAGGAGCACCCTCTGACAGAGGCCAGCCAAATCTTCGGGTGGGAGGATTGAGTTGAATTTAATGAATGAGAAGGAGGCAGCCATGCAAAGAGCCTGGAGAAGAGAAGAATTTCCTTTCTTTCCCTCCCCTCCCCTCCCCTCCCCTCCCCTCCCCTTCCCCTTCCCCTCCCCTTCCCCTTCCCCTCCCCTTCCCCTCCCCTCCCCTCCCCTCCCCTCCCCTTCCCTTCCCTTCCCTTCCCTTCCCTTCCCTTCCCTTCCCTTTTTCCCCTTCTTAAAACCAGTGCTATTTTCTATTCCAAAGCAGAGAACAGAAAATAGCACTGGGTTTAAGAATAGAAATTCCAAGGCAATGGCCAATATTTTCTAGTTTTCTTCACATTTTCCCATGGATGTAACTTTGTGACCTCCTCGAGTATTTCTGCTTTGGTCAAGAGCCACTTTATACTGTATCAGGGCCCCACTGGTAGCACATAGTCATTCTGGATGTTAAATGCTGATCAAATCAGATTAGAATTAAGTAAAAATGTGGCAGCTAGGAGGAGTTATGGGAATGTGAGTATGAATTTTAAAGCTGTGTTACTGTTTTGCAAACATGTAGCAGTCAAGTGTGGATTTTAGCATCTATATGCTGGTCAGCATCTTGATTCTGAATCTGGCAAGTGACAACCAATACCTTGTGACAGATAAGTTTCTTAAGGGCCTTCTGAATAAAGAAAAACAAACTTCATAGGATGACTGTCTGTCCATTTTGGCATCTCTGAGAGAATGAATATAATCACTAATTGTAGCACAACTTCAGAACAGTTTCTGATCAATTCTCACTGAATGCCATTCACCAGTAACTTTTCCATTTTGTTTTGTTTTGTTTTGTTTTGTTTTTGTTTTTGACAGGGTCTTACTCTGTTGCCCAGGCTGAAGTGCAGTGGTGTGATTTCAGCTCATTGCAGCATTTGCCTCCTGGGTTCAAGTGCTCCTCCTGACTCAATCCCCAGAATAGCTAGGACTGCAGGTGGGTGGGCACACACCATCACTACCAGATATATATTTTTTTTTCTGTAGAGACAGGGTTTCACCATGTTGCCCAGGCTGGTCTCGAAGCAATCCACCTGCCTCATCCCGAAGTGCTGGGATTACAGGCATGAGCCGTTATGCCTGGCCCCACTTTCCTTTAGGGAGTTTTTGTCTTTTTAATTTATTTTGAAATAGTTTGAGATTTATAGAAAAGTTGCAAACACAGTACAAGGAGTTCCCATATACCCCCACTCAGTTTCTTACATTATTGACATCTTACATTGTAGTGATACATTTGTCATACCAAGGAACCAGCATTGGTACATTACTGTTAATTAGGCTTCCCCTGGATTTCACCAGCTTTTCCATTAATGTTCTCTTTCTGCCCCAGGATCCTATCCAGGGTACCACATTACATTTAATCATCGCACATCCCCCACCTCCTCCGCTCTGTGACAGTTCCTCAGTCTTTCCTTGTTTATCATGACATTGACAGTCTTTAGGAGTACTAGCCCTGCAATCTGTAGACCTTTGCCTGATTTGAGTTTTTCTGATATTTTCTCATGGTTACACTGAGGTTATGGGTTTAGAGGAAGAAGAATATCACAGAGGCTAACTGTCCTCACCACATCCTATTCAGGGAACATTATATCAACATGACATCACAGCTGATGTTAAGCTAGCTCACTTGGTTAAGCTAGTGGTGATTGCCAGGTTTCTCCACTGAAGTTACCATTTTTTTCTTTAAGGAGTTTTTAAAAAATAAGTTTAAATCATAGAAATAATTTAAAAAGTCTTCTCCTTGTAAAAAGTTGAAACATTACTGAAAATTTAAATTCTCTTTTAACTAATCCCTGCTGCCCATCCTGCTCCCCATTCCACCTCCTTAGAGGCAAACACTGTTACTGCTTTGAGCCTTTTCAATGCATTTACATCCATACATATGTCCCTATAAAATATATATAGGATAAGTTTGCACTTGAGGTTTTTATATAAATGATATATCATACTATATGAATATCTTTCTGCAACTTGCTTTTTTCACCCAACAATATGTCTTGGCGATCTGCTGTTCTTTTCAATGGCTGAGTTGTATTTTATTGTATCCTACAGATTACACCCCAGCTAGGCCTGTGTAGATCCTCTGGAACCTGTAGTTGTTAGATCAAGTTACTCATGTTCACAAAAAAAGCACGTTTATTAAAATGGCTATGTATAGACATTACACACTACTATTGACAATTGTATTTTCAAAGATACAGTTTAAATTGGTCACTGTTTTTTTAACCTCATGGAGTAGTAAAGCAGCAGAAAGCACCACATCCAGGTTGCAGTGTCAGGGGGCAGTGTCAGAGCCCTTCCTTGGCCTCTTCCCACTGACCACACCAAGGAGGGAAGGAGAGAGCCATCATGCTTTTCTGTCCGTTACTGCTCCCCTGCAGTTCCAGAGGTAATGTGATGTAGTGAGAAGAAGGTGTGCTCGCACAGAAATGGTGGTGTAGACAGTAGCTCCAATGTGCAACACATTCAGCGAAACACAAAACACCCTTTTCCTGGTTCTTCTCATCAAATTCAATAAAACATTTACTTTAAAAAATTTCTGATGACAATAGTGGCATGTGTTTAACATGGACAACTTGGGAAACATAGAAAAATACAAGAAAGAAAACTAAAATCACCCCTTATTGTACCATCCAGAATAACAACAGTATTATTAATATTTGGTATATATCCTTCTAGTCTTTGTTTCTGTGGATAAACCCATGTAAGCAGCAGAGATGTTCTGGGTGTGGGGAATACTGAACAGACTTACTTTTCCTACCTACCTTCCACTCCATTTCCCCTGCCAACTTCCCAGAAGAAAATGGGATTTGCAATCAGCGGAAATCTCAGAACTGTCTAAGCACATGAACTTGGTCATGCTGACAAAGAGCCACAGGCAGTAAAGGTCAGCAGATTTTCACACCCAGGCCAGGAGAATGAATGCAGACGGGGTTGCCCTGCTGCTTACCTGCATGTACTGTCTCCAGTACACTTAGGGTCTATGCTTCTGGACTTGGTATTTCTTAAGCAGTTTCCTTTTGTGGGATGTTGTTGGTCCCTTTTCCTGGAGGATGCTGGGTGCTCTCCTTTTCCTGCTCCAGCTGATCTGTGCTCCCTTCCTTTTTTCCAGGCCACCTGCAGGTCCAGCAGTACTTTTGTGGTTTGTTCAGTCTGTCCTTCAAACATCTTCCACTGTAACTTGATGTCACTTTCTGTCCTGTCCTATGTAATTCTGGGTAATTTTAGAAGCAGCTGAAAGTATCACAATCCCATCAGAGAAAGGATGTGGCTCATAGCCTTCCTTCTGGGACCACATCAAGTAGTGCTGAATGGCAACCCGAGAACACTACAAGCCAGGAGGCAAAAGGCTCCACTGAACCCCAAATTCATAGGAATTGTCAAAATTCAGCTACCCTCAGAGTATATGCTTTCCTATAGATTTTTAAAAACATAACAGAGATGTTCTTTACTTTGGAATGACAATCTTTCCGTTTTAACGAACAGGAATGCACCATGTCACCTCACAGGGTCTTTTCCAGTCCTAGGGTTGTGGGATGTTTACATAGAAATACACAGATGTGTACACTGAGCTGGAAGCCAAGTCTGCCTACAGGCGGAATGGACAATCACTTAACGCTACTCAACTGGACAACTTTCTCTCTTACCCACTTTTCCTAATATTCCTGTCAACATTTTCCTTCCCCACTCCCTGTCAAAAGCCTGGTAGTCTATCTTTAGCGTCTTGGGGACTGTATTAGTTAAAATTAGGTTTGGCTGTTGGTGATGGTAAAATGATATGACAGAGGATTAAAGGAGGTGGAAATTTTGCTCTCTGTCCCTCATATGAACATTTCAGGGTAGGATGTACAGAGCTGGTGTGATAGCTTTGCACCATGGAACCCTCAGGGCTCTCAGCCCTGTCTGTCTTGGAGTTCTAACAAATATGGCTCTACATGCGAGATCAACACCCAGCCTGAGACAGAACTCCAGCTGTCACATTCATGCTCTAAGTAGCAGGATGGAGAAGGGATGAAGAAGCTGCCTCTACTAGAAATTCTTGGAAGCTAAAACATGGCCCTTTACTCCCAGTCTGTTGTCATGTAGCTACACCTAGCTGCAAGAGAGGCTTGGAAATGTCTTTATCTGGGTGGTCAGGTGGCAAGATAAATATTCAATAACTGTAGAAAAAGAGGAAAATGGCTCTTGGGGAACAACTAGCAGTTTCTGTGATAAGGGTCCGTTGGAATTCCAAGAACCAACTATTAGAATATAACCCTGAAAGGGGGTTTCCAAGCTCAGTCATTGCCACTCAGTACTTTTGTGGGGATTGGTGCCACTATGAAAGTGCACACCTTATGAGATTGGGGTGTATGCCCAGGGACAGGCAGAGATGGCAGCTAAGAAGAGGCTGCCCAGAGGGTGAAGGGCAGGACCTTAGACCAGCGTTACCTTCCTCACAGTGTTACTTGGGGCTGGGGTGCATGACCACATCCCTCTCAGCATCAAGGAAGATGACTGTGGAAATAAGTGTAAACCTTGAATACTGTGAGAGATCCTACAGGACTACTGAAGTTCATAACAGGAGAAAACTGGCATCTTGAGCACCTATTAGGTGCTGGGCACTAAGCTGGAGGTTTTATGGACATTCTGTCATTTAACTCTCACAACACCTTATCATCTTCCATTATCATGCCATTGTACAAATGTGGAGACAGGCTCTTGACTGTAAATGACTGAACCATATAGCTAATACGTAGAAAGAGGCTTTATGCATTGAACTCTCTCAGTACAGAATAAGACTAGATTAGAGAGGTTCAGAGGTGCCAAACATATACATGCTTTTATCAATTTTTTATAAAGTGAATTACATAAAAGACAGGGAGGTAGATGGCTATTATTTAAAAGCTGTGACTACTTTCATGAAACAAAGATTAGTTTAGTAAAAACAATTACCTCCCTAATTTATTGTAGATTGAATATGTCAGCTTGAAGTAGATCAAGCCGCTCTTCTACTTACTTATCTAAATATGCTTTGGATTATGAGGTTTACTTTTGCAATGACCTGACTGTGATTTTGTTAATAATAATGCAAATGTTTATGTAATTTGATTAATGCTAATTTTTTGATAGAATAAAAATATGAAGGATGATGACCTCTCCATGAAACAAAATGGAAATGATCTATCACAAATAAATCTCAGCCAACATGCTAATGGGCCTCTCGAGCAGTTACAAGAGACGGGGTAAAGTAAATTATATTATTAGTGACTCAAAAAGTGGATTAAAACACTGTGCGGGAAACCGAGTGACTGATTAATATGTAGTTTACATGTTAACTCAAAAAGTCAGAATGAAATAGGAAGTCAGAATGAAAGCAAGACTTTTAAAACAGGTCAGACAACTAAACTAATGCTTCACCCTACGACTGTGTTTTTAATGAGAGTAATTTCTAAGAGAAACTTGTCTTTACATGTATATATGGAGTAATTATTTCCCCTCGGTACATTTATAAAATGAAGCTATCATGAAACACCCCTAAATTAAATAAAATGACTTTAGTTTTGGGCATGTGAATTTTTGGCATCACTTCGAGGTGAAATGGATTTATGATCTCTCTCCTGCCTGCTAAAGGTACAACTATGCAATGACCCTACAACCGCTGGGCTTGGATGACGGCACTGAGCCCAGTGATAGGAATCCTGTCCTGATGAGAGGTGCCTACTTGTCTTTTCTGTATCTGCGCCATCTTCGAATCAGAGAACTGCAGGTATGTGGATGGCAGGCATCAGAAATGTCTGCTTGTCTAGAAAAGAGGATTTTCTGCTATTCCAATAGCAAATGCCATTTTATGCTTTTGCCCTTTGTTCCTTTTTTTTTTTTTTTTTTTAACATGGAATCAGCAGCCCCTTGCCAGGGTGGTGTGTTCCTTTCTCCACAGTAGGGTTGATCTGCCATCAAGTTGTATTCTGTAGGGTGAACTAGGCGAAGGGCAGGGAGCTGACGCTGTTCTTTCTTTGTTTCAGCGCATCTGCTTAGGAATTCTGAATTATTTCAGATCTGTTGAGCGAACCCTGACAATCAACACTTCGGGCCTCACCTTGGTTTCAGGGAAACTGGTCCCCACCATGGCAGATAGTTCCTGGGTAAATATGGCAAAAGGAGGTCTGGGCACCTCGCAGGGCCTGGGCGCTCACCACTATGTCCATGAGACGCCTGCTGAGCACAAGGTGAGGTGTTGTGCTGACTTTTTTCTTCCTTGATTATCCTGCCTCCCAAAGCCACCCTCTAGATAAGACCTGGAATCAGTTAACATGATGCAGTAACAGATGGGGGGTTCTTAGGGAAGAGGCCTTTTAATCATAATAAAACACAAGGTCTGCTTAAGAGCAATTCACAGGCAGAGAGTGCCCTAAAGCAGCCCTGGAGGCCACACTGGGAAGGAAGAAATAGAGTGTGAGAGGCCCTTCTGTTACCCTGGCCTGAGAACTTACATCCTTACAGAGACGCTCTTAGAAGACCCCCCCTCGACATTGCTATATATACCTTTTTTGCCTCTTTTCTGTTTTCCAAGCCTCAAAAAAAAAAAAAAAAAAAAAAAAAAAAAGACTCAAAACAGAGGTAGAAAAACATTGGACAGAGCTGAACAATAAAGAAATATTTTATCCCTCTAAACACCTGCTTGACCCTTAGTGCTTTTGGTGTTTCTAGAACAGTTTTTTCTACAAAGTCTATAAAATTTCAATCCTGCCTAACAAAAGGCCAATAAGACAAAATTCATATTAACTCCCTTTCTTTGGGAATAAAGTTGAGAATGCTTACATTTTATTGGACTATTGTAGACACTCTTGTAATATTTTAATCTCAATTTCTAGAGAGTTTATTCCTGAAGATAGTGTTTAATATGAATTTTTATCTTCTTAAAAATGCTAGATTGACAAAGGTGAAAAATGAAATCTACTTAGCTCCAAAACAAGCCATTTTCTAAGCTAGTGTGACCTCTGACTTATGCCTGTTGTGTCTGTAAGTGTGAAATATTACTGTTAAGTGTTGTTCATATGCACACAGTCTAGAGCAGCACTGGCCAGCAGAAATATAATGCAAGCCACATACATTATTTAAAATGTTCCAGTAGCTACATTTTAAAAAGTACAAAGAAACATGAAATTTTAAATAATATAATCTGTTTAGCCCAATATCTATATTATTTCTACATATAATCAATATTAATAAATCATTGAGTGATCATACTTTTTTTGTACTAAGTCTTTAAAATCTGGTGTGTATTTTATATACAGATAGCACATTTTAACTCAGACAAGCCACATTTCAAGGGCTTAACAGCCAGTGGCTAGAGGCCACATGTACTGAACAATTCAGCTTCAGATATTGGGAATTTTTTTTTATTTTCCTGACCCAGTGGCTTCTAGAGTCCTACCTTCACTCAATCTTCAGGACACCCTTCTCTTTTGGGTCTCCTGCCCTAACAAGCACCCACCAACTCCTACTCCCTCACGACACACAGACTTCCTCTCAGGTCTTCCCTTACCCCTCTGCCCTCCTGCTTGGGTTCTAACTCATCAAGCCCAATTAGTTTGGTCCTCAGTGGAACTAGAAAGGTGAGTTAAGATACTTTTAATACCAACATGCTACAAAACAAACACATCTTTCTCTTACTAATATTGATCCAACCACAGCTGTGGTATGTTATTATGCTAATGGATATTTTTGAAAATGTTCTTACCAAAGAGCCCTCTCTCAGTCTCTTTGTTCTGGGTTTGGGTAGGAGATAGAAATAAAGGAGGAGAGGATAGACAAATACTGTCCTGCTGTACTCATTATAGGAGGAACTTCTCGGGGTAATGCATTTTATTTATATATATTTTTTGAGATGGAATTTCGCTCTTGTTGCCCAGGCTGGAGTGCAGTGGCGCAGTCTCAGCTCACTGCAACCTCTGACTCCTGTGTTCCAGCGATTCTCCTGCTTCAGCTTCCTGAGTAGCTGGGATTACAGGTGCCCACCCCCACACCCAGCTAATTTTTGTATTTTTAGTAGAGACGGGGTTTCACCATGTTGACAGGCTGCTCTTGAACACCCAACCTCGGGTGATCCGCCTACCTCGGCCTCCCAAAGTGCTGGGATTACAGGTGTGAGCCGCTGCGCCTGGCCTTGATGCAATATTTCTTTCCTATGCTCTCATAAATGATAAGAAAAACAGTGCCTATTTTTGTTCTTAACAGCTCCCAGCTGCTATTACTTCCGTATGAGACACTCAAGGAAGTGGCCTTCTGTCTGTCTTTAATGGGACCATGTGGTTTAGCTACACCCCATGGGTGTGGCCTTGTCAGTATTTACACCAGGATATCCAGCTCTGGACAGTGTGATTCTTTCCCACACAGGCGATGGGAGGCACAGATGTTAACATGTTGGGTTGAACTCACCAGGCCCAGGGTTGAGGCTGCTGGGAGCAAACCACTGGGCTCACCAGACCTCAGGAAGACTCCTAAAATGGAGACCCCTTTTCTTGGGCCCGGTGAGTTTGATCCCATGCTGAAAGTCTTGGGCTAGTATTAACAAATGTTCACTCAACAACAATGCCAGAAAAAAAAGGCACCTACCGTCTGTCTTGGACACTTTGCCGTTCTGTGAGCCTACTTAAAGGCATGTGGCAGAGCAGAAAGAGCCCCAGAATGAGAGCCAGCAGCTTTTACCTGGCTGTGGACCTTGATTATGTCTTCTCAGGCATGGAGGCCTGATACTCTGTGGCACCTTCAGGATCTGCCAGGACTTGACATGCTAGTAGCAGAGGCTGTTGTGAGGAAGTGGTGGGAGATGAGGCGGCAGAAAAGTGGGCCCGATCATGAAGGGTTAGGCTCTGGTTAGGATGGGGGACTAATTCCAAGGTTGGTGGGGGAACAGAGAATTTTTTTTTTTTTTCTTGAGACAGAGTCTCACTCTGCCACACAGGCTGGAGTGCAGTGGTATGATCTCAGCTCACTGCAACCTCCACTTCCTGGGTTCAGGCAATTCTCATGCCTCAGCCTGCCAAGTAGCTGAGACTACACCACCATGCCTGGCTTATTTTTGTACTTTCAGTAGAGATGGAGTTTTACCATCTTGGCCAAGCTGGTCTAGAATTCCTGACCTAAAGTGATCCGCCCACCTCGGCCTCCCAAAGTGCTGCGATTGCAGGCATGAGCCACCATGCCCAGCCCAGAGAATTCTTTTAAACAGGAGAATGGCTCTTTTCATTGGCTTGTAAATTTCCAGAGGATCTTTGCGCATATGTAATCACATTTATTCCCTTGCTTGTAGTCCTTCGTGAGTTTCCTGTTTGTCACAAGACAAAGTCCAGGCTCCTTGGTAAAGCTGACAATGTTGGGCACAATCTGGCTGCTGCTAACCTCTCAGACCTCATTTCTCTTCACTGTCTCTATGTGTCTGCCCTTAGGGAGCTGGGCCTAGACCTCCCCTGAATGGACAGAGCTATCCTTACCTCTGGGCTCCTCTGTCCCTCACCTCCTCTTTCCTTGGTAAATGTGTACTCTTATCCAGAGTCTGCTCAAGTATCACCTCTCTGGGCCTTCCTTGACATCTCAGTGCAGAGCTAAGTGCTTCTCACCATGACTTTGTCTAATTCCATTATAGCACTGAGCACATTGCTGTGCTTGACTGTTGGCCTGTTTGTTCCCACAGGCTGTGAGCCTATCACTCATCCATTCATTCCACAAATATTCTGACCAATAAATATACTAGGCACTGTTCCAGGCACTGGGGATTTAGCAGTGAACAACATGGGCACAAATCCTGCCATCATGGGACTTATTTCATGAAGAAATACAGACATTAAATAAATAAGTAACGTATATAGAACGTTCAATGATTTAGCACCAAAGCTTCCACAGACTTCCAGAACAAATCTGGATGTATTTTAAAGGTGCAGCTAGCATGATTTCCAGATAGAGAAGTCAAATTTGACTCCAAAGCTTTGGCCTTTCCATTTGGAAGTTTAGAGTTGCCATCAACTGAGATTTGGTTGAAGCAGATTTGTTGGGAAGATCCGGATCTCAGTACAGTACATGGAAAGTTTGAGATGCTTAACAAGATGTTTAGGTGGCAAAAGGTAGTAGAGAGCTGGATATATATCTTTCACATTGCAGGTATCAAATGTTTATTTGATAAAAGAAAAGTTCTGCCTGTAACAGAATGGTAGCATGCTTACAAAAAGACCATGTACATGAAAGTGCTTTGCAAAGTTATCATGTTGAAACGCAGAACAATTAGCTGTGAATACTCTACAGACTAGAAAGAAAGGTAGAGTAGAAAATATATTTGATTTTCTTTTTAAAAGATTATAGCCAATAGATTGAGTCATTCACCCAACAAATTTTGATGGGATTCTTAGGCTGAACTATTATTATCCAAAATTAATGCAAGATGATTTAGAAAAAGGTAAACTAGTCAGAGAAGTATTGTCTATATTGCCAAAAGTTCTAAAATCCACATTAACAAGTGATGGCAGAAGCCACTAGGGTGAAAGGAATGAATGATGGACCACCAATTTTTCTATAGTTACTATATTCAGCAAGTAGTTATCTTGGCATCAGTTAATTTTCAAACTAAAAACATATGAATCATTGCAAAGGTCATATTTCTTACGCAGACAGATAATTATTGCCCTCTTCCTTCTGCCACTCCTTCAAACATAATATTGAAGCATCAACTCTCTAGACCACAAAACCATTAGAGGGAGGGTCTTCCACACGACTGGGGAAAAAATGAAAATAAACAGGAAATAAAGAAACATTATAGTAACTGAGCCATAACCCTGCATGAGGCAATTTAGTCATCTGGTCTTTAAAGTGTATCTCCTGTGGCACAAGTATGTATTTCAGAGACACAGGACTAAGGGAGGAAGAGAGCGAATTATGGCAGAAAGAGAAAGAATATGTATGCCTATATAAAGGGTTTGGACAATAGGATGTGGATGAGAAGAGTGGAAAAATGACCGCTAATATAGATGATGGCATTAGAGTTGGCATCTTGACAATATTATTGCTTTTCATCAGCTTCAGAACTTAATCCAATTGCCATTGCCTGAAAGTCTTATAAAATTCTTCTGTACAAGAACTTTGGGAAAGGTCTTTTCCAACAAAGTGAATGAAGTATAACACGTTAAGTTGTTTCTTTTTTCCTCAAAAGCAAGCTCATTTTACATAACAAGAGACAGAAGCTAAATGCTAATAGAAGCCAACATGGTAATTTATATATCCTAGCTGTTTTTTTAATGGAACATGTCATTTTCTCAGCACGTTTTCTATTTTCCACTGGTACCAATCATTTTGTAAGAAATCATAATTTCAGGTTGGATGCAGTGGCTTACGCCTGTAATCTCAGCACTCTGGGAGACTGAGGCAGGTGGATCACTTGAGGTCAGGAGTTCATGACCAGCCTAACCAACATGGTGAAACCCTGTCTCTACCAAAACTACAAAAAATTAGCCAGGCATGGTGGTACATGCCTGTAATACTAGTTATTCAGAAGGCTAAGGCAGAATAGCTTGAATCCAGGAGGCGGAGTTTGCAGTGAGCCAAAGTTGCACCTCTGCACTCCAGCCTGGGTAACAGAGTGAGACTCCATTTAAAAAAAAAAAAAAAAAGAAGAAGATAATTTCATTTTTGGAATTCTAGTCAAAGGAAGCTATTAATTATTAAAAAGTTGTGCCAGGCGCGGTGGCTCACGCCTGTAATCCCAGCACTTTGGAAGGCCGAGGCGGGCGGATCATGAGGTCAGGAGATCGAGACCATCCTGGCCAACATGGTGAAACCCCGCCTCTACTAAAAATACAAAAATTAGCTGGGCATGCTGGTGGCGCGTGCCTATAATCCCAGCTACTCGGGAGGCTGAGGCAGGAGAATTGCTTGAACCCAGGAGGCGGAGGTTGTTGTGAGTCGAGATTGTGCCACAGCCCTCCAGCCTGGTGACAGAGCGAGACTCCGCCTCAAAAACAAACAAACAACAACAAAAAAACCAAAGTTATATGTTTAAAGCATAGAAAAATCAAAGCAAAACGAAAAATGCTGCTAGAGGAATGATGAACTATTAAGTATTCTTTTGATGAAATATTATGAACTATAACTACTATTTAGAAATGTTCACATTTACTTATTAGAAGGTTTCTATGTTTCTGCTTGAATGGTTAAGAAACAGCACATAAAAACTAATTATACAGTCACAGAAGTGAAGGGGGACCCAAAGAGCAGCCCCATCCACCTTTCTAATATTGGCAATTAACCATGTAAGCAGACGATAATCTGTCCTGTTTGTTAAGATTCCAGGAGTGTTCCTGTAGTTGTACCATAGGCAATGCCACATACACAAAACAATTGATAGGTCTTTGGAGAGCCAGGATATGATTGTTTAAAATTTATAGCTAAATGGATTCTATACAACTGATTACTTAGCAAAGTTTTTATAAGAGTTAATAGATGTAAGATGAAAGATTAGGAGCCAGTGATTTCAAAGCTTAAATGACTCATGAGTAACAACTAAGAAAATCAGATTGTTTTTCTTAAGATACAAAAATATACGATATATATATATTTAAAAACAGAAAATAGGCTGGGCACTGTGGCTTACACCTGTAATCCCAGCACTTTGGGAGGCTGAGGCGGGCAGATCACCTGAGGTCAGGAGTTTGAGACCAGCCTGGCCAACATGGTGAAACCCCATCTCTACAAAAAAAGACAAAAATTAGCTGGGCATGGTGGCATGTGCCTGTGATCCCGGCTACTCTAAAGGCTGAGGCAGGAGAATCGCTTGAACCAGGGAGTTAGAGGTTGCAGTAGCCGAGATCGCGCCACTGCACTCCAGCCTGGTGACACAGCAAGACTCACCTAACAACAACAACAACAAAGACCCCAGAAAATAACAAATGTTGGTGAGGATGTGGAAAAACTGGAACCCTTGTGCACTGTTGGTAGAAATGTTAAGTGGTGTAACTACTATGAAAAACAGTATGCAGATTCCTCAAACATTTAAAATAGAATTACTGTATTATCCAGAAATTTTACTTCTGGCTATATACTCAAAATAATTGGAAGCAGGGGTTCAAAAAGATATTTGTACACCTATATTTATAGCAGCATTATCCATAATAGCCAAAATGTGGAAGCAACTCAAGTGTCTATCAACAGATGAAATAAGATGTGGTAGTTCCATAGTTATTATGGAATATAATTCAGCCTGAAACCGGAAGGAAATTCTGACACATGCTGTAATATGTATGAATCTTGATGGGATTATGCTAAGTAAAATAGGCCAGTCACAAAAGGACATTACATGAGATACCTAGAGTAGTCAAATTCATAGAGACAGAAAGTAGAACGGTGGTTGCCAGGGGCTCAGAGGATGCGAAAATGGGGAATTCTTGTCTGGTGGGTACAGATTTTTAGTTTTGCAAGATGAAAATAATTCTGGAGATGGGTGGTGATGGTTGCACAACAATGTGAATGTACTTAATGTCACTAAATTGTACATGAAAAACTAAGATGGTAAATTTTATGTTATGTGTATTTTACAATAATAAGAATAGATAGATAGATCTATAGATAGTAGAGAGAGAGAGAGAGAGAGAGAGAGAGAGAGAGAGATGATAGATATCTAGGCCAGTGTTTTTTAACCTCTTTTCCATTATGGCTTCCCCAACAAATATCCTTTTTCAACTTTTTTCCCTACTCTCCTCCTACGAAGAAATGCTAACACCAGAGATATGCCATAGATTTGCTTATGTGCAATGTGTGTATCTGTGCTTTATATATAAAAATAATAGGATGTTTTTTTGTCCTCCAAGAGCCACTTTCCACCTGAGCATTATCCCCCCATATAGAATGTATGTATTAGGCTGTGGTGACATGAGATCAGAATCTATGAAGGCAAAACACAGGATTTTTGACGGGCATATGTTAAAAGCACAAGTAGAGATTACAAATCATAGAGTCAAAGAAACCTATATGCACAAATATAAAAGCCATTCATACATTCTTTTATTTAACAGATAGGCACCTACTATGTATTAGGCCCTGTGATAGGTGGTGAATAAAAATAGACATGTTCCTTACCCTTACAGTACTTTGCAATCCAGTGGGTGAGACAAATATTGGTCAAAAATCACACAAATAATGTAAAACAGGGACATCAATTTCCTCAAAAGAGAGACTGAGAGCTCCTTGGTACTATAGGGAGGCTGGGCAGGAGGGTTTCTAAGGAAGTGATGATTGAGCTGAGGTTGGAAAATGAAAAGTCTTTAATTAGGTAAAAAGGAGAGGGAGACCTTTCCACAGAGTGGGGACAGCCTGTGCAAAGGACCTGTGGCCAGAAGGAACATGGCACCCATAAGAAACCAAAAGACAGGAGTAGTTGGGGCACAGACACGAGGTGGAAGGTGATGCACAATGGAACTTAGCTCTGAGTTTCTCAGTCTTGGCACTATTGATATTTGAGGCCTGATAATTCTTTGTTGTGAGAGGCTCTCCTGTCCATTATAGGATATTTAGCAGCATCCCTGGCCTCTACCCAGATGCCAGCAGTACCTCCCACTAAGTCATGACAACCAGAAGTATCTCCAGACATGGCCAAATGTCCTCTGGGGGGCAAAATCACTCTCAGCTGAAAAACACTGGACTAGAGAGATACCCTTAACAGGGCCAGATTGTATGGCCCTGTTAAGGAGTTTTCCTCTATTCTGTGGCCCATGGGAAGCCTCTTAGGGATATAAAAGGGGGAAGGGGGAATGACACAATCAGAATTGCATTTGTAAAAGTTCCCCAGCCAGCAGTGAGTAAAATGGAGAGGAGGGAAAGCCCAGGCCAGAGGAGTCATGCATAGACCATTTAAGAGGCTAGGCCAGTTTAGAAGCTCCTAGACTAGTCCTCATGACATATAATAGCTTGGACTAGAGTAGTAGGTAGTGGAGATGGGAAGAAGTGAAACGGGAAAGTTCCCTGATTTCCCCTCGTAGAATGTGCAGCAGGGATGTGGCTCACCTGTTCAATGGCCCTGCAGCTTAAACACCAAGGAGTAGCATGCAGACGGGCAGGTGCAGAGGCCAGGGCAAGTGCTTTGTGCTCTCAGCCCCACTTAGTGTCTAGCAGTGGGTGCCTGCAACCCCAGTGTTACAAAGCCCTTTCAGCTTTGCTGTCTGCAGCTGATTAGGCTTGAGTGCTAATCAGCTCAATGAACCCTCTGCCTTTTCACAAGGGCAGAGGGCCAGTGTGACAGCCCTCTGTATCCCGAGCTCTTGCCCAGTGTCCCAGAAGAATCGGATCACACGCGGCCTCCAAGGATGGGTGCAAGGTTTTACTGAGTGGTGGAGGTGGCTCTCAGTGACATGGATGGGGAGCCAGAAGGTGGAGGGGTGGGGGAGACAATCTTCCCCTGGAGTTCAGCTGTTTTCAGCAGAACTCCTCTGGACATTCAGAGGCCTCTTCCCTCCTTCTCCGTCATGCTGCCCGGCTGCTCTCTGCTGCTCTGCATCGCTCTCTGCCTCTCTCTACTGCTCTGTTCTCTACTTCTCTCAACATTCAGCTTCTTGTGTGTGTGCCCACTAAGGTCTCAGGTTTATATGGGCAAAGGATGGCGGGCCAGAGTGGTCTTGGAAAATGCAACATTCAGGCACAAAAACAGGAGTACCTGTTCTCACTTAGGTCTGAGGGCATAGGCCCAAGGGTGGAGCCCTCACCCTTCTCTACTCAGCACTTCCCTGCCCCACGTCCTATATCAGAAGTGGATGAATTTGAGAGACAGGAAGTAAAACTAACAGAACTTGGTGATAGATTGGACAAGTAGGGTGAAGCAGAAAGAGATGTCATGAATGATTCATGCTAGAGGAAGTGGATGGGTGGTAGTGCTATTTAGTAAAATCAGCTGCAGATAGCCTGGGTTTGTGGGGGGAAGATTTAATGATTTGATCACTGTTAAAATTAAGTGGGCTTTGAGATGCTCAGGAGCAGTTGCCAAATAGGTAATTGGATGTGCAGGTCTGGAGCTCTAGGGGGTCGGGATTGGAGGCATAAACTGGGGGAGCAAATGGTCTAAAGGTGGTAATCTCAGCTATGAAAGTGTCTGCCACCTCGTAGGGAAGGAACAGAGGAGGAAAAGAGGAAGTCCCAGGAGGTGGCTTGAGAGTGGCCGTCATTTAATGACTTGGTAGAGAAAAATAAATACACTTCACAGTGTCAGACAGAATGACCGGAAACTAGGCAAAATCAGGGAAAACGTGGAGTCCCCGATGCCCAGAGAAGAGAGTGAGTCAAGAGTCAGGAAGCACTAAATTGTATCAGATGCTCCTGAGAGATTACATAAGATGATGAAAGAAAGTTTGTTGCATGTAGAGCAATGGTCATTGTTGGTCTTAGCGAGGGTGGTTTGGGTGGCTTAGTGGAGCCAAGGGCCAGATGGCAATGGGTTGAAGAGTGGGAGGTGAAGAAATGGAAATGGAGAGATAACATCTTGGGAGACTGGACAGTGAGGGGGAGGAGAGCCACACAGTGGAACCTGGGAAGGGTGTGAGGAAGTTTCACAATGAGAAGGACGTGTGCACATTTCAGTGTCGAGAGTTCAGAGGAGAGGAGTGGGATATCCACGAAGGAGCAGGGATGATGCTGAGGTGGGAGGCAGTGGTCCTGGAGAAGGGGGCACCACTGTCCTCCACTGTGCAGAGGAAGCAGGAGGGGAGAGGTGTGAGCCCTGGTGGGGGCGGTGGGGAGAGGTGCCCGGAGAAGCTCCTGTTGGGAGTAAGAGGAGACTACGCCTGTGAGGGAGGGAGTTCCGAGGCTTGAGGAGAGTGGAAAAGTTTGAAATTGTGAAAATTATTATTAAAATAATGATTCTCAGGGAGCAGCAGATACTCAGTTTTCTAAGAAAAATAACATTATGATGGAAACACTTCTTACTTGTGTTAGATTCCTAGGATTGTCAAAACAAAGTACCACAAACTGCATGGCTCACAATGACAGAAATTTATTCTCTCACAGTCTGGAGCCACAAATCTAAAATCCAGGTGTCAGCAGGACCGTGCTTTCTCTGAAGGTTCTAGAGGCAATACTTGCCTCTTTCAGCTCCTGGTAGTTGCTGGCAACCCTTGGCAATCCTCAGCATTCCTTGACTCACCCTAGTCTCTACCTCCATCTTCACATGACCTTCTCCCCCACGTGTCTGTCTCCAAATTTCATACGGATCCCAGTCATTGAATTAGGGCCCACCCTAATCCAGTATGACCTCATCTTAACTTGATTACATCTGCAAAGACCCTATTTTCAAGTAAGTTCTCATTCACAGGTTTCAGGTAGACATGAATTTTGGAGGACACTATTCGACTTAGTTCATTACTAAGCCACGAAACTGTGCTAATACATTTTAGAAGTACTTATAGAATTAAAACAAAAATATTTTTAACCTAACGTTTAAGGATTCCAAGTGCCTTACGCTCATAGAGTCACATACTCCTGATAGCTAACGTAGTCTGTAGTGTCTCCACAGTCTCCATGTTACGGATGAGGAAACGGAGGCTGGGAATAGCTGAATGACCTGCCCAGGATGAGATCCTGGCAGAGCCGGAACCTGAACCCGGGCATTCTGACTCCAGAGACCACTCTGGGCTCTATTCCCTACCTTTCCCCAGTTGCTACTGAATTTATCAGAAAAACAAACTAATCAGCTAGTTATCCACCTCAGGAACTACCTCTTCCTGCCAACGTTCTTTGTTAATATATGTTTTCTACATACAGCTTTTTATACATTCAGAATATTTACAGCTTCATACTGGCAGCCCACTGTGTGGGAGCAGAAACCTGCTGCTTGTCCATGTGGGATGGCAAAATATAGCTCTCCCTTTTCCAGTAACATCTGGGCTTGGCTTTCTTTCTCCAGGTCCACGGCATCCAATTCATGGAGTTCTCGGAAGTGGAGAACCAGGATGACTACTACAGCACGGAAGCTGGCTGTATCCACACCCAGGACCAGCAAGGGGTGCATGTCATGTATGAGGAAGCCTTGAGTGATCTCAAGGAACTAGAGGCAGAGTTGCTGCTTGTGGCTAGCCATTACATTGAGAAAGAAAGGGGTGAGAAGTCAGATTAAAAAAAAAAATCAACTGCCCAAATAAACAAAAGACACTAAGGGCTTCTTTTTATGCTCTCCACCCCAAAATATAAATACATATCCAATAGTATCTGAACCTGCAAGAAGCACACACTACCCCCACCCCTAAAATGCATTCACTTTAGAAGAGAAACAGTTGTTTCCAGCTCAAGCCCCGCTTCTGATAGAGATGGTGACTACTGTTTCAGGGCTGGGTTGTAATTCTTGCTGTGGTTCAGACTCTGCTTGTTGAGCAGGGGCATTTCTTTCCTTTTCTTTCTTTCTTTTTTTTTTGTTGTTGTTGTTGCAGCAGGAAGTTTCCTTTATAATGGCGAATTTGGTGATACACAGTTCTAGCATAGAGCCTCAGTCACTGGGCCCCAGGAGGCAGTAAGCAGCAGGGCTGAGAGGGACGACCCACTCCAGGGCTCATGTCACATTGATACGCGCACCAGGAATGGCCACCCATGTACTCCTAAAGTTCAACCCACCCACCAGTTCAGTCAAGAATTACGCTTTTAATTCTTCATGTTTGGCCACTGAAGATCAAATCTACCATGATGACAGGATTTCAGTACAACAGGCTCTTTCCAGTCACAACAGACAGAGATGTCCAGGCTCTTGATACGAAACAAAAGTTCCTTTGACTTCTCTTGCAAGGACCGAAGAGATAAATGTTTTCTTTATGATCTGTTGAAATGTTTACATAGACTTAAAAAAACAACTAACAGTTATTCTGTGCTCTGGTTCCCCGGAAGGTTTCTCATGATCTCCCCTTCGATAGCTAGAGGGCTTGCGTGTCAGGGGACAAAGAATTAAGACACTTTAAGCAATAAAAATCCTAGTGTAACACTCAGAGGCAGATCGTGAGCTTGAGGGGGCAGGAGGGGTGGGAGGCAGGTGCTCCGATTGAGTAGCGGGGTGCAGCCTTCTGGGAAAGCCCAGGGGAGACAGAAGCATCAAGGAGCAGGAAGCCCTGCACGGGAAGACCGAGTTTCTTCCTCGCTCTCCTGAGGTACAAGGGACAGCACGGCCCCTGCATTTTCACTTCTCAGGGCCGAAGACCTGACCTCTGACCCTCTACCCACTCTGATGACCTGCACGCTACATTGGGTGGTCTCTGACTAAAACAGGCTTAAGCCAAGATTTGGGATTTTACTCCCAGGAGCATTTCTGGGTCACCCACTGGGTGGAGGGGATGTGGTGCAGGACCCTGAAGAAAGGAAAATAAGCAAGTGAAACAAATGACTTTTCTAAGTGGTAGACCTTGAGGAAACTGCATTTAGCAGCAGAGACAGCCCTGGGTTCCTAACAGGAAACCATCAGGATGCAGGAACATCTGGCTAGGAAAATGCCAGACAAGCCCCAGAGGAAGAAATCGTTACTCAGGGTAATCAAGTAACCCATAACCTGTATTTTCTCTTCCTTTTGGCATCACTCAAATTGATTCAATTTTAGAAATAGATGATGTAAGAATATTCTTTTGGGATACTATGACAGCATTGGAATTACATCTGCAAAGAGCTTAGAATTTCTAGACACATTGCAATACCTAAAGGGAAACTTAATCAGGGTTTGTGCTATTTTGTAATATGTGTAGACTGTAATTAAAGATAATTCACATTCATATTGTTACAAAATGCTGCCCAAAGAAAGTTTGACAACTAACTTTTCAGATCCCAGACAGAATTAATTTGAAGTAGGATTGAATTAATTGTCCTGTCTTTGCCATTGGTATCTGAATCATAGGACGCAGTGATGGCATCCAACATTCCAGGGTATTTAATTTCAGCTCTTAGCTTTTATCTTTACTGGTTATCCTACATACTAATGCACCATTTGGTCCATATTAATTTATAATAGCATGAACTATTTCTAGCTGCTAAGCATTTAATTGGACTGAGACACTTAGTCAGTAGTGTCTACACTGACACTTCAACCACATGGCATCTTTCTTTCAATTGAGCTGGTAAATGTATAGTCATCTATCGTGAAATGATTTCCCAACTGTTGCCATGGAAGTTCTTGATCATCTTTCTCTTGTTTAGTACCCATCAGATATGTGATAATTATTGAACTCAAATTTCAGCACATGAAAGTATCTTATCTTTGAATATTTAATTCTGAAATACAATAGCTAAAAATTTAAAGCAACAATAATGCCAGTAGTGAAAAGTAGCATGAACAAAGTTAAAAAAATCAGCTGAATAATGAAAATTACCTTCATTGATTTAAGTTAGTAATTAACATAATTAAAGAATATCTTGGAAACATTTCACAATGATGGAAATAGCAAGTCAAACTGAGTTTTTTGTTAAACCCCAGGGATTTGTTTTTAGAGAAGGAGAAATATATACCTTGCCTTTAAATTGTGGGTTTGAAGACATTTTAGCATAGATTTCTTGTTAACTAAACTTTTTATTTTATTTCTAAGATTAGTCTTTAAAACTGAATTTAAAAAATAAAGACAAAAGCTCCTGTTGACTTAGAAGTAACAAGTATGAACTCAGGCTTCGTCCCAGGGACTGGTTCAGCATTTCTGTTTCTGAGATGGAGCTGATAATCCAAGGGGCACATTTCTAATTGGAACAGGTTCCTTGGAAGACCTGTCTCTACCTCACCCTCTTTTCTCCCAGGTCACAAAGTGGGCAGCCAGCCAAAGAGTGGCCAGGACTGGGGATGGGCCCATGCAGGTGTGGACAGATTTGCTGTGCTCTATGACATATGGACTTGGGAAGCAGCTCTTCTGGAAAACAAGCGCCAGGTATTCTTGCCTAGGAGACAAAATGTCTGCTAAAAAACCATTCTTACAACATCCAGTCTTTTTTCTGTTTTTGTATTTGTAAATAAAACCCAGTTAGACTTTTAGAAAAGTTCTCAATCAGGAGAAGAATTATTTTATTTAAATAATCTTGGCTAGTTATAAGGATGTAATAAATTTTATTTTCTTTACTGAGGTTCATCACAAAAAACAAAATGTGAAAGATACTTCTTTATCTTACAGGTATTATTTGTTAGAGGACTGTGTAATTCCTTCTTATAATATGTATGCTTTTAGTGAGAATGAATGATGATTTCATTCATGCTCATTGTGCAGTCATAGGGACAATGCTCACTTTGCTAATTACAGACAAGTTGACCTGATCATGACCTGTAGAAGCATATGCCACATGTGGGTAGGTGAAAGTATTGGACAGGGTGCTGAGTGCAATGTTACGGGGGTGAGTTTAAAGCAATGAAACAGCAGGTTACTAAATCATCACTGTGTCACAAATGGTTCATATCCCAATAATGAATGAAACACTGCATGTTTACTGTTCTTCATTTGTGCCCTTAGCATGGATTATCAGCCCTTCTAATAATCACCAATTGTTAGGCATTTACTTATGAAATATGAAGTATTTACTCCGCCAGGGACTGTTCCAGGCATTCAGGGACATATAGATAACTAAGTGAAAATGATCTTTATCTTTAAGGAATTTATCTTCTACAAAAGATTCAATCTCCAAGCAAAAATTATAACCTAGTTCCTAACAGTTTATAATTGAGTACATTCATGAGTCATGGGGACTCTGCAGAGAGATTTGTCCTGGGGGAGGGGAGCACTGTCCGGTGTAAGAAATGCTAGAAAGCCTTTCCAGAGGAATCGATATTTCATCTTGATACTAAAACGTGAGTAAGATGTTGTCTGGCAGGGAAGAAAAGATTCTTAAGGAGACGAAACAGCATTAGAATGTCTGGGGAATGTAAATGGGAAGGACCAGCTTGGGGGATTTTATTTTGAGAAATAAAATCCTACCTTCTTGGAGGATGGTAGGAAGACTGTTATGGCTGGGATGTAAAGGCATGATGGGTGGCAACAAGCCACACATGTGTTTTGGGTGCAGCCTATAAAGGACCTGCTAATTATATTATTTTAGAGTCCATCTTATAAACAAAGAAGAGCCATTAGTGAGTTTCCATAGAGAGAAATATGATCATAGCTGTGTTTTTAACAGCTACCTTGGGCGTATGTGAGAGAATGGATTGGAATAGAGCGCCCCTGAGAGAAGAAGTGCAGTTATTGCAACAGTGACCTGAAAAATTAGGAGGAAGCATACAATGACAATAGAAGAATAGAAAGGCAGAGAGGCGGTGAGACTTGGAAGGAGGAACAGACCTGAGAATACTTTGTAGAAGTGGAAATGGCAGGATTGGAAGACTGGATCTGGAAGTTGGGGCGAGAAAGTAAAGAAGGAATTAAATTCCTGAGGGTTAGGGAGGAGGCTATTAACTGAAACTGAACCCAGGAGGAGGAAGAGTGTCTTCAGAGGGGAAAATGACATAGGCCCTAGGACAACAAGGCATTTGAGGGGGTTTGCTGAAACTCAGGTGTGAATGTTTTGTGGGCAGCAATAGGTCTGAAGCTCAGGAACAGGTATGAGCTGAGGTATGAATATGGAGGTTGAACCACAGTGATGAATCAAAACAACTGGGAGAAACTAGAGATATCTGAAATGCAGCCCTAAGTAATACACCTACATTTTTTTTTTTCTTTTTGAGATGGAATCTCGCTCTGTCACCCAGGCTGGAGTGCAGTGGCACGATCTCAGCTCACTGAACCTCAGCCTCCCAGGTTCGGGCGATTCTCATGCCTCAGCCTCCTGAGTAACTGGGATTACAGGTGCACACCACCATGCCCAGCTAATGTTTTGTATTTTTAGTAGAGACAGGGTTTCGCCATTTTGGCCAGGCTGGTCTCAAACTCCTGACCTCAAGTGATCCATCTGCCTTGGCCTCCCAAAGTGCTGGGATTACGGGCATGAGCCACCGCGCCCAGCCCCTGAGTAATGTACCTACATTTAAGGGGCAGGTCATGAAACAAGAAGCAGTAAAACTAAATAGACCAGAGAAACAAGGAAGAAATGAGTTTTAATTAGGAGGGGATGGTTACTTGTGGAGTTCCATGAAACGTCAAGAAAGGAACTCCTAAAAACCAAGCAGCTTGGTCAGATGGTCACTGGCAGCATTGCAGGACTCTCAGAAGCATGGTGGGGGTGGAAACCAGGTTATAGTGCACTATGATATGGTCAGAAGATGGGGAAATGGCAATGTTTTCTTTGAATTGTTTTGCTAGTAGAATAGATGGTTCACCATTTCATCTGCTCTCTGGTTGGTCTGTTACTCCTAGAGATGTAGGTCACCCACCCTCTGGCAAACAATTGGCCAGGCTTCAATAGTGCAAGCCTTGGACTTTGAAAAAAATGTTCCTCTTTTCAATGATAACTGGCCCCTACAGCATTAGTCTGGAGTCTTAATCTGCCCATTGGAACCTTAATCAACGGAGTGAGAGATTTAGATGCACAGTGTAGTAACTGGAATGGCTGTATGAAATATAAATAAGACAGGATCCTTAAACTCAACAAGTTTATGGGTCCAGGCTGAATTTTTTTTTTTTTTTTTTTTTTTTTTTCCGAGATGGAGTCTTACTCTGTCACCCAAGCTGGAGTTCAGTGGATTCTCAACTCACTGCAAGCTGTGCTTCCTGGGTTCGCCCCTTTCTCCTGCCTCAGCCTCCCGAGTAGCTGGGACTACAGGAGCCCACCACCACACCTGGCTAAATTTTTTTTTTTTTTACTTTTTAGTAGAGATGGGATTTCACCGTGTTAGCCAGGATGGTCTCGATCTCCTGACCTCATGATCCGCCCGCCTCGGCCTCCCAAAGTGCTGGGATTACAGGGCGTGAGCGACCCCACCCAGCTCAGGCATGAATTTTAAACAGCACCCCCCCACCCCTTTCTGTACTCTCTCTCCCTACCTTCCCTTTCAATGCCTCTGAGCCTCCTTTGGAGGCCCCCGGCAAGACTCAATGGCAATAGAAGAGGAGGAAGGCAGAAAATACTGAAAAACGAACCAATTTCTCCACACTTCAGCCTAGGATTCGTTGTGTGGTAAGGTGTCAGGACAGTCTACTAGTTCCTTCTGTGGTAAATGAAACTATTTTGACTTAAAAACATTTGGTGAAAATATCTCCCTCTTTTCTATCCTGAGAATAAATTCCCTTTAGAAACTGAGCTATCGGTGCAAAAAGTGTAAAATGGCCAAGTCAGAAATTTTGTCAAAAGAGCCTGTTTTTAATGGATAAGCCAGATTTCTATCTAAAGTAGTTTATTTCCCCCAGTACTATTTCCTACAGCCAAGTTTCCTCAGCTGTTTTTGATTGTTAAATCTATTGGTATCACTAGGGTTAAGAATTGCTTGAACATATTGGGTTCTTTTAAATCCTTATGACGCTCATAAAATTAGAGCTGGTAGAAACTTAGGTAGATCAAGGGATTCTTAGAAAAGTCAGGTATCAGCTGTAGCAGCTCCTAAGTGACACTGTACCATCTGCTAAGTCTTTCTACAGCTACCGAAGGACAAATGTACTGGATAAAAAGATCATTCCTTAGAAAAGCCAGAAAGAAAATGTCCTGTGCTAAGTTGGGTCTAGCAAAGATTTTCTGTTTTGCACTTTCATTTGACCTAAAATACTATTTTAGAAGTTTTTTTAAATCCAAGACAAAAAAATGCAGTAAAAAGAATATAAACACAGTAAGGTTTGAGATTATTTATTTTGTCCATTTTCCCATTTTCTCCAATATTTTGTGCTTACCATCAGCACGCACCACGTATTATCTTGCCTGAGAGTTGGCTCTTGACACACGCAGGTGACATTTGACAGACTGGGAAGACCTTCTTAGACAAATACCAGCCCAGAGTTGAAATGGAAATGGGCCACTTAGCAAACAGATAATAAATAGAACCCATGAGGCAGAAAGATCTTGGCCCCATCCCTGTTGGGAAAGAATTCATAATAAAATTATGCAATGATCTGAGAGCCTCTCGAGGTTGAGCACAAAGCTCAAAGAAGCTTCATCAATTTAAAAAGAGAGCCACAGTTTCCTTCCCCACAGCTAAGTTTACCAGATAATACAGTGCCATACTTGGGACATACTTATACCAAAAAAGTATTTATTTATTTAAAATTCAAGTTTGACTAAATGTTCTATATTTTTACTTGCTAAATCTGACAGCCCTATCGACAGTGATAAAATGGCAATTTAGCATGAGCCTCTGCAGTCTGGTATCAGGTTGGAATCACCATCTAGAACCCTTCCCCCACCCCCAACTCCCCACAAACTCCCCCTGCTAAATAACCAAACAATTGGACTCTGTGCAAAAACAGGTCAAGGAAGTATAAATACGATAAATCAGCTTCTGGGATTGCCCTGGCCCAGCTAAAAAGGTTCAAGTGAGTCCAGAATGAGTTAGGGAAGTAATTGTTTCTTTCCTAACTTCACCTGGGTCTACTGAGGGACACCTTTCTTACCCCGATCCAGTCATTCTTCCTTCATTTCTGTGTTGTCTTCTGCTATGTAATAATTGAGTGTTATTATAGAGCAGAGGTTGGTGGATGGAACAAGGTAACCGAGATCACCCAGCTGGCATCATTTTCCCTGGGGCTCATTTAAAGGCAAGGGTGGTCTCCACCTTCCCTCACTTTGCACTCTTGATGTGTGAGTTTCTGACTTGTGGAGCATCTCTGTGACCTGAGCTTTTAGTTTCCTTTGGTGTCTTCCTTTTCATACTAAGGTTGATCCAAGGTCCCTTATACCCAAAGGACATCCTACAAAACCAGGTGCTAAATAAAGTGCTTCAGGCTCTTCCTCCTTGAGCCTTAGCCTTAGGGTCTCCAAAATAAAGTATGTCTTAGTAAAGCAGTATTTGATTCCTAGTGTGCTATTCATCCTCAAGGGTTCAATTCTTTTGTGTAGCGGAGGAAAAACTTTTTCCTCTGCTTTCTTAGATTCAGTGCCTGGGCTCTGAAAATGAAACTGACAAAAGACAGATTAACAGGAGAAGGGATTTATTATGCACTGTACACATCAGAGCTACTTATCTTGCCCTAGGGTCCCAGTTGGGAATTCCAACCCAGTGATCTCTGAAGAGCTTTTTCCGATTAGCATCATGACTAATCACACACAAATAGAATTTACACACAGAACAGAAATTCCTTAAGCTCACAGACAAATGTAAAAGCAAAATCAAGAGACATCTCTTTCTGAATTCCCACACTAAGAACGCTCTTCAGCAGTTCGTGTCTGAAAGCTTTTCTGGGTTTTTAGAAAAGACTTGCGAACTCCACTAAAACAGATCTCCACTGGGGTTTTGGACACTTGATGTGTTGGAGAGTTCTGTTTGTAAGGCCCAATCTAGAGGACGTCAGTCTGGGATAAATCACTTTTTTTTTTTTTTTTTGAGACGGAGTCTCGCTCTGTCGCCCAGGCTGGAGTGCAGTGGCGCGATCTCGGCTCACTGCAAGCTCCGCCTCCCGGGTTCACGCCATTCTCCTGCCTCAGCCTCCGGAGTAGCTGGGACTACAGGCGCCCACAACCGCGCCCGGCTAATTTTTTGTATTTTTAGTAGAGACGGGGTTTCACCGTGGTCTCGATTTCCTGACCTTGTGATCCGCCCGCCTCGGCCTCCCAAAGTGCTGGGATTACAGGCGTGAGCCACCGCGCCCGGCCTGGGATAAATCACTTTAAATATAGGAAGCACATTTACCCTCAGCCTTCCATTCTACTCCTGTATCGTTTTTGCGTAGGTGAAATGTGAACAAACTATTAAAGAGGAGGAGTCAGAAGTGGGGCTGAGACTGTAGAAGTCAGGCGGGCACCTACTTAGCTTTGGTGATGGAATAAAATGGAAGAAGGAGAATGAGTCCTTGGAGAAAGGTGTTGGAGATAAACACATTAAGTGTCTTAATGTGTTGTCTGATTGGAGCTGATAATTATTATATAATTACCTCACCCCCTTTTTATTTGTGGATACCAGAGGAAGAGGGGATGGAAGCAGGAACTCAAACTCAAGCCTAGTTCTTCTGGCTCCAAAGTCTGTTCTTTCCCTTTCCCTGTCTAACTCTGTCTGTAGGTTTACCAGCTGCACGGCACTGTATTGGTACTGCATCCCCACAGTATGGTGGGGCCTCCCGTCTCTTTGCTGGGCCCCAAGGCTGCCTCTGCTGATCCCTGACTACCAACCTTATTTGCAGCTTCTTGACAATTACTTTGAAGCCTACCAGCACACGCTGGACCCTGAGGAGAGGTTCGCCTTAGCACAAGTGATGACGGACATCGTGCACCGGCGCCCGAGGTTTGACCTCAGCCACCCCTATTTCGTTAAGGCCTGCCGAGAGGAATGCACCTGCCTGAGGCTTCACCTGCAGTTAGTGAGGGGCATCCTCACCCAGCAGGTGAGTGTAGTTGGGTTTTAAAATACTGCGTGCGAGAAGAGGATGGAAAACACAGGCCAGAAATGAAAATAGTGTTTTCCTTCCATTGCAGATCTGAAATCTGTGTTTTCTAGGCCAGCATGTACAGCTGACTTATTTGTAAGCTCATTTGCCTTGTTGAAATCCCAGTGTAACTATGGTCTTAAAGAGAGATTTCCACCCCTCATTAGAGTTAATGGTCCACAAGGAATTGATGACCTTAGTTTTCATTAGATTGCAAAGTTTATTTGTAGTGAAAGAAGAACTAATGATACATCTTTTTGACATTAATGTATAAAATTTTGTTTATTTTTTTTAAAGTGTGATTATTTTTAGGACACTGAAAGAAGCCATCATATTGTATGTCCTCTAGGGAAACGCTAATGGCTTGAAGCAAGCAAGAGACAAATAATTGTTGCCACCTGGTTGAAATTTTTTCCGTGTAGTCAATTATTTAACAGAAAGATTTCTCTTTTGCTTCTTAAACTTGTCTGAAGTCAGTTGCCTTTGCTTCCCTTGGCTATCTGGCTCAGACCGAGAAACCAGCCCATTGCAAAAGAGTCTTCAAAACAATGTCAGCGTGAAAATTAGTCAAATGATGAAGAGACACAAAGGGACGAAATCCTTCTCATGTCAAGGCTTATAACTCATGGCTGTGGGAAAGTTTAACTTTTCTAATTTTAATGTTTACGCTGCATTTTTAGATAGAACGTCAGCGGGAGTATGTCCAGAGGATTTGGCGAGAGGATCATCTGGACAATAGCAATACATTTGGACTTCCCCTTAATATAGTTTGCAAACAACTTATTTCCATCAACAATAGCTGGTAAGTTGATGTTGTCTTTATACGTTTTATGTGTGATCTTCTAGATTAATTAAGGATAGAGTGTTAAATCTCAGTACTACTCTATAAAGCACTTCTCAAGTGCTTGGGGGAGATGAAAGAAGTAGGTACCAAGGCCACAAAGGAGGGATTCCCTTGTATATTGAGTATCTTTTTGTTTTGTGAATAATAAAGAATAGGAGGCTAGAATTTAAACATATGCCACTGGGTACAGAATCATCATTCTCTTGAAAAGGCCTGGGGAAAAATCAGTTGCTCTTGAGATGCTGTCAGGATTTAACCAGATGCACCACACGAGCCTACATGTATAAAGCTTGAAGGTGCTTAAAAGCTTCTTAAAAAGGAGTTTAAGTGTCACTAAAGAGGTTTCTGCAGATTTGCCTTGGAGGGTCACAACAGAGTTAAATTTCCTGTGACCACTCAGAGAGGGTACACACTTTGTCACCCCCTAGATAGGCAGCATAACCATCTCCCTCTTCCCTTTTAACCTTTGAGGGTAGAGGAAACTGGGAAGCAGGTGACAAGCTGCAGGTTGATCTGCATGGCTCTAGATCACAATCTCTCAATTGCCTCCAAATGGGTGGAGAAAATTTCAACATCCAACAAATATTTGTTTGGCACACAGATGTGAACAACACAGGCATGGTTCTATGTTCCTGTGAGGTATACAGTCCAGCAGTAAAGGCAGACTTTATGTAAGAAATTGCCATAATGGGTTATGGTATTATCTTGGGGACAGGCAGGGCATCATGGGAGCAAATATCTGAGATTCTCATTTTTTGAGAAAGAGCCCCAGGCTCAAAACTCTGCATTTTCTCCATAGATCTTTCACAGGACTGATTTCTTCTCTGTAATAAACTTGAGACACCAGCTGTGTGTGTGCAGCTTGCTATGGCAAACATTTACTGTTCCGGAAATGGTTTCTGGCAGAGTAGGCTAGGGTTATATGGATACTAAAACCTGCCAGAATAGTCTCAAAAGCAAGTATTATTTGCTTGGTGAGATTCCTTTCCAGACTTTAGGCTGTTTTTATTTTGCAGATTCAGGACTAAGAAAGATACCATTTGCATCAATGTAAAGGGAGTTACAATGTTCTTCAGTTCTGTGTAGGTATAGAAGGACTCTCGACTTGTGCTGAACCCTTTATATCTAAAGAAATAACCCACAGATGAACTTTTTTTTTTTTTTTTGCTTCTGGCCTCATTCATTTATGAATGATTACAGTCCATTTGAATGATTCCAGCAGTTATGTACAGAATTTAAAAATTGTCTTTGTCTGTTAACATTTTGGGAAAGAAGGGATAAAGATTCAGATGAAATATAGAAACTAATAACGATAGAAATTATTTGTTTTTTATGTAGTCACTTTTGAACTATTTTGTTATATATTTGAGTAAATATTGATTACTGAAATGTTGACAGTTTTGCTGTATAGTCCTTTTTTTTTTTTTTTTTTTGAGACAGAGTCTTGCTCTGTCGCACAGGCTGGAGTGCAGTGGCACGATCTCAGCTCACTGCAAGCTCCGCCTCCCGGGTTCACGCCATTCTCCTGCCTCAGCCTCCCGAGTAGCTGGGACTACAGTACAGGTGACTGCCATCATGCCTGGCTAATTTCTTTTGTAATTTTAGTAGAGACGGGGTTTCACTGTGTTAGCCATGATGGTCTTGATCTCCTGACGTCGTGATCCACCTGCCTCGGCTTCCTAAAGTGCTGGGATTACAGGCGTGAGCCACTGTGCGCGGCCTGTATAGTCTTATTCTTATTGAGCTTCTAGAATACACATCTGTGTCTTTCCATTTTTAAAGGTTCACATTAAAGCAAAGAACATGTCATGCAACCCAGCAGTTTCTCAGACTCTGAGGTCCCTCTGAGCTCTCAGTTTTTCATAATGCACTGGACATACAGGAGCTGTTTTATTGGTCCTTAAAAATATAAAATTGAAATATCTTTTGAATTTTAAGTTTGTTGTGTAAAATTGTCATTTGTTGTTCTTTTCTTCAAGCCCGGCTTCAAAAAATATTTATCTGCTGGAGTTCCACCCTTCCCTCAGCCTGGTAGCGCTTATCCCCAAAGCCCTAGAGCATCTCTTCCAAGAGGCCTGCCATGCCTACAGACCCACATCAGCCAGTGGCCTCGCCTCTCTGGAGCGACATGTCCTGCAGCTGGCCCTGGGCCTGTGGCTCACCCCAGCCACGCCTGAGGCCTGCTACAGTGCACAGCTCCAGAAAGATGTAAGTTCTTTTTGAAGGGGATAGTTGGGTCCTTGGCAGGGAGAATATTTTTTTTCCAGATGTTACTGTTTAGCTTTGTTTTTCTGTTTGGCTCTATTCCCCCATTATTTGGCTAGAGACAGAGCTCAGTCATAAGCCTTGCCAATAGTTTTATGTGATTTTTTGGGGGATGGGGTCAAAGTTTCTCATTTGTAAAGATACTGCTACAATTAAAATTTAAAAGGTGATATATGTGGGTATGTGGGAAATGTTTTCTGGTTTATTATTTATATTTTAACAAATACATTTTAATTAAAAATGTTATATTTTCTTTCCACTAAGACACTTCCTAAATGTGTTCTTTTTGTCAAGATCCGGCAGAAGACAGAAAGCGTTGATCAGAATTCAAGTTCAGTCCTGCCATTCACTTGCTGTGTGACTCTGAGCATGTCTCTTAGCCTCTCTGACCTCACTTTACTGTTTCTGTAAAATTATGTTTGTGTACTTGGTAGGGGAGGTAGGCGGAGGTGAGCTTGATGACCTCTGAAGCCCCTCTCAGCTCTACTGCTCCATGGTTCAAATTGTGGGTTAATGATTTACATGGTGTTTGTAGTTGGATTTTAATCCTTTTCTTTTTCTGTTAAGGCTGTCAAGGTTACCCCTGGGTTTCCAATTTGACCTCATTCTGTGTGCATACTTGCTATATGACAAAGAAACTTTCATAGGCCCCCCACTGCCCAAACTGTCTGCTCCATAGGTCTGCCTTGGCCTCCTATCCCCTCTTGACTAAAGTAAAAATTGATTTTATTTTGCAGTGACCAAAATAACATAAAATCACAGAGAATTCTAGCAAAAGCAGAAAGAACAAAATTGAATTTAAACATTACCAATCTAATGCATTCATATCATTATTTTTCTGAATTTAAGTATTGTTAATATGTGTGTTGTACATAGCCATAATCATAGTTTTTGTCCATTGTTATTTCCTCCTCTTCTCAGTTAACATTATACTACATATTTTTCCATAATGCTAACTCGTCTTAGACTTACCTTTATGACCACATATAATTCCCATATCTGATGAATAAAAACTTCTCTAATCATTTCTCTATTGATGGACATTCAAGTGGTTTCCAATTTTTCATTATCATGAAAAATGCTATAAGATATATATTTTTACATAAAGATTTTTCCATATTTTGAATTGATTCCTTTTGATAGGTTCTTGGAAACAGAATTACTAAAATAAAATTTAAATATTTGGATACATATTAGCAGATTGCTTTCCAAAGAGTTGTGCCAATTTATAATGACACTCATGTATTTTAAGAGTACCAGTTCTGCTATACTGTGTAGTATTAGGCAAAAGCATATGATGTATGTGCGAATATACACATATACATGAAAAGTGGTATTATGCTGTTAATTTGCATTTTCTTGGTATTTATTGAGCTTAGTCTTTCAAATGTTTTGTTACTAATTATATTTTTTGTGAATTTTGTTCTTTCCCTTTATGTGTCTGTTGGAATCCTAACATTAGTCCTATCTACTTACATGAGCTTCTCTTAAATAAGAATTTTAATCTTCTTTTTGTCTATAATTTTATGCAAATATTTCCCCATTCATCCCCCCCTGCACCTTTTGTTTTGTTTTGAGGTAGGGACTCACTCTGTTGCCCAGGATGTAGTACAGTGCCACAATCACAGCTCACTGCAACCTCAGTCTCCCCAGCTCAAGCCATCCTCGTACCTCAGCCTCCCGAGTAGCTGGGACTCTAGGTGCACACCATCATGCCCAGCTAAATTTTTGTATTTTTATTAGAGAGGAGGTTTCACCATGTTGTCCAGGCAGGTCTCCAACTCCTGGGCTCAAGCGATCCCCCGACTTTGGCCTCCCAAATTGTTAAGATTATAGGCACAAGCCACTGTGCCCAGCCTCTCCATTTGTCTTTCCATTTTTTTTTTTTTTAACATAAACTTGTTTTCATGTAGTCAAATCTATTAATCATTTTCTTTATTATTTCTTCTGTCCTAAATTCAGAAAAAATCTTACTCCAGATCTTTCATATTTGTCTTATTCTAATTTTTAAGTGGTTGGTTTTATTTTTAAAATATTTAACTCTGGCTGGGTGCAGTGACTCGTGAGTATAATTCCAGCACTTCGGGAGGCCAAGGTGGGCAGGTCACTTGAGGCCAGGAGTTCAAGACCAGCCTGGCCAACATGGTGAAACCCCATCTCTACCAAAAATACAAAATTAGCTGGGCATGGTGGCAGGCACCTATAATTCCAGCTACTTGGGTGGCTGAGGCAGGAGAATCACTTGAATCTGGGACGTGGAAGTTGCAGTGAGCCGAGATTGTGCCACTGCGCTCCAGCCTGGGTGACAGAGCAAGACTCCATCTCAAAATAAATGAATAAATAAAAATAAACAAAATAATAAAAATATTTAACTCTTTTAATATTTCACCAGAGAGAGAGAAAAGAGAGAGTGTATGTGTGTGCATGCATCTGTGTGGTATGTGAGGTATGAGTCAAAACCGAATTTTTCCTCAAATTATCAGCCATTTATTCTACTACCATTAATTGAAGATTCCTTTCACATTGCCTTATGATACCACATTTAAAAGATGTATTTGAGGCCGGGCATGGTGGCTCATGCCTGTAATCCCAGCACTTTGGGAGGCTGAGGCAGGCGGATCACGAGGTCAGGAGATTGAGACCATCCTGGCTAACACAGTGAAACCCCGTCTCTACTAAAAATACAAAAAGAGATTAGCCAGGCATGGTGGCGGGTGCCTGTAGTCCCAGCTACTCAGGAGGCTGAGGCAGGAGAATGGCGTGAACCCAGGAGGCAGAGCTTGCAGTGAGCCGAGATCGTGCCACTGCACTCCAGCCTGGGTGACAGAGCGAGACTCCATCTCAAAAAAAAAAAAAGATGTATTTGAAATTATTTTATAAATTATAGTGAATATCTGGGATACCTGTCATCTCCCATTGCTGCCACACAGTTTTATTATTTTTGAAATCTGTCCAAATTTATACCTATAAGTATTCAGATTAATATTTATATTAGGTCAGAAAATGCCCTCAGAAGGCATGCAGGAATTTATTTAATAGGTCTCTTTGTTACCACTTTGGAAAACTTTAAGGGCCTAGAAATTGCATCCTTGAGTAGCCCAGTCTTTTGGTAGATAAGTGGATAGACAAAGGAGCTTATGTATCCTGGGGAGCCAAACCAGAGAGGCAGGGGGTCTCCAGACTGGGTGGTTGCTGGGAGTGGTATATTCGAAGACAGCAAAGATGTTACAGCAGAGGTACCCACCAAGGCAGCAGGGTGTTAAAGGACAGTGTGGTTACTTCACAAATCACCCAGGGCCAGCTCTGAGTGAGGGAATGCTGGAAAGGCAGTTTGGTGTACTGTAAAACAGCTGAACTTGGAATCAGGAAGCCCAAGTTTACTCTTGGTACTGCTGTGTGACCTTGGAAAGTTTCATGTTGCTTCAGATCCCTCACTGACAAAGGGGAATAATGATACCTGTGACTCCTATTTCATGGGGATCTTGTGAAAATAAAAACGAGTTAATATATGTAAAAATACTTTGAAATTTTGAAACTGTAATTAGAGAGGTATACGCAAAAAAAAAAAAAAAAAAAATTGTTGGTGGGGCACGCTGGCTCATGCCTGTAATCCCAGCACTTTGGGAGGCCAAGGCGGGTGGATCACAAGGTCATGAGATTGAGACCATCCTGGCTAACATGGTGAAACCCCATCTCTACTAAAAATACAAAAAATTAGCCGGACGTGGTGGCACACGCCTGTAGTCCCAGCTACTCAGGAGGCTGAGGCAGGAGAATTGCTTAAACTCGGGAGGCGGAGGTTGCAGTGAGCCAAGACCGCTCCATTGCACTCCAGCCTGGGTGACCTAGCAAGACTCCATCTCAAAAAAAAAAATTGATATTGGCCACTAAAATACTTTCAAAAATCAGGGACTTCTATTTCTATTTAGTTTGTCTTTGGCATAGACAAGTATCCCCACAGTGAATATCTAGAGATTTGTTTATTTAGACTCATAACATTTATAATAATGATAACAGCAGATACTTTTCCATATGTTAATCCATTTAACCCTCTCAAGAGCCCTATTAGGAAGTTAGTATCTATTTGCATGCAGTAAGGACTGTTATTATCCTTATCACCACTTTATAGATGAGAAAATTGAGACACAGCAAAATTGAGTACATTGCCAAAATCTCACAGCTTCTCAATGGCAAAGTTAGGACTTGAGCCTAGGAAATCTGGATCCAGAGTTTGTGCCACTGACAGACAGTGTATTTTTTTAATGTGAAAATTCTTCTATGTTTTAAAGGATATTTTGTTTTCTTTCAGCTGTTTTCAGCTAAAGTTATGGGAGATCCCTTTCTCGTGGGGGAGATAGGCCTGCTGGCATTCAAGTCTGCAGCAGACGAAGGACGGAAACAAGGCCAAGACTCTCATGTGCTACTCTTGGAGATGTTTTCCAAACTTCTGGAACTCTTGACCCTCCGCCACCGGCTGATAGAAATGAGCCTGGAGAGTGCACACTTAGCTCGGTCAGTGGAGGTCGGAGGCCCAGGTGGAATATACGGTTTGCAGCAAAACATGGGGGAAAACAGGCCATGAGACTCCCTGCTACAAGCCTACCCCCTCTCTGCTCCCAGAGCAGCCAGACAGTTTTCTAAATGGCTAACATGATCACCTTGCTCCCTATCGGGGGAAACCCCCCCCCAATATTCAACGTGGGTCCTTTTCTATTTTCCTTAAGTGTCGGCTGGTCTGAGAAATAAAGGGAAAGAGTACAAAAAAGAGAAATTTTAAAGCTGGGTGTCCGGGGGAGACATCACATGTCGGCAGGTTCCGTGATGTCCCCCAAGCCGCAAAACCAGCAAGTTTTTATTAGTGATTTTCAAAAAGGGAGGGAGTGCATGAATAGGGTGTGGGTCACAGAGATCACATGCTTTACCAGGTAATAAAAGATCACAAGGCAAATGGAGGCAGAGCGAGATCACAGGACCAGGGCAAAATTAAAATTGCTAATGAAGTTTTGGGCACACTTTGTCATTGATAACATTTAATCAGGAGACAGGGTTTGAGAGCAGACAACCAACCTGACCAAAATTTATTAGGCGGGAATTTCCTCATCCTAATAAGCCTGGGAGCACTACAGGAGACCGGGGTTTATTTCATCCCTTATCTACAACTGTAAAAGACAGACGTTCCCAAAGCGGCCATTTCAGAGGCCTCCCCTTAGGAATGCATTCTCTTTCTCAGGGATGTTCCTTGCTAAGAAAAAGAATTCCACAATATTTCTCCTATTTGCTTTTGAAAGAACAGAAATATGGCTCTGTTCCGCCTGGCCCACAGGCAGCCAGACTTTAAGGTTATCTCCATTGCTGTTATCCTGTTCTTTTTTCAAGGTGCCCAGATTTCATATTGTTTAAACAATTTGTGCAGTTAATGCAATTATCACAAGGTCCAGCTTATGAAGATGAAGGGATTAAGAGATTAAAGCAAAGATAGGCATAGGAAATCACAAGAGTATTGGTTGAGGAAGTGATAAGTGTCCACAAAATCTTCACAATTTGTGTTCAGAGATTGCAGTAAAGACAGGCGTAAGAAATTATAAAAGTATTAATTTGGGGAACTTCCATGAAATCTTCACAATTTATGTTCTTCTGCCATGTCTTCAGCCAGTCCCTCCGTTCAGGGTCCCTGACTTCCTGCAACAGCTCCCTTGTTCCTTCTCTCTTCCAAGCCTTCCCAAATGCCTCTCTGATCACTCAACTAGGCTAAGCCCTTCTACTGGCACCTGGGTTTCCCCTCCATTCAGCACATTTCCTTTTAATTCATTGCTTAATATTGGTTTATTGACTTTTCTGCTAGCATAAGCTCCCTAAATGCAAAAGCCCTATCCACATTCTTTACCGTGACATCCCATCACCTGGTATGGGGCCTGAACCACACCAGGCACTCAGGGAATACTGGTTGAATTTGCTCCTGAATGTAATGAAGTTGAATAGAAAGAGCCTAGAGATGAGAGAGAGATGAGTCAGTGACAGCATCCAGGTCAGACAGAGGTATGGTGGGCTTAGAGGGCAGGAGAGAGAAATTAATGAGTTATGTTTTAGGTATGAGGGTGAGATGATGGTAAGACATCAAGTGGACATGTCCTACAAGCAGTAATAATACGGAGCTAAAGGGTTTGTTGTAAATATGTATGAGTGCTGTTATGTTCTGGTCCCCACAAAAGGCCCTGTAGATATAGAGAGTCCAGTCACCTACCACAACCATTATCAAGGGCTTGCTGTGGCCAGGGTCTTTACTGGGGATTTTATGTATATTATTTCATTTAATTCTCAGAATATCCTTATGAGGAGGGTTACAAACATTTTATCGGCAAGGAAGTAGAGGCTCAGAAAAGTTAATTTGCCTAAGAGCATATAACTAGAAAGTAGTGAAGGCAGAATTTAAATTATCAGTCAAGATATTATTAACATAGCTTCATAATTTATGATCCTTGGTGGCAGGAAGCCCATAATGTAAAAATTACCCATGACACATGGTAACAATGATATTCTACTGATATGTACAAAACACTAGGGGAGTACAGAAAAGAGAGTATTTCATTCTTCCTAAGTGGTCAGGGAAGCTTCATGGAAGAGGGGCTGCTACGGGTTGAATTATGTCCCTCCAAAAGTCATATGTTCAAGGCCTAATCCCCAGTACCTCCGAATGTGGCCTTATCTGGAGATAGGTCTTTACAGAGGTAATCAAGTTAAATGGAAGTTATTAGAGTGGGCCTTAATCCAATATGACCAGTGTCCTTATAAGAAGAGGAAGTTCAGACACAGACACAGAGGGAGATCATGTGAAGGCACAGGGAGAACATGGTCATCGACGAGCCGAGGAGAAAGACCAGGACCAGATCCTTCCCTTACGGCCCTCAGGAGGAACCAGTTGTTGATACCTTGATTTCAGACTTCTATCCTCTAGAACTGTGAGACAATAAATTTCTGTTGTTTAGTATTTTGTCTGTTTCCAGGGTACTTTGTTACAGCAGCCCTAGCAAACTAATACAGGTGCCAAGAACTCAGCCTTCAATGCCAACTTCTCAAGATGGAGAGATGCATTAGAAGTGGGATGTTGGGGAACATGCACTATGGCTCACGCCTGAAATCACAGTACTTTGGGAAGCCAGGATAGGAGAATCACCAGAGGCCAGGCGTTTGAGACCAGCATGGGTAACACAGCAAGACCTCATTTCTACAAAATTTTTTTAAATATTAGTTGAGCCTGGTGGTTCATGCCTGTTCCAGCTACTTGGGAGGCTGAGGTGGGAGTATTGCTTGAGCCCAGGAGTTTGAGACTGCAGTGAGCTATGACTGCACCACTGCACTCCAGCCTGGGCAATAAAGCAAGACCTCTATCTCTAAAAATAAAAGACAAAGAAGGAGGAGGAAAGGAGGAGGAGGAAGAGGAAGAGGAAGAGGAAGAAGAAGAAGGAAGAAGGAAGAAGAAAAGAAGTAGAAAAGAAGAAGGAAGAGAAGAAGGAGAAGGAGGAGGAGAGGAAGGGGGAGGAGGAGGAGAAAGGGGGAGGTGGAGGAGAAGGTGGGGGAGGAGGAGGAGAGTGTTAAGGAAGGAGGAAAGAATTGTCAACACGTAAGGCTGAGATGCCAGGGGAACATCTAACTGGAGCCATGCTTTGACAGACTTGGGACTGGAGCTCAGAGTTAAGTCAGGACACAGACAAGGGTCACAGATTATTACATGAAGCAGTAGTCTTAGGGTGTAGAGCTGAACAGACTCCCCCACAAACCCCTAAGGAGGGAATGTGGTAGATGAGAAGAGAACCAGGTTTGGAACCTCAGGAAACACCAACATTTGAAGATAAGCAAGAGGAGAAGCCAGTGAAGACTGAGAGAGAGCGGTCATGAGGCAGGAACATGGAGAAAGATGATCCTCGAGGAGGGGACAGAGAGGCCAACTGTGATGAACTCTGAGAGAAGATGGTGAATGTCGCATTTCAGCAACGGTACCTCATGAGGGCTCTGGGGACAGAAGTCAGCTTGTGGAAAATGAGAGTCGAGTAAACACCCAAGCACATCTCCTACTTGAACTGCTTTCTACCATCTGTAACTGTCACAGCAAGTGCAGAGCTGAAGACCTCTGTGGCTCACTCACTTCACACAGACCTGGGCTTTTATTGGACTTTTACTTTGGTTTTTGTTCAGGTGTCTTCATTTTCCTATTACTCGCTTTGTTTTTAGGAGAAAACACTAACATACGTCCTTGGCTCTTTTTTTTCCTTTTAGGCTCTATAAAGAACTGGCATGGGAGATGGGTTTTGAAGAGTTCCATCTGGATCTGAGGCCTGTTCACTTTGAATTTGCATCACATAGGGACAGGGCAGACCAGCCACCTCCTGTCTTTATAACCTCTCTGCTGGAGGACGGTGGTCGGGTAGACAGGTGAGCCTTGAGAGTGTTGAGGTAAAAATAACATGATGGCTGACTGAATAACCTGTGAAAAATAATTTTTGTCACCATTTGACATGCAAGATCCCATTTCTAAGTTCTCTCTTATATTCTATCTGCCATGATGCCAGTTTTTTTCTTCTTTCTTTTTTTAATAAGAGGGAGAAAGTAAGATCTCATTTAAGGGGGACAATTGCATTTAAAAACACCAAGTAACTGAGAAATGAAAGAACCAGAGAACTCAGGTGAGATGAAATCACAGGCTCAGCTGCTTCCCAGGTAGAATATGTGGCTTCCAGGTAGAAAAGGGAGTCAGCATGGGTCTAATGGGGTGAGAGCCATGGATCAGAAGTCCAGGTCTCATCTCTCACTTTCCTTCAGACCAGGAAGATGTCACTGAAGTTTTCAGAGCAGCTGTTTCCTTGAAAGGATAACACAAGGTACAAATATAACATGCAGGCAATATATCAGGCAGCCTCCTTTGTTAGCTAGTGACGGAAGCCACTGCAAACCAGTGAAACTTCTCTCTCATGCCCCATAGGTTCAACCCATTGCTTGAAAGAAAATATCCTTACTAGTAATAGATGGTGAGTCTGCTCAGTCAGGGAAAGGAATCTTTCTTTTGTCCTCACACAATTAACCTTTGATGTGTGGGGAGGAGAAACTGCTGTCTCCCTCTTCTTTCTTTCTCTGCTATCTGCTTTTCCCCACAGGGTCCCACCTCTATCCCTGGAGATTCCTGGTACTGGCTCCATGCCAAGGAAGGAAAAAGGTGACTCCGAGGAGGCAACCAGCACCTTTGTTTTGCTAATGCAGATCTCTGCTCAAAATAGAACTCTGAGTGTTAATATCCTAAATGACTCCACAGAGCAGGGGTAGAATGAGGGGGTTAGGATGATAGAATACAGTATCCCAGGATTTCTCAATTGTAGCACTACTAAACTTTGGGACTGAAGACATCCTTGTTGTGGGGGACTGTCCTGTGTGTCTTAGATTGATTAGCAACATTTCTGACTTCTACCCACCAGATGCCAGTAGTATCCCAGTACCCCACCCCATACACACTCTTCTATAATCAAAGACGTCCCCAGACATTGCCAAATGTCTCCTGGGGGCAAAACCTGCCCCTGCCCTATCCTGTCACACTAGCTAAGCCAAAAACTGAATTTATTGTAAGGATACAGAGATATTCACAGAAGCCAAGGCAGGAAGTATGATCAGGCCTTAGGCGACGCTAGGTCTCCAATTGGAAAAAAAAAAAAAAAAAACCTATCTGGAGCCAAGCTGTTTTCTGGTCCTTCAAGGGCCTCCTTGGTTGGTGTTTTATATTGTGTGAAAATAGGGCACCACATTTTTGTTCAGTCAGAATGCACCAATCAGCATAAACTGCCCAAATGCCCTATGGTCTGGCCGATGCTCTGGTCTGTGATTGGTCCTCCAGGTGATGACCTAGAGATGCTGCAAGATAAGGGAGCCTTTTTCATTACCAGGGGAAAGTTTATATATCCAAAGAACTTGTGTACTGAATTCGTATTTATTTTATGTATGTTAATTCCTTAAAGTTGCCACTTTGGAGAGCCATTATAACAACAACATATATAGTCATCCCTTAGTGTCTGTGGGGGATCAGTTCCAAAATCCCCTCAGGTACCAAAATCCAAGGATGCACAAGTTCCTTATATAAAATGGCATAGTATTTGCATAAAACCTATGCACTCCCTCCCTTATGCTTTAAATCATCTTTAGATTACTTATATCTAATACAATTTAAATGCTATGTAAATAGTCGTTATACTACATTGTTTTTATTTGCATTATTTTTATTTTTGTATTGTTACTTTTTATTGTTTTATGTTTTCAAATATTTTTTATCTGTAATTGGTTGAATCCATGGATGCAGAACCCATAGATATGGAAGGTCAACTGGATCAAATATGAGTATAGTGACTTACATTTTAAAAAGCACATTCATGCATATTATCCCTCTTAATATTTGCCATTACCCTATGAGATAGGTGATACCCCCTTTACAGATGAAGAAAGAAAGATTGATAGATATTAAGTTACTTGACAAAGTCTCATAGTTATGGACAAAGTACTGAGTCTCAAGGTGGAAACATGGCTACAAAGAATATTTAGATAGCTATTGGAACCATAGGAAAGAGAGAGAATTGGACAACATTTAGGGGGTGCTCAAAGGAGTGAGTCAGTGAAGGATCCTAAACAAGTATGGTCAAGAAGGTGAGAAGAGCCACGTGTGGTGGTGCATGTCTGTAGTCCCAGCTACTCAGTAGGCTGAGGTGGGACAGTTGCTTGAGCTCGGGTGTTCAAAGCTGCAGTGAGCTATAATTGTACCACTGCCATTCAGTCTGGGTGACAGAGTAAGATTCTGACTCCAAAAAAAAAAAAAAATCACTTGGTACACCTTTGATGCCCAGTTAACTACATATGTACTTCAAATAAATAAAAACATTTTGCTTAAAAAAAAAAAAAAAAAAAAAAGAGGAAAAACGGGAGAGAGTAGTGTAATGGTGATCAAGAGAAAATAATTTCCAACACTATGGGGTGGTCACCATAATCAAACTACAGAAAGATCAAGTTCAAAAAGGACAGAAAAGATCCCAGATCTCTTATAGCTTTCAGTGGAAATATCAAGTTTTGTATAAAAGTTACATTTGCTATTATTACTGACATTTCAGATCTGATCACATGACATCCTGTTCCATCATAATGGTGTCTCTTGATTAGTTGCATATCACATCAAAACAATTTCATATTTTTTGTTGCAGATATTCTCCTACTGCTCTTGTCTTAGCCATCTCTGAGGTGGATGATAACCAAATTGGCAAATTTAGTTTTTACACAAAGGAAGCCATTCTTAAGGTAAACGATTTATTTTTTAAAAACAAATGAAAGTAGAATAAAGCAATTTGCTCACGTATTTCTTTCAGAAGACATAATACTCTATATAAATTTAACCTTCATATATAAGAAAAGCTTCCATGGGACGGGCGTGGTGGCTCACACCTGTAATCCCAGTACTTTGGAAGGCCAAGGTGGGTAGATCACGAGGTCAGGAGTTCAAGACCAGCCTGGCCAACATGGTGAAATCCCATCTCTACTACAAATACATAAATTAGCCGGGCATGGTGGTGCATGCCTGTAATCCCAGCTACCTGGGAGGCTGAGGCAGGAGAATCGCTTGAACCCAGGAGGTGGAGGTTGCAGTGAATGAAGACTGCACCACTGCACTCCAGCCAGGCAACAGAGTGAGACTCCATCTCAAAAAAAAAAAAAAAAAAAAAGAAAAGCTTCCAATTTCTTAAATAATAATAATGGTTGTTTTAGTCCATTTTCTCTTGCTATAACAAAATGCCTGAGACTGGGTAATTTATAAAGAAAAGACATTGATTTGGTCCATGATTCTGGAGGCTGGAAAGTCCAAGGACATGGTGGCAGCTTCTGGCAAGGGCTTTTGCACTGCATCATAACATGGCAGAAAAGCAGAAGGGCAAGTGATTACATGCAAAAGAGACTACAAGAGCAAGCCAAGCTTGCTTTTATAACATCCTGCTCTCTTGAGAAAGAAATCCACTCCCACGATTATGACATTAATCCATTCATGAGGGCTCTAATCTCATGGCTCAATCACCTTCATAAACTTTTGGGGGACACATTCAAACCATAGTGATGGCCTTGCCTTATTTGATGTGCACATTAGCCTGGTTTGACCCATAGAGACCGCAACACCACTTATAATAACTTCTGTTAGATACTAAAAAAGAAGTTCACGTGTAGTGAACAATCTTTGCATAAGGTTTTAAAAATATACATTTGTTATTGGAGCTTTTATCTGGTCTTTCTAAACCTGGTGCTATTTTTTATCTGCTACTTGGATTTCTTTGCTTCTGTATGTGTATTTTTAAAACATTGATCTAATCTTGGCTTACAGGAGCCTGCCACTGAGCACATGTTTGCTAGTTCATCAGAGCCTATTCATCTTTTCCTGACCATTGGGGAAATCTAATGGTGTCCAGCTATAGAGCAAATCAAGCCTGGAGGCTGCCTTCTTGGAATGAAATGCTGCTTAGGGAGAGACCAGATTCAGTCTTATGGCTGAGTAGCAAGCATCCCAGCTCATTTGGCAGTTTGATTCATATATTTACATGTTGAATAAGTGGTGATCTCAACCCTCAACTCACTTCTTTATGCAAGAAATTCCTAATATTTTTCGTATTTTCTTCCTTTAGCTCTTGTTGCATTCAGGAGTGGAAAATATGCAGGTAACTCTTGCTTGCCAAGCTGCTCAGAAAAATGCTTTGATGGTGGCTGTCCAGCAGGTGTACTTCTATCACACCCCGCAAGGGAGCTGTCCTGCTAATGTCGAGGTAAGCCTGCATGACAGAGAAGCCAGAGGCATGTCATCACTCCCACCAGCTAATGTCAGGCTACCCCTTTCTTCCTTCCTTTTTTCCCTTCTCCCTTTCTCCCTTGCCCCCTAGTTTCTCTTTCCTATCTCTTTATCTTCCTTACTTTCCTTTTTTCCTCCTTTCCTTGTTTCCTGTTTGTGAATCAATGTATGACCAAACCCTTACTGGATTTCTTAATTTTCAGCGGTACTTTTTTCTGTATTTCTTGTTTTTTGGTTATTGAGAAATAATTAATGTGATATAAAACATACCACAGGCTGGGTGTGGTGGCTCACACCTGTAACCGCAGCACTGTGGGAGGCGGAAGTGGGTGGATCACAAGGTCAGGAGATCAATACCATCCTGGCCAATATGATGAAACCCCATCTCTACTAAAATACAAAAAACTAGCCAGGTGTGGTGGCACGTGCCTACAGTCCCAGCTACTTGGGAGGCTGAGGCAGGGGAATTGCTTGAACTCTGAAGGCAGAGGTTGCAGTAAGCTGAGATCATGCCACTGCACTCCAGCCTGGCAACAGAGTGAGACTCTGTCTCAAAACAAACAAACAAATAAACCACAACCAGATTATAGTATATAATTCAGTGGCTTTTAGTATATTCACAAGATTGTGCAACCATCATCACTATCTAATTCCAAAACATTTTTATCACTCACTCTCAAAAGAAACGTACCCATTAGCAGTTACTTACTTTTTCTCCCTCCCCTCAGTCCCTGGCAACCACTAATGTACTTTCTGTTTCTATAGATTTGCTTATTCTGGACATTTTATATAAATGGAATCATACAACAGGTGACCTTCGGTGTCTGGCTTTTTTCCCTTAGCATAATATTCTCAAAATTTAGCTGTGCTGTAGCATGTATCAGTACTTCATTATTTCATTGCTAAATAATATTTTATTATATGGATATATCACATTTGTTTCTACTTTTTGGCATTAGGAATAGTGCCACTATGAACATTTATGTATAGGTTTTTGTTTTGTTTTGTTTTGTTTGAGATGGAGTCTTGCTCTGTCACCCGTCTTGGAGTGCAATGGCGTGATCTCAGCTCATTGCAACCTCCGCCTCCCGGGTTCAAGCAATTCTCCTGTCTTAGCCTCCCGAGTAGCTGGGACTACAGGTGCATACCATCACGCTTGGCTAATTTTTTGTATTTTCAGTAGAGACAGGGTTTCACCGTATTAGCCAGGATGATCTCCATGTCCTGACCTCGTGATCTGCCCACCTCGGCCTCCCAAAGTGCTGGGATTACAGGCGTAAGCCAGCAGGCCTGGCCTAGGTATAGATTTTTATGAGGATATATATTTTTTAATTTTCTTGGGTATATACCTAGGAATTGGATTGCTCAGATTATATGGTAACTTTATATTTTACATTTTGAGGAACCGCCAAACTGTTTTTCAAAGTGACTGCACTTTTTACATTCCCATCAGCAATGTATGAGGGTTCCAATGTCTCCACATTTTTGTCAGCACTTGTTATTGCCTTTTTATTTTAGCTGTTCTAGTAGGAGTAAAGTAGTATCTCATTTTGGTTTTGACTTGGATTTCCCCATTTACTAAGACCTTGAGCATCTTTTCATTTGCTTACTTGACCATTTGTATGTCTTCTTTAGAGAAATGTCTATTTAAATCCTTTGCCTTTCTATAAAATTTGATGTTTTGGTTTTTTATTGATGAGTTGTAAGAGTTCTTTATATATTCTGAGTAAAAGTCCCTTATAAGGTATGTGATTTGCAAGTATATTCTACAGATTGTCTTATGATCTCCATTTAACTATTATTTCATTACTTGTTCTTTTGGTGTCATATTTAAGAAACCATTGCCTAATCCAAAGTTATGAAAACACTCATATGTTTTCTTCTAAGAGATTTATGGTTTTAATTCTTACATTTAGGCCTAGGGTCCATTTATACTTAATTGTACTATATAATGGGAAGTAGGGGTCCAACTTTATTCTTTTCATGTGGCTAATCAGTTTTCTCAGAACCACTTGTTGAAAAGACTCATCTTTCCTCATTAAATTGTCCTGGAACCCTTGCCATAAAAACACTTGACCATAAATGTAAGAATTTATAACTGGACTCTCAATTCTATTCCATTAATCTAAATGCCTGTTTTTATGCCAGTACTACTATGTTTTGATTACTGTAGCTTTGTAGTAAGTTTGAAATTGTGAAGCATAATCCCTCCAAATTTGTTTTTCTTTTTCAAGTTTGCTTTAGCTATTTTGAGTCCCTTGCAATTTCACATGAATTTTAGTGTCATCTTGTCAATTTTGGGGGCTTTAAAAAGAGTACATTAGAATTTTGACAGGGATTGCATCAAACCTATAGATTGAGTAGTATTGCCATTTTATTTTATTTTAGTAGGATTGCCATTTTTACAATATTATGTCTTCCAGTTCTTGAGCATGGCATGTCTTTCTATTTATAGACACACCTTGGAGATATTGTAGGTTTGATTCCAGATGGTTTCATGCCAATTTTTTGGTTTCTGAGTGCATATAAAAGTTACTTTTATATTACGCTGTAGACAATTAAGTGTGCAACACCATTTTGTCTTTAAAAAACCCAATGTACATATACCTCAATTTAAAATGCATTATTCACTTGCAGACCAAAGAATATTAAGTTACAAAAAAAGAAAGAGAAAATATATTTTTGCTAAAAAATGCTAATAATCATTTGAGCCTTCAGTGAGTTGTAATCTTTTTGCTGGTAGAGGGTCTTACCTTGATATGGAAGGCTGCTGACTGATCAGAGTGGTGGTTGCTGAAGGTTGGGGGTCAGGGGGTCTCTGGCAATTTCTTAAAATAAGACAAAATAAAGTTTTCCACATTAATTGACTCTACTTTTCATGAAAATTTTCTCTTTGGCATGTAATACTGTTGGATAGTATTTACCTACAGTAAAACTTTTTTCAAAATTGAATTTAATTCTCTCAAACTGTGCTTTATCAACTGAGTTTATGTAATATTCTAAATCCTTAGCTGTCATTTCAACAATGTTCACAGCATCTTCACTAGGAGTAGATTCCATCTCAAGAAACCACCTTCTTTCTTAGCTCATCCATACCTCCTCATCTGTTTAAGTTTTATCACAAGAATGCAGCAATTCAGTTACATCTTCAGGTTCCACTTCTAATTCTAGTTCTCTTGTTATTTCTGCCACATCTGCAGTGACTCCCTCCACTGAAGTCTTGAACTCCTCAAAGTCCTCCATGAGGGTTGGAATTAACTTCTTCCAAACTCCTGTTAACATGGATATTTTGACCTCCTCTCATGAATCATGAATGTTTTTAATGGCATCTAGAATGATAAATCTTCCAGAAGGTTTTCAGTTTACTTTACCCAGATCCATTATGCAGGGGTGTCCAAGCCTTTGGCTTCTCTGGGCCACATTGGAAGAAGAAAAATTGTCATGGGCCACACATAAAATACACTAACACTGACGATAGCTGATGAGCTTTAAAAAAAATCACAAGAAACTCATAATGTTTTAAGAAAGTTTACAAATTTGTGTTGGACTGCATTCAAAGCCATTCTAGGCCTCATGCAGCCCATGGGCCATGGGTTGGACAAACTTGCATTAGAGTAATTACTATCCATGGCAGTTGTAGTCTTGTGAAATGTATTTCTTTTTTTTTTTTTTTTTTGAGACGGAGTCTTGCTCTGTCACCCAGGCCGGAGTGCAGTTTTTGTGATCTCGGCTCACTGCAAGCTCTGCCTCCCAGGTTCACACCATTCTCCTGCCTCAGCCTCACGAGTAGCTGGGACTACATGCGCCCACCACCACACCTGACTAACTTTTTGTATTTTTAGTAGAGATGGGGTTTCACCATGTTAGCCAGGATGGTCTTGATCTTCTGACTTCATGATCCACCCACTCAGCCTCCCAAAGTGCTGGAATTACAGACGTGAGCCACCGTGCCCAGCCTGAAATGTATTTCTTAATAATGACTTCACAATATGACACAGAGACACAAGACATACTCCTTGATCCATGACCTGTAGAATGGATGTTGTGTTAGCAGGCACAACAACATTAATCTCTTTGTATGTTTCCATTAGAGCTCTTGGGCACTGTCAATGCACAGTAATGTTTTGAAAGGAATCTCTTCTTCTGAACAGTGGGTGTCTCAACAGTGGGTTTAAGATCTTCAGTAAACTATGCTGTAAAGAAAGGTGCTGTCATCCAGGCTTTGTTATTCCATTTGTAGAGCACGGGCGGAATAGATTTAGCATAATTTTTAAGGGTCCTAGGATTTGGGGAATGGTAAATGAGCATTTGCTTCCACTTCAAGTCACCAATAGCATTCATCTCTAACAAAAGAGTCAACCTGTCCTTCGAAGCTTTGAAGCCAGGCATTGACTTCTCCTCTCTGGCTATAAGAATACCAGATGGCATCTTCTTTCAATGGAAGACTGGTTTGTCTACGTTGAAAATCTATTGTTTAGTGTAGCTACCTCTATCAATTATCTCAACTAGATATTCTGGATAACTTGCTGCAACTTCTATATCAGCATTTATCACACTTCACCTTGTACTTCTTTGTTATGGAGATGGCTTCTTTCCTTAACCCTCATGAAACAATCTCTTCTAGTTTCAAACTTTTCTCTCATCCTTCATGGAACTGGAGAGAGTTAGGACCTTGCTTTGGATTAGTCTTTGGCTTCAGAGAATTTTGTGGTTGATTTGATCTTCTATCCAGACCACTAAAACTTTCTCCATATCAATAATAAGGCTGTTTTCCTTTCTTATCATTCTTGTATGCATTAGAGTAACGCTTTTAATTTCCTTCAAAAACTTTTCCTTTGCTTTCACAACTTGGCTGTTTTGCACCAGAGACGTAGTTTTTGGCCTTTTCCAGCTTTTGACATGCCTTCCTTGCTAAGCTTAATCATATTTAGCTTTTGATTGCAAGTGAGAGTCATGTGACTCTTGTTCTCACTTAAACACTTAGAGGCCATTGTAGAGTTATTAATTGGCCTAATTTCAATAGGGTGTCTCAGGGAATAGGGAGATCCGAGGAGAGGGAGGGAAACAGGGGAAAGGCCAGTCGGCGAAGCAGTGAGAACACACACGTTTATTAAGTTCATCTTCTTATATGGTGTGGTTCATGGCACCCCAAAACATTTACAATAGTAACATCAAAGATCGCTGATGTCGGATCACCAAAATAGACATAATAATGAAAAAGTTTGAAATATTGTATGAATTACGAAAATGTGACACAGAGACATGAAGTAAGCATATGCTATTGGTGCCAATAATTTGTTCAATGCAGGGTTGCCACAAACGTTCCACTTGTAAAAAATACAATATCTGCAAAGCATAATAAAGCTAAGTGCAAGAAAATGAGGTATGCCTTTATTTAGGTCTTCTTCAACTTCTTTCAACAATATTTTATAGTCTTCAGGATACAACTTTTATCCTTTTTTGTTATATATTAATTCCAAAATATTTCATTCCTTTTAACATGATTATAAATTGAATTGTTTTTCTTAACTTCATTTTCAGAGTGTTCTCTTATATATATACTAGTTCATTACTAGTATATATACAAAAGTTGACTTTCGTATATTGATCTCGTATCCTGCAATCTTACTAAACCAGTTTATTGGTTCTAGTAATTTACAGGTGTATGTTTGTGTGTATGTATTTGTGTGTGTGTGTGTGGTATTTCTTAGGATTTTCTATATACAAGATTATGTTATCTACAAGTAGAGATAGTTTTGCTTCTTCCTTTTCAATCTTTATGCCTTTTGTTTCTTTTCTTGCCTAATTGCTCTGGCTAGACCCTCCAATACAAGATTGAGTAGAAGTAGTGAAAGTAGATATTATCGTATTATTCCTACTCTGAGGGGGAAAACCTTCAGTCTTTCACCATTAGGTATGATATTAGCATTGGTTTTTCATAGGTACCTTTTATCGGGTTGAGGACATTCCCTTCTATTCTAAGTTTGTTGAATATTTTTATTATAAAGGGATTTTGGATTTTATCTATATATACTTTTTTTGTATTTTGTTTTTTTCACTTAACGATATATCTTGGATATCATTCCAAATCAGTTTATAGAGATTTTCCCCTTTTTGCAACTATATACTTCTCTTTTATGTATATACTAGTGAATGTAACTTACATGTAAAATTAAATATGGTTTTAAGAAATCAACTTTCCAGATAGTTTTAAACATTCTTTAAGCCTTGTGGATTCTAGTCAGCTCACCACATTAACCCCTTATCACATTTATCTACCTCTATTTACCCATATCTACTCTCTCTGTTTTTTTTTTTTTTTTTTTTTTCAGAGACAGGGTCTCACTCTGGCACCCAGACTAGAGTGTAGTGGTGTGACCATAGCTCACTACAGCCTCGTATTCCTGGGCTTGATTGATCTTCCCACCTCAGTCTTTCAAGTAGCTGGGACCACAGGTGTGTGCCACCATGTCCTGCCAATTTTTAAATTTTTTCTAGAGATGGGATCTCGCTACATTGCCCAGGCTGGTCTCAAACTCCTGGCCTTGAGCAATCCTCCCTCCCTGGCTTCCCAAAGCAGTGAGATTATAGGCATGAGCCACCATACCTGGCCTGTACTCTTCATATTAATAGGAAAGTACAAATTTATGAGTATGGCAACAATATTGAATGCCAAATACTTCTACTGCCAAATACTCAGTCCCATAGAAATTAACTGGAGTAGAAAATAGGGATAGAGTGAGTTACATAGATTTTTAAAAATACAACCCCCAAAATCTTAATTCAGTGCCTATTGTAAGTTAGGCTCAAAAGATAATACTGAGGTACAGTTCCTGACCTGGATGAACCTCTAGGCTGGTGTGTTTAAGGGGGGTAGGCCCACAAGTGGCTCAAAGACAAAGGCACAGAGAGGTTCAACAAGCTCTACAGAAGGAGATTAAAGGAACGAGAATACACATCTGGGGAAACAGGAAGGGCAGCACAGGGAGGGGGCATTTGGGAAAACCCTGAAGGATGAGTTTTTTGGCAGGCAGAGATGACCAGTTGATCATTCTGAGTAGAGGAAAGACCCTTCAGATACCCAGGCATGGGAGACAGAAAGGGCAAATGGGGACCAGGAAAAAATGAGAAGCCCAACTTGATAACTACCTATGATTTTCATACACAGTTGACATAGAGAATCCTTTACTCAGTCAATTTGATCTTGTAACAAATACCAGTATATAAAACAGATGTAAGTGGGGCTGTTCTGGTTGAAGTGAAGGTTGAGAGCTTATAAGTCACCTCCTGAGATAAATCCAAGGAGCACATGTTAAGAGATACCGGACAGGAGCACAGGACAGGGGTGGGAGGCGGGAAAATGATAGCCTGGAAAGACCTGCAGCATGGGGAAGGGTAGGGAGGCATTAGGGTAACAGCCTGGGAAGGTGGGCTAGGACTGTAATGTGGGTGCCCTGAAAGACCCAGCCCAGGTGTCATCTCCCCAGAGAGGCTTTTCCTAGTCTCTCAGATCACTAGTTACTTTATTTTCTACATATAAAATCATTTGTACTTCAATTATGTTTTCCACATTATACTGACTGTGAGGACGACCCGTTGTGTATTTTTTTTTGTCTTTGTGTCTGCCTAGTAGACAGACACAAAGACAAGTAGGAAATACCATTCATTGAATGATTGCCGAATTCACACTTAATAGAGATTTAAAATGCTGTAGACAGACACAAAGGCAAATAATAAGTACCATTTGTTGAATGATTGCTGAATTCACACTTGAAAGTTTTTGAGCTGAGGAAGGACCTGACCTGGGATTCTCATTAGGAATATTCACTGTGTTTGGCAGGTCGAAGGGGAGAAAGGTAAGTTAGGGAGACCAAAAGGCAAGAAGATGTGAAGTCGTGAGCCATGGGTGCAGCCGTGGGGATGAGCGGGAGGGATGGGTGTGAGCAGGAGTGTTGGAATGCATGCGGCACACAGGCTTGGGGTGAGCTCCCAGACAAGATTGAAGATTCCTACCAGGTTGCCACCCTCAAATGCACACCCTTCACACTTATCTTCCACCTGCTACCATGCTTCCCTCTAGCCTCAGAGTGTGAAGTGTTCCTCTTCCCAGTCAAGTTCAATGCCTCTCACCAACATTCTCAATCCATTTCCTTTTCTGAGGCCTTGACTCATTGGTTATCTTCTTTCCCTGTTGCACTTTCAAGCTTTTCCTCCATTATCTCTTTCCACTTACAAGTACTTCCCACATTCCACTTATGTGCAAGCTAGATTGTTTTCATCCTCTCCAGAAAGCTTAACTGAATCCTATGTGCTTCTCTGGCCAGTACCCTAATTATGACCTTTCTTTTTTATTCAGGTTTATTGAAAGGATGTTCTTTTTTTTTTTTTTAATTATACTTTAAGTTCTAGGGTACATGTGCACAACGTGCAGGTTTGTTACATATGTATACATGTGCCATGTTGGTGTGCTGCACCCATTAACTCGTCATTTACATTAGGTATATCTCCTAATGCTATCCCTCCCCCCCACTCCCCACAATAGGCCCCAATGTGTGATGTTCCCCTTCCTGTGTCCAAGTGATCTCATTGTTCAATTCCCACCTATGAGTGAGAACATGCATGTTTGGCTTTCTGTTCTTGTGATAGCTTGCTCAGAATGATGGTTTCCAGCTGCATCCATGTCCCTACAAGGACACGAACTCATCGAAAGGATGTTCTTTAACCGCCTAGCTCTATATCCTTTCATTGTAATGTAGCTTGCTCTTCCACCACACCCTTGAAACTGCTCTCACTAGAGTCAGCAATGACCTCTCAATTGTTAAATCCAGGGAACATTATTCGAGGTTGTATTTGACTACTTTCCTTCATTTAATGCTGTTGACCACTCCCTTGTCCTCGATACTCTTCTTCCTCTGCTTCTGTGACTCCATTCTCTCCTGGATCTCTTCCACGTCTTTGATTCTTCCTTCTTATTTTCCTGGAGTGGGGGACCTCTTCTTCACCCATCTCTAACATGATGGTGTTTTCCTGGATCCTCTTTTTAGAGCTCCTATTCTCCTTTCATATTCTCCCTTGGTGATCTCATCGACTCTTGAGGTTTAAAACCTCCAATATACTGTCAACTTTCAAATCTACATCTCTTCATGGAACCTCTCTCCCAAGCCCCAAACTAGAGTGTCTAAATGCTTCACAGATAGTGTTTGAATATCCCACAAACACCTCAACTCAGTATCAAAAGGCAACTCATTCTTCTCCCATCTAATTCTCTAGTATTTCTATTCTTGGTTAAGGTAGCACCATCTGAGTAGTCAGACAGGGTATTTTTGGTTTTGTTTTGTTTTTTGAGATGGAGTTTCACTTGTGTCACCCAGGATGGAGTGCAATGGTGCAATATCGGCTTACTGCAACCTCTGCCTCCCAGGTGCAAGTGATCCTCCTGCCTCAGCCTCCCAAGTAGCTGGAATTACAGATGCACGCCATGATGTCTGGCTAATTTTTGTATTTTTAGTAGAGACGGGGTTTCACCATGTCAGCCAGGCTGGTCTTGAACCCCTGACCTCAGGTGATCCGCCTGCCTTGGCCTCCCAAAGTGCTGGGATTACAGGCATGAGCCACCATGCCCAGCCGTCAGACAGGATTAAAATGTGGGTATTGTCCTCAACTCCTCTGACTTTCTTACCTTAGATCAATCAAGCACTACCTCTTGCCAATATCACACTCTACATATTTATTGAATATGGCCACCCTTCTCCATCCCCACTGCCTTAGTTCAAACTCTCATGATCTCACTTGTGTGACTGTAATGACCTTCTAACTGGCCTCCATCCCTCTGGGTCCATGCCTTACACCACTACCTCTGCCCTCAACCATATCTATCCTCCACACAGTGACCAGAGAAACTATACCTCCTTGATTAAACCCCTGCAGTGGCTTCTTGTAGACCAAAGAGCAAAACTCAACCTCCTTAGCTAGGCATGCAAGGCCTTCACTGCCTGACCCCAGCCCTCTATTCTGCCACTTCCCCTGCCCTCTATTTGAAGTATCCTAAGCATTTTGTGCTGTTTCATGTCTCTCTGCTTCTACTCATATTTCCCAGAAAATTTTAACCTTATTTGACTACATCCCACCCTCCCATGTTATTCTTTTGCCTCCAAGATTCAACTCAGTCATTGTATCTTCTAGGATGTGTTCATGACTCTTTTAACTTGGCTAAAGTGCATTTTGTGACTACTTCATTATAAAATGGTATACTGTGATACACACACACACACACATTGCTTCTCTTACAAGTGTGAAACAACAAGAGGGCTGATGACATAAGAAGGAATAAATGGTGGAGACAATGAAAGAGTACAGGGGAAGAAAGGGAAGGGAGTAAGAAAGGAAAGAAACAGAGAACAAATTGTGCACTACCACCAAAACCAAAGGAAGAGAACATTTCAAGAAGGAAAAAGTCACCAAAGATGTACAGATGACAAATAAGTATGAAAAGATGTTCAACACTGTTAGTCATTAGCAAAATGCAAACTAAAACCCCATTGAGAAACATCTACATGCCCTTTAGAATGGTTAAAATGTAAAAGACTGACTATCTGAGTGTTGGCAAGGTTGTGGAGGACCTGGGACTCTCACACACTGCTAGTGGAAATGCAAAATGGTGCAACCACCTTGGAGAACAGTTTGGCAGTTTCTTAAAAAAATTGAACATATACTTACCATATGATCCAGCCATTCCTCTCCTAGGTATTTAACCAAGAGAAATGAAGCACACATCTATACAAAGATTTTTACACAATATGTTTATAGCAGTTTTATTCATAATAGCCAAGAACTGGAAGGAATCCAAATGCCCATCAACAAGTGAATGGATAAACAAATTGTAGTATATCCATACAACAGAATAGTACTACTCAGCAATACAAAGAAATAAAATATTTATATCCACAATAATATGAAGACAATAAAGAGCACATAATGCATGATTGCATGCATATTAAATTCTAGGAAATGCATTCTCATCTATAGTTGCAGAAAGCCAAGCAGTGGTTGCTTAAGGAAGAGGTAAGGTGGAAAGGGTGCTATGGTCATAATTTGATTGTGATGATGGTTACACAGTTGAGTACATGTACCAAAGCTAATCCAATTGAACGCTTTAAATATGTGTCATTTATTGAATGTCAATTATACATCAATAAAGCTATTATTTTTAGAAGAAGAAGAAGGAGGAATCCAATAGATTTGAATATAGAGGGAAAAGTCAGAGAGTAGGGATTAAAATGAGACCACAAAAACTTCTTGCTGATTCTCACAGCAGTTCTGCTAATGAAATCAGGGTGAAAGCTAGAGTGCCAGAGTAAAGGAGCAAGAAGGGGCTGATAGATGTGTAGAAGGAGTGCGTGTTTATTGCTCTCGTATTAGTCTGCTAGGGCTGCCATAACAAAATACCATGGACTAAGTGGTAGGAATTTATTTTGTCCCAGTTCCGGAGGCTGGAGGTCTGAAATCAGGGTGCCAGCATGGTTGTTTTCTGGTGAGGGCTCTCTTTCTGGCTTGTACATGGCTGCTTTACACTGTGTGCTCACACTAAAGGACGGATGGGTGGGAAGCAAGTGAAGGAGAGCCCCGGTGTCTCTTCCTCTTTTATAAGCACAGCACCATGTCAGACTAAGGCCCTACCCTTACGACATCATTTAAACTTTATTACTTCCCAAAGGCCCCATCTCCAAACACTATCACTTTGGGGTTAGAACTTCAACATACAACTTTTGGAGGGACACAAACATGCAGGCCATAATAGCTCTTTAAGAATTGGGGAAGAAACTTGAAGGGGTAGGAAGATTAAAGAATAAAAAACGAAGTGAACACATTTGTAGGAAGGGACTTGGACAAGAGGAAGCAACTGAGAATAGAGGTGAGTATGAATACTGGGCATGGTTGGAATGGAGAGTGCAGGTGGGGGGTCAGGGAGTTAATGACTTAATTCAGCAGCTTCTGTGGCCCAGGCAGGCAGGAAGCTAGGCGATAGAAATAGGTGGACTCATCGAGTCCTCTCACAGCCCCATGTGATTGGTTGGGGGGTGGCGTTACCTTCTTTTTCTGGGTGAGGAAACAGGTTTTGAGAGGTTAAGAAAAAGAGACAAGATGAGCAGCTCAGTGTCAGCATCAGGATCTGATTGCAGAGCGTGTGCTTTCTTCCCTCTCCCTTCACTCATGACCTTATAAGACCTCCCTGATCCCCTGAACTACAGATGCTCGTATTTCCAAGAGACTGGGATACCTCAAGGGTCTTCAGAAAAAAAATCTGGTTGAAAACTTTAGATTTTTTTACCTAGGATCTTTTTTCTTTTTCTCCTTATGTCTCCTATGGTAATTCTGCTATGGGTAACTCCTTGTGTCTTTCATTGAAGAATGATCTTTCCTTCAAAGCTTTAACCTTTTTCTTTTAGTTAGTAGTTTAGAAAAATATAAATGAGTTCCATCCATCATGCCCTGCAGCTCCATAGCCAATGGAGCTGGAGTATTGGAAGACATGAATTTCCCTTTTATTTCCCCATTCCTCATTCCTTTCTCCCTCCTTCTCCTCTTTTTCTCCCTCTCCCTTCTCCCTCCCTTCTTTGTCATTATGTTGTGCATGGTGGCATATACAACACCCCTCCCTCTGCCTAGGTGCCCTGTGGGAACTTTTCAGATCTTATAGCCATGAAAACTATTATTGGTATTCCTTGAAAGACCTCTGTACACAGAGCACACTAGCCACTTTGTAGAATGGAGATTTTTTTCTCAGAGCATTTTAGACAACTGCACTTTCTTCTGAAAATAATCACACTAATGCCTCACCTCTTATTTGTGCAAAATGTTATCTCTCCTCCTCCACTCCACTCTTTTCCCTTTCGTCTCCTCTCCTCCTCTTCTCTTCTTTCTACTCCCCTGTCACATGTACCCAGGTCTTTCCTTGCACTGGGGATCAGTTGTGGCTGTGAGATCATTTTACAGCAGTACTTCAGGACTTATTTTATTATTTATTTACTGCCCAACACATTTTATACTTATTTTTTACTTATACAAATTTTTTACTTATTTACTGCCCAACACATTTTATTTACTTTGTTTTAAAATATTTTAGGAAATAAGTTCAAATCTGAGAACTCATGGTGGAATGGGCCCAACCAGAAGAAGACAGTCCAGAATTGTGAATGGTGTAGACGGCTCACTGATAGCCCCAACTCCAAAAGTCCCAGCTGCTCTTACTCATTCTCCAGAAAGATTTCAGGCTACCAAAAGGTACTGTACCTGGTGAGATGGAAGGAGGGATACTGCTTAGAATAACAAAAGTGTCCTCTTTTAAGTCAATTAATAAACAGTATTGGGGGGATTGAAGGAGTCTAAACTCTCGGAGTGACTAGCATCTTATATAAAGACCTTGTACAAATACTGAGAGGGCTCAACTCCTTCCAATATACTCCAGTCAATAAAGGACAGTGAACAGTTCCTCAATTTAACCTCTTCTCTTTTTCCTCCCCTCTTCTCTTTTCTCTTTCACTTCCATTCTTCTCTCTCTGTATATTTTTCAGACTCCAAAGAGTGTATATCACAAGGAAGGCCTTTCCAAATTCTCCAAATCTATTTAAATTGAGAAGCACTGTCCTCACTTTTTTTTTTTTTTTTTTTTTTTTTTGGAGTCTCGCTCTGTCGCCAGGCTGGAGTGTGCAGTGGTGTGTTCTCGGCTCACTGCAACCTGCACCTCCCGGGTTCAAGTGATTCTCCTGCCTCAGCCTCCCAAGTAGCTGGGATAATAGGCAAGCACCACCACGCCCAGCTAAATTTTTTGTATTTTTATTAGAGATGGGGTTTCACCATGTTGGCCAGGATGGTCTCATTCTCCTGACCTCATGATCCGCCAGCCTAGGCCTCCCAAAGTGCTGGGATTATGGGTATGAGCCACCACACCTGGCCTTCTTTTTTTTTTTTTTTTTTTTTTTTTTTAAGATGGAGTCTTGCTCTGTCACCCAGGCTGGAAGGCTGGAGTGCAGTGGCCTGATCTCAGTGCACTGCATCCTCTGCCTCCCGTGTTCAAACAATTCTCCTGCCTCAGCCTCCCGAGTAGCTGGGACTACAGGCATGCACCATCACACCTGGCTAATTTTTGTATTTTTAGTAGAGATGGCATTTCACCATCTTGGCCAGGCTGGTCTTGAACTCCTGACTTCAAGTAATCTGCCTGCCTCAGCCTCCCAAAGGGCTGGGACTACAGGCATGAGCCACTGTGCCCAGCCTGTCCTCACTGTTCTAACAAAGATTCTAACATTGCTTAGAATAATAGGATGGTGAATTATTGTCAGAGAAGCATGGCCTCTCCAGAGACATGTCTACAAATCAGAGATGCCCTATTCTGTGTGGATCTCTTTTCACCATGACAGAGAGAGACATTCATACTCTATAGTATGAATTACTTTGTAATACTCTGTATGATACTCTGTCTGAATATTCTGTAAATCATACTCCGTAGTATGATTAGTCTGAGTATTTTATCGGGGCCTACCAATGACACTCTAATTGAATTCTGGCAAATTTAGAATAAAAAATAATAACAGGCAAAGCAACTCTGCTACTCAAGATGCTGTTAGTCTGACACATGGCCAGAGTTCAAGTGTATTAAAGTCCACATTTCCAATGTGTAGATGGAAGATTTAAGACCAATATGTCAAGTCAAGAGGACCTTGGGAGTTCATTTCAATCTAAATATTCCTACAGTCAAGGCTAGGAGAATGCAAAGGGAGACGGGTAGTACAAACACTGGGCTTAGGACTGAAAAAGGACTGCTGAAGCACGCTTCAGGCACATGGGGTCCCCAAGCAGGATGTGACATATCCGCATCCCTGGTGAATAATCAGAAACACCTGAAGCAGGCAAGAACCATGGAGACACAGCCACCTGCCCTCCTGCTGCAATGCCCGTTATACACATTGTCTTTCTGATTCATATCCACATACCTCCTGCCTTGGGCTCCCATGTTTCTGTTCACTTGTCAGGGCTCCAGAGGCCTTTGTGTCTATTCAACTGGAAAAGGTGGGGCTGCGGGACATGATGCTGAATGCCTTCCTCCTGAGGAAACAAACCATGGCTGACAGAATGAAGAGCCCTGTGAGTGTGTAGTGACAAATGCTGCCTAAAGCTCTGGTCCTCTTTTGTATTTAAGCAAATGAAAATTCTTCACTTGGAATCTGTTGATCTGATGCTTTCAACCTATTTGACTAGAACCATTAAAAATATATTGTAAAGAAGTGAAAAGGGAAGTTGAATAAGAAGTAGAAAGGAATCAGTTCAAGTGGATTACAGTCATGCTTTAAAAATGTATGCATTTTCCCAATGCTGCATTTTTGTTTTGTCACTTTCTAAATGAACTAGTTTCAGCACCTGCACTGGAACGTTCGCCTACTCTTGAGTGACCCACAGGGGTTCGGGGATTAGACAAGGTAAACAATGGCTCTTACCCATCTGGTCACCTGATAACCATCTGGTTATCTTGGTTTTTCAGACACTACCACAATGTTTGTGTTTAAAGGTTTTTATATTAGCCTAATCTATTGAAAAATACTAAAACTAAAAACTTTATTCAGTAAAAAGTCTTCCTTAATTTTGCAAATATCATTTCATTATTAATTTTTTGATGAGAAAATCATTATGGTAATACCTAGTTATTTAGGAGGAAAATGACAAGATTTATAATTGTAGGCTTTCTTCCCTACTTGTGACTTTAAAGGAAAGACTTAAATTTACCTAATCTAGTTCTACAGATGGGATATGACGAGGGCCAGCAATTACTGCTCAGCCATAATAGAAGCAAAGGGTCCCTTCTAATAAGCAATTCTCAAAAAATATTGACCAAGTGGAAAAAATATAATCATTCATGAACTGACCTTCAGGATTATTCAACTCCTATCAGATCAGAAAGAGCTCAGGCACTATAATTACCTGTATTAACTGTGTCAGGGTCTGGGGACTACTTACTGGCTAATAAGTTAACCTGTTACTGTTCCATGGATGCTGACAGCACACAAGACTCTTTTGTCAGAGACAAAGAATTTTATTATGCACAGCAGAGTAGGCAATATGATCTTCATGTTTGTGTCAGTCCCACGGGGACAGTGTGGAGGAGCCTACATGCAGGTAGTGGCTTGTGTCACAGTGAAAATCAGTGAGCTTGGGGAACCTACCGCTTTTATAATAAGCCTGCTCTTTTTCCTGGAGGGAGACATTACCTTATCGCTCAAGACTGCTCTCTGCAAACACAACCCTGAGAAATGGTTGTGAGGTAAAGTGTGATCAGAGCCTTGCATCCTCGGCATACTCAGCAAGATGGGTAGGAGCGGGAGAGAGACACAGAGGAGTGCCTCCCAACAAGCTTAACCTAGAAAGAATGTCTCAGCTCTGTAGCCTTTTCCTGCTTGAAATTTGCTTTAAGTTTGTACACATGTACTAGGGTGGGGAGTTCTTATAGCCAACTGTCTACTAAAAATATCATTCTCCTTTATCACAGGATGAAATTGGAAAAGTCAAGAGAGATGTTATAGTTGAATATTGTCAGAAGTAAGTATAGTACATGTGAATAACACATGCTGATTTCTCTGATTCTGAATGTAATAACTAGCAGTTTTATTGGGTAAAATCAAGTTAAACTGTCCTTTGACATGCATAAAAGCATCGGAAGTGAAGGATAGGGGTCGTTATGAAGGGGTTCATGCCTCTGCCTTCAGGCCATAGCCACCTGACCCAAATGGAAATTTCTTCTTGGTAGAAGTACTCTTTCTCTTTGAAAAGTCCTCCAGGGATGTAGATCCTGGAGCTTCTGTGAGAGGTGGAAGAATTTGGATTCTCCTTCTGGACATCCTGTCTTCTGACTTTCAGGTTTAACCACCGCATGTCTCACTATGCTCTTCGGGGTCAGATCATGGCATACTGCAATAGCCTGAGAAATCTTCTGGAAGATTTTCCTACCATCAGGGACACCTTTTTCATGGTAGGGCAACCACAAGAGAAGAAGGGGTTGAGAGACTCCAAGGAGGGCCTCAAGGCTGACCCCAGGTGCGTAATTTCCTTCAGTGTTTATTACTCTCCTTCCCTGGCCCTACTTCTCCCTGGGGAGAGGCATGTTAAGTTTAATATTAAACCTTTCCTCCCTTTACTGCACTTGACCTTGATTTTCTTGTACAAAAGGGTAAAAGGAAGAGTTAATACTCCAAGAATAAGAGTATCTTTGTATTTGAACCCAGAAGGGGTTCCTTGTTTATGGGCTGTTTGACTGCTTTTTCAATCTATACAGTTTTGTTTTCCCTGGGGAGCCCAGAAATTTTTAATCAGTCACAACCCTTTACATAGCCAGCATCTAAAATAATCAAACAAATAAGTAAACTTGATCTTGAGCTGTCTTGGCTTCAAATATTCTGCTCAATGGAGTAGAAGAAATATTGAGAAAAAAAAATGATATACCAGTGCCTTGGATAAATCAGTGTCCTTCTGTTTATAATGTGTGTGTGTATATATATATACACACAAATTATATTAGTGATATTAAGTGATAAGAGCAGAGCTGCTTCCATACATACCATGCATTATCCAGTTTTCCAAATTTTCTTAACTCAGCCTACCTAGAGTTCACCTACCTGGATGGAGGAGTTAGCATATCTGTGCAGTCAGTAACCACACTTTCTTAAAAAAAAAAAAAAGAAGCTGCTATATGGTTATGTAGCCTCCAAACAGAAGCAAAAACACCCTGTAGGGTGAGCTTACCTCATTCCTCACTCTTCCCCTTGTAGCATGGAACTTGAGTAACAGTAATACTTAATACATACGATCATAAACTGGATAGATGGAAGGGAATTGAAAGATCATTTGTATCAGACCACTTTCCCTCATTCATTCATGCAGGTTTTACTCAACCATCATTTATTCAATACCTACTTAGCATTAGGCACTTTGCTATGTGCTAGATTTACAAAGGTAAATAAGTCATTGACTCTGGAAATAAATTCAGTCTAGTGGGGGAAAGCTCTATAAACAAACATGTAACTTCAAGAATAACATGTAAGAGGTATGCGAAGAGGTCTATGAGGACACAAAAGAGGCAGTGTTTTATTCTACCCCAGGGTTACAGAGAGGAATTCAAAGACAAAGTGATAGGAAAGTTGGAGTTCACCAGGAAAATGGGACTGATAGAACAGGTTAGAGAATGCAAGAAGTCCTTACGCCCTTGACTGACTGATGGCTAACTACCAAAATTGTGGCCAGTCCCACCTTGATACTTATGAAATGCCAAGTTTATGGATACCAGTGATTGGTTTCATGAGCTCAGCCATGCTTTCACTTGGGTAGATGTCAGTATTTGCCCAATGGAAAAATGCATCTGAGAGAAGAGTGGAGGCAAAGGTACTTCAGTAGACTATTTTGCTGAAGGGCTTGACTGGACACCTGTTGCCCAGTGAGGCCACAGTGTATCCTCTCATCACAGGAGAATCCTCTAAGACTTCTTAGTGCCATTTTGTCACCTATCCTCTAGCCAAGTTAACTATTTATTAGCCCAGTCTACAGTTGAGATTGAACTTTAAAAATAGTTTAGCCAGGCACTGTAGCGCATTCCCGTGGTCCCACCTAGTTGGGAGGCTGAGGTGGGAGGATCAGTTGAGCCCAGAAATTCAGGCTGTACCGCACTATGATCATGCCTGTGAATTGTGACTGCAGTCTAGCCTGGGCAACATAGGAGACACCATCTCTAAAAAATTCAATAAATAAGTTTTTAAAATTAAAAATAGTTTCCAGAATTCTAACCATGAACTTGCCAACATTTGTGTTTTGGATAAAATGTATTCAGGGAGTCCATTTTTATTTCTGATCTGTTTCATTTGCAGCAACTATGTAAGTTGATCCGGATATGGAGAGGAGGGAAAAATCTACCTTACAGGTCTTGCTCTATTCCTTTATTATTTCTTGTAGATGCTGTGTGTTTTCTAAAGATTAAGGGAAACGGTGAAGCCTAGACCCCTCAATCATCTTGTCAGTTAATGTGTGATAACTTCAGGGTAGGGTCTTGGGCCAGTAAAGTATGAGCAAAGTGAGTGCCCACTCAGAGCCTGAGTCACACAGTCAGCCAGCAGATGAGCTGCAGCTGATACAGGCTCAGTGTTTCTCTCCTACACCCATCTCCTGCTTCCTAAACTCTCTAGATGTTAACATAACCCTTTTAATACACTCATGTAAAAGGGAGTGTAGAGAAAGGAAATTCTGTCTTATGTGAAAGTTTGGAAAAATACTGTATAAGACTCTTCTAACTCCAAAGTCAGTGGTTCCATGCACTGAGGAACAACTAATGAAAATTAAATATCAGCCACAAGAAGATGTGGTGGAGAGAGACATGGACTGGGAGTCAGAATATTTGGACTTTGCCCAGCTCAGTCATACGTTGCCCTGAGGTCTTGGGCAAATCACTTGTCTTCAATTTCTGGGCCTCAATCTCTTCATCTAATGACTGAGGAAATTGAAGAAGCAGCTCTCTGAAGTTAAACATGTTATGATTCTTGGTGGTAAGTTATCTAGAGCATGATTCCAAGGAATAGGACTGCTGAAGAAATACTTTATGGAAAGGGACCATTTTTAAGACTGCTCAGGACATGGCAAATAGGAATCCTCCCAAGCCAGAGTTAACTAGAGATGAAGGGACAGAGTTGAGGAGTGAGGACCATAGAGGAAAGAGGTCCTCATCTGATTCATAAAATAAGGGGTTGAGTTAGAATGAGGATAAGAAATAAGGTTCATTCTAAATGTCAGTTCAAACAATGCATTAATGGCCCTGCTGAGGATTCTGAGGCATCTCAAGTTTGTGAGAGTGATTATAATTGATTGGCAATGTCTGCCATGCTCAAGGAAAGGCAGAAAAGTAATTTCCATGCTATGGGTTTCCCATCCTTGACTAGAAGAGCCCTACTTAATTCTGCAAAGGCTGTAATGTATTGTGTTTGGTTTAGCAAAGACACCCCTGTCCCGGTAGAGGAGGAGCCAAGGGGAGCCCTCTTCCTAAGCAGGAAGTCCCTTGAGGGTTCCATTCCCTTCATGGCCCTAGAGGAGACTGCAGTCTGGAGCCTAGGATGACACTCCAATCCACTCCAGGAGCAGCTGCATTTGCTGATGAACAGAGAGAGGATGCTAACTTTAATTGAGCCCTTACTTTGTGACAAGTAGAGCCACTGTCATCCCATATAGTTACTTTGTGCAAATTAGAAGGCAGCACCCCTTCATCTGGGCAGCTGTAGTCTCATACCAGGGAAAAGCATCTAGTAAGTAAAGTACAGGTTAGATCTTGGCCATCGCTTGTTGCCTCAGGGTACAACCTGAACAACAGTATATGGCAGCCTTGGTATCAAGTGCTGGTCCTTCCCCAGCAATGGGAAATAGGTGATTACAGTACACTGTGATAAAGAATAAAGTAAAATAAATGTTTAATGAAAGCACCCACCAAGAAATAGTATTATCTGAAGGATTGGGTTGATGGGAATGGGGAGCAAAAAAGGCTCCAGGGAAGAGGGGATGCTTAACCTGGGTCTTGAATGACAACTAGTGCTCCAGGGAGACAGGGAAAAGAAATTCAGCTCAAGCTGGGACAATTGCATGAACAAAGGAGCAGAGGTGTGAGACAGCATGTGGACTTGTGTGGGACTCATATCCAGAGTTTGTGAGGGCAGCAATGGGAAGTAGAATGTATTGAGGCGTGAGGAAAGAGCCAGAAGTCTGTGTTTGTCCTTCAGGTCATTGGGAAAAGTGGAGCAAGATGATTGTCAGTGACATTATGTAGGAAGCTACTAAAATTGTAGAGACAAGAGATGTTTAGAAGGTGAAATCAGCTAGGCCAGATGGCGGATATAATATGAAGCTGAGGGAGACGGAGGAATCTAAGATGTCACTCAGAATCTCTGGCTTGGGTGAATGAGAAGACAGCAGTGCCCTTATTGTTAATGGACACAGACTTTCAATTTTAGAAGACGAAAAAAGTTCTGGAGATGGATGGTAGTGATAGTTGCACAACACTGTGAATGCACTCAGTTCCATGGAACTATACACTTAAAAATGGCTAAATGACTGAGAGGTGGGCCCTGGGGTGGCCAGCTGGGTTCGGAGCCGAGCAGGGTCAGGATGGACGAGGACGTGCAGACCACCCTGAAGATCCTCATCATTGGCGAGAGTGGGGTGGGCCTGTTCAGCCTCCTCTTGAGGCTCACAGATGATACTTTCGATCCAGAACTTGCAGCAACAATAATATGATTAGCCAACAGTATGATTAGAACGTATGCCAAGTGAAACAAAGGGATCATTGTCATAGAAGTTGCCTCAAATTCCAGTTGTCTGGAAAGCAATGTAAAGTGGACCACCTGCCACAAAAAATATACTCAGTGAGCTACAAGCAAGTTTTGGGGACTTCCCAAAACCAGTGAAAACTTCAACTAAAAGTAGAATTTCAAAGTACTGTAATTTGGTTGGAAACCAACCCTCCAAATCAAACATGAACATCAATGTTTATACTGAACAGCCTCATGTGGTAGACACAAGATTTGTGTTATCGACTTGAATGTTACCAAGGGTTCACGATTTCTGGCATCCGTTGGTGTTATTTCTTTCTTTCTTTCTTTCTTTACTTTGAGATGTAGTTTTGCTCTTGTTCCCAAGCTGGAGGGCAATGGTGCGATCTCGGCTCACTGCAACATATACCTCCTGGGTTCAAGCAATTCTTCTGCCTCAGCCTCCGGAATAGCTGAGATTACAGGCATGCACCACCATGCCTGGCTAATTTTTTTTTTTAATTTTTAGTAGAAACAGGGTTTCACCATGTTAGCCAGGCTGGTCTCGAACTCCTGACCTCAGATGATGCACCTGCCTCAGCCTCCCAAGTTGCTGGGACTACAGGTGTGAGGTACCATGCCCGGCCCCAATAGTGTTAATTTAAGGAAGTTCGATTGGCCAGGTGTGGTGACTCATGCCTGTAATCTCAACACGTTGGGAGGCCAAGGCAGGTGGATCACCTGAGGTCAGGAGTTCGAGACCAGCCTGGTCAACATGGTGAAACTCTGTCTCTACTAAAAATGCAAAATTAGCTGGGCGTGGTTGTGGGCACCTGTAATCCCAGCTGCCGAGATCATGCCACTGCACTGCAGCCTGGGTGACAGAGCAAAACTTGCCTTAAAAAAAAAGAGAGAGAAAAGAAAAGAAAGAAAGAAAGAAAAAAGAGAGTCGGATTAAGTAGAGCAAACCCAGCTGTGAGGCAAGGACCCCGTCAAGTAATCATGCAGTGCTTTTGTTTGGGTTCTCAGAGCAAGTCTTCCTCATCCCTCCCACTTTCTCCTGACCTCCCTGTAAACCTGAACTACCAGATACCTCAATTTTCTTCAAGGCCAGAGTGTTCTTAATGTTGCTAAATTGGTTGAGGAAGTGGGTTGAGCCACTCTTGCTCTGCATGTTTTCCTCAGGGTGCTCTTCAGGCAGTTCAGCAGCCCATTACCTAGGCCAGTTACATTTCAAGATGTGTCCTCCAAAGAAGCCCATGCTCACTGTGGTTGTAACTCAGGTCGAATGTTTTGTCCACTTGCCAGGCATCCAGGAACGGGTTGGGAGGCACACAGAGCCTCTTGTACCTCACGCACACCTACTCGAACTGGATCTGGCTTCCGTTTCCCTGTGTCACACGTAGATCCTGCACCGCGCTGTCCAATTTACTGACTTCGCAAAGATGTCCGGTTCCGGCAGTGGGTTGCTGTGGGAGCCCACCAGAATCCAGATGAAACTGGCCTGGGTGCGCCTCCTGGAGGCGGAGAGGTGGTAGGAATTGTTGGTGGTGAAACAGCCCCTGCACAAAGTGTCTCTCCGCCTTGGCCCGGCTCCCCACCGGTGCACTGCTCCTCCAGATCTTCCTCTTCGTCCTTGGGCAGGTGAAGGAAGCCGGTGCCCAGCGCGGCCATCAGCATCATGGGCGCCAGCAGGACGATCCAGTGGTGCGCGTCCACCTGCCACCCTGGCCACTGGAAGAAGAGCGGTGCCTCCAGGCAGTCAGTGTGGCAGTGGCGCCTGCAGACCGGATCCCCGGGGTTTCCACCTCTGGCAGAGGAGCGTCGTCCCCTCCAACGTCGGGGATGGCTACGGCCCCTGCCCCTGCCCCATCGACGGTCGCCGCTCCGAGGGCTGCCCTGAAGCCCCGCCCGGCAGCGATTCCGGTTCCTGATCCGACTCCGGGACCTCCCCGGCCCCGAACCTTGTGGCGTCAAGCTACGCTCTGTCTGGGACCCCTGCGGCCTCTTGGAGCCTGGCCCCGGCTTCCCCTCTGACTCGGACCCAGGTTTCGGCTCTGACCCCGGCCAGACCCCTGTCTTGTTGCCCAGTCCCGCTTCCTGGGCGGCGACTCAGTCTCGGAGTCCAGCTGCGCCACGACCTTAGAGGAGCTGAAGCCTATTTCCGGGAAGCACAGGCGGCGCTCTCACTCGGCACAGCGGGTGAAGAAGCAGCTGCCGGCGGAGCTGCCGCCTCTGCCCTACCCAATGGCTTCCTGGAGAAATTCTAGGGGAGCCTGTGTGAGTGCCCCTGGAGCGCAGGCGGCGTGGGGAGCACGTGGTTGGCCCCGTTGCCCAACTAATCTGAAATGTATTGGTGGCGTGCCTGGCCTCTCAGGAGGTTCAGCAAATACAACGAACACTTCTTCAAGGCCATCAAATGCGTGCCTGTCCTAGGAGACTTGCAATGTATTGGGAGAATTTGGGTGTTTCTCCCCCCAACACGTAAACGGCTCAGAAATTCCACGTGTCCTGAGCTACAGATTTTACCTTTCTTGGAGTTCACCCAGTAGCAGTTTGAGGTCAGACAGGTAGTGTGATGACGTTGTACCAAGGTTCGAGAGTAGCACATCTCACACACATGTGTGAACACCCAATTGTCAGGCTCATGAACTACAAAAGAATTCTAAAGTCTTTTAAATAAACTTCCACTCCTGCTCTGAAAAAACAAACAAACAAACAAAGGCTAAAATGGTAAATTTTGTGTTATGTATATTTTACCACAATTTTTTTAATGGAGGGGAAAAATGATGATGTCATTAGGACAAAGAGATGTGGAGGGAGATGAGAAATCACAGCTCAGAAGCCTCAGCTGTGTCCACCAGCCTCTCAACAAGGCTCAGGTGCTTCTTGTTGGGCATCCTCTGCACTATGGTACACTTCCATTAGCCATGCTGCTACCACAGTGTCATGGTTCCCAGCTGCCTCTGGAAGGTAAGAGCATGGAGGGCAGAGGATGTCTTCATTTTGTATCCCCGGTGTGCACCTCTGACTTTGACACTGGTTGAAAGGGAGGGTGTATGTGTATTAGGGGTGAGGGTTGGGGAAATAGGCCATCAGGAAGGAGAGGGAGTTCCAGCAGTGGCCTTTAATTTGATCATGAAATAGCAGACCGTGTCATCATCTGCTGGCAGGAATTTGGTATGGGGGCCTTAAAGAAGGCTTGGAATCATGAAACAAGAAAATGGGCACTAGAGCTGATCAAAGGAAAGGAAAGGAAAGGAAAGGAAAAGGATTGTTCCAGGGTGACATAGCTCAGGCTGGAAACCATTTCCATCAGTATAATTAGCAGTGTGATTTCCTCCAGCTGTGCTCAGCGGCATGCCGTCAGAAACAGCAAGCTGAGCAGTTGGGAGGACCCAGAACTGGGGCTTTGATAGGTAGATGGGTTGTGAGTGCAAAGCAGCAGAGAATTGAAGGTGCTGGGGAGAGAGTGCTTCGTGTGCTTGACTGTGAGATCCAGTCTGGGTAGGGAAGGGAGTGAGGTCAGAAAGGAGCTGACAGATGGAAAGGGAGACCAGAGGACTGGATGATGTCAAGGAACCTATTTTGGAATAAAGGAAGGGAAGTTTAGTGAGAGTGGATGACTCAGAAAACTGTAGGAATAAAATATGGGACTGGGAAAGTTAAGACTTTGGAGGTGATATGGTTTCAGAGGATAATAAAGTCTTGGGTGTGGCCCAGAAGTGGTTAGCTGAAGGGGAATGAAAGGGGACAGTGTTGAACAGGTTGGGGAACTGCCAGGCCAGATAATTGGCAGGCCATCCACAAGGGGCAGGGCAAGTCTCCTTGTGGGGCTGAGAACCAGGCTATGCTTCATGTACTGAGCACCTAAAGCTTTCTGCGGTCATCTCTGCTCTTCTCAGACGATGGCTGCTCACTGCAGGCAGGACTGGAAATGGCAGGAAATAACAGGTAAGAAGTGAAGGATAGCACTTGGTAGAGGGCCCAGTGGCTCCAGGGACACATGTGCTTCTCGGAGGCTAAGGAAGGAGATGCAGACCCTGCAACTTTTTAGTTTTGATATTCATTGTTACCTCTAGGCAGGAATGAGCACGGTGAACTGAATAATAGAGATGAGACTGGATTACGCTGGCTTTGGTCTGTTTCAGGACAGGAATTGTTTGACTTTGTGGTTGCTAAAAGACAGGCAATTCTCCAAACTAAGACCATACTTTATTCCTGAGCTGAGAATTAACTGATTAAAATCCTGAGACTTATGTTTATTGTAGCACTATTCACAACAACCAAGATATGGAATCAACCTAATAACCCACAAATCAGTCACTTGCAGCAGCACGGATGCACCAAGGATTTTCCATCAGAAAAAACAAGGCATTGATTGATGTAAAATTCAGGATGGAGGTTCATCTGGGGGCCACCAGGGAAGTGCATATCAGGCTTCAACATTCCTTTTCTCAGGTGGTGGGTACCTGGGCTTGTGTGAATCCTTAAACCAGACATATATGGACAATACGTTTATATATAAACCTGCAACAAAGAGCCGACTAAACGAAGAGATGACTAACCTTATTAAGAAATAATAAGGTATTTGGAGGAGGAGGAGAAAGGAGGAAAAGAACACCAGAAGCTGGAGAACCTGGCAAGAAATGTGGTGGCAAGGCAAGAGAAACAGAGCCTGGTTTTGGAGCCCAGATTCTACAGCTGGACAGATAGATGTGCATTTGAATTCTCTCTTTTTTTCTGAGACGGACTCTCACTCTGTCGCCCAGGCCGGAGTGCAGTGGTGCGATCTCTGCTCACTGCAAGCTCCACCTCCCAGGTTCAGGTTCATGCTGTTCTCCTGCCTCAGCCTCCCAAGTAGCTGGGACTACAGGTGCCCGCCGCTGCGCCTGGCTAATTTTTTGTATTTTTAGTAGAGATGGGGTTGCACCATGTTAGTCAGGATGGTCTCGATCTCCTGACCTCATGATCCACCTCCTCGGCCTCCCAAAGAGATGTGCATTTGAATTCTAACTTCATCTTTTAGGAGCTGGGTAGATCTTCATAACTTCTCAGGGCATCAATTTCCTCAGCTGTGAAAGAGGAACAAAAATAGATCCATCCTGAGGTTGCCAGATGAATTAAGTGACATAAAATATGTACCACCTAGTGTGGTGCTGGCCATCTAATTCATGGCCTTCCTGTCTTTTCTTACCACGCCTTTCCCTCCCTCCATCCCCACTCCTTCCCCCACGCAGCTCTGGCTAAAATCAGCCTAACTGCTCTTCTTCCTGTTGAGTTATTTATGAACTGGCCACCTGGGAGCGACATGAAAAGGGCTGCTGCCCTGGGGTGTGGATGCTGGGCCTGTGGTGACAGGCCTGTGTGACAGAGGGCGGTGATCCAACAGGGTCATTCATGACGCCTCTTGTTTAGAGGGAAATGCGTGCTATGGATCCTTTTTTCTAACACTTGCAGATTTCAGCCCCGGCCACGATGTTTGCTGTCAGCGGATGGAAAAGTCTTCCTCAATTTATGGTTCATACCCCATTCTTCTGAAGTGCTGATTATGTTCAAAACTCTGCCAGAAAAGGTTTGTATTTTTTTGTATGTGTGCCAGAATGGAAACTGGCTGGGTTTTGTCTCACAGTTAAACGTATCAATTCCAGAGAACATGCCTTGTTTTATTCAGACATCTAACTACAGAAATCTTTTTCACAGAAGCCTTTTCTGCTTTATCATAATTTGTCTTGGGCCTCACTATGCTATGATTTATCTCTCTCACTGGTCACTAATGAACCCTAATTCAAGCCTCTGACATTTCTTATTAATCTTCAGTTTCCTTCCAACCCTTCCAAAAACCCCACTGATGCTCTGAAGCTAATGAGAGGTTGAGATCACACTTGTAACTCAGGGTTAGTGTTTTCTGAGGGGTTCTGTGTACCTCACTTACTGATCAAGGGCAATGTTGGTAACAATTTTTTAAAAAAGAAAACATAGAAACACATAAAACATAAGTATTTGATAAAGAAATAAATTGCAATGTTGAAAATGGCATTTGGGGAATATTCTGATTTTTCTTAGTAAATCAGTTTAGCAAACTTGGTTTCTTACCCCTACTTTCATTGAAGAAGTTTCAGATTTTTATTTTTAAAAATATGGAAATACTACCTTCTGCAGTTAGATCATAATTTTTCACTTTTCCTCCACTTGGACGTTGATATATAAGATCCACGGTTTAATTTTCAGTCATGTGTTGGTTTAAACAATGTTGATAAATATCTATACCTTGCTTACAGGTATTTCCTCAAGATAATGTTGTCTGAATATGAGTCCCTTCTATGAATTGATTTGTGACCCTTGTAATTCATTGATGGCCATACAAACATTTTGATGTGTTCATGGCCTTCAGTGACTTTAAACAAAGAAACATGTTGCTTTAACCCCTCATAGGCGCTCCGTTTTCCAAGGGCATGTAACCGTGGTTCATGAATAGGTTTATTGTTCCTTTTCTGATATTATCCTGTATATACTGTGCCAATGTTTATTGAAATATTCTTGTTTAAAGATATCGTCCCCATTCAGTGTTCATATGTCTTTATATGCCTCTTAGAAACGTCCTAAAATGTATTTCCTTGTATTGATTTTATCCACAGGCAGCTTTTAAAGCCTTAAAGCGAACTTTACAGCTGATAGCTCCTCTGCATGATATCGTGGCCTACCTTGTCAGTTTTGCTAAGCTTGGCAATTGTGCAGCATGTTTTGAATTTCCTCTAAGTCCCAACCCTTTGAGAGGAGACTGGGGAGGAACTGAGGGCATTGGTGAGTGATTAAAGGTGATTCAAATCACCTTCAGTATTCACTGGAAGTTCTATGAAGCTCTTAATACTCGGAAAGACAGAACTACAATATACTCTCATAAATGACAGCAATCAGAAGGGCAAAGGAAGAGTCCGAACTGTCTTATAGACTGTCTCCACACTGCACAGCTATCTGCTTGATTCCGCATTCACGGGCTATACCACAAAGTGCACCAAGTCAGGAGTCGGGAGGCCTGGGTCTTACTCTGCCTCTGCCACTTGGTTACTGAAAGCTGGGTACTTTACTCTCTGGGTCTCTGCTTGTCCATCTATAAAATGCGGTGATAGTATCTGTCTCATACAGATGTTCTGTGGATTGAAATTTATGTCAAAATTCTAGGATATATAAGCCCCCATTAAATATTAGTTTTCTTTTGTTCCCATTTCCTTCCTGGCCTTCATAAACTCACATGGCAAGGTCAGAGCCAATCACTCCCTATTAAGAAGCTTGTAAACAGCCCTTGGTTAGCTATCAATGACCTAAAAGTCTTTGTGGTAAGAATGATTGAGGCTTTAGTTTTATACGCCCAGTGCTCATCAGCACAGGTTATATTATAAGATAAACACATGAGGTGAATTAAAAACACTGAAATGTTTACTAAGCTATGTTTATCAGAATCAGGGAAAGTAATCTTGCCTTAATAATGTGACTACCATCCAAATAATGTCACTGGTCATGTAAATATCAATTAATAGCAAAATACTATAGTAGCCGGGGATTTAAAAGAACAAGAAGAGCCTAAGAAATGAGGCAACATGCCTGTTTAAACCTAATGCTCTTAAAACAAATGTCAGAGAATCTGAGGATATTCCCCTGTGGCTGGTTGGTGCATAAAGGAAACACATTTGTAGGAGACCTTGGAGCTGGTGGCAGGTATATTTGCATTGTGCTAAGGAACACTGAAGGGCTCTGTAAACATTTAGATGTGGACATAGGGAAGGGCATGCATGCTGATCTGGGAGGAGGATAATGCCTGTGTCTAGGAGCAGCAGGATAAAGACAGAGTGGTAGTGGTGCCACCTCAGCAGAAGGCACAGAATTGTTGCAGAGTAATGAGCTGTCAGAGTGACTCACAAGTCTTCAACATAAGCATCCGATTAGAGAAGCTCCAAGCACTCTTAGGTCCTTTCCTTTTACTAGTTTGGGGACTGTTGTAAGTGGGGCTTACTCAGAAAATAAGCTAAGACACTCTTAGCGGGGCTGTTGGATGTCGGGAGGGTGTGGGGGCTGAGCTTTAGCTAAGGCACAGGAAGAAGGAGTGTGGCCAAGAGAAATGTCCTGCCTGCCCTTGAGATGGGAAGGCAGTTGTTACATGGAGATGAGATAGAAACCGAGAGAGCCAGAGCCATATTTCCTGGTGAAGTCACTACACAGGCAGTCCTATAGCAGCTGGGAGTAAAGGGTGCCCCCGGGCAAAACCTCCCCAGATCAGGGAGGTGATCTAGGGTGCTTCCCAGACCGGAGAGGAGCGGACTTGGATCAGTGTAGAAAATAGGAGGGACAGTCCTAGCAACATAAGAAAAGGACACTGGCAAAAGCAGCAGGCAGAACTGCACGTGGCCAGTCCGGAGAAGTGAACCTGCCCATGAACGAACCCATGAGTATGGCTCCGAGGAATCACGGGAAATGAGGCCCAAGTTGAGGACCTGGAATTCAGGAAGAAGGGAATTGTTTTCTTGCCATTTCTGCACTGTGAACCCAGAAACCATTGAGATATGTGGGGCCCAGGCTTTCTGAAGCATGCGGAGAGGCATGCATTGTCATGTTGCACATTTGTGCTCCAGGGAGAATGTACAGTTTTACATGCTCTGCTTTGCTCAAAATAAAGAGCAAACTTAAAAAAAAAAAAAAAAAAAAAATCCCCTCCAAGATAATCATCTTTTTAAAAAGACTAGGCTGCTTAGTTCTTGGCCTGTTTCCCAGAGGAGGCAAGAAGAACTAAGGGGAAAGATGAAATGAGAGTCTGTTCCTTTAAGCCATCTCAGAACAATTTAGAGTTAGTTCTAAATTGTTAGTTCTAATTGTTAGTTCTAATTACTTTTGTGGACTTATACGCTTTAAAGTATTTTTAAAACAAATCTTGAGGGAAATTCAAGATTTCAGCTTTTGGTCCTCCCCTTGACTGAAGAAAACAGCTCTTAGACACTGTGGACCAGCTCTGTGGATGCAGCCAAATTCTCTTCTTCCCCGAAAGCCAGTAACTCCCTTTGAAGTCCCCCGTGAAGCAGAGGATGTAATCAGAATGTGAACGTTTACATTGTGACTTCCTTTGTAAAGGATAAGTAGGCCAGTTAAAGCCCAAATACTTCACACTGAACTCAGGGAAACCAGGAATGAAGTGGACGATCTCCGAGTCTTCATGCAGAGACGGGGCCACTGTGACTCCTCTCTCTCCCCCTGTCTCTCTGGCTGTCTGTCTGTCTGTCTTCCCTGATTTCCCAAACGGGACCCTCCTGGGAAAGGCTTGAGCAAAGGCTCCTTTCCTGATGTTTCCTGGCACAGGGTTCACCCCAGCCTCACCACCATCGCTGCCTGCAACAACCCTCCGCCCTGTCCCCACCGCCAGGCCGCCTGTCCTGCCACCTCCCCTCCCGACAAGCCTCTTGACTCCATAAAGGAAGGAAAGTCGGAACGAGGATTTAAAGATCAGTAAAATAACAAAGGAAAGGCAGTCCTGCCTCCACGTCTGTATTTTAATGATAATACTACATATCAACATACAACAATGTTGCTGGGAAGCGATCACATGCCAAGTGCACAACCAGTAGTATATAAACGATGGAAATGACAGAAAAAAAATCACCTGTAAGCCAGCCACTCTAACAAGTGAAATAATTTTATTTATCTTTACTCCCTTCTAGCCCCTGCCCAAATATATTCCATATTTATATTTTACAGAGCTTTAACCACAGGGTATGTGTAATTTTATATTCTCCTTTTTTCATTGTCATTGCAGAGGATTAGGAAATTTTCCTCTGGTTACAGCACAGCCTGATATTGCTTGTAGACCGAACACACTAGGCCTTGAACAAATGAGGCTCCCTGACCACCTCTCCTCCCTCCAATCACCACAAAAGTTCTTGTACAATTCGTTCTAATATGACTCTTCTTCTGGTGAACTCTTCAGCCCAGTAGGACTATCAGATTTAGAGGAGTCATAAAAAGTTTGCTGATTGGACTCAATTATTTGGGGCTGGAAACAAAAATAAAACAAATTTTGTATTGTATAAAACAGCAAATGGATATGAAATCTGGACTGCTCATCTGTTCTTAAAGCCAAGAGCACATATTACATATGTTAGCAACCATTCTCAGCCCTGGATCTGCCTGATCAAGCTCTCATGGACAGCTTCCCCCTCCCACAACTCTCTGCTTTCTCACTCAGTAGATGCTGGAGCCCAGTACTGGGCTAGGGAGGAAAGAAGGCTGCTTGCATGTGGACCAGCTGTCAAGATAGAGCATCTCCAGAAATGCCCTGTGGGCTTCCTGTCTCACTCCTGCCTTGGACTGTATCCGTTTTCACAATCCTTCTTCTAATAACAGAGATGTCCTCTCAGGGTAGAAAACTATCACTATGTTCACAGGGATATTTCAGACCAGCTGACATTCTGGTAGCCGTGTAAGTGTGAGCCCAAGCATGTTCCCCAAGGGCTCATCACTTTCCACTGTGCTATCCTGTTCTGACTAGCTCCTTCTCTATGCCAATAACTAGGATATATATACCTAGATGCTAGGATGGTCATCCAGACTCAGGCTGGGTTCCACATCCTGGCACTGAGTGCCCTACAAGGCCCTTAAGTTAAATTTTCACCCAAAATGAATATGAATCTATGTATACATAGCCTACTCTTACAGTAAGGGTCTAAGAAATAAAGCAAATATGGATCCTCCACATTTGCTCCTAAAATGACTAGAATCTCCTAGAAGGATATGTATGCATATGTATACACATATGTGTATGTATACATATGTTGCATATCTTTATATATACATATATGCACATGTGCTTTTTACTTGCTTTAGATGGTCTTGAATCTTCTTTAATCCATGAGCCAGTGACAGGCAGGGCTGATTTGGATATAGCATGGCAATAAGAGATGAGTGCTGATTCATAATCTCTGATCTCTTCAAGTACCTAACAGATATACTGAGGACTAGATTTTCCTATTCCTTGTCATTTCTCCTTTTTGTTCTATTTCAAGACCATAGCCTTATAAATTTTAAAACTTTCTTTCCTGGCCTGTTCTTATTGTACTGAAAAGCAAAGCAAATTTTTATCTTCCTGAGGAAGAAAGGAGACATAAATCAGACCTTTAATTCTAGAACATAAGGCTTTGCTGGTCTTGCAAAACATATAATTAGTATACCCACAAACAAAACACGGGAAGTCTGATTAGGTGATAAGTATGGGACAAAATGTTGGTTTACTGGTTTAGCTATAGTAGCCTGTATTTCACATTGTCAGACTAAAATATTTTCCATCTTCTAGGGTCTGAGCTTCAAGAGCTGCAGAACATGATTGACAGCCTCCAGAGCCCCCAAGACCCTACCCGGGTGGCCCAGGCACTTCTCCTCCGAAGGGAGGTTATGATTTTGCAGTTTGACGCTGCAGTGAGGCATCTCATCCGGTAAGGGCTGGAGCACTCATCCTGTCTAGGAAATTCTGCTGTGGAGGTGTTTGCTGAGTGACCATCTAGGGAGGCCACTCTTGGCAAGGTTAGATAATGAGCTTAAAATAGTCACGGGCACAAGCAGATCCAGAACGCCATGGCTACCAAACATGACCTGTCACAAAGGCTGTCTGTGAGAATCTGTTCTTATTGGCGAATAACAATCTTGATTTTAGCAAATGTAATTTCAGAACAGTTCATATAATGATTGCTGCTCTCAATGTACACGGGGGTTCTGCTGGGAATAACATTTTTATACTTCTAAAGATGATTATTTCTAGGGTTTTTTTTTTCAACGTTTGTTTACCTTTCAAAAAGACAGAAGTTTTACTGAACTTCTCAAGCTAACAGAATTGGCTACCAGCGTTAAATTTATAAATAAATCAATCTACCTCTAGCCTTGTAGGTACCATTGTATTAAGTACTCCACATGCAAAAGAAATGTTTTATTTGGGTAATTAATCACGATGCTGATGGGAAAATTAGCTTGGATTAAGATTCATAATGTTTCCAGTATAAATAAGTTTTGTATGAGAGGGAAAGAGGGTTAGCCCTAAAGATCTCTGCTGACTTTTTAATTGTCAAAATTAGCTTCTTTAGGTTAGTTCCCCATGTGAGTATTTAGCCACTGAGAGGGCCTCCGAGGGCCGTGCTCTTACCTGTAGGTTGCAGTTGCTTTCCACTGCACTTGCAGGCATCCATGGAGAACGAAAAGGTGGGGGTTGCACTGAACTGTCTTGTTCTTTTTCTACTGTCAATCTTCTTTACTCTGACATCAGAGGACTCTTGGATTTAGAATGTAAATTCAGCAGGACAAAAATCAGGCTAATTTGTTTTCTTTATATTGACAGATAGCTTCCTGAGCTGTAGCTTAGTCAAGCAGGTAAGATGTAAAGCCTCAGACAATTGTCAGGATGGCCATTTGTTAGTCCTCTGGGCTCTGAAAGCCCAAGGTCAGAATTTGCAAGGATTTCACATACTGGTGAAGAAACAGAAATATCCCCCAGAAGTCCTTTTTGGATTTCAGCTACGAAGGATTCCGTTTGGTACTGCTCTCCCAGGGAAACCACTCTGCTTCCAGGAAACCCCCTGGAATCGCTTTGCCGGGGCTTTCTTTGTCCTCACACTCCATCTGCAGGAATGGAGATTGTGTCCTATTTCTGGTTTTATATGTTTTTCTGTGACCCTCTGGAGAGAATCACCCAGACGGTTCACCCCACTGTGTCCTCCACTGGTTACATTTCCCCAGCCTTTTCTCTTCAGAGCTGTTCAGGTTGTGTGTGTTTGGAATTATACAGCTAGTAAGTGGCAGACCAGATTTAGAACCTAGGTGTGTTTCACTCCAAAACCCAAGAGCTATTATGGAGACCAAGTGGCAGCGTGGACAGAGAAGAGGATGCTGAAGAGAAGGCAAGATCATCTTGGGTACTGGCTATGTGCATGCTTCTAGGCACAAAACATTTCACTCTGCCCCTCTCAACCCCCCTCTACTAGCCAAAGGGTTGATGGAACTTGGTAGCTGTCCCCCAATGGGTTGGATCACACTGACCAGGGCCCAGCATTCATCTCTGGACATGTCCACCAACTTGCAGGAGTTATTGATTAGCCAATTCAAGAAATGCCCGAGGATTAAGCTTATCTTTAATGCCAGGTGAATTAATCATGTGCATTGAAGGTAAACACTTGGGTGACAAAGCAGTTCTATCCAATCTCATCTATTTAAGTCAGGAGTTGGCAAACTACTGCTGGAGGTCTCTGCCGATTTTTGTATGGCCTGTGCACTAAGGATGGCCTTCCTATCTTTAAATGGTTGGGAAAAAAAATGTATAGAAGAATAGTATGTCTCTGCCGATTTTTGTATGGCCTGTGGGCTAAGGATGGCCTTCCTATCTTTAAATGGATGGAAAAAAAAATGTATAGAAGAATAGTATTTTGTGACCCATGAAAATGATATGGAGTTCATATTTCCACGTCCATAAATGAAACATTGTTGGAACACAGTCATGCCCATTCACCTAGGGATTGTCACCCCTTTCACACTACAACCCCGGAGCTGAAGAGTTGCCACAGAGTCTGTAGGGTCTGCAAAGATGAAAACATTTACTGTCTGGTCCTTTACGAAAAAGTTTAGTTTTTCACCCCCTGATTTAAAGAATAGAATTCCTTTGCACTTTAGGTTTGGAAGGAAGCAAAGTCCCTCAAAGGTACTCTATAGCACAGTGTAAAATATATCACATGAAAAGTGCCTCTAGTCTGAATGGATTGTTGATGTTCAGGGTGATTAGGGTAAAAAGGAGAAAGCTGAGGAGATACCTTGGCGATACAACCCTTCCTGCAGCAAGCCTGCCTTAGGAGTACATCAAGGAATTTCTAAAGAAAGCAACTCCAGCCTCTCATTCCTTGAATGTTTGTTGGTTTTCTCTTCATTTTTGTTTCTGAGACAGAGTCTCACTCTGTCTCCCAGGCTGCAGTGCAGTGGCATGACCTCAGCTCACTGCAACCTCTGCCTCCCAGGTTTAAGTGACTCTCGTGCCTCAGCCTCCCGAGTTGCTGGGATTACAGATGTTTACAACCACACCCAGCTAATTTTTGCATTTTTCGTAGAGACAGGGTTTCACCATGTCGGCCAGGCTAGTGTCGAACTCCTGACCTCAAGAGATCTGAGTGCTGGGAGTATAGGTGTGAGCCACTGCACCTGGCGTTCTGTTCATTTTTGAATGTATTTTTATTTTCGTGATCACCTACTTAACTCTCTCTAAACATGCAGCTATTTAAGTGTGCTTTGACAGCTGGGTGTGGTGGCTCACTCCTTTCATCCCAGCACTTTGGGAGGCCTATGTGGGAGGATCCCCTGAGCCCAGGAATTTGAGACTGTTGTGAGCTATGGTTGCGCTGCTGCACTCCAGCCTGGGCAACAGGGATCCTGTCTCTAAAAACAAAAAGAAATAAAAATTTAAAAATAAAGTGTGCTTTGGGTTGTCTGGGGATTCCTGGGAGACACATAGGAGCCTGGGCCCTCACATGAGCAGTGCTGAACGAGGCCACGGCCCTCGTTTTTGGCATCTGAGAAGCAAAGAGCTTTTGCCTGGCCTCCTCCGGGCCACTTTGCAGGTTTCATTAAGTTCTTACCTGGAGGAAAACTCTAGCATGTGCCCTGTGAGTTCCCTGTGGTTCAAAATAGCTTTTACTGATGGCAAGAAGATTAAACTTTCTAATGCCACATTACTGAATCACACTTGGAGTTTAAAAGTGATCCATCTGAGATTTAAAATCAGTTAATGCAAGATTCTCCCTCTTCCCCTTTGTTTTAATCACCTCCTCTTCACTTGCTGGAGAGGGAAGGGTCCTGCCCTAGGGTCATGGGGATGGCCAAACACCCGACCCTGGACAGATGGGGTGAATGACAGATGGGGCGGGTGGTAATTTATTACTCACAGACACAATCCAGAGGAAGAGGACACTGTCCCCCCATACAGGGCCACTTGGGAACAGAGTGAACAGGCAAGGGCCGTGGGGGGCAGGTTTTGTAATATCAGGAGAGAGTGATGTTCCGTGCTTCACACAGGAAGGGGTGATTGATTTGAATAATGCTGTGGTCTGGCAGGGAACTGAAACCGCTACTCAAGGATAAGCAGGAATTGCACCTGGTTCCTTTGATAAGGAGGGTCGTTAAACCTGGAGACCTTATCTGTGGGAACAGAGTGGGGAGTGGGGGACCTTGTGGCTAAGCTATTTGAGGCCTCCTGGTTTTGCCAGAAGTCAAGGCAGCACAAATTTTGGACCTTAAGTTTAGGCCTCACACAACACTCTTCTCATTCTACCATCCTCTCGGAGGTGATCTAAGTTTCTGTCAGTGCTTTCGAATCTTCCTGGCAGCTGGGAAGACACAGCCACTTCCTTTATCTCTGCGGTGGGTGAGCTGGCTCACCCCAGGCCTCTTCTGTTTAGCCTGCTGCTCAGCATTCCTCTGGATACCCACGTGTGAGGGTCCTTCTCCCCACTTTGAGGGGCTGCTAGTCTTCCTGGGAGGCCACCTCACAGAGAATCCAAGCAAAAGGACCTTCTGCTCTGGGATACCCTCCTCCAACTTATCCAGAGGCATCCACTAGAACTCAGCTCTAGTAGTCTTTCCTTGTTTAACTCTTATTTCCTTTTAGGCAAGAAAAATCATTCTAATTTATCATGCATACTTCCTTCTCTCTGACTTATGGTATAAATTTCATGCTCCAGTCTTCAGGGTTTGTGGTTCTTGGTATACAAAGCCAAGTTTTGTTTAAAACCAAACAAGAACTTTTCTCCCCCAAACCCCAAGGAGGCTTAAAACTTTAAATTTAGTTTTTATAAAGAAGTGTTGTCTCAGCTTTTGGTCTTAAAATAATTCATTCAATAAACAATTGATAGCTTTTTTCTAGAGCTACAGCTGCACTATTCAGTAGCCACATGTGGCTATTTAATTTAATTAAAATTATTATTAATTTAAATGAAAGAAAATTAAAAATTTGGGCTGGTCTGAGTGCAGTCGTGTTTACAACTAATTGATTACAACCAGTTACAGATTGCTTTATTCTTTCTCCACTCACACTGCTTCGCTTGACTAGCCTTTAAAAAAAGAAAAAGAAGAAAAAGAAAATTAAAAATTCATTCCCTCAGTCACAGTAGTCACATTTCAAGTGTACAACTGCCACACGTGGCCAGAGGCTACTCTATTGGATAGTGCAAATTTAGGACATTTCCACCATTGCAGACTGTTCTGCTAGACAGTGCTAGTCGAGAGTATGCCAACCCTCCCCATGAGGGCTATGAACTGTGAAAGTCAAGGGTAATGGGCACGGGGGTTGATGTGGCTGAAGAAGGAACCTGTTAATATCTCGAAATGTTTTCTTGCTTCCGTAACTTTGAGGAAAGTTTTGAACTTTAGAAATGTAAGTAACTGCTTTTAATGAAATGCCCCCCTGACCCCATGTTTTGGTAGAAGAACGTTTTTGGCAGCTGGAAATGTTCCTGCCTACCAGTCTGTCACAGACGGCATGTGCCATGGGCTGCCAGCACTGAGCAACTGTCTCAGGAAGAGCATTTTTGCCTCGCAGCTCAGCCTGCCCCAGCCACTGGATCCACGGAGCCTCCAGGTGTGTTTCTGACGTATTTTTATACTGTAAATGGTGTGCTGTGTGTAGGGAATTTAGGCTGTTTGTTTCCATTTGGTTTAGATTCTGCAGGGGCTTTCAAGACTTTAATGCCCTCTGTCTTCACTGGCTCAGCTTCACTTGCACAGTGGAACAGTCTGGGCCCCAGGGCCAGCTGTGATTCCCAGTCAGGGTCTTGGCCTCCAAACCCTCAACAGGCTGATCGGGGCAACAGCTTGTCTGTTCACAGTTGATAGCAAAACAAACAATCTTCTCCATGTAATAAATAGTCATGATAGCAATTGCAATGCATAAATGAAGTCAGCAGCTGGGTTTTCAATAGCCCTGGTTATAGCCCCTGTTGTTGAAGGCAAGCCTGGCAACTATTGTTGCTCCTAGGCAGGAACAATATTACCCACCTTCTACAACCAAAGAGTTCAAGATTCAGGAAGGCCAGAGATCGGACTATTCCAGAGTCATGGCAGCACCAGGTTGCAAGCTGTATTAGTTACTTATTGCTGCATAATGATTTACCCTAAAGTTTGGCAGATTAAAGTAATAGACATTCATTATCTCACATAGTTTCTGAGGATCAGGAATCTGGGAGCAGCTTAGGTGGGCAGTTCTGGCTCAGGGTCTCTCATGAGTCAAGATGTTGGCCAGGGCTGTAATCATCTCAAGGCTTGACTGGAGGACAACCTGCCTCCAAGCCCACTCCTATGGCTGCTGGTGGGCACCAGAAGATCCACTTCCAGGCTTATCCACATATGCTTCTCCACCGAGCTTCCTTGCAACACAGTAGATGGCTTCCCCCAGCACAAACAGTCCAAGAGAGAACCCAAGATGGAAGTCACAGTGTTTTTATTACCAGATTTCAGAAGTGACTCTCATCACTTCTGTCATATTCTTTTCACTGGAAGTGAGTCACTAAGTCCAGCACACATTCAAGTAGGGGGGATGGTGCGGAATTAAGCTCCACCTCTTTACAGGAGGAGTATCAAGGAACTAGTGGATATCTCTTTCAAACTACCTCACAATCCCTGGTCTTTCGACTCCAAAATTTCCAACTTAATATTCTGATCTTATAGTGCTAAGCCAAGGGACACCAACATTTCTACCTGCAGTGGCTGCAAGACAGTGACTTTGGGCCCAAGCCTTGGCCCTCATTTAGACCCAGAAGACAGGGCTGGACCGTGACCACTGGATCTGCTCTTGCTACCTTTGGGTGTTGCCTGGGATTAGGTGGATACAAGAGTCCTGGCTTCTTGCTGTCAGAATCAACTGCAACTCCAGGACTTGACTAAAACCAGAACCAGGCCTGGAAGTGTAGAATGGGGTCAGATAGGCAGGCTCACTGGTTCCAGGGCTGCACACGGTATCACAAGGGACAGAGGATGCCTTAGCTATTGGTTAGTGATACGGAGGAGACAGAGACTCACATGTAATAATTTGTGGCGCTGGTCTTCAGTTGTTACCTAGAACTGGAGCACAATAGTGATGAAGGACAACTTTTTAAGGTTCCTGATATTGAGAGCATTTGAGTAAATTTATTTTTATTGATTTTAAATGTGTCCCATTGGTGTTATACTGCTCTGGAACTTCTGAACACTGGTGCTGATTAATTACACTGAAATCTTAAGTACTCTTCTGTGTTTCACCATCTGCTGAGAAAACTATTTAAAAAATAGATTATTACTCTCTCCTGTATCACTAGGAAGTTTCAAGAAATACTTCCATGTAATAAATAAGTCATCCAAAATTGTTTTGGGGTGCAGACACAGATATCCTATTCATATACAGATATCTATTAATTTTAAACACAAAGTACAGCATTATCATGTTTATTATTTTGTTCTCTTAGGCATTTGAGCTGTTTCCTTGGAGAGCATTTCTGGAAGATGGAGGACTATTCCCAGCTATGAGTAGCAGCCCAGACACCCTAGAATATAATATGCAGGTAGGATAGTTCTTCTCCATTGTTACAGAGAGAACTTCTCGAGTGCAGACTGCAAAGATGGTTGCCATTGGGTCCACAGGTCAGATCCTCCTACTCTCACCCATGATGAAAAATGTGTGAGATAAGCAGGGTGTTTGATTTTGAAGCTGTAAACCTGGGACCACGAGGTGAGTCACATTTTCTTATGATAGAAGAGAAGCATGCTCTAAACTGGCGTGGGCCTGGGTTGTAGACTCAACTGCAGTTCTCGTAACAGTAGTGATCTGGGAGAATGGCCAATCATCTCCAGTCATGGGCTGGGCCTCCTAGAGAAACTCCCAGGCTGGAGGCTCAGAGATGTGTGACTCCTGACCTGTCCATAAATAGTGGTGGGAAGGGAACTTTTTAAAGCAGGACTCGTCGGGAGAATTTCTTTTCATTGTTTTCTTTTCCGCCGTTAACTTCTTTTAAATTGTTAGATTCTTTTCATTATTAAATGTTTTCCCCTGATTATTTAAGTAAATATTGTTTTTATTTAAAAAATAGAAAGCATAGAAAAGTATTAAGAACAACATGAAAATCAACCATAAATACGCTTCAAAACCATATGGAGGTGGGGGAGTGGGTGGATGGGATGGGACTGGCCATGGGTTAATGGTTCTTGGGGCTGTGTGATAGGAACTTTTCTGTTTGATTTCTATATATTCAAAATTATCCATAAGTAGAACAGGTTAAGTAAAATAGTAAAAATGGTCTTAAAAAATTTACCATATGGCTGGGTGTGACTCACACCTGTAATCCCAGCACTTTGGGAGGCCAAGGTGGGCAGATCACTTGAGCTCAGGAGTTCAAGACTGGCCTGGGCAACAAGGTGAAAGCCCGTCTCTACTGAAAATACAAAAATTATCTGGGTGTGATGGCACATGCCTATAGTCCCAGCTACTCAGGAGGCTGAAGCATGAGAATCACTTGAACCCAGGAGATGGAGGTTGCAGTGAGCTGAGATCGTACCACTGCACTCCAGCCTGGTGACAGTGTGAGACTCTTAAAAAATAAAATAAAATAAAATAAAATAAAATAAAATAAAATGGTAAAATAAAATTAAAAATCAACCATCGTCCCACAACTAAGAGACAATTACAGTTCACATTTTATTTCCCTGGTATTTTCTCTCTGCGTATGTGTGTTTATATCTGTACTTTTAAGGAAAAATTGATATCACACTATACATTCACCATGTCAGATCTGCTGTAAGGGCTGGAAACTTGGCATTTTCATACAGAGCCAAAAGTTTGATGTGCTCAAAGAAAACTTTAAGTTAGAAATGTTACTCTGGTTTTTATGAATTTTCTAGCAGTTGAGAGGATGGGTTCTTGTAAATACAGTTACTCCTAGTTTTCTTCCTAAAAACCATATGTAAAATATATATATATGGTCTTCAAATGGAAGGTTTTTTTGTTTTTTTAGCTGTGCCTCTGTGGGTTGAGTGACCGTGACCACAAGGTGGCTCATGGAGAACTGGTGGGTGTGCAACTGCTACTGGAAGATGTTCTGAGTAGCTATCATGTGACCATGGAGGCCCCCCCAAGACAGCAAGCCACACTGGGCAAAAATGCACAGGTATTCTTGGGGAATCATTTCCATATTGACCAGTACTGTATTGGGCTGAAGGACTTCTCTGCTGGGGAGATGGTCCAGGGAGCCACATGTTCCCATAGCCTCTCTCAGTAGGTCCCAGGACTGTGCCAACACCACCTGGGAGCAACAGTGGAGCAGGGGTAGCCACTGCAAAGCATTTTCTAAGTTCCATGATTATGGTCTATCCAACTATTTTAATTTTTAAAATGGGACAAAAGTTGTAGGAGGTCTATTGAAACAAATGAAACAAAAACACCAACTGAATGCTTTCTTTGTGAGTCACACATCTAGGACTGGAGTTGGAAGGGCCAGAGGGGTCTGATAGAAGCCCCAGGTGGACATCTCAGGCCTGGGCTCTTGTCCTCACACTCAACTACTGGCCTATGGCCTCCTGGGCAGGCACTGCCTCCTCTGGGTTTATCACTCTGAAGCTCTAAGGTGCAAGAGCCACTAGCCCTCCTAGTATCATGACTTTAAACAATTTTGCATGTATCTGGGAACTAGGCAGAGACATGTTTGGATGCCAGACAAACTAGCTGGTGCCCCCACTTGAAGACTTTTTCTGTCTGAGCCAAACTTTCTGAGCAATGCCTAAATCTGTCATCTTCATTTTCTTACCTTCCTGCTACTCCTTGCAGCACTACAGTCTGTCTTCCCAATCTTGCTACTGAAACGTGTCTCATCAAGAGGTGGTCCTTGTCACTAAATCCCCTGGGTACTTTCAGTCACCTTCCTACCTAACCCCTTGGCAGCATTTGACAGAGTCCTTCTCAAAGCCTTTCTGCCCTTGGCTTCCACAGCATGAGTCTCTCCTACCTTTCCTCTGACATTGCTGAGCCCTCCTTCTCAGACCCTTCTGTAGGGTCCTCTACCTCTGCCAACCCTAAAATGTTTTTTATAATCTATCCCACCACTGCTACCAGGGCCACATTTTGACTTCCACAGGCCCTAACACTTTTACCTTTGTGGGCTCCTCCCTCCGCCATGAAAAACCTTTAAAAGTTATATTTTAACATTGTGCTAGTACAAAGAAAAAGATATTAAAATCATATATTAAGGCATTTTCTTTAGCCTAAAAGGTCTTTTTTTCTGATTAAAAAAAAATAAGGCATTTTGTGAGCCCTAGGCACTGTGCCTCCTCTGCCCAAGCCATTAAGTCAGCCCTGAATGCTACTAATACCACTACTATTATTGCCTACAAGTTGAGGTCTGTTCAGATTGCTTTTGATATATTCATTTATTTAGTCCCCACAATAATTCCATGAGATAGGTTGTTTCATTGTTCTCATTTTATAGTTAAGAATACTAAGGCTTAAAAAGGTTAAGTAACATGGCCAAAGTCACATGGGTAATGAGGAGACAAGCTCAGACTCCAACCCAACGTTCTGGTCCTGGAGCTCCCTCATCCTCTTCTCTACTAGGTTGCTCCATTCCTCACCCTCTCCCTAGGAAAACCCATCCACTTTTATAACTTTGATGACATTCACATGCCATGATCCAAATCTATATGTCTAGCCCAAATATCAATCCTATCAGACTCACATGTTCAATTGCCTGCTGGATAGCTCCACTTATTCCACCTCAGAGACAGCGTGTCCTAAGCTAAGGTCATCTTACTCCCTAAATCTTGCCCCTCCCCCATAGTCTCTGTCAGATGGTCAAGCCAAAAACTCTGGGCACCATCTTTGACTTCTGTCCCACACCCCACAACAAGTCACCAAGTTTTACTATCAATTATTTTAATATCTTTCAAGTTTGTCTTCTTTCTCCATTCCCCCACAGTACCCACTTCTACGAGTCCAAACCATCATCATCCCTGATCACTAGGCTATGATCGTGACCTCCAATTGGATTCCGTACACTTACTCTCACCTCTTTCCAATCCATTCACCAGGGTAATATTTTTAAATGCAAGCCTGATTATGTCACTTCCTTCACTACAACTCTTCAATGGATTCCAGATGCCCTGAGAAAAGTCCAAATGCTTTCATCAGCCCCTCGTGACTTGACTCCTGCCAATATTTCTACCCTCAATGTCTTTTTATTTGTCAAGTGCACCATGCTCTCCTCTGTACTTCTCGCAAGCTGGTCCCTCTAGTGGAAAACTTCCCTCTCCTTCCTTTTTCTGCTTCATCACCTGATTAACTCTTATCCTTACTTAGTTATCCTTCAGATTTCCACTTCAAAACCACTGTCTTTAGGAAGATTTTTCTGATCATCCACCCTTACCCCCGATGCTTCTCTGTGCCAATTAGAGTGCTTCTGGTGCAAGTAACAGGTTGTCCCATTAGCTATAACTTAAATTAGGGAAGCATATTAATCCTCCATAATAAGAAGTCTAGAAGGAGGCAGTTCAGGTTGGTGTAGCCCCTCAACAGTGACTTCAAGGACTCAAGGTCTGCCATGTAGCTGTGTCGGCAAACATCTCCCTCACTTTTGTAAGATAAAAACAGGAGCAAAAAAGCTTTCTCCTTGGAGAGCTATCTTTTTATCAAGGAGGGGAATATTTTGTAGCAGCCCCCCAGTATGATCATTTGCAAAGCTGGATATAGATCAAATTGTGCCAAGATCAAAAAACATGCTGGGCCCTCAGGTCCTTCTGTTTGCCATTTTTTGGCCCTGTCTGTGATGGATTACCATCTTTTTCTGACATTCCCCGCCATCCTCCACCTTGTTATTTATCTTGGCTCCTGTTCCTTCTTTTGTCTTTTAAATTAAAGCACGTAGGTAGAAAAGACTTCTCATCATATGAACATATAAACAAACAAATTTGCTTTAAAATTATTATTTAATTAATTTTATTTCATGTGTTTTTATTTAGGACTATTTAGCTATTCATAGACGATAGAAATCAGCAGAATTTATACTGCCCTGAGAGTCAGGACTCCTGAGTTCCTGCCCCAGTTATGCCACAAGTTTTTTTATCTCACTAGGCCTCAGTCTCCAAAGCTCCAAAGTAAAGGTGATGAATTGGCTCAGGGCTTTTAAAATTGTGGTCCAAGGAGCCCTGGGGTTCCTAAGAGACACCTTGGGGCTTCTTGAGCTGGGGGTGGCGTGCAATTACATGGCCTCCAGGCTCTCCCCTTCATGTCACCATGCTTGTCCTTGGTCTGTTGAATATTTGGGCCAGTGCATAAGAATTCATTTAATGAAAGAGCTCTGAGGATAAAATGAAATCTGGAAATCCATGCACTAGCTGATTGTTGGGGAGGCAGGCTACAAGACTGAGGAGTTACCAGCAATCTATAGGAACTCACTCTCCCCTGGGTCTTGCTTATCAATTCTTCCTTGGACAATTTGACCAACGCTCTTCCTGGCAGGCAGGCTTTTCCTTATGTATGTTAATACCACTGCTCTAGGATCCAGTTATACCAGGTTGTTCTTCCTGTTTCTAGCCAGGAAACTTGAGTGTCTCAGGTGCTGTCACCTAAATGCTCTTTAAGCCTCTTTTTATCATAACATCATGGGATTTGCCATCCTGGTCTGCCAAGAAGAGCTCCTTTTTCTGTGACTGAGACACTGTGGACAGGCAGTGGGCCTGAATCTGGTCCTCATTTTGTTCCTCACTCTGGGTGACCTTGGCCCTCAGACTGCTGGCTGCAGGACAGCAGGACAAACAAGGACCTGAATACCTTGTTTCCTCTACGTCCTGCAGGGTTCATAGCAGCCCCTCCACAATTATTTACTTAAGGAAAGCACCAATGAATAAATGAAGAAATCATAATTTTAAAGTAATCTTTCTTATTGAATGATAAATTCTAATTAAGAGAAATGTTTCCTGCCTAACTTCTAAAAGATGAGAAGAAACAGGAGGTAGGATAAACTTAAATTTCCATTCCTCAAAGGAAAGTTACTTCATGGCTCCACCATGATGGGAACTTTAATCTCAGGTGTATTGAAGAGTACTTTCCAGAATGCAGAGGGAAAACACAAAAGGCTCAGTTTTTCAAAGGCGGATAAAACGTTAGTATGCAAGTAAGAGAGTTTTCAAAATGAATGGTTCCAGACCCAAGCAGAAAGCTGCAGTTGATACATTCCTATCCTTTCCATAAACTGTTCATGAAGGATGGTCAATCTCCCTCAACTCTACATGTGCTGTAGGCCTGTGAACCATTCCTCCTGGGGAAAAAGTTAATTCTCCAAAGACTTTGTTTTGCACAAGCTGCAAGTAAAAGGTTAACCTGTGTTGGTTCATGATCAGTAAAGAAGGATTTCCATAATGCTTTCAGCCAGATTGGTCCAAAGTGCCAGGATTCAGAAGTCAGTTCCGAAACAGCCCAAAAGCCTCCAAGTTGCTGGAGGGCCCGTGCGATGCGGTGATGTCCCTTGCTTTGCTGAGATCATTTCTGATACTGTGGAAGCAGCTGGAAGTGCTAAAGGAGCACTGGGGCCGACTCAAGCTGCAAGGCCAGGATATCAACTCTGTCTCTCTCCACAAACAGTTTTCAGAGCTCTACGAGTGAGTGTTGCTGAGGCTGAAATTCATGGCCATGACTAGAACCTTGGGGATGGCAGCTTCCTGCCCCTTTATCTGAGGGCGAGATTTGGTCCATGAATCCTAACATGACCCATTAGACCCATGGGCTGGGTCTCTGAGTGCTTGTGGCACTGCAGCCAGAGATATACAGATGGCACATGGGGCACAGGTCTGGGGAATGGGAGGCATGCTAGCAGCTGCAGGCCCTGGCTCGAATGACGTAGCTGGCTGGGAAGGCGTGTTGCTTCTGCCATGTGTCTGTTAACAAACATTTACTAAGCACCCCCATACACCCTGGGCCTTACCAAGCTTAAGAATGTTTGCTTTAGGCCGGCGTGGTGGCTCACGGCTGTAATCCCAGCACTTTGGGAGGTTGAGGCGGGGGGATTACCTGAGGTCAGAAGTTTGAGACCAGCCTGGCCAACATGGTGAAACCCTGTCTCTACTAAAAATACAAAAAATTAGCCGGATGTGATGGTGGGTACCTGTAATCCCAGCTACTCGGGAGGCTGAGGCAGGAGAATGGTTTGAACCCAGGAGGCAGAGGTTGCAGTGAGCTGAGATCACACCATTGCATTCTAGCCTGGGCAACAAGAGTGAAACTCTCTCTCAAAAAACAAAAACAAACAACAACAACAGAAAGTTGGTACAGCCAGATTGTTTATCTTGTGAAATTATTATAGTCAGTGTCCCTGATAACTAGGAAATGTGAAGACTTGTCAATATTTTGAAGAGTGAGGACTGAGGTTATATGCACCCAATGGGAAAAAGCCTCACTATTTCAAGTGGCTAAGAAATGATAACTGTGGTGAATTTAGATGTTGATATATCTGTGAATGGGTTAGGATACTGATGATAGGAAAGATAAAATGAATGAAAATAATTATCAGAGAATTAAAATGAGAAAAAATATGTTTGCTAATTTCTGTCTTTCTTCTTTAATAGAACTGACATTCTCTACCCCAGCATGAAAGCTATAGCTAGGCAGATGGGGAAAGAAGATGAATTTGAAGGATTTATAGTAAATAATCAGTCTGTTCTTCCCCCCAGTGGAGCCTCAGAAATTGAAATAAAAACTCACCAGGTATGCAGGATATATTTTAAATTTGCCTTTGAAAACGTCCTTTATGGCATTAGCATGTAAAACTACAGACATACCAAAATGGTATTTTTTCTAAGAAGCTAAGTGTAAATTGCAGGGTTGCAAATCATTGAATGGGCTGGAGGGAGGGCGGGACTAAGTATTTAAAGGCGTGTGGGGCTTTGATGAAGCAAATTACTTCCCTTAATGTCCCTGTTCTATAAGTTTGGATTTTTATCATTTTGATTTTCCTCAAATTGATGTGTACCTTCATAAGAATGATGATAGAAAACATAACCACTATCTTAAGCATAAAATTTAGCATGCAGGTAGCCACATGGAAATAAAATATTTTTAAAAGCGCCCTGTAATTATTTTTCTGAGAATAAGAAAATGCCCACTCGATATGTGTAAGATGATCTGTGTGGAGAAGTTGTTTTCCCGAGTCTTTGTTCAGCTTGGTCCTGGGACTCAAGCTTTCTGTGGCTGGGCTTATTGTACCAGGCAAGCAAAGCCTCGGCTGTTTGGTTGTCAATGCAGAGATGCCCATCCGCTGAGCAACAAGGAGAAGTCAGCCCCTGTCAGGCCCCAGTGCCAAGCTCACTGCTTACCCTTCTAAGCCCTATTCCTTTCCAGCACCTGGGGGCCTTCAACAGGGAGAAACATGCGCTCTGCAAGCGTAATAGATTGAGTAAGGGCTCACAGTTTTTGGAAGACTTTTCTGTTGGTCCTACATGGAGTTTTAAATCTTGTAAAATCTTCCTTGGTATCTAAATCAAGTTTTATACCTGAGGGCTTCTTCTTCTTTTTTTTTTTTTTTTTTTTTTTGAGATGGAGTCCTGCTCTGTTGCTCAGGCTAGAGTGCAGTGGCACGATCTCGGCTCACTGCAATCTCCGCCTCTCAGGTTCAAGTAATTCTCCTGCCTCAGCCTCCCAAGTAGCTGGGATTACAGGTGCCCAGCTAATTTTTTTATTTTTAGTGGAGATGGGGTTTCACCATCTTGGCTAGGCTGGTCTTGAATTCCTGACCTTGTGATCCACCCGCCTCGGCCTCCCAAACTCCTGACCTCGTAATCTAATCGCCTCGGCCTCCCAAAGTGCTGGGATTACAGGTGTGAGCCATTGCGCCCAGCTGAGAGCTTCTCTTATAATGAGAACTCACAAAATCCTAGCCACATTTAGAGACTCCAAAAGACATGAGGTCACCCCGGGTATTGAACACTTTGCAATTTAGCAAAACTTGGTTTGAAAAAAAGATTATATTTTATCAATGAGGATGTGAACCAGGAAGAACAGGTGTTGTTCTCCAGAGAGGTACATCTGTGCCCCCAGAAGCACTTGGGAGACCTAGAAGGGAAGCGTTCCTTCTTTCTCGGGAGAGTAGCTGAGGGGCAGGCCCTAGCTCAAAGCCCTTTTGCAGGAATATGACACGGGACCCAAAATATAAGCTGAATGTAGAGAGTGACCCTCAACCTATGCTTACTCTAGCTTCAAAAACTTCTGGAAAATTTTGAAATTCATATGATCCAAGAGGTACTAAGAAAAGTTAACAGAGAGATGATACTGCTTTTATCAGAAAAGTCCAAGAAGGAGTGTTCTCTCCCTACAGGTAAAGTACCTTTATTTTGTTACTTCACAAAATAATTTCCTAATTACGAAAGCAATTCATGTATCGACATTTGTTGTAAAAACAAGCAAAAACCAAAAATCAGTTCAATGCCCAGAAAATGATATAAAAATGACTTTTTACACCTTGACCCTGTGCAATGAAAGGGCGAGCCTATCCCCAGCTGGGCGTCTCTAACTGCCACCCGAGAGCTGAGTGTGGCTGAGCTCTAGTTATAGAACTTGCAACAAGACACAAAGCACTTTGGTATATTTCTTTCCCTGTACAAAGGCTTTTTTTAAAAAAAATAGAAAACATAGTTTCAACTCTACTGATTAACTCGTAACTGAAATAGAGTTGAAATGAAGGGAAAACCTAAAGCCTTTCTTATTTGTAACGTACGTAAGTTATGATGTGTCAAATTCGTAAATGTAGGGTGTGAAGGCAATCAGAATGGTTTCCTTCCATCTGAGGCCCAAACTTGAGGCCACTTCATGGGCATGTGACGCGCAGGATGCAGAGGGACACTTGGGGTTTCATGTTCTGTGGTCACCATCCTGAAACTTTTAATGGTTTAACTTTGAATGTGTTCAAAGTTACAATTCCAGGTACCTAAGGTGGGCAGGGGGCTTGTCCTCACTGAGCTACCCGTTGAACACATGGTGTTGCTACCAGCCTGGGACCCCTGAGATGCTGCTGGGTGCACACGCCTGACCTTGACCCTCCCCGCACCCAGAGGTGAGGGGAACCTTGGCACAGGGAGGGTCAAGGTCAGGCCTGTGCACTCAGCAGCATCTCAGGGGTCTTAGGCTGGCAGCACTGCCATGTGTTCGATGGGTAGCTCGGTGAGGGTGAGCCTCCTGCCCACCTTGGGTACCTGGAATCTCCCAGGACAGAGGTTGCAGTACTCTTGGGGGTTGCCTTTCCACGGCGGATTGGGGTGGTGGGAAGGGGAGATGCCTGACTCAACTTCTCATCCCCAGGCAGGGCCTGGTGCCTCAGTCTGGTGACTGGTGGGTCATGCATATTCACACACTGAGTCACAGGTGGGGCCACTGGATGCTTATGGGGGTCTCACTTGCCCTGCACGTATTCCCATGACCAAGAGAGTGCAACGTTAAAAGCGAATAAAAGCACCATGACAGGTCAAGAGAGAGACTGCAGAAGAAAGGGAAAAGGTTTATCTTTTAGTACCTGTGTGACACTTTTTCCTGCTTTTAGAAAGAGGTCCTACATTTTTATTTTGCACCAGGCCCCTGCGTTATGTAGCTAGTCCTGTCTGAACTATAATATCTATTCCTAACTTTGAATATTCTGTAGGAAATTCATAACCTTTGAGCTAGGGAGGAGTTGTCTGACTACGAACTTAAATTAGGTTTTCCTTTTGAGACAAAGTCCACAGACATTGTAATGTTAATTAATAACCTCTGTCCTCACCTAAGACATAGTCATTTTATTAGTGCTTCAAGTAACTGAATTCTGTAAACAGGACCCTGTGCAATGAAAGTGCGAGCCCCTCCCCAGCTGAGTGTCTCTAATGCCACCAGAGAGCTGAGTGTGGTTGAGCTCTAGTTACAGAACATTCAACAAGACACAAAGCGCCTGTTGTTTGTGCTGTGTTTGCTGCATCCAGGCGGCTCCCTTCCGATTCCTTGGAGAAAACCCACAAGCCTACAGCAGGTGCAACCATCTGCACATGTTGGGGCCGTGGTTCCTATGAGACACCCAGGGTGAGGGGCTGTGGGGAAGCATCTTTGCTTTGTGGTTGTGCTGCTGTGTGCAGGGTGCCTGTCAGCTGTGCTTGCAAAGGGCCTTCAATGCAGTGGGGGGCAGGCAGAGGGGAGGGGTAGAGTTATTTTTAACAGTGGCAAGGTTGATATTACAAAGCCTCACCTTGGATGGAGTGTGCTGGCCAATTCTAAACTCTTGTTTGATTCTATACTTATAAGACTTTTAAACTCCATGCCAATATCGAAGGGAAAGGGTGGTTGTTTCTGGTTCCATTTTGTTTTGTTCTTTGGTCTGTCAGGCATGACTTGGTGTGGAGACCTGGATCTCCACCTCTACTGAGTTCTCCTAATTCAAGCGATTGAGTCCTCACTGTGTGCCAAGGTGCTTTGGTATACACTTCTTCGGTGTCATCTTCCTGAGACCACTGTGGGCTTGGTGCCTTCAAAGAAGGCAATAACATATTGGAATCCCCACCTACCTATGGTTTATCTTGGCAGCAAGAAGTAGCCATAGTGAACAGGGCTTCCAAGCAGGGGCTGCCTCTTCATGCAGAGATCACCCTTTGTGGCCAAGGTTAGCTTGGGACTGGAGGTTTCTCCAGAGGAAGTTAGGAATGGAGAGTATTGAGAACCAGGGGGACAGCAAAAGCCCATATCCTTTTCCTCAGGGTCTTCTCCTTCCCTATGGGCTGACTGACTGTAGTGTTGACATTTATATCTGCCAAAAAGAAACCCTGAGCCAGGTATGGTGGCACACTCCTGGAGCCCAGAAGCACCTGGGAGGCTGAGGCAGGTGGATCACTTGAGTTCAGGAATTTGAGACCAGCCTGAGCAACATGGTAAAACCCTGACTCTACAAAAAGTGAAAAAAATTTAGCTGGGTGTGGCGGTGCACACCTGTAGTCCCAGCTACTCAGGATGCTGAGGTGGGAGGATTGCTTGAGCCTGGGATGTTGAGGCTGCAGTGAGCCAAGATCGTGCCACTATACTCCAGCCTGAGTGACAGAGCAAGACTCTGTACAAAAAGAAAAAAAAAAAAAAGGAACCCTGGAATACTTCTCTCCCTCTCCCTCCTTCCTTCCCCCTCACCTTGTTTTGGAGCTTGATCATACAGCTTCTGAATGAGTTTCCGGTTTGTCATTGAGCCTCTGAGGATGTGGCATCCAGACCTGGCCCTGGTGCTAGGTCTCGGTAGCTGAACTAGTAGCCCCCTGAAAACTATCTAAAGTAGCTCCAGACATCTTTGTTCAACCCCCGGGGCTTATCTTAGCAGAGATGGCCCCATTGGTTCACAAAGATTCTGCCATCCCTCATCTTTGATGTTTTGGCATTGAAGTGATTTTTAGTTGATTTTCTAATTTTCTCTGAGCAGTTTTAAGGCCAGCAGTCTCCAAAGTAGAATGCATATATCACAGGGGTGTGGGAAGAAAATATTAGAACTTCTAAATAGATTAGAGCCATATGTAAGGAGTCACATGCACACTCTACACTGAGGTGTCCTGAAGTGACCATGGGCAGGCAATCCACAAGTAATGGGAGAATAGTAGAGGTGACACTTCTAATCCTAGTGCATGCTTATCCTCAGCCACATTATGAGGTCAGAAAAGATGATCTAATCATATCTGATAAGAAGATAGACAATAAATTTTTTTTTGAGACAGTATCTTTTTTTTTGAGACAGTATCTCACGCTGCCACCCAGGCTGGAGTTCAGTGGTGCCACCATAGCTCACTGCAGCCTTGAACTCCTGGGCTCAAACGATCCTCCTACCTCAGCCTTCCAAGTTGCTAGAATCACCAGTGCACACCACCATGCCCAACTAATTTTTAAAAATTTTTTGTAGAGCCATCCTCTTGCTGTGTTGCCCAGGCTGGTCTTGAACTCTTCGAGTGATCTTCCCACCTCTGCCTCCCAAAGTGCTGAGATTATAGGTGTAAGCCACCTGCCTGGCAGACAAAAAAAATTGTAAAAAGTCAAGGAAACTATTGGGAATGTGGATTGAGATCCATTCTCATTGTTGAAGAATCCTACCCTAAGTATATCATGCTTTGTGATATTCACTATTGGTAGTATTGTAGGTAGTTATAAATACACATAAATAAAATAAAATATAAAATATATGAAAATAATAGTATAGGATAATAAATATAATCAAAATGTAAGTATACATATATTATTAAAGGTGAGATATCAACAATGTTTTGCTTCAAGAGAGCATAATCAAAACAGTTCTTAGAAGAGCATCGTGTCAGCCAGCATTTCCCCAGCAGTGCCATGGAACACAAGTTCCTCAAGACATTAAAGCAGTAGTTCTCCCAGCCCTTCTTTGCTAACAGGCTTCTGGGTGACCTGACGCTTTCCATTCTCCTGGTAACATGAGCCAGCAAAGTGCTCACTAATCACAGTTTTTGGGTTGCATGTGTTTTACCTAGCATCACGAATCATTGTTTGCTCCAAACCTGTTTGTGCCTGTTTTAACTGTCATTGTGTTGAGATAATTTAATTAAAAACTATGTAAACCAGTGTAATAGAAATACAAAAAGAAAGAGATCTGTTGATTGTAGAAAAACTAAATTGAAATTGATCATCTGTAGCACATCTAGTCAGTGAAACATTATCAAGCATTAAAAAGAAATGAGCTGTCAAGCCATGAAAAGACATGGAAGAGGCTTAAATGCATATTACTAAGTGAAAGAAGCCAATTTGAAAAGGCAACATATTGTATGATTACAAATATGACATTCTGGAAAAGGTGAAACTATGGAGAGAGTAAAAAGATCAGTGCCTGCCACCATTTAGGAGGGTAGGAAGGAGGACTAGGCAGAGCACAGAGGATTTGGAGGCAGTGAAACTATTCTGTATGATACTAACATGGTGTATCCATGTCATTATACATTGTCCAAGCCCATAGGATGTAGGACACTAGGAGTAAACCATCTTTGGATGATAATGACATGTCAATGTAGGTTCACTGATGGTAACAAATGCACCCTCTGGGGCAGGACATTGATGGTAGAGAATGTGTGTGAGGACTGGGAGCTTATGGGCCCTCTCAATACATTCCCTCCATTTTGCTATGAACCTAAAATTGCTCTTAAAAATTTAAATGTATTTGAAAAAGAAAATAAAGTAAAATGCCCAGGCGTGGTGGCTCACACCTGTGATCCCAGCACTTTGTCTTGGCCAGCATGGTGAAACTCTGTCTCTACTCAAAATACAAAAATTAGCCAGGCGTGGTGGCGGGCACCTGTAATCCCAGCTATTCAAGAGGCTGAGGCAGTGGGCCGAGACTGTGCCGTTGTACTCCAGCCTGGGCAACAAGAGCAAAACTCCGTCTCAAAAAAAAAAAAAAAAAGAAAAGAAAAGAAAAAAAAGAAAAAGAAAAGAAAGTAAAAAAAAATTATGTTGAAAGGATTTGGAAAACCTCAATAAAAGGCTAGTTGTGTAGAAAAAAGAAAAGTTATCAAATTGGTTATGAGACAGATGACTGAAAAGACTAGGTAAAATTGTGAAATTGTGTAAAATGATGTGTTTGGATTTCCATGGTATTTAAGTTTTCTCTCTCTAAAATCAAACAAACAAAACTAGAAACTATCAACCAAGGTTTTTAGAAGAAAGATGGTGCAGAACTTCAGTCAGTGGGTACTTACAATGAAGAGGCCTAGGATGTATGTTAGATGACTGGCAGATGTTTGTAAATTTACGTATTTTTTAGTTAAATAAAATGTTTTAGATAGTACATGTTATGTGTAAAGCATTCTCTGCTTTAACTGACTTTTTTTTTTTTTTTTTTTTTTTTTTTTTTTTTTTTACTAACCAACTAACTCTTAGTCTTGATTGCATTGGATAGGAGGATTTCTACCATGTTTTTCAGGGTTGGTGGAGAAGAGTTTTGTTCATTTGTCTTTTGTTCAAAATAATTTTGGGAAACTCAGGGTAAATAATGCTAAACAGTTTCCTCTACTGTAGAGCCTTTACTATCCAACTATGCACTGTGTATCTCCAAAGGAGAGAGAATATGCAATGTTTTTAATTTTTTATTTTATTTACTTCTTTATTTATTTGACCACAAAACCTTTTTCTCTCCTTGGAAACATTTGTTATCAACGCAAAGAATTAGTGCTCTGGGGAGCAGTTTGAAAACCACAGGAGTATAAGATGCATACATACACTGCAATAAGGCTTTCAACCTACCCACTTATTGGGGCACCCCAGCTGGTTGGGAGAACAGCCTTGATTGGCAGTTGTATGCCTTCGAGTTTCAGTTCTGCCTTGGTTTGGGACCCAGGAACCACTGAAGCACCAAAGGCTGGTGGTTGTAGGCACCAAAGGTTAGGGAAGTAGAATGTTACCCAGCCAAGATGTCCTTCCTAGAGGGAGGAGGCTGGGGGTGGTGTGCAGCGAGGGAGAGAGGGGAAGTGGTTTGGCTAACAGGAAGTCAAAGTTTCCTCTAGTCAAATGACCTGAACAGAGAGGAGAAAATGGAGTCCTAATTCAACCTCCAGTGTGCTGTCTCCTTCCTACTTCCATGCTTCTGTCAAAAACTGCTGCCTCCTCTTAAAGAAGCCATGACCAAACACACAGTGAAAATGAGACCCATTTGGAGACAGCCAACTCCTCTTTGCCAGGAATTGTTTCTTTTGGATGGATTCCGCTTTCCCTGGCTCCCTGACTTCTGCCTGGAGATGCAAATGCATGTCTGAACCTGAATTCACGAGCAAGGAGAGAGTGCGGCCCAGCGCTCTGTTAAGTTTTCCCTTCAGCTGAGTGCAGAGCTAAACCCCAAACCAGCTCACTGGGGATTTGCCAGGTGAGGGTCCCCAAACTAGAAGTGTGCAACAGATGTGGTCTCTCATCAGGCTTATCTGTGAGCTGGAGACCTGCCACAACAGCACCCTGGAAAGATATCCAACTTCTCATCTGAAATACACATGAGCCCTGTCTTGTCATAGCTTAGACTTTTAAAAAGTCTTAAACATCTTAAGAAGTGTCAATTGCTGGGCACATTAACTCTTGGATTTTGCATTTCATCTGTACTGGGACAGTGGCGATATGTCTTCTGGCCTTTATTTCCTAAAGGAAAAGCAAAAACAGATTTATATGTTTATTATGGAAAGTAGTCAGTTGTTGAAGAAACGTAGAATCCCATTTTCAAAACCAGGACTTGGCCATAAATAGTATAGGTACAAATACCAGAGCTTCTGACTCTGTTGTGCCCACATTTCTGGGTGGACTGTGCTAGGTGTTTCGTCTTGGGAGCACTGAGCCTCCTGTCAGACAATTGAGTGTGCAGGTAGAAAGTCTTATCTGAAATTAGAAACAGCAAGGGTGGGAGCAGGCTGGCAGGTATCCTGCTGATGACCAGCACCCCCCATTAACAGAAAATAGAACAAGGTGGAGCGTGGCTCCTAAGTCCAACTCCACAGATCTCTTCCTTTCAGTATCCCCCGGGACCACCACGAGGAGGTAGGCCCTATCCAGCCAGTTCTTACCAATATAATTACCATGTACATGTGCTTTTGCTCTTCCATGTGAATGGAAGTCAAACAGTGCTGACATTCTCACATCATTCCACCACTGTCATGTTATTTTTAAATATCTTATTTTTAACAGATAATATATGCACATGGTTCCAAACTCAAAATGATGAAAAATATACATTTAGAGTCTTGTTGTCACCATGAACCCCCTTGCACCCTAGTCTGCTGCCTGTATGTAACCACTTTCATTAGTTTTCTATATGTCCTTTCAGTGCTGCTTTGTGCATATATTCATTCTTTCATTCAATGACTATTCAATAAATATTTACATTCTTTCATTATAGGAACTATTCCATGTCCTAGGCTACTATATTTTAGGAAATATTTTAGGAATATATTCTTCCTTTCATTAAGCAAAAATTCTTACTTTCATTTAGTTTATAATCTAGGAAGGGGTAGACAACAAGCGATAACATAAGAAAGAAGAAAATAATGGAGTAAGGAAGGGTGGTGTTGCGGAGGTTTGAAGGGGGCCCATTGCAATTTTAAATAGGGTGATTAGGGTAGACCTCACTGAGTGATGTTTTGAGCAAAAGTTTGTAATAAGGTGAGGAATTGAGCTATGAGGGTATCTAAAGGAAGAGCATTTCAGACAGAAGGAACAAGCCATACAAAGGCCCTATGCAGAGCATGCCTATTATATTCAAGGAATAGCAAGGACCTAAGTGTGACTGGAGTGGAGACCATGAGGGAGAGAAAGTAGTAAGCGTTGAAGTCAGAGAGGGAGGGGGAAGGAGGCAGACCATGCAAGACCTTTTGAGGCTTTTGTGTTTACTCCAAATGCAGTGGGGACACAGTCTCAGATTTTGAACATCATAATCTGGCTTATATTTTGACAGAATGTCTCTGGCTAAGGTGTGGAGAATAGGCTGTGAAGGAAGAAAGGGTGAAAGAAGAAAGAAGCTGGTGTGGAGGTTATTGCAATTACTGAAGAAAGGAGTGATGGTGGTTCAAAGTTGGGAGCAATGGAAACACTGAGTGGTCAGACTCTGGGCTTATTGTGAAGTAGGCACTAATAGGTTGAGTATTATTAAGTGTGTGAGAAAGAGAAGAGCCAGTTATGACTCCAGTGTTTTCAATTGGGAAGATAGAATTTCTATCAACTGAGAGGAAAACTGTGAAACAAGTTAGGGAGGGAAGATTGGGAATTTGATTATGCACAAATTAAGTTTTAAATGCCTTTTAGACATCCAAGAAGACATGCCAAGTGAGTATTGGATCTAAATTTGCGAGTTGTCAGGATATGAATGCTATTTAGCTGTGAGACGAGATGAGAACAGCAAGGGAATGAATATATATAGAAGTGAGGAGGTGGACCACGGCTGAAACCTGGGACACTCTAATGTTAACAGCTGGGGGTGGCAGGAGAGGAGAAATAGCAAAAGACATCTAGAAGGAATAGAAGGAACAAACAGTGAGTTAGGAAAACTAGGGCACCGCAGTGTCCCAATGCCTAATGAAGGAGATTTCTCAAGCAGGAGGAAGTGACAAATTGTGTGAAATGCTGTTGGTAGTTGAGTAAAACCACTAGCTTTAGCCACATGAAGATCACTGGTGTTTGTGACAAAATCAATTTCAGTAAAGTGGTGGAAGTGAAAACCAGGTAAGTGGGGTTAAGAGGGAATTGGTAAGACATCAAGGGCAGTTTAAGTGTAGACTTCTCTTTCTGGGAGTTTTGCTACAAAAGGATACAAAGAAATGAGGCAATAGCTGATGGGTGAAGTGGGGTCAAGAGAAAGGTTTTTGTGAGATGGGAGAAATAAGCTGTACTCTTGTGAGTGATCCAGGAAAGAGGGGAGAAATGATGATAGAGAAGAAAGGGGAGTTTCTGGAGTAGTAATCCTAGTAGGTTTGAGGGAATATCTTCCCCTTTTATTATCATTGTAGTTATCTTTCTTATAAAATGTGTCGCTTTATAGCCACTGTTCTGCACCTTGCCTTTTTCATTTAACAATCTGTGCTTCTTTTCATAACAGTATATGGAGAATTTTTCTTTTTTTCACAACTGCATACTATTTCATTGGAAGGGTAGGCCATAGTTTAAATAACTACGCCCTGAAGGCTGGACACTTGTGTGTTTCCAAGCTTTTGCTGCCATAACCAATGTTCCTCTGAATAACTGGTTATTTTCTTTAACTTTTTAATTTTATTTTAATTTTATTTAATTTATTATTATTATTATTATTTTTTTGCAGAGACAAGTGAACATTTATTTTTGTGAGTTTCTTCCTATGTGTATTTCAAGTCTTTTTCAAAACAAGGCCCCAGGAATCTCCAGAATCCATTATGTCTCTGGGCTTGGTCGACTGCTGTGGGAGTCTTAGGGAGCCTTGTACAGATGCTAGAGTTACTCATTTACCAACATTAAATCCTAGGATAGAAGATGCAGCAAAGCAGCACTCCTTCCTCCATGGAATGTGCTGATTTCAGATGGGGCAGCAGCCAATGCAGAAAACACTAAAATTTTTTCTTGGAGCTCGATTGTGATGAGAGGTGCTTGCCATGAACATAAGCTACTGTCTTTTGTTTTTTGGGTTGTTTTGTTGTTGTTGTTGTTGTTTTGTTTTTCTGAGATGGAGTTTCCCTCTTACTGCCAAGGCTGGAGTGCAGTGGTGCGACCTTGACTCACAGCAACCTCCGCCTCCCGGGTTCAAGTGATTCTCCTGCCTCAGCCTCCCGAGTAGCTGGGATTATAGGTATGCGCCATCATGCCCAGCTAATTTTCGTGTTTTTAATAGAGACAGGGTTTTTCATGTTGGTCAGGCTGATGTTGAACTCCCGACCTCAGGTGATCTGCCTGCCTCAGTCTCCCAAATTGTTGGAATTACAGGCGTGAGCCACCATGCCCGGCCAGCTACTATCTTTTCTTTGGCGCTTCCTTTCCAGTTTTGAAGATAAAGCAGGAAATAATCTTATCTGAAGATACTTGATAAAAATTCCCAAAAAACAAAAACACATGCTCCCACTTCATTGACAAAAGTGTACTGCAGTTTGACACCTGGGTCTAGTTCAGCTGGCAGATGAGCTGATTGATGTGTTCATCTCAATAGCCAGGTGTGCCCATCTCCTTGAGGAAGCCCACTCTAATTTAGGTAGCATTACAGGCCACAGAGAGGTGGAAAGGGTGCAAGAACCATGAGATCTCCTGGAAATGCTTCTCTAGGAAGGCAATTCCATGAATGGGGTCTTCCAAGCAAATGATGCCAACCTTCCCCAGGTGCTCCTCAATCACTGTGTTGCCTGTCAGAGGGATGGTCTTATTCTTGACCTCAGATTGTCCATGTTTCAAAATGAGTTCCCAGACAGACTTCAGATTTGAAACCTCCGGGTCACATAAGGTTCCACCATACACAGTATTTTTAGGTTCTGGGAGGTTACTTTTACAAAGACACCACTGAAAATTTTCTTAGGCGAAGTATTGCAATGGTTCTCTGTACCAGTAAACTCACACCATTAATCCTTTCGATGCATTCAACAAAGGCCAAGAAATGTTTATCTGGCAATTCCAAGGCGTGAAGTTTCACTTCTAGTTGTCTGAGATGCACCTTGTCACGTTTGTGCCGCCAGGAATCATGTAGGAATGATTCCAGTCATTTAAACCCGAGCCCTTTTCCTTTCCTCTGCTCCTTCTTTGCCAAAAGTACCTGCTTTGACTGGGTGGCTTTGAGGGCTTGATAAGCCTTCCTCTTTTTCAGGAGATTTTCTAGAACCAAAGGGGTTTTTCTTTGCTCTTGTTCTGCCATCTTTCTAGTGTTGCAGCTACTGATCACATGCAACCCCTTTAAATTTTTCTTTTACAGCGAGGGTCTCGACCTGTTTCCCAGGCTGGAGTGCAGTGATGTAATCATGGTTCACTGTAGCCTTGACCTCCTGGGCTCAAGGAATTCTCCCACCTCAGCTTCCCGAGTAGCTAGAACTACAGGCATGCACCACCTCGCCTGTCCATTTTAAATATTTTGTGGAGATGGAGTCTCACTATGTTGCCCTGGCTGAACTCCTGGCCTCAGGGGAGCTTTGTACGTGCCTCATCCCATCTGGGTCAGCCATATTGCTGCTTCAATCTTGGAGCTAAAGTTCAGTCTGTCAACATTTCTAATCTGTAACTCTATCTTCTCTCTTCTAAAAAAGGAGAATTTTCTCTCCTTTTTTATTACTATATATTCAAGTTAATTTTGCCCTCTAGCATTAGGAACTTAAGCAGATAAACAGCTCTTCATTTATTTCTGATCATTGTTTTAGACCAAAATAATTGGCAGATACATAGAAGGCCTTAGTAAAAATAAACATCATGTAGGATTAATACTAATATTTGATTTGGGGTTTTTAGTTATGGTAATGGAATATTGTTCCCCGGATTTCATAGGTGCTCTTCCAAATCTTTGCATTAGGAGTCAGGTGAGAGATCTTCCTAGTTCCCATGTTCCAGAGGGTCCCAGTTACCCAACCCCCATTAGTTTTTACATACAGTTGACCTTTGAACAACATGGTTTGAACTGTGCAGGTCCACTGATACACAGATTTTTTTTGAACAGACAAGGATAGAAAATACAGCGTTCGGGATGTGAAAACCATGTGTGCAGAGGGCAGATATTTGTATCCACGAGTTCCCCAGGGCTGACGGCAGGACTTGAATATGCATGGATTCAGGATCCGAGGGTGTTCCTGGAAACAATTCCCAGGCCCCTGCATGTATCAAGGGGCAGCTGAGTTTGGAAACAGCTTATTGTGTCCCGTGTTCTGTCTCAGAGTCGCCATTTTACAGCCATCAATGACAGCACAATGTTTTGTGATACTAGTGCCGGCATGTTTTTCCCCCTAGATCTCTGGAAACACCAAGTCATGAAAGAAAACTTTTCAGTCTCAAGACCACAAATAGTTGAAAAATTTAGACAGAGATTAATGCAGAATTATCAGGATGATGGAGTAGAGGTATGTATTGAGAATTAGTCATTCTGTTGGTTTTTATAACATCATCCCAAACAAGGAAAACTTTCTCATTTAACTGCTCTCCTAATGCTTCCCTTATTCCCTAAGAATGATTATATGAATACTGAGGCTAAGCCCAAAACAGAGCAATTGTCAGTTGTTTGGTTTTTTCCTTTATTTATTTATTTATTTATTTATTTTTGAGACAGAGTCTTCCAGGCTTGAGTATACTGGCGCGATCTCGGCTCACTGCAACCTCTGCCTCCCAGGTTCAAGCGATTCTCCTGCCTCAGCCTCCTGAGTAGCTGGGACCACAGGCGTGTGCCACCACACCCTGCTAATTTTTGTGTATTTTTACTAGAGACGGGGTTTCACCAAGTTGGCCAGACTGGTCTCGAACTCCTGACCTCAGATGATCCACCTGCCTTGGCCTACTAAAGTGCTGGGATTACAGGTGTGAGCCACCATGCCCAGCTATAATCATTAGTTTTTAATTTTGGGAAAAAATTGATTTCTAGTAAAGATCTGAGTCATTAGAATATATATGTTGGCAAATTTCAAATTTGGTCAATTTTTTAAAGTAACCTTAGAGTTTATGAATGAGTTGATTTTTAGCAACATATTCTGTTGTTGATTTGTTAGTATGAAAAGCCTAAGTGAGGAGAACCAAAATAGCCTGTAATGCTGTTACCTAGAAAACATTAAAATGTAGCATATGAAAAAAAGCCAACAGCACAGAAAGGTATCATTTTCACCCATCCCCATGCCACCATCTCCAGCTTCCTCTCTGCAAAGGAAGCCAGCTTCAGCAATCTGTGTGTGTCCTTCCAGAAAAAATATTCGAATCCATAACAACTCCATATATTATATTAAATAATAATATACATTTAATACATGCACACACACATATACACAGTCCTTGGGTTTTGAAACATGTTTATTCTTGTCAGGAAGTGCCTTGCTAAATCAAATCAACCCACTGAAAAGACAGGATAAGAGAGTAGACATGGATATTTGACTGTAACAGAGTTTTGAGGAGTGTTAACAAGTGCTTTTAGGTAACTGTGAATCCAGTTTCCTGTGAAACTTAACCATTTAAAGAAATTTGACTTGACAAAACGTACTTCATTTTTTAAAATGCCTTCTCCAAACTTACATTTTTCCAAGTTCTTCAGATGTTCTCCATTATTTTCTAATACACATCTCAGTTCTTATGAGGTAGAGAATTCACAAGCTTGGTTGGGGATACATTTTTCCTCAGAACTTGATGACTTACATGTATTAGTTTAAGCTTTCAATCATAAACAAACATGATACTGGATACTCTGAGTGGGTGAAGTAGTTTCCCATCCTTGAGACAAGGAAGTGGTTAGGGTGGGACATATCAGAAAAAAGGATGGAAAAAATTTGTGACTCACCTTACAAAGAAAGGAAATTCTGGCCAGATGCGATGGCTCATGCCTATAATCCCAGCACTTTGGGAGGCCAAGGTGGGCAGGTCACTTGAGGCCAGGAGTTCAAGACCAGCCTGGCCAACATGGTGAAACCCGTCTCTACTAAAACTGCAAAAATTAGCCGGGTGTGGTGGCACATGCCTGTAGTCCCAGCTATTTGGGAGACTGAGGCAAGAGAATTGCTTGAACCCGGGAGGTGGAAGTTGCAATGAGCCGAGATTGTGCCATGGCACTCCAGCCTGGGCGATAGGGTGAGAATCCATCTTTAAAAAAATAATAATAGGAAATTCTGATACATTGATACATGCTACAGTGTGGATGAACCTTGTGGACATTATTGCTAAGTGAATTCAGCCACTCACAAAAGCACAAATACTCTATGATTCTACTTATATGGGGTACCTAGAGTAGCCAAATTCAGAGAGACAGAAAGGATGGTGGTGGTTGCCACGGTCTGAGAGGAAAGAATAGGTAATTATTGTTTATTGGATACAGAGTTTTCGTTTTACAAGATGAAGAGTTCTGGCGGTGGATGGTGGTGATGGTTGCGCAGCAATGTGAATATACTTAATGCCATTGAACTGTACCTTTAAAAATGATATAGTGGCAAATTTTATGTTTAACACAATAAAGACAACAGTTTTGTAACTCAAGTTCTTCTCATTTCTTATCTGTATGCTTCACCCCAACATTGAGGTCTTGTGGGAAAGAAGCATGGATATCAGTAGGCAGAGCAAACCCATATCAGATACACCACACACTCTGGGCACACTTGAAGAGGATGGTGTCAGCCTGCCAGTGTCTTGAAGTCAGGGTCCTCAGGATGCTCCAGCCCCTCCAAAGTCTGTGCCTGGTAGGCTTCTAGCCTCTTCTGGACCATCGCAGTGACAGTGAACTTACTCTTCCAGCCACGCCCCCATCTCCATCATAGAGATAGTGCAATCTTGGCTCACTGCAGCCTCTACCTCCTGTGTTCAAATGATGCTCCTGCTTCAGCCTCCCAAGTAGTTAGGATTACAGGCACATGCCACCGCACCTGGCTAATTTTTGTATTTTTAGTAGAGACGGGGTTTCACCATGTTGCCCAGGCTGGTCTTGAATTCCTGACCTCCAGTGATCTGCCTGCCTTGGCTTCCCACAGTGCTGGGATTACGGGTGTGAGCCACTGCTCCCCAGCCCACTGAAGTGTTTTGTCAGCAGAGGTGGGTATTTTAGAAACATCTTCAAAATACCTCGTGTGTGCCTGATATTTAACAAATTGTTACAAGGGATTCCAAGATGAAGCAAACCACAGAAACTCAATTGCTGCTGGCAGGCTTCAGGGCTAGACTTTGGCCATAACAAGGCCCAGTGCTTGCCATGCTGCACCCCAGGCTGGTTCTCTTGAAGAATCCCTGGGGCAATCTGCTGCTCTTCCACCCAGTGCCATCCATCGTGGTTCAGGTTTGAATGGTGGTGACAGAACAGCCCAGTGGAAGGCGGTGCTGCTTACTGGGCAGAACTGGGCCAATAATCTGAGTCTGCAGCTCTTATGCCAGCGAAGGTTTCGGAGAAGAAACTGGCCAATGGTGCCCACTCACGCTGCATTCTGACACAAGCACAGCTGACATTTACACTGACCCAGGGAGGCAGGGTAAGTTGCAGAGCAGGTTTTAGGAAATAAATTGCCCTGAGAGCCCAGAGAAGCCTGAGCCCACGGAAGCCACAACGGCTGCTTCATGTGCTGCTTCCAGAAGGCTGAGTGCACAGGGCTGGCATCGATGGCAGATGGCCAGGGAACAGGAGCTGGCCTGACCCCAGAAGTGTCACAGATAAAATTCACGTTACAGTGTAGGCTGGGTCCTAGACTTGGCCCCATAAACTTTCTCACCCCCCATCCCTGCAGATAGATACACACACACAGACACACACACACACAGACACACTCACTCACACACACACAGACACACACACACACACACAGACACACACACACACAGACACACACACACACACACACACACACAGACACACTCACACACACACAGACACACTCATTGATGCACAGAGGGACAAACACACTCGCATAGATATGCAGGTCCTAGTTGGGTAAGTCTGTCCTACCTTCCAAATATTAGCTCCCATTTCTCTCCAGAACCTAAATCTAAGACTGCCTTGGAAAGTTGGGCTGTTCCTTAATTGCCAACTCTTCAAAAAGCAGGCCCAATCTCCTGGAGAAAGGGAGTGAGTGGAATTGCCTAGAGAATGAGCTGTGTGGCCCTTAGACTAGAGCAAGAGAAGCCCCTGCCAGATACCCCATATAGCAGAGGGCCCCTCTCTGGCCTTTCTCCAGCTATGACCTTCCTCACAAGGTAAGAAATCCCCTGGGCCACAGGGACATGTCCGCTCAGAGCCCTCACCTTCATTTTAGACCATGCTCCAAGTACCTGGGACCTGGAATTCCCTGAGTCCATGGCCTGAATGGGCATCTTCCCTGGATCACCTTCCCCAGAGTGAAAACGGACCTCATCACTAGTGTGCACACCCCTGGCCTGGAAGTGACCAAGGAGCAACTGGGAGTGTGGATGGAGTTTGGACATGCGGGTTAGGATGTCCGCTCACAGGCATGTGAAGACCTCACAGCATGACGTGAGGCGAGAGCTGGGAAGAGAAGGGGGCCACACGGTAAACTATAGGTTGGGGACCAGCTCTCGCCATGTGTCCCTACTTCAGCACAGAACTGAGAGTAGTCGACTGGGCGTGGTGGCTCACACCTATAATCCCAGCACTTTGGGAGGCCGAGGTGGGTGGATCACCTGAGGTCAGGAGTTTGAGACCGGCCTGGCCAACATGGTGAAACCCCATCTCTACTAAAAAAATAAAATATAAAAATTAGCTGGGCATGGTGGTGGGAACCCCTATAATCCCAGCTACTTGGAAGGCTAAGGTGGGAGAATTGCTTGAACTTGGGAGGCCAAGTCTGCAGTGAGCTGAGATCGCGCCACTGCCCTCCAGCCTGGGCGACAGAGCAAGGCCCCATCTAAAAAACCAACAAACAAACAAACAGTAGTCCAGGAATAATAAATTCAAATCTGGCTTTCCAGGTCAGTTTTCAGGTCTGTTTTTCAAGGTAGGAGAATTAAACATTTCATTCTGATAGTTTGTTAGTTTGATTTATAACCTTTCAGTGTTTCACCACATGCTATGTGGGCTTCCATGGTCCTCGTGTCCCTGCAAATGTTCAAAGCCGACCTGAAAGAGAGGCTTGCAAGGCTACAGCCCATGGTTGGATACAGAGGAGAAACAAAAGTGGGTCTGTGAGCCAAGGCAAAGAGTGCCTGGGGCCCTGGCATGGTGAGGCTGCCCTGTTAGAGTGGCTGTGAATAATGAATGCCTCTTTCCTTTCAGATCACTTTCAGGAAAGATCACCTTGAGGCCTGCCTCCTTTCCCTGGGTTGTGACATGATGGCAAGAGAACGCAGCAACTTTGAGACCTACTCCACGTGCTGTGAGCATGTGTTGCATCACGCTAGGCAGAGGCTCAGCCAGAAAGAGCAAGTAGGCTCCCAGAGAGACGAGAACTGCAGTGGGGAATGGGCGTGGGCAGGGAGGCTCAGGAGGCACTCAGAAGAGAAAAGTAAAACTGAGAGGGTTGGGGCGCATCTAGCGGTTCTTATGCCAGAATTGAGGGTGAATGGTACCCTCAAATCTCTCTTCTCATTGGCTCATTCCCTTGGGCTCTGGTATTCTCAGTTGCCCACACTAGGTTATGTGCTTTGGAGGTGTCCAGCGGGGAAATACAAAAGGTGAGCAACAAAGGGGCTGGCCCTGCAGGGGAAGGTGCATAGCTGACCTTTCCACCCTTGGCAAACACAAGGCGCCGTGCGCTGTTCCTGGTCTGGGAAAGAAGCCAGGATCCTTAAGTAAACTCTCCCTTCAGGATGGATGTCATGGGTCAGTCTCACTGGGAGACTTCCTTAACATATGAGCCCACTGGTGGGATGGAAGAGTCAGTCCACCTGCCCTGGGCTGCCCACTATTGTGAAGGTAGATTGCATCAGAGGTTTAGTGTGATTTTACTTTATACCTTAGAAAAGTTCGGAAGTCTAAAAGACTAGCCAAAACACCAGATGAAGTATTAAAATGTCAAATAATGAGCCTTGGAGCCACCCTCATTTTGGCCTATCCCCATTACTCAGTTCTTGGCATCAGTGTGGGTAGCTGGAAGTCGGTGTTGTCTTCTGAGGCTGTGTTAAGCATCCTGAAGTACAGTGGGGCAACACATACAGTCTCAGCTCCAGGCACAGCCTAAGGTTCTCAAAATGGGGCTCCATTAACACAAATAGGAAGTGTTTGGAACGCGTTGTGCTGACCTGAGCTGTGGTTGGAAGACGAAATGTCTGAGTTTGGTTGTGTACTGCTTTCTCCTGCTCAGGAATTAGATGCTGCACGGAGAGACCAGGGTCCGCCTGAAGACAGTGCTGGCCAGGTAGGTCATTTCCTGTTAAAAAGGTTCTCGTCTCCATTTCTCACATCCACACTCTCAGGGTTAGCCAGCTGTGGGAGACCTGAGTGTCATTTGCTTGTGTCACCTGTGGAAGTCCCGTCAGTGAAGGTCCACTGCAGGAACACCAAGGAGCGTGCCTTCACTTTTGGCAAGCAACCCTCCTTAGGGTGCATTTTTTTTCCCTTGAGTTTCTTGGTCACTTTTGTTATTTTGTACTGGCTTTGTTTTGTTCTGTTTTTGTTGTTACTTTGGGAAGTTTTGTTGTTGTTGTTTGTTTTCTTTTGATGCCACTTAAGGTACATTCCAGGCCGGGCGCGGCGACTCACGCCTATAATCCCAGCACTTTGGGAGGCCGAGGCGGGTAAATCACCTGAGGTCAGAAGGTCAAGACCAACCTGACCAACATGGAGAAACCCCATCTCTACTAAAAATACAAAATTAGCCAGGTGTGCTGGTGCATGCCTGTAATCCCAGCTGCTCAGGAGGCTGAGGCAGGAGAATCGCTTGAGCCCGGGAGGTGGAGGTTGCGGTGAGCCAAGATCATGCCACTGCACTCCAGCCTGGGCAACAAGGGCAAAACTCCATCTCAAAAATAAATAAATAAATAAATAAAATAAATAAAATAAATAAATAGAATAAAGTGCCTTCCAAAAAAGAAAAAGGATGTTTGGGCTGAGGTGTCAAGGGGAGGCCAGTTTGGAGATGGAGGCCAAGACAGTTGAAGTATTTTTGTCTAACTGGAAAGGGCCTATGTACTAGCCTTTCTGGGGTCACTTCTTCACCAGCCAGTGTCTGGCACTGTTCCGGGACCTTTGAATTGTCCTTAAATTCTTCTGCCCACATTTATGCAGCAGAATGTTCACTCGCTTCATTAGGTTTAAAATAGAAGTGAAATTCAATACTGATCTATAAGAAACTATTTTGTAGGAGCAGTTTGAAACTCCTCAATTGTTTCTCTCTCTCTCTCTCTCTCTCACACACACACACACACACACACACACACATTTTCTCTTGCTTCTAGGTTGCAGAACTCAGTCATGATATGATCATGGAAATCACCGCTCTGAGAGCCCAACTCACAGACTTGGAAGAGGTGAATCTGAATCTCAAGAAGCAGATTAGAAAAGAAGTCCAAGAAGAATATGAGGCATTAGTCCGAGCTTTGTTTCAGACCTGTTTACACATGAAAGTAAGTGTCCTGTGTCGAACATCTGGGCCACCCATTGGGGAGCCGAGTGTAACGGATTCCCACGGTGGCTGCACACCCAGGGATCGATGACAGAATAATGGGCTTTGTGGGAACAAGAGATTCTTAGGCCCTAAGAATTTTCTAGCTCTAAGCTTTCACTGCAGAAAGAGAGTCAGCAATGGGTTGTCATTAACCATGATAGACGCTGAATTTGGGGCTAATAGAGAAGTCTCTCTTTCCCCTCTATTGACAGCTGCCACTGGCACTGTCTGGTCGCTGTTGGGAGGAGAGAGTTCTGCTGCTCCAAATTCCCCACCTCCCCAGTTTCTACCACCATTTTATCTGTTAGTGCGACTTTCCAGAGTACAGTGCCTGGGCCAGGCCAGACCTTATGTAGGTAGCAGCAGGTGCCTCTGGAGAACTCCCTGGGCACATTCAGAATTTGAATCAGCTTCCAGAATTTTTTCAAACCCTCAAAATGCCTGCCAGCTTTACTCTCACATTCAGTGTCAGCAAGCTGCTGACCTGTCAGCAAAGATCCATGGCAGAAGAGAAGTGATGGGGTGCGCGTGCACCCGCAGCATTGTGGAAGCCAATCGCTTTCATCTGATGTTTGCGCAGCCGTAAGATAGATGCCCCACGCCTAAAATGGGCCATCAGGGAGACTGGTCCAGCTGACTCGCCGGTGTGAATTTCAGTACAACCTACCACCTGCAAGTCCACAGCTTCCCCCAACCCTGTCCCCTTCCCTGCTATTGGATACACCCCAAAGCCAGCCCCATTTGGGTCCTTGCATCTCTCCCCAGGGATTGCAGGGTGGCCCCCAGGGTTATTAGGTTAACAGGAGCTTCCACCAGTGCTCACCTTGGCCTGGTCATTCCAGCGAGAATTTCTTCTTACCTGCAGTGTAAATGATTACACGTATTAAAGGATCAAACCCAAAATGTATTGGGTCTGGTGTTGCAAGAGAGGAATGGGCAGACAGTGACAGCTGGAATTTGCTAAGCCATCTTTCAGGTGTGAGATTGTTGAGAAATGTCTTAAGTTCCCTTTAGCTTCTGCCAAATTCCTAGTTAAAAAGTGGATTCTCTCTGTTTCCCAGGCTGAAGTGGTTCCACCAAGCCTCCTACAGTAGGGAATCCCTGTTATATTCCAGCATCCCATGAAGTTGCTAAAGCTTCTGCTGTGTGGCCAGAGCCAGGCTTCCTTCCATGGCTCCCAGCTGGGCACCCTCCTCCTGCCTTCCTCTCTAGGGAAGTGGTTTAGAAGTTGGAGGACACCCCTACCCTACCTCTCACCCCAAAGACACTGGGTGTCTTAGTCTGCTCAGGCTGCCATAACAAAATACGATAGGCTGCACAGCTTAAACAACAGAAAGTGTATTTCTCACAGTTCTGGAAGCCGGAAGTCTGAGATCAGGGCGCCAGTGGAGTCTGCTTCTGGCTGAGGGCCTGCTTCCTGGCTCGCAGGTGGCCGCCTCCTCACTGTGCCCTCACATGGCAGACACGGAGAAAAAGAAAGGCCTCTCTCCCTCTTCCTATAAGGCCACAGTCTTATTGCAATAGGGCCTCCCCCTTATGTCCTCAGTTTAATCTTAATTACCTCCTAAAGATCCTGTCTCTAGATACTGTCACAGTGCTGGTTAGGGTTTCAACATATGAATCTGGGGAAGACACAATTCAGTCCCTAGCACTGGGTCTTCAGTTGTACTCACCATTGATCAAGCTGTTTCCTCACAAGGCATTTAGCTGTAAGCCATTCAGAACAGAATATTTCCTAATGAGGTTTCTGTTAGATCCTAAATAGGAAGGCAGTCGGCTGGACTCCCTCCTCCACTTTATCTATATTTAACAGAGCTCCTCAGGAGTGGCTCAACTACAGTGTCTTGTCTGGTCACATTCTGCCGTGAGTGAACATAGCAGCAAAAATCTTTGGTTCAGCTTCCCAAGTAACTCTTACCAGGGGCAGTTTGCTCAGCAGGTTTTCTACCTGTGAGCCTCCACTGTCCTCCTGGCTCAGCCTGCCTTGGTGTTGACAAGGAAGGCACAGTCTAAGATGTGCTGGTGTCCCCATGATGAAGCCCTGTGGATAAAAGACAGCACTCAGGGGGCCGCTAGTGTGACTTCCTTATAGTACATGTCAGAATAATTGTCTGAGTAGGTGACATCTTAATGTGAAATTACTTACAAAAGTTAAGTTGTAGAAGGCAAAATGGCTTTTCTTCAACTGCCCTTCACACTACCCAAATCCATTTTACTTCCTTGACTTGAGTCTGCAATTTGCAGGAGAAGCTGGATGAGAATCAGCTTAATTTGATCCAGAAAGTGTGTGAGCTCATCGGTGAAGTGAGAACAGAAGGGATTGACAATATGAAGGACCTAAAGAAAAAATGGGGCTCTGCCAGCCCTGATGAAGGAATGAAAGAAAACCCAGCCAAAGTATGTGATTTCATTTAGCAATGGGCTATCAGTGTTTCATTCTAGCAGCTGACCCCACCATTCACCCCATTAGCATTCCAGCCTGATTTCCCTGAGAAAGCATTGCATCAGGCATTTTAAAGGGGACACGAGGACGCACTACACAATTGTGTCATCTTCTGGAAGGCATGTTTCTGATGTTAGGGTTTGTGCCCTTCCTATGAAAATGTTGGGGGCAGACTTTTCTGAAAATGAGCCTTCTTAGCAGGAACAGCTATGGGCCTTGGAGCAGGACAACTGCAGCCTGGCCACCCTGGTGTGCAAAGTGAGGAGCCTGGGCCACTGGAGGCTGGCTGTGCAGCAGGCGCGCTTCCAGGCCCAGCTGAGCAGGGCAGAGAAGGTGAGCTCTGGTGGGGGAGGTCCAGACAGTCCCCAGGATGGCTGATCCCAAGCCTCTATGGCTGCAGCTGCCATGGTGTCACTGTAGCTATGAGTGGCAGTGGTGTCAGGTGGCAGGGTCAGCCATCCTGAAGGATCTGACAGTTGGCGATTTTTCCTGGGAACAGGCCGTGTGAGAACTTCAGGAGAAATAGAAAGGGGGCAGAAGCAAAGGGGGCAAGAAAGAACAGATCAGAGAATTCAGCATAAGGGAAGGGTGTGAAAAGATGGAGGAAAGGCTTCACCAAGGGCTTGAGGCTGCTTTGTCAAAAGACTGCGTATCTTTGGGTTTCATACATGATTATCTGAGGAAAATGAAGTCACAAAATAATAAGTGAGAAATCTGCTTTAAGGCAAATTGAATCCAAAGTGCATATTGATGGCTATTTGGAAACTTTCACATCCTGTTTCTGAAAGTATTTACTCTGATATGTTACCCTCTTCTGAATTAAAATCATGGAAGTGGGCTGGGCATGGTGGCTCATGCCTATAATCCCAGCACCTTGAGAGACCAAGGTGGGTGGATCACCTGAGGTCAGGAATTTGAGAGCAGCCTGGCCAACATGATGAAACCCAATCTCTACTAAAAATACAAAAAAAATTAGCTGGGTGTGGTGGCGGGCACCTGTAGTCTCAGCTACTCAGAAGGCTGAGGCAGGAGAATTGCTTGAACCTGGGAGGTAGAGGTTGCAGTGAGCCAAGATTGTACCACTGTACTCCAGGCTGGGTTGACAGAGCAAGACTCCATCTCTAAACAAATAAATAATAAAATAAAATAAAATCGTGGAAGCAGTGACTAGCAGGAGCTCCTTTCTACCAGAAGTTTGAAAGAAGAATGGATGGGAAAGTGGTTTAGATACTGCTTTTGAAACTAAAAATCTGGAAAGGAAACCTATTTCCTATCTTACTGTGTTTGGGATGTTTACAGGAAGCTATTCAAAGTAAAAAAGAGTGTTTGCGCATCAAGCTGATGGCAGAGCGAGAAGTGGGTTTATTTCATCAGCAGATCCTGGCTCTCAGGCAGGCCCTGGCCAGGGCTCAGGCCGACAGCGCGAGGATGTGGAAGCAGCAGGACAGCCAGGTATCCGAGCCTCAGAGCCTCTTCCTCGTTCCCTTTGCAGTTCACTCTGCAAAGCTGAACGTGGCCACCAGACTTGGTGCTGTGGCTGCCAGGAGCAGTCATCAGAGCACCACAGCCTGAAGCCACACAGATGGTACAACCAGGAAAAGGCCTGGACCTGGGCTTCCCTTCTCCTCCCTCCTCTCCAGCCCAGAAACCAAGGGCGGTGGCCAAAAGGCTATTGTTCTTACTCGTATGTGGCTAAGATGAGAAAATACTACTCATTAGCAAGATCATTATCACATACGTGTGTGTGTGTGTGTGTGTGTGTGTGTCCATTTCTCTAAGGATCTTTTTGCTAGAGGCTGTCCTGGGATCCTGTGATCTCGGCCTCTGCCTTGAACACAGGCTTTCATGGGGCAAGCACGCTTCCACTCAACAACAATCCTCCGCAAGCAGAGTGTGGTCCAGCCTGCAGTGTCATCCCCGCACGAGACTCTGTCCCGTCCCAATGATCCATACCATGTCTCACTTTCAGAAGTTACTGCTGCGCGACAGGGGCTGGCACCAAAATAAAGGCACTCTAAGCCTAAGCGTGTCCTAACTGTGCCAACCCTCTGGGCATGAATGAAGCAGGGGGACTGTAGGTTTAGAGTGAGAACAGTTGAGTTGAAGTTACAGCCTGGGAAAGCTAGGCATATTTAAAGCATGAAATTTAATTTGTTCATCTTAGACCCTAATTCTTCCATGATTCTGCATCAGATGAGTTAATTATGGTAACTCATATGAGTTATCATGAGCTACATGATAAACTGTAACGTCATCATACAGATATGAATAATAATATTATGATTAAGGATTGATCCTTATGATTAAGGATTGACCATCTAGTACTTAGGATAATACTTATTAGAAAAACTTTGGAACAGAACCAAATTATTTCTACACTAATCCTCCTTTAACCATCTAGAATCTGACTTCCCCAGATTTTTGGAAGTGAAAACAGAGCCTAAATCAGAACCTCCTTTCCTCGCCCATTGCGTGTATGGCATGGCCCTGTCTCTTTGGTGTTAAACGCTTCCACGGCTACCTCCTGACAAAGGCTCCACAACAATGTAAATGTTGTTTGTGCTAGATATGATTATCTGGTTAGTAAGCTAACATACATATGATCAAATCTGGGTATTAAAAGACCAAATTGTTTGCCCTGGCACTGCTGTACAGTGGCGTGATCGTGTGCCTGGCTTTTGGTGTCTGTTCTGCTTCCCTCTGTCACCGCAGGGCTCACAGTGTAAATGCCAGGCTAGGGTAGATCCTGGTGCTCTTGCTAGCGCAGGACTGAATCATTGGGCCACGTTTTCTAGAGTCCAGGAATACACCATGTAGTTGTGTCCCTGAGCCCCAAAGGAGGGGATGGTTATCATGCTGTCCAACGTCTCCCCACTTCTGCTGGGAAGAAAGGCTCCCTGCCTCCTCCTTTCTTTTGGCGTTTTCCTGCCACAGGCTCAACTGCTGAAGGAGTTAGAACATAGAGTGACCCAGGAAGCTCTCACCCAGGAGCAGCTGCACTTCATGAAAACATCCAGGATGGAGAAGCTCTTGGAAGATGTGGGGCAGAAAGAACAGCAATTGCAGCTCCTTAGTAAAGAGGCTGAGAGGGCTTCTAAGCTGGGCCAGCTGCAGCAGAAAAAAATGAAGAGAGACCTCCACCAGGTAAACCTCAGTAAGAGGGGGTGTCCACCCAGAGTGCACCTGGTGCCCCAGCGAGGGCTGCTGCATCCTTCCCCCGTGTGCCCATGCCTCTCTCCTGTCCCCCACAGCAGTGTTTCTCAACCTCTGTGACTTATAGGCAGCCCAGGAGAATGGTAGCATCTCTCCCCACAGTGTCTCCCGACACCACGAAGATTGCTGGGCAGGCCATGGTAGCTTGGCTGCCTCAGGGCTTGGAATCTCAACACCCCTGTAACCTACTGGAAAAACCTGTTTCTACCCAGCTCTCATCTTTGAACTAGGAATCTTTTAGAAAATTCTAAGAAGTAACCTGGAAAAGCAGCAAGTGTTAAGGGAGGCTATGACAAGAAGATTTTATTCAAGTGTTTCGGGAGCTGCAGAGACAAAAATGAAAGGCAAAAGTGGTTTGCAGAGCCAATGTATTTTGTTGACTATACCCAACAACAAAGAAATAGAATAGAATACTAGAATGTAGATGTGGATTAATACAAGTTTCAACAAAGCAGAAAACAATGTGATTCAATAAAAAACGAAAAAGTAACTTCCAAAGCAGGCACCTCACACATATCCATTGAATGAGCAGATTACTGAATTCATTCATCAGAGATAGAAGGAGATGGAAATTGAAAGGCAAATTATTGGTCAAGTGGTTTTTTTGTTTTTTGTTTTTTCTGTTTTTGAGACGGAGTCTCACTCTGTCACCCAGACTGGAGTACAGTGGCGTAATCTTGGCTCACTGCAACCACTGCCTCCCAGGTTCAAGCGATTCTCCCACCTCAGCCTCCTTTGTAGCTGGGGCTACAGGCACGAACCACTACACTCGGCTAATTTTTGTATTTTTAGTAGGGACGGGGTTTTTACCACATTGGCCAGACTGGTCTCAAACTCCTGATCTCAGGTGATCCGCCCACCTCGGCCTCCCAAAGTGCTGGGATTACAGGCATGAGCCACTGTGCCCGGCCCCTGGTCAAGTGTTTTAAGTGCTCAAGGAAGAGATCAATAAGGAGAATTCTATCTACAAAAATGACAAAAAAAAAAAAAAAAAAAAAGATTAAAATTTGAATTGAGGAAAAGCTACAGAAAATATTTATATAAAAGTGGAGAGAGAAAATGAGTAGTTTTAGAATAAAAGAAAATTAGAATTTCATATTTATTGCATGAAAAGTAAACAAAAATATGACCGAACCTATAAGAAAACTTTGGCATCCCGATTTTGTGTTACAAATTATGCTTTTCTAAATGCCACCACAGAAATAGAGAAGTTCGTAGATTCGTTTCTTCAAGGTTTTCTCTAGTTAATTATTTGTTTCATGGCAGATATTCTAGAAGTGATCAAAACAAATATTTTAAGGTTTCTCTCAACAAATGTGCACTTTACCATATGTATGTATAAGCCATTGGCCCTTTGTAGAGTACAGCTCCAGCTCTCCTGACAGCTCAAGTGTCCCTATGCCTACCTACTCTAAACAGCAATCCTCAGCCAGCAAGACCCGAGCCCCCCACCCACACCCCCGGCCCCTTCCAGCCAGAAGTGGCTTCTTTAATCTATCCCCGGCCTCCGACTCCATGGGCAGATATTCACTGTCTGACCTCGGACAGCCTCAGTGTCCTGGCCTGTTGCCTGCGCCTGGTTGAGGTCACTTATAGAAGGGGTTCCCAACTCCCCGGATGTGGGCCAGTAGGGGTCCATAGCCTGTGAAACTGGGCTGCACAGCAGGGGATGAGCAGCTGACAGTATAACCGCCTGAGCTCCGCCTCCTGTCAGACCAACCGAGGCGTTCGATTCTCACAGGAGCACCAACCCTACTGTGAACTGCACACGTGAGGGATCTAGGTTGCCCGCTCCTTATGAGATTCTAGCTAATGACTGATGATCTGAGGCAGAACAGCTTCATCCTGAAACCATTTGCCCCCACCCCGTGGAAGAATTGTCTTCCATGAAACCAGTACCTGGTGCCAAAAAGTTGGGGACCAGTGATTTAGAGCACAGGCCCTGGAGTGGAGCTGACTGGTTCATACCGCCGGCCCTCCAGCGGTGTGGCTTTGGGCAAGGTCTGTGGCCAATCTGTGCTTTGGTTTCTTCATCATTACAATGGAAACAATGTACTCACTTCACTAAATTTGGGAGGGGGTGATTAAATTAAGAAATTAAGTAATTCAAATAAAGCCCTTAAAACCGGACCTAAAACAGGCATGACTGTAGTCCCAGCTACTTGGGAGGCTGAGGCAGGAGGATCGTTTGAGCCCAGGAGTTCAAGGCTGCAGTAAACTAAGATTATGCCACTGTAATCCAGCCTGGGTGAAAGAGTAAGACCCTGTCTCTAAAAAATAAAAATTAAAAAATTAAAAAGTAAAAAGTTAACAAAAATAAACAAGCCAGGTGTGGTGGCTCACTCCTGTAATCCCAGCACTTTGGGAGGCCAAGGTGGGAGGATTGCTTGGGCAACATGGTGAAACCCTGTTTCTACAAAAAATATAAACATCAGCCAGGGCTGGGGGTGTGCATCTGTGGTCCCAGCTACTCAGAGGGCTGAGGTGGGAAGATCACTTGAACCTGGTTGCAGTGAGCCAAGATTGCGCCAATGCACTCCAGCCTGGGTGACAGAGTGAGACTTCGTCTCAAAACAAACAACAGCAAAACCAGGGTGTGATACATAGCTCTCAGTAAATGTTGGCTGTTTATATTTTTGTTGGGAATGTGAAGGTAGACAGCCTTGGAAACAGGTAGATAGACCTGGACTCAAATCCTGGCTGTGTGGCCTTGGGCAAGTCACTTCACCGGCGTCTGTGATGTGGGGACGAGTGGCCTAACACAAGGAGGTCCTGAGGAAGCACGCTTCCTTGCTAGTATTTCTCAAGTTTCCTAGTGGCAGCCTGGCTCAGAAAATCTTGATATGTTTCCTTGGTACCAGCCCATAGGGAATAAGGATCCTACACAAATCCCTATAGTATGGAGAGGGACTTTGGACTTAGTTTGTGTTAGGATGTTTTCCTAACTCCGGAGCTCTGGTAACCTTCTGAAATTTAAACGATGCTTGGGGGCCCCCCGACATAAGGAAGAGCCCCCTTTAACGTTTAGGGCAAGACTGTGTGGGGCCTTCTGGCCAGGTCTGTGCGGGCAGAGTGGGATGTATAACACACGCGGCTGAATGCTTGAGACTAGCACGTGTGTTCAATCCCTAGGGTTGCCTTACTAAATTATCACAAACTGAGTGGCTTAAGAGAATAAAAACGTATTCCTTCACAGCTCGGGAGGCCGGAAGCCTGAAACTAATGTGCTGGCAAGGCTGGTTCCTTTGGAAGCTCTGAGGAAGAATCTGTTCCGTGTCTCTTCTTAGTCCCATTTTGGTCTCTGGCATTCCTCGGCTTGTAGCTACCTCACTCCAGTTCTGCCTCTGTCATCATGGAGCCTTCTTCCTGTGTGCTCCTCTGAGTGTCTGTATCCTTATCCTGTCTTCTTTATAAGGACAACAGTCATTAGATTCAGGGCTCGCCCTAAATCCAGTATGACCTCATCCCAACAAGTCCATCTACAAAGACCCTATTTCCAAATAAGGTCACAGTCTGAGGTTCCAGGTAGACATGAAATTTGGGGGATGCTCTTCCAACCACTAGAGTATGTATTACTTTTCTACAAGTAAAAACAATTAGGAGATTATAAATTGAAAAAGCAAAACCACCTGTGATCTGGGCAGATGAGATACACTGTGGCCCCGGGCACTGTCTGGCTGGGGAGTGTGGGCTAGCTGTGCACGGGCAGAGCCACACAAGTCAATACAAAGGTTGCTTCTGGAAATGGGCTTCTGTCAGACCAGGGCATTCCTGGCAGATGCTGAACTGAGAGCAGAGATCTAGGAGAGAGATCAAGTCTCTCCTCTGTTTGAAACCGTCCAGGGGCTCTGACAGGTCCTCAGTGTAGATGCAGTGGCTGGGCCTCCAAGGCCATGTGTGCACTGAGCCCTCACTCCCCTCTTCCTCTACCTAGCTGATGAAATAGACATGAAAGATATAACCTTGTGAATAAGCTCCTAGCTATTATAAGGTATAAGGGATTCCACGGACTGTTCCTTTTTGGTTAAGTTCCTGGTCTTCCTGAAGTTCTTGATTCTCAGAAGGCTGAGTTCAGCCTAATCAGGACTTTAAGAGCCAGTTCTCTTTGCAGGGTAGCCTGGGACACCCATTTTCCCTAGGAACCCCATGTGAACTGAGGAAACGAAAGTGAGCACAAAGCATCTCTGCTTCTCATTTTCCCCTCAGATGAGAAGCCGGCTTGCCCAGGAGCGCAGTGTGAAGCTGGATGCTCTCCAGCGTGTGGAGGAGCTGCAGAGTCAGCTTCACGATGCCCAGCAGTCAGCTGTCCCCACGGGCTCCTCAGGCGGTAAGGATACCCCTGCTCTGGCTAGAAAACCTCCCAGTCTCTGGGGTCTGAACTGAGGAGGGTCTCAGGGACTCAGGTAGGACCCAGTCACTAAGTATCCAGTAGTTATTGAGTGGGTCCTCCACAATGTTTGTTGAATGACACATAAATGGATAAATCTTAATTCTGATTTACAGTCAAAACTTCCTACTTGAGCACCTTGGAGTACTGACATCCAAAACTAAAAGGTTTCAGTCATAAAAAACTGGTCTTGGCTGGGCACAGTGGCTCACGCCTGTAATCCCAGCACTTTGGGAGGCTGAGGTGGGCGGATCACGAGGTCAGGAGATTCAGACCATCCTGGCCAACATGGTGAAACCCCATCTCTACTAAAAATACAAAAATTAGGGGGGCGTGATGGCACGTGTCTGTAATTCCAGCTACTCGGGAGGCTGAGGCAGGAGAATTGCTTGAACCCAGGAGTTGGAGGTTGCAGTGAGGTGAGATGGTGCCATTGCACTCCAGCCTGGTAACAGAGCGAGACTCCATCTCTCTCTCTCTCTCTCTCTCTCACACACACACACACACACACACAAAACCCAGTTCATTGGATTTTGAGACAACGCTTTGGGATACCAATGACCCCATTTCTCAGAGTTATTCATAAAGTACATTATGATTCTTGGGTGCTGGGGGCTTGGGGTGTCCTTGAAAATAACAATCAAAATAGCTCTCTGAGCAGTGCAGTCAGCAGGCAGCATGGAGCTGAGGCCAGACCCCAGGATGTCTCTAAACCACCTTCCTCCTCTGTAAGATGAGGACTAAATACATTCTACATTATCTTCTAGATCTATCAGAAATATCACCAAATACCACTAGCCATGATGGGCCTGTTGTTATGATTGGCCGTATCTCTTCTTTCCTGTTCTGTACATAGCCCAGTAGTTGAGTGTGTGGGCTTTGGAGTGAAACAGCCAGAATTCAGGCCCTGGTTCTGTCACTGCTAGCTGCGTGACCTTAGACAGATCTTAATGAGCCTCTCTGTAAAATGGGAATACTCAGCTCAAAGGCTTGCTCTGAGATCAAATGAAAAAAATCCCTGTCTGACACTTAGTATAGTGGCACTTAGTAATTGTGCAAGTGTTGGTTACTATACTTGCATACATGTGTTTAGCCCTTTATCTGTGTTTCCTTTTGGCTACTTTCCAGCGTGAATGAGCTGAGGAAACACAGCCTTTCAGGAGCACAAAGTCACAGATGAAGTTACTTTGGGTTTACTAACAGCAGAGCTGGGCTTGGCAGTAAAGCTCACAGGGCCCTCCTTCCCGCCTCTGGGTTGCTGCCTGGACCTGACATTGGGAGCTGGTGTCCCCCACCCCAGCCACTGGTTGTTGCTGCTGCCCCAGCCCCAACACAAAGGGCATCAAGAGCACCCAAGGGCCCTACCTTGACGCCTGACCCTACTTAGTTCTGTACCTTTCACTGTCTTCTCCATGTGTCAGGGGATTTTTTCCTTCTCTCCCTTTCCCCTCTGCCCGCAGCCTAGCCAGGCATCTTTCTAATCCCTTCCTGGGATAATGCGTCCTAGTGAACTGCCATCCATGTCCTCCAACACCTGCCTATTGTGAAGGAGAACCAGAGTGAGGCACAAGGCAGGTGGGGGAGACCCTAATTCCCAGGACTGGGGCGGGAGCAGGAGTGGGAAGGAAGCTTCTTTCCCAGGAAGTAGAGGTAGAGGTTACTCCTGGGCCTCAGCCCCCTTCTGTTCCCCTGTGCAGGGAGAGGAGGGGTTTGAGGGCACAGCCAGCTATTACTCATACTGTTCATGCTAAGCAGTGAAAGTCAGCCATACTCCCACTCCTCCTTCCTTTGCTGTTGTCCAGCTGGAGTCTCAACGTGACCCAGGGGTCTTCCGCAGCAGCAGCCACGGCAGCATCCCTGCCTCCCACGTCGGAAGCACAGATGTGCTCAGAGGGCGAGCTCTCTTTCCTTGCCATTAACGTGATTCCCCTAGGATTTTGCAACACCTAAGAAACTATGATTTTTTTCTAAATCAATTATTTTAGAAATGCTTAAGCAAAAAATGAAATCGCTTGGCTCATAAAACTGTAAAATGTTGAGAGGAGGCCTGGCTAAATGCTTCACCTAGGTTTGAACTACTTCATCAGGACTGCTTTCACTCTCTCCATCTCTGGCTCTGAGGAGGCTGGGAGCAGAAAGCAAGCAAGGCTCTTTGGAAGCAAGATGGCAGCCACCTCTGTAGCTTCCATCTCTGTTCATGCTCGGCATGGCAGGAGCAGGGCGTGGAGATGGGACAGTTAAAAAGAATTGGGCTCTGCCTGGACTGACTTGGGTCTTGTTGCCGATTTTGAACAAATCGATGGAGCCACAGACTAAGACTCATGCCTGGATGGCTTAGACCCAGCTTACCTGCTCCTCCACTGGAGTAAGGGTCGGGTCAGCTCACTCTCGCCTCCTCTCTGCAGCAACTGTTTTAAATCTGCCTTGTCTCCTCAGACCTTCGTCCACTCTCCCCACCCCCTCATCCTTTCCCCTCCCACTTCACAGAGAAATTAGAAACCCTCAGACAGGAATGCCATTTTCTCCCTGTCTCCCAGCCCACCTACATCTGTACTCTGCTGCTTCTCCTTCCCTCCTGTGAACATGGAAAGGGCGTCCCTTTTCTTCCCCAGGCCAATCCCTATGTAAAGGGCCCCATCTGCTGCTACCTTCTCAGGGGCCTTGAACTATCTGCTTCTTTCTACATACTTGGATTTCCCGTCCATGCATCCCTCTAATACATACATACATGTATGTGCCAGGATCATAAAATCCACTGTAAAATAACGCCCCCTACCCCCGCTGCCTTGACAACATATTCCTTCCCCTGCCGCAGGTCTTTCTCTTCCCAGTCAGACTTCTTAAAAGAGCTGCCTATTGTGGGGAAAAGAAAGAGATCAGCCTGTTACTGTGTCTATATAGAAAGAAGTAGACATAAGAGACTCCATTTTGTTCTGTATTTGAGATGCTGTTAATCTGTGACCCTACCCCCAACCTTGTCCTTCCAAGAGACATGTGCTGTGGTGACTCAAGGTTTAATGGATTTTGGGCGTGCAGGGTGTCTTTGTTCCTAGAAAAGCTAGGTATTGTCCAAGGTTTATCCCCATGTGATAGGATGAAACAATGCTGCTAAAAGGTTTATCTCAAGGCACAGGATTTTCCTTTAAACTTATTCATGTCACAGAGATCTTTGTTCTTTTTTTTTTTTTTTTTTTTTTGAGACGGAGTCTCACGCTGTTGCCCAGGCTGGAGTGCAGTGGCGCGACCTCGGCTCACTGCAAGCTCCGCCTCCTTCCGCCTCTTCGGTTCACGCCATTCTCCTGCCTCAGCCTCCTGAGTAGCTGGGACTACAGGCGCCCGCCACCGCGCCCGGCTAATTTTTTGTATTTTTAGTAGAGACGGGGTTTCACTGTGGTCTCGATCTCCTGACCTTGTGATCCGCCCGCCTCGGCCTCCCAAAGTGCTGGGATTACAGGCTTGAGCCACCGCGCCCGGCCTGAGTTCCTTGTTCTTATGTCTTACTGCTGATTTCCTCCCTAAAAACGATCCTATTGTCCTGCCACTCCCTTATCTTTAAGATGGTAAAGATAATTATCTATAAATACTAAGGGAACTCAGAGACCGGTGCCGGCGTGGGTCCTCTGTAAGCTGAGCGCCGGTCCCCTGGGCCCCCGCTTTTCTCTCTCTATACTTTCTCTCTGTGTCTCATTTCTTTTCTCAAGTCTCTCGTTCCACCTAACGAGAAACACCCACAGGTGTGGAGGGGCAGGCCACCCCTTCAGCCTACACTCACTTTCGTGATTCACCTCACTTAATTTCTCTCAGGTTTTGCCATTTTCAACTTGTGGCTTCCAAATGTTGCTCACCACCTCATGGTCCGAGATGACTGCTTAAGCTTTCTGGCCAATAGGAAGGAGGAAGGCAACAAGAAGGGCCCACACCTCCCTTGAAGCTTGAAGAATGGTTCCTGGAAGTCACTTGTGACACTCTGGCATACATCCCATTGGCCAGCACTTAGCCCAAGACCACACAAAGGAGACTGGGAAATGTAGTTTTTATTCTAGGACGCTGTGTGAACATAAAATGTGAGGTCTATTTCCAAGAAGAGATGGGAGATTCACAACTGGGGGCCAAGAATAGGTTTCTACCACACCGCCAGCAATCTGATTTTTCTCAGCACCATTTCATTGCAGTTGCTCTTGCCAAGATCACCTTCACTTCTGTCTCCAAGTCCAAAGGACACTGCTGAGTTCTCACTGATTTCATGTCTCAGCAGCATTTGACACAGCTGACCACACCGTTCCCCTAATTGTTCCCCTGGCACCGCTCCTTGTGGTTTTTCTCTTCCTCTGGCTGCTTTTTCTGTCTTCTTTTCTAGTTCGTCCTACTGTATCCAACCTCTAAACATTGAAGTTGTTCAGGGATCTTTCTGGCCCCTTCTCCTCTCACCTCACATTGTCTCCAGATAATTGCATATTTCCCACAGCTTTAATCATTGTCTGCTAAGTCTGCATCTGCAGCTCAAAACTCTCCTCTGAGCTGTAAACCCATATATCCAATGACCCATATATCCAGTGAATAATGTCTACATTCATGTGTCTCAGGCTTACAAGTTCAACAAGAATGGAACCCGTCTTCCTATCCTCCTCCCTTCCTACTTTTGGGGTGGGGAAGATGCTGTTTCAGCAAATGGTAGTGCCAAATATCCAGTTACTTAAGCCAGAAATTTGGGAGCTATTCTTTGTCACCCTGCAAATCTGGTTAATTCCCAACTCCGACTAATTTGAGTAGCTCTCAGTCTATCCTCTTCTACCTACCACAGTCCAAGTCTCTCATCACCTCCTTCACTTTTACTTGGTCATATGACTATCAGGCAAAAAACACCAAGTTTTGACATACTTGCTCAAAATTGATGAAGCCGAAACACAATTGATTAAGCTGAGTTAGATGCCAATTTTAAGCCCTAAATTTTATGAATTAAATCTAGATGCATAAATGTGAGGTGACAGTGAGCTATGATCATGCCACTGCACTCCAGCCTGGGCAACAGAGTGAGGCCCCCCTCTCAAAAAATAAAAAATCAAGATAATCTGGGTTTATCCATTGCAACCAGAGATATAATTTAACATTTCTAACTTTACAGACCTTATATCCCAGGCTCAATACTCCCCAACTGCTGCTTCCATATCATCCAGATACTCCCAGCAACGCTTTTTAAAGACTAATCTCAAAGGCAGTAAAATAACAAGATGGATTCCAAGGCCACAGACTGTAAGTAATGATAAGATTGATTACATGCATTAAACAATAAAGCTTTACAATTTGATTTTTTGGTTTTTGGGTCACTTCAGACTTACATTAGAAAAATGATATATCAGGAGCTTATGTAGGTGCCTTGAATCTGGATAAGAAAATTCTGATGTTGAAATAATCCTATAATAGTACCTTCTAAATTACAAGTCAATAAATGGGTGTGGAATCAGTACCAACACCTTGCTGTGTTCCATCTCTGAATTTCTTTTTTCCCCCAATCATCTTCAACAATTAACTAGCAGCATCAGACTCCTTATCTGAGTTCCCTAACAGAGCAGAAATAGTTTTGGAAGTCATTTTAAAACACGTGAGAAATCTACCCTCCAAGAAAACTGTTGGGATGCAGATTAGCACGTATTTGAAGAACTCGTAAGTTTCAGTTTTTAGTTTATGTAAAATAACATATACTTCCTCTTCCACTGTCTCCTCTCTACTGCTTTAGTAAGTATTTTGCTCTTTGCTCCATTTTCTTTCAGAATCCCTTCTAGAGATTCACATATCTAATAAACACATTTAAGAATTCCTGGCTGGGCATGGTGGCTCACGCCTGTAATCCCAGCACTTTGGGAGGCTGAGGCAGGCAGATCACCTGAGGTCAGGAGTTTGAGACCAGCATGGCCAACATGGTGAAACCCTGTCTCTATGAAAAATACAGAAATTAGCCAGGTGTGGTGGCGGTCGCCTGTAATCCCAGCTACTTGGGAGGCTGAGGCAGGAGAATCACTTGAGCCTGGGAGGCAGAGGTTGCGGTGAGCTGAGATCACGCCATTGCAATTGCACTCCAGCCTGGGCAACAAGAGTGAGACTTTGTCTCAAAAAAAAAACAAAAACAAAAACAAAAAAAACAGAATTCTTCCCCATTACCTGAAGAAAAATTAAGAGGAAAAGATTTAATCATTCCTTCAGAGAAAAGTATGCCATTCCAAGTCATTTGATGGTGTAATTCTGCAGCTGATGGTCTAGTTATAAGGACCAAAAGTTTCAAGATTTCTAAACATGCAGTTAAGAAGGGGGAAAGACAGGTTGGGAAGATACCCAAACACCATCTTGACCAAGTCAGGGCCACATTATTGATGTCCACCATTCGCTTGACTCACCAATCTCTGTGCAGCCATCTTGAAAATGTGAAATTTTATTATATGTCTATGTTTCTGCAAAAGCCTTTTGCAAAAAGAAGCAAAGTTCACTTTGTATGTGTGGGATTACAAGGACTTTCAAGAATCACTTCATCTCCATTTCACCCTGAAAGGTGCAAGTACCATGGGGGTGTTGGTGGTTACGACTTGTTGAAAAGGCTGCTAAGCAGCTAAGTGCATTAGTGAAGATTTACTATATTTGAGAGATTCAGAAGGGTGATGGTCTAAGGCTAATTGATGAACACTGCCCTACCAAATAAATAAACCCTATAGTGAAACGTCCTGTGGGCCCATTGGCCCAGTGGCTATGTACAATATGGGAAGCTCAAGCAAAAAACCTCAAGGCCAGGGAAGGTACACAGTTAGCTAGAACTTCTTCAGATCTCAGGTCTGACTTCTTATGGCTTATGAGACAAGTCAGATAAATAATGATTGAAGAGGAATTTATACATGGCTGAAATGTAAGAGTACAGTTAATTTTCTAAAATTAGCCCTGCACTAACACAAATGATAAAAAATTAAGGAATTTTAGATTACTTGAAATATGAACTGTGTTATCTTCCTTAACTGGAAATGGCTTTCCATTGATGAATTCATTCTTGACCAATTCCCTTCATGACAAGTGGCAAAATACAGACAAGAAGGCATACTAACTATATGGTCTGGCCTAACCCAGACCAAATCAATGATCTTGGTCTCATTAATAACAGTGACTTTTTACGATGCTATAACAAGAATTATTCACTGTGTTGTTAACAAACACCAATATCTACTTATATTACAGGTACCTATCAAACACAAAAAAAGGATTGATGATGTTTCCCAATATGGCAGAAAATGTTCAACTGACAGCTTTTCAGGTTCAAATAGCTCCATCCAGATTCCCATTTAGAGCTGACTGGTGATCTATCTTCTTTTTCCAACCTTTATTTCTACGAGTATTTGAATGAATAAAAATGACTCCAAATGCCACTAAACCTCTTATTTAATTTTATGTATGAAATTTTCTTATCTGTACTTGGAAGATAGGGTTTGAAGGAATGAGATGATTACATCTTGAACCAACCCCAGGTGAAGTAGGGGTTGGTCCTAGACTTTAAAACCTAAGCATTGATTTGCATTCCTGCAAGTCAGCCTTTGCCTCTGGTCAACCAGCAGCCTCTCAATATGAATTCTAGAGTTAGTAGGTAGGCAGGACAGCTAAGATAGAGGCTCTCACTTCTAAGCAGTGTTTACTAACAAGTGAAAAACCAAAGTATGTTAATAGAGATTAACACAAATGAACATCAAAGCATTTGTTTCACTTAGAAAACAAATTTGCCGTCCTCTATTAACAATCTTTTCATTCTTCCTACAAATGCCAAAGAATTCCTCAGACTTTAGTCAAGTCCTAATCCAAGTCCTTTTTGTTCAGACAAGAAAATCTGTCTTGTGTAAAGCAATTAATAGATGAACAGAGCAGAGAAACATTTACATGCATAAATTTATATATGATACATGTGGCTTTTCAAATTAAAGAGAACATGGAGGCTATCTGGAATAAAATCATCACCTTACCCCATACATTATAAATTCCAAATGGATTAAAGATCTAAATGCACGTACGTACACATGCACACATACACAGACACACATGACACATGCACAAACTGATTTTTTTAAGCAATATTAAAGCCAAGAGGAAAATTGATAACTTTGATATCAGAACTAAAACTTCAGTATGATAAAATACTGTCAGTTATCAACTGATATCTCAGCTCCAAATTCATTCTTTATTGTCTGTTCTGCAATAACAAATATGGACCCTATAAACATTTCCTCTTTGCCAACTGGCAAGATGTTAAGCTTTGTCAGTAGAGGGTGCTGGAGGGACCCTGGAGGACGTGGCAGGGTTTTTTCCCAGGTTACCGTGCGCTCCTCTAGGCAGGCTCTTGCAGTGTGCATGGCTTCTGCAGCACCAGCTTCCTGTAGCATATACAGCTTCTGTGGTGCCTGGCTCCAGTGATGCATGTAGCTCCATGGTAGAGTGCCACTTGCATGGCACCTCCTGTGACGGGTCCCCCCCAGCATCCCTCTGAATAGCTTTGCAGTCTCAGTGACTTTCTCAGCCATCCAATAAGCTTTGGCCAGATCCCCTCCAATGAGGTCTAGATCTCAGCCCTGAAGGGTAGTGGCTGGTCCCTACATCTGCTATCCTTGTATTCTTTCGAGTTCTCTTTATTGCTTACAAGCAGTATGCCAATCCTTTGATATAGTTAATAATTCTTTATATCAGACTTTCCCTGTTTGAATTACTGTGTGCTTTCTGTCTCCTGATTGGCCCATCACTGATATAGAACTGGTACCAGAAGCAGGTGTTCCCAGAGGATAGACCTGCTATGGTTTGAATGTTTGTCCTCTCCAAAACTCATGTTAAAATTTAATCCCCAATGTGGCAGTACCGAAAGGTGAGACCTTTAAGAGGTGATTGGGTTATGAAGACTCTGCCCTTATGAGTGGATGAATCCATTCAATCCACAAATCAATGGATTTGTGGGTTGTTAAATTAATGGACTATCATGGGAGTGGGACTGGTGGCTTTATAAGAAAGGAAAACTTGGGTTAGCATGCTCAGCTCCTTCACCATGTGATGCCCTGTGCTGCCTCAGGTCTCTGTGGAGGGTCCCCACCAGCATGAAGGCTCTTACCAAATGTGCCTCCTCAACCTTGGACTTCCCAGCCTCCATAACTTTAAGAAATAAATTCCTTTTGTTTACGAATTTCCCAGTTTCAGGTAGTGTTATAAACAATAGAAAATGTATTGAAACAGAACACAGATGGAACTTGGGATTTGTTCAGTGCTGAGCCAATAGGAAATTGGAATGTTAGTATTATTTGCATGCAGTGGCTTCACAATCATGTTGTTACCGGTAGTAGATTGTGCTAAAGTACCTACTGAAGTATGTGCCTTTAGGAGCCTCAATTGCTACTACACTATCATGGTAGTCAAGTTGACTGTAGAAACTGTGGTGTGAGGTGGATTTTTTTGAATGCACTTCAGCACTTCTGGAAGAAAATGACAAGCTCATGACCTTTAATTCTAGGCTTAATTCATGGTCTGAGACCAGAAAGCTTCCATGATACACCTAAAAGTATCTCTTATTTCTTATAGTCACAGGGATGATATTGCTAAAAATCAAGCACAAATTTTTATTATTGGCATGATAAATTACAATGACAGTTGTATTTATAAGCTCATCAAGTTTCTCATTGCCATTGAGATAGGCCCCGTGATTTCAATGAAGAAAATGCAATTCCAAAGTGGAAGCACCAAGTGGCAGGCTTTAACTGGCAAAAGACAAGGTAGGCACATCCATTATAAAGGGCAACAGGGATGTATCAGTAGTCAGAATCCCTTGGCCTGCAGAGTTCTTTGGTAGTTAATGTGTCCCCAAGTATGAAATCATAGATTGCTTAATGTATATAACAGAAATTGCTTAATGTATATAACAGAATTGCTGTTATATTGCTTAATGTAACAGAATTGCTTAATGTATATAACAGAAAAATCTACAGGTCTAGTAGCCAAAACTTCAGTCACCACAGTGAGGAGTCACAGCCTCTGACCCAGGTTCCAGATTTGAGTCAATTCACAGACCAGAAGCCCTTGACCAAAGGGGAGGCTGGATCTCCTTGAGGAAGGACCCTTCACTGCTGCAGGTTCATGTTATAAATCTTCCTCCAAACCGTTCCCCAAGGGACCTGCAATCGTTTTCTTAAATTACTGTTCTTCAGAGAAAAGAAAATACCCAGACATTTTGGTGGTTACTAGACCCAGGGCCTAAATTAATGCTAATTCTTGGGTACCCAAAACACCATTGTGGCTTACCAGTCAAAATGAAGGCTTACAGTAAGATGATATAGAGTCATAGCTCAGTTCTGAATTACAATGGACCAAATAGGTACATGGACCCACCCTGTGACTACTTCCCCAGTTCCTGAGTGAGTAATTAGAATAAATACAATTAACAATATGAAGAATTTCCGTATTGTTTTTGACATAT